>NC_047534.1:32889846-34177346 GCF_012275295.1 Melopsittacus undulatus | reverse complement strand
TTCTTTACTGTTAGGGTGGTGAGGTACTGGAATGGGCTGTCCAGGGAGGTTGTGAATGCTCCATCCCTGGCAGTGTTCAAGGCCAGGTTGGACAGAGCCTTGGGTGATATGGTCTAGTGTGAGGTGTTCCTGCCTATGGCAGGGGAACTGGAACTAGATGATCTTAAAGTCCTTTCTAGCCCTAACTATTCTATGATTCTATCTTGGGAAGAAAGAAGGTTCTGTGCATATATCTCTGTCAGTGTGTCACTGACTGACACCAAAAATTGGTTAAAACCACAGTGAGCCAAGTTTCCTCCCTTAGCCTGGCCTGAGGAATGGGAATGGAACTACCTCCACTCACTGAGAGGGGCACATTGGGCGGGTGGTGTCTTTTCTCCAGTCAGGAACAAAATCTGCAGGATTTGGGTCACTACCTTTGGGTGTTGCAGAAAAAATATTTTGCTGCAGCTACTTGCTCCACACAAATTCTGTTCTTGAAATCTTAAAGCACTGTCATGCGTGTGTGGCATTTTTAGTGAATTGGTATATGTAAAGCTAGATGAAGAAATTTATAGGTAATATCTTAGACTTCACTTGCTGGATAGGTCAGGTTTAAAGCTGCAGGGACTGAAGTTTATGCTTGATTTGATGCACATGAATAAGCCAATTGAATTCAAAGTTCAGCATCTGTGCAAGGCTTCAAGACTGGGGACTTGCTTTGTAAAGAGGATGATGTTTTCCCGTCGCATTGCTAGGAATTAGAGAAGACTTTGCTTTTGTTGTCTTATTCTAGTCTGAAAGAGAAACAGCTGCCGGAGAAATCTTAGGATGTGACCTGTTTCAAGAACCTCTCAAACAGTTTATGTTTGTAAGAGAAGTGAGAACTGAAAACCACCTTATCTTCTAGCGTAAATATTTGGAAATATCGTTAATACATTATAGTAATGGGATAATTATTAAATGCTTTAGTATTTAGTGTCATATTGTGGTGAAAATCACTTGATAACAAATTAAAGCACTTCTATTGTAATTGCTATGGTTCTAGAGGATACACATAGTTATGCAGCATTAATTTTAAAGACTTGCATGCATTTTTAAGCTGAGCAGATACAAACCTTTGGAGAATAGCCAGTGTTCTTGCATGTGCTATATACACTCTAAGGAGTATTTAACTAAATCTTTTGGACCTTGGTTGGAAGTAATTAACATTTCTTCTAAACTTTCAATAATTTGTACTTTCTTTTTTTTCCAGTTACAGCTGTGGATTTGTTTAAAGTAAGCTCAAATGCTCTGTAGGTGCATGTGGCAGGGGGGAACATATGAAAATGATATACATGCTCCAGAAGGTTGTAACATCTGAGAGTTAATAATCTACATGAATAACCAAACAATCGTGGATTGGACTGAATGACTACTAGGAGCACAACTGCCACTGAAGCCAGTAAAAGTCTGGTTTCTAAATTGCATTCCAGGAAAGTGCTCCTTCATCATGTTGTATCTATCCATTAAGAAGAGCAGTTGGTTGTGTGGGGGAAGGGCATCTTAGCTATCTGGTGTAGCTTTAAGGGACATTTTGGGAGTGGGATTTGATTTGGTGATTCTCCAGATAAATTGTCTTATGTCTGCTGCATTCACAGGTTGTCCCTTAGGCCTTCAGTGACCTATTTCTCAGCTGTACCTTAAGTCACTTTTGTACACAACGGCTTTTATTCTCTGATGTCTACAAGACCTAAAATTATTGAATTTGGATGCTTATGATGAGGCAGGAATGCAGAGGAAAAGAGAGAGCCTGGATGATGGTGGGCTCTGAGCCCATGCAGATCTGGGGCTGTATGTTGACAGCTCTGGACTTGTGATGCATATGAAGAACTGATGCATCAGGCTCACCTCCCATGTGTGGATCAGTTGTGTTGTGGTGGTTGTCTGTCTCCCTGCTGCCTTTGATCTGAGACCTAGACTGTTGATTAAAGAGCAGCAACACAGAATGGGGACTTGGAACCTGGGAAAAGCAGTCTGAAGGTCTTGCCCATGTAGTGCCCAGCTCTTAGTATATTTAGATTCATGTTTTCTGTGACACAGGGAGCACTAAAACAGCCTGAGTTCCTCAGGCAGCTGCTTTGTGGACTAGCTTTTATCCCGGCACAGGGTGATTTGCCATGGGAGAGATGGCTGGAGCCTCTACAATGACTAATCAGGTGGTGCTGGCGTCTGCTAGAGTGGCTTGTGAGTGGGATGGCCTGAGGAGAAATTGACCATGGAAAGCTCCCCCCTCAGGCAGGGCCTCTATGCTGGGGTGTCTGGAGCTGGCAAGTGCTGGGGGGACCGTGACTGTCATGCCAAGCGCTCCTGGGGAGGGGGAAGTGGGATACTTAGAGTGCTGAGGGTACCTCATGACTGAGAAGTGCAGCAGGCTAAAAGATGTGCCGAAAATCTGAAAAACTCCGAGGAAAAGAGACAGGAGAGGAGAAGGAAAACTCTTTGGGAACTGTAGTCTAGGTTTAGCTTTGGTATTAAACCAGAGTTTCCTGTTTCCTCAGAGATGTACCCTGAGGCAAGGGCCTAAAATAGACTTGGGCATGTTCCAGGCTCTTTATAGTGTTGTGAGTACATATCACACTATTCCCCTTCAGGAACCTTACTGTTAAAGACAAAAGCCTATTATGTTCCTGTATTCCCTGACAGTCAAAGTTTGTATTTCAGAAACAAACTCTTGGGGTTATAATCAAACAGCAACATTAATCTGCCCTGTTAGATGTGGGTAATTGATTGTACTAAGTAATTTTTTGTGGTCTGTTTTAAGGAAAACATGTGGTCCAGTCTTCAGTGAGTGGAACTGCTTTCTCTCACACTGGCTGAGTATCTCATGCATCTTCCCATCCTGGTTGCTTTTTCTAAACCAAAACCCCACAGTAGTGACAGAAATTGTCCTCATTTGTGATGCCATGTCCAAGTTTTGAGCATGAATGCTTTTCGTGCATTATCGGGTTATCAGGAATTGTGTTTTGGTAAATAAGTGATGCAAGGTCTGTGACTTCTGTAGTTCTGTTAGTTCATTGGGGAAATACAGCTGAAAGATGGTGACAAATGTGTCTGCAGACGCTTTGCTGTTTCTGTATGTATAGTGCTGGTTGACATGGGATGAGCACAAGAGCAGAATAGTTGTCCATTTCTATTCTGGTATGTAACTTAGTTGTGCAATCATGTACTTATACTGTGTTCAGTTTTGTTTCCTTTAAAGAGGCTTTAATAATGCAAGGCACCTTAAGAAAATATATAATTGTGTGCAATTTGCTCCTTGAGAGTACACAGCTCTTCCCATTTGAACTGCTGCTACCTCCTGAAAGCAGGAGTGGAGACAGTGTCTTCTTTGAAAGTGTTTTTTCTCCTATGTGCAGAATGACAATGCATAAAGCTGGTCTTTGGGATATGCGTATGCAAAGTGAGATCATGTTGAAGCCTATTTTGAAGGAAATTTATTATGGATATTCTGTATATGGCTATTACTTCCTCTTGTAGAACAGTCTCTTCAGCTTCTTCAGTAGCTCTTTCGCAGCAGGTAGGTCCTCCCCTTGTTCTCCTTTGTTTCTGTAAGTGTGAAGCTGGGTTTTAGTAGCACCAGCTACTAAGGAGAAAAATGACTGCTATAGCTGAATCCAGGACAGCTCTAACTTGAATTGTTCTGGAAAGGTGTTTTATATGATGATCTCATAGGATAATCAAGGAGGGTGAGAAAAGTACTGAATCAGTCTGTTTTTTAACTTTAATTCTTACAGTGTCCAATCTTTCTTTTAAAGGCACCACAAAATCAAAACTCCTCAGTGTGCTGCAGATCACAGAGACTGTTTCACCTCATGCAATATGCAGCCTGCCATACCTATAGAGTAGGTATGGTTCCTTAATCTGCTGTTTCTGAATGTTGCTTGCTCCTGAAGTTTGCAGCTGTCTGTGAAAATATGTACATTAGATGCTCTGAAAGCTGCAACCCCCCCCCCCCCCCGTATCTTCTAAAAAAGCTGTGTGCTATTCTCCTGAATGTTTAAACTGTAGTTCTCTCACCTTTACTTTATCCATCGATGCAAAGTTATTCTGATGCATTTGACGAGAGCTGCAACTTAATCCAGTAAGTCAGGCTACTGCAGGAAGCTCAGCATGTATATTAAGTGGTGTGTTTTGCTGTGGGTTTGCATTGGGTTCAAGGCAGAGATTTTAATCTTCAGGATATCAAATGGCCAGGCATCCTAATCTCCAAGATTTTGTCTCTCTTCCCTTATGCTGCAGACCAAAGAGAGCCACCATTTGTTCCCAGCTCTGGGTCTCATGAAAGAGAAATATAGCATGGTCAGAGCATGCCTGTGCTGGAGTACCAGACTTGGAACAGCCTTTTTTAACGAGACAACATTCTTACAGACTGTACTGTCCAATACAGTGCCACTTTAAATATGCCTGTAATGTAGTTGCTCAGTGGGAGAAGATGCTGCATTCAAAGAAGCCTATTTGTAAAAGCAGACATCTTGACTTTCAAATGTCATCCTTTCCTTTCTGTAAAATGGGCATGATGGCATTTCTTGAACTTTCATTACACTTGAGGTCAGATCTAATCTTAGAAAAATACTTGAGGACAATAGGGTTTGCTTTTTTCTAGCACATGTGGTTTGGGAGACCACCGTATTAGACTTCTGGGTTGAGGACAGCTCTCCAAGATAGCTACTTTTGCTCGGTCATGATATGCAAGCTTCCTTGCTCAAGCATGCCAATTGCAAATCAAACACTATCTCCTGCTGGAGACACACATGCTCCTCCAAATGGAGACAACTGCTCTCATGCTAATGAATGGCTGCAGCTAGTCTGTGTGACTTTCTGATGATGAGTCAAAAGTGCAGTGACCCTGGTCATTGTGATCTGCTTTTTATACATACTGCTTTCTCCTCAAGTCTCAATTTTCTTTGCTAATTTACCACACCAAGGTGCAAAGCTTGTGCCTTACAATTTTTCAGTTTTGAAGACCACTAAAAGCATTCTGGTCGACAAATGTTAAATTTCCAGTAAAAACTCAGTACCCTCCTGAAGTGGCAACTCTTATGGTGAAAAACCACAAACCCATTTGACTGGGCCAGATGCTTTCATCTCCTCAGTTCAGCTGAGTAAATGATTCCTATGGTTCACTCCCATCCCCTTCCACTGCTTTATTTACTAACACACTAGTAGAATCCAAGATAGCGGGGTTAAAAGCTGGTTTCTCTATTCTTTCTTAACTTTCTTTGAGGACATGACCCTTTCACATAAATGTGTTTTGCTTTCCCAAATTCTAGTCCCATTGTGGAGTGTATGGAGGCAGCAAATAAATGATACTTAAAAATGACATAATTACATTTTCAGTAAATATGAAATTATCTTGCTAGTGTTGTTGTAAAAAGCCTATCCACCACCCACTCCTGGGAGAAAAGGCAAACCAACAGTGGATCAAATACTGACAAAATCCCAATAGTAAACAGTATGAGCAATTAATGCTTTTGGTATCTGCTGAGACAGTAAAAGCTTGTATTGGTTTTGTAGAGATTGTCTGTACTAGAAATCCATCCCTGCTTCCTTTTGGATTTTGGCGATGCAAGTGTTTTGTATCAAAGGTGACTATGTTCACTGAAGGAGGGACGAGGGTGGCTACAAACTGGATCCGGATCTGTGTTAACTCTTTTTGAGGAGAAGGTAGCAAACATGGGAAAAAGGTGGTTCTGGGGATGGCTGGGAAGAAGGAGGAGTGGTGAAGTGCCTGGAAAAGTTGTTGCCTCACAGTTTCCCTTGATGTCCAGGCACTTGAAATGCCTCAGCTGGGGTGGGACAGAATATTGGAAAATACAGAGAACAGCCCCACTTTGAGTGCTGTGGTATGGATGGCAAAATGCATTTATTTGGTCTCATTCATGTCTCCTGTGAATGGTGGTGGTGGGTGAGCAGTAGGACGAAGAGCAGAGCAGCTCCCCTGGATTTCTGTATCTTGGAGGAAATTTGATTTGTCCTTTCATAGTGATGCTTACCACCAGGAGCTCTCCTTTGGTCTTCTGTGGAGTTTTGCTACCCCTTAATTGTGCTTGAGACAAGAAGGGACAGGTTTTTATTACAGATGAATTGTCTGTTGTCTGTAGACCTTTGGCTGCTGGCCTGTCCCTAGCTTGTAAGGCTTTTGAACAACAACATCTACTTCCAGGACAAGCACTGGGGAGAGGGCCAGGGTCACACTTTGGGTGTCCATTGGAATTGTGCCATGCCTATTTACTTACAGCAAAAAAACTAAATCTAGAAAGAGGAGAAGTTTTCATGGACATGTGAACAAGCAGGAAAATGCTAGTCTCATGTATCCTGTTGAGCTGATGGAGGGAATACTAGCTAGTTAAAAAAAGCCTCAGTCGTGAGTACTTATGTAGAACAAAAAGAGCCATATACAGTAATGTCAAAGCAGCAAGAATGCAATTTTAATATAAGCTATTGCCAGTATGATGTGAAATTAATTTTTTTGTTGTTATATTAGGTGCCAAAGAATCCAAGGTCTCAGCCAAGGAACAGCCTGTTTGGTTTATATTTTTTCTTTTACAGAATTTGAAAAGAGAACGTTGTTCTGTTGGCATTAGAACAGCACAGGAAGAGTAATAAGTGATTTAAGATGCTCTATAGGCTAGTCCTCAGCGTTTCTCACTTACATAGGCCGACATGTTTACTCTTAAGTTTCTAATTAATTATAATAGGGTTACATTCCATATCTTTCAGAAAAACCAGTAAGCTATCAAAGGGAGCACATGTGTCTACACAGACATTTCGCTGCTGTTAGTATCAGAGCACGTGAGCTTATGTTATGGGTTTACACCCTCAGCAGTGCTGAAAGGCATCATAAAGGTTCAAGGCCCAGCAGCTAGGACTAGCAAATCCTGAGCAGATGGGGCACCGGCCAAAGTAGAACAAAAACTTGCATTAAATGAAGTTGTAAGACTTTTGGCCCTTTGAATGTGGCGCTATGCGGTACTGAAGAAGAAAGGCAGACTGAATAAATCGGCAACTTTCTCATGAAGCAAGAGCTTTCTCCAGCCTCTCCTTTATCTTCTCCTTCTGCTCTCTTTCTCCTTCACTGGCTTGAAAGGAAAAAAAGTTTTTTTCTCTTCCCTGAGCTAGCTGGAAAAACTGCAGCACATTAGTAGTCCTGGGATATGGCAGTGGTGGAAGTAGAAGTTTCCTCTGGGCTGAGGTGCTGGAGACATTGTGCTAGCAAATCCAGATGACGCTAAGAGGAACGAGCCTCTTCAGAGTCCTAGTGGACTTGCATTGCATTTAAATGCATGCCTGGTAATGAATGTGCTGTGGAGGAGACTTGAACATCTGGTCACTTAATTCTAGTATTTCTTAATTTATAAGGATATGAAAATTTGAACATGATATTTGAGATAAAGTTACCAATCTGATAAGACTGTTGTTCTACATGAATGAGCATTGTTCTTGTGAATATGGGATAGAACTATTACTGTATCAGCTATGCCTGTAACCTATTAGCAATGTACATTTTTGAGCTGGAAATCTATTTCATTTATGACTTTAAACTTGGTGTGTGAGTGTCCTAACCTCTCTGCTGCTGCCTCTCAGAAAATTGCTGAAGTACTACATATCGAGGAAAGACCTTTCCCCACAAATATTCTGTATATGCAGTTTGAAGAGCAGCTGACTTCTTATTTTAAGAGTCAAAACCTTTGGCAGACAAACTGTTTCATATGTGTTAATGTCTGGGGTGTGAATGTGCTTTCTGGGATGCCATTTCCCTGTGAGGGCAGAGCTGAAAAAAAGGCAGCTTGTCTCCAGCATGGTCAGTACCAACTTGCATCTCAGCTGGGAAAACCTCTCGAAGTCTTCACAGAACTTGAAACCAAACTAGTCTGATGCCACATTAAATGTCTGCTTTTAAAGACTTTTAATGAGAAGAGGATGACCCTGTTAATGAACATCAGCAGCACTCAACATCCACCCAATGTCTACTTTTATTTGTCTTTAAAAGCAGACCAAATGCATGGTATTCCTGCTTTTATTTAAAACTGCCTCCCTGCCTATCTGTCAGCTGAGATGTAGGTTGCTGTTTCAGGAAGATAACATGATGCCAGCACTTTAACTGTGACCAAAGCCAGTATACGTTTGTCTGTGGGTTGCTGGCATGTGCCCTAAGGAGATGCCATGTTTCCAGGCAGCTGAGGGTGCTTGAGGTACTTGAAGTGACTTGCCCTATTGCCAGGTCCCAAGACAGCACTGAAATTACTCACTTACAAGCCTCTGTCTCCTGTGTACTGGTGGCATGTCTTTCCAGCTCCTGGTTAGTGAGGGTGGCAGCAATGGCCTGAGACAAGCTCTTTGATCTCTTTGCTCTTCCAGAAGGCATCCCAAGGCATCTTGTTACCTATATGAGCTGTGAGACCCAAATGAGACAGATGCTTGCTGTAGAAGGAAGCCCTTTAAGGCAAAAGGTGCACGGCATGCAGGTTTGGCTCAAAACCCCCTCTCTTGCTGGCTGTGGGCCAGCTTCCTGTAGTTCTGGACAGCTTTCCAGCATGGCCAGCAGCCCCTCCTGGGCATCTGGCAGCAGGGATGGAGGGAGGACACCACGCTGATGTCACTGGTACAGCAAGGTGAACTCATGAGGGCTTTGAAGGAGGACGACTTAAATGCACAAAAGACTAAAAGCCATGTGATTCTGTGGGGGGCCTGAGGAGACATCAACCCTGAACTGGCTCCTTAAGCTGCTGCTCTCAGGTTTTTTTGTTCTTTCTGTGAAACACAGAGAAATTAAGGTTTACTGTGGCAGTTTGGAGTCAGATGAGCGTCATCATCCTGGGACACACAACCAAGCTATCGGCCCTTATTCCTGCAGTCATTACCCCTAAGAATGCAGCACTTAATTCCTTTCCCCCTTTTCTATCCTTTTATTCGTTATTGTTTTCTCTTGGAGACTAAAGGGTTGTTCATTAATGCTTACCAAGACCATGAGTGTTCTTGGAGGAAAGTCCTTTGGAAAGTGCCACATTAGATAATCATGTGTGTGTTTTGTTTTTAAGTTGTCTCATAATGCCATGCTTGCTCGAGTACTGTGCAGCCAGACAAGAATGTCAGCCAGGGGAGGAGCCTTTTGCATCAGTAAATTTTGTCTGAAGAAAAGCTACTGTTTTGAGGGCAGAAAAGCATGTTATTCCTCCATCTTTGTCCCATAACAAAATTACAGCCAACTAGAAAAGAGAATCCTGTTAATCAGAATAGTCAATTGGGGAATCACTAGCTCTGATTTTAGACACTATTTGTAATTTGCTTTAGGGTCTGTAGCCTAATTCTTTCCTTTGAGTTAATTAAAATACGTTTGGATGTGACAGACATTTCCAAACCTTCCCGCAATCCATGAGGAAGGGCAGGTTTTTTGTCATCCTCCATCAAGTACAGAGGCTCTGAACACAGAAGAATTTCACTACAATGCTGCAAGGTTGTTTACCTTAGCTCCTTCACAAAAGATAATCCAACAAATTACATTAATTATAAACCAATATGTTCTGTTCAATTCCCACATGAGCCAAACCTGGGTATGAGCATCTGCTCTTATTTTCTGAGCTGGGTTTTGAGGACAAGACTCACAACAATGCTCAATCCATAATTAACAGAAAAATTAAAGATGCAACATCCCTTGCATCCTGCTTTTTGAAGCAGCATGTTTAAAAATATACATGCACTGTCCTGGCAGTTTTTATTCAACATAAAAAAAACAATACTCTATTGTTACCCTGGTGTGTTTTTGTTTGTTTAAAATATTTACATTTATGTTAGGCTTAAAATAAACATGTAAATACTTTCCATAAGAAAAAAAAAAGAGAATCATAATTCCCTCTTGTGCCTCATTTTTTTCTTTTCAATTGTTTCTCTTCCTCCCCCCAAAGATGACCTCTTTTCATAAAATGTGGTTTATTCTGCATTAAGCATATTGTTTTCTTTATGAAAAAAGGACTGGTTGGGCTTCTTTTCATTTTATTTTTTTAAGTGGCATATTTTTTCAGTTTCATTTCATAACAGGAAACAAAAGAGAACGTGATTGTTTGACCTGGTTACCAAAGAAATATTTGGCTAATAAAAATCCCATTAGCATGATGCCAAGTTCTGCTAGTTGTTTATGGTAAGCATGCCTATACAATTATGCTCCATTTGCATGTTGAAGGAGTGGAGGAAAGAGAGCTTTTGTGGTTTAGGCACTAGGCTGGCACTTGAGATAAGAGATCAGTTCCCAGCTGTGCAGCAGACTGACTTTGAACAGACAGCAAATTTCCGTGGCTTACTATCGCAGAAGAGATTAATAACACTTCTTTCCCCCATCTTCCATCTTGTTCCTGTAGGAAACTGAACTCTTGAAGGCTGCTTGCCCTGGTGTGCAGCACTTGGTCTGTTGTGGGGCCCTACCCCTTGACCAAGGGGCATAGCTGCATTGCCTTCACCTGAGACTCCTGTAGGAGCAGAACTAACTTCCTAACTCACTGTGCTTAACAGAGCTCATGCAACATAAAAGCAATAAAAAATTATATGATTGCTACTATCTATTCCTGTTTCAGGAAGAAATATCTGAATTTCTTGATAATGAAGGTCTTTCCTTTGTTCTCCCTATCCCTTGGGTTTGCCCATGTCCACATCTGATGGTGCTGACAGCCCCATGGCTCCTAGCTGCTGTGGAGCAGCATGTTGGCCTGCCCTAGATGTGGTCTTGCCCATCCTGCCAGGAGATGTCCTTGCTGGGAACCCCTGTGTTGCTGCCGGAGACAAGGGTACGGGTGCTGTCCCATTGTAGTCACACTTCTCATACCACTGTGCTGTGCAGCAGCCTCTGTAGGCTTGCTGCATTTCACGCAAGTCTTGTTTTAATGAATAAGTAATTGACAAGAAAACAATAGAAATTTATTAACTACAGGAGGAAAAAAATAACACGGAAAAGCTGAACATGTTGGGAAACACTTCTGCAAAGAGAATGAGGGGGACCGCTTCTTTGAAAGCCAAGACATGTACCCCTGGAAGCTCAGAGATGTCGCCTCTGTTGCCTGAGGTTTTTGTTCCCCTGGGACTTGCAGCATGGATTCAGCTGTGAACACACTGCAGAGAGCAGGATGTGGTGAACCATAGGCTCTGTGGGCTCCCTGCTTGGCAGCACAGTGGGAGCTCATGGGGAAGTCCAAGGAAGGACTGCAGGAGCTTTTCTGGAGTCACTGATTGGTACAGAGGATTTTTTGTGTTTAGCCTTGCTGGTAGGAAGGGTCCTGAGCCTGGGTGTAGTAGTCAGGAATGTCAGTACCTGCTAAACACTCAAATTCTCCAGGCTTGTTATTCCAGTGTTCTTGGTGTTTGTTTGAAAAACAGGGAAACTTCCACCCCTTCCAGTTAGGAGGGTGTAAGCTCAGTGTAAAGAAGCAGGAATAAATCCTCCAAGTGTTAAATGTGATGGCTGTTGAGCTCTGCTGCTGGACACAGATGTACCACGAGTTAGATATGTGGCAATGGAGGGTGCTGCCACCCACAGGAGGAGGACCAGTCCTGATGGGACATGCAACCAGGGAGTTGCCTACCTCTCTTCTGCAAGGCCAAGGAAGGAACACTGGTGAGGGGTAAAGACCCTTGTGTCTGGGCCAGCTGCTCCTATGTGGCCCATGCCACCCACAGATAGGGCTTGCTCAAGTTGCTCCTAATGGCTGAATGGCGGCCCTGGGTTTGAGTCTTCAGGCATAATTTGCTTTAGGCAAGATCTGTATCTTCCTGGTCTGTAAATAGGTAGCTATAATGTCCTCAGCAAGAGGACATTAGTTTTAAATTTCAGTCAAAGGCACATCTCAACCTTCCTCCAAATTAAAAAAGTAATCAAAAGGCAGCTCTTGGTGTCTCTCAAGTCTTTGATCACTTACCCTCCCACTTCAACAGTGCTCCTCGAGTTCTGGGACACATGCATGCCAAAACCTCTTCCTTTGCTGGGAGCATGAAATTTTCAGCTGCACAGTTTGCAGAGCGCACTTGAGGAAAAACCTTCTGCCTTTACTATTGCTCTTGAGGAGAAGGATGTGTGTTCACTGCGCAGCTAAGGCATGTGCTGTGCAGCAGCCCTTGATTGGTAGGACTCCGAAAATGACTTCAAAATGGCACAGTGTGAACGCTGCATGCCCAACGTGTGATATTAAAACATTTAGAACTGGATCAAATCAAACCCAGTTTTCACCACAAACGCGTAGAGGCTGTTCTTCTTGTTTGAAGACTCTTTTCTTGCCAAATTCCATCTTTCCACACTGAGATGCTTAAAAAAAGCCTTGTGTATGTATATATTTATATAGCTGAATGTTTTTTTGATCACATTTTATACAAAAATATTGCCTTTTGGCAGGGAGTCAGCTAGTAGGTGTTGGATTCAGAATGTATCGTAAAGTTACTAGTGACTGCAAATGACATTTACACCCAGTAAATCTGGTAGGGAACTGTTAAGGTCGAAAAATCAAGGCCTCCAAAGCCAGGAAATTACATAAATAATAATTGCATTGAGCTCTCTGTGTGTCTGTGCATGTGTGTGTGTTTATAATTGTAGTTATGTGACTGATTTAGGTTTTTTCTTTCTTTAATTCCATGGGGCCTGTCTCTTCTGTAGGTGGTTTTTCAGCCTTACTTGCACCATGTGTTATTTTTTGCCACCAGAGCCCCATGAAGTTCTCTATACATGTCTGTGCTAGAAGTGGGCCAAGGTCATGAGACTGAAGTCAGAAATACCCTTGCATGGAGACTCAATTACCAAGTCTTGGGAAATGAGTGGCTACCCCTGGGTGGGACAGATTGTATAGGGTCACAGGCATGTGCTGGGTAGGGGGACACCAAAGCCTGAGGCTTTTTCTATCCCTCAGCCCCAGAAGCTGAAGGCAGCTGTAGATGGTTATCTATGGATCTGTGAAGATACAGGCTCCTGGAGCTGCAAAAGAGACTGATATCCCCATGTTGATGGGGAAGCATGGACATAGCTGGGGAGTAGGGTGTGAATAGGTGTAAATTGCTCCTGTGGGACCAACAGATACCTGCAGAAGTTTCTGCAAAGCCCGCAGCTTGGATAAATCTGTCTGGATTTCCCATGAATGCCTGTGCCCCAAGACAGAACGCGCTAGTGTTTCTCAGATAAAAGCTTAAAAAATTGCTGAAATGTAAGGAAAAGGTGGAGTATGGAGGGTGCACCCACTCTGAGGTCATGCCATCTGTGACCATCTGTGAAGGAAGTCTCCTTTCTATTAAGTAACCTCCAAAGAAAGATATCCCTAACCTCCTACAGAGGGCTTGTTCACATACTGAGCTACCTTTATTTTTGTTTCCTTTCTAATCATAATCGAAATGACATTTGTTGTGAATTGGGCCAATTTCTTTCTGTGCTATTGCTAATATTGCTGGAGAGCAATTGCTTAATGTCTTTTTCATAACCCCTTTTGGAAGAGCCTTATCATGTAATCTGTTGTTTCTAAACAAAAGTTTACAATGAAAGCTGTCACTTGGAGCAAAGACTCAAAAAGCAAAGGCACATCTGTGTGTTATTTCATTGGTTCTGCATTGCAGAACCTTTTGGAACCCACCACAACTTGAAAGTAAAACCTTATAAAGGATTTTTATATTATTGGATTTTAGTTATTTTCAGTTTTGGGATATTAGGTTTCTCCATATTATAGTTGGCTTAAGCTTTCTTGTTTGCTTGAGGTTTTTTCCTCTTAGGATAATTTTTTTTTTTCAAATGGAATTCCTCTTTTTAATTCTTTCTATTTTAAAGCAATGTGTTCATTACACTTGGATTCTTATTTTGGAGTCGCTTCACTTACTGGTGGATTAAATGCCATTTCTACATGTGTAAGGAGTTTAACAAAATTGAGTCGAATTTATTGAATGATCTTGTTTTTATTTATCCATAAAGTGCACCAGGATATTACTCACTAAGGCTCAAGTCTGATTTTTATCTGAGGTCCTGGCCTGAGCAAGAGACAAAAACAAGAGCAAATTATCCAAGAACATCAGTAATAACTCTTTAAAATAAACTTGTAAAGTAAATTAAAACTGCGACTGAAGTGGAAGAAAACCAAAGGAGAATGAGGAAAACCAAACCCTGTGGATCAGTAAGAGGAAAGCTGGTGATGGTGTGACAGAGTAGAATTAGCCCCATCTGCCAAGTGCCTCTGAGCAGCAGAGGTGTCACCTGCCACCTGTACCCCAGGAAGGCTTTAGGCCAGACTCTGACCTGATTTTCACCCTGTGCAACACTGCCTGCAGTCTGTCTGCACAGATACAAGTTAGAAACCCACCCAGTCAAATTCTTCTCTAAACATAAGTAAATAAAGGAGTACTGTTTCTGGTTTCTGTAAGCTCTGAAATGATGTTTGCCTCATGTGATAGTAACTTCCTAGTGGTGCTTGCTGGAGGTGCCAGGCTGACAGCCCTGGCCGATGGGTCCCTTGCAGCTTTAACATGCTTTCACAATAACCACTCCTCCCCTCCAGCCAGTTACTTCGGTCCTCAGGGTCTCTGCTGAGACTGCTGTAGGCTGAGACCAAATTTAGTAATCTAAGTGAAATAGGTGTGCACCACTGCAGTCTGGCAATGCAAAGCTTTCTGTCCAGAAAGTGGAGTGGCTTCTCCTGATTATTCTCTGACAGGGTACAGGTACAGTGATGGCTGCACTGCTTCATAATCTGCAGCTCATGAAAATCACTACAGGGCTATTAAACACAATATATATGTCAGAGCAGTGCACAGTTTGTTCTGGGTTGTGTCACTTGGCTTTGGAGGGTTTCAAATATGATGCAGCCCATACTCCCTTCAGGTACTTGCACTGAACATCTCAGAAGATGGAGAAGGGTTTGACTTGTGTGATGGCATTTGTAAGGTATAATTCAGGTGTGTAAATTAACTGCCCCAGCTCAGATACTAACACAGTGGAGAGCTTCCTTTTTACTACCAGCTTCTCCTGAAGCAGCCACGCTGCCTGGGTTTGATGCCCATATGGGGAGGCTGGCTTCTGTGGTACCAGTGACTTCGGGAAAATGCCATGTATTCCCCCCCGAGGCTCAAAACTCAAAACTGCTCACCTAGGTCCTTATAAATGTGAACCCTTTGTGGGGCTGCTTTGCCACTGTTGATATGTGTTTCTGGAAACCAGTGACTGCTTCAGTCATACTGAAGCTTTTTATCACTCTACAATACACTGTGTCCCTTTTATCACATTTAGAAAAATTAGTCTGTTCTAAAGCAGCTGGCTGCTTTGAGGGCATGCAAGTATGTATATGACAGCACATGCTTTTACTTTTTAATGAACTATTTCCCCTGGCTTCATCTTGCAGTCTATTTTTGTTGTTCTAATGACACTGGTCAGTGAAGCTCAGAGGAAATCAGTCATCAAAATGCATGGTGCTGAAGCAGTATTTCTGCTGTAGTGGGTATTCTGTTAATGCCTTTGGAGATTTCTTGCTGTTGTCACTGCTGCATCCATACCATAATGCAGAACTACCTAAATTGAACCAAGAGGCAAAATTTGGAGCTATATAACTAGGTTACCTAAGAAAAATTTCTTGGGACATTAATTTTCACTCATGCTAGAACAGTCAAAGTGACCCCTAGTATGTTCTGTTGGGATGCCTGACATCTGTTACCTTACTCTAATACACAGGATTCTCTTCTTTAATTTCCTTACTAGCAAAACTGGCCTGGAATCTGTGAAACATTAACATTTACAAAATATACAGCACCCCTGAAACAACAAGGTTTTGGAAATTAAGGTTCTTTTAATTGGTCACATACAGTTAGATCAGGGTTTAGATAAAGGGTCCCATATTGACCATCTAGAACTCTTCATGAACAGCTGTTTCATAACTTCTCTCTTTTGCTTTCCTCCTTCTGTGGATATCTCATTTCCATACTGTTTTACACTGTGTTTCTCCAAGTGTTCTTGCATATTTAAACCTGGTCTATGATTGTAGCTCTGCAATAGATAGATCATATCAAACAAACTTGGTTTCTTAAACCCTACAGAAAAGCTCACTATTATTTTGCAGCAAGTTCCTCCAGATTCTCTATTCCTGTGATGTCTCTAGGATATTCCACTTGCTTGTGCTGCCTTCACTTGCTTCATCTCTTATCCTGGCTGGTTCCTTTCCATCTTTTTAGAGAGATCTGAATAAAAGCTCAACCTGTGGGGGGGAAATAAGAACAAATCCCAGACAAAATGAAATGCTGTAAACTTTTTGCTCAGCAGCCCAGGCAGTTTGAAGAACCAGTCATCTTTGGTTGCTACCCTCCTATAGTGCTTTTGTTTGTGGGTGGTTTAGCATTTATGCTTCTGTATACACAGCCCTAACTGTAATAAATCTAATCATTCTTAAAGTTTCCCTTCAGAGGTTCTACCTCAGCCAGCTAGAATACTAGCAAAAACCCAGTTTTCCAGTTCTTTAGAATAATCTCTACTGCTTATTCCCAATTTTAACTTTTTAGATTAGTTACACCATGGATGTGTTCAGACAGCAGGGTAATGAAAGACCATGTACCTGGCCTGAGGCCTATTGGGATGGACAATGAATGCAATTAGTCTTTGATAACTTCCATGAAATAAAACTTGTATTCAAAAGTTGTTCTTTATCAAAGAGTACTGATTCTTTCCTTCCTTCCTCTTTAAGGACTAACAGCAAGAACCTGTGATATTTGAGAGCACAAGTAGGAAGTCCTACTCATTTTCTTTTCTTTCTCAGTCTTTTTTTAAAAGTTGATTATATTTTTACCTGAAACCAAATTTGTCAGCTTCAGATGCCTTGTTAACATAAAATTAAGACAACAACAACTTGTAAATTGTAAAATTTATGAAAATAAAAATGGATTAATATTTGATGAAGCTTCCATAAAAAGAGACTTAATTGTTCATATATTATTTATGAACTTTGGGGAACAATTTATCTTGTTTTTACCTTTCAGAACAGCCCCCTAGAGCTGTGATGCAGAGTAGGAAAGGCTGGCATTCCTTCTTCTACAGGCTCATTTTCTCCTTCTCCCCTGGCTATGGGCAGCAAACGAGCCCTCCAGCACTGTCAGGGCACAGAACCCCCCCTTCCTATTGCAAATCTGCTCTTGAAGTGGGTTGAGGCCACATCAGGTGCCAGGTTCTGTGTCAGAGGACCCAACTGTATCTTCAGTGGGGTAGCATTGAATATGACACAATTGTCCTGCCTTCATACGCAAAATGTTGCTTGTCCCTTTGCCACTCCTCCATGAGGACACAGAGGAAGCCTCATGGGAGAACTTTGCATAGCAGATGATGTAAATTGCAAAACCTGCTAGAAATCTTCTAATTAATTTTTAGTTGGGTTTATGTGTCTGTGTATATTATATAGGCACTCTATGTCTAGGATATGCAACTTACACATGCTCTATGATTATGTTCCTTCCGTTCTTGGACACATAAAAGCCATTTTCCCCCTTCAGCTGCCCTGGTTTTCTTTTTTTCTTTGTTTTTCCTCCTCCCTCCCATAGTCTAATCATGAATAAGAGATTTGGGTAGAAATGGTAGATGAAATCTCTCCTTTTCCTTGTGAAGTCAGGCAATGGAACTTGGCAATGACTGTCAATACAATAGAAAATGGCTCTGTGTTCCACCAGCAGACAAGTACTTAAAGGGGCCTGTCATTAGAGTGTTGTGCAAGCAATAATGTGAGGTGTAAAAGTCACTTTGCCAGAGATCAACTTTTGATAAATATATTTTAATTTCTTTATTGAGTTTTAAAGTATAACAACAATTGTTGAATAGGTGCGACTGAAAACATGTTAAATAGCCTTCAACTCTTCACATTTGTATTGAACATCATCTCCAGGAGTGACATTTCATGTTACCATGGAAACAAATTTGACATTTCAAAAATACATTTATTGCTGGGTCACCAAGACAGGAATTCTGAAAGAAAAAAAGGTCAGAATATTTGCCTGTCTCAGACATATTATGCAGTTTGCTGTATTACTTTGGAGGAAAAAAATATGTGGTATCGTAAAATAGCATGCTCCAGCTTGATCCAGTTTGAAAATATTTTGACAAGATGGTGGCAGTGTTACAGGTCAATAAAGCGTGTCTCAGTCTCTGAGATTTTGCAAAGTGATTAAAACTGTTTCTTGGATCAAGACCTTTTCTGGATCAGTTCATGTTCCTAAGGACTTTCAGTCATGGTTTTCACAACCGCAGTAGCTGTCCTCTGCTTCATCATCTCTCCTTATAGAAAACACTTGAAAGACTGATGTAAAGATTTTATTTCATATTCAGGAAAAACACTGCTATCTGGATTGGAATTATGCCAAAGTGTTATCTCAAATAATATATTTAATATAAAATAGGAAATTAAGGAATCGAGGGTAAGGTTTTGTACTGAAGGACATGTGCCTGTATTTTAAAAAGAAATATGTAATTTACTACTTTATTAAGATAGAACAAATGCTGTTCTTGAATGTCTTGGTGTAGTTCTATAGTGACGTATTATAAAATCAAAAGGTAAAGTGAATGTACTGATCATTAAGGTGAAATATTGCTTTTTCAAGGGATTTATCTTTTACATGTAGTAGTTGAAAGCTAATAAGGGCGGGAGAGTGAGTTATGGCCTGCAGCAAGATCTTGTCGTTTGTACTAGCAAATAAAATCTTTGAGCAAGTGAAACAGTGAGGGTTGCAGGAATGTGATTTTGGTAAAGTCCAGCTGACTTAATGACACTGAGCAATTGCAGTAAGTGTCTGCATGGAGAGGTGTGCGCAAACCTGGCCTCTAGTGCTGACTTGGAGCTGGATTAGTCAGCTCTATTCTGTGAGCTCTGGATGCTCCTGCACCCTGTGGCACTCTTAGAAGGGCTTTTCAGCTTCCAGTCCAGAGCTGGCTTGTATCTCTCCAGCTTGCAGCATAGCCAAGTCACCAGCATCTGTCAATCCACTGAATCAACATACATGTATTTCAATAGGTAAAGAAATAGTGTTGGGGTGGGGTCGCTCTGCTCTTCTCAGGTCTGTGCTTTTGCCAGCTGGCCCCACAAGTACATTTTCTCAGCATCATGACAGGGAGAATTGCTTGACTCAAAGCCATCCCAGAAGCAGCATTAATTACCATGCTTAGCTGAATTGTGTGTGGGTACTGGGGAGGAGTACCTCCCATTAATATCAACGGACTAGTCCTCGAGGAACTGCTCAAGGACCACACAGAAGACTGACCTACTTAGGTATTAACACTGCCGTTGCTAGACTGGTACCTGAGTTCAAATGCAGCAAGGCTTCCTCTGCTTCAAATACAACCATCTAATTTTTTTTGTAGAAGAGGAAAAAAATTTCTGCATAAAAATCTGCCTCTGCTCCCCAAAGGGGAAAATATCAGTGAACAAGAGGAATTTTTGAGTGGCCTTTCATTTCTCTCTTTGTTTTTATGGTGAATGCAGTTTAGGCTGAGTTCTGCTTCTCTTTGCATTTGGACTTGTATGAGATCAGACTGGACCAGCAATTTGCTTATTCAAAGTAAAAAATAATTAGAAAATGTGTAATATAAATTAAAAAACCATCCACTGGAGGTGCAGGGTGTGTGTGTATGTGTGTTACACATAGGTTGTAATCAATATCAGATTCATGTTGAGCCTATATTTTGCAGTGCAAAGGAATAATCTTTTGGTTTTTGCTGGTTCATTTTAAGCAGAAAGCAAGGTGTTAAGTACTTGCAACAGCTGTGCAAGCAAACATGGTGGATTGCTACTTACATTCAGTTGTACCTTGTATGACCTTGGACATTAGAGACTGTTTACTGAGAGGGGATGCTGCCCAGGATGCCAAGGTTATCTGCTACCCTCTCTAATGGCTCCCTCACAGTCGGACTCATGGGGGAGCTTAATTTCAAAACTGTTTCAAACTCAGTGTTGATGCTACTGAGTCAGGGAGGCTTCTGAGATTAGCACTTATGTTCACGATGTTGAGCAAAGCCAAGTCAAACTTTGAACGTAAAGACACTATTAATATAACTAAATAACTAAAGTTAATATTTTAAATAAAGCTCAAGCTATCTGCAAAGCTAACAGGAATACTTTTGTGGTATTGGCAGCATTAAAATAAGCTGTGACAGTCTGGTACAACTCTGTCAGGTTCTCTGGAGCACTCCCAAGCTAAGTTTGGCTCATTCAGCTAGGTGTACATAGGAATGCAAACCCTAGTTATTAACAGAATTGTAATCTGCTATACAATAATATGCAACGAAAATACACAGAATGGAGTATAATCAGAGCCAGAATCCCCTCCTAGGCCCCTGACACAAAAGGTGGCTCCTCACTCTCTGTCCCCTGCCTCTTCAGAACAAGGAGCTTTGGCAAGTGAGCACACCCAGTGTCCTTTATGTTGGTGCTGGTGGGACTGCCAGCCTCTGTGGGAAGGACTTGTGCTCATGTAGGGACAGCCCTAAATCCGTAGCTTTAGAGTAAGATGGTTTAAGCAACTAAACACATGTGTATGTACACTGGATGCTTCACTCGCTTTGCAGACACACATCCTATAATCTTTTGTGAACTATCAAACTCCCAGTTGACCTCTCAGTTTGCTTGCTACTGTATTTCAGTATGAAGATATGCTTGCTACCATTTACTGTGACTTACCCTGAATTAATTCCAATTTGAATTAAAGTTGATCTTTAAGCGATAGGTTGGTAAGGACTGCAGTCACATCATTGTTCCCTGCTCAGTTCCATGCTGTCTGGTGTTAACTAATCACATAGGTTAGGACTTTGTTTCTGTTTCGTGCTTTCCAAATCCAGCTCTCCAGCATCTTCAGTCAGGATGCCAGAGAAAACACAGCAATCTAGTAGCAGTTACAGCTAGTACAAAATCGTGGGTACTGCAGGGTCCCTCCTACTCTTGGCAATGCCCCTGCCTGTAAACAGAGGAGGATGCTTGTCCTTTTGCCTGCATCTTCACTATGAGAGCTTCTATGTGGGTGGTTGTCCACAAGGATGCTGTATCTCTCTCAGAGTGGAAGATAGCCCTCTTCTCATGCCCAGAAGGCACAACTCACTTGTTTGTTGGTATTTGTACCCCGTTTACAAAGCAATCCAGGTTAGTCTCTCTTCCTTATTCATCGCTCTTTCACTGGTATCATCAACCTTCTTATCATGAATGACAGGCTTTCTCCCACTGAAAAGCAGCAGGGCTGAAAGCTGGGGCACCGCTAGATCTTTTCTTCCATGGTTTGTCGTTTGTCACCTTACCCTTCAGCACTGATATGTGCCGAGCTGACTATTTTTGTGTTGTGCTAGTATCTTAATCAACATGTCATGCTGTCCACTGCTTTTGTAGAAATACGCGTCTATTACCTCAGTACTATTACATTTATTGGCAACACTAATTTTATTTAGAGAAAAGATGTCAAATTAGTTTGAGGAGCTCTGTTTTCCATAAACCTTTGCTGCTCAGTATTAGTTATATTACCTTCCTTTAATTTTTAATTTATTGAATCTTCTACATGCTCTTCCATTATTCTGCTTGGGACAGTTCTCTGTTCTGTAAGTCAATATCTGCTTGGGTCATTCCATTTCTCTTCCCAAAGCATTGTCTCAGCATTAGTTTTGTTTCATTGATCTGATTTTATCCCTGAGACCCAAAAGTTACTGAAAATCATCTCTAGTTATTCAGAGAGCCCCAATCTTTAATTTTAGAATTCAGGGGTGAGAATTTTTGCGATTAACTTAATGTAAAAAATTTAACCTGAGCAGCTGTTTGATTTCCACTCCCCCAAATTTAAATGTGTATTTGCTAGTTAAGTGTTTTCTGTGTTAATACTGACAAGTTTGCCTACTGTCTCCAGTTGTGTATTTATCAGATTTCTACAGTTGCTAGGTTTTGATTTATACTTATTGCTATATGGTTTTTCATCTCCTTACATTTCTGTATTGGTGTGTGTTTAATTTATTCTGGTTGCTCTGACTTCCCCTGAGCCAGGTTGAGTTCCTAGCCAATGTGGCCTTTTTTTTCTTGATTGTGGCTTTTGGGCATCTAGTAATATGTTCTTAAGTAGCTCCCAGTTATCATTCATGTTTTTCTATTTAAATTCTTTCTCCTAAATGATTCGGTCCATAATTGTTTTCAGCTTTGTAAAACTGCCTTTGTAAACTACTACGTGTATAACTTACTAGTCTGAGCTTTATTCTGTTTGCATATAAATGTAATCAAGTCATAATCACTTGTATGTAAGTTACCACTAATTTTTAGTTCTGTGATCAGTTTTTCTTTATCTGTCAAAATGAGGGAATTCTATACCAGAATTCTATACTAGAATTCCCTGATGCTGGATTCAGCCTTTATTGAGTTAGGAAATTGTCAGCTATGATTTTTGGAAATTCTTAGGATGCTTCATTACACAAGACCTCCAGTGTGTCACCCAGGTTGTTCTTCACAGTAGTATATGTGTGTGGATGTGTACACACGCACACAGATGTGTATATATATGTATGCATATAATTTGTCGTTTCATAAAATTATAAATTATTGAAAGATCTCAGATTAAATTTAAAAAAACCTCCAACAACTAGAATTTAATTTCTGCTTTGTTTCTAGGTTCATCTTGGTTTTGTAGGGATTGTAAGGGTTTTGAGCAGCTACTCATAATCTGTGAAAATTCAGCAATGCTCCAACCTCTTTGTGGCTTGTCATACACATGGGTAACAATGGTTCAATTTCATTGTTTACCATTGGTGAATTCTTATTCATGTCTCTCTTAAAGTGAACCAAACAAGCACCTACCCCTCATCCCTCCAAAAGAAAGCAAACAAAAAACCCCAACAAAATACCCAACCACAAACCAAAACCCCAAACACTCTCTGCAGCCCAGCTAGTGCGTGAACCCTTCAAGGGTGCCAGCAGAAGCAATCAGTGCCTGTGACTGCTCTTAGGCTCTGCGTAACAAGAGTTGTCACCATCGGACAGCATCCCATGGGTCAGAGATTGTTTCTTGAAACTGCTTGGCAAATATGTCTGTATAATACTCAAGCTCCAGACGACTCTCAAATAGAAGAAGCTCTGTTCATAAATCAAGTTTCATAGAAAAAAAAATAAAATCCCAGGAATTTTATTAGTAATCCATATTATCACTATCATGAACATGTGAAGTACTTAAAGCTAATAGTGCTCCCTGGACTGTTTCCTTGTGATGTAATGCAAAGAGGCTGTTTACAGTCAGGGGAAGAAAGGTGAACTGCTGGTAAGGTCTGAGACTTTTGCTCACCACTCTGTCTGACAGTACTGGGAGATGAGTCTTCCCTGTGTTTAGGGTGCCTGGATTAAATTAAAAACAAAATAAAATCCCTGTTCTTCAGGAATGTTTCTGAAATACTGTAGCTTTTTACCGAAACGTTTAGCACGAATCCTGCCTCTTGGTAGCTCATGAAAGCTCCCAGTAGCCATTCTTGAAAGAACATACTGTATTCCGCCTTCTCCTGGCTGCCTGCCTCCTGCTCCTAGTCCCTAAGGGTCTCTGTGAGCTCCTGCTCCCCTGCCCTTGGGACAGGGCACTGCCTCTTCCCTGGGCACATGGCCCAGGCACCTGGAAGAGTTGTCCTGTGTGAGGGATGCCCTTCTCAGGCTTGCTGGTTAATGAGCACCATGCCTGCATGAAGAGTTGCTGGAGGGAAATTCTCTGGGTTGCCTGATGTGCAGGGGTGAGAGGCATTCGCGTGCCATGCCATTAGCCTTAAACACACATTCCAGCACCTTCCTTGACCTCTTAATGGCTCACTTAGTGGAGGATATAGAGCTTATGAATGTGTTTGACAGTTCCCCTGTACTTAGCAATCCAAACATGTTAGGGGCTTGTTTTCCTACATCGAAGAAGAGAAATACACTAGGACATTTTGGGGAGGGAGCCCCCAAACCAAACGACCTACAAGACCACCCCCAAAACACCACTATGAAGAGAAACACATGCAGAAAAAAATCTGTCAGGGTGGAAATAGTGGGGTTATTTCCACTTCTTAGGAAGTCCTGTCAGTCCTCCCAGCATCGCATATCAGAAGTAGAAATCACTTCTTGTTTTCTGGCTCCTGGGGCTCAGGGCTGTTGCCACACTTAGGGCGTGCTGGTTTTGACAGCACAGGGAAGGTCAAGATCTACTGAATTACTTCTGCAGGCAGGGACAGCCTTAGCTCCTGCAGTTGAATGTGTCTCCCCAGCCAGAAGGTCGATTATTGGGATAGCGGAAGTGATGGTGTAACTGAGAGAATGAAAAAACAATGGAGATCTGTGGATAGACGTCAAAGGACAAGGCACAGTATAGCAGTTTGGGGACACAGCAGATACTTGTTAGGAAGGAGGGCTGGGAACACCTACTTCACACCGACAGGCTCTGCTAGGATCAGTATATTTGCACCAGTGTGCAATATTTTTTGTAAACTTCATCAGTTTCCTCTGAACGTATTTTTTACCCAGAGCAGGAGGGAGGAAGGAGTAGGAATTTATTGAGGTTAAAATGTGGATATATTTCACTGCTAATGTGTAACTTTGAAAGAAAAGTCCTCCTCTTCTTTGCTGGTTTACTTTCCCGTTATTCAAAGAAAAGGTAGATACTAAAAAGCTCATTCATTAACTTTTCAGACAAGAATCTGACAGTGTCCTGAAGTTCTGAGTGCAGTTATGGCACTTTTGAGGTCTATCATGAAATGTTTTCTTTGCAACTGGTTTGAAGTGTAGACACATAAGCACAGGGAGACTGTGTGCCCAGGTAGGTCCTGCCATGTCAGGGAACCAAGGTGGGGTTACTGCTCTCTGCACTGGCCAGGTATGGGCTGAAGCCTGGTGCTGCCAGGATGAGTGAGGACGGTCTGGAGCAGGCTTTGCTGGGACAGAGAGCTCGTGCCTTTCTGCTGTGTTTTGTCCTATTAGGAAGGGAAGACTTTGAACAGAGCAGTGATAGGTTGGCTCATGCTGGCTCTTGAAAGTGGATTCCCAAGTTCAGCTGGGAAGTGATGAAGGTTTTGCAGAAAGACCTCTCATCCTCTGAGGCTTAGGTCTCTCGCCTCTCAGCACAGGGTGTCTCTACTTTCCTCTTCACATCTGTTTTCCCTCTCATGCTCCTGCCTTCCCTGCTGCCCACAGCCCAGAGGAGCAGTGGGCTTGTACTGCATCACAACCTCACCTTAACTGCAGGGTCACAGCTTTCGGCTCCAGGCCAAGCATTTTCCTCCACTGGCAGCTGCTCCTGGACTGCTGGCCCCAGTTGCTTCTCCGGCTTTTGTTTAAAACTTGGACAGTTTTTCATCTTTGTTATAGCACTGATGCAGCTCCAGAGAAAGTAGCACTGGTGGAAACAATGGCTTATTCATTTTTATCACTCTTTCTTATAGCTGTGTAGTGTTAGCCTTCATTTTTGCCTACAGGCAAGGTAGAATGCTTCAAGGTCAGCTCAGAGGGGAGCCAAAAGGCTTGTGCTGTGCTTGGTGGCTAGAGAAGCTCAGTCTGTAGTGATGTTCCCCACAGGAGCTTGCTGCTCTCCAGATGAAGTGTGAGGCAGCATGATTTAATCAGAAGACTATGTCACACTGCTTAAAGCCAGTCCAGGGCAGGCAGGTTGAGGTATTGTTCTTTTCCTGCCCAAACCCTCCTGGGAAGTTGAAAGCTGTGCCAGGGCTTGCATGGAGACCTCTGTTGTGAGGATTGAAGGAAAGGCAATGAAGATGTTCAGGCCTTTTACTGTCACCCACTTGAATACAAGGAAAAGGGAGATGAAGCCCGAAGAGGCTAATCCTGCAATTGCTTCAGCTTGACAGACCCAGTGGGTTCCTCCTGTGGGAGAGAGCAGTGTCACACCCTTGAATCCAAATGACCAACTGGAAAGTCAAGCAAGTGTGAGGAAGCAACCTGGTTACAGTCCATACTTGCATACGTGACCATGACTGTATCCGTACCAGGTGTTACTTTAGGGAATGGTAATATTTTCCATTAAACAGGTTAAATAGAGGAGGAAAAAAGTAAAACCAAAAAGACTTTTGCAGTGTTTCCAATGAAAGAACTTTTGAGGTCATTCAGAAAACGGGAACCAGGGCAACCTTCAGCTGGCTCCAAGTAAACCTGGGAGGGTGATGCTCTCCTTGTTGGCAAATTGCAGGTGACAGGTCTCCCATAGCCCTGCCACTCACCAGCTACTGATCCAGTTGAAGTACATTGCTTATTTGGGGCAGATGTGCTCACCAGTGGGGCACATGCAAGTATCAGTCCAGCAATTAAATCAGCAGCCTTTGCTGCCCCCCAGCTCAGAAGCAGTGTCTCCTACAGGCACTGAACCTGCTCCCCTTTCAGAGGGACCCTTATGCTTTGAAGAAAAATGTGTTTAGTAAACCACGGGCTCTATTTACATAAATGTGGCTTGCATTGGTATTTCTAATTGGTGGGAGGTGTGGGGCACAACAAAAGCAATCTGACATAATAAAAGCTAAAGGATTGGGTAAGCCCTGCTCTGGGAAAGGGGCACAGTGGAGGGAGGAAGGAGTCCATGGTTTTGAAATGCAGCTTGCAGTGTGGTGCTGAGTGCACAGAGTAAAATAGACTGTGGGTGCAAGCCTAATAGGAAATGGGTGTGCTCACCCACACTTGGCTGCCTGGAAATTGGTGGCTGTGCTGGGCTCATCCTGCTCTGGCTTGGCCACAGCTGCCCGATTGTACATGGCAATTGGAGCTGAAGCTGTGCCTCTGGCTCTTATGCTGCCCAGAATTTCTTCTTTTCCTTTTTGCTTTCATTCATTCAGAAGCCGGCAGGCTGCTTTGCTGCTCTTTTTCTCAGGCAGGGGGGTTGGTGTTGCCAACAACATGGTTCAAACCTGTTTATTGACAGTGGAAATAGAGTTGTGCTCCAGAGTGGCACTAGCTTCTCCTCCTTTCTGATGACAGTGTTTGCAGTTTAGGGCCATGCAGGTCATATGGTACCACTTAGCAGTACACCTATATGGCTTTCAAGAGTATGCTCATGGTCTTAGGTCCTGCACTCATTTTTTTAAAGATCAAGTAAGCTTAATTATCTCTTGGCACCTCTGTGCCCTTCCTGCCTTTAAAGCTAAATTGTGAGCCATGTTCATCACCATGGCCCTTCTATTTATCTATTTTAATATTTTACGGAGTCTGATATTGCTAAATGTTATGGTTCATAAACCCAGTTTAAAAATAAAATATGGATTTGGTGATTCAAATATGTTGTGTTTTGTGCTTTAGAAATTGTCCTTGAAACAAGTCTCTTCATCTCTCCATCACTAGGCATCATGAGGATTTGTGGTCTTAAGAGTTCATTAGTATTGCTTGTCTGTTCCCCTGAGCACTCAATCCAAACTGATGGTGGAGGCTGCCCGTGTGACAGAGAGGCTGCTCAGGAGAGAAAAACAAATAGAAATGCCTCCAAATATGAACGGGTTGGGAGAGGTGTTCCCTTTCCCTATCACTTGCTGGGCCACTGGGCACAGAGAGGAAGTGCTGTAGGAAGGGAAAAGAGGTTGGTGCTTCAGGGAGGAAGATTTGGAGATTTCCAGGGAAAGCTTGATGTGGACTGTGGAGGGCCAGAACAGTCAGCTGGGCTGGGGTAGTGTGGCTGTCTCTGACCTTTGTAGTACACCTCCCTTTTGCAGTAAAATGTTGCCAGAAGAGGCATTTTAGGTGGTTGTACCCCACATCCCAAAGCAGGGTCTGTAGTGATCCCTGCAGCTAGCTATAGTGAAGGGAGGATGCATGGGTCTTGTGTACCTCATGTCTTCAACAGCAGGTGAGCAGGACAGAGCCAAGAGGTAAGCGGACAGGCTCCAGCTGGCTTACCCTGATAAAGCTTGGAAAGGGATAGAACAAATCTGGCTTGTGCCAGGGGAATAACTGTCCCTGGGCCATGATTGTTTTGCTCTGATCTCTGAAGTACAGATATGCAAAATCACCTTAATATTGCTGTGTAATTGCTGTCAATGTTAGTAAGACAAACTTAAGAGATCATGTTTGCTTCTCTCTGGCCTTCAACTTATTTCTTCTGTTTTCACCAAAGTGTTTCTTTGACACTGCTTAAAAACAAGTAGGGGCTGTGTTGTTCTATTCCCTACCACCTTGTAATTTGTGCTTTAGCAGAATTGTTCCTACCAGTCATTTTCCAGAAAGATCTTTCTGTCAACTGTTGTTCTTTTTGGAGAAGAAACTCACTGGGAGACTTCCCAAGCCCCATTTATTTAAATCACAAATCTTGGTCACTACTGGGAGCTGCATCTATTTCTTTGATGAAATGGTAAACTAGGATTGTAGCCAACACCTATAAAAGTGGCATTAGTAGAGTTGTAAGAGTCTAATGGCTGCGAGTTTAAACTTCATGTATAATGTAGTAAATTTTACAATCCACATATTCAATGTAAAAATGGAAATGAGATACGCTAAGCAGCTCCCCTGAGATAGCAGTATAAAATCTGTAGTAAATTCTTACAGCACTAAAGAAGAAAAATCAGAGCTAGTTGCTAGCTACTGTAATAAAAGGAGTTTCCTGCTCACCTTACTCTGGGCTATCTCTGTGCATTTCTAGCTCTTCTGCTTTGTTAAGCAGCTGATAAACACAGAAAATGCACAATCCAGAAGCCTGTCTGCTTTGAGGAGCTGGACTTGAGTTGTCTTGCCAGAAAGAAGGTGGATGCTGTGCAGTGGAGCAGAGTACAGGATCACCCCTCAGCTTAGGCACCAGCAGAGATGATACAGGTCTGTGATCTCAGCAATGACCTGCAGTGGCAGCTTTGGAAAGCTGTGGGTATCCCAGGGGACTACGAGACTAAGCTTGGCAAAATGCTGTAAAAACAGTACTGGGAGATCCTGTTCTAGATTTGCCTTCATGTGGCTCCCCTCGCATAGAGGGATTTTCTATTTTACTGAACTCACAAGTAAAACAGGCTAGTGTGGGCTGGGTTTCTTCTGTGCAAAACTGAAAGACGTTTTTCCTTAGCGATGGGGATGCTTTGCTGGCTGTATAGGAGATAGCACTATACTAATTGCCTGTTCAGAGAAACCTGGTCTGCTAATAACCTGACTTCATTTACAAACTAGTGTGTTAAAATATTCTGCAGGAACATTAGTATGCTCTTTTGGCAGCTATAAAGCAAAGCTGATTCTGCCTGTGTTTTTCCTCTGGGAAAGAAGTCATTCTGCATGGGATGCTTTTCCTTTGTATCTGCCCTGCCAGCATCCAGGGCTTTTAGGGAATTTCTTGTACGTACATAGACCTGAGAAGATACATGTGAGTTGGTTTTCCACCTGCCAGGAAGTGGGGAACTGGAAGCAGTAGATACCCACCCTGCAGCCAGCACAGTCTTCAGTACAAGGCTGCCCTTTCTGCCACGTCCCCCCAGCCAGCTTTTCCCACCTGCTGCCCTGTCCCACACAGGGTATGACAGCACAAGGTGCCTGCCCAGACTGTCAGCAGAGATGCCCATGCTTACTTTCTGGGTCCCAGTCTTGCCTGGGCATGACAGACAGTGCAACATCTATTCCCAAATATCTAGATGAATGATTATAAAAAGTGCTATTTTTGAAGACATAGCAGTCGATTATGCATTTGACAGAAGGTTTTAGGAAATAGGCAATGTGGGATGTACTGGGAGGAAAAAAAAAATCAATCTGTGTATTTGTCTTTTAACTAGTTGGAGACACATTGGCACATATTTTTGGCACATTAATGAATTCTGCCTTATTTAATCTCTGCTACTCTTATAATATGAATTTGTGTTCCATTTGGGTGTTAAAAATCAGAAAGTCAGGGAGTTAAGTTTCTAGAGGAAGTTATAATCACTTCAAGCTCTTGAGCCGGAATGAGGAGGCAGCTACAGTTGCTCAGAAGGAGAGCAACCAGACAAAAGGCTTCGTAATGCAGTTTGTAGAGCATCCCTGTAGCTGTACATTAATGGGAGGAAGGGCTTCATAGAGCAGTGGAGCTCCCCTGGCGAACACTATTACTGAGCCATGCACTCCAGCCCAAGGTGCTGGATGTGCTGGAGTGTACAGGCCAGGGATCATTGGTGGCCTCAGCTGTAGCATGCTGCGGGCTGGAGGCTGCTCTTTCCCGGAATAACCTTTGCCAGTTTATTTGCATCTGACTGCATCCTGCCTTAAACTTGCACGTGCTCAGTGCTTCTTATCAGTGACTTATTTTCAGTAAATATAATGTAATTCTTTTCCTTCTTTCCTCACTGTACATACCATTTTTTTTTCTTTCCTGTTTGAACAATGACTGCCATGTACAAAAGATCTTGCAGTTTGGCAAAAAATGTTTTAAAAAAGAAAACACTTTAACTTCTGTGGAAGAACAGATTTCTCCCACCTTGCCCCTCCTCCCTGCAAAGGTGAATATTTAAGAAGACAAAAGGGGTAGATGTAGAGCAAACAGCAGTGATTTGAACACAAGATTTGAACAGTACTGGAGCTGGCGGCAGCAGCAGTAGTATGAGCAGCAACAGAGAAGCTGGAGAACTAGCTCATTTGTACGGTGTTTAACTTGCTTCCGTGTTGTGTTAGGAAGGGCAGCTGGGGTCGAAGCTGACTTCACTGGGTAACTGTGGAGTAGAGACTAGCAGCACATCTCATTTTCAGCAAGAGGTGGCCTATGTTTTTCTGTAGTGCAGTTCCATTGAAATCAACATTTCATGAGAGCAGGTAGATTGTGGATATTTGTAAGATGAAAACAGTAATTTTTTTTCCTCCGTGCATGACAAAACAATTTTGTTTCGGTAGTGTCACAATAAGAGGATTTCAGGGAAATGTTTAGAAAACTCATAAACATGATTTTTGTCAAAATTAATTTTTTGTATGTGAAATCATTGCTTTTGATTAAATGTTCGATCTGAAGTTTCTAGAAAAACTAGAGGTAAATGGAGTGCTTAGTTCTGAGTAATTTTCTCTGATTTCCAATATTTTGCACAATTCCTTGTGTTGTCCTTTCACCTCACAACTCCCTTCCTCTACCTGCTCATCCTCAATAAGATTGGCACATAAAAGCACATAGAGTTTAAACTTATTTTACAGGAAACACTGAAAATTTGGTATTTGTTTTGCCACTTTTGAGACAAAATATTTTGAAAACATCACTAACAGCAACGTTAGACACAGAAATTGTTTTTATTTTTATATTTTATTTCTGACTGACAACAAAGCCAAATTCCAAAAGCAGATCAAATTTTTCATGAAATGTAAATGTTGAGGTCTGGTCTGCCTTAGGGTTTTTGGGTTTTTTCCCCCTATATTTCTGAAAGAAAAGGATTGAGCAGTATAGTTCTGAATGATTTCATTAGTGTTAAGCTGAAGGGAAAATAGCTTTTAATCTATAAGAAAATCCAAATTTTTCTGAGGCTTGGAAGGGAGTAGAGGAAGGTGTGAATTCCAGTTTCCAGCTACATGCAGTGTCAAGTACAGCAATTCAGCTGATCCCCCAGGCTGCACAGTTTTTCATGAATGAGGAGGAAGGAGGGGAGGGGACAAAGTTTACACTGCAGAAAGTGGAGATGGGAGTAATTTAAGTACCATGTGGATGCTGATGCCCCAGAAAGCACTCCCCTGGGTAGAGCAGAGCAGCTGTGGGTTTGTAGGCCTGATGTGAGAAGAGGTTGTGCCACTGTCCCTTGGGAGTCACCTTGTCCACATCAGGGTGGATCCATCGCTGGTCCAGCTATCAGAAGCCTGCGTGCCCCACTTGCAGCCTCACGCACAAACACTTAGTGATTTTGTTTTATGTGAAGTCCAGCTGTCCTCATTCTTTGAAGTACCTTCTCTAGCATTAACAGATGTTCACTATCACTTTGCTGCTGTAATCAGGATGTCCTTGATCTTCATTACGATGCACTGTACCTTTGTGAGCGACTCTGTGTAAATTTCCTCCATGGAAGACAACAAGTATGGAGGAAGCTAACTTTAGTACCTGGGTAGATTTGGACTTCTGGCTGAACATCGTAGTCAGCGGGGCAGAACAAGTGGCTGCTCAAGTTCATTGCCAATGCACCCTAGGCAAAAATCAATGTTATTTGCAGAGGCATTTGGAAAAGCCTGGGTGTCTGTATGGGTTTGTTCCATCTGATGTCTGAATTGCTGTGCCTTCTATTTCTTGCTGTTACATTATTTAAATTCCTCCTTATTTTGCAATTTCTCTTTAGGGAAGGATTGATGCTTCTGGTTAGTGAAGTGGCACAGATCTGCTTGTTTTCAACATTTTCAAGGTTTTCATCTGGTCTATGCCACCAGAAACAATTGTGCCATTTAATGACTATTCAGTGTATTTAAAATGAGCAAATATTCTCATCCCATTTCCCAGTGAAAAAGCATTTTATCAGAACTCCCTGGGAGGAAGCCTCACTCTGAACAGCATCCATTGGCAATAGGAGCAGTGCTGGCTTACCAGCGCTTTTGCCATCTTCATTGGTACTTTATTGACAGGCTAATCACTTCTGCCCCTCAAGTGCCCTATTCCTCCCACAACAGTTCTCTTCCCATTAAATGAGAGGTGTACCTTTTGGCGTCTGTTTGCCTTTTCACTGAAGTAGATTGTGCCACTACCAAATAATGATAGATGTCCTGCTGCTGGTAATGATGGGGAGGGTAATGCTTTGGTGCCAACCTGGTAATAAGAGAAGCATGTATTTAATTTACTGTAGTTTATTACCTATTAAATTAATGTCCCATGCATGTGGAACGTGATAAGTTTGGCCGAGTTGCTCAGTAGGAAGGTTTTCCTGAGTTCACCTCCTCTATTGCATTAGTTTAGTATGGACAATGGACATTCTTTAATACCAGTGGAAGCTGTCCCTGTCTTCCTTCATTGTTTCAGCTCTCTGTTACACATTTTTCTTCGGGGTACCTGTTGTGATGGGTGTTGGAGAGCCTGTGGTGGCTTCACGCCTAGCTCCTGGTACAGGATCAGCCTTTTTCTGCCTCAAAACAATATGGTGAGCATTTGCTTTTTCTATAGAAATAGAGGCTCCCTCTCAATGTTCTGTTTTTCTTAGGATACAAGATGAATTTTGTGTGTTTTACAAATGAATGTATGAATTTGTTAAAACCAGTCAAAATGGGCTCCTCGATAAATCGCAGTCTATCATTCTATCATTCTGTTCTGGGTGACTCTAGTGGACCACAGCAAACACTTCAAACTGTCTGTATGAGTGGTCAACACTGGCTGTATTGAAGCTCTCATGATAGGGATAAACTGATGACAGTCACCTAATTCCTATTACGGATTTATTGAAGTCAACAGTGTCCTCCAGACTGTTTAGCTATTGCCTCAAGAAGCTGTGATACTGGGACTGCAGCAGCTATTGCCCTATCTCAGATTAGGACTGGCACTGAGACAGAGGTAAAAAGGGACGTCACACCTCTATGAAGGGCTCCTGTCAGGAGATTTTCACCTGTCTCTTGTTCTTTAAGTCTCTGTGGCCATGGGCACCTGGAAAGTTTGTAGGGATGCTGCTTTCTTCCTTGGCATAGGGTAGGGTGAAGTATAGTGGGAAGAAGTGGGGTAGACTTACAGCTATTAGACACAGATTTTGGCTGGTGTTCTGAACTCGGGCCTTGTCGGTGCAAACCAGTAATGCAACTTATCAACAAAAGGAAAAAAAGGGGCAGATTTGCTACTAGAGAAGCCATGACTTTCTGAATGTGTTCTTTGCCTTTGGCTAACAATGCAAACCCACCCTGTCAAAAATGCTTTTAGATGCCATGCAGCATGCAGTGCACTAGGGTGTCTATGCCTGTGACCTAAGGCACACTGGTAAAATGGGGTTTCATCCATCACAGCAATGGACAGGGGATGGTTGTCCCATCTGGAAGCCTGGCTAGGCTGATGTTACCATGTTGACTCATTTGGGTCTGGGATGAAGCTCTCTGTTCCAGAACAGTGATGAAAAGAAACCTGTCCAGTTGCTGCAGTTTTCAGGGAATTTATTCAGAGATAAGTTACATGTTCTTGTTGGTGAGCATGACCTGAGAGTTCTACAGCCAGGAGGTTACCCTTAAATTTGTTGCCTTAGCAGATTTATTGCTTGTTGTCTTCTTTTGGGGGTTTCCCTTTCCCTGCTTAAAACCTTTGCATCTTTTCTATGTAGAATTCAGAAATGTTTTCCAAGACACAGAAGCATGCACATGAAACAAATCTGGTTGATTGAGGGCTGACACTGAAGGGAAGGATGGAATCAAGCAATGAAACCCTAATGCACACTAAGCTAAAAGATCTTTAAAATCAATATTCATCTACTGAAAGACCACAACTACTAATTGTATGGTTATTGCCTGGTGTGAGAACTGGACAGCTTTACAGTTCTGGGTTGGAGCAGGGTATGCCCAGGGCTTTTGGAGACCTGGGTTGCTTTCATTTGCTATTTTAACTCTGCAGTTGCTGAGTCTGTGAACGACTGCAAGCAGTACCAAGTGCTCACGTGTGCAGCTAATGCTTACATGCTCAGGGTACTGAAATAATTGCTGGTTTGGGGCCAGGACAGAACTTTTCACCTGGGTCAGATTTTCATCTTCCACACCGTCTGTGGAGTAGGACCTAGATTCATCCAGATATAGCAAACATCTTTAATTCTTCTTCTCTCAGGGTTTGTTGTATTTAGGGGGCTTAGCCCTTTTGCTACATGATTTTAAGTTTGTTGCAGGGTGGTTTGCAACCTACAGCAGGTGGAGGTGTGGGAGAGCCCCTTGTGATATCCATATAGAGAAGAGCTGATGGAATAGGTGGCTGTAGTTGCCAACTTCCACAATACTTTCTGGGCTGAAGTTCATAACATCCTTGTAAAGTTTTTATCCCGAACTTACTGACATGTACTTTCATTTTTCTTTATCAATTTATCTTATATATGCCTTGAAGCATTTAAAACACTTTGCTTGTTGATCAGGGACCAGTGATTTTCTTGTACCAAGGAATTGCCTCCAAACTAAAATGTAGCTTTTAAAATACTTCCTCTGGGATTAATTGTTCTGTTTCCATGCATGATTTGCACTAAGGTCAGTGGGAATTGCTATCACAGAACAATGAAAGCCAAACACGTGGACTTCAAAGCAGGAAAATGGTTTGTCCTGTGCGAAGATGACAGTGAGAAAGGCTCTACTTGCCTTATTTCATGGTGGTCAAAGCAAAAACACTGGTCAGATTTGATGTAGGCTGCAAAAGATTATTAACTGCTGAAGTGCAAGTCCAGCTTATCCGAACAGCTGAGTTTGGCACAGTACCGGTTCCCTGGGTACATTGAACTCTTGGGGTGTTAATGAAGGTGTGAGGGGGATTTTCTCCTTGCGTACAACTCCTCTACACCATCACATCTGCAAGCTGCAGCTGTGGGAGAAACAGAGACACAGCTTCTGAAACTGTGGTCTCTTTGTGAGATGCAGGGTTTGTCCCTGTAACATAGCAATATAACCCCTAAAGAGTTGCTATATATTAACATAGGTATGTTTCTGTGGAGAGAGTGAATTTCAAAATAGGTGGTTTGGCTTGGTAAAGGTCAAGAGCTACCTCCAGGAGGCTGCAGCCTGCCCTGGTAGCCCAGCTTGTGCCAAGAGTGGAGTTACTAATTAAGTAAATAAAAATTCACATAAGAATATGCCATATGGAGCCAAATCTGTAACAGTGACAAGGGGCTATTGGGTGTGCTCACAAGAAGCCAGTGTTTGGGACTGGAAATGTATTTAAGCTCATCTCAAGTAGACCATTGTGTCAGTTCATGCTACAGCAATCTTTTAAACAGTTGTTACTTATTATTATTATCCAGATTGAATTAGATGCTGTACAAGCATGGAACATAAAGATGGGCCCTGCCCAGGAGAACTTAATATGAATGTGACTGCTTGAGCTATTTTATTTTTTTATTTGAAAATAAATACAGAACAGCTGCTGCCATTCCAGAGGCAGGAATAAGCCTATGAAATATCTGGCTTATATAAAAGTTAACATTTCTCTTAAGTTAGAGTCAAGTGACGGAGTGGGTGTGAAGGGGTGGGAAAGTACTCAAATTACAGTGCTGGACTAGCTGGATTTTGCTGCTAATCACATCAGCAGTGAAACTGTTAACAACATTGACATTCACATTGTCATCATTAAACTGCAGCCTAAACACTCCCTTTTGATTAAAGGCAGCATCTTAGAATCATAGAATAGTTAGGGTTGGAAAGGACCTTAAGATCACCTAGTTCCAGCCCCCCTGCCATGGGCAGGAACACCTCACACTAAACCATATCACCCAAGGTTCTGTCCAACCTGGCCTTGAACACTGCCAGCGATGGAGCATTCACAGCTTCCCTGGGCAACCCATTCCAGTACCTCACCACCCTAACAGTAAAGAATTTCTTCCTTACATCCAGTCTAAACCTCTGCTGTTTAAGTTTTAACCCATTACCCCTTGTCTTGTCACTACAGTCCCTAATGAATAGTCCCACCCCAGCATCCCTGTAGGCCCCCTTCAGATACTGGAAGGCTGCTATGAGGTCTCCACACAGCCTTCTCTTCTCCAGGATGAACAGCCCCAACTTTCTCAGCCTGTCTTCATACAGAAGGTGCTCCAGTCCCCTGATCATCCTCGTGGCCCTCCTCTGGACTTGTTCTAACAGTTCCATGTCCTTTTTATGTTGAGGGCACCAGAACTGCACACAATACTCCAAGTGAGGTCTCATGAGAGCAGAGTAGAGGGGCAGGATCACCTCCTTCGACCTGCTGCTCATGCTCCTTTTGATGCAGCCCAGGATACAGTTGGCTTTCTGGGCTGCGAGCGCACACTGAAGCTGGCTCATGTTAATTTTCTCATCAACCAACAGCCCCAAGTCCTTCTCTGCAGGGCTGCTCTGAATTTCCTTTTTGCCCAACCTGTAGCTGTGTCTGAGATTGCTCTGACCCAGGTGTAGGACCTTGCACTTGTCATGGTTAAACTTCATGAGGTTGACATCAGTCCACCTCACAAGTGTGTCAAGGTCCCTCTGAATGGCATTCCTTCCCTCTATCAACAGAACCACACAGCTTGGTGTCATCAGCAAACTTGCTGAGGGCACACTCAATTCCATTGTCCATGTCACCAACAAAGATGTTGAACAAGACCAGTCCCAACACTGATCCCTGAGGGACACCACTCGTTACTGGTCTCCAGCCGGACACTGAGCCACTGACCATGACTCTTTGCATGCGGCCATCCAGCCAGTTCTTTATCCACTGAGTGGTCCACCTATCAAACTGATGTCTCTCCAATTCAGAGACAAGGATGTTGTGTGGGACAGTGTCGAACACTTTGCACAAGTCCAGGTAGATGTCATCAACTGCTCTAGCCCTGTCCATCAGTTCCATAGCCCCATCATAGAAGGCCACCAAATTGGTCAGGCAGGATTTCCCCCTAATGAAGCCATGCTGGCTGTCACCAAGCACCTTGTTGTTTTGCATGTGCCCTAGCATGCCTTCCAGGAGAATCTGCTCCCAGATTTTGCCAGGCACAGAGGTGAGACTGACTGGTCTGTAATTCCCTGGGTCATCCATTTTCCCCTTCTTGAAAATGGGGGTTATATTTCCCTTTTCTCCAGTCGTCAGGAACTTCACCTGTCTGCCATGATTTTTCAAATATTATGGCCAGTGGCTTAACAACTTCATTCGCCAGCTCCTTCAGGACCTGCAGATGGATTTCGTCAGGTCCCATAGACTTGTGCACGGTCAGGTTCTTAAGATCGTCTCGGACCAGTTCCTCTCCTACAATGGGCCTAAGTTCTTCATTCTACCTCCATGCATTCATTCGTACCTTCATTCTTCATTCTAAGGGCTACTGCTATCTATATCACTAGCACCCACATAGACAACTAGAAGTGGGTAATAATCAGTGGGACTTAACTAGACCAGGGCTCTGCAGCTTCCCTGATCCATGCCCCTGGCAAGCAGCACACCTCCCTTGAGACTGGGTCAGGCTGACAGGTGGGTGCCTCTGTGCCTTTCAAAGTACAGTCCCCTACGGCTATGACTGCTGCTTTTTCCTGGCAGCACCAGCAGTGATCTTCTTTGCCAGTGTGTCAGCCAGCTGTTCATGGTGCGAGGGTGTTTCCTCATTAGCCCCCTGCAGAACAGCAAAGCTGTTCCAGGTGGGGACATCAGATTTAGGAGGAAGCCCCTTGCTTTTAATTGTTCTCTTCCTCCTTTTTTTGTTGTGTTTTTTTTTTGGGGTTTTTTTTTTTTTGTGTTGCTATTTCCCAGCTTCCTGGGTTAATGCCCTCCTTCTTTCCTCCATGAGCTGCAGTGGACGCTTGAGGCCTCTGTACATTTTGGGCCTGGAGCAAGCATTCTTGCTCCAGCTTCCCTGACATCTTTCAGTCTATTGATAGCATCCCGCAGCTCAGCCCTGCTGCAGGAGGACCTCCGTCAGGGTGCACCGGGTGCAGCCCTGCCCATTCTGCACCCTCCCCTCACCAGACCAGTGCAGGCACTCTCTACACCCCGAGCTCTGCACCGCAGCCTCCCCTCCCATCGGCTCTGTCTGGGTGCCCTTGCTGGCCACTGCCGGGGCAGCCAGGGCAGAGCTCCCAGACCGGACCCTGGTCATGAGGCGAGTGCTCACCAACCCGCTCCAACTGACGCGGCACACCCTGGTCACTCTTGCTCCCTGGGGCAGGTTTTTACCCACTCAGGGCTGGTGCCGCTCCTCCTGGCTCCCCCCTCCCTCCCCCTCTTTGAGTCCCTGCTCCCCTCAGCTGAGCTGCCACCTCCTGGGCAAGGCCTGTCGAGGACTTGAGGCTCCCTCGGTGGCTCTCTCCGCTCTGAGTTGAGGTTCCTGGATGCTGAGCTTCCTCCTGCTCAGGGGTTGAAGGCATCCTCTCTGGAGCTGCTCACCTCAGCGATTGAGGTGCTCACCTCAGCAGTCTTAAATCTCTGCTCACTATTGCCGGAGCATTCCAGCAGCTTGAGCCAGCACTCAGGCTTTACATCCCTGCTTGGAAGGTTTGCCCTCTAACCAGAGGACTAAGAAGCTTTGCTGTCACTGAAAATAGCTGAGAACTTGCTTTCCTTTGTATAGGGCAGGGCGCATCTTGTTAGCTGTACCTGCAATATCCGTTCTTTTCCTTCCGTTGAGAAAATGATGAGGATGTGGCTGCCTATTGTGACTTGGCTGCACACAAAAGCAATGACAGACAAGGATACTTGACTTTTGCCCACAATTCAAACATAGGTTTAAAATTACAGGTGAAAGCTTTGTGGTTCTAAGTCACTGTTGCAAAGAGGAGAGGTGGCCCTGACCTGGACTGTGGCATTCACTTCAACAGTGGGAAACTGGACAGTCATGAGGGATGCTGCTGGAGAGAAACTGGCACCTTGTAAACGCCTGTCCCACTGCAGTGGGACCCTTGGAGATAACGAAAGACAAACGTGTTCAAATGGAAGGCACAGATTCTCCCTCTTGCTCCTTCCTCCTCATTTAATCAATATAAGGTGGAGGGAAGTGAATATGCCCTGACATATGAAACCAAAGCCCAACTAAATTCAAAGCTGTGTCCTGGGACATCCATCCAACCCAGGGTTTGAATGGAAACACTGACTTCGCCTGACCTGCAGTGGTAGTGCTGTGACTTGTTACAGTCATTGCAGAATGCATGAGAAGCTGGAGCACAGCCCTGGGTGGGGTGCGGTGGTGGTAGGTTTTATAGGGTGCCACGTGTATTGGAAACGTGGTCATAAATGCGCATAAAAATTATCATCTGCAACTTAATAAAATGAGTCAGGGTAAATAGGGAAATGTGAAAACATTCTCTCTGCTTGTTTTACTGAATAGGGGTTTGGCTCTAGAGCTATGGTCATTCTTTTTGTGGAAGGCTTTTTCTTTTTCTCTCAGGATCTGTGTGTGAGAGTGGGAGGACACATTAAAAACATGTAAAAGAGAGAAAAACAAGAAAGAAAGAAACCTCAGTCCATTTATATCCTTCCTAAACAGCTTAGCTTTATTGCCTTGTGGAGTCCTACCCTGTCTCTCTTCTCACTGGGCAAGAGTGTGCAAATGTCTTTTCCTTCTTGCTGAGGGCAGCCAGGAGCCTCCTGCCCAGCTGCTCACTGTGAGGTCACTTCTGGAAGGCTATGAGCACAGCTCACATCTACCTGTAAACCCCTGTGTGGACACACAGGCTTGGATACTTGACAATCTTGGAGACGGTTTCTTTCTACCCTCAGTGCTATGATAAATCTGAGTGCCAGAGGAAAGAAAAACAAGCATATTTAGAGAAAGTTAGAAGATCTTTATAAGGTCTGCTGGATCTGCTCACTTCACAGGATCTTGCTTGTTTGCATGAAGGTGTCTTGGGCCTGCTGGCTGCTAATTGTCCTCAGAAGTTGTGAATGAGTGTTTTATGCACAGCAGTGCTCTGCACTAGGGAAAAAGGGACAAATCCTGTCCTCTGCAACCCCAGGGTAGGTGGTGCAGGCTTTTCTCAGGCCTGGTGCTGTTCCTTCATGCTGGTTGTGTCCTTTTTTTACTCCAAATTGTATCTTTCTATAAGGGGAAAAAATGGGGAAATATGTTTTTCTCCTTTGTCCAAAAGTAGTGTGGTCCCTGTGGTGTCCTGGGGAGCTTTGGCTCTCCATATGCCACTCCTGCCTTCTGCCGTGTGACAGATGCAAAAGGCCCTTTCACGTTTACCATGGTGGCATGACAACAGTGTGTGTCCCTGATTACCATCAACGTGTCACTTCCAAGGTTATGGAGTGCAAATGATTCTGTTGCTATAAAAAATTAATCTCAATGTTCTCTGGTTTGTCAATCTGTACATAATGGGGCACATTCAAATATCAGTCAGGCCGCTGAAAATTAAGAATAATCCAGCTGAGTTTATAATTGCTCAATCTGGTGTAATGGCTAGCCAGCTATGGTGTCTGCCTCTCACTCTGCATGTATATATTTATTTATACATACATATATAAATAGATGTCTGTATATATATAAATGTGTGTGTGTATCTATATATGTGTGTATGAAAATGCTCTGTACTCCAAACCAGTTTTCTTCAAAGACAGAAGATACCAAGAGGATCATAGTGGAAAGCAGTAACTATGGCAGAGGGGAGGATTATTATAGAGAGTATGGAAAGAAGGGGGGAAATAAGTAAGATTTTCATCTTTCTGCATCCCATTTTTGTGTGTGCCTGCACTGTTTTATTTGGAGTATACTGTCAATGGCAGAAATAAAAGCGGAGTTCATTTACTCCAGTGAAATGAAATAAACCCAAGAAGACTTCAAGCAGCAAAATGTAAAACACGCTGGCAGCATTGACCTCCTCCTGCTTTACCTTGACAAAAAAATAAATAAAAAAAGTAATGTTCCTGGAAAGCAAGTAGTGCTGTGACCTGCACTAATTAATCTGCCCATCAGATCCGATTAAGCACTTCCAAATCTGGCAAATTGCCACTCTTCTTGAGACACAAATGTAAATAAATATGAAGGTGGTAAATCACAGCCCTCCAGTGACGCCTCTGTCAGCAGCCACGAGCAAAGAGCAGCAGATATTGAGCCTCCAAACACTCTGTGCCTGATAATAAAAATGTTTTTGTGTGCAGGGACAAAGCAGAGCACATCACCATCTGCTCACCTCTCTCTGATGGCAGGCAGCTTGTGCATCTGCGGAAAGACTGTCCCTCCTGGACATAGCCCCAGTCAAGCAACAGGTACAGAGCCCGAGGGCAGGGCAGGTTTTCCCACGTGTGTTAGTGTGGAGGTTTGAGACATGGTTCACATACAGAGGTTTGAGGTGTGATGCACATACATACAGTGGTTGGTTGCTGCTTGGGCTCGGTCTCTGCTAGGAGAGCAGATGAGCTGCGAAGCCACCCGAAGGGGCTGTGCTTGCACCAAGAGGGGATTTGCAGGTGTTTTCCAGAGCTCCTTTGACAGCTGTCTGCTGTTTCCTCTGGAGAATGAGGGCAAACCCCTGCGAGGGCAGCTATGGAACTCCTTCCTTGTGCTTGAGGCAGTGTGCTGCTGCTTCTTGGGGTTGGGCAGCTGGCCCTCAGCTTGGAGCTACGCTTTAGGATAAAATAGCCACAGTGGCACTGTTGTCACCACTCTGTTTATAACCCGCTCCCTGCTTTGAGAGTATCCGATGTGGCAGAGACTTCCAAATAACATGTATGCAATGTGAAATGCTTTGATTTGATCCTTCGGTCTGAACCATAAAATTATTTCCCTGAATTGTTGGCCTTGCTGTACCATTAAACTTTTAAGAGTGTGAGTACCTTTATGGGGAAGGACTGAAGTTATTCCAGGTAAGGTGGTATTATTTTCAGTTACCCGCAGTGGACTGCAGTGATTGATGGATCAGCCCTGCCTGCTCCACTTGTGTACATACAATAAAATGTAACAAAACGTAGATGAAAGTGGGGTAGGACTGTTCAGGAGCTCTGACAGTGCCTGTAAAACAGTGGAGTCCTAAAAACTTGTAAGTATTTTGAACTAGCTTTTCTTTGGATCACTTTGTTACAGCCAGTTAATTATAACAAGGGGCTTTAAACTATGTAAAAAAGAAGGTTAATGAAACTGAAGTGGGACAGCAGCAGTCAAAGGCCCTCTTTCTAAGTGCTCAGATTCCTGAAAGCCATAACTTTCTGTGTTGGAGCTGTAAGAAGGCTATAAGTATCAGCAACCCCCATAGCCCTTGGTGCAGTTGATGCAGTAAAAGCTGGCTGGCTTGTGCATAGGTGGTGGGATTTCTCTTTTCACACAGATTTTGAAAGGAAAGGTGAGCTGGCGATGCTGAGGAGTGGTAGTCTCAGCTATAGAGAGGCTAGTATTGAAATCCAAGCTCTTTTTTAAGGCATTTAGGTCACAGTTTTCTGAGGCTTGAGTGAAACAGGTTGGGGGTGGTTTAAATAAAGATCTCATATCTTCATGTACCTGAGAAACGGCCTGGTTTTTGGAGGTGCTGTACCCACACTTGAGGAATGATTGATTTCTTTGCAGAAACCCTTTTCTTTGTGTAACTGCCTCTGAAGTTTAATCCTGGGTTGTAGGTGGTGCGAAAGCCTGTTTAGTGGAAAAGTTTTTTTTTTTCTCCCTCTGTATTACACAATAGCACTGAAATTACTTTGAGAGAAAAAAGTGATTTACAGTTTTCAAAGTATCCCAGTATGCAGTGCTTTGCTTTACCCTGCTAGTGCCATGGAGCACTGGTGGTATGGAGGCAGGGAGTGCCCCACGTCTTGGGGGGATGCTCCCTGGTGTCAGTAGGACTCTGCATTTCCTTGTGCACAGCCAGGATTGTAGGTCTTTGTTTCTCTGCCCTAGAATTCTGCTCTCCTGCAGGGAGGAGTCTGATTGCTGGTCGCCCTGCTGCCCTCGCATGGTCCTTTCTGCAGGCAGCCTGTGGTTGTTATCATTCACTTATGCATATGTGTTCTGCATCCCCTCTCACCAGAATAGAGATTACATGACCTGCTCTTCCTTACATTGCTCCCTTTGAGCGAACAGATGAAGACTAAAATAGGGCAGTGTTGAAACAGGGAGAACTAAGAAGCTGACAGCAAATGTGCCGGATGAGTCTACTGCAGTAATTTACCTGCATGTGTCTAGTTCAAAGCCAAAGATGTCCTTTGCCCACTTTAAGGAAGCAAGTGCAGACAGAGGCCACTGGAAAGAGGAGGGAGGGGCAATGTGCCAGGGAGTGGATGGTTACATTGTGAATGGTCTCTCCTTCAAAGGTGAGGTTGCTCCTAAGCCTTCATGTGTGATGCCATGATCAATATCCTATGAAACTGGCAGCTGAAGAGTGAGTGGGGTGCGCAGTCTTAGATGATGCACACACTTGGCAGATACCAAATTCAGCTGTGGAAACAAGTCAGTTGTGATCAGAGTTATACAGATCAGGTTTGGATGAAAGCTGGACAATGCATTTTCTCCTAGACATTGCTATCTCAGCTGCAGGCTGTTGGGTTTCCAGGGAGTCAGCCCTGCTATACAGGTCAGCTATCACGGGGGCTTTCAGTATCTGTGCCATGGTAGTGGAAGGGCTGGCAGCCTGGCATGATGTGTGGTTCAGCTTCCATTAGTATAGTAGAGAACCCTAAGGCTTGAGAACAGTACAACATGAAGGATTTTGTACAAGAGGTACAAGCTCTGCCTCTGGGTCTCCCTACTCATCTAAGGCAAGTACAGCATGATGTAGCCATTAAACAATATTAATTCAAGGGTTTGTGTTCCTAGGCTGAGTTTGAGCCATAGAAGTAGAAAAGACCTCTATCCTTCAAACAGCCCTGTGCTTTGAAATGTTTCTGTTCTGCACTGTATTCTGTGTGGGAGGTGACTTGAAGTGCACTGCAGGCTCCGAACCAACGACCTGTGAACTCATCCGTGCCGTGGCAAGTCTTTGGTCTGCTGGTTGTCTGTTTTCATGAATCATCACAAAAGGATTCCTTGGCTAGCACACCTCCTCCTCCCATAGCTTCACAATGCTCTGAACAAATAATCTTTTCTTAAATGCAACCAAACAATAGTATCTTACACAATAGGGAGATGTTTGTTGATTCATTGTTTCATGGGGAGAGCAAGCCTTGAATACATCATACATCCTCTTTATAAAATATGTGCTATGGAATGCAGTCTCTGGCAAAATATATTATAGTCCATTAGCTTTGTAGGAATAATTAAAAAAAAAAAAAGAAAATCCACACCAATCTCAGCCAAAACACATAAAACTGACACCTCATGCTTCATAAATGAATTGAGCATAGTAGAGCAATTGTCCTTGGCTGTAGGTCCATGTTCTTACATGACAGTGCCTTCCACACAATTATTTCATCATAAAGGTGTTTACTAACATTATGTTACTTGCAACAGTTTTTAATAACATTCTCTGGGGAACAGTTCCACTTAAGAGTCTTAAATTACTAGCTTTTTTCAGACACATACATATTGGCACTTGTGATTATGAATGTATTTTACTGCTTCTTTGTGTTTGATATGTTGTGGATTAGTAGGTTATGTGAGACTCAAAAGAGAATAAGTATGCTTTTTTTTCCTCTAGAGCTTGATAGTAAATGAAAATCTATTTTCATGAACATCTACAATGTTTTTGAAGTTGTTTTTCTATCGGAGTTAAAAATGAATCAGTTCCCTGTCTGTTCACCCTATTTGTTTTTAAATGGTATCAATATGTTTGAGAGTTTCCTGTATCTTCCCACAGTTCAATAAGTACTACTACAGTTTAAATAGCATTTTTGATTAATGAAAGGAACCATTTCTTTTCCCCATGAAACCCACATTTCAGTGAAGTTCATCACCACCTTGTGTAAAAGTTTTGGGTTTCCCTTCCCCCTCCCCCAAAGGCTATATTTAGTTAAGGGAAAACCAGCTATAGACCTTGAGTTCCACAGATTTCAAGGATGCGGATGAGAAAGCCATTAGGAACAGAGACCTCTTAACCTCTTGCTCTCAAACCTTAAGTGTTCCATACAGGCTAATGCACCCAGAAAAGGGAAGGACTGGTGCTCTCCTACTGGGTTAGCTTCAACCTGGTATCTGTAAGCTTTTGTGCAGCTGCCTTGATGAAAAGTGCTGCTTCTTCTCCTGCTCCTTCCTCTGTTGAGGCTGCTTGTTCAGGCTGGCTAAGAAGTGTAGCAAGAGCCAGTTGTGCTTTTGGCCAAGTTGTCTTCCACAAAGTGCCCACCTCCTGGATACAACCCTCCAAAGAGGGGCCATCACAAACAGAAAATTTCGTATTCAAGTGAGCACACTACAACATTTGTGTTTAATCTTGCTTGGAGTTGTCAGCTACCATTAAAGTAGAATTTCTATCTTTTCCTTTTCCACTTCTCCTTTTATAATGTTCTCAAAAATACAAATTAATGTCATGGAAAAATTGTTACCAGGAGAAAACTTCCCAAACTCAGTGCCAGTGATATCAATGTTTAAAAAGTATTTAAAAACCAAATAAATATTACAAATGGGTACAAACATTATGTTGTAAAGATGAAAAACCATACTAAAGATTAAGAATTACAAAGTTTCAGCTTATTAAGTCATTCGCATAATGGTTGAAAAAGCAATAATTATCAAAGGCTTTTTTTCCTCTCTAAATGTGCATGTTTTTCTTGGTCTGAAATAACACCAACTAAAGCTTTAGGAACTCAAGAAATCAAGAGCAAGAGCTAAACTCTCTTCTTGTTTGCACCTGCCAAGCCACACTGAAGTAGCAAGCTGGTATGGGTGTAAACCCGTAGAGAATGTCAATCTTTGCATTTTCTTGCTGTAGAGCTCACACTTGCTGCTTGAGAGGCGGACTGATGTATCTTAAAGCTTAAAAGTCTGAATCTAGATTTCTAGGTCTAGATGATCTGGAATGTCAGACAAGGTGAGCAATCAGCAGCTCTGATGAGAGCCCCAGAATGTTTTGGAATTCAGAGAAGAATTCCAATAGCTAAATATTAATTTTGAGCCTAAAGTTCTCTTCTGCTTGTGTAGAACTTGGTCATAACCCCTGGATGTTTAGATAGCCAGTTCTGGTTTGTTGGCTTCTTCCTCATACAATTAGAGGTCATTTGCCACTTTTGGATCTGGTTGTTAGATCAGATTCTAGCTGCACTCCAGAATATATGATCAGTTGTTTCTGGCTTCTCAAAATCAAGAACTTTAAATTTCTAACAGGAAAAACCTTTTTCCCCCCTCCCTCACATGCACATGCAGTCAGAGTTCACGTGTGGATACAGGCATGATTTGGTACTGTGCTTGGATAGTTCATAATCACATCTGTGATGGATTTGAAGAATGAAGAGAGCAATACTAGATGTTTGAGTGTGGATCTCAAAAGATTTTGTGATTTTAATGCAAAATCTCTTCTATTTCTTCTTCTCTGAATGTTACCTTTTCCAGAAATCCTAAAAGGAAGAGAACTGGTAGACTTCCCTACCTGCAAATTCCCCTGTGACTGAAGACAGTTTCTAATGTTAAGCCAATCCCCTAGGGTGCTTGGCCTTGCAAATATGTAGCACTTGACACTCTTACCTAGCAGTTCCTGGAAAGCTTTTCAATATAACATTTCTGTTCCTAAAGCCAAGGTAAGAGAACACTTTTTATGATCAAGTCATGTAATTCCCAAGTGTCATTAATACTGGGTGACAACAGAAATGGAAGCAGAGAAGTGGCTTTACAATTAAAGGAACAAGTGTTGATAAGGCTCAAATGCCTTATTCCTACATCCCACCCCAGGGCTGGTTCCCATGCAGAGGGGACTCTCCTTCTCCCAGAGGGATACCTATGCGATAAGCAGGGACATATGAGGTGCTGCTTGGTGTCATGTAAGGACTGTCTGAGAGAGTTAATGGACTGGGTTGAACTGCTTGGCATGTATTATTCACTGCAGTCTAACACTGAGTTTTGGCACCACAGTACAGTGGCAGCTTTTACATAGTGAACAAGAGAAAAAGTGTGTCTGAATTTTTCCATGAGCATTCAAAAGCCTTTGTGTCTGAAACTCATACAGAGATACTAATTCAGAAGAAGTTAGACTTTGATTAAACAGGTCACATCTGATGTATTATGCATAAATGAGCCTAAAAACTGCTAGTCTTCAGGAATAAAGTGAATACTATGAGGTTATACACATTTCATTCTGAAAATGAGCAGTCACTTGGACTCAACAAAGAGTAATTAATACAGTTTCAAAAGATGCGCTATATAATTCCACGAATACTTAAGGCTAGGATGAAATAATACCCTATATTGGTCTTGAACCACAATGAATAATATGATTATTTTTACTTTGCAAGAGGTCACAACAAATGTTTGAGATTTAAGCTGCCATAACTACAAATTTAGCAGAAAGTAGGCATTTAATGATAGATTTCATTGCTGTGGTTTAGGTTTTATTTTGAATGTTTGTTTTGTCTTAAAAACACTAATGCTAAAATGTTGTCTCAAATCTTTATTTTCAAATTACTTATTATATCACCATAAATTACAGGGTACAGTAAAAGCCAGATTTAAAAGGAGGCATACTTTCTCATATTTCTAAAAATAGTGCAATGCTTATGAAACACGAATCATCATTAAAAAAGTTCTTTTTATACAACTGAAGTTGCTAGCGCTGAACTAGTGGCTTTCTTCCAAGTGGCAAAATGGACTCCTCCAAATTTAGGCCTGTAATGGTAGAGGTTAACTTTAGGAAGTCCGAGTAAAACTGTAATCTATAATTCTACCACAATTACAATGTTTTCTCTCAAATGATAGTGAAGCCCCTGAGGTGAATGCTAGCAAATACCTTGCAAAGATGTTCTTATGGCTTTTATTGTTTTGATGCTTTTGCATTTCCAGCACATGTTATTAGATTCGGCGAAAGACCTGGGTTGCAACCCAGGGCTGTTTAGAGGCTGTGGGTTGCAGTCAGCTCTCAGCACTAAGCCAGACGCAAAGGGTGGAGCACATACTTGATAGCGAAGAGATGCATATGCCACGTTGACAAGATGATGGGTAAACAAAGCTTAAGGGACACTTGTGAAACTCAACCTAGCCAAAAATGAATCTTTTCCATGATATTTTTAGAAGGCTTCAGCCTAAGGAAAACGTTCACCTGTGTGACCTGAGGAAAAATCTAGAGAACTGGTTGCTATTTAGCCATCAAAAAAACCATATGTGCATCTTTTTCAGATGCCCTCATCAGTTCTTTCCTTCCGGGCATATTTTTGGAAGACTCGCACATCTCCCCGTGTGAATCACAGTATCCTGCTGGCTTGTCAGAGTGAGGTGGGACCAACACACGTCAACCCTGAACCTAAATCATATCTAGCAGGTGTGACGTGAGGGATGGTGGCAGCCAGTGCTCCTTTACTGGGCCACTGAAGGAACTCTGCTGAAAGTGCTTCTGCTTGTTCCCTTGGCTCATGGTATAGTCTCTGTAAGGGGGAACCTGAAGGATGTGGCCATTATAATGTTACCTCTCCCTCGGAGTTAATGCCGGCAGGCGTCCAGCTTTTTTTAAACAGTGAGTTCAGGAGCAAGCAGGACAACCCTGAAGAAGTAGGGATACGTACGTAGCAATCTGGATAGGAAGCAGTGCAGCTGGGGGCTGTCAGAGCTATCAGGACTTGGCCTGGACAGTATAAAGGCTCAGAATCAGTGGTACTGCAAGCAGGTGTATTGTCAGTGGAGAGACAGTAACAGCCTGTCTGGGGAGAACTACAGAGAGGGACTGAACATGGGGCCCCTTGCCAATGCAGAGGAACAGCTCCCAGTGAAATGGAATTTCTGAGCAGGCATTTAATGGTGAGTTCTTTCTAGCATACCCTAAATAAATGAAAATGTAGTGGAAATCTTTCTCAGCTAACTTCACCAAAGCTTTTGGCCTAATGTACTGCAGGCGTTAGCGCAGCAAGTAGGTGGCCTGTGCTGCTGCCCATACTCTGTCAGGAAAGACAAAGAATCCGGGAGAAGCATCAATCTGTTTCTCTTCACAGGGCTGTCTCTTCCCCCCCCTTTGTCAGTCAAAGGTGTCAATGTCTCTCCCCTCTATTCTCCCCCCTCCCCGAGTTGAGTAGTGTCAGTCATTCCTGTTTTTTTCTTTTTATTAATGATTTTGCAAGGCTATGTCATTACTGTGCTATACATTTTTATACAGATGGCACGACTGTGCATTTTAATGGCAAATCTGTTTCTCACATAACGCCTGAACTGCAAAAAGACTTTGACAGACTGGTTCAAGGAAAACAAACTGGTTTTAAATGTAGCAAAAACTAAAACAATGCCTTTTGGCTCTCCTAATCATCTGAACTCAAAGGATGATTTTATTTGGAAGTCAGAAATCTTAAGGAGAAGAGTGGACCAAACTTACGTGATGAAAGAAACCAGAGGGAGAGATAGAGAGGTTTTATCATTTATGGGCTGCATGTTTTGTTCAGTAAGATGCAAAAGATTCATCCTTCATCCCCAAACTAATTGTGTTTGATCAGAACGGGCTTTGGCCTGTAACTCTGGAGAGTTTTGGATCCTGCAGGGTTCTGAATTTCAGGAAGAACTGAAGTATTAGGTTTATAAATGTGAAAAGTAGAATGTAGGGGGAGGGGGGAGACACACAACCAGGAAATTCAAAATACATATATGATAAATACCGGCAAAGGCAAAGAGCAGAACACATATTTGTCCATTTTGCAGAAGATCATCTTTACGTTTTATGTTCTTTTAAGCCTGCGTGTGTGCAAACAGTTCTCAGTGATCCCATCACACCGTTCTCTGAAGTCACACATCAGTTTCTGTTTATGTCACTACCCATTTATCTATTTAATATTTTTACCTTGCAGTTGATATATGGACACAATTCACAGTAACCCTGATCTTTAATTGGCTGTGTAGTTTGGTAGCTCAAATCGGAAATGCTAGTCCTCTCTATTTCCTCCTCATGCTCCCATGTATGCACTCATATCAATTGGCGGAGGTCAATAGACAATTGCTGGTATCTTAAAGCTCTTGCATGTCTGAATTTTCACATCCTTCATGCCTTTATATACTAAATTCAAAGGACTTGACTGTTGTTGCTTTGGCATTTATATTCACAGAGAATAAAGCTTGGTGGCTGCATTGGAAAGGATGACCAGGAGAAAGGGAAGGAGAAATTAATTCGTGTTTTCACTGCAAACCCAGATATTCTCTGAGGGCCCCAAATAGCAGCAAATTCTGTCTGTTGTGTTGGGTGTGTTCTTGTCTATGCTGGCTGCAGCAAAGTGTAGAAACAGTAATGTTTAGAAGTCTATAAATATTTGCTTTAACAACATTTGAAGAACTAGGGAAAATGAGTATGAGGTGGAAAGCATAGACAGACCTAGCTGCTGTTATTGACATCCCAGTCTCTTGAAGCAGTGTGAAGATGTCACTGTAGGTAAGAGGGATCAATAGCTGCTAATGATGCTCCGAGGTGCTGGAAAAGCAATATAATGTACAGGTATTCTCCTCTTGCTCCAAATTTTCAGGAGAAATCAGCCTTTTCTGCTTCTGCTCTTAATCTTCTGGAGACCCACCAGTGTTCACATTCAGCTCTCACAGTGTTTTCCTTTTTCATAGGCTGACTGACTGGAAACATCTGGTTTTTGCTAGGCCTGAACCTCAATAACATTGCAAAAATGAAGGTAGCGGAAAAGGACCTGTTGGAGTTCCTGCTCCTTCTTTCTTCCAGTGCTGATCTAGTGTCACACTGGAATCATGTGGTTTTGACCACAGCTGTATTTTATATCCACTTCTGCAGCATGTGTTTAGGACTATAAATATAAATTATTGGAGAGTTGTTTCAAGAACAACAGTGTATATAATTAAAAAAGTATCATTTACAGCATTCTTTCATGACAGTGTTATGTCACTTCTGTTTCATCATAAATAAAAGGGGCGTTGGGTAAATTCTTGGCATGATGGGAAAGCTGCCAAACATGAATGTGGCTTGAATTTATTGGAGATCATGATTATTTTTATTCATCATGTTACATAGAAAGTATTACAGAAGGCACCCTTTTGTGTGGCACAAGTGACTTCCTCACTCCACCCTAAATATGTGGCAAGTGAAAACCATTGCACTGAGACATCACAACGGTAATTTTTTCAAGGTATTCCAAGTTCTTTTCCCTGAAGTACTTTTCCCATCATGAAGACTGTTTTCTGGTTCTAATGCCTGCTCTTTCTACTTTGAGTGCTCTAGCAGATTTCCACGACTGTTTCAGGAAGGCTGAGAGGGGGCAGATGGCACAAGAGTACAGAGAGGTAGAAATGGATCAGAGATGAAAAGATGGGCTCTGCATGCAGAAAGCTTCGCTGGTAGTGTGAGCTCAGAATATTTCAAGTACAGTTGATGTTTTTGTTATGACCCAGTGGAACAACGCTGTTTCTGCCTTTTCTAAAGCTATCTAATTTTGGAAGTAGTTAGTAAGTAATAATATTTGATGTACAAAATCCAACAAGACACAGAATTTTCAGGTTGCAATTAGTAAATAGCAGATAAACCCAATCCAGTAGATCCTGCACACTTACTTGATGCTGACCTGAACACCTGCAGCTGGGTTTGGTTATTATTGTTCCCTGTATCCAAACATTAACCATATGAAGATGATGGTTGGTATCTACTTGGGATGGTACAGAAACCAAGGAAATCCGTGGAGGAGCATTTCAGTAACATCTAGATGAAAAATCACTCCAGTCATGTCTGCAGACCTTTTTGCAAGCAGGTTTTTGCTTGTGTAAGTGATGGCAGAGAGCAGCTTTCAAGAATGTGCCCCTGAGAGCCTTTTTCATACAAGTCCTGTGAAAACAGAAACTACTGTTGTGAGAAAGGACAACATTTTCTTGCCTTTTGGTCATCCAGTCCATGAGAAGATAGAAAGAGCAGTGATTTAATCTGAATCAGCAGCTAGAGAACTCAAACAACATTGCAGGTAGATGTAAACACAAGCAAGCTTTTCAAATCCATCTTTAACACCTTCTAGCAATAGCATTACAAGCTTGTAATTTTAGCTATTATCTTGCTTTCTTTTGAACTTTTTACTCCTTATTCCATAGCTCTTGTGATCTGTACTTGTCCAAATGCTCACCCACGTGAATTTGTACTTGATGTAAAAGGATGAGCACGGGCTAGCACTTTGAGCCGTGGCAGCATGCTAATGACTGCCTTCTTGTCAACAAGGAGGCATTGCATCTTTTAAAGAGTTAGATATATAGTATCTGCAGGGGCGGGGGTCAACTGGATAACAGCCACTTAATTATGTAGGGGGCTGAGAGAATGTGGCAGCAAAGCTCTGATTTGTGGTGGGTGTTCAAATGGGACTGTTTGGTACTAAAATAGGTTAGTGTAGGAATTGGGAAACTTGCAAGGGCTCTTGCCTTTATGGATCAGGATAGTAAAAGGTTCCAATCCATCACTGATTTGCTCATGAGGGTAGTGGCATTAGTGGTGTTAGTTTATTGGCTGTCTATTCACAGTTTCTCCAGCAGGTAATCACTCTGAAACATCCCTGAGCAGATAGTTTGTAATGATTGGATGATATTTTTTCTGCACATTTTGTTGAGACTGTGGCTTGCTGTTTGTTTCTCAGTGGAAGTGGCTGTAGTTTGGCTTACTGTGGGGTTGTCACAAGTCACCTGCTATTGGCAATAAAGATAGGATTTCACTCCAATGATAAATTCCCCAGTGCAAATACCTGTGAAAGTGCCCAGTCTGAAGGAAATCACAATGGCACTTGCCACAGCTCTCTCCTGAGAACTGTCAGTCTGTCTGGGCTCCTACCCTGGATGCAGCAGAGCTCCTTTCTTGCCTCAACATTGGATTTTTCCTATGTGGAAACCAGGCACAGGGCATTGGTGCATGAGTCTTCCCCCTGGGGTGGAGATGAAATGTGGCCAAGAGCTCAGCTCCGGGCTGAATCTGGCCATTGCTGCTCCCCACAAATGTGGCAATTGGATCCTCTTCCTGAAGAGAAGCCCCTGGAGGAAATCCACATGTTGGCCATGGAATTCATTCCCTGAGTAACACTTGTGGGTTATCCTAGTTCCTGTTACAAACAGCACCAAAGCTGTTGTTCACGAGATAAGTTGTGTTTCCTCTTTTTATTAACAGTGCATTAGGAGAACTAATTAGCGGCACCTCAGAGATTTCCCTTCTGGGAATCCAGGCTATAAATATTTTCACTGCTCAGCAAGGAGCTCTGCAGAGTGGGACTGTACGGGGGATGCTACAGCTGGTTAAACAATGCAGCCTCTATGTGGGTGTCTCTGTTAGATTAAGAGAAGCTATAAAGCCACTTCACTGAAAAGTGGTTGTAATTTTTCATCAAAACACTTTTAATTTAAAAAAATTGCTTTGATTTGCTGGAAAAAATTATATGGTGAGCTTCTGCCTTGGTTTTATTTTTCCATTTTCCTCTGTTAGGAAACCAAAATAATTTTACTTTATCAGCTGAAAAAACAGAAGGATAAGAAAGCTGCACATAAGAAGGGAGTAGTGATCTTTGTGCTGTTGGGCTCAGAAATTGACCCTTCTGTTTCCATTTGTTTGGTAAAGATGCAAATAGGAGGTTACAAACAAAGCCTTGGGGGAAATGTGTGTGTGTGGGTTTAGGGAGTTTCAGTGGCTGGCTTCAAACCTTTCATATGAGGCTGATGGGAAGCATAGACCTTTCCCAAAGGCGATTTCAGAGTGAGAGCCTGGCTTAGGGACTTAGCATTTCTGTCCAATGATCCCAGCCTTCCCTGTTGCCTGAAGGTGGAGCCTGGGCAGACTGGGTGCCTGATTTTAATTTTGGCAGCACAAACATTGCCAAATGTTCATTTTGTTCATTTTGTGTGCATGTGTATAACTGTGAGTAAAACTTGAGGAATTTTTAACTGACTTCATGCCTTTGTTGTGTTGATAGAAACACAGCTAGAAGTGAGTTTTGAACCTGACTGCTAATAAATGTTAAAATGAGACAGATTCATAGGATGCTGTGGTAAAGGTCCTGAAGAGGTGGTGCTCAGTAGTCCCAGCAGTTTAGCTTGGTCTGCGTGTGCTTGAGTGGGAGTGCCAGGAGCAAATGGCATCATTAGTGTTGAGAGAGGGATGGCACAGGGATTTCTGCAGAAGAGGACATTGCAGAAGCCAGTAGTGAGACTCTGGCTTTGGAGGGAGATGATGAGGGCCTGGGACAGGGAGAGGGGTGAAAGAGAAGGTCACTGTTTAAACTGATGGAAAACCTTCCACTGAGTTTCCTGGAGCCTCTGCTTAATCACTGTCACATATGAAAGCATTGGATAGGGAAAGTGGTCTTACTACTGAGGATGTATTTGGCTGCTCAGGCAGTCTGTATTCAGGGAAGACACTTGCATGGTCAGCACAGTTCCTCTTAGCCAGCAAAAAGCTCCAGTTTGTTACTGTGTCTGACATTGCTTCTTAACAGAAACGTATCTTGATGGGAAGCTGAGGATTTCAGGTGACTTGAAACCAAAAGCTGCTCAGCTGCAGAAATGCAAGATGTTTTGAGGAAAGGCTTAGCCTGTGCTCGAGTTCCCAGATTAACAGTCTGTTTTTTAGTATATCCAGAGTTTTGTATCTCTGTAACTACTGGAAAATATACCAGCTGTTTATTGAAGAATATATCAGAATAATTAGTAGAGTTCTAGAGACTTTCCTCCATTGTTGTTTGCAGAAGTATGAACTTAGGTCAGGAGAGCTGCAGAATCCAGAGAGAATAAACTGCATTAACATTTTAGCAGTTGTGTGACCCTCGTGCATGCATGTTTGCCATTATTTCTAGGAGCTCCCTGGATGATAAGCATGGTATAAAAAATTTAACCACAAAGAAAAAAAATGTTTAAAGGTCTGTTATGGGTCTGACTAATCCCAGAAAAGCAAGGAAGTTTAGGATATTCAGCTGACTCCATCTGTAGTGCTGGTTGTGCTGGTTTTCATTAGTGAAATCAGAGTGTTGGATGATGCAATTCACCACTGGATCTGTATCACCCAGAATCAGAACCTTTTTGCTGGCAGTTTTTTAAACCTAGAATCATTGGGCAAGGAAGGACCTTGAGAGATTTTCTCATCCTTTGGAAGAACAGGGGATCAAATGTGTGTACTTCATCATTGGCATGCGGTTGTCGAGGCTTTTACAATACTTCCAGAGAAGTACCGCCTGTAGTTCCCCTCCCCCCTACAGTATTTCTTAATCTGTGGCCAGAAACCCAGTTTCTGAATCATATTTAGACATGAGGGGGTCCGTTCTTCTCACTTGCTCTTTTGATTCCTGGACCTTCAGACTGATTTTGAGCACTATCTCGTGTTCTGCATTAAAACACTGTGCCTCTGGTGTGTGCATGAGGAGTGAGGCTCACCCAGGTCCCAGAGCGAAGAGGCAGAATACAGTGGTGACCTGACCAAGCAAAGTCTGGAGATGCTATCAGTTGGATCAGGCCAGCTGAAGTACTGTTTCTAGACTGGACTTCAGGCACAGTGTGAAGTCTCATGTGTGACCCATTCATTTAGATCTTGGTGCTCTGAAAGTGCTGTCTGGCTCCTTCTTCTTTTTTTTCCCATCAGTTGGTGCTGCTGACTCCAGACTGCAGAACTGGGATGTGGGAAGCAGCAAGAATTGGCTTTTTTGTGCAAGCCTCTTCTGGGAGGGGGACACCAAGGACAGTCAGATGACAACAGGTTTGGCTCCCACAGAATGAATTACTTTTCCTCCGCCTTCTTCCACCTCCCTCCTCTTGCTAAATGCAACCTGAAAGAAGCATAGAAAATGACTGTATCTTGTCATGGTACCTCAGACCAAGTATGAAAATGTTACATGTTTTATCTTCTTAGTGGAGAAAATGGAGCAGTTGCTGGGGAGCTGAGCAAATACTTGAACATTGACAGTACGTTCAGCTGACCGCTACATGCATCTGAACAAAAAAAGTTGGCTGAATTGGCCAAAGCTGTGCTCATTCCCCTTTCTGAATTTGCTTCCCACAGCACTTCTAGTGGACCAAGAATTATTCATAGAAGTTTCCAAGAATAATGAATAAAACCAAATTGTAAGCTGCTTGCAGGCATAGTCAGAAGGAGATCTAATTTTCCAGATTACTCAATGTGAATTATTAATTCTGCTTGCCTAATGTGGAGCAGTCTCCTGGTGTTTGAGGAAAGACAGTCTGCTTTATCAGTTCTGCTGAGGAATCAGCTGATACCTCCCTGTATTTTTCACATCGCATTATGTTTAACTTTTTCTGCCTTCCTGAATCAAACCTGGCACCAAGGGATGGAGTAGAAGTGCTCTGGCTTGAGCAGCTCTTTGGGACAATGAGCTGTTTGATAACTTGGCTGTTCCTGCGGGCTCTTCAGTCCTCAGATGCCCATGAACATGTCCCTCGTAGAGCAATGGGAGTTGTAAGCCTGCATCAAAAAAAAACCCAAACAAAAATCCCTCATAGCTACAATAAAACCAGGACAACAAAACCAGGACAACAAAACATATCCCCTACCCTGTATTCCTTTGCTCTCACCGTTGCCTTTTTGATGTGTTCATGTCTTCAGCAAACCATGCCAGAGGCTCACTGCTCTGCCGCCTGTGAGTTGTTAGGTTTCTGTGGGTAGCACACACGTGGCTGCTCTAACTGATGGGCTGGGAAGGGACTGGGGCTTAGGTTGTCTGGAAGGAAAGCCTGTTGCAATTTCAGGGTCAAATCCTACATGCTCTATAATTGTGGAGTTATTTCAGAGACTTACTTGAGTTGCTTGGGATTTACTCTGGATTTACACCAGGATGAATTTTATCTGACAGATAAAATAGAGCTCAGAGCATCTGTGCCAAAATTGAACACAATGTAAACGCTTCCATCCCTTGAGAATGCACATCCCGTGTGATGAAGGAAAAAATTGAGGGGCTTTGCATTCTGACAGGTAAATCCTAAGAGCTAATAAGCCGAAGGAGATGAGGAAAACCTAATAGCTGATTGAACCAAGCTGCTGCAAGTAGCCTGACCCATGTAAAATTAGCTTTAAAAAAGGGTTAGAAACCCCAGGCCGCACTTCCCCTGCGGAGCCAGGAGGCAGTACGTTGTGGTGGTGCCTATACACTGTAGGAGCAGTAAGGACAAGCAGGGTGCTGTCAGCTGGAAGGTGAGTTGCAATGCAGATGATCAAGCTGCCAGGCCTCAGGAGCTCAGTGGCCGGTGTGTTTTCCTATCTACTCTTATCTAGTTTGTGGCAGGAATGAGAAATGCCACAAGAATTCAGATCTTAACAACTGCCCCTTACTCATTATACTTGTTATGCAGAAAGAGTCTCCTTTGTGTAATACAAGTATGTTACGATGTAGTCTAGCTGAAAGAAGCCTTGTTTCTGCTCCCCCTGGTTTTCCCATGTACTACAGTAAAGCCATGGTACATAGGAGGGAGGGTGTGTTTTGTGTCACAGCTACAGGTGATACAATGGGGCTGTCTGTGCTCTCCAGGTCAGTACTCGGTGACTGAGTTATCACAATAATTTTTAATAAATAAATAAATAATAGATAGAATAGCATATTAAAAAAGATATTTTATCTCAAAAAGCTTCTTACTCTTTTTTCTCTGGCCCTATCCTGCTTTGTTTGTTGTTTTTTTTTCCCTGGCTATTTGATGTATAAATTGCAGTTGCTTAATGATGCAAACTACACATCTCCTAAAACATTCTTTGTGAATTGTACTCAAAATTTCAGTAACTGCTTGTTTTAGACAGGAACCTTACATTTTGGAGCATGCATCATTCCTCTTCTGCATAATACACAGAGCCTTGCACTGAACTGTATTTTAGTCACAGGTTTTTCATACCTTTTATCAAAAGCGCCATTAACGAGACTTTCCAATTCTCTTTCCATGGGCACAGAATACACTCTATGTCTTTAATTAGCACCTTCGCTTCTCTCCCCCTTCCCCCTCTCCCAGGAAAAAGCCAAACCTTCTTCACTAACAAAATGGCCTGTCAAAACCTGACAACTGAAGTTCTGCCTTGTCAATATAAAATTGTCTGTACCACTGTGCAAGCTGAATATTTGGGACTGGTGCAAAATAACGCACCAGCTGCATTGTCTGCTTTCCTACTTTATTCCATTTCTGCTTAATTTTTTCAGGGCTACTGAAGGATTTCTGGACTCCCCTGAGCATTTGCTATAGAAAACAGATCATGTTTCCTCAGGGGCTGTTCAGAGAATTGCTCTAAGAGAGTAATTGTGGATACATATGGAAAATTGTACATGTGTATCTATTTCTATATGCTTTCCTGTGTGTATTAGTGTATTCAGAAGCGCCGAGAACTCTTCTGTCAAAGGGTACGTGAATTTAAGCATTGTTTTCCTCTCAGAAGTGGGATTTTACTGGGAATGCTGGCAGGCCCCTCACAACAGAAGGACGGGTGGGTGCTGCTACTGTATATATCTGTTGTCACATTGGATTTTGTGCAATAAAAATAAAACCCTTGGTCAGAAGTGTCATAAAAGTTTGATTGACTTTCCTCTTTAACTGCTTATCATCCTTGAAGAGACTTTTTGGCATTTAGAAACCAGTGAATCTGTTTCCCATTTCTTTAGGCTTTATAAATACACCCTGTTTATATTAAAATGATAGACAAATATACATAAAGCTGAAAAACATGACCACAAACTCTTTTCCTCTCTCTATGCATTTGAAAGAAAAAAACCCGAAAGACACTTTTATTGTTGCTAAACTTTTGCCCTTGGCTGGTAGAGCCTTCTTTATGTTTTAACAGATCCAGACATCCTTTTCATGTGGTCCTTGGATGTTCTATATTTTATATCTCTTGTGGCTTTATAAAAAGGGAAGAATGAGTTTGCTGCACAAACATATCTGATGGTAATTTTTTGTTGTTTTTTGTGTGTGTCAGAAGTATTGTGATGTTTCCATTTTTAAAAGAAACTTGTTTCCCCTGATCTAGGAAGCAGTGCCCAAAGTTTCAGGAAGCCAACGGAAACTGAGTAGATGGAATATTTTGGAGGTTGATGCTGGGGATGGCCAGGTGAGCACAGAGACCTTCCTTTGCTTGTCCTGTCATCTCCCACTATCAGAGACGTGGCCTGTGCTGCCCACAGCCTGGGTCAGGGAAAGTTGGGAGTTTGCTGGGGCCTTTAGCATAGGACAACGCCTAGGGGTTATTGCCACAAAGGTTCAGCTCCTTTCACAAGGGTTTTTCCCCTCTTGTGATATGCTTCTTGTTGTAGAGCAGCATCTTCCCCCAGACATGCTTGGGTCCTGTGGAAACTGAATTCTAGGCTCTGCTCTAAAGGCAGACAGGGAGCAGAGCCTTGTCTGCACTGTACCTTGGCTCCAAGGAGCAGGTAAATGAGGTTCCTTTCATTTGTGCCATCCATGTGTTTGGAGTGGGATTGAAAAAGGGAAAGAAAATGGAAATGAGGGACTGGTGGGGTGCTCTGTTGGGCCATGGCTCTGGTGGGGCCTTTCACCACTGAGAGGGAAAGAAGAAGAGGGGGCCATGAGGAAAATGAGAAGTTGGGGTCTGAATGAGAGGCCACCAACCCCACTGCACTACTGTAGAAAGCAGAGGTCCCTGCAGCACAGAGGCTCTCAGTCCTTGTGCAAAGAAATGCTCTCAACAGATTTCAAAGTGCCAAAATGTGACAGCTCTGTTGGGAAGTTTTGTACCAGAAAGTAAACTTTTGTTTAATAATGCCAGTCTTCCACTCAGAGGAACAGAGCCCCCAGATGATTCACTGGCTAAATACATCAACTCCCAAATTTTTCTAGAGTAATAAAACCCAAGTTAAAGAGAAAGTGCAGCTCAGCCACAAAAAGATGTGGTAGTTGCAAAAATAACCATATTAGAAAAAGGTTAACGGACAATGTTTTCAGATGTTTGCCAACTGTTTCCTTCTCATACTAAGCATGATTCAGTGCAGCTCTGTGTCAGCATGGGAATGTGGCCATTGTGGGCTTGGAGACACGGCTGGAAAGCCTGGGGCAGAGAAGCAAACTCTCTGATTTTCTTTTTGAGGTGCTGCATGCTTGTGTTACAGCTTCCAGGGCCTGAGAAATTCACCCCTCAGAATGAAATGCTTAAATGCTGGCAGAATGTGCCTCCTGTTAGTGAATTAAAAAAATTAAGCTTATTTAAACAGGCAGAGTAGCAAACCACATGCCCCAGAGGGCTAATTTTGATCTTTCTTCTCCGTTCAGGGCTCCTATGCGTGTTTGCTAGCCTTGTGGTCCACCTGTAGTAGTTCTCATAGAGTGTTAACTTCACTGTATAGTTAACTCTTTTCTTATAGAGCTTTATAAAACATCATGTCTCTACACAGCCATACTGCTCTTATAGACATGAAGGAACTTGTTCTGGGTCAGGACTTCCTGCTGTGCCTGGCAAGCAGTGAAGTTCACAAGTTTGGTGATACAGGTTAAGTTTCTGTAGCAGAAGGATCACATCTTGGTGCCTGTGTCTGAGGTTAAATCTTCACCTGCAACCCTGCTCACATAGCAACACCACTGCTGTTTCAGGAACATACCTTACTGTCCTGGCTCTGTTTGCAGAAAGGTTCAATCCTTCAGATTGAATCAGTGACTTTCTTGCAGTGTTGCACTGAGATTGCCATTTAATTCTGAGATTAAATGGATATAGCATCTTCCATTACCCAAATGACTACAGAAAACCTCAAATCCAAGCTGCAATACCACTCAGCAATCCAAGATCAGTGCTCTGAAAAACAAAGGCTGGTATTTCCTGCCAGTTACCAAAATCAGTAGCTGGCTGGCACCAAGCTACCTTGGGTACCTCAGAACTTTGCAGAAACAGGAATGCTTGGGAGAACAGGAATGCTTTGACTGTAGGTTTCAACAATAAGGTACTCAGGTTTTACTTCACTTGCAGGATTTAAAATATTTATAGAAGTATTAAGGGACATGAGACATAGACTAGACCAGAAGCAAATTCCCTCTCTGGGATGTTTCTGCTGAAATTTATCCTAAAGGATTAATGTTGGAAAGGGTTTGCTGTTACAGGCTGATCCCAGGCTTTCTCCTTTCAAAGATATTTCCTCGTCTGCTTACTTGACCAAAACCACATTGTTCTGCTACTCAAAGCCTGCCTATATACCAGGGATTCCCTGGTGTAGGAATTTCATCCTGGGAGGGGCCTCATGTTGCTTTAATACAAAGCTGCTTGGGTGCAGCTTTTGACCACTCAACTGCACTGGCTACCAAGGGCTGTACTGCTGACTAGCAGGCCCTGCTGATGTAGCTCTGGCTCCTGCTCTTTAGAAGATAAGGGGCCTTAGGATGTCCCTGTATGCCAATAAAGGGTCTGGCATACAGCACCTGGAAAAAAGCCATGCAAGTTCTGTGTGCATCATATGTGTGAAGCTAGGTGGATAAGCAGAAGATTGAGTTTGTGGCTCTTCACTGTACTGCATTGTTATTTTTTTAACCTGTGGACAATATAAAGGTGGTCTGGAAGACTTAAGCTGAAATAAATGTCAGAGCATATCTTTCTTCAGCCAAGGAAATCTTGCATGTGGCAGGAGTATTGTAGGAGGAATCCACTTCTTCCGCTGTTCCCTTTTCTATTGAGAGGGGAAGCTCAGATGTAGTTCATTGATCTGGCAGCCTTAGTAAGGATTTTGATCCTGCATTTGCATTGGAAATCTGCTATCTGTTGTTGTGATATCAAAGGTTAGGGTGTTGGTTTTATTTTGTTGTGCGGTTTACGTAGGCTGTGGTGAGCCCTTTTGTGTCCTGCAGTGAACTACTAGGAGCAGCCATGGTCTTTTTGACCACAAGACTTGATTACTATAATTCTTTCTCCATGGGGTGTTCAGTGCACCTCCCCTGCTTGCAGTATGTTTGGACTGTAAGTAACCTAGTTGTTTACTAACAAGGGCAGGAGTAGCCATCATTTTTAAACTATACTTTGTGGTCTTACTTGCCTTTGCCTCTGGTGTGCTCTCCGTTGACTTTGCTGATCGCTCATTCAAGCTCTAAAAGTTGCTAAACCCAATGATGAAAGATTAATGGTAGGAAAGAATTTGAATCCATTTGTCATCATGGACGAAACTATGAAAATAAGTGATGTTGGAAAGGAAATGTTTTAGGTAGATTCTGGCAGCTCTCAGCCCAGTTACACTCTCATGAATAACACAATGATGCATGTGCCAAGTTGGTGCTGGCAGAGCAGCACAGGTGATCTGGGGAATATTAACCAAGGGGACACCAAGTGGGTATTGTGACTAAATAAATATTACAAGAAGATGGATCAAGTCAATTAATTCATCAGGTAGAGTGATATACGATGAAACTTCGTTAGGGTTTTTTGAGTAGGTCTGTTCAACTGTGTAAGTACTTTTGATTACTCTTCCTTTCTGTGCTGGAGCCATGAAAAGCACTGCTGTGGCCTAGCCTCAAATTTGGTTTTCTCTCTATCCAGGCTATAACTTGCTCTAATCATCTTTGTGAAGGGTTTTTTTTTTCCAGTCAATTGGTGTTTAATAGTACATTTTTTTTAGAAAGATGAAAAAATCCTGAGCAAGGTATATTTTGAAATCTATCTTTGTAAAATGGCCTAGTCAAGAAGAGCCTATCTGATTTGTTCTTTAAATCCAAGGCATTAAATGGAAACGCTCAAAAACATTTAGCACTGGGGAAACACAGCGCTCATTGACATTCGTTAGTGCTGAGTCTGACTGGTAACAGATCATGTTTTATATCCTAGGAAATTTGCTGTTAAAATTAAACATAAATAGAGGTGGGGTATAATTAGTTATTCCTTCCAGATGGACTAGACTGTGCTACTCTGCCAGATGATCCCAAGCAGTGCTGTGTACAGCTGCCCTCCCCCTTCCAATCCAAGCCATCCTCTCAGAGGAGTTCCCCTGGGCAGCTGTCTCTGGTTTGCCCTGGTCCTAGCACTGGGACCTAGAAAGGGTCTTCACATTCCTACATCGCCTGCATAATCCCACATGTACAATGATTAGATTTTCTTTGTTAGCCCCAAGCACATTCTCTAAACCTCACTGTAAGTCTGGAAGCACACACACTCTTTCCTGCTATACTTTTACTCCCAGTAGAATCCCTTCCAGAACTTTAAATGCTATCAATTAACTAATTTTTATTTCTGGGGAATCACATGACTCAGGGTAGCATGTTTAAGAGAAATAGATGGTACAGTGCAACCACAGATGAAGTTGTGAGCATTTCCAGCTCTGTTTCTGGTCTTACTGCTCTTGGAGATGTACTACTGATGGGGCTGCGCTTAGATAAGGAGAGGGGAGAGGCTGTTGTACCCTATGTGCCTAGCTCATAGGTACATGGATGTGCCATCTAGCTAAGGTCTGCATCAGCCTGGTGGAAAGCTCAGATGAATTTGTCATGAAAAAATATGCCTGTTTTTTGTTTGGTCTTTGGAACCTTTGAAACATTGAATCTGTGCTGGCTGCCACGGGTGCTGCTGTAACTCCCATTCTCCTCCTTGGGCCTGCTCTTTGACTCCCACTGATCTTTCATTGTATTCCTTCTCTGTAAAAGCAACAGAAAGCATGGGCAGGACCCTGTTCAAGAGCATCAAATAGAATTAATTTTACCTATGTCTTAAAATAGCTGTATTTAGCACCTTGATTTCACTGTGAGTGCTTTTATTTTTATAGCTATTTTAGAAAACATTTTTCCTATTGTAAATATAATTATTACACATATGAAAATAAAACCTCAGCAAACAAAGCTTCATCTATGCCTTTCTTAAGTCCCAGTTTTTATTAGCAATGCTAGCATACCACTAGTGTGTTTTTAAAGTGTTTATTTAATCCAGCTATTCAGTAGTCTCCAGAGCCCAGGCTTCTGCTTTAGTGCTGAATCAATGCTTGGTCAAGCTTTAAACTTTATGGGTTTTGGCACAGTGTTGAAACAGGAGCTTTGATGCTTGAGACTGCTGCCTGCACAGAGCAAATACAAATGTTGGTCAGTACAGTAAGTGTTCATCATGTAAAATGTCAGTGGCGGGCCCCTAACAACTCCCTCACCCCACATCTGTGGGGCTGGGTCGTGCACTGGGGCTGCAGGCACAGCGCTGTTAAAGGCTGTAGCGTGTTCCTGGGTGCTGCCTCAGCCCCAGCCCATGTCACCTGTGTTGAAATAGTGTTGTTGTCTGGTGGCAGTTCAGGATAAAATTACTATTTCTCATTCCTACCGAGTAGTTATTCTTGGTCTTGCAGAGGCTGAGGGTTTGTGGAGCTTCCCTCTTCTCCAGAAGCTCTGGGTCAAGGTCAGGTCTAAGGAACTTTGTGAGCCAAAGCTGTAACTCCTAATGCTACCGTTGAGGTGTGCTTCAAGTCCATTGCAGTACAAGAAAGGCTTTGTTTTCTACAATGTGTGCTAATTCTAGTGGCTTTCCTATATCGTGTACTTGGATCTCATTTTAATAATATATGTAGGTAAGTCTCCAATGCAGACTAAAGCCAGTTTCACCCTTTCAGAGCTCTGTGGCCAAGATGTATTTTTCACTTGATAGTCCTGGTGTATTCTTCAAGGTAATGATCAGTGGACAAAAGCTTAATTACAAGGACCACATTTCACCCACTCACCTTCAGCTCCCCAGCATGGCTGTCTGGGAGACAGCCCATGAATGCCAGCTGTCTGCCCCTGCCCTCGGCCAACATGACTGTATGTAACAATAGCACCCTGTGCCAAGCAGAACCAGACTGTGGACACCCACCCCCCAGTGCACACAGGGAATGTGCGATCATCCCTCCCCACGACCTCAGCTCTTGCACTGTGGCAGATGAGGAAGCACAGTGCAAAGCAGTATCCCACACTGGGGGATCCCCACTGCCTAGCACACAGTGGTGGCTCTAATGTGCAGGTTCTTCCTTGTTCTTTTGGCTTGTATCTTCTACTGGAGATGTGATTACAACCTGTGTTGTAAGCCCTGCAGTGCCAATGCAGGCTAACAGCATATGATGGAGCAATATTGTTTCGGTACTCTACTCTGTGACCTCAGGAATTCTGTCGATTTCTTCCCTTGTGTGTTTGTTTGTGGATATGCGAAGTGTATGGTGTGATTTGGTGTAGAGATTTCACTGACATACAAGCACATTTTATCTCCTCCCTATGAGGGTTTTCTTTCTGTCTGATACTTCTCATTAAATATTTTTGTACAATTTGGAGCATGGAAGGGACCTGCCTGGGTCACTTGAGCACCCCTGGATCAAGGCCTGCTTCTTTACCTCCTCCTCATGCTTCGTGCTGTGGCTTCTGCTATGGCAGAGCCTGTGCTGGGGGAAACTGGCGCTTCTTCCTGGGTAGCACGGCATGCCAAGAGTCACACTGATGTAAGTCTGTGACACCACACAGGGGGTTTGGCACAGAGTCAGAGACTGTGTCACTTTGTGCTTTGGCCAGTCGTTTCCAGAAGGGGCAAAAAAGGCTGTCCATTAGGAGTGTGGAGGTGGCCCCTGATAGCTCATGATGACTGAATGCTGCTGTGGAGAGCAAACGCTTTCTTTGTGGTGGTGTTTGATAGACAATCGCACAGCCAGCTACTGAGAACTTCATTAGCATGCTTGACAGAGGCTGTGAAGTCTCAAAATTGACCACACAGGGAAAGGATCCTGTGCAATTTCACTGGAGTGGAGTGCCGGCTTCCTTGGCACATCCCGCAGAGCAGATCTGGGGCTGGAAGAGAGGGTGCATCCAGGATGGAGAATTGCCGGAGGAGCTTATCCTAATGTTGCAAATTACGTTGTGGTCTTCTCCTGATATGTTTCCAAGACTACATTTAAGAGAAGGAAAACAAAAAACAAGAATATGAGTTCTGGGAGCAGTGTTAGGCTCCAGATACACGTTAAGGAAAACAGAAAGGTTTTCTAACTTCATTTAACACTGCCAAGAATTTATGGCCTGTCTGTGAGCTGTTAATGGGAAATTGGGGGAAAAGAGGGGCTCCTTTCCCACTCCTACAATAAAGGAACCTCAGGAGAGTCTGTTGCCTTTCTTCAGCTGCACCAGCTCTCTGCACAGAGACACTGATAGATTTGGTGCTCTCCTCCCACCACTCCCTGCTCTTTCTGTGTCAGGAGTGCTGGAGTGTGGGGAATCACCTCAACGAGAGCACAGGCAAGCCCTGACCTTAGTGGACACCATTCGGCACAACTATGACACCAGTGGGTAGCAATATCTGGAATGTTCCTATTATTTATTCCATGAAGCTATCATCTGCTCTTCCTCAGAGTGGAAGAAGCTGGACCGCTGAGTAATTTGCTACAGCAGCATGTCACAGCTGGATGCCGGAAAGCTCAGGCAATGCCTAAACCCGTTGGCTGTCACCAGGGGCTCTCCCTTGCTGACGAGTGATGTGCCTTTCCTCTCGGATTGCTGGCTATTGTAAGGGGTTACAAAGTTCAGTTTCACAGCATGGCCACTGATCGACACACCCCAGCTGAGGTGGCCAAACCATGGCATGTCCAGATCCTGGGAAGCTGGCTATGGATGAGTTCAGCTTTCATGGGGTGAGAGGCTGGGTAGGGCAGGGGCCACAGCTGAGCTCTCTTTTCCCCTTACCTCTGCAGATCCCCAGGGTTTGATGTGATCCCTCTGCCTTCTGCCACAGGAGGAGGGGACAGATCATAGCACCCAACACTTCCCAACACTTGTCATTCAGATTTACAACAAAAAAAAGAGGTAATTGCCATCTTGGTGGCAACTTGCATCTGACTTGCTTTTGGTGGAGATAACCCTTCTCTTTTATCATGTGTTGTATCATCTAAATTAGGAAACTTTAATAATATATGCAATTTATCATAAGGCTTATGTGATAATGGCGGAAACTGACATAAAATGAGGAATTTATAATGCTGGATTAGTCTTATGAAACAGTGGTGTACCTTCATAAAGAGTCCAAAGAGCAATTATTATGTGTGTTTGACTGGCACTGTAAAGTCGTTAGTTCAATCATCATTGACCAGTTACTGCTTTATTGTATTTTCTTTTTATTTTTATGGTCAGAGAATGGCATTTTTCCCACAATCAGTCCTTGAGCACAAAGACAATAACAATTAAAAGAAATATTTTAAATCTGGATTTTATCTGCACAGAGGGACCCGTCTATCATTATAAAGATCAGTTCTGCATGCAGCTGTATTTCAACCCAATCGACTCCAAATATCCAGTTTTCCAGCAGAAAATCAGAAGTTTTAATTTTAAGCATTCTTCAAAAAATTGAGTATGTTTCACAAACTTGCTCAAAATATGAGAGTTCCTTATGACCTTACATTTGTTTAAACACTGCATGTTTATAAAGATGTGTGCGTTATAAGGTTGCATATGACACTGATTAGAGTCCAGATAAGAATGATTATTGCAGTCATTAGGGACAGACTTGGGCAGTATCCAGTATTATCAGCCAAAAGAAATAGAAAAATGTAATACTGTGTGAAAATGCTTATTTATCCTGACAGGGAACTGACCCGCAAATAGGGGTTTGGGCTATAATTAAGCAGAAGCTATTACTTACAGTAGCTTAGTCATTGTACCTGTCCTAAGCCTTGGCTGCCTGATCCAAAGCTCAGGAATACAGGAGCAAACTGGCCTGTGGTTTGGGGTGAGGTGACATGGTGACAGGCTGGGAGATGACCTTGAGTTCAGCATGGTTGCATCGGTGCACACCACCAAAGATGTGGTTTTGGATTGTGTTCAGGGCCGTGTGTACTGTGTGAAAATGAGCTTCTGACCCTTAACACAGCATGTGTCCCCTTAACTGTGCTTGTGTGCTGCACTGCCACCAGACTGACCACTGGCTGAAGCTGCACAGGTTCAGGGAGCAGCCATGGGCAGCTGCTTGGGCTTTCCCTGGGACAGCTGGGTGCCCTGGGAAGCTCCAGGGGGAACCAGCCTTCCTGCATGAGAATATGAGGTGCTTAGCACAGGAGAGATCCCATGGTTTTGGCATCCCTAAATGGAAACAAAACCAAGGCCAGTGTTCCTCTGCCCCTTCCTCCCCTGCACAGCTCCTAGTACTACCTGCAGGGGCGATCGTCTCTGCCCTACTGCTGGTGCTCAGCCTTACCCCTTTCAAATTGCAGTGCCCATGGCTCCTGCAATGAGGGGCAGCACATGGCACCACAGCATCATGAGGGTAAGAACACATGGCACCACATATACAGCTCAATCCTGTGCTGTCTAGTGGGAGCCATCAGCTGTCAGATAAAACACCCACCTTTCCTTCAAAGCCCTTCCCAACCCAATGGGGAGTTGGGTAGTTAATGTGTGTGTGGTGGTTGCCTGACAGCTGCAGCATGTTTCTGGAGGCTCAGCACCAGCAGAGATTTGCAACAGTTTTGGGGAGTGGATTTGTGAGTCCATCCCCATTTGCTGGTGTGGTGCAGGCAGTGGTGGCTCTCTCCGGCAAGGTGCTGAGCACCTGTGCCAGAGGTCCTGCACAGGCTGCAGCTCCTAGACAGGCCTGTGGCCACTGTTCATCATCAACTGGTCATCAGCTGAGCAGAGCTGCTTGCCTCTTAGTGGATAGTAGTGAGCCCACCTTGTCCTCCACTGTCCTTCTTAGGAACATGTTTGTATTTTGAGCTTGAAGATTGCTTTCAGATCAGGAGAAGTCTTTTAAAGTATGTAGGAAGCCATGTCAGGGGGTGGGGAGAAGCAGGAAGAGCAAGCCATGGAAACTGAGAAAAGGCTACTGAAAAGTAATATCTTGTACAGAGGAAGTTTCTTCCTTTTGGTTATTTCAGTTTTGTTTTGGAAGTCATTCTTCTTCCCCTGCCAGCTGTACATCCAAACGTTCAATTTCATTCCCAACTGGACAACATATCCACAAGTCCCTAGTCACTACAATTAACTATAATTAAACTGTGGGAAATCCAGATTAGCTGAAGAGGTCAGCCAGATCTCCAGCAGCAAAACAGGTTTTTTTCTCCTGTATAGAGGTGTACCAGGCAGGCATACAACCAAATACATAGGTGACTTGCCCTGAAGCAAGCAGATTCCTCAGCCCTTATAGTCCAGTTTTGAAGTAATGTGATTTACCTACATTTGCAAGCAGTGGCATGAACCCCATAAGTCTAAGAAGCCTGCAGGAAGCTGGTGTCCTCATTTGCTTTCAGCTGACTTTCTGTGCATAACATCTGCATGGCCTCTGCCTACTGAGCCTAGAGTAATGAGAACATCAGAGAGAAACATTTGCCATGGCTCCTTCTGTGGGACCCTCTATCACAAGTATCATTGCTTGGTGAGGAAATTCTCCTTGGCTTCAATCCTGCTGCACCCAGCCTGGGGACCTTGACAAGCTACAACCATCTCCTTCTACTCCTTTCCCAGTGATTTTATCCATGAGGGTGGTTTGTCTAAGCCAGACCCTTCCCCCGCTTTATTTTCTTAAGAGACTTAATCAAAGGTAATTTGAGTTCCCATTTCTCTATCAATGGTTGTATTTAAAAGGAGCTTATCTGATTTCCATCATCAATTATGGGCTCCCATTTCTTGTTTATATCCATCTCAAATCTGACCAGGTCCCTGTTTGATTTTGATAGGAAGTCAGGGCTTCGTACAAAGCTAAGGAGGCTCTGAAGCACATTTGTTCGGGTAAAATAATATCTCAGGAATTACTTCACTTGTACTGCAGGAGGAGGGTGTGGAATGGGGTGGTCCCTGCCACTTCTGTTGAAAAATAAATTCTGAAACCCAGATAGTAAATATTTCCCTGAGCCAACACGGTGGGAGGGAAATTACAGTGCCCAGGAATATTGCTGTTAAGGAGTCTTGGGTCAGAGGTTAATGTAACAGGAGTTGGTCTAGCCAGAAAGGTCAGGAAAGGTTTGCCTTGTAAGTGCAGAGCTGTTTGATGACTCCTAACTATTCTGGGCAAGAAAAACATCTCTGCCCTTGTCTTTGGGAGCTAGCTGGCAAAAGCTGAGGCCTCTTAGGGAACTGGCTGCTAAAAATTGAGGAAAACTGGGGCAAAATCCTGCACAAAATGAGATGTCCCTGTACCATTAATGCTCTTTCAGCTTTGACACAGCAGCTTTGCATCTGCTCCAGTATTTTGCTGTGCTTGATTTTTGTAATTCATTTATTTGGAGGATATGAATCTCTAGCATGACACTGTAGCTCACTCGGAGCTTTGGTAGCATGTATCAAAGCATGTCGTGTTGTTTCCCAAACCAGCTCACCTAACACACTCCTGGAAGAGGCTGAAACCTGGAGCCATACCCTGCAGGGACAGAGGGTTAGCAGGAGATCATGTGCTTAGGAGGCAGTTGCCGCTACATGGAGAGCTTTGTCCTTGTTGTTTGAAAAGCTGGTGGCTATTTTTGCTTGGGTTTGGTTTCCCTTTTTTATTTTGTATTTTCCATAGCATAAGATCTATAAAACCACAGAAGTAGGCAGGTACCTCTCATGTTTATCAGAAGGTAGCTTGGTGAAGTTAACATGACCCTCCTTCCCCCTTGGGTTACCTCTCCAGAGCACTGTGATGCCAGCCTGGGTGTTAGGTGAGCCACTGAGGTCAATGCTGGCTCTTTACATGCTGTCCCTGCTCACCAGGACCCAGGAAGCCCCTCTGGCCTGGCACCGTGTATCACAGCTGGACATATAAATTTGGTCTGAACTCATCAGTCACCATACAGCTTCTGGTTGGGCTGGAGCAAGGACAGGGTAAGACTGTATCTGCAACAAAAGACAGTCAGGGATCCTGAATGAAAAATGCATCTTTTCCTGGGAATACCAGGGTAGTTTTTCCCTTCTCCCAAACTATAGGTATTCCTCAAATCCGTGTGACCTCTGCTGTGTGGTGGAGAGGGAGGCAGAGTGCCTGAAAGTTCAGCACCTCACACAGCAGGCAGGTAGAAAAGCCACCTACTGTGCTGCCCTCACTGTCCTCCAAAGACTGCAGGATTCCCCTGCGATAACATGTGCAGGGGCCAGCCTGTAAGCCAAGGGAAGCAAATGTAGGTTGGATGCCCCATAAACTCGAGAAGACAAATTATGCTGCTCTTAACCTCATCAAGTCTTTTGCTGGGATTTCTATCTCTGAGGGGAGTGATGGAGTAAAGCCTAATGTGCTTTGGGAAAGATGCAAATTTGCTGTGTAATGAGGACCTCAGTTGCCTGCAGGAGGAGTCAGGAGCATGTGGAACCAGGGATCCTTCAGGAAACTTGCAGAAGGCTCCCAGAGCACCAGTGCAGGAGACCATGTGCTGGGATTAACTGGTGATAAGTACAATTACGTGGCCTATGTCAGTCATGGTGAACCAACACCAAACCCTGTATCTGGGTACTCTGCAGCTCTTTGCTGTCTCTTTGACTGGTTGAATATTCCTCCTCAAAAAGTCTCAAACTAAACCTCTTAGTCTGCTTTCTGGCTGAAGTGACTTCTTTTCTTCTGTGAAGATCCCTGAACTGAGTAAAAGCTGCTGTGAAAGGACATTCATTCCAGCAAGCCCAGCAAACTTGTGCTGTTGTAACCACTGAAGTATTTCAGAGGCAAGTTCCTCTGAAAATGGGTGATATGTGTGTTTTGACACTCATGTTATTTCTCTTTTGGGGGTAACGCCATGCCTCTCTCTCAGAGGACATCAGCTTGGAGGTATGTCTAATTGTTTTGACTGGTATAAAATGTGGAAGAGCTGCCCTGGATAGCAAATTTGCCCATGCCTTGATATGAAAGCTTGTAGGACTCACAAAAGTTCAGTATTAATCGCAACAATTGGTTGCAGACTTTTAGTTCCTGTTGGCACCTGTCTCTCATTATGAAAGGAGAAGCCCCTCCACTGGAGCTTTTCGATGCTCTGTCTATTGCTGATTGCTTCTCCACAGCAATACATGCTTCCCTGATGCAGCGGCCACATCACACGTAATGTGGGGTTAGCGTCACTCCACATTTTCCTCTCTCTTCCTACGAGTTGAACGTTGGCCCTGTTCCATTCTGCCTACTATCAAAAAACTCAGCATACCTGATTTACTGTATGCAACACACATGCTTGGTAGTCTCTTTCCCTTCCTGCAGCAGCATGTACACTTCAGCTTTACTATAAAGGGTCTGTACAACACACAGCAGGATAATCGGACAGATATTTGCAGGGCATCTCATCAGTGCCAAGCCAATTAAACCATTAAACCTGATATAGTAAGCTTGATTGCAACTGGCTGTCTGAGGTCCTCACCAAATATGCTCCTGAGAAGGGGGATATGAACAGAATGTGCAAAAGGGGGCCCTGCAGGAGGAGCTGGGAAGCTTTGACATCCATGCTTTTGAGTAATTACATTGGTTTGGACAGTAATGCAGAAAAGATTTTTTTAGTGTGCACATTAGAAAGTAACTCAAATTCTTTATGATATGAGATTAAGTGATTTCATCCCAGATAAAACTTAAGACCAGCAAAAAAATCCTGATGCTTGATTGCTCTTGAGGTAATATTTCAAGACTCGAATCATTCTGTTTTAAAATACCTCAAGTTTACAATGATAAATCTACGAAGCACTAAAAATCCTACTCAATCAACTCTGGTTCTTGAAATGGCATCTGCCTTTGAGCTATAAAAATAACAGATGATTTTTTGATAGCTTATCAGTTAACAGACTGCTTAGTTAGGATAGCACATTTTTATGCTAATCTTAGGGCTGTGATGAGCGAGAGAGAGAAAGAAAATCTATAGTATTATTTTGTATCTACTTTAAGTTCAGCCTAGCTTTTGGAAAAGATCTGTCCTCTTCTAGGAATTGCCAGCCACATGGGGGTTTCAACACTCATCTGAATGGAGGTGGAATTGATTTAAACATGTTGAGGTGGTAATATATGTGGCTGTTTCATGGTGTCTCTTCTGCACCACAGAGCAGACACGAAGCAAGTGAAACAGGCACTGAGTGCTTCCCAGCATGGCTGCTGAAGCATCTCCCTCAGCCCAGGAGGACAAGGCGGCATTGCTGCATCTCTGAGGTTGTGGATGCCCTCCTTCCTGAGAAACAGGGGGCAGAAGCAGAAGTTTGCCAAGCCCATGGTCCTGTTTTCTCTTCTCCATTCTGCTCTCTGTGTGTGCTCTCAGAGAGGCAGGAGGAGGCATGCAGCCTGCGCTGGTGGGATGCTTTTGGGGAAGGAAGCAGAAGGGATGGCACCATGGGAAAGTGCCTGGGCTTTCCTGTCTGACATATCAGATGTGCATGCTATGGTTTCGGTGTGGGTTTGCAATGGAGAAAAGGTTCCTTCTGAAATGGGAAATTATTCCTTTTCTCTATTCCCTAAAACTGGGATTAGTTTGGCAAAAAAGTATATTGTGACAAATTTGAGGCTGATTTGGCATTTTGCTGGCATAGGTTGGAAGTGATAGTGTCTCAGTGGCCAGGCTGGGACAGGATTTTAATCCTCCCTTTGTTCACTCTGTAGAATTCTCACATACTTTAAACAGAAATGATACTAATTCAGTTTGGTATCCTGTACCAGTTTCTCTGGGAGATCAAGTGACAACCTAAATGGAACCTGATTTGACCAACATTTTTTACGTTTTTGTGTCTTTGTTCTTTCATTTTTGATGTATTCTTTTTCCAGTTTCTGTTTTGTGAAAAGCTGGGTGTGGTAGTTGTGTTTTTGTTATTGCTTTTAAATCCACATTCAGTCCTGATTTCCTTGGATTCAAGGTGGGCAGGGGAAAGGTAACAGGTGGCTTGAATCTGGTGATGATTACTGAGATTGTTTCCTACCCAATTCTACCTCTCTGGAGAGTAGAAGTCTATTTTAACTGAAAATCAGTATAAGCATTAAACAAATATTCCATACAAACAACTATCCTTATGCCAATTCTCTGCTATGCTGACCATGACTTCTTTCTCTTTTGTCTTAGGACAAATTATCTTATAAAAATGCATAGAAAAGCATGAGACCTGCCCATAGAGGTAAAGCTGATTTCCTTTTCTCTGGCACAATCATTCCAGCATCAGTTCCTTGAAAGGGACAAGTAGAAAGTTAAGACTAAATGAAGGGGCATGTGAAATCTTTTTCTGCAGTTGGTTCAGCCACAGATTTGTACTTCAGAGCTGGTGTAGGTCAGGGGAGCACTCAGACCTTGACTGGCCAGTAGCAACAGTTTGTTCTTCAAGTTGTCCTGACACATCCAGAGAGGAGTTTTGTCACCCACGTGCTAGAAGTGGGTCCTCTTGCTCTGTATTTGATCCAAAGACAAAACTTTAGAGGAGATAAAAGCTAAGCCTGACTACATACAAGCCTGTTAATCAGGACTTGTAGATCACAAAATTAGGGATTTTTTTCCCCTTTAGGCACAAAGCCAAGGAAATGTACTTGGTCCCTGAAGCTTGAGTGCACACGTGAAGGAAAAAGCAACAAGACTGGCTGCAGCCTTCTCTACAGTTTGGAGACTTCATCAGACTCCCTGCCCAGGAGCAGCTCCCAGTTTCCATTTAGCCATGCAGCTGTGAGCATTAGACGGAGGAGGGATGATGCCTGCCTTGGTCTGCTTGCAGATCTTTGGGCTGAGGAAATCAGCCAAGGTGCATCTGTAGGGGAGCAAGCCAGTCTCTTCCTCCTTTATCCACCTGGGTCAGTTGGTGTTTGCACACACTGTGTCTGCCATGCAGAACGACTTGAATCTGCGCTTTTGTGGGATTGCCTCTCTTAAACTTGCCTATTTCTTTGCAGGAAACTTTTGTTGAAGGCTGACTTGTGCAGAGAGCATGCTTATCAGTGACAAAATTGTCAGCAAGATTTAATGTAACCAAAATCAGCAAACAGTGATGTGTGCCCACAGACCCCCAAAATCTGGGTAGGAGAATGAAAATAATATGTTTCCTGTGCCTCTTCTAGATTTTTATACTATCTATAAATCTAGATTTTTATTCTAGACTTTTATAGCTAAGGTTAAGCCAAAAGCCTGAAGAAATAAGCATTTCAATTGCCTGCATCTTCATCCAGACATACTTACCAGATAAAAATACTGTTAAGCATAGGAGAAAGTTAAATTACTTTTTCCCGCTATAAAACAAAGTTCTGATGAATTTGGAGCCCATGGCTGGGCTAGACAGGAAAAAAGTTTCCTTTAGTATTCCGCTTGCTGTGGTGGCTGACTTGATAGTGGATTTCCATGCAGACTCTGATCTTCTGCACATTGCCTATTGTTGCAGCACTACAATGGCAGATTGGCTCATCTGTATGCTCCTATCCTCTCTGCTTCCAGAGCAAGGTACTCCCTCACTTATACCTACAGAAATTTATTTAGCCCTTTCTACCAACAAAAGGATGTTGAGAATGGTCACGTTATAAAAGAGTTTGTTCTTTAAAGCATTTGCTGAATGGAGCATGGAAAAGAGTAATGGAGAATCTTTGTTTAAAACTGTGAACTTGGAAAGTGCTCAGAGGGATAGAAGCTGAAGACAGAAGAGAGAGGGTTTCTTAATTTTTATTTCTAGAAGGAAGTCGCTCAGGTTTCAAAATGCTTATAATACAATGTATCTGCTTGGCAGTGAAGTGCTCTCACTGAAATGAAGTTATTACAGGAGTATAATAAATATACAGAACTTTCTACAGATTTCACGAAATCCAATGCTGAAAATTTATGATAGTAAATAAGAAGTCTTTGATTAGGCTGATGGGAATGAAAGCTCTTGGAGAGATTGGATTAAGGTTAAATGGAAAGTAGTAGTATGTGCTGGAGAGAGAGGAGGTAAACAGGGCTTGCGATGACTTTTTCACGTGTAGCTTGCTGGCTCCTTGAGCTAAGTAAGTAAAATGTACGCTAGGTCCAAGTTGCCCTCCGAAGGTTAGACCTAGACATCTTACGATTGCTATACGTTATTCTGTTTTATAATTTCCTTCTTTCTACTGTTATTTGGCTTAATTTTCCCCCACCAGATTGTACAGCATTGTGCAAAAGAGGCTTGTGTGTGCTTGGGTTTTGTACGTGCGTGAGTGAAAGGGAAGAGAGAAGTGCACCAGTGACTGATTTGGGTCCTACCTCTGCCATGCACTAAACTCTGATGTTTACACAGTCCTGCTGCAGGCATGGTCTGAGGCACTGGTTGTGATTGTGATCTCCAGCTAGCTCAGCTTTTTAACCAAGTTAATTTAATTGGGTGCAAATTCTCTGTGTAGGTGAGAGAGATGTAGGAATTAGATTACAGGAGACTCTGGATCACTGCGGACAAGAATAGAACCGCTCTGCTGTTCAATCTGTGCCAGGTGTGTAACAAATATTGTGGGGAAGGAGAATAGCCCAACCCCTGTCACCCATCCTGGGCTTTTCCCAGCACCCTCAGCCAAACTATTTTGGCTGATGGTGTTTTAGGAAGCATCAATGGGCAAGAAGGAGAGGAGATGTGAAAAACATTCCTGACCAAAACCTCTCAGTACCTGGAAAAGGAGTATTTGTTTCCCTTTGCTTCTTTGCTGGTTGGGTGCACATGTCCTCCCCACACTTGTAAGAGCAGATCCCCATCCCCATCACTGCTGTTGAGGAGGCTCCCTGGTGCTGTTCCTATTCAGAGCAGAGGCTGCGCAATTTCTGCTCTCCTTTTGGCAAATAACTTAATTCACTGACAAAAGGCATTTCAGAAGGCCTGAAATTGTTCACAGGTTTCACTTGAATTTCCTGACTGGGTTCAGTTTTGAGAAATGACGGGATAATGTTCACAGGATTGAACAGGAAATTTCCAGTTTGGATTCCTATTTCCCTTGCCTGCTCCTTGTTTAGGGGACACCCCTAAGGGACAGGCAACCTTCCCATTTATGCAAAGAACATGTGAATATTCAGTCCACCACCCAAAGATGGGCATTCATTTTGGCATGAGTGGCTTTTAGTTTTTTTCCTATTAAAACCCTTCCATTTTTTATGGCTTAGATCTTAATTATGTATATTAATTCCTCAGGCAGAGGAATTTTAAATGTGAAAGACAACGTTATTAGAGCAGCATTCTCAGTCCTGGCCTCTTGCCTCTCTGGAAAGTGCTCCATGCTCTGCAGTACAGGAGACCTAGAGTGGATGTTTCTGTCTTTCCCATGTTGAAATTATCCTCTTCATCTATAATATTTACTTTCACCTAATACGCATATCAAGGATGGTGGTTACGTTATCACTGGGTGATCAGTCATTCTCTTATCTTTTGCTCCACTGAATGTTGAAGTATTTTATAGAAAGCAGAACAAGTCCAAAAGAACTGAGCACCAGCAGGATGTCTGGGACACCTATATATATGTAGTTAGGATGCATCCCTGGGACTTCAACTCTGGGTGGGAAGATGGGCTCCCCTTGGACACTGCTCCCCCTCACAGCAATCCATGAATAGGTACCTTAGGGAGATTAAAAATTAGAAGTTTTCATGGGTCCTTTTCAGCCCAGGAAGTGAAGCTTAAGAAAATGACTTCCATATCAGTGTGAATCTTTTTTGCCTTTTTTTCCCTGGTGTTGTAAGTTGAGCCTTAGAGCTGATAAATGTGTTACGTATGTGGAGCTATTCAAAGCCTTGTGATTTTGGGGCCAGCCTGTGGCCGTGGTATTTAGCCTTGATGTCAAGGTGTGGATCACACCGAGGTGATTGCCAAATGCTTTGTGCTGAGACGTTTTGGGAGCAATGACATGCCTCCCTTCAGAAAGGCAAGAAAACAAGCCATTCCCCTCTCCCCCTGCTGCAACGGTTGTTACTTTACACCACCAAGAGATGACATACAATTTGATGAATTTCATCCCCCCCCTTTTCTTTTTTATATCCACTTGAACTACTATATAAATATTAATAGCTAAACACATTGCAAACAGGTGGGACCCGTTCTGCCTCTGGAGAGCTGCCACCGCTAAGTGATATCTCAGATGGGGTGACAGAACTTTCCCATGTGGGTGCTGTCTCTCCCTGCCAGCCCCTCGGACACGCCTGAAGCTGAGAGCTCTTTGTTTTTTTGGGCTTTTTTCTTTTTATGGTATCACTATAACAGTTTTTCTTGGTCTTTTAACAGCTCATTCAGAAGGGGAAGGACAGAGAATTAAAAGGCGTTTTCTCATTACCTTTTCTAGTTAGTGGGGCATTTCAGAGCAGGGTTGTTCCCAATAACAGACCCCCCATTTTGTGTGTGTGTCTGAGGGAAGCCTCTCCAAAGCAGTAATAAAGAGGTATTCATCTGTGGGCTGTACAGTACACTCAGCTTTCTGCCACCTCGCCTCTTCCTCTAACCTGCTTTACAGGTACTGTACACGGGGTGGCTGTGAGGATCTACCCTGTGTGTGCAGCTGCACAAGCAGTGTCTGCATCTGTGATTCATTCCAGTGCCTTGCGAGCTGGACTCTATTGGGCAGGCAGGACTTTGGGCAGCAAAGGGAAAGGGGTAGTTAGAAGCTGCAGGTCTGGAAGGAATCTTGGGAGGTTATAGGGGATAGCATGTGCAGGCGGAATGCCTGGATTACTCAGTTACTCTTGCTGACTCTGTGATTACTTCCTCTGCTTCTTCCTGATTATAGCATTCATCCCTTCTTCACTGTAAAATCTTAAAAAATAGAAGAATATAGAAAGAAAAAGAAATAATGTGTAGAGCTTGTTTGTCACAGGCTGTGTTGGGGGTCAGCAGGCTATGGTGCCTGCCTCCAGCCTGATGATACAATTGGAGCTATCACTGCTGCCTTCCCAAAACATGCTGAACTTTTCACTGAGGAAGTGGTGACCTTTTTCCTAAGCAGAATCATGAGCAGATTTCCAAGGGGTTGTTTTGGTTTTGGTTATTGTGCTCAAAATAATGTTTCCACAGAAGCCACCACACATTTTGACTTTCAAACACAATCTAAAAGGGTAAAAAATGTTTCTTTCCCTGAAATATTTTTTTATGAAAAATATACTGTGTATTTCATACAATTTACATCTTTTCTATTAGAATAAGAGAGATGTAATGTAGTTCTAGCCGAATTTGGGAGCCTGGGAACCTGGGACTTGCAGGATACATTGTATTCAGAATACTTTTGAGTGAGATATTTCAATAATTTTAAATTTCACTTCCTGTAAGAATCCAGATCAGAAGATACAGTTTTTTTTTGGTGGGGTTTCTTGGTTTTGTTCCCTTCCCCCCAAAAAGCCCATATGAAACCTGAAGATTCACATTTTCCCTGTGAGCAAGAACAGAAATATTAGTGATGTGCCACTTGCTTGGTGGCACCGTGGAGGGAACGGTATAGGCATGAATCAGGGAGTGCTGGCAGAGTCACTTTCCAATATGTGCAAATAAAAATGCAGACCACATATTACATCTGGGGTCTGAAGATTTACCAAGCTGCCATAAGGCCATAAGTTTGGTTGTTTGCAGTTTTGGGTGTTTTGAACCATCTAAACAGGCTGCATGAAATGATGCCTCCATTTTCTTATTAATACATTTAAAAACCCTGATTCTAGCTGAGGAGACTACAGCATTCCTATTGAATGTTCTGATTAATGAGCGTAAATGATGCTTTAAGGTATTTTTTACCTGTGTATAATCAAGCCATCTCACCACCAGTAACTGCAAATGTCACAGATTTCAATGGTCTCTTTGGGACTTTTAATCTGTTTGCTTTTATAAAGGAGGTGATTTTATTTTTACATTAAGGAAGCATTAACATCATTAAATGGGCTCCCACTTTATGATAACTGCAAATGTCACATTGATCCAGAAAGATAAGAAAATGTGCTCGTCTTTGGAACAATATCCAAGGCAAGAGCAGGCAACCCACACTATTTGCATTAAAAAACAAATTGTATAAATGCAGAAGATTGATGTGCCATCTGTTCATGTCCTTCACTTTTCTGGCTCTTCTGTGTTGAGATATTTTTATGGAATAGTTACGTTTATTATTTTGAAAATGACTCACAGGTTAAAAAAGTTTACGATGGGCAATATAAGTTGAAGATACTCATTTACAGTATCTCAGGTATAAAAAGTGGCATTAAAATGGACTTCTGCACCCACGCACTACAGTATTCTGCAGTCTGTATTACCTCGATCTTAGGATCAGAGAAAAAGATTTTACCAGCAATACTAGCAGTTTGTGAGGTGAATCCAAAATACCAAGCTTGTACGTTGTGCTTCTCAACTCATGGAAAGGCATTTAAGAGGGTATAGTGTCTAGGAAAAGATACCAGCTGGGCTTTGCCACAGGAAGGTAAATATGAGGTGGAACTTGCTTAAGGTAAGGTTGAATGTTTTTGGTGAAACACTGGGGTGGATGTGGTGAATTGTCAGGATTTTTACCAGAATGCTAAGCCCAAATCCTAGGCAGCAACTGCTGATAAATCATGCAACTCCACAAAGATACCATGAAAAGAGCGTGCACACCTCACCACAATCGCTTGTTACCCCTGTCATACAGCTCCTGCTTGCCACACCAAGCTTCCCGTTGCCTGGAGTAATGCCCATTGGCACAGTCCCCTGCAGAACCAGTTTATTTTGTTTGTACCAAGCTTCATTGGAAATGATCCTTGTCCCTAAGTCCTCCTGAGCTGAGGGTGGGACAGCGGAAGAGCAGGGGAAGGCAGGAGCATTGCTCCATCACCTGAAGGCAGGGAGCAGGGACATGGGAGCTGCCATGTGTACTGCAGCACATGGGGTGTAGAAAACTGAGGGTCCCAAGGATGAGCAACAGCTGGAAGGATGGGAGGGAAGGAGGCAGAAGACCCTGCTGCAGGGACTGTTGAAAACATCAGGTCTCCCTGTCTCCAGGTAATGGAGCACTTATACACCTTCAGAACAGGCAGGAAATGGTGGCTGTGAGGAGGGGGCTGATACTCATTTCACAGGGTCAGAGAAACCACCAGCCCTGCGAGGCCCTCTGCTCATAGTAGGAAGACCATTAGCAGAGAGAAGAGGATTAACTGCTATTCAGTTCAGCCCTTTGCACATCTCCAATGTGAACTTTCTCAGGAAAGGTTTTGACATTCCTCATGATTCAGTATTTGTTCTTGTTGTTACTATTATTTCACTAGTGTCACTCCTGATCTGAGGCGAGTAGAGCCCACAAGTGTTTGCGGAATATTGCAGTAGATATTACTAATGTTCATGTGTGTCAAGTGAAGTCCTTGTTTATTTACATTAAATCACCAAAGACAATTGAAAGAAGGAATGTTCACCCAAAAGTTGAGACTAACAATAATTAAAAAGTATCTCAACTCCCGTAGCAGAATTTCCCAATATACTTTTTTTTTTTCCAGAAATGGCTAAATGTTCTCTAAGTCATGTAAATGGCTTTCTGAAAGAGGGTAAAAACAAGTACTTCAGATTTAGATACTTTATTTTGTCCCAGACTGCTTTCATTTCAACAAAGGATGACTTGATTTATTGAGTTTAATTTCCTGAGAATTGCTTTCCTTTCAGTCCCCAGCTCTTTGCTACTTGACCTCAGAGAGAGAAAACTGCACATGGCGCCCTGTGATGGGGACTGTGCCTGACTCAGACCCACCCCTGTAAACCGAGATAAAACCCCTGGGAATGCTCACACCAGGGTGCTACTCACAACAGCCTTGGAAGAGGACAACAATGGGTCAGGAAGACATAATCCTGTCCCAGCCTCTGGCACTGTGTGGCTCAGAGAGTTCCTGAATGATGAGGGTCTTGCGAGTCAGCAGAATTGTCTGATTGCTTTCTGAACCTCTTCAGATTTTAACTTCCACAGCACCCTGCAGCAAGGAGTTCCCAGGTTAGTTATGCTTTGTGTGCAGGCATTATTGTTGCTGCTTTGCCCGCTTGGACCCTGCCTCCTCTTTGGCTTGTCTGTTACTCTTCCCACCTCCAGTTCTTGGTTTGAAAGATCAGTGAGCCATCTGTTTCCTTGAGCAATTTATCTTCTCCATGTTTCCATAGGTTTATCAATTGTTGAGGATCTCTTAGTCATTAATGGGAGCAATCTTCATATCAGAAAAACATGTTATGAGTTAGACTCACATTTTTTAAACCCGACTGAAAATATGGTGTTGGCATTGGTGGTGTGCCTGATAGCTGTAGTGGAGCCTGGAGTTTCATGGCCTTTTCTGAGAGTCATGGAGGATTAAGAACAAATTTATTTTGACTGGAATAAATCACTAGTAAACATGCCAGCATCTTTTCTGTTGAACTTGTTTCAGTATTGGCCAATTGAAACACTTGAAAATCATTTCAGTGCAATACCAAGATACACTAAAGATGTGAGAGCCCAGAGGTGTGCAGTCAAAACATGGCAAATCAAGAAACAGAAGCCCGGGCAAAAGAAGTGATTAAATATACCCCAAAATAAAGTGAAGAGCTAATGACCCATACTTGTGGCTTTATAACCTATGCTCAGAGCCTGGCCCATCATACCACCTAATCATACCCATGGGAGAGGACTTGGGGAATGTAAAGTGCTTCCAATCTCTTAAAGGGTGTCTGCACAAACCTTTAAGCCAAACGGTTTTGCTTCTGCCTCAGAAAATGCTGCATATTTACCTAGCAGTCAAGTCATACAGATCACACACTAACAGCGTTTTATGGCAGTTTTATGATGGCTGTTTGAGGCTGTGCCTCTTAGTAAGTTCTGTTAGGTAACCATGCATGGGACCATGGCTGGAATCACAGGGTGGCCATAGGTGAGTCATGTCTATGTGAGCAAACATATATGCGTTTTGGTTTGGAAATGTTTTGGTTCTGTAACAGATCTTAAAGTCCTTATTGCTGAGTCTAATACTCTGGTCTGCCTCACAAAAATTGGCTGCAGAAACTACAGATGGGGCAAAAGAAACCACACTAATTCAGAACAAAGTGGATTTTAGCTTTGCTGTTGGAATAACTTTTATCTTCTTCAAACCTTTATTAGGGATGCCCATCAACAAAACTTGAGTAAATAAAATTGTGTATTAAACAAGGGAATATACAGCAGACCTGGCACCTATGAATGACATATTTTTTTCTTAAGTAGGTCCTTTTAAGGCTGTCCTTTAAATTTTACATGTTGTCCTTTATTAAAGAAATTCACTTTTAAATTGTAAAAGACAGAAGGCCATCTTTCTCTTTGGAGAATCTGATGTTGCTGCTCTTAGGTCTATTGTGAGAAGGGTCATACAATTATTTCTCAGAGTGAAGGACCTATTCATATAACTTGTGTGCTGAGGAAGTTCACCTTGAAAAAGACCCTGCCTTTACTTTTCACTTTGAGAGGGAGGTTAGCTTTGATGGAATCTGTGTGTCTTACTTTTCAAGCAGTCTTTACCACATTGCTCCAGCTAACTGCACAAAGTAAATCCTGCCGTGCAGATCAGTATGCTGTACAGCTAAAAAGAAAATAACATTAAAAAGCTCCATATGTTTCAACTGATGAAATGAAAGAAAGGGAACAGCTCAGCATTGTACACACTAATCTTCACTCATAATTTTGCTGTGTGTCCTCTCTCTGGGCTTGTTTCTATCTTTCACTCAAGATTTACACTGTAAACAGTCTGAAGCAAGGACAAATAGCTGTCATGTTTCTTGCTGCAGATTGCCAGCAAACTGACCTGGGTCTTGACTTACAGCCGAAGCTCCTAGAGCTGCTACTGCAGTTTAAACAAGGGCTATTAGTTCCAGGTGCTCCAAAATTATTATCATCATGATAAAATGGGGAGTGTCCTGGTAAGGAAAGTTTTACTGCAATAATCTAAATTGCCACCCTCAACTACTTGAACCTTTCTTGTTTTGATTGAATGGATTACTTGGTTTTCATAGAATCATAGAATAGAACCATAGAATAGTTAGGGTTGGAAAGGACCTTAAGATCATGTAGTTCCAACCCCTCTGCCATGGGCAAGGACACCTCCCACTAAACCATTTATCTGAGCCTTCTGTAAACCTTAGAGTCACAGGTGCTTAGCAAAACCAAAATACATGTATTTGTTATAGAATGAAAGCAGCAACCCAGGTTCTGTGCAAGTTCATTCTGATTTGAGATGGATGCTATGTGAATATAGCGGAGTAAGACTGCTCATACTCAACACCTGTAAGGCTGCAATCGTGAGTAACTGCTGGTAGCAAGGCAGTTGCATTACCTTCTGATGTGCTCAAGGCATTTGGGTACCTCTCTCCTTTGGTTTCAGTGGGATTATAACCTGTCTTTTTAAATTTTTTTGCGGATCCCCTCTGACAAAAGCCACACCAGAAGGTTACAGAAAATTAACAAAAGCCCAGATAAACTCTATTGACCACTTCGCAGGCTATCCCCTGACTCCCTGTGAAACTGCATCTTGCCAGATGTCAGATACAAAGCCTGTGACAGATTGCAGATAGTTTTACACAAAGATTGTCAGTGTAATTTTCACACTTCTTCAGGAGGTTTGGAGGAAAGAACCATCTACTTCTGCTCCTGCAGCAGGAGAACAGGCCATTGTATGGTAATTTGGGAGCCTGGTTTCATGCAAGGCTGAATTCCCAGGTTAGTTTGGTCAACTCTCCCTTTTCTTCTCTGCCTTGGCTTCTGTGCCTTAGAAAGGCTGTGCTTATACTGACCCGGGTTGCGAAACACTTAGCCTTTTCTATCCCCCTGACTGCTATTGTTATAACTCATAGCTCAGTTGTGTATATTTTGTTCCCTTTCCAAAACTTGCTTGAAATTAATCCTCAGTATGTCCCTGGCAACAGTGCCATGGCTGTCTGGAATTGAATCCAAGCATTTGTTATGATCTGCATGCCCTTCCGCACATGTGCTCCTTGTTGCTGTCAAAGGTGTGAAAGTGCAGGGAGGACTCGGCCCTCATTGCTTTATGTATAAAAACATGTAGACAGAAAACCTGAGTTTAGTATCTCTGTGAGAATGGCTTGAGTTGCCACTCAGCAGCTTTGGTGGATGATCTTCACACCAGGGAAGAGGCTGGTCTACACTGGGTACAATTTACTCCTGTTCATACGAAAACCACAGAATGTTTTAACTGCATTTTGTCACAAAAAAAATAGGTTGCGGAAAGAAAGAGGTCACCAAATGAGCTGCCTTAGAGAGGAGGAAAAGGAAGAAATTCAGCGCTGGTTTATATGTTTGTCTGTGGGAAATCTCTAGAGCTTAGCTTTTTGAGATGGCCAGGGTGTGGTGGTACAGTTTTTTTTTGTAATAGAAACCATTATTTATGTGACACTTAGACCACAATGCTCATTTCACTCATTAACTCAGCAACATTAAGACTGCTCTCCAGACAATGGGAGTTAGATATTCAGCGTATTGTTATTGCCATTCCTATGCCATTTATGCAATGGAAGATGTTTGCATATTACATTTGTCACAGACAAGTATGGGGTATCAGATGTAGTGGTATTATTTTAAAATAGAACTGTAAAATGCAACTAAATATGCTCAGCTGCAGAACGCTTTGGATTTTCTGAACTGAAAATTCCCATAATCTTATAAGAATGTGGTGCAATGTGAAAGTTAATGGCTCAGGGGACTGGTGAAGGGAAACAAGGTTTCTTAACTCTTGATAAATAACACAAATCAAACCCAGCTTGATTTGTGTCTGAAAGTCACCATTATTCTCAGATTTGCTTGTATTTTGTTTTGTTTTGGTTGTGGTTGGACTATATGAATTTATGATCCAATTTCCCAAATTAAAAGGTGACTCATTTTGATTTAAAAAAGAAATCAGAGTTGAAACTGAAGAGTAAACATTTTTTATGTACTAACACAAAAAGGGGCTTGCTCTCCCCCTGCTCTTGGAATGAATGCTCCTAAATGTATCCTCCCCAGGGGAAACCTTTCTGCCTCCAGGATGAAGTGGCTGTGCTGGAGTCAAGTCTGCACTGTCTTGCAGCTTGGGGGTGTTTGCAAAAGGTTTACTGCACCTTTGGCATGAGAGGGAAAATTGTTAACCTGTGGGGAATAGTTCAACGGGAACCTGGAGGGATGGGAAGTGATGGGTGAGTGATCCCGGGTTGCTCTACATCATCATAGCAGAAACTGAGCTAGTCCAGCCCTAGGACCACTTTGTGCTTCAAGGCGACAGATTCTGAGAAGTGGTATTTAATATGTTTTGATGAAGAGGATGGTGAGTTTAAAAAAATCTGAGGAGGAGCTGTGGAAGAGTGTATAAAAATTGTCAAGTCTGGAAATGGAGCAGGTAATGCTAAAAGACAGTATGGTTGAGGTAAAATATACTGCAATTTGGTTCTGCTATGTAAAATAAGCTTTTGATTTATGGAGTGTCAAAAATGTAGATTTCTACGCCTTTCACGATGAATTTTTTTGGCAAATTTTTGGATGAAAATGATTATGAGAAAAATGTTCAGAATATAATTATGGCTTTGCTGAAGAATTGAGGGCTCTTTAAAGATGTTTTCTGCTTATATCTGCCATTGCTGCTGTCTGAGTGCCTCACTGAACTACTGGGTGGCCCCAGCTGTTCTGTATGTTTTACCCCCACCCCTCCTCCCAGGACTAAAAGCACAATTTGGCCCAATACTTACTAGAAATTAATTGATTCCACTGCAGACTCCATGCAATACATGCTGAGATGATTAAATAAGGACTGTAAACTGTTATAATAAAATATCATTATTTGAAATAGAAATAACCATCTTTGTTTTGTGGTAGGACAGCACCTATGGAGTCCTGGCCCACAACACCAATAAAAACGATAATACAGAACATCCTTTATGCGTCTTTGCTTCTTGTGGGAAGCAAAGTCCAGCTGAAAGCATTTTGGATGCTGGTTATTTGAATGGAAGTATTTTTATTTCTAGCTTCTGCAATTAGAACAGTGAAATTTGAGTGGGAACATTTTTCTACCAGAGAAAAGCTCAGCCTACAATTTAGTCTCAATTTATCTGGTTAGAATAGCTGAACAACAAGACTTTAGGAGCATCTGCTGGTTAGTAACCTCCCGGTGAACTGTTTGCGGTGCATGTAGTTTTTAGCACTTGGCATTCCTCTTGTAAATATACTGTGGACCCCCTCAGAGGGCTTCCTGTTGTCTTGTCTGCTTTGGACACCAGGGGAGGAGGAACCTCTTCCCATTCATGACACTGGGGCCAGCCTTATCCCACTTCCCCATGCCGATCGTTCCCTTTGAGGACCTAGGTTTGGTATCGGTGTATCTCTGAGCATCAGGTGAATCCCTTTTCTTCAGATCTGACCTTTCTTACTGAGTATTGCATAAGCTTCATTATTAACAAGTCCATTTAAAACAACCATTTCTCCATCGTTATAAATTTGTCTGTAGTTTTCACAGAGGCCACAGGCAAATTAATATGAACCATAAATGCAGAACGTTTTGTATGTTTAGCTCTTCCTGGAGGCTATTGTGAAAGCCAATCCCAGACTGAACAGGAGGAACACATCAACATTGCCTCTGTGAGGTGTGAGAGTGGGCAGTGGCTCTAATTGAGTCTTACATGTGGTGTCTGGAAAGACTTTATGTCCAGCAAGACACATATTCTTATCTTGCAGTAGCATGTAACGATTAAAGATATTAATTAACACTTCCCTCAGCACTACATAAGGTCTGCATTATGGTGTGCATCTACAGCGTGGGCTTCTGAGAGAGAAGACATTAGTGCCAGGTTGTTTGTTGGTGACCTACAAGGGAGCACCTAGTCTTCATTCTTTATCAGCCAGTGGGGTTTTTGTTTTATACAGCCTCTACAGACACAGATCAGATCCTGATCTGATGAAAATGCATGTAATAAGACTCCAATGAACCCACTCCAGCTTGCACAAGCCGGGGAGCTGGTCCTGTATGCTCTGTAGCTGCTCTGAGCTAATGCTGCTGGCTGTCTTCAACGCTGTATTCTCTTCCTGCCATTAGTGGTACTATAATTAAGCTTCTGCCATCATTTGCTGCCCTTTTCTACACATACACCCTCCTACATCTTTTGGAGGAATGTTCCCTTAGCAAAACAGTTTGCATGTCAATTGCTGATACAACACTGTGTTCTCGATGCCATGAGGTTATATTAGCACTTATATTTGTGTTCACAAGGGTTGCTTGCATACATAAAGCCTGTGAGTGTTTCAGAATTGGGGCCATAGTATGCAGTGTTACTGGGCAATAATCTTATGATGTAACCATAAACCTCGATTGTCTGTTTAATATCTCAGATGTTTCAATTTGCATTTCGTTAAAACTTGGCAAAAGGTTATCAGCTCAGATCCAAAATTCTCACAAAAATTGTTCTAATATGTAAAGTAAGTTTTGATTTATGGAGTGACAAAAATGTAAATTTCTAAGCATTTCAGTTTATTTTTTTGCCAAACTTTAGACTAAAATGACTTTTTTAAAGTGAAATGATTCTGGATGTAGTTATTTTCATGACTGTGGAGTAAAAGCAGTTGAAGATGTTAATTTAACAGCATTTACAGATAATTCTTATAAAGAGTGTTGCTTCCCAGGAAATGAACAAGACATCTCTGCTGAGCTTATTAAGAGGAAGATCTATAGACAGAATATGGTATTTTTTTTTTTGTAGGGAACCTGAATGTAAAATAATCTATAAATACATTTAATAGTCTAAAAATATATATTCTTCTTGATCTCTTCATGAAGGCTGTTTACTCATTTCAAAGGAATTCTACATTATAAAACATGACAAATCATTGTCAGATAATGCTTGTTGTAAAAAAGAACAGTGAAAATATGTACTATTTCAAGGAGGCTTGTTTTACAATAGGAATACCTTTCACCATTGGGGAAATACACGTTTCGTGTTCTATTGACTGTTGGAATATCACTGAAATTAACAGAGACTTCCAGTGTATATACATAGATTTTATGGAAGAAGTGTATAACAGTAGATTGCCTTTGATGGCATAATATCTGAACACTGGGCTAGTCTCAGATTTGTACTAGTAGTCTGCAGAAGTAAAGAGTATAACACCTCACATAAAAATCCTCAATTTAAATTCAATTCTCAGCTTTTCCTTTAAGATATACAGAAACATGATTTTTTCTTTCATAAATCCCTACTTTGTTGTTGTTTTATACATAAAACAGGCAATGGGGTCTCTTGTGTTTAATCATTTTAATTAAAAGTGTGAATTTTGCCAGTTGCATCAGCTGGTCTATGATTTTCTATGAAGCATTTCTGCTGTGAAATTGGTTTTAAATCTGGTTACCTTTTAGTATCAGAAATCGCAGAAACGTGTCTGGATTCAAGGAGAAAAATATAACCCGTTGACTTTGCTTTTAATATCAGAAGGTTATTATTTAAATTTGATATTTTCCAGCAAGTCTTCTAAAATACTTGTGGGGTGGGGTGCAAGGAACCAACCCTTACTCAGTGTGCTTGTAGGCACAATTTCTCTAGATAAAGCTTGAAATATCTCATGCAAGAAATGTCAGCAGTTCCAAATTCTTTTCCCCCAGTGAAACAAATAAAAAAATAAAAATCAGAAAAGGAACATTTTTCACACAGTAGGGAAAGGATTCTGAGGAGTTTTGAATGGGAAATGTCAAAACAGAAAGTGTAACTGTTTCATTTTTCCATTTCTTTTCATTTTGATTCAAGACAAGATTTTTCATTTTGATTATCTCCATCACAGAATGAAAGGCCTTTGTCAAAACTGCCATTTTCACATGAAAAAGTTTCAAGTTCTAAAAATCACCTTTTTCTGCTAAGAAATCTTTAATAAGGCAGCTGGACCAGCCTTAATGTGATAACTGCAACCAGCAGCTGTCCATGATTCATGTGAGGGTCTTGGGGAGGCTCCAGTGGCCATCCCCACCATCTCTGCTCCTCAGCTGGGGCAGCCTCCCAGAGGAGGTTTAGTCTGAGCCCAATGACTCGAAGGGACCAGGTGGCTTTGGGTGGATGTCAGGCGATGTCAGGTGGCATCTGGTCCTGAAGCATTTTGAGGGAGGACGCAGGCAAGGAAAGGGAATGGGGCAAGGGAAAATGTGTGGCCCCAAGGCATCCTCTGCATCAGGCTCTTCCAGAGACAATGGGCAAGCAACGTTTGATGCACTGGATGTGCTCTCCATCCTGCATCCACAAACCATCCCCTTTGAAAAGAGTCCAGGATAGAAGATGCCCTGGAGGCACTTGATCAGAGAGTTTCTCACAGACTTGTATGTCTGAAACGTCAGGCTCTGTGCTGACATTTTGGGGTTTGACACTTTCATATGTCTCAGCCATGGTGCAGTCAGGGATGAAGGACAAATCTGTGGGCTCCTCCCTCGCTCCCTCTGTCCCTCGCCTGCCTGCACCCGCTCAGGCAGCAGGGCTGTCTCCTCCTCACCATGTTGTATGGCATTTCTGACAAAGCCAGGGCAGACAGAGAAGTCTTGGGACAGACCCTGCAGCTTCATTCCCGTAAGCAAGGCTAGCATCCCTTGAGTGATCCCAGCACAGTGGCACTGTCTTGTCCCCATCCACCTGGAAAGGTCCCATGAGAAGAGGCATCAGGCCTTTGTATGAGGGCAGTTGTGCAATGCTCCTCTAGGGGTGCCAACTGTATTTGGGCATCTGAAGGAGTACACTAGTGGTGACAACTGCACACCCTATGTTGTTTTCACTCAAAATAGTTGTTCCTTCTTCTAGGCTTTTAAAGCGCATACATGCATACAGTGCATCTCCCTGAGAAAGGGAAGATATGACATAAGGAAACTAATCCCCTTACTGCACAAGAAGAGTGACCCTACAGTCACAGAAGGTCCTACAATAAATAGGCATGTAGGCTCCTGATCCTTTAGTTAATATGTGCTTAACACCTCATTGATCTCATCAGGATGGGTGACGTGATTTTAGTAAAAGTGAGTGCAATTTGCAGGATGCTTTAAAAAAGTGAAGTTCGGCTTTTGGTGACAGAAACCACAGCTAGAATTTTTCTTTATGCAAAAGCAAAAAAACCCAAACCCTTAACCTAGCTCAGTCTCAACCTTTGTTCAGTTTCCCCCCATATAAATTTTAAACTTGTCCTTATTCCATTCCCGATACCACAAGCAAACTTGTTGCTGTATGTACTTTGTCACTGTGATCTGCTTAGGAAAGGAGTAGATATTTTTAATATATGTATTGTAGATGTATATTATTTAAATGTATATATAAATTTTAAAAAGTAGATTCTGCTGGGTGTTTTTAATTGCCTTAAGTAACAGCAGAGAGAAAATGAAACTTTTGAGTTTTAAATGCTTATAAGCCTTGATTTTAAATCTCATGATAAATCTTGCTTTTCCACTGGAGCACATGGGTCTCAAATGTAATGCTAGCTGCCAATTCTGCACAACTTTCATCCTGGCAGAGTCCAGCAGGTCTCAGGGGTCTTCATCTACGCTGTAGTTACATGGGTTTGAATATACCTAAGAAATCTCAGTCTAACCAATATCAACATCCTCATTCAACCCCTAAGCCTTTCCCTAGTCCCTGAGGCTTACCTCCTCTTTAATATATTGATTACATATAATAATGTCCCTGCTTACAACTGTCTAAGCTGATAACCTCTGAATAGACATATTGCTATAATATTCAGACTTTGTCAGTCCTTGGAGCATGTGGCACACCAAATTGTTCTTCCCATTAGCATAACCAAAAGAAATGCAGTTTAAGAAACATTAGTATGTTTTTCCTATATTTGCGCTAATTATAAGTACACTATGCCCAAGTACTGATACAACTTTATTGTATAGAAGCCTTCAAGTAAAACAGTATTTATTGTGAAAGATGATTGCAGTTTCAATAACAACTCCTTCTTATTACTTAAAACCCATATATTTAGCCAGATACCATGAACACTAAGTTTAGTTCACTTGGCAGCACTTTAACCAGCACTTTTATAATCTTTGTATTTAAAATCCCAAATAAGCCATAATTCACTGGCCATGCTGAGTGGTGACTGTACATATCCTATGTTTTAGAATAAAAGTATAAAATTACAGAGATATGATCAATTATTTAAAAAAAAAGTAAATGTAATGAAATGGTGTAGAAGAGAACCACATTGGTCTTCATTACTCTGAAAACAGAAATTGCTGGGAAGCAGGGGAAAAAGCAATCTGAAAAGAAACAGTTCCTGGGGAGAAATGGCTTTTCTGCAAATGGCACTGAGTGAATTCAAAAGAAACTGGCTAACAAGGCATTTCCTAATAACAAGCCAAGGGTGTTTCATACCCTTTCATCTTTAAAATTACCAATGTAAAGTAAATGTACTCTGTCTTATCACAGGATTACTCACTGGATCCCGTACTTTTCTTTTGGACTGAGAGTAGTGTATAGTATAGTGTGTTATATGAGAAACACGCTGCTAGCGGCTACCTTCTCTGAACAACACAGGGCAACAATAGGCATCCATTTGCACGAGTGGCTTTCTTTCACCTTCATCTAATATGTTCTTCTACAACCAAGAGTTGAGAAGAGTTTGGGAAAACAAGTGGCACTCTTTTGTTGAAATGCAACCTTAAATTTTGGGGGATTTTGCTTCTCAAAGGAAGAAAAGGACTTTTGGAAGCCCTTTGAAGAAGCTCTTCTTTTTACGATATGTAAAATACCTGTGATTTAACAGACTGTTCTTGCAGGGTGGATGGCCCTTTGGATTCTCATGGGAGGTGGGACAGGTTGTCTGTATGCTGGTAGTGCCCCACTCATGCCACACACATGGGAGATGGGACAGGTTGTCTCTGTGCTGCTGGCCTAGGGCTGGCAAGAAGTGAACAGAGCTCCTCTAAATCATCTCCTCTGAGTTGTCCCACTCAGTGCAATTTATCCTGAAGCAGAACAGGGAAGGGTCCTACCTCCACTGTGGAAGGAGGGATAAACTCCCTTGGTTAAATGCTTAATTAGGGGTAAAGTCTCTCACAGAGCATTTAATCTGGCTTTGTATATCCTGACAGCACAGAGTGGGTGAGTGAAATTTTTCAACTTACTTGTGACAAATTTAAATCATTAATTTCAGAAAGTGGTGATGTGGGATAACCCAAAACTTTCCTCTTAAAGGGAAATACTTAAAATAGCCAAAAAATAGGGGATGCATGTACAGTCACCAGATAAATGCAGGGCTTTATGAAAATGAAACATTTTGAAACCTTGGTTAACTTGGTGAGAATTAGGAACAACATGAAAAATTATAGATGATCTTCTGAGGCTTGGTTATTGGAATAAGTTAATATTTCACTATTTTGGGCGTATGATGTGGGTTTGTTTCTTTGTTTGTTTGTTTTTCCAAAATATCTAAGATGACAACATAGAAATAAACTAAAAAGAAGTGGCACTACCTAGTGGGTAAGGAAACCAACTTGATCTTCTACTGATCGCTGAATTCACATGGTGTCTTCTTCTGTTCTTCAGCTTCCCACCTGTAAAACAACATAAAATTGCTGACCTCCAAAGGGGCTGGGGACCTCTTGAGGGAACCAAGGCAAAGGCATTATAGAGACAGTGCCCCAGGGATGGTCTTCTAAATAAATTTCCCTTAAGCTTTGTGTTGATGGGTTTGGGGGAGGGGTTGTGTTGTTTTGGTTCTTCTCTTGGATGACTTGTTAAGGATATGGGATTGCTTAGTAATGTTTCATTTTTACCACGTTCAAAGGCAGTGGAAGCTGATGGCTGTCTTCAACCAACTTGGCTGAAGCAATTAATTACCAAGGATAATTAATTTTCTGAAGTTTTAAGAATATATGTGGTTGGTTAGAGCAGAAAGGCTTTGTCAGTTTTGACAGATGGAAAGGATGTGGCATGAACATGCATGTTACCAGGTATTAGAGGATGACCATGCCTGGAGAACCTGTACTGTACCGCCGGTGTACCTATACCACTTGTAGAGCAGCTCACAGCCCAAGGACGCTGTGAGCTTTGGCTTCATTATTTCCAGTGTCATTGGAAATGCATGGTAATTTTACTCAGATTGCACATTTGCTGTCACTTCACTGCCAAAACTGCTAGTCCTACTCTCCATCCCAGTCATTGTGACAGCACCAGTGTGCACACCGTGGAGCAGCTGAGAGACCCGTTGCATCCAAAACTGGATTATTTTTTTGCCAGATTAGTCTGTAGCTTGGTAAAATTTTGATCTTGTCCCTGAGACAGTTGTGTCAGTGTTGGTGCTGGCCCAAGGGAGGAGCAGAAGCATGTACCAGACATGGGGCTGCTCCTTTTGGTACTTTCAGCTGATCCTGACACCAAACCCCAGGGCTCCTTGTCAGCTGCTTTTTGCTGTGTGGCTGCCCTGGCTTCTTTTCTTGTCCTGTTTCAGGTAAAGTATTGTGGGTTACCAGGAAAGTCGTCCTGCATCTTTGTTGGGAGCCTTTTGGGTGAACAGCAGCAGCTTTGCACTTGTGAATTTTCTTCTGTTCCTCCTAACCATATTCTAATTTGGAGTTTCTCATCTTTCTGTTTAACAGGAAAGATGCCTGCTCTAAAAATATAGAATATGGCTCCAGATCCCTGTTCTGAGAACAGCTGGTCACGTTCAAAATGAATGCCTCAAGAAAATAGCAAATTTGAAAAGAAATGTGAATTTCTGAATTCTGGCAAGGGAAAGGCTGGCCTGAGGTAAGCCAGCCAATTCCTGGATGACTCCAGCGCCAGTGCGAGCGCCAGCACTTTTGCCTTCTCCCTTTCGCTGCAGAGCTGGTGCTAAGGTTTCAGTTTCGCGTAAACCATTCCCCAAATGGTTAGTTCTGGAAATAACAGCCCAGTTCCAACGATGACACAGGTGACATTTTCAAAATCAAAAACTGGGACAGTTCTGTAGTGACATTTTTAGGGTCTCAAAATATCCCTGCAAAAGACGAACGTATGCTTAAAAAAACATGCTGATGTCACTACTGCCAGTGTCTGCTTCAACAGCGATACATATATCCTTCCCTGAGCACAAGGGTTTTTTCAAGTTGCTTTAATTCGAAGTAAATTGTGTCATGAAACACCAAAAGTGCTGCTAACATTCATTCCGGCCTTGTCTGAATCATGAGGCTGAACAAATTAAACTTAAATGAGTTCAGTAAACCAGCTGGACAACTATGTAGAGTCTCCTGGATTGTTTAAACTCATTATCTTCTAGCCCATACGTTTGATCAATATATGATAGCTGGCCGCAGCTCAGTTTTTAAATGTCATGTAGGCATCTGCATATGAGGCTGCCTGGGTATGAAATCACACTACTGTACAAGCTCCCTGAGCATCACAAGGGGAGCCGTGCGGGTGGCTGCACTCAGCAAGCTCCCTGCCCACCCCAGCTCCTGGCATGGTCTGTGCTCAGGTCTTTGCTGTCTGCAAATGTGCAGTATCTTTTGCTCATTTTGGAGGAATGTCTTGACCACGTATTTTGCAGCTAGGAAGAAATCAAATATTTTTCAGTTTAGATTGAAAGTGGAAAAACTTGTGCACCTCTGAGGTGCTGAAAGAAACTACTGGGCTGCTGAGATGTCCTATGGGGCAAGCATGGTCTTGCTAAAATAACTGTCAGCAGCCCTTTCATTTTAACAATCGGAAACTAAAATGTTTCTTTCCCCACACAAAGTTGCAAGTCCCACTAATTAGAAGTGAAGCTTTCTTCTTTGCCATCAAAATACAGTAAATTCTGGAGGTTCTGTAAGACATACGGTGTTTGGGACAACATGTTGGAAATAACTTTGCTAATGAAGTACAGAACCTGTTCCCCTTGGGGATTGCAAGGTGCTCTGTCAGTGAAGATAATCGAATTGTTGTAACAGCTTTGTGAGAAAGGTGGGTTTTCCCCAACTCAACATTCTTGATGTGAATTTCCCAGCATGTCATGAGGCATATGGGGGAGATGGGAGCCAGCCTCAGCGCCCTGCCAAAGACTCAGCCCTCCTTCCTCGGTGAGGCCAAATACATAGAGGGGCTGGGGAAGAGCTCAGAAGCATGCTGCAAGAAGCTGGAGGGCTCCCAGGCTTTTGTCCAGACCCCTTAGCTTAATGACAACTGCTTAAAGTACTTTACAATATTAAGTGTACACAGCGAAAGGTGACAGGTACATAGACGTAAATTGTAGGCATCTTAAACATACAGGCTCTACCCCTCATTACAAGATGGCTTTTCTGCTGATGGGTATTTCCTACAGTGTTTGTCAAACAGTAGGTTCATGGCTTAGTCAGGGACAAAGTTATTAAGGACATAAAACACCATCTGGGTGATGCTAATAAACATAAAACCTAACCTTCAGATACACTGCTGCAGTGACCAGACTGTGCCAGACCAGATTACCCTTTGTGTTTAAATCTGAGTCCTCTTGGCTGCCCACCCTCATATATTTTACTCTAAAAACCTAAAATGTGGTTATTCCAATGAGACAACCAAGTGACCTGTCCCTGGCATCTTACTGGAACGCCATCTTAAAAGGGCTGATTTCCTAGTAGAGTTTCTTTTTCAGTTTCTAAACAGTTGGTGGTTGGTTTTAAACTTTTATTTAGGATTTCTGCTTCTCAGTTTAGTTGGCAGTTCGCGTGGTGAGGAAAAAAATTTAAACCCTCTTGCAAACTGAAAAAACCCAAACCTATCCTATAAATGTGTTTTGGACTTGTTTATAGAAGACAATGATGGGATTTTCCATGCAAAATCTATTCTGTGTTGTCGGAATGACCTAGCTATCTCTCTATTCCCATTACCTCTCGTAGAGTATATTGGAGAGAGAAGGTTATGCAGCCCTAGCCCTAAGCTATCTAACCTTCAAGGATGGTTTTCCTCTGCAGGAAGGGTTTGGGTTTCTTGCTAGACAGAACATGGTTTACCAAATGAACTTGTGCTTATCACTAGCACTTGCCACTGAAAGCCGGTATTTGCTGACAAATATTACAGAGTTACCATGGTTTATTGTTCTAAATACAACTGCTTTGTACATAGCAGGTGAGAAGTGCTAACAAAGGGCAGCCGTCTGCTTGATCCTAACAGCAAAGACCTATACAAGGCTTGAAGACAAGGACCAGCATCAGCTCCAGCTGAGCAGTGCCTTGCTCATTGAGGGTTTGCGCTAAAACCAATGGCTCAGCTTGCAGTCAGGTACTGCACACCCTGCACCAGCCCGCTCAGATCTCACCCATCTTGGGAGCAGTGTAAATAAATATCTGCCTCTTCACCAGCCCAAGCTGAGCTGAGCAGACCTCTAGACAAATGCAGCTTCATGTGTTATTCAGTGCTGAGACTGTGAGGAAGATGCACACGTTAAGGTGTCCAAATCTGATGCCAGAACTAGTCAGATGCTTCCCAAATGAGCATGCACATGTGTGAGAATGAAAATGTTACACTTAAAAAGGACAGAAAGTGAAGTTTGCTGTCTAATCAGAGGCTTCTCCATGCTGTCAGGCTGATTTGCAGCTATGTGTATGGTGTGTTAAAATAAGCAGGACAATTGTAAGGTACCTTTGAGCCTCGCCTAAGCTTCCCAGCAGTAGAGTAGTTAAATAGGTTTGCCACTGTCACTTGGTACTTGTCAAATATAGTGTCTTTTTTGGAAAAACCAAATCACGAAACACTGAGCCATGCCATGCAAATAGCCATGAAAACAGCAGCAAAGGCTTGACCACTTGGCAGCAGGAGTACGAGCCCACAGGCCTGAGCAGTAAGCCTGGCATGGAGAAATTGCAGCTGTAGACACGTGTATCTTCTTTTCTCCCTTCCCTATGTGGTCTCACTATTAGAAAAATATTTTCTACAGGAGTAAAAGGTGTTTCCACTGTGCCTGTGTGATGGTTGTAGGATGGTTCTGGGAGCAGGACCGCAAGTAGCTGACTCTGTGAAATTGTGTTGATGTTAATTATTCCTCTGTACTTTTGCACCTCTGTGGGACTATTACTTAATGCTTACAGTAGGTGGTACCTTTGTTATGTAAGTTTAAAAGTATCCCCTTTCTTTGCCCCCGGAGAATTCAGTTGTTGGAGGTCTGTTCTTTATCTGACTCTTAGCTAATAACACTGCTGAAACATGAGCACCTCTCATCTCCATGAAGAAGATGTACACAGATGAAGCTCTTGTGAGGTCTTGATCATTTTACTAGGTTTCAAACAACCCCACAGGGAGAAGTTACTGCTCCCAGCAGTGTCCAGTCTCACAGGACAGAGTGGGAGAGTTTTAAGCAAGCAGGGCAAACAGAAGTTGGTGATTTAGTGCAGGGCATTGGCTTCCACCTGGGCATATGTTCTTGGCTCCCCTCCACCACCCATCATGAAACGGGCTTTTTGGTGCCATGTGGCAGCCTGGGACAGGGCTTCACCTCCCAATGCAGTGACCCATGAATGGAGAGCACTTGGTTTCTCCTCTCCAGACTCCTCTGCTCCCTGCACTCTGCATTTGGGATATGGATTCTTTGCCTGTTTCTGGTCAAACATGAGGTGTAAATGAAGTGAAAATGCTTGTTCAGTAGCATGTGCTCAACTAAACCAATTTCTGCCTATGGACTTCTAATAGTAGTAAGCCATTTGGTAAAGCTTCTCATTTGTATGAAGCCATTATGTGCGTATGACACTCGAACAAAAGTATCATTTCTGGTTTTCATTCGATGCATACTTTGGCTCAGATCTTACGATCCTTTTCAAGAATATATTGCCTCTAGCTGTCTCCATGTGTAGTGGATTTAGCTTCAGGTGGAAGAAAGCAGCAATTTTTGCAAACAAAAAAAGTCATTCTTATGAAAATCGGTTGCAATTTAATAATTCATAGAGTAATATTCAGAACAAGAAACATCAGAATAGAACTTAACTAAATATTCACAGTCTGGGAATATCCATGTTTACTTGCTAACACTTTTTGCAAAATATGAGCCCAAATACAGGAAATCTGTGCTATTATTCATTACAATTAAATGGGATTTGGTTCTCAGAGACTCCTGCTAAAATCTGCACTCTGGTGAGCAAGTCTGTACTAGATTGTTTAGTGTCTGCTATTAATAAATATTTCATTGTGGTGTGGAAAATATTTCTTTTGCTTTGTGATACAACCTCATTTTTTGCATTCCTGAAGAATATTTAAGCCCCCCCCCCTTTTTTTATTGTTTCTTTGTTCCCTGGGATAGGACTTCCATGCATAGCTGGCTGCTGATCTGATTTAGTAGCTTGTATTCAGGTTAGTTGCTGGGGTGTGATTGAGATGATGTGGTAGGCTGGGGAAGGCAAATGGAAGAGGTGATAAGAAGCCCAAATTGTCCTTGGGAAACTGTCCCTTCTTTCAGTGATACTGAGATGCTGCTGAATTCAGACAAAGCTCCTGATCTTAAACAAGGATTTTGAATAGAGAGGCTTTTTCATTCAGTGGTCTTTTTAAGGCCAATGGAGAACAAGTGAGTTTTCCAAAACCCATTTTTCAATGGACATGTTTCTTTGATAGCGATACCATGAGTAATCACTTTCTGCAACCAGAATGGGACTCTATTGTGTCAGAGAAGTGGGATGATGGACAAAACTTGGCCAAAACATCATTGTCTTTCACCATACAGCCTTGGGAAACCAAGGAAATTTCTCACAAAACCATCTTTTTTTCCTCATTTTTATCAAAACATCTATTGGAAGGTAAAGGGGTAGGAGGGGAGACTCATAAAGAAGGGGCAGGCAATGCGTATTCTGACCAGGTCATCTTCCTTGGTGACAGGACCAGATCTTCTTTTCTGCAAGACTTGGTGACTTTCTCTTTTCTTGGTTGATAAATTTAGTGGGCCACAGCAATCATATGGACCGAGAGATTCTTTCTGTGCCACAAACATCAATGTAAATCCTGAGGTGTTTATGCCTGTTCTTCTCTGGTCTTGGCAAGGTAGCTTCTCAGGGAGGTTTCTCTGACTGTGCAGCCCCGATAAGGTCTGGGCACTACCTAGTGTTAATTTAACATGGGAGTCAGATTCATCCTTGAATGATAATCCAACGCTCATTGAAACTCTTGGAAATCATCTCTTCTCACTAAAAGCAAGAGCAAGCCCACCTCAGTCAGCTGGCTGAGATTCCTGCTCTCTTTGGCTGCTCTGAGTTTCATCGATTTTCATGTTGTTTGTTTGTGGTTTAAAAGATCAGCGATAGCTCAAGGGACAGCTGCAAGGTGACAGTGCTCAGGGTGCAGTGCAGCTGTGTGTGCAAATTCTGCTCCTACCATGCCTGCCTCGAGGGCTGGATGTGAGTCAGGTCCTTGCTGCAAGCCCCGTGACTGGGCACTCTTACAGATCCGACAGAAGATATGGAGGAGGAAAGCACAGATGCAGGGAAACAAAATGCCTCCTCCTGCTTCTCACAGCAGAGCTGGCCAAAGCAGCACTGCTTCTTGCTTCCTGGTCCATTCTGTCTTGGGCTGTGCTGCTTCTTCAGTGTTCAAGTGTCCATCATAGACTGAAGTTTGGTATTTGTCCATGTACAATGTACAATATGTGTTTATGGCAGAGGTCTGCACTGGGAGGCTAGGGCACTTCAGTTATTTCAGTAAAGGGGTTTGTGGAAGAGATGGTGACAGTTCATACCATCTACCTATTTGCTTTTAGGCATCACTGTGGTTTTTTTTTCCAACAACGAAGTCTAATAGCTACTTAGGAATCCAAGGCGTAAAGGTTGGACATGTTTTCTAATTCCTCCATTACTTCAGACAATCAATCGCATTTTCTAGCTGAAGAAGTTGGCTTTTTATGTTGAATTAACCATGTTCCAATGTCCTTTCATTATTAATGAACAAACCCCCTTTCACCGTACCACCTCCCATTTGCCCTATAGTGGCCATTATCTCCCTATACCAAAATTCCACACCCTTGACTGTTTTTAGTACTCTGCGTGTGGTCTGTCTGGCTGTTCTGTCTGTCTGGCATAAGTTTCCAAGGCTATTAAAAGCGTAAAATAACATTGGCTCCTGTCAATGAGACTGGGGAAGATTTTCAAGGTCAAATCCTGCAGCAAACTGCTTTCTTTCACAAATGTGAGAGACTTGTAAGGACACCATTCACGTGATAAATATTTATGATTTGGGAGGAGGAATTCAAGAGTAAGTGAAATCTTCTGACATTGACTATCGTGGGAATGTGGGGGGGAGAAGGATGGGAACAAAATTAAGGGGAAAACTGTCAGCAATTTTAATAATTTCAATTGCATTTTCTCAGCAATTTACTTTTCACTTGGGAAAAATCCTTTTCCATTGGAAAATAGTGAATAGGAGGGGAACTTCTTTCCTTTCCAGCCAAAGTTCCTTATATTAAGCCTGTAAATTCTGAAGTAGGACTCTCTCAGTACAAAATACTATTGCAGTAATGGATTTGTTGGCATCCCTCAAAGCCAAGGGACTGCATGAATTTGCCAATGTATGGATCTGCTTTCCTTCATTCCAAGTTTCTCAGCTGACCTGTAATTATATTGCATGGAAGGCATATTTGTTTTCTTGGAGTAAACTGATATTTTGACCCAGGGGAGGTGTAAGTTCTTATTTTTCTGTGTCTTCACGTAGAAGCCTAAGGAGATGGAGACCACTCCCTTTAGACTTGTTTCATGTTTCTTTGCCAAGAACAATATCTTGGTTTAAGGGATGAATTGCATTGAGTAAATATTGCTTACCCATTAGCGTGGAGTTTGAACCCTGAGTAGTCTGTAAGAGAATGGCCAGGTCTTCTCATTAGCAGCTGGACATTTCTAGGAAAGTTTGGAAGTGTGAGCCAGCATGATTCCTATGCTATCTGTTTTATCTGTGGGATTCTGACTTCTTTTTTTTCCCCATCCAAACTGTTTCTGCTCTTTTTTGGTGGGTCCTTGTGTGACTTAGACTTTTCCTTAAGAAAATGAAATTCAATTAAATTTTAAAATCTGACTATTCAGAAGCTTTGAGTAGAAAACATTGTCCCCCTAACAGACATTCCTTTGGGGATGCTGGAGCATCCACTCAGCCATGTCTGATGGAAACAGATGGGGAAATTTCATATTCCCAAACAGTAAGGTTTTCATTCTAGCGCAGTTTAACTTTATGCTCTATTTGTGCATAATCCAAACATACTGCTGCATGGACTTAGGTTGTTAGTCTTGTTACATCCTTAAAGTTGCACCTTTTTCAAGGTTTTCTGTGGAATTTAGCAGCTATGATAGTAAGCACAGGTATTTGTGTTCACATATCAGATGAAACTTTCTTTGAGCTGATGAGGGAAACAACAACAAAAATGTAGTTTATACACAGAAAGAAAAGCTTTACAAGATTTTTGTGTGTAAAAGAAAAATATGACCCAGCTATCCCAAGAAAATTAGCTAGAAATTCATATATTAATGCCCAAGAATTTCAGTTCTAGCACAACATGTAAAAGAAAAGCTTTTTTACAGAGTTTAAGAGGCACACCAACACAATCATCGTTGTTCCTCTGACAAGGAAAGCCAGGGGACAAGGCACTCAGGACATCATGCACTGCCATCAGCTGCCTCCACAGATGTCCTTCCTTCATTCATCTCAGATCTCCATACCATCCCCTGCCCCTCCTTTCTTTTACTTTCCTTCTCAGGTCACACTTTTAAACCTTGTCCTTCATCTTGCTGCCTCCCTAACCTCCCTCACCTCCTCATGCCTTAGGATTTAGCCATGGTCTCCAGCACCTAGAGGACTTGTATGTTCCTTCAGAGAGCTGAAAGCAGGACCAAAGAGACATCAAAAACCCCAGGAAAACAGAGCACTTGTATTCAGCCTCACTACTCCAGTTTTATAGCATTTTCATATAAACCCAAAGCTTTCCAAGTGGTGCTCTCAAAATATGGAAAATCTCTTGTGCCGGGTATCCAGAGGTTCATCTGTGTGTGCATGGCATTTAGGAGTCCCAGGGTACCACTGCTGACAACTTCTGGGCTGGGGGAAACAAAACACACGTTACTTGTTTCTAAGGTACAGAAAAAAATCAAGTTGCCAACACTCTAAAGGAAATACTGTGTTCTGCTTACTCTATTTAATGATTTGTAAACAATTCAAGTGCTTTTTTGAGAATAGCAGCCTAAAATCTGAGAATTTTAGAATGAAGGAATTGAGATGGGACATGCAGTCTATCCTAGTGTAAAGTTACAGCCCCTTTCTTTTTGAGGCTGACTGTGAGAGAGCTTTATAAGCCTTGGTGTGTTCCTCCGGAGTGGATGAAAGTATGGTTTTTTGGTTAAAAAGATGTTTGACAACATTTTGAAGTAAATGTAGTTCAAATTTGAGTGGAGAGATTTACACAGTGACAAGGTCAGTGATGTTATTTTACATTAACATTTACTTAATATTACTATTTACTTGATTAGCGCTTCCTTTTATGTATCCTGGGTAGAAGGAAAACAGTAAGTACCTGCCAAGGGTAGGTGAATGCTAAGTGAGACAGAGAAAAGAGGAAGGAGCTGTGTGTTGATGCTGATGCTCTGCTCTGCTCCTGAGAGGGGCTGGCTTCAGATGTGTTGCCTTCTCCTGGCTTCTTCAAACCTGCTGTGCAAGGAGAGGCAATGCGCAGCGCAGCGTTTCCCTCCTGCGTCATTACTTTCTACAGAAATATGACAAGAAGTGGGGGTATGATCTGTGAATCAGACACACATTTTCTAATCATGGTAATTACTCATTTATTGGGAATGCAGGTTTGACTCTGAAAGTTTTTTAGAGATTTTCCTTCATTTAGGTTTGAGGAAAAGCAAGCTTGTAGATGTCAAAGATTTCACAATGCTTCCCATTCTCAATTTAGTACGTTCAGGGGAAATCACAGGTATAAAACCAGTGTGCTGCTATTGTTCTTGAAATAGCTTTTTTCCTTATCCTCTTGGTCAATTTCAGAAGAAAGGTCGGATAAATAACTTTATCTGAAACAGGTTAGTATTCCCTACAAATAACCTCTGTGCTCTGTGCCCAGCTGGATGTTTGCCCTGCTGGGCAATGCTAGGAAATGGGTGAAATGAAGCCCCCGTCTTGTAGGTGTCCATGTGCTCTCCAGGCCAAGGGGCAGCTGGTGGAGAGTGCTGTCAACACCCCTATGAGCTGTGCACTTCAGGATCTTCCCTGTGGTGATGCCCCTGCCTGTGTGTTCAAAGCCCAAACACCAAGCAGGGGAAAGGAATGGGAAGAGAACTGCAACACTGAATGCAGACCTGACTGCCTTAAGTCACTGTCTTGACAGAGACCTGCTAGTAGCTTTATTTTGTTCCCAGCACCTTCTCAGCTTTGCTCCCATCTCCTCAGGGCATGTCCTGCCATTGACAGTGGGGTACAGTGTTCCCTCCCTTTTGCATGTAGTGAAGCTCATGTTGAAGCCATACAATATTGCACTGTGGGCTCTGGGTTTTAGTGCTCAGAGACCAGAGCATGCAGAGACCAGAACATCAGCTGCCTCTTTACTCTGAGATAGATACAAAGGCTCTTTCAATCCACTCTCACAATAATTTTCCTCCATCTCTGTTTCTATTTGCTGTAAGTCCTAGAGATGAAGCCTGCAACCTGAGGGTAGGCTCTGCTCTTGGGTCAGCAGTGCTGCATGAACATGTTGCAGCCCCACCACAGCCCAGCTATCCTGGTCTTACCTGACTTAAGTCTGTGGTTAGAAAAGCTGTGTCTTTAGTTCTGTGTTGTTCACCATTCATTTTGTTTGGCTGATTATTCACACTTGAGATGATTAACCTAACAGTGCTGGTGGCTGTCTGATACCAAGCAAGAGCACATACATGGGGAGTTTATGATACTTGGTGAGCCAGCAGCCAGGTTCACAGTATGCAGAAGTTAAAAACTCTCACTGCAAATATTTTTTCCCCATTAATTTGGGTATGACAGTGAAATAAAAATAACCTTTTTCACTTCCTATTCCCTCCAAAGGAAACCCTGCTAATAATTAAGCTGTGTGCCAGGACATTTAAGGAAGAACAGATACTGAGCTGAATTCTAAACAAAAGTGTAACGGAAAGCTAAGCTGTGTTTTCTGTCTAATTTTCTCAGATGTTAGGGCCTATTTATGATCTCCCTCATGCCTCAGAAACCTCTCTGAAATCAACACATATGTGCTGTCATGCAACCTGGTTAAATTTAGCAGGGGATGAATTTTCATTTAGGACAACTGTTTGCTCAAAGCTGATATTGTTTCAGTTTCAGGAGGGGCTCTGGGTTTAGTTGTTCCTAATCTTATGCCTGAAGAGCTGCATGATCATCCAGATAATGTGCTCTGGAAGCACTTTTTATGTGCTGGCACGGACATTTCCAACTGCCCCGTAGGCACAGCATCAGGGGACAGACCCTTGAGGAGCTGGGGTGTCCAGACTGGTCCATCCTCAGGGCCAATGTGGCTATGCCAGTTTGAAACAGCTCAGGGTATGATCCTGCCTGCAAATGGCACCAGTAAGTTAAACCCAGATATTACTAGTTTTATTTCTAAGCAGTCAAAACATGGGGTATAAAACAGCCCAAATGCATTGGGGAGCAGGCTTTTCCTAACTTCACCACCACTGAGTGAATCCCTGCTTTCTAGGGAACAGGAGAAGTTACGTGTCCCCTCTTGTAAAGTCTACAAGTTAAAACCAGTCTTAAATCTGCCTCTTCAGCCTGTGCATGAGGAGCTGGTCCAAAATGGGCTGAAACAAGCACTACTGACCACAGGTACGTTGCTGCTGTCACCTCTAGCACTACTGCTGCAGCCCTGGACCTGCCCTCTGAGCAACAGCTTTTCCTTGCTGCAGAGTCCTCTGCTGCATGCATTTAATCCTGAGGAAAGGGGGACTCAATAGAGCAGGCTTTCACCAGCTGTGAGAGAGCAGTCTCACCCCACCCAGTGGTGCTGTGCTGCTGTGTGTACCTAAGAAACCAGCTTGTTATTTTGATGATTTCACAGCTTTCATTTTGGTTGGAAAAGAGTACTTCATAACCTGGCTGTTAGATGCGTAACCCAAAGAGTACTGCCTTTCAATTGACATTACTGTTTTAGTGTATGCGGATGTGTATGCACAAGAGAGAGTATATGAATGATTGGTAACAGCTGGAATTTAATATAATAAATGGACATAGGAAATGCAGGGCTGACTAGTGAGGTGAATTATTGGCTTTTACATCACCAAGATCATGAGCCATGTCCAATCCAGACCAGAGGAAGAAAAAAACCTTTCCATTAAATGGAAGGAGCCATAAAGGAAATTTGAGTACAAGCAGGCCAGTTCTGTCCCGTGGTTGCCATGCAGAGGCTGTGGGAGGTCCCAGCTCTGCTGCCAACTACTGGTGAAACATTAGTGACCTGTGGCAATGGACTAACACAGCCTGGACTCCACCTTTAAGGATGTTGTCCCAGTGTGCTCTATAAGAAACCATAATCTGAGACAACCTTCTCAAGCAGTTTCTCTCACCCGAATTTACATAGCAGCAGCTCCGGGAAATTGGGGGTGGGGGGGAAGATGTGGGGGGTTTAGGTTTGTTTCTTTTTTAAACCTCAAGTATCAGCAGACTCCTAACCAAGGGGATTGGGTTTTTGTGAATCTGAGGTTAAACAGAGATGACAGTTTGGACATATGAAGGAATTCTTTGAAATAAGGGCATTTTCATTGTTTGCCATCATTGCTTTCCCCTAAGAGAGGATGGTGTTACCATATGTGAGAACAACTTGGTCCAGAAATCTTGCATCTGTTTTATCTACTTGCTCTTGCTGTGAACGAGTGTGTTTGATTAAAGTTTTTAAGCTGTATGCTTACTGTTGGAGCTCTTCTGTTTGAAGTGTTAGGAGCCTGAAAACTTCATTGGCTACTTTAAATCTTATGTACTTAAACCCTGCAAGGAAGCTATTTTTGTTGGCTGTTTCTCAAGCACCAGCAATGTGCGCGGTGATGTGTGAAATGCTAATATCAGGAAACTTTCTTTCTCAAATAATTTGCACTAGAGAAGGAACAGATTCAGTGAGACAGGGTGAAGCCCCCAAGCCCCTGTCATGCAGTCAACAGGAGAGGTTTTTCTCCTCCTCAACCCAGGGTGGTTTTTTATTTCATACTAAGGCATTTTGAAAGAAGTCATCTTCCAAAACATCAGGCTTGTGCAGGGCGTAGTGTGCATTTTAGTGTCTCTGTGATAGAAAGGGAGAGAGGTGGCTCAGTGCAGTCTGGGGGCCCAGAGGACCCAAACCTCTGTAGCCGTGGCTCCACGTTGCTCTTGTGCTGCCTGGGTGCTGAGCAGCGCCCCTGCAGCAAGTAGCATTTGCACTAACTCTGCAGTGGCGTCTGCAGCTGCTCACAGCACAGATATGACAGATTAGATCTGCTTCAAGTGTCCCAGAAGTCCCCGAACTTGTCATCCCTCCAAGTTTGAAGATATACTTGAAGCTTCTAAAAATATTGTCTTCCCACAAAAAAGAAATAAATTGAAAACTGTTAAGATTCATGAAGGGCACTCGCCCTGACCATGCCTAAAATCAAGGGAGTGTCCACTTAAAAGAGTACATATTCTGCCTATTTTAACCCACACAAATCGCACTTACAACTTCCCCTGACAGACACTGTCTCTATAAATAAGTCCCCGTCACCTCCCCCGGGTACAATAACACAGTATACTAGAGGTGTCAAACATACGGCCCATAGGCCAGATCAGCCCACATATGTACTCAGAACTGACAGAATCTAATCTTTCATTTGAAGAAAACGAAATCTCTAGACCTCAGAGTTTAAAGAAAAAAATGAAGAGAGAGAGAAAAAAAAAGGCTTCAGCAAAGAGCTGAAACTAAGGAGTTCAGGAACATCTGCTTGAATCCGCGGGCAGCCAGACACACGAATGGAGGGCAGGAATTCGTTGTTGACTTCACTGGGATGTCAGTGTTTTGGGAGGATTATTAGGCCTCACATTTTTTCTCTGTCTGACAGACCATAGCTCAGTTTAACACCCTAAAGAAAACATTAATGTTCATTTATGGCTACGTAACTGTTTGTTATTTATCTTTTGCCAACACAATCATCGAAAAGAGTATCTCTGCAAGTTCCTTATTTCCTCCTTTTCCTTTTGCACTCCCATTGTCCTGCAACCACCATCATGATCCATTTTGTAGGGCTAAACCAGCCAAGATCCTAAGGATCCATGCCTCCCTGGTCACTCTGATTGCTGTTTCTCTCTCCCTGTTTCATCTTTCCCGAACACGGGTGATGGTCTCCAGCCTTGAACAGGGCTGTTACTGCTGCCTTATCTCTGGAAGAATTACCTTGCCTCATCTCCCACAGCAGACTCCTGCTCTTCTCAAGGCCAGGTCTTCTGGTGCCTAGCACTTGTCCTGTGACCAGCCAATACCTCCAGCCCATTCTCATCCACTATTATTCTCAGCTGATGAGCTCCCTAGGCACAGCAGCAATGGTGCTCTGACTCCTTACAGCTTATGGTTGGGCACATTATGCTACTGAATCCCATCCCATTTCTAACACTCTAGTCATCCAGCTCTTCCAGATCTCCTCCTCCGGATCAGAAATATCCGTCCTATGCTCACTCCCTTTCTCCACCTTTGTGGTGTTGATCCATCCATTTAAACCATTAAGAAAATAAGAGCATTTGTTTAAAAAGGGTGTTTAGGACTTTTTTTTATGTCAGGTTTTTAAGTACAGGGATTTTGACTAATTTAATTTTGTAACAAAAAGAAAAAAACAGTAATGGAAAACTGAATTGGTTTCTTTTGCAAAATTATTTTGGGATTATTTTAAAGGGTTGCATGTTTGATCTGAAAAAAATACAGTATGGATGTTGCTTTGGTACAATCAGTAGCTCCCCTGGTGTCCCAGCTAAGTTGGAATAAATGCCTTTATCTGGGACCTGAGACACCACTGAGATGTGCACTGTCCCAGAGCACATCCATCTGAAGTGGTAAGCAGTACCAAGAAGCCAGGGTATTAAGTTCTGCTCCCTGTCCCAGACAAGTCTTGGTCACAGGAAAGTTGGGTAGGTATAAATACTACTGCTACCTAAGGAACAGTGTTGGCCTCTGGTGCTTCAGGGCTTTACCTGTAATGTTTTAAAAGCACTAAGATGTCCCCTTCTACATGAGACATTAGTGAGACTGTGGGAGTCTATGTGTTCTTCTTGATCAGGCCTCAAAGCTGGTTAAAGGTGGTTAAAGGGACTCTTTCTACCTTCTTCCTTTCATGTACAAAATGATTTTAGCTGCTCCGTGCTCTCAGTTCCTTACTCAGTAGTGAGGGAGTCATGCTGTGCTCCGTCAGATACCTCGAGGGGCTTTTATGGCATTTAAGCGCTGCTTCTGTTTATGTAAGTGGCGCATTCCCAGGCACGGACATTTAGGGCACGTATAACCTTTTCAGCCGTAAACCAGGAGAATCCTGTTGGGGCAAAACTGGAAACCATCACACCCACACTGAAAACACCATCATAAAGTATCGACAAGAAAGTGAAGGTTGGGGCTCTTGCTGTTCATTCTCATTTAGGAGACAGAAGCGTTCAGCATTGCCTCACTCAAAACTTTACTAGGGGGAAAATCATCAAGATAGATCTGTTTTCAACCACAATACTGAAGTTGGTTTTCCTTTTTTAAGTCAGGTTATTTCTACAGTGAGACTTTGCACAAGGCATAGAGCACAGGCCAATATACCATATTTGCTGGGGCTGGGAAAACCAAAGTGACTTTATTTTTGACCCTTGAAAGTTTCTGATATCTCCATTTGGTTTGGATTTTCCCAATCTCCAACATGATGCTGTAGCTGAGTAGAGCATATGTTCCTAATAGATATTCAGTCCAGATGTTAGTTGTCTAATATGTATCCTGAACGGCTGTGCCGAGCAGCGTATAAGAAAAGCTGGTGGAGCAGTTAAATAAGGAACATGCACATTCCAGTATTCTCACCAGTTTACGAAAGTTAAGAGTTCCAGATTGCAATACCTCCGGTTCTGTCACTTTGAATTTCTGGGAAATGTTAAGAGCATGAAGCTTGCTGTACATGCTAAGAGCAGGCGGGGAGCTGGCCCACCTGAAACCAGAGCAGAAATGTGAGGCTGGGAGTTGCAGCACATCCTGGTTGTGCAGGCAGTGAGCACTGCCCTCTGCTCCATGTTGGATGGGAAAAGTGCTCAGGTGTTTGTGGGCTCCTGGTGTAAGTGAAGACTGGACAGAACCTCACTGTCGGATGGTCTCGGAAAGGGGGGCTTGGAAGAAAACTTCCCGCATAGTGAGGGAGGGGAAAATCTCCCCCTGTACCTTTGAACCCAGGGGCTGGTCTCTGCTGAGCTTGAGCAGCAGCTATGAATGGTGACGATTTCAGTTCTGTCAGAATCCATGAAACTGGCAATGGACAAAGAGCATTAATCCTGATGCCAAGGGAAGGGCTGCTCTCTGAGCGGCAGCCTGAATGTCCCCCACCAGTGGGAAGAGCTTCAGTCAGAGCTTGCATATTGCTCTGCACAAGAAAATCCCACCACAAATCACAAAGCCAAGGAAGCCTTCATGTTTTCCCTGCTGCTCAGAGAGCTATTTATATTTTAGTGTTCAACATAGCACGTAAGCTGAGAACAGACCTGCTTTTCCTCTCCCATACTGTGTCCTTTTCTTGCTGAGGTGATGCTGTGGCTTCTGGGGAGTCCTGCACTGCTGTTTGCTGGTGTAAGAGGAGACTTGTAAGGAGGACTTGTGCATGGCTAAATACAGCCAAACTGGTTCACAGCAACTTGAAGTAGTCTGAGACATCTGGCATGTCCTTCATTTCCTTTTCTTTGGCTGGAGCTGAAGAGTGATAAATCTGTGTGATGCACAACTATTCTTTAGTTCTCTGGGTTAGATTTTAATTCAAGAATAGGGACAGGACTGTATCCATGGGATTTCTTACAAGAAAAAAGGTCAAAACTTACCCCCTTATCTTTTCTGTTCTTCAGGAGGATTCACTCCTTGTAACAGGCTTCAACAAACTGTGACCAGATGAAAGTCCGGACCTTACTCCCTTGGTCCTTTCAGCTGAAGTCTTGTTCTGATTTCCATGGAAGTAGGACCCCATGGCAGGAGACAAAGAAAATTGCTCTAAAGTTTTGACCTGCAAGCGCAACTTAGCAGGGAAATTAGCAGCTTCAAACACATGCACAGGTACACGCAAACCCTTTTACTACTCAAGCAAACCTGAAAGTAGTTTCAGAGCTACAAGTTTATTGACTGGGAAGTCAATAAAAAGGATTAGCTTTTAAGATTAACAGTAAAAGTTGATTGCTGCTTTCAGCAGCTAACCTAATAATTTCAGGAACAGAGTCTCTGGGAGTTGTAGATCACAGTCAAAAACTTGGTGAGCATCTTTGAAAAGGAATGCTTTTTACACATGGATGGAAATAATTTAAGCCACATAAAGCAGCCTATATATGCTCTACTTTGTGTGTTTTTTCTCCTTGTCAAATAGAGAAGACTTTGACCTTTTTAGGAACAAAAGGAGAGGGTTTTCTTTGTGAGAAGTACTTTTTAGTGACTAAATACAAGTGTTGCATTGTGTTAATTCTCAGGGTCTATGCTTATTAATGTTCAATCTTTGATTAAAAGCATTGTCCACAATAAATGTCTGTCAATGATGTTTACACATGATGTTATTTTATCAGAAAAGGTAACACTGTTAATAAGATGCAACCCTGAGAAATAAGCAGAAGGGTCAGTGTCACACAGAGGCTGTCAATCACGTACATATGCAATAGGTACTTAGCTGAACTCTTGCATATTGTACCTGTGCTTGCTCACAAAAGTTTTGCCTGCTCTCCAGATAGGCAGGTTTCTGGTTTTGGATTAGCCCTGGGAGGTGATGGAAGGAATGAGAGGGGGAGCATGACAACAGAGTTGACTGGATCCTCATAGCAGTGTTCTGGTGGTAGGACTTCTGGGGTGAATGCCATGATTGCCTGCACTGAAAAACACATGAGCAGCTCCCTGAATTCCTTCTACATTGGCCTTTAGAAGAACGTATTTGACTTTTTTCCCAGGCTTTCACAGTTCTGCCTCACCACCTTCGAAAGGCTTTGAAAGGTATGTGACAGTTTGCAGCAGTACTATCCAGTGCATGCTTGTGTTTCAACCTGTAGTGTAGCTGTGCCTCTTTCCTGTGTTGTGTTAACCTGACTGTGGATCCCTGAATGCTGAAAGGAATTTGCACATCTCAGCTGCCTCAGCCTCAACAAAACTGTGGGTTTGAGGTGAAGCTCTCCAAAAACCTCCCATAAGAGCAATGCAAGAGAAGGTTTGAGTTCTCTCTTCTGAGATCAGTGGCTGCCACTTGTAGCTGCCACTTGGCTGCATGAGATGGAACATATATTGACTTTACCAGCTGTCAAAGCAGTCAGAGTCAAAGGCAGGAAGTGTATATTCAGCAAAATAGAGTTGTCAACATCCCTTTGAAGGAAAGGTGTTTAAAAGAAAGAAAGAAGGGCAAATAGAAAATAAATTGGAACTGGAGGAAAATAATTCCAGTGCCTAGAGCATAACGACTGTATGTTCATGTATTGTATTTTACTATTAGTTCATTTCTTGGTGTTGTATCTGAAGCAAATTCTGACTTTAATAGACCTATTAATTCCAGTGACCTGATCCTAGCTCCCATGCTTCAACTTGTACCAGGACTAATCCCTGGCAGTTCAGAGAGGGCCTGCCTGCTTCTCTCTCTGAGAATCAAGTTCCTCCCTTTTGAGGCTAAACTCCAGTCCTGGTCCTATGTGGAGTATGGAGCTGATCAGAAACCTGCAAAAGTTATGTATTCTTCCCAGAGGAGGTTTGAACTCCACACAACATTTACAGGAAGAAGCAAATCCCTCCTTATAACTCTGTAATCCACTTCTCGAGTTTCAAAGACAAGTAACCGTACAAGAGTTGATGGGCAAGAGGATCCTCCTTCACAACTGGAAAGGCCAAGAGAAGTCAAGGGGATGAGAGAACAGGAGGTATGGATGACAGAAGAGGGAACCTAGACAAAACTGAGCATTAGATGGAGAACTCAGCTCTGCTGTGAATTTTGTGAAGGGTGGAAAAGAATCCTTGGGAAACAATACTGAAAGTGTAGTACTTTTTCAGTCAACCCCCAGTCCAGGTTTCCCAGTCGAGGCACATGCATGCCTCAGATTTGTCCAACCATAGATGAGTTCAAATATTCCAGTATTGGAGTGTTTGAATAATCTTCAAATGCTACAAGAAGTTCTTCATGAGTGATGAGGTTGGTCACTCCAGGATGACATAGCCTGTACCTATGGGAAGTGTGATGCCCTGCTTCCATCCAGAGAAATAAAAGCTTTTGGCCTTTTGCCAGTCAAGTTGCCAACGTGGCACTCTGCACAGAGTTGTGGCCAGCTCTGAGTCATTACAAATGGGCTCCACAGAAATTTTCTGCCTTTATTTTTAATAGATCTGAAGGAAGAAGAAAGAAAACAGTTTCAAACAATGTTCACTTTTCTTCTCCAGAGCTTACCACTGAGGTTCCAGTGGAATGCACTTTTGTGAGCTGTCAATATTAAACCCTCATTTCTCACTGGGTGACAGAGGTCTCTATCTACACATTGATAAATCAGTCGTTTTCAGTACAGAGCTCTGCTTTCGTAGCAACCTGAATCAAACGAAGCAGCACAGCACCAGCCTTGTGTCTTTAGGCATTCCTAGAGTACTAATGTACTAAAGTAAGTAACTGGAGTTTGAGGTCACCTTTCAGTGTCTCACTTTTCTTTTATTTGACCCATCTCATTTGTGGTGTTCTGAATTCAGCCAGGTTTCAGTTTATTGACAGGAAGGTGCTCTTTAGAAGCTTCATCCACAGCTCAGCTCAGTCGGTAAAAGTGCCCTTGTTGACTTCAGTAGATGCAGGATGAGATCTGGAGCGTCTTTTGCTCCATTATCTTTGGCGTCTACTGCATAGGGAGCACAGCTTGCGGGCATTCCAGAGCTTCTGAATTTGCCCAGCATCTGCATTCCAGATAACCGAGATGCTTACTTCTTAAAATAAAAAGGGTGCCTATAAACCATCCTGGAAGTTTACACTACATCAAAGTTCAGAAGAATGCATAACCATTTCATTCTGCTTCCAGTCGTGCACAGTTCTAGGTTATCCTTTCTATTTTAGGAAAACCTTTAAATGTGATTTGGGGTGACATAAAACAACCGCACTGACAGTGTGACAAAGATGGTGTGCCCTCTCAGAAAAATCATTGTGTCTATTTAAATATTAGGCTTCGGCTTGTTAGTAAAAAATGTGTCATGCACAGCTTTTTTTCTCTGTTTTTTTTTTCTGGTGTGGGAAAATACAGTGCAGATTTTGAAGTTTAAAAAAGTCTGGCAAAGTACAAATTAGGATAATAATTCATGGGAGTAATAAAATATCAGACTTTTATTGCACTATTGAGAAGGGCATTAAAAAGCATCTGGGAACTTGAGGTTTGGAAAGATGGGCTTTGAAAGACTTGGTGGGTTAAATATTAATGTAGAAAATATGGCATCTGTAAATGCCTGGAAACATGCTAATAGGGCTTGATTCAGCAAAGGATCAAGTGATTCTTCAGGGTTCTGAACGCCTCCAGGAGCTTGGGCCAGCAAAGGGAGCTGAGGGACCACACTATCTCCTGGAAGTCTATGGTGTCTGAGAGAGCTGTGCTTGTAATGAACATCCTGAGGGCATTTGGCTGAGTCAGCGGAGGGGGACATGGCAAAGTGAGAGCACTTAGCACTCAGCTGAGGTGCCCCAGCACAGCATTGTCCCAGGCCAGCCTTCACTCCAGGCAGCCAGGAGCAAGTGGCAGACCCAACCCATGCAGCGCTGGCTGGTGTGGGGCCATGGGGCAGGTTGCTTGGGAAGCTGGGCTGAGGGAGGGAACAAAGGTGGTGTATCTCCCAGCAGCTGTGGCTTGATACCCTCCAGCTGGAGGCAATACCATCCCTGTTATTTCCAGTAAGCTGCAGAAAAACTGACCAGAGAAGTTGCTGTACCCCAGCATGGTGGGAGAATGAGGCTTTTTCTCTGGGTCAAGCAAGGCTGGAGGACATCCTCACATTCTCTCCATGTCCTCTAACCCTGAGTAGCAGCTATGGTTATCCTCCCACAAAGTCTTGTTCTCTTTTTACCTTAGTTCTAGCCATATATTTCAGCCTGATATTTGTTTAGATGTGATAGTATCAGGGGAACTGAAGTCCTCATTCACCAGCCTTTTATTGTTTGTGCTGAGGAAACCAACCCGTGCCAGCAGTGGAAACCTCCAGAGGCATGTGCTTTTCGTGCTGTTTTTCAGCATGGAGAACCAGTCTGTGTGACTCACTTTTCCTTTTGAAGACACTGAGAGTGCACAAGAGACTGGTGAACAGGGACAAGCCGCCTTTCTGTTTCAGCCACCACTTTCTATGTGCAGTGAGCTGCCCTGGCTTCTTGCCTCTCTCCAGCAGCAGCAGGTTGTAAATCCAGCGACAAGGGCTTCACTCTGCTCTTGAAACTACTTTGGGTTATTTACAGCATTATTTCTAATACCCTTCTCTCTCTCTCCTTTATTCTCTCTCTCTCCACATGCACTCTGACATGGACTTTAGATACCACATGGTACATGTGCAGCAGCAGAACCATGATGGTGCGTGAGGTGTTATGTTCAAGGAGTCACCAGGGAGTGCAGTGCCATCCCTTGCTCAGCCGTCCAGGGGTACCATGCAAGGTGCTGGGGAAGTCTTGGCGGTACCATGGGCCTTTGTTAGCACTTGCCATGGAGCAGGGCTGTAAGGGGGCTGTGTATTGCGTTTCCTGACACAGAACAAATGTCTCAGCTTTCTGGCATTGATTTTTGACAAAGGATTCAAGAAGCTGCAGCTGTGCTGGCTTCCTCGTCCCTTCCCCCACTTTATTACAATGTGTGTTGTTCTGAAACACTCAATTCAGCTATAAACAATCTACTCTATCAACAACATGCTTTTGCACTTTTTGAAATGGTGCTTTGAGGCAGATAAATGAAAGTAAGTATGGCAGCTTGCCAGTAAAAATCCTGCAAACTGTATCATCACAGGGGCACTGACTAAGACAGCACATTATTTTATTTACTGTGGAAACTGAAAATCCATTTCTGCCCATACAATAGCTGTTTATTCCGTCTTTGCTTGATGTTTGTTCTAATCTTTCTTGACACTTCTAGATAGTAATGGTTCACAAGCTGTTCAGATCAGTGCCCGCAAGGCTCCATCAGGCAGCGCTCCTTTCTGGTTTTAGAAGGTCCAGCACCATCTTCACTGGTGTGTGCCCCCTGGCCAACAGCAAGGGAACCTACCCAAGCTCTGGACAGAGGTGATGTCCTGGGGAGATCCTACAACTCCCTGTGTCCCTCTCCTGGGTTAAACTAGCACATTCATGTCTACCAGCCAAGATGTACGCAGAAGCCTGTTACGAATGAGTTGCAGTGGGCAGATCTGGACAAGTGAGCTCCTCAGGGTCTGAGGTTTCGCCTGTCAGATGTTTATATTGTCTAAATTATATCATGCATCCCATACTAGATAAAACTGAATTTGAAGTGCAGAAAGATGAGGTGAGGGGTGACCAGTGCATTCCTGCTAAGGCTTGCTCGATTCAGCCTGGCCCTGGTGATTTCTCAATCAGGGAGATGTGTCCTCTGATGGTGCGATAGCCTGTTCCTCAGCTCCTGCTCTGGTGAGAGCCTCCTCCGGCACCACTCATCACAATGGTTGGAGACAGGAGAAAGCCAGGCTGCGGAAGAATGTTGAAACCATTTCAAAAACCTCTGGAGAGAAAATGAGTAATATTTTGTTTTCCTGAATGGCTTCACTGAAATATAGGGGAAATAATTGCAGTTGAAAGCTCTCAGGTTTTTTTTTTTTTTGTTGTTCTTTCTTTATTATTTGTTTTCTTGTGCCTCTTTTTGAATATACTTTCTTCTGCTCCTCTCTGGCCTCTCCTTTGTTACTGCTTATCCCATACCCCACTGTAGAGGGTGTGGAGACAGTGGAAGAGAAAGAAAAAATAGAATAAAGAAAAGATAAAGCACATTTCCAAATTTCCTTTTCCAGATCCACTGAAAACAGTTTTTTGTTAACTTTCAGGACTTAATGATGGCCTTTTATGACCAACAATCAGCTGAAAATGATTGTAAGCAGCTGTGTTTAACTCATGTTTGGTTACCTAGCTATTTCTGGGGAATCACATTTTATCCTGTGACATACCCAGAGGGCCTACCACGTTCATTTGCTCTGGGTAGTTCTCCCCTCTGCTTATCCATTATAACACATCATGCTGAATGTTCGGGAAACTCATGAAGAGCCTTTTGATATTGTTTTGTTGACCATCTTACATTGAACTTGCCCCATTTATAAGCTTATCTAGAGTACAGTCTCTTCCTATGTTCTCTTCTTGACTGGGAGGGTGTTTGTTAAAGTATAATGTTGTTTCATGCATGAATATCTTGTTTTCACCAATACTGTATGGCTCTGCATATTCTGCATTCACAGTTACTTAAGGAAAAAAACTCGTATGGAAAGAGGTATGCCAGATGTCAAATAGCAGCCAAAGCATCTCTGTACCACAAAGCAGGGGAAATACAGAACTTTGTGGTACCTGGAAAACCTACTGAATAAACAAAACACTTTTAAAGCTCCATCCATGGCCAACAGACAAAACCTACCTGACACAGTAGAGAAGGTGATTTTGCAGGACAGCTGAGATTCACAAGCAGAGAGGCTGGTAACAGTGCAAAGCTCTGGCCCCTGGGGCAATAAGCAATTGGCAGTGGCAAAGCCCTGTACGGCAATAAGCAATTGGCAGTGGCAAAGCCCTGTATGGCATGAGACTGGATAGTTGGCTAGTGAGAAGGACTTCTAAGCAGAAGAAGGATGGCTGAAGATTAATTAATAAGAATTATACTGTTTGGAGAGAAGGATTCTTTCAAATCTGTGGATTCAGCTCTGCTTTTACCTGTTTCTTCCAAGTTCTGACCAAAGACTGCTAATGCAATTTTCCATTTGAGAATAGCTTGCAAGCTGAACATGCAGGATTGCTAAAGGGATAACAAAGGGGTGTCAGGCAGATAGGTGAATATTGTTCATTCTGCCAAATTCAGGGTATACCTGAGTGCCTGCATATTATCTGTTTTCTCTTGCCATGAGTCTGTTCAAAATAAACTAGAACTGACAATTACACACATGCATTATACATTTGAGACCCACAGGCATACTTGCAAATCAGCCTAGGGGAATGAAATGCATGTCTTTGATTAATTTCAGCCTTGCAGTGCTCACCTATAAATATCAGCCATACTGCATATTGGTGACCTTTCTTACTTTTATTTCACAAAGCATCTATTGATTTCTGTTCTCAGCCCATCACGAGGCAGGGCTAAAAGGAATGGCCCTTCCTTTCTACACAGGTGTTTTCCTGGACCATTCGTGATGTTAAAAGTTATGTGCAGTATTTTGGGTATACTTGTGAAATGTTACGAATAAGTGAAAAGTCCCCCAAACAAACTCCAGGCATAGAAGGCTATGTTTCAGACTAGAGGGGTAACTCTTCAGCTAATGCAGTGCAGTATGCTCTATAGGAAAGTCTGGAGAGAGTCTACTCATCCTGGGTGCTTGCTGGGGACGGCAGCAAAGTAGTGCAAAAAATTTCCAGTGTAGGGGTTCACTTTAGTATTTGTTGACTCAAGAAACCCAGCAGAAAGGGAGAAAGGAGGTTCTACATGATACGTAACATTCCCTTCTCGTAACTGTAACAGGGAGGAAGAAGTGAGGCCAAACTGCTGTCCTATGAAGGCAATGCTGGTAGATGCCAGCAGTGCTGCACTGTACTCATGGGTGAGGTGGCACACAGCAGAGGCCTAACAAGCTAAACTGCTACAAGGTCTTCTTACTCCTGTGCAGGAGAGGGATAGCAGCAGATTTATATCAGCAGAGTGCGGGCTTCATGTATTTAACTGGATGTGTAGTTTTAAATCAGCACATCTTTTGCAGATAAACACCATCTTAGCCCTTGGAAACCCATGTTGTGTAAAACCCAGAGTAGACAGGATTACTTAAGACTTGCCCTAATAGCCCAGAGCCTAGTCATTGCATGAGTTTCTTCTAAAATGACTTGTAATGTTTTGCCTGCTGCAGAGCTGGGGTAAAGCTGTTGTGCAAGGACAACTCTTTTGTCAGCAAACAGGAAATAATGGCATGAAAGTGTCTTGGTGAGTACAGCTTATTTTACTCCAGAAAGTGATACAAGCTGCACCAGGCAAATATCAGCTTGGAAGGAATCATCATTCTTGGAGCAGCTCCTGCTTAGATGAGGTTCACGCTGCTCTGGCATGGGAACAACTGTTTCCAACCTGTGTGATGTTCAAGTGGGTTCAGAGCTGGGGAGAAGCAGACAGAAGGGGATAGGAAAAAAGTATTAAGGAAATCCCACTAAATGTGCTGCTGGGCCAGGAATGCCTTTGCTTGTTTTCTTACTGAAAAGCAAATGTTGTCGAAGATGTTTCTTCTGGCCTCATATAGCAAATATAACCACATTTTATCCTCTAAAGTACTGTCAGGATTCCCAGCTCCTTCCAGAGTTTCAGAGAGCAATGTAATCTTTAAAGGGACACAGAAAAGGCAAAAAATCCCCAGTGGATGTTGCAAAGTGTTAGAGTGAGCAGTAAAATCAACATCATCTTTGCTCTTGCAGAGTATTCCGTGTCCCTTTGGATCAGAGCTGGTGAATGCGACTGCCCATCTTCCTGTATTCAAGTATGCAGCAAACCACTGTTAGAAATTCCCATGATGAAATATCTATGTGATCCTGCTCCCTTTCTTTTCAGTTTTCTTTCCATTTTCCCATTGTTTGTATCTTGTCTGTAATGTTCAATGCCTTATCAAGCATCATTAAGACTATCAAACTACATATCCTCTGTCTCTCTTTTCCTGCACCCTGTGAGAAATGTCATTGTGTTACATGCTGTGGTGCAGCTGTCCCAGCACAGGTGGAGGGACCTCTTCTGCAGCTTCCTTCATCTCTTTGCCCTGCAGAAGTGATTGAAGACCTTACTGGAACCAGTTCTGCCCTGAAACCTGTCAGTGCTGATTTACAAGGGCAGTGAGGCCTTGTAGCAGGCAGGGAGAAAGAGGCAGAGCAGTCATAGGCAGCATGTGCTATTTAGCATGTGCTAAAAGCAGCTGGAGCCTCCCTCCTCTCAGCCACCACAGGGCAGTGCAGGGGGCACTTCTGCCCTGACCCATGCTCACAGTGCTCCCCTTCCGCACAGTCACCTCCACCAACCCTGGGAGAGTGCAGGGGCCACAAGTGCCCCTGCTCAGGACCTGCTTTAAGGTGAGACCCTTAAAAGAAGAAGCATTTGACCATACAGGTGTCTCAGAAGCCTGGGACCAGAGCTGCAGGTTCACTGCATAGGCATCCTCATGGGAGAGGTATCAATCACCAATGGGGTGACATAAGGAGTGTGCTCTGGGTGACCTGGGACCTGAAAGAAGGTATCTGACATCCCTTTGAGAGAATACCAGATTGCGATACTAGTTAATGTAAATCAGGGACCCAGGAAGAAGTTTTCTCAGGGAAAGCAAAGTGAATCTAACCCAGCTGGCACCTTCCTTTGAGGAGTGATTGCTCCCTCAGCCTGCATTGGGAATTTGCTATGAAACAAACGTAAAGAAGTGGCATTTTCCATGCAACAGATACCAAATGTACTGCTGGGAGAGAAAGCAGGTGGAGACATTAGACATGCCTGATGCTGACAGAAACCATGCTTGCGCCTAATACATCAGAGAAATTGCTCAGGAACAATTCAGCCATGCAAAAATGCGACCGTTGTAGTATTGCCAAGGTCAGAAAAACCTGAGTTGATCCACTGAGTATGTACTGGTCCTGCGAGGAAAAGCCATCTAGAGGCAGCACGGTCGTGTTGCCAAGGCAGTTTTCCATCAGGGTTCCTCCCATAGGGGCTGATGGACACAGAAGAGCTCCTGCTGCTTTCCTCTGTTCTTGCTGCTCACAAGGAAAACTCCTGTACTGTGATCCAAACCTGCTAAAGCCCACCTGGCTCTTGGCTCTTTAATCACTTCCAAGTCAAGTCTAAAAAGTCACAGTGGTCCAGAAAGGCTCAGAAACCTGTAGGAAGCTGTTGAGTCTCTGGGTCCTTTTTCCATGCTGGTTTTATTCCCTTTTGCTCTGTTCTGAAAACAGAGAGGTCTAATAACCTATTTCCTTTCTTCTTGTCAGGGCCAGCTTGGGAAGAGAGGGAACAAGGCTCTTCCTACCTGCAAACGTGTCCCTGCATGGAAAATCCTTATTCAAATCTGTAAGAGCAGTTTGGGATAATTCTGAGGTGCACCGGGTGTGGGGAAGAGGACAGATGCTTTTAGAGAAAAATAACAGGCATACAGGTGGGAATGTTGCTCCTCTGAAGTCCTCTCTTCCACTTCCCTAAAGGTTTAATATAAAAGACCAGTCCCATATGTGCTAGAAGATTTGGGCTGAAGGGAAGAAATACCCAGATGCTCTTCCCAGGCAGCTAAGAAATGCCATGGGTTACATTTCTGTTATGCCCTGGCCGAGAGAGCTGGGCACACACAGGCAACTGGCCTCAGGCCTGTAGCAGGGAGGTATGGAAGAGGCAGAAAGGTTTGGGTTGGTGCAGGCAATTTTCACAGTGCAGCCTGGCACTCCGTCACTCTCTTGGTAGCATCTGAGATGTTCGCAGGCAGAGCAGCTCTGGAGATTGTCTGGGGCTCTGAGAAGGAGGGGAAAAAAGATGAAGTGGCAAAAAGTTAATTAAAACTCTTCTGATTATGAGGTGGAATTTAATACTTAAAAAAATGCAGTGTGACACAGTGCAGCACTGCAGCTGAATTAATCATGAATGGGGATAGGAATTTTTAATTTCTCTGTGCATGAGAAAAACACTCAACAGATTTGACAATTAGAGCAGGGTAACAGCATTGCATGGCACAATGTGAAGTAGTTTTTCCCAGTGGTTTTTGCGAGGGAGCTAAACAGATGTGCTCAAATATTTACAAGTGCACAATATTCACATGCTTTTCAAATGCTGACCCTGCTGATTCGCAAAAGTCTGCTTCAATCTGGAGACCAGCTACTGCAGTGACACAGGCTATTTATCATAGGTAACACAGCGGCACTACCGCCAGCTCTGAGCGTACTCGTGTGCACAGTTATCTTCTACTCTGTTGACACTGTTATGCCACCTCAGCAACTCACCTGTACCACCAATTTGTCCCACTACAGTCCTGGCAGCAAAGTGGGCCCTGCTGGTTCAGCCCTGGGAGGGTAGAAGGGGTTTCTGTGCCACACCACACCAAAAAGTAACAGGTTTGATTTCAGCCACAGCAACTAAAATTTGAGTAGCTCAGTTGAAATGACACGAGGGCAAAGCAGTGCTGTAGGGGTCTAATATTACATGTTTACACTGTGTAATTTAACAGGGTGAGCCATCAATTATCTGCATCAAAGTGACCACCCAGACACCCAGTGTATTAGGCCTCATCTGTCATTTAGCTGTCCCCTGTCACACTTCAGTTAAGAGCATAGGAATGCCAGCTAACGTTGTCCATATCACCAGCAGTGCAGGGTGTTTCATTGCCTTGTTTTCCTCAAAAGGAGCCCAAAGTAAACTCAGGTTTGTTCAGCACAAGCTGTGATAGGGGAGGATTCAGGTAAGCCAGATGGCGATGTCAGTGATGGATGGTACAGATACCGTAGGGCTATGCCTGAATATCCTAACTGGGAAAGCCGAGCTGTTCTGTACCTCATTGAAATATTGACTGTTGCAGCAGTTGCTTTACACTGTTCAATTGGCTGTGTAATTGCTTTCACAAACTAAACAAAAACAATGGTGAAAATATGTAAAATGTCACCTGGACTGAATTGCGGTTCGGATCCCCCACGAAAATGAGTTTGACAGCCTCCCCTCACTTCTTATCTGCTCAGTTTCAGCCTGAACACCTCTCTGCTCACAAGCCCAGGCTAGCATTGCAGGTCAGGCTTTAGATGTGGTATGGGTGCTGCTGTGTGAGAAGCCCTGCTTATCTGGCTCAAGCTGGCTTAATTAGCACCCCATTTTTCCAAATCATTCCACTCATTCCAAGCCTTGTATGCTTTCTGGTTTACTGTGCCTGCTGTCCTGGGTTTCTTTACTTTGAAGGGCAAACATGCAATGCTGCACCTTTCTCTTGAGCTCACATTTCCTTTCCTTTGGCATTTAGCTCTGTAAATGTGATAGTTTTTCATGTAGTGAAGGCAATCAATGGAATGAGAAGGGGCCAGACCATCCAATTGGAAGCTTAGAAGTGCTGACAAGTGCATGACTTCCCCATGCTGACTTCCCCTCCACAAGCTCAGTGGCACAGGCAAGGTGGACAGTATGACCAACTCTTTCTTCTCCCTTCTGTCTTCCCATGCTCCTCTGACAGCCTTAAGGGGGAACTAGCCAGCTGGGGTTCTTCTCATGCCAGATCTTCTCATGCATCTCAGGCAACGAGGCATATCTGCATTTCTGTTTCTTTCCACAGAGAGGGTTGCACTTTGTTCTGTTTTCTCTCCTTTTCCATTCCATTATGTTACAGATACAGTGGCCTGCCTGTAGGAGTAGAGTGGAGCTGCTGCATCTGAAGAATTGCATCTAAAGATACTGCCATGGACCTGCAGACAGTAACTGCAACTGCTGTGATGCATCTCATGTGTTTTCAGAAGCAGAGGTTAGGTCACCCATTCCTGAGTGAGCTCTGCACTCTGAAGTCCCCTTAGAAATGATGGTTATTCTTATATTGCCTTTACCAGTGGGTGTGAAGACCTCTAGCCAGTGTTAGCCACTCTCTGGTCCAGGAGCCACAGAATGGCTTGGTTTTCTCTTTAAGTGACTTAGACTGGGGAGCTTTTTTAAAGTACTGAATGCAAGATGGCTCTATTTCAGCCAAGCTCTTGAAAGCTAACATGCTTTTAAATGCCAGTTACTGTGTACCCTGAAAAGAACGGGCAGTTTTAAGTTAGCTGTCTTGGTTTTAGGTGACAGTGTCCCACACAGAAAAGAAAATGAGATCTCTGCATTCAGACTAAGGAGCTGAGTAAGCCATATAGCTGTAGCAGTCTTCACTCTCAGTGAAACTCAAGAAGTTTGCATACCAGTGAGAATCTGGATTACCACAGCTGGAATCACCATCAGGCAGTTACAGATGCAAGATGTTTTCTATCAGGCAGGTGGAGGAGCCCATGTTTCTCATCAGATAGATATAGTAGTGCTTTTTAATACTTTTTAATAGTTCACAAAATTATGATAAGCTCTGCAAGGCCATTTAAAATGGATAATCTTCAAGTGGTATTAAGGATTAAAATGGATCTACCTTGTATGCCTTAATGGGCCCCTCACAGGCTGTTCAACGTTATCAAAAGGTGATTTTAAGAGTTTGTAATAAATATGTTCCTTTGGGGGAGATTAGGAAACAGGGTGGGACTTGCCATCCTTCTGCTACCTCCAAACTGCTGTGCTCTAACTGAATTAATCACAGTGGGTCTGTCTTGAACTCCAGAGTGCCAGCTCACTTCTGATCTATCATTCAGGAAAGAGGTTTGTCCTTAGGGGGAAATCTTTGCTCCTAGAGCCAGGGCTATTTAGTATTTGATTATTAACTGAGGAGAGATTAGTCAAGTAAGGTTCCAGCTTCATGAACACTTACCTGCGTGTTTAACCTTCCATTCCTGAAGAGTCCTTGAGATTTCAAAGTGAAATAAAATAAAGTGTGCCTGCAGAAGTCTTATGGGCATCACAGAGTGTAAGACCTGTTTATTCTCAAACAAGAAGTGAATGACTTCAGGAAGTTTTTCTTGCACAAGCTGTGCTTATCCTCTTTTAGTGTTCAGCTCCTTGTATTTGTTGCCAACCCAGGCTTTGCCCATGATACTGTCTAGGGTTGGGCCTAAACTACAGGGAGGTTTGAGTGTATGAGTGAAACTGGATAAAATTACTGAAAGTACCCACCCTAAGCGTTAATTTTCATTTCATACATTTCTGTATTGACAAAGTACATGTCCTTGGGCAACCAAGTCGTCAGAGTGGTACAAACCCCACAATAGTAATCTTTCTCTGTGAAACTTATGAAGCTTCTATTTATATACAAATTCCTTGTACATCAGTTAAAGGATTTAAAGTACAATTACGAAACTTTCACATTTCATGAAATGTTGAAGGTTGAATGAGTTCTTGTGGAGCCCAGCAGAAAACTTCTCAGAACACCTACTGCCAGTGTCCTGCCAGCAATGTGCTTACTGCTATTTTTGTCAACCTAAAATCAACTAGAACACACTGGAATTTACTGATTTATTGAAAATTAACAGTACTGAAGGAAAAAGTGGTTGGTTTTACCAAATCTATTTGATCTTTATAGTTTCTGAAGCTGGCTTTTTCCCCTTAGCTGCCCCCCACCCCTTAAGCTTTGTGCTTTGGAGCCAGCATTCCCAGAGCTTTCATAGTGACTGACTTTCAATTCTTCATGTTGCTGAGATACTGAAGACCCCATTAGGACTGAGATGGTCCATGTTTTCATGGACCTTGTGTGTGGTTTGCAGACCTCAGTTCAGGCTTTCATGAAACAGCAATCTTCTTGTGATGTGTGTGTGAACCCAAAAAACGTCACACTTGGCTCTAGCCATCTTTCTCGACTGACAGGTTATTTAATGTTAATGTCACCCAAATAGATCTTGCACACAGGATGTTCAGTGTCTTAATTTGCTTAACCATATGACTGCAGAATGACAAGATGTAATAGAAGAGCAGAAAATGTTAATAGTTTATATTAACCGTACGATGTAATGACATGAGAAATTGTCATCTTTATATTCAGCTCACTGATTTTGACTAAAAAAAAACCACCATTGACTAGAGGTTAGGGGTTACAAAATGTCTTGAACTGGGCTGGTGACAGTTAATTTCAAGGAATAATTGAGGGAGGGGCAAAGGGGAATCTATAAGGCTGCAGACCTGCTAATCCCATGCTGCCAGTGTTCTCAGTTCACATGACAAGAGGAGCACATCATCAGGTTAGGCAGCACCCCTGTCACATCTGTGGCTACATTTGCTCATTTTATTGTGACTGCCTCCGAGTATGTAGCTCCATTTTAACTCCATTTTAACTTTAAGAAGTTACACGCTTCTTACATTTCAGATAGTAGGTTTTGAGTCTGTGATTAGTGCTGAAACTCTGACTCTGGGGTTAAACTGACTCAAGTGGGCAAATGATCATACTGCCTTCTGCACTTCAGACCCTTAATCCCATTTTTAGGCGTCTTGGTGAATCAGCCTAACATCCTACTAATGAAAATGCTAAAGCAGATATTTTACTTCAAACACATCAATATTTGAGGGGTGGAACCTTTTAGATCCAAGAATAAGATGGAAAACTCCAATGAGGTATGTACTGCTTTACTTTTACCCTGTGGGACAGTAGGCACATATTTTTGCCTGCAAGAGACCATGCTTAGTGACTGAAAGCATGTGTGGAATCTGGAACATTTATGGTGCAAACATCATTTCAGCATTCTCCTACGCAAGAGATGATGAAAATTCCTAAGATGAGAGCCTATGTAAATATATGTTATGCATCAGCTAGGCAAACAGATGAGGGAATGTTGTTTTTAGAAGCTCCAGATGATGGTCGTGATCCTGTGATGTGATTATTGTGAGTAGAGACATACATCCATCTGCAGTCCAACTAATTCATCCTCTGCAGATCCACTGCAGGATTGGGGTCTAACTCTGCACAGCCACAAATGCCGGTTGTGATTCAAGAGAATTGAGCAAAGCCAAAAAGGCTGAACCTGCCAACCTGAAAACACATCAGAAGACAGGAGCCCTACCATCCATGCTTAGATAATACTTGCTCCATTAAGCATCTTCAGACTGCATGGCAATAGCCTGTATCTCAGGGTACCAAATGCCTGGCTCACTGCTAGCCTTTGCACAATACTAGCTGTCTTAAAATCCCTCAGACTGAGAGATGGCAGGAGGAGAGTAGAGTCCATCCCCTTCTGACACTGAGGGTCACTTTAGCAATCCTCTCAGTTACTTTCTTTGTAGAGAACACAGAGAGCAGCAGGGCATATACCAGTGCCAAGTGTGGCACCACACTTAGGGAAAAGGAAGCGTCCTATGTGGGAAACCTCCTCCTCACCCCAGGTAACAAAACAGTAAGAGCTGCCACTGTAAGCTAGCTATTAACAAAACTGTTCTTTTGCAAAAGTAGCATGTGTATGTGCATGTATATATATATATACATATATATACTGATATAAAAGAATATAAAGAAGACTACCCTCCATAAATTACAATGTCTTCTGTATTCTTATTAATCCTTAGTTTAAACCTTGATGTCTAGCTCTTCTTGAGCCTTCCCACTAGAGTAATTAATTTATAGCTTATTCTAAAAGCATATCAGCAAATGGGCATCAACGCAAATAGCCATTTATTGCTCTGGCAGTGAGGTTAAACAGCTTGTGCTTTTAACTGCATAGTACAAAAGATATAAAAATATTTGCTTGAGATACTAATCCAGGATGACCTGATATAATGTGACAGTAAAAATGCTTTTCCCGAAGAAGGGAAATATGTGCTCTGCTCCAAGAGAATAAACACACAGCTGAATTGTACCAGCCAGGTGTGATTCAGGAACAAACTGGCAATACATCTTTGTGACAGCTAATGTCAATTCTAACTTACTAGTATCTCCCCACTAGTTCTGCAGTCAAAATGTTTGTTCTGTTTTTCCCAGGAATCAGCACAGAATATGCTACAAGCACAGAAACGTCACGTGGTTTAAATACCTAAAGAATGAAGCACCACGGTTTATACTGATATACAATGAAGTATGACATGCAAGAGTGGTGTTTCAGGACTCAGCCACTGTAGATGAAATGGAAGCAAAAAGGGGAATCTTACATGAAGCAGGCAACAAATAATCTTAAAGATAACTTACAAAGTCTGATCTCTACAGAAGCCCTAGTGATCTGAATGAGAAGAACACATCATGTTTTGACTAAAATGGACAACTGGATTTGAATGTCAGCCTTGTATAAGTATGGTAATAAGGAAGGAGAGGATTAACAAGAGATATGGTCATATGCCTAAGGATAAGAGAAGCGGGGTGATAGGTACCAGTGTCTGAACAGTGTTTCACAGATCTCAACTCTCACAGAACAGAGGAAAAATCAAGAAACCTCATGCTTAATTGTTGAAATTGGATTCTGATAGTTGCCATTGGTTGAGAAAGAATTCCCGAGTTTGGGATCCTCTAATTCACTGTGACCCTTTTGATGTTAAGCTCTGAAGCAGTGTTGAGTTTGACAAAGCGAGGACAAAAAACCCATTCCTATTCTAAGCATGCTACTTTAGCTACTAGCATTTCATTCAAGAAAGGGATTTGCTGACAGCAAAATTATTTTCTTAGAAAAACACTAAATGAGAAGATGACAAATGCTCTTGTGAATGTTCACACAACTCCAGGAGCAATCAACCATGATTATCCAGACAGGGCTCCTGCAGGAATGGATAGAGCTAAAATCTTGAAATTTGGCAAGAAAAAGGTCCTCAGTAAGAAGTAGCACTTGCAGTTGCTCTGGAGAAAATCTAGTTTCATTAGCCAGATTCTTGTTCATTTGGAATTGACCATGTGCAGTAGAACATCTTGTCTGTATGGATGCAATTAAGAGATGCACAGTGAATAGTTGCCGTTAGTTGCAGTTAGTGTAACATATGCTCCAGTACTTCCAGACGTGACTACTGAAGTTGGTAGCAAAATCCTGATGTCTTCAACAAGACCTCAATGTTAGTCATAAAAAAATTGCTACTTATGAAAGTAGCTGGGGTTCTCTCCCTTTCCTGGAAAAATATGGGAAAGGCAAGTGGAATCCATGCTGAGGACTGACTGAAAGGCTAGAGAGGCCACTAGTTAAAGCTCTGGGTTGTAGCATTCAGGAGACTGATATTGCTACCCAGTCTGTGACCTGCTGTTTGCCTTCTGGCAGATGGTTTTATATGTCTTACACTTTGCTTTCTGCATGTCAATAAGAAATACTCAGTCCAACCCTCACTAAAGACATTGGAGCATTCCTCTTCCGTCTCCATAAGCACTGATGAAACGTGCTTAACACATAAATCCTATTGCCATATGTAATGTACTCTCTAGAAGAAGAAAGGCTTGACCACTGTGCTGTACTACTGTCACAGCATCTTGACCTCAGGGACTGAAGCTCACTTGGTGGCATCAGGGCATGTTTGATGAGGACAGTAAGAGGCTGCTCTCTAACAAGGCACTGATCTGAGGAGAAGCAATCTTAGTTCCAGTGCCAGCTATGGAACTGACGCCTTCTTAGGTCTGTGGTGCTAAAATCCAGGACTAAACTCTGCAAATCACATGTATTTCCCCAGTGACCTATCCTGAGCATTGGCTCCAAGCAGCCCCCACTGGAACTGTGTATGGTTCTCCACTTGAACTGGATGACATGAGCCCATCTCTCATCATGACAAGCTCAGTGGGTGATACACAGGCTCATCTGGCGCTCCAGTTCATGACCAGCTCCAGCTCTGCAGATAGCAGGACTGTGCTAAAGCTGTAGACAGGGCAAAAAATTGCAGGCAAGATAAGGACAGAGTCGACTTCTATCCAAACTTATTTATGTGAGGTTTCTAAGAGTTCAGTAGTTTTTACTCCTGTGTACTTTACTGCTGTGTGCTTTACTGCTAGTTTCTGGAATCAGGAGAGGAAGTAACAAATTAACACAAGGGAAAGTGTTCTTGCAGCAACACCACGGGGGAGAAAAACGTCCCAAACAGCTGAAATCCACCCAAAAAGATTCCTTTATTTTTTCAAGATTTTTAAATCCGTGTTCCAGAACCTGGAGGTCTGTAATGCACCGAGTTTTGGGTAGGTCTGCACAACTCTAGTGCCATATTTGAAATCTGATTTTGGATGCTGTCTCCTGACTAGTTTTCTTTCATTTCCCACCTCACTCTACACATGGGGTCTCCTACTTTTAGCAGACACTCAGGAGCTGGGGCCATGGTGGAAATTTAGGCTTGCACCAGCCGGACACCACACTCAGAAAAGCCATTCTCTGTGGCCAGGAGTTCCGCAAACACAGAGGCTGCTACCCCAGTTCTTTCCTTTTCTGCATGAATGCCATCCAAGACAGCAGGTCCTGCCCACTGGCTCTTTAACTCCAAGACCAAATTCACTGCTCTAGAGCCAGAACTGGATTCTTCAGGCTAATTCGAACATTTGCATTTGAAAGACACAAGTTATACTGTTTAAAAGCAGGTCAGATCCTGCTGGACCACAATAGCCAGCAGGTAATTCAAGTGTAAATCCACAACACACGGATTTGTGTGTATCATGCAAATTAATGCAAACAACCCCCTCCCTCCTCACTCCAAGGAAGGTTACAGAGAGCACTGTCTGGTTTCTCCTCCACACAGCAGTTGTTAAAACATCGCTGCAAGGTCATGGACAACATTCCAGCTCATCAAAACTGCAGATAAACACACTTCCTTTCCAAAGAGAGTATGAAAACAGCTGTTCAGCATTACAGTGTATTGCAAATGGTTTCTTGTCTCTTTAGAGGCAGTTGGTCTGAGAAACACCTATCACCTGCACTGAGCTACATTGGAAAGAAAGCTGGAGCAGTGAGAAAAGGCAATGATAACACCAGACTCACTGGTTTGCATCCCATGTTTATTAACATGCATTTATGAATTAAGTGGGGGAAAAAATCATGTCTTTAGCAACCAGTCTTCTGAGGCAGGCAACATGTCAAACATTTCTCCTGTGGTCTTACAGTAACATTCACTTTCCTTGCTTCAAACATGTAGGCAGGGCTCAACCTTGCAAGATTCAAGGCAACAAGGACCTGCACAGCAAGGCACAGTGCAGGCCAGGGTGCAGGAAGAGTCTATGGGGTGCACACCAATAACAGGGGCAGAAATGGGACCATCTCGTGTGAGGGAAGTGGCACAGAGGCTCTGACACCATGGAAAACCAAAGCCACTTGCACAGGAAAAGAGGAGAATGGGAAAGGACCAAGGACCTGATAAACACAAAGCTGGGGACAGCAAGGGTGCTGGATGAAGGATTGGAGGTGGACTGAGTAGTGTGGGTCCTCTGCTTGCTCTGAAACAGCCTGGAAAGCAGACAGCCCTGCATTTCTCATCATTTGGAGTCAAAACCACACAGACAAGGCAACCCGTACTGCACACACCTGCTGAAGAAGCAGCCCACCAGGTCTCACAGGGCCTCTTGGCAGGAGGTAAGAAAATGCATAGAAACAACAGTGTTGTAGTACTGTCCTTGTCCTTTCCTTAGTTGTAAAACTACCCAGAATAGTGTTTGTTTATGATCCTAGGCTCACATGTATGAATGGAGTGCTGACTTGCTGTTAAAAGCCCCTGCAGTGGGCAAGCTTTCTAAGGCGAAATTAAAACCACCAGCTTGCTGCATGATCAGTTGGGATGACTGGTAATTGATAGAAATGCTTTAGAACAGACAGAACCCTCAGAAATAATTCAGTTCTTCTGAACTGGAGGCAGCCCTCCATCCCCAGAATATTTCTGTTAAGATACTGTTTACACAGATTTAATCAGTTGTGTCACTGGGGCACAGCAAAACCAGCAATGTGACCTGCTGAGATTTAGCACCAGATTGCGATTTACAATCAAGGCACCAAGAGTCACTGAAGTGCATAGCTCCTGCCCCAATTACTAATTAATCAGACCCAAAGAGGTCCCCATAAGAGGCATAGCAGTCAGCTGTGAGCCCTATAAATTCAAAGGGCTCCTCTAACTTTTATGGTCGAAAGGTGAACGTGGTAAGTTTTGCATCTTGTAGTTAGAAGCTGGTCAGAGGAGAAAGCAAACCAAAGTTTTTGGGCTTAGTTCTTGTTTTGATTTATTTTCTTCAGCCTCCCTCTTTAATAAGGACGCAGCTAGCTTGTTTGCAGTAAAGCAGCGTTAAAAAGGCAGTGTGAGATGCTGGGATGAAATGAGGTGGCTAATTTGCTTTTTTAGGAGTGTGTGAATATTCACATGCTTTTGGTTGATATGGCTATTTGGGATTTTTTTGTTTGTTTTTTTATTTGCTTAAAAGTACTAACAAAGTGGCAATAGCTGTATTGGTTTCCAGTATGAGATGGTAACACAATGGCTCAGAGAGGACAAACCTCAGCCCTGTGCATCTCCACATGCTGCAGGCAGCCAGGCCCTTGTGGTCACGCCTGTGTATGGAGCTTCTTCTGCAACCAGGAGCTTGTTCCCATGGGAAATGCGACATGACAGGCACAAGCAGTGACCTGCTGGCAATGCAGGTAGCAGATCCCAGCAGGCAGCATGCCTTGGGATGGCTGCTGCCATGGACTGTGCAGGGAGCAGATGTCACTGCTGGCATGCAGGTATGGTTTCAGGGATGCTGCCAGGGCATGTGCAGAGGGGGATGTAGCTGGGCCAGCCCCCTGGGTTGGGAGGGCCTGGTGAGCTCATCTCTTGGATACTGGTGGTGCTGAGACTTTAACCTTGTTCCTGGATGACCTGGCCATGACATGCACTGGGCTAAGTCACCTTCATATGAGTCTTTCCAGATTGCTGCCACCCCTGTGAGGCAGCAGCTACCGAGCCCTTCTGAAAGGGGCAATGGAGCTTCTCCAGTGGTATCTCTGGGGCTGCAGCAAGGCACATCACCCACGGAGGGGGATCACGGAGCAAGGCATGGGCTTGGCATTATTTACTTGTTGACCTCTGGCTGGGTTTACAGGAACTTGAGGCTTGGAAAACTGCAGGTACCCAGCTGGGCTGGAGGTGAGCAGTGCTGCTCCCCAGGGGCTGATGGAGATGCCACTGCACACATTATCCAGCAGTCTCCAGCTCCTTTCCAGGGATTAGAGAGTTTTCCACTGCCTTTGGCTCTACCAGACTGCTGTCATCCAGGCTCAACGGGTTCTGAAAAACATCTCAAAGAGTACCTCAATCATTCCTCAACATATATTTTTTTAAATTTATTTATTTATTTCAAGGCAAAAGAGCGAGTTCTGACATTAAAGGAAAAAAAAAAAGAGAAGGTATTATAAAATTACGAGCTAGATCCCCCCATGTGATGGTTTTGCTTGCTTTATTGCTCTTCATCTCATTACTTTTATGGTCAGGCCAGTCCTTCCTGATGCTGATAGTCCAAAATAGAAACCTACAGTTTTTAATATAAAAATAATACATGCTTTAAGATGGAAACCACAAGATATTGTGAAAACAGGAAGTCCAGTGTGTCATTAAAGTGGGTTACTAAGTATAAATAGTCTATTCTATTTTTTGAAGAGCCCCACCTATATTTTAGGAGATGATATAGATTTATTTTTCAGAGCTAGAAATAACATGGTAAAATCATGCTGGTGGTACTTTTCTAGTTACTTTGTCAAACGTATGACTGTGCACATTACATGGGGGAAAGAAAAAGCCATCCCTCCTCTCACCCCTGGGCAGCACAACAGGGAACAGAACTGCACATCTGTAAATAAATGCATCATTAGATTCTCATCAATTTGTAAGCTTCACTTGATGTATGGCTAAAATAATCCCACAAGGATAACTAAAGAAGTGTTTGCTTTTAAGCAAACACAGCGCAGACCAGCAGAAGCACTATTTTAGTTGAATAGGGCTTTTTTTTCTTGTTGTTGTTGGCTATTGGTTTTTATTCCCTTACAACAGTCCACACTGAAGAATTATTTTAGATGCATTGCTACCAATATATTCATTAGCCAAGGATCTCTGGACATATTATAAGAGCACAGTAAAACAACTAATGATGCACTTGAGCAGTAACAGGTTGTCATTAGAGCAGCATCTGCTCTCATCAGAGTTAATTATTCAGTTGCTTTGTTTTCCAAGTAGGTGTCTGGTAGAATTTAGCAGAATCTTAATTAAAACACATTTTCAAACTCCATGGATGCTCATCTCATCTAAAGAAATCAAGACAATTTCCACCATAAACATCAAGCTTCAGTTGAGCCATCAAACAGCAGAAGGTTCTCAGCCAAGGCAAGTTTTAGGCATTAACCATTACAGTGCCAGTGGGACACAGGTCACCATGAGCTGATGCCCCACTGAAATCCCCCCATAAACTGCCCTGTGTATGTACCAATAACCAACACAGGCACATGGTTAAGAAACAAGAATACTCATACTGTGTAATTGCTGTCACTGTACAGCCCCCTCAGATGCTGCATGTTAATCTGAGCTCCATAGGAGCTTCATGTATGTGTGCTCCCCAAAAACACAAGTTGTTCCATGCTCAGGGGCAGACTTCTGTCTATCCGCTTCTGCTGTTGTGAACACTGCCACCCTGGGCAGGTCCCCTGAGCTGATCTTGCAGCAGGTGCTGGTCATTACTATTTCCCTGCGCTCTTCCACAGTGCTGGAAAAAGATGATTTTCCTCTTATAAAAGCTTCTCTCTCAGAAAGCCAAACGGAAGCGTTCTGTCTCTGGACATAAAAAATGAAGTGATTACTATAAGGCTGTACTGACTGTCAGAAACTTGCTGCTAATATGGTAGCTACAGACATGCCAGAGAACTTTTCCCATCGGATGTGGTAAACCCAGCGTGCTCCCAGTGAGGATGCTTGCAGAGAGGAAATAGGGAACTGGACAAATACATGGCTGTGTGTTCCCACTCAACTGAAAATGCTCTGTAAAGGAAACAACCCTCTGAGGGAAACAAGCTTAGGTTCAGCCTGCTTCACTTGAATGCTGTTATCTGCAGTTACTTTCCAGAGTCTCCTCTTTATTAGATTTCAGCAAGCACATACCAAAACAGTTCAGTCTACGAGTAAAAGCTTTATTTCCCAATGGCCAGCACAGCATATGAGAACTTGAATCTTTAGCTTGGACTTGTTTGCTGCAGTGGACTTGCTACTTACACTTGGAGCTGGTTGGGAATTTTCTATCATAAAAATGCTGTTTCATCAAAAGGAAAGGTTTAATGAGAATAAAGTCCTATAAGCAGGCTGAGACACCTGGATTCAGGCTTGTGGATGGGAATGCTCTGATTTTGGATGTTGAAACTGGTTTTGTTAAAACATTTTTATCAGTAATCTGAAACAGTATTTTGAAAACTATAGATGCAAGAAAAAATATTCAGATTTTCAGGTTTACCACAGTGCAGCACCTATTTTAGTCCTCTCTTGCCATGCATTACAAAGCTTTTTGGGCTGGTGATGTTTGGGAATGGAGCTGCACCTGGAGAAGTTTACTTTTGTCTTTGCTTTTCTAATCCCTTTTTAAAAAGGGGATCTGGTCTAATAGAGAGTATCCATCTGTCATGAAAGGGAAAATGGAAATCTATAGCTCAGTGACTGTATTTTAATGGCTTGTCTGATCTTTTACAGGTCTTTTTGAGGAGCTGAGTGAGCAAACTCTCCACAGAGCAGGGCAATGCCAGGCTACACAGTACTGCAGGACTTCTGACTTGGCTGATGCAAATACCTTCTGGTCTGGGCTCCTTAAAGGAAAACAAGCATCTGAAGAACACCAAAGTGTTTCTTTATATGTACTCGCCTCCACTCCTTCCTCCCCCTTGCTGCTGCTTCTCACCTCAAGCAGCTGTAAGAGGCTGCCCTTCAAAATCAAATTGGGTTTGGAAAGCAGCTCCTCAGGAGCTGTTTCCTCACCACCATCTTCCCTCTTCCCACCACAAGTGACTCAGCACGAAGCCGCCAGCTTTTCCCCCCTGCCTGGATGACTTGTCAGATCTCACCCCCAGTGAACAGTGCACTGCAGGAGCACAGTGGTCCCAGTGAGGGGTGATGGACATCCTGACATCCTGAGAGGTTTGAGAGGATACGCATTCATTTCTCCTAGTCCTGAGCTGTTGGACTTGCCCTTTCTGGTTTTATGGGCAGCGGCTCAAAACAAGAATAGACTGATAACTGTAGAGCTACCACCACCTCCAAAACTGCAAGCTTTGCCCCAGAATAATCAGTGTTGCACCAAATTGTTCTGAGCACTGGCCAGGCTGAACACCTCATGGTCCACGTCTCCATGAGCACATGCAGGACTTGACCTGAATAACTTGCCCACTGTTTTATCCAGGCTCCCCAAATTCATGCCATGAGGACCCACACCATAGATGTTTGCACACTCCTCTGCTGGCTAACAGGCAAAGCAGGCAGATCAACAAAGCTGTGGGCTGATACATGTGGCATTTTCATGCTACCACACTGGCAGATGACATGGAGTACTGCCACATTTGAGCTGTGGGCTCCTGCTTCAGTGGGTGCTGACTAGCTGTGAGTGCAGCTGCTGGGTGGCTGCTGCTGCTGCTGTGGTGACAGCCTGTGTCCAGGGAGCTTTGCTGCTGTGCTTCCTTTTAGAGTGTCATTGCTGCCTAGAAATACACATATCTGGGGACCCCCTCAGTGCTGCAGGAAGCTTGTGCATGAGCACTGATGGCTTTCAGATCTCTAGGAAAGGTTGCCAGGGCTTGCTGCTTGGAGGGAACGGATGGCACGTTGACTGCAGTCCCTGCTGTGGGATGTGATGTGCTGTTCTAAGGGTAGGTGGTGTTTTGGAGGTGAAGGGCCCACTGGTGGTCCTGCTCCTGTCACCAGAGCATTTGTTGTACAGAGTGAAAATAAATGAAAGCAGGACTTTGTTTTTTCATAGAAGAATCTTTATTTATCTGCTGAGTGAGGCCTTCTGGTTTCTCCTGGTGAGTGGCTGCTGCCAAGCAGAGGTAGGTGCTGGAGCCTGTGAGCAGCACATGTGCTTGAGCTCCATGTGGCATCTTCTGATGAAAGACAACCATGATGAGCTGGTGGCACCTGGGCCAGGCCAGAGGAGAGGGCCACCATTTCTGCTGCTGTGTTATTTTCTCACTGACTCTGCCAAGCCACAGGTCTTGTACATGGCCACTGTTTTTGGAGGGAAGTTAGATATATTTACTTACTGCTTTGTGCCACCAGCAGAAGGATCTACCTTATGCCATCCAGTCTAACCAGAGCTGGGGTCAAACCTGCTCAGCCAAATTTCATACTCACAATTTTGTATTTGCACATATGCTTACATTTAAGTACGTGGCTTGCAGCTGGCATCTGTGCTGTGTGGAGCTCAGCACCTCAGGGCTCTGCCACTGAGCTGTGTGGGCTGGGCTGGGGCTGTTGAAGGACCAGAAGGGGTGAGAGGTGCCACCCCAGTGGGGCACCCAGCCTGCCCCCCTCGAGCCATGGGTGAGAACTCTGCCTTTTTGCTGTGAAGAGTTCTGTGCCTGCAGAAGTGCTTTTTTCTACCCTAAGCGAGATCAGATGGATTGTAATAGCAGAGTAGGCAGAGAGGGGGGCATATAACAAGCCCAAAACTGTAAGTGGGGAGCTTCAGTGATGCAAATAGCTCATTCCCAGAACTCACACTTTGGCTCAGCGATATGATCTGATCAAATTTGTCAAATTCTTTGACAGTTAAAAAAAGAAAAAAGAAAATGAGGACTTTATTTGGATAAATGGATTTTTATTAAAACCCTTATAGCATATATTGTTTCACTCAGAACTTAATCAGTGTGCCAAAGGCTTGAGTTTCTGTTGAAACTCTGCTTCCTTTCCCTCTTGCCCAGGTCTGATGGCAGGACCAGGCACCTGCATTGCTCTGGTGATCCTGCATGGTGGTTTTGGTGTGGCAGAGCCAAGCACCCAGGCATCTTCATATGCACAAAGAGACAGTCAGAGCAGGCTTGGGGTGCCAGCCACTGTTGCACCTTGCTCCCTGCTGTACTACCGCAGCCAGAGCTGCAGGAGAGGCAGCAATGGGGACTGAGCTCAGCCCTTGGAGGTGGCCTTTTCCATGACCCCAGCAGGCCTGGGCACCAGCTGCTCTGAGTTAACTGCTGGTGAGCTTAGTTTCTTGCACTGGTTACAGCTGGGGCCCAGAGGAGCCAGGGTGAGCTTGGGAGTGGGGCTGATCTGCAGGGAAGATGCCACAGTAGGAAAGGTTCATTTATTCCATGCAGCCCGGATGGGGAGATGTGCAGTGCGAGCTCTCTGGCTGCTTCCCTTCTAGGCTGGGGCTCCTGTGGCTGAGTCCCCTTTTCCTTGTTGCTCACCTGCCATTGCTGCAGCAGGAGCAGATATGCTGCATGGAGATCACCCCAGCATGGTTTGGACTCAGGTAAGACAGCGTGAGCATGCCTCTGTGTCAGGGTGGTTGGTTTTGTGGTGTCCTGGTGGGTTGTTATACCTGCCTTCTTGGCAGTGATGCTACTTGTTGCCTTTTGCACTGTTTGAACGTAGCTCTGCTGGTTTTGCTGTGATGGTGCCCAAGTGAAGTATTACAGGGACTGCTTTCTATCCTTGCAAAAACACAGATGAGAGCAAGTGATTTAATGTTAATGGGAAGAAAAGGAGAAGCTACCTGCTTGGGTGTAAAATCTGTTCTTGTAACCAAGATGAAGTGTGTTGTTGCTGACAGGGTTTGACCCAGTTCTCTGTTCAGCTGGGCCAGCTGGTTCTGGGAAACTCCACCTCCTTTCAGTGCAAATATGACATCAGCTCAATTAATCAGGCTCCATACAGTGAAAGCATTGAAAGCCAAAAAGTCCTCTGTGACATTATCTCTGTCTTGATTCTTGGGGGAAGAAACACAGGCACACAAACCCCTCCTAATGAAAATCAGACAGTGTGAGCAAGTGGCTCTGAAGCAAAGTTTTTCTGCTCCTAAACTGTACTTCAAGTCATTACAAGCTTTGCTTGCCAACGTTACAGTAGCTGAAGCAGTATGTACAGCCTGTGATACGCAGACTGGAGTAAAATCTTCTTCATGACATTTTGTTGTATGGGAAAGCTTGGGTTTTTGGAAGACGCTCCGATAACACAATATGGAAAGCATGCTATCTTAGCATTTCCTACGCCGACTTGGAATGCCTTCTGTTTGGAGAAGATCCACTGGCAAGTGAGGGAAGGTCTGAACAGTCAATTTAGATTTTTCTTTTAAATGTATTCTGTATGCATATACTGTGGTTATTTTGAGATTTTTGCCTTCTGGAATGATTACTGTCTGATACCAGATAGAAAAGTCATTATGCATAAAACATAGGTGTACAAGGAGTTCAATAGCTTAGGGGAGCTGTGGATGGAACCAATTAAGTTTCCTTAAGAGGTGCAGATCTTATTTGTCATTAAAACACTATTCCACACCTGACAGGCTATCACTGCTAAATTAAAATGCCTTGTAGAGGCTTCTTCATTTTCTCTGAAGTATGGTTTTGCTAAGGACAACTAGACACCCTAAGAAAGGAGCAACATACAGTTGCTGTCCGCACATCAAATACAAGATCTCACTGTGTCTCAGTTCCATCTGCAGTTATGTCCTTCCATGGCCAGCTTAGATGGGCTTGACACAGTTTTGGGCAGAATTTGGAGTCCTAACCTCCTTGTGAATTAGATCAGCATTGGTCCCCTCTGGGCTGTACCCTGCAGGTCTGGCTGTACCACTTTGCCCAGAGGGCCTGTCTGAGCAGGCAGGGCCACTGGTACAACTGTATTGTGCAACAGGAGCATCCATGTGTCTCTTCCAAAGAGCTTACAACTTGCAGGGGTGTGTGAGTGGGATGTTATCAGAACATGTAAAAGTGTTTTGTGCATTATATCTCTATTATCTAAGTGTCTTAGAGATGGCTGTGATTGATGTTGCTGACCGGGATGGTAGACTGCCTGATCCATGTCAGTGGAGCAGAGGGAAGGGTATGGAGGAGGAATGACAGCAGTTGTGTTGTGAGGGGTGGCACTGTAGATATGACAAAGACAGCTGTAAGGGAGGTGTCAAAGTGTCTGGGTAACCTTGCTCATTGACAGTGTTAGAGAAAACAGCTATGGGGCAGGCAAGTGGAAGCTCTCCCAGCTAAGGGTATCTCACTGCACCTTGCCCTGTCTGTCTGTATGGGGCAAAGACAAAATAATAATACTCCCTTAACCAAAACCTGGCCCAGTAAGCCCTGAACCTGTAGGATCAGGCTGCTGCAGCTACAGCAACCTGGTCCAGGTCTCTGCACATCTGGGCTACACATCAAAAACGTAGGATGCTCAGCTCTGTTGTGGAGTCCTTAGTCACAGCTTATGTGGGAAGGGGAGGTAGCAAGCTGCCAGCTCAGCCTTCTTTTCTGTGGAATCACAGCTGGCGCCAGCCTTTGGTTGCTGTTGTACAGTGACTGCTCTTCATCCCTAGTCAAAAAGGGATTTGTTTACCCACTGCTAACACCTGTGTGTGGTTGCACCACTGGGGACATGCACCTTGCAGGCTGACCCTCAGTGCTGGGTGCCAGTGTCATGGAGGAAATGTGCCCAGGCCTGTTGCTGAGATTCATACCTAGCTTTTAATAAGCAGCATTAGCAAAAACGTGAGACTATGGGCTAGCAGGGACAGCAGCTTTTCCTCCTTTCCTCTCCTCTTGGAGGATGCAGCTGTGCAGTTGCCAGAGTATCTACTGATGCCTGCTCAGCCCCAGACACTTGTGGATGCTGTGCACTATAAGCCCAGCAACCTCTGTGCTGTGTGCAAGCAGCTAAAGGAAGGCAATCCAAAAAGAGCATGTGGAAAGAAGGCTGGAAAAAGAGTCACTTGGTTATTATAGTGCTTAAGAGGGGGAAAAAATTGTTGCAAGAGCAGCAGAATTTATGAATCAGTTTTTTTTTTCTCTGGCGTGCTCTCCCATGGCTTGATTATTTTGTATCCATCCTGACTACAGCTTTTCCTGTGGCTGGGGTATTCACAGCATTGTTTTCCCATGTAGGATCTGTGGTATCTTATAGCACGAGTAATTTCACATTGCAGTCTTTCTCTTCAGAGGGAATAGGAGTTCAAGTCTCTCTATGCATGTTCCTGAGACTCATAGGAATTTGGTACATCTGAGGTTCCTCTGTAGCATTACATTTGACTGATATCAGCCATCAGGGTGCAGTAATACCAGGAAGGACTGGAAAGTAAATAGTGTAGTTGTGTACATCTTCCCTCCTTAAGAATCTGGTCTGGGAAAAAACATACATGCCATTGAATACCAGGTCATTTCATCTCCCAGTTCCCCAGCTGAAGTTGTACAGAGCTTGCTCATATGGTGCTCTGACTATACCTGTTCTCCTGTTAGGCTCTGATCTTGCAGGCACTTAGTTTTCCCCCTTAGCAAGTGCCCAGGAGACAGCAGAGCTCTTGCAGGACTGAGCTGACACACACATACAGAGCTGGTGAGATCAGGACATTGTGCTGGCTCATGGTGGAGGGTTCCTCCTGTGCTCCTGGATCTGGATGAGGGTTCCCAAAGTGCTACAGCCATCAAAACACCATTTCTATGGGCAGAGGGATCTGCTGGGCCAGTGTGGGCAAAGGTTGCAGAGCAGGACACCCTCCTGCGAGATGACACCATGTCCCTGTGTGGCAAGGGCAGGGTCCCTTACCAGAAGATGCTAGGAATGCTGGTGTTCTGGCTGTGGCACAAGCACTGGGGCTGGAAGGGGTCTCTGCTAGCTTCTGGGAAGGGGTGGGAAGTGTGGGGATTGCTGTGTTCATGCCCAGGAAGGAAAATGTTTTTTCAGGAACTGTGGCCTTTGCTGTGAGCTGACATAAAAATCGAGGTGCCCATGGAAGGCACTGAGTCCCAGCTGTGCTAAGGGAGGCAGGCACTTGAAGCTCAGCAAAACCTTCCTAATCCCAGAAAAATGCTTTGCTTTGAAACTCTTTTTCCCAACAGGATGGGAGAGGCCTGATGTGTGCCAGCCCGGCTCGACCTGCGGAGCCCAATGTGAAGCCCATTTCCCGAGCCTCCGGCACATGGCGCGGGCATGGCCAAGCACTGCTGGCAGTCACTCCTGCTCAGCGCTCAGTGCTGGCACCAGCTAGAAACAAACAGGCAAAGTGCCACGCCAAAGAAAAGGGAAACATCGTACTCCTTATTTAATCAATACCAACAGGCATATTAACAATCGCTTACCAACATGTGCAATTATTTGTAACCCACCAGTAAACATGCTTGTTGGGCCAAATCTAGTGGTCCCCTGCAGAGGGGAGAAGGCAGGAGTGTGTTTGGGAGCTCACTGTCATCCTTGGGGATGCGGATGGGCTGGGTGCAAGGTGCTGTCAGCATAGAGCTGCCCCAGAGTGCTGGAGATCCAGGAGCACCACAGGTCCCAGGGTGGTGCTCATTCCCAGGTTGCTGTAGATGGGTGATAAGGGCAATCTGTGCCAGTGTTTTACCACCCTCATTGTAAAGAATTTCTTCCTCATGTCCAGCATGGATCTCCCGTCTTTTAGTTTAAAGCTATTACCCCTTGTCCTATTACAACAGGCCCTGCTAAAACATCTCTTCCCATCTTTGTTTATGCCCCTTTTAAGGACTGAAAGTCCACAATAAGGTCTCCCCGGAGCCTTCCCTTCTTCAGGCTGAACAGCCCCAACTCTCTCTGCCTTTCCTCACAAGAGAGGTCCTCCATCCTTCTGATCATTTCTGTGGCCCTTCTTTGGACCCTCTCCAGCAGGTCCATATCTTTGATGGCTGCCTGTGGCTGGCAGTGCTGCAGCAACGTGTTACATGGTGCCATGGGATAGAAGAAAAGGTGGTAGAAAACCAAAGTCTGGCCTCCAACAGGGTGATGATGGCCCTAGTGTTTGGACCCTGTTAAGAGTCTGGCAGGTGCAGGACAGTTTGCACCAGGGATGGTGTCAGCCAGGGATCGTAGCCTGCCATGCATGGGTATGGACAGGAGAGGCACTGCTGGAGGAGGACCTGCAGGAGGGCTGGTGGTGATGGGTGAGCCAGAACACAGCTGGGGCTTCAGTTCGTACCTCGGGGGGGGGGGGGGGGGAGGGGGGCGGGAATGGTGCTCCTGCCATGGCACTGGTTTAAGAATAACTAAGCCTGTCCTCTTTATCCATGTGAATTGCGTCTCTAGCAAGTGAAATACAGAAACACCCAGTGCTGAGTTTCTTACTTCTTCCCTGGAACAGACAGATTTTTGTGAGTCCCACTGGCTGCAATGAGGGCATGCCCATAAAGAAGGGCAAAAATAGAATTCAAGAGTCTTTCTTTAGTGCTTAAAGCACCCCCAGGAGAATGTGCTGTCAATGTGAGTGTGTGCAGGCAGGAGAGGCAGCACAGCCAGTCTGCAGGGTGGGTTGGTTGGGAGAGGTGCTGCCTCCCTGCTCCTGGGGCCAAGGAGCAGCAGGGCCACCTTGCCTGGGGGGGAGGACACCAGTGCTGAGGTGCTGAGCCCTCTCTGGGTGTCAGCTCAGAGACCATCTACTCTCTGCGATGTTTACAAACATATCTGCCTCCAAAATCTGCCTGAGTTTATCAGTGAGGCAGGGATAGCATTACAGAGCTGTGTGCACACATGTTATACATTCCCCCAGCAATAACTCCTTCCTCCAGTTATGCTATGTATTTAGTGCATTCCTCCACTATGATAATCATAAACATGCTTCAAAAAAACAAGCTAACGAGGTTGAAACAGAACATAGAAGCTGGCCAGATAGCGGGAAGAGGCTGCTGCAGTCCCTGGGGCTGTGACTTGTGCATCCTGACAGCCTCTGCCCGCTCGGAGGGCAGCAGAGCTGCTGCCTGTTGTGGGAGCAGAAATGCTGCGGTGGATAGGGAGGTGAGAGCAGCCAGTCCTGCTCACTGCCTGCCGGGCAAACGGCTGGGGCTGGCAGGGATAGAGGGGAAAGGAAAGCTAAAACATAACAGAAGTAATAGGAAGCAGGTTGAAAATCTTTTCTCTATTTACGTATCGACCCACAGAGGCAGGGGGAGGCTTTGCGGTGTGTTCAGCTTTGTTAGCTGCCTGCCCTGTGCCAAGGGTGACGGAGTTGCCATGGGGCCACCACCAGGCCTGCGACCCCTGGCAGCTCTGAGTCCCTCGGGCGAGCAGTTCCTTCCCAAAGTGTCTGCATTGTTCTCGGGCTCAGAACCTGCTTTCCCACAGTTTGCACATGAAGCAGTGAGCAGCACGAGGCTGTTACCGGTGCCTCAGATTTGTGTTTGGTTTCAAAATGGATTTGAGGGCTCCAGGTCTGCTGATGCTCAGCTAATGACGAAGTGTTCTCAGGTTTCTGTGGCTGGTCTCTCTCCTTTGGCTTGTCTGGAGGAGAAAGCTGCTTCTCCAGCTGGCTGTGGACAAAGCTGCTCCTTTCCCTTCATCCCACTTGCTCGGGAACGAGCACCCTACAAGCACTGACTGCCCCAGAGTGGACAAGGGTGCAGGTGACTGACTGAGCTCTCTCTCCCCCACCTTGCCGTCACCAGACGATGCCAAGTTTGGACAGAGTTTCATCCTCTGGTGACCTCTGTGGTACCCTGGCCCCCAGTGTTGTTTGGATCACTTTGGGGTTCATTTTCCAAGGCCTTCCATAGCCAGGACTGATGGATGGCGTCTTTTAGAGGTAAGAAAAGTGGAGTGGAGTTGCCTATGTCTGCTCTCTGTGGGATACCCAAAGCCTTCCCCCTGGCAGGAGCCACTAGTCTGGGAGGTCTGGGCAGGAGTTAGCCACTGATGAAGTGCTTTTCCCTTGCAATCTGCTCCCTTACTTCATGGGAGCCACTGGCTTTCCTGACGAAGCAGATGCTCTAGCATCCCTGTGGCAGCGTGCTCCCTTCAGCCTGAGTATGTTACCTACCTGCTAGTAAGCAGGGACCTGGTGATAAGAAGGTGGTGTTTCTGGAGGATTGGGGTAGCCCAGATGCTTTGCCTGTGCCTCCTCTCAGCTTGCCACAGAGTTGTGCCAGCTCTGGTGCCTGCAGCTTCTGCCCCACTGATGGGTGCTTTGTCCCACCATGCTGCTGGGCTTGGGGAAAAGCGTAGCCCTCCCAGGACATGATGGTGCTGAATACTTCCCCAGGCTTCCTACCCATCTTCAAAAGCAACTGAGGCACGTTTGGGAAAGGAAAGCAATTTTCTGCTCTCTGCCTTTCTGATACGCAAGCACTGATGCTATTTTTGCTTATTTTCCATCCCCAGGACAATTTAATCATAGCATTTCATCTGGGCAGCCTGTGCAAGCTCCGCTTCCCAGGACCGCCACAGCAAAGCAAACCTCCGTGGTGTCTGATGGTGAGGGTCACACAGGGTCCAGTGGGGAAGGAGGAGGAGGAGGCGGCGGCGGCTTGGATTTAGTGCTTGAAGTGCAAATACTTGGCTGGGAGCACGTGTCGAAGCACTACTGTGTGTGCCTCTCTGTCTGCGTTCATCTTTCAGGCAACAAGCGGCAGCACGTTATCGGGTGTGTGAATACATATTTACTACGGTAGGCCCAGAAGGGCTTTTCAACAACTTTCCCTGCATGTGTTGCTAACAAGTCACTCTACAGATTTACCAAGTGAGCAGAATCGCAAATGTTTCTCTTTACAATGAGAAGTAATCAGAGAAGGTCTAAATGGCAAACAGCGATCCAATATATACGTTTGTCACAGATATAATGTAAAGTCAGCTCAGCCTCTTTGATGTCACATAAACATGTCATTTTGAAGTGACTCAGTTTTGCTGGCATTTCATCAGCGAGCGCACAACAAACAGCGCCAATTACGCTCCATTGCTGTTTATCATTTGCCTCCTTTAAAATGCCCATCCATTACCAGCAGAGCGGTTTGCAGTGTTTAGTCTCTGGTGGGGATGGTATTCCTCAGCCCCGAGGCAGATTCTCTCTTTCGCTGTTTAACCCACTGGTTTAATTACTATGTGGGTTCAAAAAAAACCCCACCCCAGAAAGTTACTCCAAAACCCCTCTGAATTCTGTATTCCAAACCTATGTAATATTTAGACAGCCTCTGAAAAAGGAGATGCTGTGGGGAGATGTGGTGGGAGTAGGATTTCTGTTTGAGGAGGGAGGGAAGAACGTGTCCCCATCTCCTCGAGCATCCCTGTTATTTGCCTGGTTTACATCTCCCAAGGGGAAAGACAGGCATTTTGGGAGGGGGTGCAGGTCTCATGGCTGGGCCCTGGGATATGCCAGTGTGGCACAGGCACAGAAGCCAGAGTACACCCCACCAGCTCAGCTGTGTTGGGTCCCAGTATAACCAGTGCATAGAGATCCCCTCTGAACTCACAGCAAAGAGGTGAATCCCAGCACTGGTGCTGTAAAATCCATTGCTGGATAATTGAATGCGATCCATCATGTATTAGCAAATGCATTCTTCATAACGTGCATCAACCCCCACACGTACATGTGTGTATGATGCAGTCCTCAGATCCTGTGTTGATGTTACTTCAAAGAGTCTGGGAGATGGGATACTATAAATGTGGTGTTTGAAATTCTGATGCTACCAGCTGCTGAACTCACTGAAAAGAATAGTTATTCCTATTGCTTCCCTGCTAGTAGTTAAAAAGTAATGAGTCCTTTTGTGCTTTCTTTACATAGCAGGCTCCAGCCAGGAAACTGGATGTTTCCTTGTCAATAAAATAGAAAAGAAATTCCCAATATTAAAGGAACAAAGATGAAATTGAGCAAGTCGTATGTTATTGTGGTTAACAGCCAATAAGGAAAACCAGAGTTTTGTTCTGCTGACTTACAAAAACATTACGCTGTAAATATCTAACTCCATTCTATTTTAGTGTTGTGGGGTTTGGGGTTTGGTTTTTTGTTTTATTCCTTTAAATTTAATTTGTGAAAAAATTCCCTCCCAAAGTTTTGGTGTTAGTTTGCTTCTCCCCCCACCCTTCTCTCAAAGCACCAACCAAATTACACACAAGGGCCTGGTCTTTGTTACATCTACAAAGCTTAATGGAAACTGTAATTTTTCACATGAAAAAATAATTCTGGGGGTGCTGCACAGTGAAAATGGGATTTTGGCACCCAAGAAAACCCAGTCAAAGAATGGGAGGAAAATGTCTAAGGCTTGTGCTGTTATGGGCTGAATGAGGAGGGATTTGGCAGTAGGAAGGGTGGCATGGCTGCAGCTTGACTGTGCAGCCTGGGGTTGAGGCACTGGTGATGGGACAAATACTTCCAGGCATGCTTAAGAAACCTGAGCTATCATAAAGTGTGGGCACTTTTCCTGAAGTATCAGCAGGCAGTGTTTTGGAGGAGTTTCTTCACGTTTCTGAAGACGTTCTATGACAAATGCTTGTTTTGGGTGGAAGAGCCCAGCTCCAGGCACTTTACTTCCAGGCAGGGATAGGTACTGGCACACAAGCTGGATCCAAAGGTTGCAAATCCAGCGTGTCATAGAGCAACACAGCAGAATAATTCTGAGCAGCTATAGACAAGAAAAGTTGGATGCAAACTGTTGAGTTAGTCTACAGATTGTGCTGGTCATTAAACATAGCTCTGCTGTAAGGTGTGCGTGCACAAATCCACTCTATATATTTGAAGTGTCCTGACAAAGGCTGTGGTTGCAGCATTTTCTTTCCGCTGAGTCCAGACTGTTCCCGATGAATAATTTGTCCTGTTCTAATGTATAATTAAAATCCAAAGGTGGAGACTGCTGCCGCCCATAAGCGTGACCATATTCCCATATCCCTGCTCTGCAAGTTGTCCATTTTAAAAAGGAAACCACATATGCACCAGTGAAGCAGGAGCTGTGACCTGGCAGCAGCGAGTGCCACTGGTGGGACTGTGGTCACCAGAGCCCATCACCTTTGCAGGCTCCCCAGCCTGCCCTTTGGTACCTATTTACCCTCTCCACAGACTTTGTGTGCTTCCCTTGAAGGCTTACTTAAAGGACATGGCTTATGCCAAGCCACAGGGTATGGCAGGTGTAGTTCACAGGCAGAGTGACTACATGCTGCTGTGGGTCTGCATCCCTGACATGGTTATGGTGGGAGTGACACTAACACAGCTTCCAGCCCTTTCCAGCATGCTGCTAATAGGGGCTAATTGCTGCCTACTGAAAAACTTCTGGAGGATCCATCCACAGAAGCTGTAGAAAGGTTTTGGATCATCTGCAGAAACATGGTTTGTTATTTGGGGTTTAATTGTGAGTTTAGTACTTCTTTTCCTCTCCTTTACTCTAGTGTGCTTAACAGATCCCAGGAACTTTTTGGACTTTTACCCTCTGGAGCAATAATCACTCAATGCTGAACATGTCTATCATTCAGGAAAGAGCACATTACAGAGGCCTTAGCTTTCTCAGGAGCAGGACCAGAGATGAGATATGTGATGCTCTACCTGGCAGGGCAGTTGCACAGCAGCTGCTGGCCAGCACAGCAATATCAAGTCCTGTACAGCCGTTAACCAGAGGGGAGCCAGGGGAATTGATGCTCCTGGGAGCAGAGACCTGTGCTCCAGACGTTGGCCCACTGGGAGATAAGGCACAGTGCTGTTCTGAGCTGATGGAGGAAATTAATAGTGCTGCACTGGCAGCTGAGCCATCCCAGCACACCTAGCAGATGGGTTGTTATGGAGGAATTCACCTGTACCACCTTGGTCCCTGTACTGCTATCAGAAACAGGTCTTTTCATTGCCTTTTATCTTCACAGTAGTTTAAAGGATGCAAGTGGCAGCAGCCTCTCTAAGAAGAGCTTTGCATAAGTAAAGGGTGCAGTAGCCTAGGGCTGCAGCAGTGCTTGCGGGAGCACTGCCCAGCAATGGGGACCTGTGTGACAGCAGCCCCAAGCCATCCTGCATCCCTGCACATGGGTGGTTGGAGGGGCACTCTAGAGGCTCAGCCTGTGTATGCCAAATCTGCACCTCACCTCCATCCTAGCGTGTTGCAGAGGCCCATGTTCAATGCATCATCGGCCAGGGGTGTGGGGTCTCTGCGCTGTGTTGCAATAACTCTCTTTGCTCTGCGGCGTGCAGCACATGGGAGCATATGGCTCTGTCTGGTTTGTTTGTTTGTTTTAGGGTTTTTTTGTTTCTTTCTATTTTGGTTTACTGTCACAAATAATTTAATTATCCCATGACTTGCCATTTCAGTTATGCATTGTCTCTGTTCCTGTTTGACTTGGGGGCAGCTGTTGAGCTCTCCAGATTTAGGGCTCAAATCTGCTCATCATTATGTGTGAGCACAACACAACACATCTTGTAAAATCGGCAACTCTGCACAAGGTAGGCATGCATGAGGGCTGATGTGCTGGGGTGCAGCTCACATCCTTCACTGTGGGATGGGACAAGCCCTTGGCCCCCATGAGTTCCTTTGCAGGATCCAGAGTGGTCTGAGCACACAGTGTGTGTTTGTTAGCAGCCAATAAAAGATGACCCACCTGAAGCATTCATGGGTTGTGAGATAGGCTGCAAAAACCAGCTCTAAGTTTTGTTGTTGTTCTTCTCAACAAAACCAGCCATGAATCTTTGTTAATTTGGCTTATTTTGTTCAGAGCCTTGAGTTTATACTTTGTAGGACCTCCTGTTCTTGAAGTTGGCCTTGTAGCTCTGACACCAAGTAGTTTAAAAGCAATCCCTAGTTGCTCCACCTGTACAAGTGGAGGGATCAGTGAATGCAAGATGAGATGTTCAAGGAATCCCTTGAACCCAGCATCCTGAGGCTTGAAGAAAAACGCTTGGCAATAAAATGCCAAGAGTGGGCTGTAATTAGCATTGTGTTGATGACTGATACATTAGGTGCTGCAGAACTTGCTCAGAAAATTTAATCAACTTGTGTGTTGGTCCACCACTTCTTATCAAAACCTCCCTGTTTGTATTTACATCCCGTAAATCCCAAAAAGTAGCTATAAACACTCTGCTGGAGACGGATGGATGACTTGTGCCTACAGGCATGCGCCCGGAGGGAAACATTTGTTTGGCTTTCACCTATGCTTTTCTCTCGTGCAGTGGATTTAGGAGGCATGTCCTGTGGGAAGATAGGGAAGCAAACAATTCAATAGTATCTCGCCGGGGCTCTGCAGACGTTTATAAGACATACAGCTGTTTCTCTTTTTAATTTGGAGGAATACAAGCCTCACAAACAGGGTGGTTGGTTGTTCCTACAAATAAAAGCCCACAGCTCAAAGGCAAAATATTTTGAAGACAATGTACAATAAGAGCCTTTTTTTTAGCCATGTAAAAGCTGTTTTATAAAATTAAGCTGGAAATATCATAAGTGGGAAATGACCACAGAATAAATAGGAACCTTTTAGAAAGACAGCAAACATGTGTTATTTATTTTCCTAGTAAATGGAAGTGGCAGATTCAATCAGCAAGAAACATCAGATAGTTATGACCATTTTAATCACATAAAAAAAAAAGTTCATAAGTTCTGTTTATGGTACATTTAACAACATTTTCAGTTCAGTATGGGGGAAGTGAATAACTCCTATTTAATAGTGAACTAGAGATAAGATGGGACTGCTTCTTCTAATATAGGCAGAAAAGGGGCGAGAGGTAAAACAGTGAAGTGTCTGTGCCATTACCTTTTGCACTCCATGTCCACATCTGGAAAGCATTACGACCCATTGCATCAGAAATACTTTAAAACTATCAAACAGTTCCAAAGCATGCACTGTACCCCATGAAGAGAGACAGCCTTCATGCCTGCCATTTCGGAAGGCTTGTCAGCATGCCAATGAAACCTATTTTATATGAGCCTATCTCTACTTATATTTGTTTGAAGGCTTTAAAGTCACGTTCAAAAATGTTAATGCTAGATGTTAATTTTAGAGATGGGACAAAGCAGGGGTTATAAAATAGCCAGCTGAGATTAAATCCCTACATAATGACAAGCTGCTGAGATGCCATCAGTAGCTGCAAGAGGAACATGGAAGGAGGGGCCTGGACACGTGGCATGTGTCTTGGCACTGGGAGTGCATGAATGCCAACGCTGACCAAAGCCAACACAGCATTTGTTCATCTTTCCCTCTATTCTGGAAGACATTTACCTCAAGTTGAAACTGCCACATGGACTTGTGCATTATAGAGCAATAACTGTATAGTTCACTATACATATATATATATATATAAAGAAAATAGTCATAAGCAGATGTGTTAAGTTCTTGATCTTCCAAGATCCCTCAGTGTGTGTGTGTGTGTGTGTGTGGTCCAGGAAAGCTGGGCAACCCCAACTGCTTGGCAAGAAAGGTCAATTTTCCTCTCAACAAATGTCCCATTACAGTAAGAGGGGAAGGCTCATAACTGAGGGACACAGAAGAAAAAAAATACAAGCAACATAAATACAAGGGAGTGTTAACTGTGTGCAGAATGGACTGATTTGTAAGAGGAAACTGTGTGCTTTGGTGTATACTACATGTGGTATTAGTGTCACCTTGCTCTGGGTTGTAATATTGTAATAGCCATACTAGAGATGAAAATTGTATTCTTGGGATGAAATATGGGTACTGTAAGAGGTATCCCTGATGTTATGTGCTAAATGAAAGGAAGTGATGCTGCAAGTATGCGTGTAATTTCTATCCTCATTCTGAGATCTCTGCTTTCTGGTCAAACACAAGTGTTTTCCTTAGAGACATCAGTAGATACAGAGTAAGCTCATATCCTTGGGATATCAGCTGTATTGACATCTACAGAGCAGCAAACCCAAAGTGGGGTAACAGAAAAAACCTCAGGGAAGTCTTTATCTGGGGTGAAACAGAAGAATTAGCAGTGACACAGCTGAAAAGATATAACCCTCAGGCCTGCAGAGGTGTTGGGGGCTTGATGGTGCCCAGAGAATAACCACCTTGTGCTTGGGGTGCCATGAGATCCTGCTCCAGCTATATGTCCTAGGAAATTGGCTGGAGGACATGGCATAAGGCTGCTCATCTCTTGTGATCTTGTTGACTTCCAGCAAGCAGAGATACACAGCTTACATATTAGAGTAAGATTTGATTGCTTTTAATGACAGGTCTTCACAATATAAAAATATGTTGTTTAATTGCCCCATGTATATTAATGGGGTCAGCGTAAAACACAGGGAGCAAGTGGAGAGGCTGTTTCGAAGGTGACAATAAAACTTGTCCTGCATGGGTAGATGTTTATCTGTCAAAGAGCTACTCAAGGTCAAGATGCCTCTACACATCTGCTGAAAATTGTTTGTCCCATACATTTGGTTCTGGGATATGGGCCCTGTTTCACTGTCAGGTTAGCTTGAACAGCCTCTGGTAGCTGTTAAACTAGTTCAGCTTTGCCCCATAGTGGCTTACGGACATTCCCAGGAAGATTCCCACCAGCAGAGAAGTGGGGTTTAGGTTAGAAATGTGTTTGTGTTGGAAAAGTGGTTAACAGCATGGACAGGCATCGTTGGTTCTGTAACCACGGCAGTCACGGAATCTGGAACATGATGGTGTATAGCATTAAAAAAGGGAAGAAAAATAGTAGGAGTCGTCATGATGGATTCTCTCAGATGCAACCCCATTATGAAACCTAAGTATCTTTGGCATAAAGTAACAACTATGGAACATAACTAGGTCAGTGCACTAATGCCAGGAACAGTCTGAATGGAGGGTAAATTCTAGCTAGTTCGCAACCAGTGGTCTTGTAGTGTGACTTTGGGCACTTGTTAAGAAAGCTGATTTAGAAGGAGACTTGGAAGGGAGAGCAGTTCTAAGGGAAAGCTTGTGCTGTTGGGTTTGTTCCTAGGATGAAGGCAAGATAGTGTTTGTGGGGAAGGAAAGCAAGACCATGTCCTTACTGCTCACCCTGAAAAGAACGTCTGTAATCAAATTAAATGCAGTTTCTTGCTTTCACTTTCTAGCTGAGCAAGGAAGAAGAGGTTTATAAGATCCTCTGGTGCTCATATCCTGGGAAGACCTTGGGGTTGAGAAGGATAAAGGAATTTTCTTGTGGTTGAAGTCCCCAGACGCATGGCGTTCAGCTTTACTTGTCTGAGTGCAAAATAGAGCCATAAATCTTTTGAATACATACACGACACACATTTTGGCCTTTGGAAATCTGCACAACTTCATACCACTTGATTTGCCTTTGCTTTAAAATAGCATCTGTGAACAAAGTCACAGAACATGCTAACAACCGAGTAAAAGTGCAAACCCTCTTTGTTTTGTTTGGGCTGTGTGTCCCTACATGTGTATTTATAGCGCAGAAAAAAAGCTACTGTCCACAACACAGTAGTTGTGCCTCAGGTTTAAGGCTGCCACTCAAATTCTGGCTGTCTCTTGAGGAAGGTTTGGATTATCAAGCCCAGTGGATGGGCTGTCTTGCAGACTGAAGTCAGGTGGCTGCTGATCTTTAGGGTTTCACTGGTTTTGTGTATATGGGGTACTGTGTCAGTGAGTGATGACAGCCCTGTTGTATGGGGTGTGACATGTGAAGGTGGTTGTGGGGTTAGCAAGCAAAGAAGCATGGGAGAGCTGTGGCTGTCACATCCCTGGGCTTCACTGCTGCTCTGTGGCATCAGACTGCTCCAAGTGAAAGAGGTGCAAGGTCTTGGGCCCCCAGATTATCCTTGGTGGGAAAGCAAAGATGAGTAAACCTGAGTAAGCATGGTCTCCTCCGGTTCCTTGGCAGGTTCAGTGCTGGATCTGTCAGAGGTCTGGTGGTTTCTAAGCTCTTAATGAACAAGTTCATCAGCAAAACCAGTATGATTCAGTTCTTCTGTCAGAAGCAGCCTCATGTCACCTGCAAAATGTGACAGGCATGTTACTGTATTTGTACAGAGCAAAGACAGGCAACAGGTAAGTGACTGCCAGGGTCTGAGGCCTTGGCTTTGCAGCACGGGTAGGAAGGAGCCCAGCAACGTACAAAACAGTCGGGAGAAACCAACTCTGCACAGGGCTTGGGGAGCAAGTGCACAGCATGAGGCTGCCAGGGCTTGCCCCTGGTCAAAGATTTCTTCCATGTCCTTCAAGGCATGAAGTCCAACGGGGGAGGTGGGAGATGGCTCCATTCCCCAAAGGGCTGGTTTGGGCGGACATACTTTCTTGAAGGCTCGTGGCTCCTACTGCTTTGACAGGGACCCAGAGTTATTCACCAGCAGAGATTGTAAGTGGAGCAAGGTTTTGTTGTATGCTAGGATAAATGTGTTTCCACTCTGCTGAAACACTGAAATGCTAAAACATGGGCACACCTTGGTGGCTCCAGCAACAGCAGCCTCAGCATCAGTGCTCAGGACAAGGCTGCTGATTCCCCCAACAGCCCTGAGAGAGTGAGCGTGCCTGATCTCTCTCATGCACATTTGCCCTCTCTCTGTATGTATGTGTACATATACAGCTTAAAATAAACAGTGTCACACAGCTGCTGAGTCAGAGACTGGGCCCCAGCTGGGAGCCCACAGCTTGGCATTACCTCCATTCCCTCGGGGGATTTCCAGCATAATTTAGCCTTGGGCTTGATTAAGACCTTGGGTTGCAGCAGCCAAATAAAGGCTTATGATAGTGGGAATATAAAAAATAAGAATTCATAATGCTGTGTATGAGAAAAGCAAGGAATGGGGTCACACAGCAGAAGGAATAGCCACTGCTGCACAGCTGTACAGCCTCACATGTGGCCCTGCAGTGGATTCTGGGCACGATGCTGCTGCTTCCAGTGCAGCAAACATGTAACAACAAAGTCAGTCATGCAACAGATGATGCCCTTTTCCTCTGACCCCTGATGTTTTATAGAGAAAGGGAGCATCCATGACACAACAAACATTATTTGTTCAAGCTACCCTGTGGGAGCATTGCACCACACCAGTGAGCAACCCAAAGGCAGGTACGTTGCCTTCCAGCCATGCTGTGCTGCCCCAGCTGGGGAGCGGGCATGTGAAGCCCAGCCACAGGCACCCTTGAAGGATGCTTTTGTGTTGGCTTTTGATCAGGAAAGCAGAATGCTCAGCCCAAAGGAGATGAAAAGCTGTTCCTGACCCGCACATGGGCAGTATTTCTTCCCTGAAGTGAGTGATAGTACTCGGCTTGGACACATTGGTGGTAAGGTGCAAGCATGAGGGGGATGAGCCCCTCACCACAGTTTGGTGACAGGCGCTGGGCTTGGCAGCGCAGAGTAATGTCTGTTCTGCATTCGGGCTCGCCCCTCTCTCTCTGCCCCAAAGCACACACAACTGGGTAATTAAAGTCACCGAAATGTTCTAACGCAGGAAGGTAGTCTGTGTTTCATCAGGAGGAGAAAAAAAACCAGTGCTGGCTGTCGTGCAGCACTGCGGACAATAGCTGAAAGAAGCCTAGCTCTTTTCTCTCTCAGATACAGATCTCCCTTGCTGAAATAGACCTTTGCTGTTACATTCCTCCTACAGGGTTAAAAGAGACAATTAAGAAAGAAATAGTTATATTCCAGGACATGGTACCAGTTCTCTTTTGCATCTTGGGGGTCATTTATCTTAGTGCACTGCTGCGCTGTGCCAGCAGCATTGGACTGTCACAGCCCCAGGGCCAGTGGCAGTGAGACAGGCACCATGTTGCAGGCTGTCCTCATGGGAGTGAAGCAGGATGTGTCACTGCCAAGCTAAGCTGGTGCCTGGTATAGTGTGTATGACACTGACAGTGCTTCCTGCCTTGTGAAACTAAGACCCAACCCTTGTCCATGCAATGGGTGGCAGTCCCAGTGCAGGACTGGTTACCAGCTGCAGGGAGCAGGAGGGCTAATGGCAACACTCCACCATGTGGGAGTGATTAAAGAAAGAATTGTGCTGGATAGATCCCATATGAGTTAACTTAATAAAGTTGTGGCCTAATTAAACCACATCCCTTGCATCTTATCTTTCTTCCTGCATGTCCAGAGCAGTGCCCAAAGACTGCACTGCTACCGAGCATTCACCTCATGCTGCAACCCAATGATTGCTACTTGCATCCCTGGTCACTAATGAAACTGTGGGAGAGCATAGACTGATTCCAAGTCTTCAGTACCTGGAGTCATTGCACACTGGTCAAGCACTTGAGGGTATCCCATCTTATAAATAGTGAGTCAGATGCATTCAACTCTTTCCAACATGGCTGTTTTTAGTAAGTATATCTAATTAACCTTGAGCAGTATGGAGATCTGAGAGCTGGGAACAAGCCTCATAAAGTGAAACAGAGTAAAACACCTCTGAGTTTCAATGGTCCCTCCTGCTCGCCCACCACTTTGGAGACTTATTACTGCCCAGCCTCTCAGTGGCTAGGCTGGAGATGTCATCTATGGGTGGCAAATCTGTGCCTGGTGCCAGTCAGACAAAGGAGAAGACATTAGGGATGACTTGACAGGGTGGTTTTGTAGGTGAAACCTCACACCCATGCACCTGTATGTGCTGCCCAGCAAATGCAGAAGGTCCTGGTGTGGTTTGCTCTAGGTAGATATTAATTTTAATGCAGATCTGTAAAAGCTGAAGCTAGAGGGTAGCTGGAAAAGCAGCTTGGGTGTCTCCTTCAAAGCTCACTGGAGATGTAGAAGGGTCCAGGGTAGGACGTGGCAGGGAATTGGGGCAGGAACATGCATTCCATGGCAAGAACAGCTTTCTTTGCATGTTTATTGATGCCTGCAAGTGGGAATTTGTGACTGACCTGTAAGAAAAGGAGTCAAAGCTTCTCCCAAGCGGGAGCACAGGAGGTGTATGCAGCTGGGACCATGCAGGTTTCTTACATCTCCCTCAGTGCCACAGTTACAGCTGTGATGCTGAATCCCAGCTCACCACACAACCAGAAAGCTGATCCCCAAAATTATGTGCTGTTAAATGACTTGGAAGGAAAAAAGTATACTAGTGAGTTCTAATAGGAAGGTTTATATTCTGCATATCTGGTCTATGTCTTGCTGCAGAAATAAACAGCCCTTAACTGAGAAGTCTCTATGGACAGCAACGTGATAGATGAAGGAGAGATGGTTGTATCATTTTGCTCAGTTGATCATTACGTGGAATTATAACTGTATTATCAATAAGCCTCAATGTCATTACCTCGTTATACTTGGCAAACGCACACATGCACTCAAATAAACATTCTCCATTAGAAATATTGCAGCCCATTAGCCAACTCTAGCTGCCCTCAGCCCAGCCAGTGGCTCCCTGCTGCTCACCTGGCCGGGGGGGGAAACTGTGCTGCTCCTGCAGCAGCACCAGGGCCCCCCACATTCCCCTTCCTGCACCCCGTGAGCTCTGGACAGGCGTCATCAGGACATGGGCACCGTCAGCCCATGTTTTGCTGAGTCTGGAAGTTCATCTTTTAAGGAAAAGACATTTTAGTGCGCACGCAGCACCCACAGCCCCACGTGATAAATCTTATGGCAAGTTTCAGGGTGTTTGTTTTTAAGGAGAGAATTAATAATGATGGTTTCCTCCCTAATGAAGATCAGTGTCACAGGAGACTCTAGCTATCGAGTATTTCATGTATATGGTCTCAAATTCTTCTGTATCCCTCTGCAAGTTATTTTCACTCAATTAATTTTATTTTATGATCAAGTAAATGGCCCACAGTGCTGATGGGCATTAGCTGTGGAGCTATCACATTATAATACAATCAGGTTAACTCCTAGCACTAGGAGTTAACACTCCCATCTGCCACACATGCCCAAAACCTGATTATCTTTCTGGAAAAGCATGTCTCTAAGTCTGCTTGTAACCTGCAGCTGAGTTACCATCACAGGCCAAAGAACCATGCACCATGGAGGGGGGGTACAGTGCGGGACCTGTTGTGCCTCCAAAAAGAACCAGAGTAGGTCAGAGGTGATTGTTATTCTTTATGTTTTTTTTTTTTTCCTTTTCTTTAATTGTGCTGTTCATAGTGTGTGAAACTCCTGCAGCTTCAGAGCAGCAAGGGGAGAAGCTGGGCTTCACAATCTAGCAGGCTTTCAAACCCAAAACTGGTATTTTCTAAAGTCACTTTGAAAATATGTAAAGGGCCACTTGCTGGAGTTGAGGGAGGAAAACGTAAGGTAATCCTTTTGCCCTAAACCTGGGTAAGATACCCATACTCAGTAGAAACTCCACTTTTGTTAGGAGGTCTTGGGTGCCAAGGTGCATTTCTAGCCCCTCTGCCCAGTGCCATGGCCCAGTAGGTGCCATTGTGTTCTGCAGCCCAGCATGGTGCAGTGCGATGTGCCAATGTTGGCCTCCCAGCATCCCCTGGCAATCAGTGAGGTTCCTGAGTATGAGCAATGCTGATGCTGTCCTCTGGCTGTGCCCATGGACTAAGCCAGGTGTCAAACCACAGCTGAGACCTGTCCCACCTTACCCTTCATGCTGGTATTGCTTCAAGAGGGCTTGAGTTTGAAGAAGATGGGCTTTGGCTGGGTCCTTGGTTTAAAGCCACACAGCTCCCGGCTCCCACCTCTGCTGGTGCTGCAAAGGGCCTGAGGCACTCACAGCATGCAGGCAGGATGGGTAGGACTGTGTTCAGGCAGTGGGTGCTTTAGGCAGTTTGGTGGATGGGAAGATGAGTTCTGATTTAGATGTAAGCAGTATTGAGCACAGCAGGTACTCCAGAGTGACTAGACCAGGTTGAACACCGTGAGATCATAGGATCATGGACTCATAGAGTAGTTAGGGTTGGAAAGAACCTTAAGATCATGTAGTTCCAACTGATGAGATTTGGAGGTGTTTGTTTTGTCCTATATGTTCTTGAAGACTCCAAGCCTTTCCTTGCAGTCACTAAGGCTGGAAGCTTTCTTTCCTTAAAGTTGGCTCAAATGCTCTCAGCTCTGGGAGGTGAAGCTTGAGGGAATAGCTCCTTAATGATAGTGATAAATATGATTTAGTCGGTAATAACATACTCCTGGAGTCTGTGCCACTGTTTTTTCCACCCAGAGGAAATCCTTGCAGCCTAGAGCAGTTTGCTGTGTAGAGAATGAACAATCTGGCAATTAGAAGGAAAAAAAAACCCAACCATAATCTTCCCAAATTTAACCTATTAAACCTACAGCAAAAATTGGGTCTCTCTGGGTTTTCCTACTTAGAATGGGACTTGGAGTGGCAGGTCTTAGGTCTCAGAGAACATGGCATTGTGGCAGACTTGTCCTGGCTGAGGCTGGTTTTAGGCCAAGGGAGAGATCTGCTCGAGCTGCAGTGCCAGGACCACATCACTCCATCCCTCAGCATCTATGCCTCTGGCACTGGGAGCACCGTGGCCACCCCGACAGGGGCATGGGCGAGCAGCGACCTGTGCAGGAGCTTTGGGCTGAGCGAAATGGCAGTTTTACTGCTTAAGTGCAAACAACTAAAAACGCTTTCCCAACAAGCACCCAATAAAACTGTATTATTACATCCTGTGAACAGCTCCGAAATCCTTAACTCGGGGATATCAGCAGCTCCTCAATGAAACTGAGCTAATAAACAAGTAGATGATTAACAAAGACAAACATGAATCTCGGTACCAGTGACTTCATATTAAGAAACCTTCTGGTTTTAATATTTGGCATGTATGCATGAAATAATTTATTGCTGTTTCAAAGCAGTTTCAACTGTTAAACATTCATTGGTTTGCTGAAGGAAATAGTAAAGAAAATTCTTTCATGTGAACATTAGTTCTTAATTTTAACATTTCCTTATTTTCTATAATGGGATTTGATGTGGCAATAAGCTTTAGGAACAGATCTAAGTGGAAAAATATTGTTAGCAGGTGAAGGTTTTCTTACCAGATCCCTTCACTGCTGAACAGGACAGCTTCACAAGCAAGCACCCACAGAAACATGGTGTTTGAACGGCAGGGAGGATAGCCTTCCTCCTGTGCCAAAGCTGAGGAGTAGCCTTAGGGATAGTGAATAAACCCTCAGGTGAGAGGCACACTGCATCCCTGTGCTGCTGCCGCCACCCAGACTGTGGGAAGTATCAGTTTACTGTGAACAAAGTGCATCAACTTATGACTGTGAGCACCGGGAGACCTTTGTCTAGGAAGGTGCTGTTCAGTCATCACTGGGGGTCTGCCAACCCTTGCAGCGCATGGCTGGCTTCAGGCAGCCGGTGAGCCCTGATTCACTGCCGGAGCTTGAAGGAAAACTCTGCTTTGACCATGGCTGCTGCTAGCGGTAACTCTCAGCTCTTCAGAAATTGAGTTGTGTGTGGAAATCAGGCATTTCTGCACACAAGTTCCGTGCCCTGTTATATCTGGTCTATGTTTACGCATTAATTGAAGAAAGAAGACGTTTTGCTTGACAGCACCGTGCAGCTGAGAGATAATACACAGAAACGTCTCCAAAATACTTCCAATCTATTTTTATTTTCAAGCAGCCCTGGATAATGTCATGGCACAGCGCACCTTTAACTTGCTCTGGAAAATACAGCAAATGTGTGTGGGACCCACAGCCTGCCCTGTGCTGCGTGCTGGAGCAGCCTTGCACTGCTGCTGCCCAGCGCTCAGGCTGGCACAAGGGCTGTAGCTGCTGTAGCATCCCATGTGGCTGCAATGGTGTTAGAGGAGCTTGAGTTCAAAGGAACTCATTTGGTACAATTTTTAATGCAATGAGAGCCACAGCTGGGACAGGGTGTGCTGTGCTGTAGGTTACAAATGCCTTGCCAAGTCCTGCTCCCTACTAAGCACCAGTGCACAGCTGCCATCCCTTCACATCCTGGGCACCCCACAAAGCAATGTGCGTAGCACAAGCTCGCTGTCGCTGCCATGGCTCTGTGCTGCCTACATCAGAATGGTCTTATTTAATGGAGGCATGGAATAATGATGATACGTTTTTCTTTCCCAACCTTATTTAACTATTAGTGCTGTGGGATATAGAGAGGTATGGATAGGCAGGAAAACCGCGGCATACTTTTGAATAGGAAATCTAGCAATTTATTTGTGGTGAATTTAATCTCCTGTATTTTTTCCAGCTTGGTTTTCACTATTATTAGGCACAATTAAAAATTAGTAAAGCTGAGGTAAGAATTAAAGTTTGTAATTAAATTTTCTCTCCCTCCTGCGGTTAGCATGAGTTTGATGTCGATTTACAAGGAAGACTCCTTTTTGCGGCAATTAGCTTTCAAAGGAGTAGGCAGTAATGGAAAGCATTTGCTAAATTAAAAAGACTATGGTAAACCATGGCTATTTACAGTTAAGGGGTACTTTCTGCTCGGTGAGGGGCCAGTGGTAGGCACCATCACTCTTTTCTGGCTCCTGCATGGGCCCTGTGGCCGCTGGGTGATGCCCATCTCGGTGCTTGGGCAAGCCCCTGCAGCCGGCAGCAGCCGCGGTCGTCTGGAGGAGCTGATGAGCTATTATCCAGCAGCCTTTGTATTGAAGTTGGAGGTGCTCTCGCTCTTCCCCCGCGCCGTGAAACCGGGGAAGTGGGAGCTGCCCGCCTGCGCGGCGGCTGCCCTACATAGAGCGAGTTCCCAGGCTTTTGCATCTCATTTCAGTGCAAAAGTCAAATTGAATGACTCATGCCAAGTCTTTTTATCTTGTCGCTGTGACTGTCAGCGTAGCTGAACTCCAATATGACTGTAGCTATTGGGAGGATTATTTTTAAGTACTAAGAATATATTTATATGTGCAGCGATACTTCATAATTTTCAGCTGATTTGATCTACCGGAGCAGAATAGTCCCTCTTTATAATAATCTCCAACATGTTAACTCATTCATCTGGGTAAGGCAACAAGTTCAAGTGAGGCCTTCAATACGTTAATTATTCATGCATGAATCTTTTATTTCATCTAGTCTTATCCGCACCAGACTGCCTTTTCTAGGAAAGCTCTCTGTTGAGAAGAAAGCAACAAATACTCTATGGTGATTTGAGGGGAAAAAAAAAAAGTCAGCTGCATATTCCAAACTATAAATTGTCTCGTCTCAGCCTTTTTTCTCTACTGCCATCTATTGTGCAGTGAAAAATGCATAGTTCACAGGCACAAAATCGCAAGTTCTGGTTTAAATGAGAAGGGTCATTTGGTGGCGGCTCCTGGGTGCTTGCAGTTGCTTCTGCTCATCAGAGAACCTATTAAGTTAATAAGAAGAAGTATAAACGACCAGGAGGCAATAATTAGGAGGCCCTAGGAGCACACAGATGGGATCTGGTGTTGGGAAGTACAGAACCGGCTGCCGGGGGGTTTCTTGTAAAAATGCCCCGTAAAGGAGAAGCAGCTCCTGGCTCCCTGGACACCAGCGCCTGGATGGCCCAGTGTGGGGCCCCCACTTGGGACTTGTCCTCCAGGCAGGGGGTGACACAGGGGCCTCTTGTCTGTGTTCCTGGTCCCCCCTCCAGTCACACACTGTGGTCCCTCAAAGGGCAGATGTAGTCAGTGCCTGTGCAACTGCAGGTGATGACCAGATTGGAAATGGGAATTCTCTCCTCTGCTCACTCCCTCCTAGAGGTCATCTCCTCTCTCCAGAGTGTCACTGTGTTCCTGCAGAACTCGTGCAGAGAACTAGAAGGCACTGATTGCCATCAGTAGTGACAGTAACTGGGCAAAAACACCTTCAGAAAAGCAAGTGCTGTCAGCCTTTGATGATCAGTTTTTTGTCCAGCCTTCATATGGAAACTTCTCTTTAGCCTGCCTCTGCGTTCTAGTGGACTCAAAAGCTTTTGCAAATTCTGCAGGTTTGTTTTGCTGCTGTTTGGCATCTCCCATTTCATTTACGCCAACCCAGAGGAAGCAGCAGTGTTACTAGGTCACTACAGCAGCATTTTGATCTCCTGTGTTAATATAAATTATTTCTGGGCTACAGTTCAAATTCACCATTTCTGAAACCAGCATTGTGTTTCAGCTGGCAAGAGCCATGTGAAGCTGAGCCTGGTGACCTTCACCCTACAGCTCCCAAGCACATAGACAGGCACTGCTATTTGTGGGCTCCTGGCTGGCTGGGTAAGACAAGGGTGCATGCAACACCATGTCTCCAGGGTCTATCAGACAGAAGGCAGACCAAGGCAGGTTGGCTGGTACAGGTGCAGCACCACCCATGTGTCACCAAAATGTATGCTGGGCTGCCAAAATGCCAACATGTGGAAATGGTATTAGATCCCTCTTGCACAGGACATTAAAAGCACGTTATTTGTTCTTTATGTGTTTGTTTGTAAGTTTTGCTCAGCTTTTGGTCATCGGGTGTTTTTCCTGAAGTATTCCAAGTGTTTTGTCTCCTGCTCATACTGGATTTACACTAACCACACTCTCTGGAACAGGGTTACTCCTGGTTTACACCGATGTGATGGGAGATCCTGGGGTTTACGAACGTCAGCCAGCTTCACAGTTTCCCTCAGGGTCTTGCTCCCATTGCTGGTTGCCAAACAAACAGGATCAGAAGAGAAAGCAGCAAACAGCCCATGCCCCTCTCTGCTTGCACTGCTGGTGTGGAGCCATGCTGTGGGCCTCAGTGCTGCAGTCACTGGTGACCACTGGTTTCTAGAGATGCCTACTCCACACAGTCAAACCTACCAGTAATAGGGGGGTTATTGTTACTGGCAGCTCAAGGCAAGCACCTTAGCAGTGCATAAGGGATGCATGGCAAATATTCCAGCAGCTGCCTGTCCCACTGCAGGGATGAGGTCCCTTCCCTCTGGAAGCTCTGTTTGCTTCCAATTTTATCAGCCATTTCCTGGGCAGTAAAATAAAACTGCCCGACAATAAAGATAGCACCAGTTAAGCCCTTCTTCACTCAGGCTGCCTCTCAGGATGTCCCCATGAAGACACACCATGTCCCATCGTCAATGGCACACAGAAGGGAAGGATGTGGTCATGTCACAGCTACCAATTTAAATGTACTTGTATGGCGCTGAAAGCAGCAAATCCACAAACTAAAGGAATTTAGCAGCAAAATCATGTGGAGGATGACAACACTGTTGATGCTTGTTTAAAAAACCCTAAGAGGTTATGACCAGTATATTTTCAGGGGAAAGAAAGTATAAAATAATGAAAAAAAGATCAAAGTAACAGAAAGTATATGAAAATTAACAACCATCCGTAATACATCTTACATGAAAGACAGCTGAAAGCCAGTTACTAGTGGAGTATATATGACAGAGCATAGAATTGGTTTTGAACATGTGAATGGTGTAATGTGCTGTGGCCCTAGGGCAGAAAGAAATACAGCTACCACGCCAAATATCACTCCTTTTGCTGAATGCCATGACAGTACCTGTTTTACAACTTCACAGATACTACAAAGTCATCCATCTAGATCTAAACCAAAATGACATTACATATTTTCTCTGATTTATTAGTAAACTACTGAGTAATAACATTAAGCTTTTAGGAAAAGATTAACAACACTGTGCAGTGGTAACCTGTCATCTTAATTTAAGGGAAAGCCGCTGAAAATGCTCACTCTTTGTGAGGGAACATGCAAAATCCTTTGCCTAATGGATGTGGAAATGGTATTAGATCCCTCTCGCACCAGGACATTAAAAGCACATTGTTAGTTCTTTATGTGTTTATTTGTGAGTTTTGCTCAGGTTTTGTTTGGGTTTAGTTTTGTGGCAGACAGGACAGGATGCAGGTTCTTGCTCACCAGGTTTGTGCTCCCTGCTTTTGCCCTGACCCCCTTTGCCAACCTGGCTCAATGCCATAGCCTGCTACCAGGACTCTGTTGCAGTGTCGTGGTGGTGGCAGCAGTGGCAGAGGGCCTTGGCCTTAGTGGCCATGCTGCCAAGTCCCCTGGCATTTCTATTAGCCTCTGCCTGGGTGGCACATGCCCCCTGTGCCAGCATCTGGGGCAATACTAAGCTGTGGCCAACAGGCACAGCAGTCGGCCCAACATAGGTTTTGGTGACACATGGGTGTTGCTGCACCTGTACCAGCCAACCTGCCTTGGTCTGCCTTCTGTCTGATAGACCCTGGAGACATGGTGTCGCATGCACCCTTGTCTCACCCAGCCAGCCAGGAGCCCATGAATAGCAGTGCCTGTCTATGTGCTTGGGAGCTGTAGGGTGAAGGTCACCAGGCTCAGCTTCACATGGCTCTTGCCAGCTGAAACACGATGCTGGTTTCAGAAATGGTGAATTTGAACTGTAGCCCAGAAATAATTTATATTAACACAGGAGATCAAAATGCTGCTGTAGTGACCTAGTAACACTGCTGCTTCCTCTGGGTTGGCGTAAATGAAATGGGAGATGCCAAACAGCAGCAAAACAAACCTGCAGAATTTGCAAAAGCTTTTGAGTCCACTAGAACGCAGAGGCAGGCTAAAGAGAAGTTTCCATATGAAGGCTGGACAAAAATTCCCTATTACTTCCCAGACAAGCAGTCATCAATATGTGCTAGTAAAGCCACACATGCTCAGACAACACATTTGGCATAGAATTCCAAGCCCACTCATGACTGCAACTATTGCTCCGAAATCTGTCAGAAAAGCAAGGAAGGGAGGAGGGTGTGCAAAGATTTTGCTAATGATTCAATACTAAAACACAAAATAGGTATTCTAAAAATACTGCATCCCAGTCTAAAGCTCACTACTGGTGGCAAAATTCCAGTAGGTCAGGATACGCATCGGATCAGCCCTTAATGAGGTATTGAGAAAGAAGTGCCAGTAAAATATACAGGCCAGCATATATTTTATGGGGAAGATAGTCTGAAGTCAACATTGCAATTTACTAATTCAGTAGAACAGCTGGAAAAATAAATTTGTTTAGCTGGAATAGCACATCTATTTATTGAGCCTACTTCCAAAGCTATGCACATATCAACAGTAGGATTGGTCTCTAAAACACGGGGGAGGAGAGGCGGGGGATGATGGTGAATTCAAATTGATGCGCTACTTATTCCACACTAGTAATTCAATTAATGATTTTATAGACCCTGCACTGGCTCACATTCTCAGTCGTTCTCAGGCAAATGAGATGGGGAATCAAGCAATTAGCTGGGGTTGGTAACGCGGTGGGTTCAGCATGAGCAGAGTGCAGCACAAAAGCCACCTCTTGTTGCCTGCTGGAGCGCAGGGCAGCAGGGAGCTCATCTTCAGCTTTTGGAGAGGAGGCTGGGCGGCTGCTTCCACCCTCCTGCCACCAGAAACCTTGGTCTCTTATTCCCATCAACAGCAATGGACTGGCAAGTGCCAATGAAAAACAGTTTCATCTCATTGCTCGTTTCCATCACTTTTTTTTTGGGGGGGGGAAACCCTAACTGAGGTTTTCCATACTCAGTCTTTGCTGAGGGCTGATGACATAAGGAAATAGTTGAATGTGATTTCTGAGTTATGACCAAACTTTTGGTCAAAGCTATAGCAAAGCCAGTGCTTGAAACTTGAGATGAATGTAAACTTGATCCAGGAAATTGTTGGGGTACCTGCCTAATTTTAAGCAGTGAAATAGTCCTACTGCATTCACCTGAATTACTAAAGTGCTTGAAGATAAACATTTGCTGACATCAGGCCATGAGACCCCCTGATCTGTGTTTCTCTCAGACCTGGATGAAGTCAGGGCTGGGCAAGCAAAACGAGAGTTTCCCGTAAATCATGCTTTGAGTATTTCATTTCTTTCCGGTACTTCATAGCTTCATAGCAATATTTGCTGATCTGCATCAGGCCTTGTACTGTACTGCCATTGAGAAATCATTTTCATATGCCTGTGTGCACGTACACCACAGGCACTGGTCACTGTCACATCCCTTAAGAGGGTGTCCCCTATCCTGGTTTAATTTGGGGTAAGAGCCTTCTCAGAAAGGCAGCAGGCATACGGCATCGAGGCATTCCTCTCAGTTGTTTTTCCCAGTATTCACCCTGTTAGCAAACATTGTTTGGTTTTCAAACGAATGTTTCTCTGAAGACTTCAAACTATATTTTTGCTGAGATCCAGCAACTGCCATCCTTGATCTCAGGGATGCTCTGCACTGAGTGACTGAATGTGCCAGGAATGCCTGCTGAACATGCTGCTGGTGAGGGCTGCACTGGGTCAGGGGTGCAGACAGAGCTGTGTCCCTACACTGTGGTGCACACATGACATGGCCTTGGCAGTGATGCCCGCTGCTGAGGCACACACAGTTATATTCTTTCTATGTAGCAAAGCTACCTTTTTTCGGGAGGCCAGCGAAGGTCTCTATATTTTATTCACATAATCCAGACCTTCAGTGTCAGTGCCTGAAACGAATTACTGTTTATATTAGAAACTTAGTTTAATAAATTAAGTCTGGTCCATGAACTGTCAAAGTTCCTATAGTCTGCAATTCATATAGAACAGATGCCTTTTCCATGACTCTTAACTAGAAGTGGCCAACTTGATTGCTTCCTTTTTGCCATTACTACATTCTGTAGGTTTAGTTATCTACTGCCTACAGAGAATTCAAAACAATTTAAAAGGGCATCTGGTATAAAGCACTCTCCAGGAAAAAAAAAATAAATCCCCAAAAAAACCCCTTTCCATATACAATAACTTTCTGTTTAGGTCAAAGAATTATTCAATAATTGGCACTTTTTTAACTAGACCATTCAGAGTCAGTTTGGTTTGGGTTTTCCAATTGTAGGTAGAGTTACACGGTTTTTTTTCTTTCCAAACAAGCAGGTTTGTGAGTCCTAATTTCCAACATATTTGTGGCACTGCTGTGATTAAGACCTAACAACTAATTTTTGTACAAGTAACAAACACATATTTCAAAAGTGCCATAAATAATTCAATGATTTTTTCCCCCAGATTGTTTATAAATTATAAATTTTCATTTACTCTGTCCTAGTTTTATATAATACTGATAAAAATGGATAGCTAAAAGCAATGGTTTAATTGAAGTATAGAAAATGATGGTAGGAGGGTCAGAACAGACCTCTTTCACTTGTGTTCCAGTTTCCTAGTCACCATCATTTAAAAGGCTGAACCCCCTAATATGGGCTGTTTAGAAGTCCTCATTTCCAATATTTATGTTTTGTGAAGCACTTTTAATGCACAAACAGTTGTCACATGAAAAGTTAATAATGAAGCACATCTATGAGGATGAAAAGAGATGCTCATTGCGTCAGGAGGTGCACATCCCGGCATTGCCAGGTAATATTGTTCTTGTGTTGCACACTAAAACGATTTATCACAGGACCCTGATCCTTCTGGTGTGGGCACTGAAAGCTGCAGGATCAGGACACATCCCCACAAGGACCACAGGGAACAGCTGCCTGATGAAACTTTCATTGTGCTCATTGCTAATGCGTTAAGTTCTCAGGATGGGCTACAGCCCTGTCATGGTTGGAAGTGAGAAACATTTTTCCATGTTCCTGTGTCTGTCACAGCCTGTGAGACGAAACAGCCACAGGACAGCCTGAGCTATAGCCAGTGATGCTGTGGATGTGGTGTCCCTTTGGAGGAGGATGTTTCATTAATGCTGTGGCATGGGCTGCTGGCAGCAGGGGCTGTTGAGAAACTGCACTCTTCACCCCAACACAGCCAGACTCTCCTCTGCTGCTGTCTATAACAGGCATCTCGAGGCAGGCTTAGCTACATTGCAAACCCGTGTCTTGGGCAGGACCATGATCCATGAGTTTCTCATTTATACACAGAGGATATTTACTAACAGTAGCTGTGGTCTGTGCTTCCTCTAGTGATGATTTTCACAGCTCAGACTAGCTGTGTCATGCAGTGCAGTGACCCTCCATTGATCACACATCAGCAAGAGGTGCCAGTCTGGGGACAAGTCCTTTGCTTTGGTGCTTTCCTCCTCTCTGCAAAAAGTGAGAGTAGGGCCAGAGGAATAGAGAAATCTCCAAGCTGAATGACCCATCTATCTGTCTGTCCTCACAGCCTAACCCTACCCATGCTATGAGCATCATGGTTTAGAAGAAGGTGAGGGAAATTTTGCAATTCTGAGTTTGAAATGTAGGTTAGTGAACCTCTGCAAACACACTCGTATCCAGAGGTGCGGGAGGTCCTACCTGCAGAAATACACTCTGCTTACTGCAAGTGTCTGTCCTGACCTGCCCTGACTTGTGCTTTCTTTACAGATCCTCTTTTTTGTATTATTTTATTTTTTATTTGACTGTGATGGTTAATACTGATAACTAAAATACTTGTGACAGGGGTGCAAATTGCCAGGAAGGCTGACACCAGGAACAACATGCTGACATCCCCCTTTGCAGCATCTGTGCCAGCTGGTGAGCAAAACCAACTTGCAAGACCCAAAGTTTACCTATGGTAGAGTGATGCTGCTCCATCCCAGTTCAGCCATGTCAGCTTACAACAGGCAAAGATCAGGCCCACTAGCCTTATAAAACCAAACCAGTTACCCAGTATAAGAACAAAGAAAGGAATGTGTCAGTGGCAGATGAGAGGGGAGCAGGGGCTGCCAGGGCTGTGCAGGAAGCTGTGCTTCATGTCAAGCAATGACCAGCCTCATGGACAGTCCACCCTGCTCAGGGGCTATGGGGTTTATTGAAAACATCGCCTGCTTCTGCAACCCCAGCCTCCTTCTTCAGCTCACAGAGCCAGGCAGCAGTCATGGGCTCAAAACTCTTCATCATTCCTGCTTTCATAATTGATCACGACAACATGGATGATAATGTTACTCATTAGTCATAGAAGTTGTTTCCTCTGTGGAAAACGGAACTGCACAAGGACGGTTATATATACATCTATGTGTTTTCAGTAAGTATACATATAAATTACACATACATGTGTAAGTAATATGTAGCAGCATAATTTTGCTTGTGCAGAAGAGAAACATCTCTGTTACTGTGTTTGTGTAGACCCAAACTCTTATGCAAATACATTTTGTTGGATATTGTCTTGGATACAAAATGAATAGCAAGTGAAATCAGGATTACGAAACTAGAATGCAAATGGAAAACACACACCAGAGCTGAGAGCAAACTCTTTGTGCATCGAAGTGCAATGTAGATGTGTACTTCTATGCTTTTTTATGGGAAGACAAACAACTCCGAATCTAGGAAGCACTGGAAGAGTGTTGTCACCGCACTGATTTTAGTGTGGCCTCTATTTTTTGTAAGATAGATGCCTGCAGAACTCATCCCATTGCAATTGCTGGCAAAACTCCTGTTGGCTTGGGTGTTTTACAACCTACAGTCATCTCAGGTTTCCAGTAACAAGGGACATGGCACTAAGCAGGGCCTGTAAGTGTGTAATTGTAGGTGTTGATAGGTCTGCACCATGCATGTGTTTAGGCATAGATTCACGCACCTGGCTGAAAGGGGCTCAGATTCGCTAATGCTGACTGAGGTGCTGCTGCTTCAGCAAAAGACTTCTCAGTTTACATAACTGATTTTTGGTTAAACCTGGCTTGTCCTACTCCCAGTGAGGCCAAACACACCAGGATCAACTCAAAATGTTACTTCCAAAAGTAGCGACTTTCTTCTCTCATGCTTCTTTGATTTCTAATTTAAATCCATTCAGAAACCCTATGTAACTCTCAGCTGTGTTTTTCTTGGTGCTTTTGAATTCAGTTATTAATCTCAAATTGTTGGGAGATTGGTTTTTTCTTACTTGGTGCTTGTCCTCTTCCTCCTGCACTAATGACATGACTTCAATCTGCTGGTTATGCCTTTCTCCTTCAATTACTCTGTTCTGAAACTTTCTTCATGTCTGTAATCCTTTTTTTATTGGCTTGCCTTTTTTTGTCTTCTACCCTTTATTTTACTGTCTCTCCTGTCCACAATGCTCTAATTATCTTGACTTTCCACAGCCATTTTGCAAGCCACTAGCCAAGGCAATTTCAATAAATTTGAGCCTGCCAAAGTATTCTTGGATGGTCCCTGCAATGGAATTATACTGTACTGAACCTAAATCCGACCCGCTGCTGCTCTGATTATAGCTCTGACTGGTCTTCACTAAAAAACCCCAGCACATTTAAAGAGACAGGTTTCCTATTATCTTAAGAGGCAGCTGTCATTCTCCCACATTCCTTTTTTCTTTTTCTGATTAGTTTAGTAAAACAGTGTCTGTCAAACCCATTCTTGGCAGTGATCTTTGAACTCCATTTCATAAGCTGAAATGCCATTGTCCCGTAACACCTCAAGGTCTCTCTGTGACCAGCTCTGTTGTACAGTGCTATGGAATAAAGCATTTTTTCAGCCAAATCCGCATGTGCATGGTTCATCAACCACTGGAATTAAGGGGACTCTTTCCAGTGGCTTCAGGGCTTTGGATCCTGCCCTATTTCTATTTGCCCTAAGAAGCACAAGCTTTTGGCTAACTCCCCATGGCATCGTCCTCTGAGTCACAGCTTTACCTCCTGCATCCTCCACTCCCAATGAAAAAAGCTTCTGTGTAGCTGCCGACCCTGGATGACCTCCCGGGGTTGTTCTCCACTCCATTGCAGGACTTATCCAACTTTTTATAGCTGTTAGGCCCCAGCTGCAATCACACATGCAGGCGGCTCAATGGCAGAAAGTCAGTGAAGTGTTTCTATTTGACAAAGAGGAGCACTGGAGGAAACAGAAAGCTTTCACAATGATGCCAAGGGCTCAAATGCAGCCATTCCCATGGTTAATGTCTGTATCCATGTGGATATCTTGTGACCTGGGGTGCAGTGTTGCACATCCCTTGCACTAAGTGTGTGTGGGAAACTGGTGTGTGCAAGTGCTGGGAGCTGACAAAGGCAGGGCCAAGGGCCATTCTTGTGGATGCTCACTGTGATGGGCAAGCAGTGTTGTGGTTCAGTATTGCTCACGCCAGCCAAAGCAGGAGGCACACTGTGTGCTGCACAGCACAGGGAGCTGTCAGCGAGCTCCTTGCAGCTTCAAACCCTTCTCAGCCTCCTCTTGCAACACCAGTGTGCGTGCAACTGACAGAGCTGCATTGATCTGCTGCTTTGCTTCTTTTATTCCTAGTCATTTATTTCATGAAGAATAAAGAATTAACCCCTACTGAGCAATGAAAATAAGCCTGCTCCCTTCTTCGTCTTATTTTTGTTTTCGATCACTCCTACTTCACCTTGCTTTCCTCTCAGCCTCGCTGCATGTACCAGCAAGCTCATGATTACAAAACATGATGTTGTACTTGTCCCTTGAGGTTTTTCCCATTTGCAGAGTTTGGTACAAGGGCCCGATTTCATGTAAGGAAAGATTAACCCAGTGCTACCTGCTGAGGAGCTCTGGTTGGGTTTGAGTGACTCTAAGTATCTGAGGCATATCTGAAAGCCTTTGGCAATGAGCCATGGGGTTCCTGAGGCCATTGCAATGGTGCTATTGATTGCTACTTAGTCAAATGCCTGTCAAGGCCAGTGGGAATGAATTTAGGGACAAATTAGCAGATTTGGGAGTGCACAGCCCTAGTGTGCTAAGAAATAACCTGTGTCATGGTCAGAGACAGAGACCTCTTGGCTTCAGAGTCTTGGGACAGTTTGGTGCAGGCAGGCAGTGAAGGCAGGAATGGCTTTGGTTGCCTGACTGGATGAAGGTCTTTGACAATTCACCTCTTGTTCCCTCTCACTCAATGAACCCACTTGAGAACAACCTGATTAAAACAGTACAGCAGGGCTTTTTTGGTGCATCAAAATGCAACCTCACACCACTCTTACACCTGGGTAGAGGGAGCACAGTGGCTGGCTACAATCACAGTCCCAGGTCTCCCCTCTACATAAAGGTCTGGGGTCTCTGGGTACCTGCCCGGCCCTGCCTGTGAGCTGGGGAGTGTCAGGACAGCATCCACATGCTTGGGAGCTCAGAAAAGTCTCTGGGACTCCTTGTTAGGATGAAGAACAAGTACCAAGATGATATTTAGCACCACTAACTAGCTGTAGAAAGCTGATTTTAGCACTACCTATGCACATAATTTTCTGCCTTTAGACATCCCTTTTCCTTCAAACTTAAATAGTCTGTCAATCCTTTGTTGAAGCCCCCCTCCTCCCTTCTCTTGGGACAAACCTTTTTTTTCTGAAACTGCCTCACTGACACCTCTGTTTGCTCTCCTTTTTAGAGGCTCTAAGGATGAACCACGAGCATTCCAGCTATCTTCCTACAGGCTTAAATCAGCAGATCTACAAGTAACATTTTATTGGGGCCACCCAGTTTACCCAATGAGCTCTGAACAGACTTGTAACTGTCTTTCTCCTTTTGATTTCACAGCTGCTGACCTCCCTTTCTGCTATGAGGACAGCAAGTAACTGCTCTACACTACACATGGCTGGTGTCTGCTCTCCCTCTATTTCTGCTTGTCCACAGCTCCTCATGGATGTGCCAAGGGCCAAAGCTGTAGGGAAGCTCCTGGCCCAGCTCCAGCCCCACTAACTGGGAGGGACGGACCCCTCAGCACCTCTCAATTATTTCCCACCTGCCACAAAGGTTTTCCAGGCATTGTCTTGGCAATCAATGGCACCTCCATGTTTTGCAAAAGAATTCTGCATCCCTGTCCCTCACCAGTGTTGTTGAGTCCCTGCATTTTCTCTTCAAGGTCTCAGTGCTGGAGGACCGTGGCATCAGCAGATTGCAGGTGGCTCGGGTCCTTGGGTCCTTTTCTTTATCCTTGGAAGCCTTGAAAGTTTTCCCCAGGCAGGAGGTGAAGAGTCTGTTAATTTCACACTTCAAAATAATCTTTGCCCTCTATTTCTTGTTCTTAAACACGATTGTGTTATCCAGCGAGATGTTTTAGGGACTCGGGAACAATGTGGGGCTTCTCTGGCTTTCTCATCCAGTGCTCCCACAATGCTTTTATTTCCATTGACTCGAAGCACTTCTTGCCATTCACAAAAGCTGACCACAATGCCCCACAGGCTGCTATCCCTCCGCCTCCATGCTCAGAGGCAGCCAGCCAGGCAACACGGTGGTAAATACCTAAATCTTGGCAATGCTAAGATAAATCGTTTTCCCCTGCACTGCAGAGGGCTGGGGTACAGAGTGCTTTGGTGTGTTTCTGGTCACCTGCACTGCTGAACTCCAGGGAAGCAGGGCAGGAAGAGGCTAGTGTTCTGGCAGATGGGCTGAGTGCCTATGAAGCATTGCCTCTCTGCTTCCCATCACAACCATTTTATCCAGAGAGACAAAGAGAAATTGGTGGAGAGGATGGGAAACCAGTGGGATTCACCTGCTGCTCTTGCAATTGGTCCTTCCTGCAGCGTGGTGCCATCAGCATAGCCCTGTGCCTGCCTGCAGCTCTGTGCAACTGGCCCAGTGCCACCTTTGCCTCGCAGTGGTCCTCCAGCACTTCGGTCTGTGGATGCAGGAAGGACCAGGTTTTACTCTGAGAGGCTGGCAACATGAAGAAATGTGTCTGAGCATTTGTAGCATACCATTCTAGTTATATTTTCTCCTACAGATTTGGTTGAATTTCAACCAATTAAAGCTCCTGTCCTCAGCTCGTCTCATACCATGCACACCATGCATAGGTCTTGTGCATAGTGACTGGGAAAGAACTAGCTAAGTTCCAGCACATTCTTACTGGTGTGCATGGGATTTTCTGGAGTGGAGCTTGAATACTTTGAAATCAGAGTTTTTTTGAAGACGGGTCCTGCAGAAGGGTCTGAGAGGTGCTGTGGTGTGAGGGATCCATCTGTGAATGAGAAATAAGGACCAGATAATGGGCTGACTTTTGCTGGAAATCAGGGAGGCTGGGGAAGTGCTGGGGTACCTGATGTGTTCGCGCTGCTGCGGTGCCACCCGAGGAACACCTGAGTACAGCTTCTGGCTGATGCTACCCTCATTTTCTCTTTCCATATATGTGTGATCTCAAATATGGCACTTCAATCCTGTGCTGTATGCCCTGGCAGCTGGTGGAGTACACAGAGCTCCATGCAGTCCCCAGGCCCCCAACCCACGCAGACACCCCCCTGAATTTTTGGAATGACTGAGGGGTTACCTGCTTCACCCTTCCCTTCATCCCCAAATCCACACCAGGAGCTCCAAGCACGCTGCCCAGTACTGGTGGGGCACAACAGGCTCCTCCGGGGAGGAGGCTTGCAGCAAGCTTGGGAAACAACAGGATGTTTTAATCTTTGCCTGCAAAGCTCTGCACAAGAACTGGTGTTATGTTTGGCCGCGTAGAGGGGTCTTGTCTGAAAGAGCTGCTTTTTTTCTAGCCTGAGGGGGAAGGAATGATATCAACCAGATTTGTTGAATGCTAGCAGTTTTACATGTCGTTATTGGGATTATAAACACTTTGGGTCATCAGCCCTCTCCTCTTCCAACACCTCTGCCTGGGTCCCACACGAGGAACCCCTTGTCTCTGTATCTGCTACAGATGCTGCTGAAGAAATCACAGCAGCATTTCTCGTGTGCCCCAAAGTGCCTGAAGCTGCAAAGGCTCCTCTGGTCCCAGTTGCTGCTGCTATGGTACCTCCAACAGCACCTCTGGCTTTATGAACTGTTCCCTTCCCTGTTTCTGCTCTCCCTGCTCATGGCCAGGTGCATTCCTAGTGTATTTTGGTGTAGTTATCTATTGTGTGCTCTCCCCCATGCCCTCCTCAGTGGTGGCTGGTGCCTGCCCCTGGCCTGTGGCAGCCATGCAAGGGCACATGGCCCTGCCCAGACACCCATTTGTAGGAATGAACACGTCTTCCCAAACACTCAAGCAGATACAAACCGTATGTGTTTTGGATTAGTTTTCCCCAGCTGTTTTTCAGTTCATGTTTTCCCTCAAGCTAAATGGGATTTTGTTTATGCTCTGCCCAGATTTCCTGTTCCCGTGGGCCCTGGCACTGTCCCCTTGTGATAGCAGATCTTCATGAAGCACCACTGCCTCAAGCACCCCAAACCACACATCACTCTGGAAAGCCCTGTGCCCCATCACCCCACAGTGTTGGCAGTGCCCTCCCAATACCCAATGGGGCAATGCAGGGATGGCTGCATCCAGCTGGTCCAGTAGGATCTTATCTTGAGTTCTGCCCATTCCTCACAGTCCCCTGCTGCTCTGCACCAAAATGCTTGGTCCATGTCATGATCAAGGCTGGTCCAGTAGCTGGGTTACCCCACCACACATCAAGCTGCACATGGCAGAGCACTTTATTGCAGTGGCAGCTGCCCACCCTCCTGCCCAGCCCATGTGCCACACAGGGAATTGCCCAGGTCTAGCTATCAACTTGGAAACTGAACATCCCTACAGCAAAGGGAAGGAGGAGACTGTGGCATGAGTGTGGGCTTTCACAAGTGTGCTGGCAGCAGGACTGACCCCACCTGCAAACTCTCCCTGTGGCAGGAGCCACTGAGCAAATCAGGTCAGGTCGTGCCTTCAAACATCAAAACTTTCCCACAAGCTGATAGCCAGGTTTGCATTCCAACCTTAAAATGCTAATTTGCCTCTATCTTTGTGAGTCACTTTTGCAAAATTAAGTGACAGAGCAATGGAATTGTGGTGCCTTTGATTTGGTGTCTTAGATTTCACCAATTAAGTGAAGAATGTATAGTAATTTGTGTTACCTGGTGCCTTGGTGGCAACTGCATGAACTGGGGGACAGGCGACCCTTGCTGAAGAGCCCACCTGGATCCGTGCTGGCTTTGTTCAGGGGAGGTTAAGTGCACTCCAGGGCTGACAATCACGGCATGAGAGGCTCTCAGGAAGAGGCAACCATGGTGGTGCCTGTGCAGGAGGGAAGGAGGAAAGAAAGGAACTGCCTCTCACAGGAGAGACAAGCAGCCTTTTGCAAAACTGAGCACCAGAGAGATGATCATCTCTGCTTGGGAAACAATTGCTCATATTAGTGTCTCTCATCATGTTTAGGGAGAGCCTCTTCCCTTCAGTTGTGGGGCCAGGTTGCCCCAGGATCATGCTCTCATTGAAGGAGGTTGGGAGCAAAGCCTTCCATAGGTGCAGGAATCCCTCCCCTATTCCTGGACCTGTGCTTGGGCAATGCTGCTGCATCATTTCTCCTTTAACTCTATTAATTATGGAGCAAATACACACTTTCCTCCCTGCATTTTAAGAAACTAGGGAGACATCACTACTCTACCAACAGCCCCAAAGGCTAGCTGCCTTAGATGTCTGAGTCCCTGGCCCTTGGTTTCAGCAGGGAAAGGCTATCCCTTGCAGCATGCTGGTGTCAGGAGAGCCGAGGCTCATCGTTTAACAGAGCTTATTAGCAGAAACCCCGGATGTTTAGTCTTCTCTTCCCTGGGGTTTAAAAAAAAATGTTTTCCAAATATTGTTCCGTGCCATAAGGTCTTTCCCCCACTGCCAGTTGCTTCTCCTGTGCTTGGATGGGAGTCATGAATTCGCTGGCAGGCTGTGCAGCAAACCGCCGCTTCTGTCTCCTGCCACCCATCAGCCGGCCCCTATTAGAAGAGAAATGGCAAGTGGTTTATCTGCTGCCCGTATGGCAGCCCTTATGGGCTGGGTGTCAGGAGGCAGTGTGCCGCCTGCCAGGGGGTTGGCCCCCCCAGCAGCACTCCCCCATCCCTGGCAGAAGCCTGCCTCTGCCGAGACCCTGCTCCCCCCCACACCTCCCTGCTGCTCCTCCTCATCTTTGCATAAAAACAAGGGCCGTGGGGTAAATCCCATCAAAATCACGATGTGCCAGGATTCTGCTCCCCTTCATCCCCATCTGCAGAGCATTGCTGTTAACCTGTCACCAGCACGGTCCCTCCATAACCCCTTTCTCCAGGCTTGTTTTCTTTGGAAATGCCCTTGCTCCTGTGGTTGCTGACAAAGTTTCTTTGTAAGCGTCCCATGGGCTGTCACTGCCTCCTTCCCCAGCCCGGCCGGCCGGGAGGGCTATCACTAATGTGTGTCATTCATCAAAACAAAATTACATGTGTCCCAAAAAGAAAAGACAGCACACAGACAAATTACAGCGTGCAGCAAATTGCTTAGTTGTAGAGGAAAAAAAACACAGCGCTCTGTTTGCCTCCCCTCCCAGAGGTAGGTGTTTAATTCAACATATTAAGGCTGAGAAATCTAATTATAGCGGCGGGATGGGGGAAACCCAATTGCAGTGAGGCACAGCGCCTGCCCCAGCCCGTGTGTGCGGTGTGGCCACATCCTGGCTGGGTCAGGCCAAGGCCCATGCTCAGGGGGTCCTGCAGCATCGGTGAGGGGGTGGCATGAGGAGCAGCACTCAGCATTGCACCAAAGCACCTGGGGCCATATGGGTGAAGAGAAGCCTGTGCATGAGGGCTTGGTTGGGCAGGTTTTATTTAAGGGTTAGGGGGTTAGATTGTATTTTTTAAGCACTGCAATGAGGGACACTTCATTTCCCCATTACTGCAGCTGTGCCACTCTGGTGTGAGCCAGGACTGAGGCTGGGGAGAGGGCTGGTCCCCTTGGTGAGCTGATGGTGCTGGGGAAGGGGGACTGGATGGGAAACCCCAGCCAGGTATTGGCCACATGCCCCAGGAGCCAATGGTCCTCCCAGTGTCCCTGGTGTGGCACCCAGCATGCCTCCTCCATGCTGGGAGAAGGGTGAGAAGGGTCCTGGCCCCAGCCACCCTTGGATCCCACCTGGCTGGCCCACCAAGAGCACCCTGGCAGAGGTCTTCTCCCCTGGTTTTATCTTCCAGATTGCAAAAGCCCCTCTTACATAGTTGATTGATTTTCATTAATCACAGTCTTTTCATGTACTTGTTTATGTTCTTCACTACTTCACAAATCTAACCTGACATCTGATTTAGAGATTTCAGAAATTAACCTTCCTCCAGTGTTTCTGTTTCAATGTATCTTTATTTATTTACGTTCCTGTCAAGTGCCTTTCAATAGGAATGATTTCTGCTTTTGGCAAGCAAAGGAGCCTATTGTTTTCCATGGAAATACACAGTTTTGCCAATGGAGTGGAACCCAAATGGGCAATTGTGGGTAAAACTGTAACACCCTTACTGCAGTTCTGTGACACTGGGCTGTGATCCTGCCCCTTCCCAGCCTGGGCATCCCAGATGCCTGTTGGGAAGAAAGGGCTAATGGCAGGTCCCCTTGCCCTGGCTGGGGCTGGGCAGAAGGAGGGCTGACCTCCTCACTGTCAGAGCTCTCTGGCAAAGCTGCAGCCCAGTGCTTTAATTTGGTTTGCCACAGTGACCCGTGGTGCTCCTCGATCAAACAGAGAACAGCTGCCTTCAGGAACAGGATTCTGTATTTCTGAAGCAACAGTTAACCTGGCAATGACATGATTTCCTTATTTGCAGAGGACAGTGTGTGCATTATTACTGATTTACGGCAGAAATAAAACCCTTTGGCTCACTCCACATTTGAGAACTATTGTCTTTGAAGAAGCATCATGTAAAGAGCAAGAGGAGCTTCTCCAGCAGCAGCTGCATAGACCTTGCAAAGGAAATTAAAACAAACTGCGAACAATTCTTTATCCGAATGAGGAAGAAGAAAACAAAATGGGGAGGGAGGGGGGAAGTGAGGGCACAATGGACCAAGGATTAAAGGTAATTTTGGAGTGGCCCCAAAATAATTGCCTCCGTTTTCCCTGGAGATGGTGGTGCTGCAGGTGGGAGGGGAGGCAGTGAGTGGGAGATAATGGGTGGCACCATGCAGAGGCAGCAATCCTCACAGCCGTGCTGGCAGCAGTGGCATGCACACCTTGCAGTGTTTAGCCTCCTCTCCACACAGCAGAGAGTAAACCAGCCATGCTTGAATAATACAGAACACATTTTTCCAAAAATAATATTGAAAGGTAAATGGTAAATGCAATAAATTATGGCATAGGTTTGCCAAAGGCAGTTGGTTTCAGATTAACCTAATTTCCTTATTTAGTAAATGATTTCTGCAAAGTAATGCCATCCATTCCCTTTCATATGATACCCTGTGGGAAATGAAGAGCTAAAGAGACGACAATGGGACCTGGTACAGGATCTGCAGTGTGGCAAGGGCAGTGAACAAGGACAACTTCATATCTTTCAAGGGAATATCTCAGTAAGAGCAAAGTTGCTTGTCCAGTTTCCCAAGCATCCTTCTTGGACTAGAACCCTTGTGCATTTTGACCATTACCTTGACAGAAATGTGGCAATGTGCTGATGAAATTTGCTGAGGATGGCAGAACGGGACATGGTACTAGGGCAGCTGGACAGCCACAGACAGGGTACTGCCTGGAAGGGAGAGCAATGGTGATGCACTCAGGATCTCATCATTACTTCTGTTGTTAGCTGGGAGCACATCGGTTGGGAAGTCCCAGGGGCTGAAGTGCCTGGCTGAATTAATCAAGCCCTGGGTAAACCATGAGCCTTTGCTGGGAAGTGGCCATAGAAAGTGGGAAGTCAGTGGCAGGGCTATTGATCCAGGCAGCACCAGCAGAAGCAGCACTTAGCAGCACCATTCAGTTTGATGTCAAGGTGGTGGATAATTGTCCACCTTCTCGGTGAAACTGGGGGAGGCTCTACCACCGCAAATGAGCCTGACCCCGGAGCAACCTCACAGCCCTTCGTCACCCTTGGCTGCTCTCACCATCAGACCACATTAGAGCCAAATGGCAGAGCGGTTTGAAAGCCATAACCTGCAATAATCAACCTGAAATAGCCCAGGGGACCAGTTCCTGACCTTGTGGGCTTCCTGTGAGTGTGTTGCACCTGCCATAGCACAGGCAGCAGCTGATGCCAACAGCCCTGTGTATAACCTGCCCCCTGGGTGACCCGAGCCACCACCACATCAGCACGGTGGTGGGGAGTGATGTACCCAAAATCTCTCCCATATCAGAGTGTTCAGGGAGCTGCTGGCTGAGCCTGTGTGCCCCCAAAGACGGGGGCAGCATTTGGTTGCTATGTGGTTACAAACCCAGCCCATGACCCTCCCTCCATCTGTCGTCAGGCCTCGCGGTAATGGATGGGTTTCTATTCTTGCTGTTGTGAGTCCACTGGCACTTACCCATCCTGTAAACAAAACCAGCCCTCTGGAAGCCAGCGGACATCAGGGATGTAATTTAGTTTCTTAATAGCCTTGCTGAGGCTATTTCGGCATGCATGCCGTGATGGTGGCGCAGCGCTCCTGACCTCCAAGGCCAATGGTCAGGGCAAGGAATAATGGGATGAGAGCCCGGCAGGACACACTGATGATCAGAGACCTTCAGCTGCAGGAGGACTGCTGTCTTAGTCTTGCTTCATTACAATTACCTTGCCCAGATGATCTTCTTGCCTTCCTTCGCAGTTGCTGTAAGGTTATCATAGCAAGCACAAGCATGTTGGTATTCCACTTTCCTCTAAAATGCAAAGGAGGTGGAAAGCCCAGTTTTCCCCTCAGCCAAGTTGACACATAACAGTGTCCTATCAGTTTACTCCAGCCCAAGCCCTGGATTTATTTCTACACTGGCTGTACTTTTGCTATGGTGTGCTACCTGGCATATTCTTAGCTTCAACTGATAGTGCAATGTAACTCACTGTTTATAAGCAGCAAATAGGATGCACTTCATTTTAAGGCATTTGCATTAGTTTGGTTTCAGTCTACAGAGCAATACGTGACTTTCAGAGCAGTGGGGTGGAAGGGCATAATCAGGAATATATCCCTTTTGGGTACTTTTAAAAGCAGTCAGGCAGCTGTAAAGGGAATCTCTCCTCTTCATAAAATATTAGAGGCTACAATTAATATCTTGTCTGCGTTTTGTAATTTCAGTTGCTCCCTCTCCTTTCCACTGACCATGAACTGCACCACTTACAGCCGCCTGGATTTCAGTGGTTCAGGCACCCTTCAAGAAAAGGTTCATTGCCAGAAATCAAATGGCTCCAAGAAAGGGCGACATAACCAGCTGAAATGCCTTCACTGGTGTCCAAGGGTGCGGCTGTCTTGGCCTTGGCATGCTGCATGACCCTTGCCAAGCCAATGCAAGCAGGCAGGAGCCTGGGCTTCAGCTGAGACACGAGCAGAGTGCTCCTCAGCTCTCCTCCCCTCACCCTGAAATGCAGTGTGCCAGCATATACCCAGCAGCCAAAGGTTCCAGCACCCATGTCTGAATGCCCCTGAGCTGAGCAGTTGCAGCCTACACGAGCATGTTGGATCTAAAATAAGGTGAAAATCAGCTGTCTTCACAGCAAGGCTGTCCTGAGAAATTGTTGCCTGGGCACTAATGTCACTTTTCCCTTTGAATGCTTCTGCTTGCAGCACATTATTAATGTAAACAGTGGGGATTGTCCACAGAGTTCTTTCACCCTGTTTTTATCCACCAACCCTGCATTTTCAGGGACAACTGTCATGACACCATATTAGGGTGCAGAGATGTGGCAAGTGCACCCATACAGTGACTCCAATCTCGCCAGCAGCCAGGCACACCATATCAATTTGTTAGAACTTCAGCCCTCTGAATGCTTGTTCATTAGAAACAAAGCCATTTTCCTTGGCACTTGCAGCTCTCTGTACGTGTACAAACTCATTCAAAACCTGAATTCCTTCTCTGAATTAAATTGTCAGCCTCCCACTCAGGCAGATACATTAGCACTGACTGCGTAACATCAGCTCAGCTTTCTGTATAACATATGAATAAGCCTTTAAAATTGTATATTCTGCCCTGCAGCATTTATCTCATATTTTGATCCTGATTTTTCTCTGCTAAAAAGCTTGCTGGTCTATTCAAGTGCCTTGATGGTTTACATGCTTCTAATTTAGGGTTCATTTGGGACATTTGTTCACTTACTAATACATTCTAAAGCCATGGATTATAATGGATTTCTGAAATTGTTAAAGAAAGTGACAAAAGATTTCTTCACATTTCATGATGTGTAGATGTAGCAGTTTATACTTCTGAAGGAGATCTTAATCACCATTTTAATTTGCTTTTTGCAAGGGAAAAAAGTTATCTTTAGAAGTGATGACAGGGTTCAGGGGTAATTTTGAGACTAGTGTATAGTAAGACATTATTAATTAAAATAAAAGATCATATTGGCTGTAAAATTTGTGTCAATACAGTACTCTAAAATTAGCAGAGAATGGATGCCTGCCACAGAACAGTAGGTTGAAATGGGGTGGTTAAAATTAAAGCCTCTTATTTTCACTATGTCACCTAATATAGTGCCTTCATGAGGTTTCCAGCGAGGAGTTTAAGTTTCCTGCAAACCTTAACGGCCAAAAAATAGCACTGGGGAGTCAAGGAAAGTAAAAGGGAGGGAAAGAGAACTCTGCTAACCCATCAGTGCCGTGGCACAGCCCTTGTCATGAGGCTATGGTGGGCAGAGCTGCTGTATGGGACTCACTGGGAACTGCCAGTCTCCAGCTCTGGCAATGGGAAGATCCTGATAGATGAAAATAAATGGCAAACCTCCCATTGACTTCAAGTGAGGAAAATATCCCATTTTTCATGTGCAGTGTGAGTAATAATTAAAAGATACATATGGGTTTTCAGCTGATGTTGAACCCCCACATAAGGGTTATCAACGGTATCTTTCTCCCTGTCTGGGCTCTTGCCCCACAGATTGATTTGCTTATCCAAAGGCACCAAAACTCAGCACAACAAAAAAAAGGTGCCATGCTTCTATTGTGTGCTTACAACTGCAGCTACCTTTTTCTTTTCTCAGAAAGAAAACGCAGCCCGCCCTGCAATTAGCAGCAAAACCATGAATACTTTCTTCGTTAACCACAAATGGTTCTTTTCGCGACGAGCGGGCTCACATATGTTCTAAATATGTTCAGTTTCATTAGGCGGCGAAGCGCTGTGGATCTGCTATTTTATTCAGGAAGGCAAACAAGAGCTGCATATGTGCAACATAAGTTGAGGAGAATGGGAAAAACTCAAGGCACTTGCAGTGTGCCCAAGATGCTCGGACGAGCTGATTTAATATGGGATTGATCCCAGCTCGTTTCCATCAGCCTTGACACTAGTGGAGGTGGGCTTGCTTGGGCTGGTGATGCTCCTATCCCCAGCCAGCCTGAAAGCCCTTCAGAAAGGTGGGTTTGTGTGCTGCAGGTGACCTGTTTTGACAGGGCTTTGACAGGGCAGTTAGCTGGGGTGCCAGAAAAGAGTGACCCTTTCTGTGCAAGGTTTACAAAAGGCAGCTGCAGAGGGAAGTGGCACTGATTGCTGCTGCCTATGGGGTGCTGGGTGAAGACAGATTGAGTCTATGTCCTATTCTGGGGACAGCTGGGTCTTGGGGTGATGCAGCAGTCCACCGGCTGAGAGAGATGGCTCGGATTCCCCCAGATTTCCTCCTATTTGGAGGAAATTCAGAAAAATCTCTCCCAGATTTATAGTTTTTAGTGATTTCTTGCTTACTGCATGTGTTTCTCTAGTTATTTGGTCAAAATGGTTTAAGTATTAAAAATGCATATTTTTAATAACTCGGAAGCACAAGCATTCACATTTTCTTATTGTCTTCAGACCATTTTGGACACTGGAAGCAAAGCAGCATGACAAACTGTGTGTGAGCAACCCCCAGCTCCCCTCACCCAGCACAGCTCCCCACTGTTCCATGCACTGCCTTTAAAACCGAACTGTAGGTATCAACACTTTTTGTCTTAAGGCAAGATCCAACCCCCCACATCACTTAAACACCTGCAGTTTGTTCTGATGAAGAAGCTGGTGGAGAACGTTCTTCAGACCTTGGTGTCTCCTTTTTGTCTCTCCCCTGAATGTGTGACGGACTGTTTTTAATCCATGAGGCAAGTTTATACAGGGTAGAAAATAAAGATTTGTGTAAATCACATTTTTAATGTAAACACATACAGTGTTAAAAATATTCATACCCCGAAGTGTTTCCCATCACATGTACACTAATGAGTGAATTATGAAATATGTTTTCTGTATCTTACACTTGGTCTTTCTGATTTGCTTTCTCCCACTAGAAAGGTCCCAGAGGAGGGTGGATGTGTCTACAGGCAGGGAAGGTCTATGAGAAGCCTTCAGAAAGTGCTCTGTGCCATTGATCCCTACAGAGAGCTGGAGGGACAGCATTACTGATGCTATGTCATGGGACATTGTGCTTCTCAAGGGGAAAGCTATCTCCTATGACATTGTGACCTGTTAGAAGTATCTCAAGTGGGGCTACAGACGGTGATGCTGTTTGGATGTCTATCCAGAGATGCTACCAGGCAGTGCCCTTGCTTAAATTACATATACAGAGCATCATTCCTCAGAAATAAAGTCAGCAAAATGTGAATAAACTGGGAAGAGTTCTCAGAGGGTCTTGCAAAAAGAGTTGCAAAAAATTACTCTAGCAATATTTGCTGATGCCAAAAGGGGCATGTTTTAAATGCCTGATTCGTGGCAGAGAAGCTGCTGTAAATCACCAACACAAATAAGCTAGTGAGAGCTGCCTTTGTAAGAACAACCAACAGTCAATAAGTATCCCAATATCTGCGCTGACTCAATTCATCGTTCTCCCCCTAATCCTGGGCATTATATTAATAACATTTTTAGCTGTACATGGCCTGCTCTGGAATCTTTGTGCAATGCTGCTGAGTGCTCTCCACCTCAGCCCACGCTGTGCCTGCTGCTAGGAGCTCAGGATACATGGAGTTAAATAAGTTTTCCTTTTCCTCCATCCGAACAATTGGAATCAGCAGTTTGCATTATTTTAAAAATGAAAGCTTGGAATCAGCAATTTTCTTTTTCCTTTTTTTTTTTCTTTTTTTTCAAGATCTTGAGGGTTTTTTTTTATTTAAAGTGGAAAACTACATTAAGTGCAAGGCACTCAACAAAGAAACAGTCATAAAGCCTAAGTATTCTTAGAGTTATAAAATATGTCCATGGTGGCAATTCTACTGCCAACAATGAAGTTTTAAGCATTAATATGCCTTCATTGCAGTTTTAATGCCTTAATATTGACTCTATAGCTCTTTTGGGTAATTTTGCTTTCTCTGGTACTTGAAAGGTGATGATGTCAGCGTTCTTCGTACTGATTCATATGCAGGTTGATGAAGCTGAGTTATTTATTGAGTTCCATTATATTTTCTATAAACATTAGTTCTCAATAAACAGAGACATTTAGCCGAGGGTTTATTTATTAAATAGGTACTGTACAGATGGTTTTGCCACACATGATGTGCTGCAGAGGATATTACTCAGGAATAATCAGCTGTGTTATAGCTTGGCTAAATTAATAAGATGATAATGATGAAATTGATGCTTTTGAGCTAGGCTTGGTAAATGGTTTTTGCATAAACAAACTGATAAATTTGAGAAGCAATTACTTGCTTGTCAAAGATAAAAACACAACAGGGCCCATTTATAGTTAGGTCCTATTTATTTTTAAAGATTGTACCAGATTTTATGTTTAATACGCTGCAATTAAAAAATAATACTTAAATGAAGAATAATAAAAAACTAACTTTCTGAGCTCTCCTTCAAATTTGAAGATGCAGCATTGCTTGGTTAGACATCAAGTAAACTTTTTCCAAGGCTTCCACTACATCTAGGAAAAATATAATTGTTTTATGAAAGATGCTGTCTGGAGTTGTGCAACGCAGACTCTGGCAGTGCTTCCTGTAGCCGTATTTGCTCTGAAATCAAGATGGATTTCATATAGAGAAACAGTCTCCAATTCCCTGTTTAATGTGGATTTTGCTGCAGTGATCACGCAAGTGAACAAAACACACATGTGCTACCCACACACCGACTTCATGTAACTCTCCATTAAAATAATGAATCGTGGGTGTATAGTTTATGTGTGTGTACATATATACACAACAAATACTATAGCCTGACTTGTCTACTAACAAATGTGTGTGTTATGTGGTTTTATATACAAGCTAGGGTAGCTTGTTTAGGTTTATTTAGAATATGTTTATTTAGAAAGAGTCAGATGGACAAGTGATGCGCAGCCCCTCAGGTGGCCACGCTGGAGAGGACCTCATGAGCTTCTGACATATATCACAGTATGTTCTCAGAGTGATAGCAGTACTTCACAGTGGCTGTGGTTGGTGGTTTCCCTCTGAGGCATTGAAGGCACCTTGTGAACATGTATTTAGCTTTGTAACGTCCCTGAGAAGTAGGTGGTGCAACACATCTGACGGCTGTCTCCTCTGTGGGAACAGGCAGCTCATGTGCGCACCGGTAGGACAGGGATGTTCCTAATGATTTATTTTACTTTCTTCTGTGCTAAAGGAAGGGTTCAAGCCTTTAGTTAATTCCTTTTTCCCTGGAAATCACCATGCCACAAGTAACATCTTCTACACATAAATATTCCAGTGGGACTGTCCTAAGTGGATTATACCTGAAAAGAGGTATTGTATGACCAAACATAGCAAGCTGTATAGGCATGAGTTTTCCACCTCAACACAAAAGGCTTTTACTTGTAGCCTTAAAGAGACCTTTTGCTTCATTAATTTGCTCTGCAAGGACCTAAAGTCAGTAACAATGTGTGGGAGAAGTCCACCTGTGGGCTACCACCCTGCACCAGCATGCACCAGCGTGGCCACAGGCAGGAGGTTCTGCTCATCCAGAACTTCCCATCTGGAAGTGGCACGGCACCATCAGGAGGTTTTCAAAGGGAATGGGTGAGGAGCTCTTCTTACTATTAAGAATGTGAACAGATTTCTAACAGTCCTTTTTTGTTGTAACTTTTTGTTTTCTTTTTAGGAAATTTGGTGCTGAAGCATTAATGCAAAGTGTTCTGTGACTTCATGTTAGCGGATCCTTCATGTGCTTTTCTTGCAGCCATTCAAAAAGAATTTAAGGTCTTACGCTAACCTGAAACTCTCAGCAGAGACTAGCAGGAGACTCATTCTCCCATAAGCAATGCCAACAATGACTACATAAAGGAAAAATCATAATGTGTTGCAACACCAGCTATGTATATAAAACATTCCACAACCAGATACAGTTTTTGCTGTCAGCTGTTCACATTCATTACCTGAACTATAACTAAATTATAACAAAATAAAATGAAATGAAAAAAGGTCATTGGGTCAGCCTTCAAAACCTGAAATGAAGCTGTCTACAGCACTTGTGTCAAAGGTATGAACCTTGGGTGAGTTTTGCATTGGATTCAAGGCCACAGAGAGACACAGGGAGAGAAGCTATGGTTTCCTCTTGGGTTTAGTGGTCAGTTTTAACGTGTGAATGATCTCCACAACTCTTTCCATAGAAACCAGCTGCACCCACCCAGCACCTCCCCTGCCCTGCCTGCAGCCAGTCCTGCCCTGCAGTGTGGGTCCAAGTGCTGACCCTTAGGGATGCAGAGCCATTGCCTGCTGGGATCTGCTGGGAGCAGCAAACCAAGGTGGCAACCACAGCCTCCACCATGCCCACCTCCTGCTACCCCACAGGGAGACAAGCCCCCTTGAATGCTGCAGAAGGGCACAGGAGTACTCCAGATGGGAGGAAGGGCAGAAGCTGTAGCTTCTGGTTGATGTTCCCATGTTTCGGAATCCAAAGTTGCCACGTTGTCCTTTTACAGTCTTGTAATGTAAATGGCTGTGCTTTCAGGACAGAGAAGAGCAGGTTTGTATTCACAGAAATACGATTTATGTCATTATAACAATTTATAGGCTTTCACAGGCATTTGTAAAATGTGCTCAGTGGTCAGCAGGGAGATTCGAAATGATGTGACTTTGTGAAAATCCAGATCCAGAAATATGGTGTGGATCAACCTGCTTGGCTGGGACAGATTTGCATGGGAGAGGGACTTCCCTTCACTGCCCCTCCAGGAGCAGATCTAACTCAGACATCAGTGTTAACTGACACCCCTGATGCTGAACTGAACCACTTTCAGTGAGGAGATATTGAGTAGGGAAAGGAGAAGCCATTTCCATGCTGTGGTGCCACACTAGGAGGCTAGGAGTCAGTGTGAAATGGAGCTGATGCCTGTCAGCTGGACAGCATGGGAAAGCGTAAAAGCCACTATGTTATTTTGGGTATTGCCAATTTTCTAGTGCAAGGAAGGGGAAAAAAGAGAAAAGTCAAAGTCATTTCAGTGCTTTCAAACTAAAATTACTTTTAAAGTATTTTGGGAATTTCATGTAAAAAATTATAAGGGTTTTTTTTTTCTTTTTTAGAAAGTGCCACATTCAAAGAAAATATTTACTTCTAAGTAAAGCAAGAGAGCTGTCAGTGAAGATTTTCTCCTCCTGCACAGCTTTGCAGTGCCCAAAGATACTGTTGATCAACGAAAACTGAGACAGAATTTTCCTAAAACATCGCTGAAGTTGTTTCTTGCTTTAGACAAGGTCAGTGCTGAACTTTGGGTTTGGCAGAGGATGCTCCAAGCTGCCATTGCAAACAACATTCACTCTGAATAGAGAGAAATCTGGAGCTGTGCACGGTGCCTGTGCATAGGACTGCTGTCTGCAAGCACAGGCAACCGAGACTTGCTGTGCACAGCAACTGAGATTTGTTGTAACTCTAAAGTCTGCCTTAAACCCCGGCGTACAGCGGCACTTTAAAATAGAATCATTCATTATTAATTAGGTCACAATAAAAAAAATCCTATGGATGCACTCGTGACGTTAAATGAGCCGATCCCAAATAATACGATTGTAATGAATTCCGAAGGAATAAATAATGACTGAGCCATTAGCATAAAGTGCCAGCCACAGCTCAGCTCTGTGCTGCCCGCCGGCACCCGCCTGCCTGGCACCACTTCCAAACACACCCTGCCAGGCCAGGCGTGGGGGTCCCTGGCCACAGGCTGGCATAAGGGTGGCGGGTCTGTCCCACAATGGGGGGATACTCTGGGGAATCAGGTACTTCGATGGTTCCCCCCAGTGGCATCACTCCTGAGCCCCGTTTGCAGGCAAGAAACAGGATAATGTGGAAGCACACAAGAAGATATTTTTGCACCTCTTGCTCTAATGTATAATCAGAGCTTTTGTTCCGTGGCTTGCACAAGCAAATTAATTGGAAATTTATCTGACCAGAAGTTCAGTTCAGTATGTGTTCCAGGCAGAGGCCATCCCTGCACACGTATTTGCGCTCTTCGTCATGGAACAATTATCTGCCCATTTAGGAAATGCAAAATCTGTTTCTATTTTAATAGATGCTCCTAATCATAAAAAAGTGATAGTAGCATGCTTAAAAACCTCTGAGAGGAAAACATCACCCGTAACCCACCTCCTTCTACCCAGAACATCGCCTTCAGTATATATGGGAGGCCATGGGGCAGGCAGCAGCTCCAACCTGCACAGCACTGGCAGTGACAGCACATTCATCCTGGGTGAGCGGAGGGCTAAGACAACAGGAAAATAAGACAGGATGAAGCCAGAGGGAGAGAGGTGCAGGAAAGGAAAGCAGTGATGTGGGTTTCTGGGAAAGAGAACTGTTTCCCACAACCCATAAGTAGGTAGAACAGGTAGTGGGGATGGCGATGGGACCTGTTTTGTCAGCATTCCCTTCCCTCCCAACAGCTGAGCAGACAGGCACGTCAGGTGCCTGTGCCCCTCTTATGTCTGCCGTTAAAAAACCCAGCCAGGGAATGTCATTAGAAACAGCCACACCATCTGCCTTTTCCTCCCCTCCCCTTTAAATAAGGAAACACCTTGTCAAACACATCCCACTAAATAACCCTAACACCCTCCTGCGCGCTTCGCGCTCGGCGGTTCGCGGGATCGTGCACCATCTGGACCCTCGCACTACGTCTCAGTGGTGGGGCCCCGGCTCGGACCCACTGCACTATGCCAGGGCCACTGGCGGGTCTGCGATGGCTGGCAGTGGGTCTGCACTGCCTGCATCCCTGCATGGCAGCAGCAGGTCACACAGCTCAGCGAGAGCAATGAGTTCACAGCGGGGGGAAATAAAGCCCAGCAACTCCACTTCATATTGTTAAACCAGGAAAATTAACCAAGGAGGACCTTAAACACAGACATTTATTAACATGTAAATGGACTGAGTCAGCAATTAGTCAACAGTGAGCATAATTGAATAGAATATAGTAATTAAGTTGCCATTTAATTATTCCCATTTTGTTTAAGGTAAATATTTACTACAATCATGGGTTTTCCATAGTCTTTCGCATGGAAAGCCAGTATCTGTGCAGAGGGTCTGTATTAAAGTTTCTCAAGAACTTTTAAAAGGCAGGTTGCCTCTTCCTGCCCTCACAATGCTGGTCCCGATGCCATCGGTGAGCGTGACTGAGGACCAACACCACGTCTCCTGGGACCCCATAGCCCTTGCCTCCAGGCCCTGAGCCACACAAGGAGGTAGCTGCATGTGGTTTGGGGCTTGCTCAGGCTCGGCTACCTCCCACCCGCACCCCTGCAAACTCAGGTCAGTGTCTCAGGCACACACTCACATCCCCCTGCTCACTGACCGTGCAGATGAGTCTTTGTTCTTGGTGATTACTGTGCAGACAACACACTCACCCGGCTGCACCGAGACACTGCGTACGAAGCGAGTGATGTGCTGATAAGTGGAATAGTGTTGAGAAGAGCCTTAGGAGATGATAGAGGAACATTATTTTAAATTATCTGGAACATAAAAAACAAAGTGAGGATTTGACAATCTTGCAGCAAAAGCCTCAAAACCAGTTATTCCTTTTAAATAAAAACAAAAATGAGAAACAGTAACTATTAGAAATCCCACCTGGTGCTTTCTCTGTGTTAATGATGCTTCTTAAATTGCATGTGGGTAAATGGTAATTTTGTCTCACACCATTAAAAACTAATGGAACCCTTGATGATAAGAAATGCCATAGCTAGCTTGTTGGAAAACGTTTAATTAATAAAGTAATAAAATTATTGTAAACTAGTGCAGTTTCACGGAGGATTCAATGGGATATAAAACAGATAAAACATCCTTGAGAGTTGGTTCAAGAAATAAATGCTCCTCTATAAAAAAAAGCAGCACTATAAAGTTAAGCTGGTCTGTATTATACCAAGTTAAGGCAAGCTATGGTGATGGTAAAGCTGTTCAGATAAGCCTTTCAGGGGAAATAGCGGGAAAACCTCCTGAATGCATTTTCACAGGAGCGTAAAGGCAGCGCACCTTCACCTGCGCTGGTGTGGGACCGAAGGTGGCAGCTGACGGGAGCTGCACCCCTGTGAGCCGACGGGAATATTGTGGTGCCATTGTTCTTTGCCTGTCCCAGTGCCTCCAGAGTCAGTGAGACGATCTCCACTAGCCTGAGCAGGTCTGGGGTGAAGCACCCTCCAGTTCTGCTGCTGCAGCCACTTTGTTGCTGTATTCTTGTGACACAAGTGGCTGGCAGAGAGCAGGGGTGTGCATGCACCTGTGAACAGCAGCCCATAGGTCCCTGTTACCTGCACATCAGAAGGATTTGCAGATGTTTAGATTCACGATGAGTGTAGCATCCCAGGTGCCCAAACTTTTATTTAGTCCCTAAAACACCACCTGCAAATCTCACTGACAAGCTCTTTATCTGGGAGCACACAGCCCACAGTGACAGGAGAATGGAGGAAGCAACAGCTGGGAGAACGGCATGCACAGGCACATCACAGATTTCAGGTTGTCATGAGAACCGGTTGGTTTGAATATAATAAGGGGATGGTCAGACCTTAGGCATAAAAAGTTCACTCTCCTCACCAGATCACTGCAGACATTGCTGTGCCCACTGATGCAACAGCAGCTTCTGGTTAATCTCTGCAGCATCATCTACTTTTAATTTGAGTGCCTTTAGTTTTCTCTGCAGTCTCCACCTTGATCCTTAGTTAGAAGCCATCCTGTTTGATCTCTAGTTTTTTAAAATCAGTGGGGTTTGGGGATTTTTTAAAGGACATCGGCATAAATAATACTACAACAATAAGTTGCTTGGCTCCCGAGGTGCAACAGCACTGAGGAGCTCCTTTCTCTGGCCTCAGTGCATGGATAGACTGGCAATGTAAGACATTTCCCTATGCAAAACACTGGCTGCTTCTGGGTAAAATACTGTGGTTTCCTCTTGTAGGCAGATTTATTTCTGAGGTAGCCTCAAAAACAAGGGCACAGGGAGAATGTTGCCACTCTTTACTGAGGCAGTATGAAAATGTTTATGGGGCTCTATAATTTATCCCCACTGGCGATACCAGCAATGACTTTTTTAACTCTTTGGTGTGTGAGAAATGAAAACACGAGCAGGAGTTCAGAAAATCACTATCAGGGCCAAAGCTGGGATATTTGTTTCCTGGCAAACTGTGGTTGCTCTTATTTTAGCCACAGTTTTCCCAGCGGATGCTTTGCAAACTCACCAGAAGGTTCAGCTTTCAAGGCTCTGAAAGTGAATGCAGGGCTGGAAGCTATTGCTTCACTCACCAGCAGAGAGTCAGACCAAGCCTCCTTCTTCCAGAAGATGTTGCTGGTCCCAGGACCACATGGCTGCAGGGGAAGTTTGGGGACAGAGATTTAATCTTGTATTTTTCCCATATGTCATAAGTATGTCATAAGATGATGACAAAATAATAACGAGTTGGTGATGGCTGCTTGAAACTATTTTATTTAGCAGCTGTGTTTCTAGCATATTATAATGAACCATCCTTTTGCCTTAATCACTTTAAGATTTCTAAAATAACTAGGAGCTTACTGTACCTTCCCTCAACATGAAGCTTTCACACATGGGGACCATGACTTTAGTTTAAGGAGGGGCAAAAGAGGCAGAGCAGAGCTAGAAACACAGGCTTATGAGTAGAAATCACAGCATAAAGTACTGAAATTACTGTAATAACTTTAACTCACAGCCATTGTACTGCAAGCAGGAAAAGAGGTGATACTGTATTTAGTCTGCACAATGACCGAGTCGCTTTGCCCCGGCTGGTTTTGTCAGAAATTTAAATGAAGTAAGCAGGGTATTTGTTGGAGAAAAGGGTGAACTATAAGTAAAGGGAAAAATATTTGCTGCCTTGCCAGGGAGAAGCCCGATTAAAAGCTGACTGCTAATAAAGCATGTGGGTGACAGGGCTGCCTCATTAAGCAGTGTTGGTGCCTGGCTCAGGTAAAAGCAGAGGGCTTTAGCTCAACAATGCACTGCTGTCTGTCAATGTTGTTTTGTTTTAAATGACATGTTTTCTTTTGGCAGATGGGAACAAGCCTTGAAGAATAAATTCTTTGGAGGCAGACAAATTGGCTGCCTGGAAATATATGTATTTAGGAACCTGTCAGGTGGCTGTGAGTGTCAGCACCACCCCAGCTGAGCTGGCCAGCACTGTTATGCATCTCACCCGCTCCAAACTCCCTGCAGACCCCCCAGATCCCCAGCCGGCCACTACCAGGCCGGAGCAAAAATGACAACTCCAATACAAGATTTGCTCTGGATATTGCTGATATTGCTTTGTGCCTGCCTTATAAAACTTCCCCGCTGGCTATTTCTCCAGCTAGGGGATTTTATCCAGATGAATGTGCTTGTCTCCCTCTCACCGGCTGCCAAAATCCAGCTTATCTGTAAATGGAAATAACGCTGTGGCCCCCGGTCGATCGTAGCTGCAATGCTCTTTACGAGAGGAGGCAAAATAAAACCGTTCCCTGTGTTAACAGCTGCGAAAGCCGATGTGCTGAGAGGTTAAGTGATTTGCCGGGTGTGAAGAAGGATGGCGCCTGGCTCTCAGGACCCTGTTTCTGTGGTGGTGGGAGCAATGTGGGATGGGTAGGCAGCCCCATGGGGGCATCACCACCAACCCCAGCCTCCTGTCTCCTCCCTGTCCCCATCCCCACAAGAGCAGCTAGTGGGGGAAATCACCTGCAATGCGCCTACCCCCAGACCAGGCATAAGCAAAGTTTCACCAGCAAAAAAACACAGTCTTCAAAAATCCCCCTAAAATTAGGTACTGAAAGCGAGCATTGGTTGTGTGAGCCAGCGTCAGAAATAGGGGTGGCAGCTGTAAAGATTAATGTCTCAGCAGCAGCTAAATGTTGGAGGTAAGCAAATGAAGAAGTAGATTAAGACAAAATGCAGATGCATCAAAGCCCACATAAGTGCACATGCCCAGCACGGCCTCTCATCTGCTTGAGACATTTAAGCCTGTTTGTTTAACCAGCTGAAATGGCCACCTTTTAAGGGCAATTCGGGATGCCCAGATCAGAGCCTAAGTATAGTCCTTCAGTGTAGGAGGAGCAACATATGTTAACAGAGCAGAATAGTTAATTTCTACAAATGCAATATTTATTGCTGCTTTATTATATGAATGTTCTAGACTTGAAGTGGCTGTATACATGCAGGTAGGTAACAAAAAGTTATAGTAAAAGGCACACTCAAAAACAGGCAGCATTGTTTCCTGGTTCTGTAAGGTCGGTAAAACTGGTAGCAGCTCCTTAGCAATGGCTTCATCTCCACACTCGCAGTGTGTGTTCTTAACACCTTCTCTCACTGCAAAACTGAAGTATTTAACCCAAAACATACAAACAAATCTGTTATTCTCCTCCTTTATTAACCTTTCGAGTCCTCTGAAATCTCACATGAGGAGAAAGCTCTTCCCTTTTCCTTTGTCTATGCAAAGATGTTTAAACTTTACATACAAAAAGATGCATGCATGCATGTAAACCTACCCATGTAATCAGACACATACAGCGCACTCTTTGTCCTCTATAAATATATATACACATATGTATATCCACAGATATACAGGCATGTGTGCGTATGTGTGTGTACAAAGAGAAAGAAAAAGAATCTCAGAAAATGAAAGACAAATGTTAGAGAATGATATTCCCAAGCCCTCAAATCCCTAATCATAGTTTGATGCAATATTTGCCCTAATGGGAAATGATAACTGGCACTACTCCAAAGCAAACCTCGAAGAAAGGAGCAATAAAAAAGGAAAATGCTAGCTTGGCAGTTAAAGAAAGAGGAGCCGAAGCGAGAACTGCTGTCGGAGATAATAAAGAATTAACCACAAACCCCTTTTCTATTAAGCACAAAAAAGGATATTAAAATAACATGCCCCCTCCCTAAATGTTTCAAGGCTTGTGTCATGCTTTTCTGTGCAGCTTCCCCGGGATGTTCTGAGACACAGGGCTGCAGCCCCATGCAACCCGCCTCCCCAGCCTCCCTCTCATGCCAGGAAGGCTGCACCACTCCAACACACAGCAACTCACAATCATACTCCTGGCTTTTCTAACTTACACGGTATGCTCCAAATCTTGCCTTTTCCAAGGAAAGAGGATATGGCTGCAGCCCATGACCATGTGGACCTTCAGGAGCTGGCTGTGATAGAGCACTTCTTACGGCTTCCTTCTCCCATTTTCACCCTTTGGGAGCCTACGCATTGCAAAGCCTGCTGTACAATACAGCTTTGCTATGTTATCCATAACATCCATAGGCACAATGATATCCATTAAGTATACAGTGAGTCTTACTGCTCTATTACTGCTTTATTTTCTAGTTACAGTGCAAATATCAGTTATTTGAAGAAGGGGCTGTCACCCCCTGAAAAGTACAAGGATGTTGTTAGGTTATATAGAGAGAAAGTTGGAAAGGTAAAGGTACAGATGGAACTAAATATGGCCACTGCCATAAAAGATAATAAAGAGTACTCCTACAAGTATATTAGCAATAAAAGGAGAGCCAAGGAGAGCCTTTATCCTTTACTGGGTACTAGGGAAACCTACTGACTGAAGATGAAGAGAAGGCTGATGTACTTCATGCTGCCTTTGCCTCAGTCTTTAATAGTCACACCAGCCATACTCAGGGTACTCAATTCCCTGAGCTGAGAAGCTGACTGAAGTCCCCACAATTGAGGAAGAAATGGTTAGTGACCTCCTGCTCCACTTAGACCTGTAAAAGTCTATGGGGCCGGATGGGTTACACCCAAGAGTGCTGAAGGAGCTAGCAGGGGAGTTTGCTAAGGCACTCTCCATCATCTATTGGCAGTACTGGTTTAGTGGGCAGGTCCCAGAGGATTGGAGGTTGACCAAAGTGACATCACTCTACAAAAAGAGCAGGAAGGAAGACCCTGGGAACGACACACCTGTCAGCCTGACCTCAGTGCCAGAGAAGGTCCTGGAGCAGATGATCCTAAGTGAGATCATAAATCTCATGTGGGAAAACAGAGGGATCAGGCCTAGTGACCATGGGTTCATGAAGAGCAGCTCCTGCTTGACCAACCTGATCTCCTTCTACAATAAGGTGAACCCCCTGGCTGATGAGGGAAAGGCTGCAGACATTGTCCATTTGGACTTAAGTAAAGTATTTGACACTGTCTCCCACAGCATTCTCCTGGAGAAGTTGGCTGCTCATGGCTTGGACCCGTGTATTCTTCACTGTGCTGGAAACTGGCTGGATGGCCAAGCCCAAAGGGTGGTGGTAAATGGTGTCACATCTAGTTTGGAACCAGTCACTAGTAGCGACCCTCAGGGCTTGCAGAAGAGCGGCTGGAAAGCTACTCAGTGGGAAAGGAACTGAGGGTGATGATTGATGGAGGTGAACATAGCCAGCTTGTGCCCAGGTAGCCAAGAAGGCCAACAACATCCTGTGGTCAGCTGTGGGCCCCTCACTGAAAGAGAGATATTGAGGTGCTGGGGCAGGTACAGAGAAGAGCAACGGAGCTGGTGAAGGGTCTGTAGAACAAGCCTTATGAGGAACAGCTGAGGGACCTTGGGGGGTTTAGTCTGGAGAAGGGTCCAGTGGGACCTTATAGCTCTCTACAGCTTCCTGAAAGGAGGCTGTAGTGAGGTGGGGTCAGTGTCTTCTCTCAGGTAACAAGCAATAAGACTAGAGGTAATGGCCTCAAGCTGCACCAGGGGAGGTTTAGATTGGATATTAGGAACAATTTCTTCACTGAAAAGGTGATGAGGCATTGGAACAGGCTGCCCAGGACAGTGGTGGAATCACTGTCCCTGGAGGGGTTCACAAACTGTGTAGATGAGGTCCTCAGTGACACAGTTTAGTGGTGGTCTTTGCAGTCCTGTGGTAGTGTTTGGACTTGATGATCTTAAAGGTCTTTTCCAACTTAGTCGATTCAATGATTCTACGACTCTTTTGCCTTCACATTCTTACTGTGATTTTTACACTCAGGTCATTTTCTCACTTTAATAATTACATGTGATAAATTATACAAAGTGCTACGGATCTGGGACAAAAAAAATGGTGCAGAAAAATTGACTCAACAGCTTTTCAGATACAGAAGAAAAGAAAACAGAAAGGACTGCTATGAGTCAGAAGGCACTTTTCCATACAGCATCCCCTTTGGAAGCTTTCTGGGGCATTGCACAACATTACCAACAGAGACATTGCTGTCTGCTGAGTTTTGTTCCATAGGTGCTGCAGAAGCAGGGCTAACTCCCAAGGCGTGTGTGCCTCCGCACTGGAGATGTCCCTGTGAAGCACTTCATGGCCAGGAACACACCAGGCAGTCCCAGATCAACACCATTTCTCTCTGGCCACGTGATGTGCAAGGTAACTGATTTTGACCATTTTGTGACTATCCAAACCATTATAACAGCAAGATCCAGCATAAACACCCCTTGAAATTTCCACCTCAACTAAACAACAGTTTACTACAGCAATATTAAATTTTCAGCAGAAGTGGTACTCAGTGCACTACAGACCCAACAGGCTGAAGTTGCCCCTTTATATCAAGTCAAAGAAACCCTCAATAATCTTATACTTCAAAGCCATTATAAGCTAACTTTGGTTCATTAGCACATAGGAAGGCGTTAATCACACAGAGTAATGAAATGTAACAACTCCTTTGGTACTTTCTTATTATCTGGGTCTTTAATATGCAGTTTGACAAGAGCTAGACTGTAGCAGCACTGATGGGATTTTGTAGAGCTCACTTGGCACTAGGAGTTCCCCAAACCGAAAATGACACAAGCCAAAAAGACGAAGAAGCAGGAAGGAATCACTAAGAGTTTATCATAAATGTTAAATGAAGTACATCTGCCAGCAAGAGCTTAGTTTAAAAAAAAAATGTGTACATTGCACTGATCTTAGCCACTAAGAGGGCAAAGCCTTGGGGAGAAGAGTGGCAGGAGAGAGGGAAGAGTGAGCCCACCTGTACAGGACATTTTTTACACCTCATGTCTTGCTCTTTTTAGGCTTTCAAAACTCTTTGTGAAGAAGATACAATCCACACCTCGAGAAACTACTGATGCAATCTATCTTTCAGATGCAAAATCAAAACTCCCTCCTGAGCTCTGTGAGTGCAGAAGAGCCGAGTTAAACATCAGCTGCTTTCATCTGAGTGCCTGAATTAAAAATACTTAACCGGAGTAATACCAAGTGTTGCATGATTTAAGAGGTGCTTGTTTGCGTGCCAGTACCAGCCTAGGTTAATTTCTAAGGTGAGCTTAAAAAAGAAGATCAATAAAAATGTAGGTGGGGAAGTTTAAAAAATAACTACTGGAAATGGTGAGCCAAGATCTTCAGAACAACTTGTCTCTGCCTGAGGTACAGGCAGGCTGGTTTCTAGATCAGTCACCTACAACTGTGGTGTCATGAAGTGGAAAAATACCACCCAGAGTCATTTTTAGCTAAGAACACCAACAGCTCCTCTCACATTCGTATCCAGTGAAACTCCATTCCCCCTTCCAGTCAGATTCATTGCCAAATTGTAAATTCTTATTTGATTTATCAATCACAATTTTATATTGTTAATTCATATGTTCATTAGACAAATCTGTCCCTCTAAGGTAATCACTTAAGGTACTGCTGGCATGTGAACATGCACAAATGGATAATCCTTAATGACCTTCCAAGCTGACATATTTTTGGCATCAGTTTTCTGTATCCTAATTTCAAGCTGCCTCTCTGGTGTTATCCTAAGGCTGACTTCACTCAAGAAGGAGGACTTGCAATTAGAGGTCGCTAGTAAGATTGTTCCCATCAGATATCAGCTGAACAAGGAACAATTAAAATCATCTCCTTCAATGAAATCCCAGTGTTTCCAGCTGGGGAGATCAGTAAACAGTCCTCTATTGCAGCAGCCTTGGAGGAGAAAACATTTACATCACACAGTTTGACTGGTTTTGTAACTTTTTCAGTAAATTATTTTTGCCCTGAAGGTGCATGGTGCAAAAACAATTGAAATATTTTGGTAAATATAGGTCGTCCAGGCTACTGTTCTGCAAGCTGCTCTGCACATTGCTCTCCCACAAGGCCCGGCCAATATCACAGATCTGCTGCAGGTTAATGTGGTGCAGGTGAGTAACAACATATGGCATAGCCATCTATTGCAGATGTCCAGAAGAGGAACTTGCACTCTTTAGACCCGTGGATGGATCTGTCACTGGCTTTGGATGACAGGTTTGCAGCATTACAGAAGGATTAGGTCAATTACCAGAAAATGCAGGAAGGTTTTTCATGTTCTCAATTTGACAGGTGGGATTTGCTCAGCTGAATGACCATTATTCACAATGACCATTATACCCAGACTCCACGAGGCCAGCTCTCTCCACACAGAAGTTATCCCTGCTGGGGTTGTGTGGGCTCTCCATTACCAGCCATCTCTCTATCACCGTTATTACTACTGCTCATACAGTGCCATGAAAAGGGGGAAAGAAAAGGCAGTATCTTAAACACAAGGTTTCCAGGGCTGCTGGCATTCCCTCAGTGCTTCCCAGCGCAGCTCCAGGCAAGGTAAGCATAATTTTTGTCATTTCCCAGAGGTTACAAGAGGACGAAGAGATGTAGGGGAAAAGCTGGGGTAGAGGCAGAGCTGCCATTGCCTGAAGTGTGGCAACCAGGAGGCAGGCCGGGAAGGGAGTGAGATGGGACAGCATGGAAAAGCATCAGGAAAAAGCCTTTCCCCGGCTGATGGCCTACACAGCCAGCTCAGCAGCTCAAGAAGGAGCTGCAGTGGGTCGCAGAAGCTGTCAGGGGCGAGCATGCAGTGTGCGTTCCCCCGCGCATGGCGGGCTGCAGGCAGCACCCAACCGCCTCCAAGAAAGTTGAAGAAAAGAGTTTGCATCCCTTCCTCAAAAGCACAGCTCGGGCTGCAGATCCAAATGTATGGACAAAATGTAAATGCATTGTGACAAGCTGTACGGGGAATCAAAACAAGGAACAAGGAGCGTATGTTTCTTTTAGAGAAATGTCCTTTATCTTGCAGGCGGAATGAAGCGTGTGGCATTCAAATGTTAAGATTTTTACACACTTTCATGAAATACTAAAGAGAAACAAAAAAAAAAACAGGAAAAAAAGGAGAAAAAAAAACCAACAAGAAAATAACCCAAGTCCATGTCACTTCTCAGCTAGTTTGGTTATTGCTGCTCCTGAGTACTGTAACATATGCACTTTCCCTTTTGAAAATGTATCAAAGTTGTTATTTTGGGGGTGGGATAAACTCTTACCCATGCATATCTTATGTTTCGAAGCCAAGAATGCTTAAGAACCTGCTCTGGATCCGCACATCAGATGCATAAGTGATTAGTGACAAGTGACACAGAAACAGCGAATGTGCTGTGTTACGATGAATAATAAACACGCACAATTTATGCAGACAGAGCGAGTGGGGAGATGGCATCCTGCACTTTTTCCATATAAATAATGTGAATCTCTCAGCAATGGAAGCCAGGCTGAGCAGGGAGTTTCTCCTGCCTGCCAGCCGCGTGAACCGGCAGGAAGCAAAGTGGGGATGTGTGAGAAGGGGTCACCCTTAAATAGGGCTGCTTCAGGTTTCCTATGGGTCATTACAGAACAGATGGCAATTCATTGTCTCTAAACCAGAATCAACAGCAGAAAAAGATTCACAGTGGGCAAAATTTTTCATTCTTTCGGAGAAAGGGGCATTTAGATAAAAAAAAAGTCACTGAAAAATAATCATATTATTTTGTGCCTCCTGGGTTTCTGAAGAGCATCAATGCAGTGCCTGGTGTAAAAGAAACTGCCTTGCAATAGGATTGGTGGTGCCTACCTGGAAAAGCAAAAAGTAACTAGGTTTTGAACAAGCAAACTCAGTCTCTATATGAAGTTTCTCCCAGGAAAGGTGAGCACACACCCCTGGAGGCAGGCAGGGCTAAGGAAAGCTGACAACATGGTTTCCTGAAGGGCCATGGTGTACCTGGCAGGCATCTTGCCATTCCTGCCTTTTCCATGAGCAAAACCACACCTAACCCCTAAAAAGAAACAAATGCCAAAGCCAGACAGATGTTTGTCCTTAGCCCGGCTCTTGTGCTTTTCCTCTTCCCATGCACAGACACTGGAGCTGTGGGGCCCTCAGCCCCATGGTCTGACAAAACCGAGCATGGGGACTCCTGCAATGTCCCCTTATTGCCCTCCCACAAATGAGCCATCTTCCAGGAAAAATAGAAAGAATTTCGTTTTTTAATTAAAAATAATATCTCAATTGCACCTGCTACTTAACTCTGCGCATTTTCTTCCTGGCTGTCCCGGCCTGCCAACTCCAAGCAAGCTTTTTTCTCTCATTTTTACACTCTCTCTACACTTCCAGAAATGTACGCACTTGGATAAAAGTAGAACTGAAAGGGAAATGCATATTCTGTTAAATAGAAAAAAAATAAAGTTGAAAAAAGTGTCTAAAAGACGGATGCGTAAAGAAATCATGCCTGTACTTTAACTCGGGGTTTGAGTTATATAAACTGAGCTGTGGTAATTACCAAGCTCCTCCAGATTAATAAACAATTACCATAGTAACTACACCATCCTATGAAACCTATGCTCATGAATTTTTAAAGCATAAATGGAAATACACGCCAGTTGAAAAAGTCTATTTATTTTGTTCCTGGAAGACAAGGGAGGCAGATCCATTAGAGGATCTCATCAAGTTATTTCTTCCTCCGCTGGTTCCTGCAGCCACACTTCGGACAAGTGCCATATATTATGTACTAACTAGGAAAGTCCATTACATAGCGTGGGGCCGTGGGCTGGCCTCACACTCTTCTCCCCAAGCAGCCCTTGTGCTCTCACACCTTGTTTCCCTGGAGGGTTTTAGGTGATGTGAAGCACCTCTTTATTTGCCCAAATTGAAGAGGTTAGTTAGTACAGAGAGTGGTCCCAGTTTGCCCAATGGGCTCCTTTTATTTTTAATGGATGCCATGTGAGAAAAGATTTCAGGTTGATGTCGCATGATCACACACGGGAAAGGCATCTTCATCAAATATTTGGTAAGCAGACTATCATGAGACAATGCACACATCCACATCTAGCTTTCCATGGTATGGTGCGATTGAGCCTTACTGTCAGCATATCCACCAGCATCCCATCATACTGACCCTACTGTATGGCACGTCACAGTCCATTTTTCCCATGAGTAGAAATATCATAGAATGGTTTAGGTTGGTAGGGACCTTCAAAGCTTACCTAGTCCAACCCCCCTGCAAGGAGCACGGACATCTTCAACTAGACCAGGTTGCCCAGAACCACATCCAGCCTCGCCTTGAGCATCTCCAGGGATGACACATCCACCACCATTTTGACCTGCCCTTGTGCCAGTGCCTTGCACCCAGCACCATGCTGGGCACGTGCTTTCAGCCACCACAAAAGGCTTCAATGCAGCCCCTGCACCTTTGCATAGTCCGACCCTACTTCAGCAAGGATGGACAAATTCTCCAGGCAGAGCAGCACTAAACCAGGTGTGGAGTCCTGTTATGTGCAAGCCTGGAACTCAGGCTGTTCAGCCACCCATCAGGAAGGGTGTCATGGATTGTCATTGCTTTCCCCTCTAATCTGGAGTGGAGCAGCCCCCCAGCACAGCCCCATGCACCTGCTCCTGCCTAAACATACCAAAATGTGCCCTTGCTCACTCACAGGAGGCATCAATGATTAAACACAGTCTATGTGATGCACCTGAGATCATTAAAAACAGAAAACAAAGGCTTTCTCCTCTACCAATGTTAACTCCCGTATTAGACTACCATAAACAAAATCTGGTTTGAAAGCTTGTACCCTTACTCTGAAGCTGTAACACAGCCGAGCCTGGTTATACTGCACTTCACAATTTGAAACATGTAAAAAGGAACATATCAAAATGCCAAATAACAAGATTATATATCAACCTGTTGATAATTTTAGGCAAAAATGGGAAAGCTGAAAAGCAGCAGTGAGTTAAAAAAGACTGCTCAGCATTTGCAGTAATAGTCTAAACACGAGGTGAGACCTCTACACTTCAAGTTTGAGCTGCTTACTTTTGATAATTTTGATGAGCTGAAATAATATCCCCCTTCTGCAAGAAAGTACTTCTTCAGACAGTCTGAGAGTTAGGAAAGCCATTAAATCCGTGTGGATTGAAGGTAGAAAAATAAATTGTATGTATTTTAGACTTTGAATCATCTTCCTATGGCAATTTTCGGGGAAAAAACCTATGAAGAATTCTGCAATTTTAATCTCCTCAGTAGCTTCCCATTACTAAACAAGCAGAACGCCACAGTACAAATGTGGATGTTACATGTCATCTTGATCTGCTGCTTTTTTCTTTCATTAAAGCTTTAATGCAGCAATTATGGCTACGTTGCCCTATAAAAAAAGGAAAAGGCAGTTTACTTTAAAAAGTGAAATTGCATAGCCTACTATTTAATTATACACAAATGTAAATGGCCTATTTTTCCATAACTGGTTATTACAGCACTGTTTTACTTTCTGAGTTTTCACAATCTCTAAAACCTACAACGCTTCCTGCTATATAATTGTTTTGCTACATTATTGTTTTCATCTTATTTTTTCTTTTAATGCGAGTGCAGTGGGATAAATCTTGGTTTTAAGCCAGCCAGTACTTCATCTACTTAAGCTTTTATAGATGAAGATTGCTGTAATTATCAGAATACCCGCTTATTTCTGAAGTATTATCTTGGCAACCTGCTGGCATTTACAACCAATTAACAAGCTTTGCCCATTAGTTGCATAAGGGGTATCACAGAGTAAAGCCATTGTGTGCTAATTTTCTATTTTAGATAATCAGTTTGGCCATCCAAAATGGAAAGGGGAAGAAAGGAAAGGTTTGACACCCAGTGGCAGACATGTAAAAATGACTACATGCCTCCCAGAGACAAAGGTATCCAGCGACTGCATGATTGCTTCACTGTCGTCACCACTGGGTTTTAAGTATTTATTCCCTTTGTCTCTTTTGGAAGAGAAAATAGAAAGTACGGCTTCGGCAAAGTAATCATGTCCTCTTTTATTTTTTAAACAGACTGGCTTCTCCCTCTGTCCTCTTGGGCTTGTAATTTCACCAAATTGTGCAAGTGTTAAACAGGATTTCATAAAAAAAAAAAAGAAGAAAAGGAGAAAAAAAATTAAGCAGAGAAAGCAAGCAAGAGAAAGAGAAAGAAACCTGGCTGCCAGTGGAAATCACAGCTTCCCTCTCCCAGCCACTGGGCCGAGCAGAGTCCTCTTGCCAAAGGCAGCCCCTCTCCCTCGCCTTGCTTGGTTAAATCCATGTGCTGGCTGGGGGTTTTAACCAGGCCCTGCTATTAGCAAATGGGCTCCCAGCCATCCTTTGGCTCCCAGTTGCTGAGTTGAATGCCAGCCCTGGTCATCTCCTCCCTGCACTGGAGGCTTTGGGGCAAGGGGACCCAGGCAGGATGCTGGCTCAGGCAGTAATGCTGGGCACCTCCCTCAGGGGAAAAGAACTGTGAGAGTTTGGGGGATTTTTTTAAGCATTACCTTTTGGGTAAAGTGCTGTTTGCTTTCCCTGTTGCCTGGTGCAGGGCAGGGAAGATGTACTGCCATGTAGGTGCCCTGGGCAGGAGAATGCTCCTGCCTGTGGCCACAGTGCTGCATCCTAATAGCATGCCCCAAAGTGCTCAGACCCACCAGAACAACCTCCAGAGCTACTCCATGAGCACCTAGCCCCATCCACACAGCATTTAGTCAGGTCCTGCCTCAAGCACAGGCACCATATCCCAAAGCTGGCACAAAAGGGATGTGGACACAGCCTGCTACAGCATCCCAAATCAGCAATGGTCTGCCCATCAACCCTACACAATGCCAGCCCCTGCCTCCACCATCCCACTCCATGCTTGCTGCCTAACCAGCAACAGGCGTGAGGCTCAGTCTTCCTTGCTCTCCCACTGACCCAGGGCATGAGCTTGGTCTTTCTCTGGGTCTCCATCCCATTCTGCCCCTGGCAGACAGGACCATAAGTTCCCCCTCTGCATTGAGGCTTTTCCTATGCTGCATGGCAATGGGCAAAAAGTATCTGTGATCCTGCTCAGGGAACCTCAAGGTAAATAACAACGATGATTATGCTGGAAGCAGCAGGGCTTGCCCATTTAATTGTATATAAAATTAGATGTTAGACCTGGTATAGATGCCTGCATTTTGTAATAAGGATAGAAACTAATCAGTTTAAAGATGAGCATAGTTCTTTAAAGCATGGTTAGATCCCATTTACTCCACTGAACAGAATGGGTGGATGGTTTGTGTTGTAAAATGGTTTTATGAAATGTAGAGAACTGTACAATGACGTGTTTTATTTGCCTCCTGTGGTTTAGATTCATATTTTGCTTTAACATAAGTTAAACAAAATTAAGACTATGATTATGCTAAGAGGATGTAGCCAGTAAAGATAGAAATCATTGAACTCCTCAAAGTCATAAAGAATTATCAACTGTGCAATTAGTAAAGACTGAACATATACATTGAAGTCTATTAAGTCATAAATGAATGAGAAAAATGTTGCGCTTGGCAATTTGATGTGTATATTTGTCTTAATTAATTTCAATTAATTGCTATTGGCTATAGTCATTAGAAAATTTAAGATTTAAGTTAGGTACAGCATAAACCCCTCCTGTAAAATGGATCTAGTTAGATAGCCAAACCATTGTTTCAGTTCTTCAGGCTACTGAAAAGAAAGAGATAAGAAGGGTTGATGAGCAGAGTGCTGGGGATGGCTCTGACCTCCTTACAGCCTGTCTCCTGAAATGCTGCCCAAGGCTTGAGTGCCCTGAAGCCCCTCTGCTGCTGGCAGGCAGCACACATTCCCCAAGCAGCTCTCTCTCCCACCAGCTCCAGCAGCATCAGAGCTCAGAGATGTCCCCTGTTCGGGCACCTCTGGACATTTTCCTCCCCAGACCAGGCTGGCTGCTCAGAGTCCCACAGCAGGGCAGCATGCCATCCACCTATGCATCACCAGCAGCAGGCTGTGAGAGAACACCACTGCTTGTTGTCAGTCACTGTGTGATCTTCTTGGGGTGGTTTCAAGATGTTAGAATTAGTGAAGGGCAGGGACTAAATGAGACAACAGGTATTGTCCAAAACCAAGCATTTCAGAAAAGCCAATATGGTTTTTACTGATGTTTTGTAAGTTAAAATTTTCCATTTCCTGTCCTGAAATGTGATTCGGAGATCACCACTGCATGTCCTTTTCCCAGTAGTTAAACCCATAAGACAGACATCAGAACGGGTGTTCTTTTCCCCAGGTTTCCATTTTGCTAACAAGAAAAAAAAAAAAAAAGAAGGAAACCTGTATTTTAGGGGAGTTTCTTTCAAATCTCAGATTAAAAAGCTCTAATTAAGCCATTCACAGTCAGGATTACTGTGTCCCAATGGCCTTACCAAGACAATGACAGGGACAATCGAAAAGTGGGTGAGCAGAGAAACTCCCACCAGGGAAATGAAAGAGTACAGAAAAATCTCCGTTCTATGTTCTGCAGCTGCACAGGAGGAGATCCACTCCTCCAGGACTTTGAGTTCCATCACTAATATTATTATTAAATATTTACATACCACCCTAAGTTTTCATGACATTTTACAGAGATAAAAGATGCTCTCTTTGCGCTGAAGATCTTACAGCCTACATCACACAAAGAAAGCAAAGTTAGCAGAAAGAAGACATGATGAAGATTAGGAAACAGATCTAATGCTGGTGACCCAAAAGCATTTTTAATTGTAAGAGAGCATGGTACAAGGGCTGAGGAATGCTAGCAGCATCAGGACCCATTTCGCTTTTAGTAACCAGCCAACCACCTTTCAAACTCACTCATATGGACCTATTTCCCCACAGCTTTAATCCAAATAAATAATGGCATCCCATAATCCCTCTAAATACTTTTTTATCTGACTTGTCATGGTTTAAGCCATGGTAACTCAGCCACGCAGCCTCTTGCTCACTCCCCACACTTCCTCCCCCCGCTCCTGGGTGGTGGGGAGGAGAATCGAAAGAGTGTAATGCCTATGGGTTGAGATAAGAACAGTCCAGTAACTAGGATATAACACAAACCACTGCTGCTGCCACCAATTATAATAATGACAAGGGAAATAACAAGGGAAGTGAATACAACCACTCACCACCTGCTGACCAATACCCAGCCTGATCTGAGCTGTGATCTAGCCCTTCCGGGTAACTGCCCCCGGTTCTACATCCTGGGCATAATGTGCTGTGGTATGGAATACCTCTTTGGCTAGTTTGGGTCAGGTGTCCTGTCTCTGCTTCCTTCCAGCTTCCCCTCCTCCCTGGCAGAGCAGGAGACCCAGAAAGGCCTTGATCAGAGTAAACATTACTGAGCAGCAACTAAAAACATCAGTGTAATCAGCACTGTTCCCAGGCTGAAAGTCAAAACCACAGCACTGCACCAGCTACTAAGAAGGAGAAAAATGACTGCTACTGCAGAACGCAGGACACTTGTCTGAGAAAAGAGAAGTTGAGCTGCAACAGTTCAGCAGTACATTTTTCCAGGCTGCACAAGTGAGAGAAAGACCAACACACTGCACCACAGCTGGAGATAGAAATGAAAGCTGCTCTGTCCATCAGCCTCGCTTCCCTCCATTTTGCCTAGTTCCCTCACTTCATTTTCATTTCTGATGGTGCAACTAGAGAGCCACAATGAATTCAGCCTTCCCTGTCAGACATACACACACATGGATGAGCCAGCTCTGGCCTTCACCTGTGGGGTGAAGCACCACAGCCATAGGGAAACAAAGCAGCAAAAGTGGAGAAATGGAGATACCCAGCACAACTCTACCTGCTTGGGCATGGGGCAGGCTCCTATCTGCAAAATACAGGGAATACACCTCTGCATAAATGATGATAACCGACACACCCTCCCCCCCCCCCGCCTTGTGAAGGATAACACTCTTGCTATAAAGCCTGTGAAATAATTTAACATATCTTAATGTAGACCTCATTAACATCTTGGGTAGCCAAGCTCAATGTTAAGCTGCTGTAGAACACCCTTCTCCTGGACATGGAGGGAGCCTGCTGCAGTGCCACAGGGCCCATACCCAAAACCCCCAGGGATGGGGTGGGACTGTGAATGTGGCAGCAACAAGGGCAAGGCCACCAAGGCTTGGGGACAGCAAGAGGCAAATATAGAAGGGAGATGCTGGTGCCTCTACCGGAGGGGCTCTGGACCCCTCAGCTCAGGGAGCAGAGACCCCTTTTGGGTCCCCACCAACCACCTATTATTGATCTTCACAAACCTGGTGATCAAGAAAAAGAATATTTCTTCTTTTTAAATTTTTAAAACTAATCCTAGCCTAATTAATGATGATGAGACGTATCCTCATGCTTCCTAGAAGAAATACATCTGTAGATAGACCTGAGCATCATGAAGAGAGAAGCACCAGCACTCATCATATAACCTGAGACAATGGTCAGGATGCACAGTGCAGATGAAGTGTAGTCTAAGGCATATAGCCATATATAGATCTGCAGACATGTGTATGCACACATGCACGCACAAACACATATGAGTACATTTTACAAGTGTATGTAGTGATAGGACAAGGCAGAATGGTTTTAAACTGGAAGAAGGTAGATTTAGATTAGACATTAGGAAGAAGTTCTTCACTATTGAGGGTGGTGAGACTCTGGCACAGGTTGCACAGAGAAGCTTTGGCTTTCCTATCACTGGCAGTGTTCAAGGCCAGTTTGGACGGGGCTTGGAGCAACCTGGTCTAGTGGAAGGTGTCCCTGTCCATGGCAGGGGGTTGGAACTGGATGAGATTTGAGGTCCCTTCCAACCCAAACCATTCTGTGATTCTATGATTCTAGGATTCTATGATACATACACACATATACACATACACACTCCCAGCAATTCAGTTAGATTAATTTGCTTTGGCTATTCCACTGCTTTACTGTAGTCCTTGTATAGTACTTAAAGAATCAGGTTAATCATACTGCATTAGACGCACAAACAATGCTTCTTTACCTCCACATGGGTGTTGTGAGACCTTAATTAATGTTTGTAAAGTGCTTTCAGATCCCCAGAAGAAAGGCACTATAGAAGTGTGAAGTCTGATTATTTCACAGCACACAAATGTAGAGGTGAAAAGAAATACTCTCCTCCTTACACATAAAACTACGGATCTCAACTCCTGCATGTAAAACCCCAAGATGTTAAGAAAGAAAAGAATTCTGACCATGAACCTACTTCAGGCTTCCCCTTTGCCTTTTTCATTTGATTTCTGGTTGAGTGAAATAATAAACTATTGTATTGCTGTAAACTCTTTGTAAGTAGATTTGACTAAGACAACAGAGTTCAGTGCCAGCAGCTACTCTGATCATTCTTTTAAATGGAAATTTACCGTCTGCTGCATCACATGGAAAAAATATAGAACTATTTTTCACAGCTTGTTCACTGAACAGATTATTGGAGGGAAGAAAAAATAAAAAGGCTTCATTTTCTACAGATCCCAAATCTCAGCGTAGAAAGTCTTGGCAATTTCCTTTTGAGAGGAGACAGATTTCACTTTCACATTGATTTAACAATGAAAAGTGCATCCAAAATGAGGGCCTGATCTTGAACATTTAAACGGTTAGCCATGGTTGATTCAATAGCTTATCTATGGGAGCAAAATTACTCACATCCATGAGCCTATGTAGGGTCTGGTCCTAATATAGAACCAGTTCTTGATGTCATAAAATCTTTTTTAACAGCATCTTGTGTTACATTTAATTTATTTCACATGGCCTCATAAAATAAGATAAAAGCTTGTAAGTCTAAAAGTCATATAAAGATGAGGGGAAAAAAAAAAAGCCCTACCATGTATCCGTGTTTATTAAGTATCATCTTCATGCAGCTTATAAAGTTTTAACTCCAGAATTCCCAAGTTTTTTCTAATCCTAATAGCAGTCAGCAAGAACTGCCAGTGTGTAACATAAACAGATTACAACACACATGCTTGCTGGAGAATGAAGTCCTTCCCAAAGCTCTGTTTGAGGCTGGTCCTCCATTTAGCAGCACAGAGCCTTACAGAGGACCTCACCAGTTTACCCCTCACCTGGCAGGGCACAGGCGGGCAGTATCCATGCCCTGTGTGGTACCCAAGCAATGTGGTCTAACCTCCAGCTTTAGCCTAGGAAGCTCCAGGGTGACAGGCACAAGAAACCCCAGCTTGTGTTAAACATGGTTTAATGTGACGGCGGCCTGAAGAGTGCACAAGCAACTCTCTGGTTCACCTAAACTTTAAATACAGAGAAAGGCTCCAAACTGAAAAGTCTGTAGCAGAAAATCATATTCGGAGCCAAAGAAGGCCTCACCCTTATTTAAATGGAAGTTAGAAAGTGCGTCTCTTCCACCACTAAAGTGTGCTTTCTGCTTAGGTCCCAGGACGGGAAGGGAAGGAAAGGACTGCAGCCACGTACCCCAGGATTTAGGGTGAGCTCACCCGCAACCAGGAGGATGTGGCCAGGAGGTCCCAGGGGGCATGAGTGGTAGCTCTGGGGTATGAGAAGGAAAGCAGGGCCATGGGTGTAAACCCATAGAAAAGGGACTCCTTTTCCAGTCTTTGCGGGGTGATATTTCTGGATGATGGGAGGTAAGCAGATTCAGGGATGCAAGTCAGGAGGCAAATCTTGATCTGCTTTTAGAGCTCCCAAAGGCATGCTCAGCTGAGCAATGGGGTGCTCCTCCAAGACTGGCAGTGGGGCAACCAAATGCCAAATGAGGAAACTTCTTATTCACAGTATGAGCCCTTTACTTGTGAAAAATAATAGAAATTATTATAAAAGTGCCTTCAGTGTCTCAGAGCACATCAGTGACTTCAGAAGGCTACTGGTATGAGTAATTGCTTGGCAACAAGAAAAGAACAAATTCCCGGTGGCCTGGTTCTGATACCCAGGAGAGAGCATCATAACAAACTAAGGGAATGTTACATAAAAAACACCCCTTCCCCCAAAACAGTTGCCCTTTTTTTCCAGCCAACATTTCCATAGTTTATCAGTGATAAGCATCACCATAAAAAAATGATGAAGTCTTACCTGACGCTGCTGCTAGTAAACTGGTTTTATCACCAGAAGGCCATCATAGACTGGCACTATTTTAAGAACCAGCAGCAGACCCATTGCCTTTCCTCCAGGAAGCACGAGCCAGAGGCAAACCCAGGGGTGATGTGGTAAGCAAACACTGTGCTTCCAACCTAAACCCTGGAAAAGAAAAGTAACTTTTGATGAAGTAAAAGGATTCCTGAGGACAACTTTCAGTAAAGATAAACTTTAACCACAATCTGACACAACAGTCAATAAATAGCTTGAAGATAATCGCACATACCTCTTTGGTAGGCAGTGGTCTAACCCAGGCAGAGATTCTTTTAGAACATGGATGTTCTCACCAGCCCTTGATATTTTTCTTGCGATCCAGGCAACATCCACATTGAAAAACCTACGCCACAGCTGTCAGGGCTTCTCTCCAGCAGATAATTAAATTCCAACTCTATTGCCATTGTGACAAGTGAGCTCAAGTTTAGTGATACCATCCCTGCCAACTGAACAAGAGTGAGAGCCATCAGCCACATAGTCATTAATCACTTTGCTGAAAGAAGAAGTGCCTGCAGTGCTTACCAGCATCCTCCACAGATAGGTGTTCAGTCTCCAGGAGATACCTGACAGTAACATGAGTACATCTCAAGGGATGATTGTGCTTGGATCAGTGTGCTTATGCAGGAAGGCCCAGCAAAAGTGGAGCAAGTCAACAAGTTTAAAGGACTTTCAAGATCCCACCCAAACCATAGAAAGGCAGGGTTTGGCCTGGGTGGTGGCACGGTAGGGTTTTGCTAAATGCAAAAGATTAAGCCATTGGCATTTTCTCCTACGGATTGCCCTCTCAAAGTGCTCTTATAGGTAAAGAGTTTATTTTTTTCCTACCCATATGCACCTCTCATGTTTTTTCAGGTATGTCTGTTTTTCTTAGAATATAGATTTAAATTGAGCTTATCCACCAAAACCACAAACTGCATACTAGCTAGGACCTATTTAATTCCTTAATAACTGCTTTTTCATAGCCTTCTTGCTTCATATGTAAATCTGTTATTTCAAAGCTAGTTGCTGAACTATCCAATTTGTAGTACAGCTAGAGACAAATACTGCTTCACTTCTAGCATCCCAGAGAGACTCCCCATTCAATGAAGGGTGACCAGATCTCACACTGAAGAACCGCATGAGAAGTATCTGTTCCCTTGCTTTGCCCGTTGCTCAAGTGTTTAAAACTAACTGTGGAGATCACAGTTACAGAGGAATACATCTGTCTCCGACGTGCTGTGCCAGCCAAAGAACAGCTCAGACCCCACACAGCCTCCAGGCTCTCACCCGGTACACAGGAGGAGGTATATCTGGCCTCCAGGGAAGTACTCCAGGAGCCTACTGCTAAGTCGACGGCCAGAAAACACAGCACATTTGAGCAGGAAATTAAACTTGACTCTCCCATTGCCTTAACAAATGGTTCAACCAGCCTGCTATAAAGTCAGTCTCTTGGAAGTCTCTCCATCCCCTCTTGAAACTTAACACAAGCACACACTTTCTGAATCTAACCCTGCTGCCCCAACCCATAGGACGTCATCATTGACGGCTGGGTGGGGAGGTCTGAGGCTTGACAGCACCTAAATGTGGCTTGTAGAGACTTAAAATTGTGGCTAAATAGGTTGGCCCTTCCTAGATCTCATCCTAGTTCCCAAAGGCTGAGTTTATTCATCACCCTATGTGCTTTGCTTGCAGCATTGGCTTCCCTGCTTGTCAACACGCCGATTTCTGAATTCTCAGTGCAAAGGAAGCCTTTCATGGTTTGGCATCCTCTTATATGTTTATGCTTCTCAAGATATATTCTCTAGCCAAGTCTTTAAGTTCTTACATTAGTCCCCAAGCCCAGACATCAATCTGTTGCTGATCAGGTCTTTTCACATCATGCTGCTTTTATCTGGAATGCTGTTTTTGATGCTTCCAGGGAAGCTCTGGCTGATGCTTTTAAGAACGTGGTTAATTATTTTTCTCTTTTTTGTTTAAAATGACACTCAAGCACAGCTATTTCTTTTAACCTTCTGCTTTTACTGTAAGACTTTAGCAAGAAATTTGCCTTATTAATGCTATTATACAGGGGAGGTCCTGATTTGCATCTTTGTCCTTGGATAGTGTAGAGGCAGCACAGGGGTCCACACACAGAGAGAGATTAATTTTCCACCCCCCTTTTATGGTCTACAATAAAAAGTTTCTTTAAAGGGGAAGAAAAGAGAGGCACGTGCTTAATACTGAAGCAAAGCCCGCTTGTGCTTGATACCTTGGAGAAACAGTTCAAGAACACTTCATCCTACTGCAACTGTTTCCCGCACTTCTGCCAAGGTTAGGGAAACCTTGGGTTTGCTGCCGCCTGAATACCACTGGCTGGTATCACCCTGAACAAGTTCAGCTGACTGCTTACATTTTTGTCTTTATTCTTCCTCCTGTTGTCTCCCCACTTTGGCAAACAGAAATCACCTTTGTCTTTGGGGGAGGCCACAGCCTGAAAGCACCCAATAAAGAGAATCTCCCAGGAGATGCTGGCTGGAGGGTCAAGGTCCTTACATTGAGTCCCCCAACCCCTTGTTGGGTCAGAAAACACAACAGCATAGTCTCATAAATGATTGAAAAATTAGGCCAACAAAAAAGAAAGTAAGAAAGATAGATACACATGCACACCCATACATAAACTCCCATTTTTTCACACCAGTGAAGACAGAAACAAAGAGGCAGAAAGCAAAAGTATCAGCCAAGTATCACAAACTTTACCTTTTTTCATTTGATTTCAAATGAAAAGCACCATGGACCAAAGCAATCCTTGGATGCCAACTGTTTTTGCACACAGCTCCTTTGACATACTGACGAGAATGGATGGAGAACAGACCTACAAAGGGATCCCTGCTCTTCTCCCACAGGACTGTGGTCTGGGCTCAACTGTAAGAGCTACAGTCATTGAGACATGGGAAACAGAGAACACAGGGATGCAAAAGAGTTTGAGTGCTTCAGCAGATAAAGGAGAGCATCTCAATCTGTACGCTCCATTGGGGAAACTGAAGACACATTACCATGGCTACCTACCTTGGCAGACAACCCTTTTCTTTTTTCCCAGGTATTTTGTTGTAGCAGAAGGGACTTTACTGAAGACTTTCTTCTTCTTTCTTCTATGAGGAGATGCTAACCAGTCCACCTGCTCCCACTGGATCTGCACTCACTGGCCCTTCCAAAATCCACTATGGACTTGGGACTGCAGGGCCTCTGCTCCCTGGGAGCTTCTCTGCACTGAAACCCCAGAGACTACCAAAAACCCTGCCACAGCCCTGGGGGGCTGTCAGGGAAAGGGACTGGGCCATCTTGCGGTGGGGAAAGTCTGGAGGTGGGAAACAGCGGGAGGAGGACCAGTGGGAATAGGAGAAGAGCACAGGTTTATTGGGGAAGAGGCATCCAGAGGGAATGGGGTGCACTTCATTGCAATCAAGTGTATTTTGATACCTCTTGTTTTTTTCTTTCTGAGCAACTGCAGTTAGAAAGACCCTAATTGGCAGTAATGCAATTAAAGACTAGTAACTGGCAACTACATGGGCAGCTGGCCAGGACAGTGAGGGGCACAGAGTGCACAGTTGTGTTCCTTGCCCTGCCCACCCCAGGGTGCACCCCATGCCATGTGCTGGGTGGCTTTGCCTAAACAGCCCCTTTTCAGGGCCAAAACAGGGACTGGCAGCCAGCAGTTGCAGTCACCCCACAGCCCCATCCTGGGACTGCAAACAGCAGCACTGGGTTCCTCATAACAGTGCCTAACTCCCCTGCAAACAGTGTTCATAGATCCCATGGCATCCCACAGACACAGCAGGATGGCACGCAGAAGGAGAGCTCCACTGCATGCCTCTGTCAGGTCTCACACTCTACCCTGTGAGCCAAGCAACTTCATTAAACACATACTTGTTTAGGCATTACTTTAACATTGTTAATTTCTAGGTCAATTATTGACTTGAATCATGTTAAAGTTTAACATAAATATGCTACCATATCCCCTATACATGTATTACAATAATTATACAGTTACAAAATTCTTCTAAAATACTAGGGAAACTGGCTGCTACTGGTAAATAAAGGCTCATAGACTGCTCTGAAGCCCATGCAAAGAAATACAAAGATTCCCATTGCCTTTGTATCAGCTTCCCAAGGAATAATCAATTTAGATTATCAAACACATCTACAAAATTAAGTACATTCCAGTTAAAATCTTTGCTTCCTAAAAAATGTTTTGTCTAATCTTATCAGACAGGAAAGAGGGGGGTAGAAGGCGAGCAGAGAAAGTGAAGGCATCGTATCATAAGCAGCTTGTAAAGCTACAAACATGACAATAATCTTCTTTTTCTTAAAAAAAAAGAAAAAAAGAAAAAAAAAAGACTGCCAACTTTTTCACATTTTAGCAAACTTTTCAATTAGGATTTCTTCCTGGCTATTTAAATATGCTTAAAGTAATGATTTTCTGTAATTTGTCTTTTTCTTTTGGAAACATAGCGTGCTATTGTCAGCTTTAAAAAAGAAGCAATTTTCTGACTTTTGAGATAGAGCAGGTCATGGAAAAATTACTACTGTGGGAACCTGTAATTAAATAGAAAATGCAGCTGCACTTATAAAAAAAAAAAAAAAAAAAAAAAAAAAAAACACCCTAAAATTAAGTTTATTCTATTAATACTTGATTCTAGAATTGTATTTGACTCTTCAGACACAGGTCTTCTCTGAAACGGTACCTTACCCACAGAACATCGCTAGCTGAAGGGCTAGTTGCAAAAGCAGACACAATATAATATGTACAAATATATTGCCAATTATTTGCTGTTCGTCTGAATTAGGTTCAATATAGTATGATAGTCATTTACACATGTAGCCCCTTTCTTTCCTCTTTTCCTTGTACTAGCAATACACCTTTGGGTGTTGGGATTTCTTTAAGGATCTCAATTAAAATAAATCTACATAATGTCAGTAATGCTTATTGTAAAATTAACTAGGAAAAAAGAAGTACAGAAAGGGACTTTTGAACAAAATTATGCGGTATATCTGAATTGAATAAAGATCTCTTCCCAGCATTTGACTTGTCATGAAATGGAGACAAGATTCTACACGATACCATGACACAAAACCATGCTTTCTGTTTATATAAAGAAAATGTATCGTAATTCTTGACTGAATGCTTTCACAGTACCAGTACAGGCTTTGAATTAAATTCTAAATTGAAATATTGGGTGAAAAAATTGTGACCCACAATAGTTTATAAAACAGCTGAAACAGAAAAGATTAACAAAAGCCTCACCACAAAAATAAGGTGCAGATATGCTGACTAACAATTCATGTTCTGATGTCTGATGGTAAAAAATACTTCCACAGAAATCTTAAAAGGAGTATATATAATTATAAATAACAGAATTAATTTTATTTAATGATAGTAATAAAATTGCATTTTAAACATAATTGCATTTAGTATCACCACCTGTCATGATTTTCTAGGGTAATAATAAATGAGATTACACAATTCATCCTTATTGCGTGATATAATTTACTTAATAGAAATTATTAAGTAAAAATGTTCTTTTATATACTATACAATTATTTGTAAAACTATTTCTTTTCAACTTCCAATAATTCACTAAGTTTAAGGGTTGAGGATTTTTTCTTTTAATAAATAGGAAGGAAATTTTCCATCTTCTTTTATCAATCATTTTTACGTACAGCTTTCTGTGCTATTATAAAAGAACAGAACTAAACCCATAGAGTCTGTATAAATGTCAATACCCTATTTATTCCATATAAGAAGCTGGAATCCTTTTTTTTGTGCAAACTCACCTGCACTATTTTTAACACACTTCTGTATTGTATCTAATACAGATATCCACAACTACTGTGAGAATGAAAACAGAAATGGGGAAAAAAAAAACTATTTGTGAAGAAACATTATACCCAACCCGTGAAAGATTTTTTTCCCCTTGCAGAAACGTCTTGTGAGCAACAGTGCTGTCACACAGAAAGCCCACAAACCTATATCACCATGTTCGTTGCTCAATTAAGACGCCCAGAAGAGATCCTAAGAACCAGCAGTGTATTTTGATTTCATATCTACGGCTTCCTTTCTCTCAGCTGCCTATTTGGTCAGTAGCATGTTTCCCCCCCCCCCCCAAACACACTTCATGCCGTAGAGCTGGATTTCTATTTTCCAGCTGCATATATTCCACGGAGGAAGGGAAAACTGATCCATGAAGTTCCTATTTGCATAAAGTGCAGAAACATCTGTCACAAGATTCTTGTCAGTGGATTGAAGCATCAGGAGATACTGCCGTAGATCTGCTGTCTGCCCTTAATAATACAGAACTCTTTAATGCTCTGAGTGAGGGTGTTTAAGGAAGCAAAGAGAGTATTTGATCGGAGAAGACATATCCTTACTATTACTTGAAATGACTTATTGGTTATGTGATGCTGTCTCACACAAACACTCAGAAATGGGCTCTGCCCCAGGATCAGCAAATGCCCTGTTCCATCTGATATCAGTTCTTTGCAAATACAGATCTTACAAAGGTATATGACGATTTAATCAGCATCCTGCAGTTGCCTACAATGCACAGCGGCTTTCTGTGTAAAACTTTGTGCAATGAGCAATCTGTGGTAGCACGGCTAACATCAGAAAGTGCTCAATCTGCAGTGCTGTTTTGAGTTTTGATTTCAGTTTAGGGAATCAAATACAAAAATCTCCAGGAAGATTTATCTGTGGCTCAGATCAGGAAAATCTTCATTCTGATTCTGTATGTACATACAATGCATATTTATTATCAGGTGGAACAGCCAATTCAGTCATACAGAATACACAAATAGAATAGAAACTCAGGGAAATATAATAGCAACTATTTATAAAACAGAATGATTATGTTTGATCAAGCATTATTTCTGAGATCGCTGGAAGTGCTGTTGGGAATACACCAGATTCATATTTCTGCATTAGATTTTGCTCTTTTTAATCACAGACTATTTTCAAACTTCACTGGTTCTGTTGATATAGTTGTATGAACAGATTTTACACTGGCCGCTTCTGACACCACTGAGAGTCAGAACTCAGCCTGACCTACGGTGTGCAGGGCAAAGTGCTCTTCTCAGCTTGTGTGTTCTGTGGAGTTGAACAGTCAAACTGAGAAGAAAATAAAGTTTCTCCACATTTTCTGTCTACTCACGTCAGAAGTAGCATGAAGGTGATTGATACAGCACTATCCTCTCTATTTTCTGCCCACAGCTCCATGATAGCCAGCTTCCTAAGCTAGGTCAGCAGAGATTAATATCACATTAGCAACATCACATTCATCATTGACACTGTAAAACAAAAAGGCTTTAAATGTTTCTTAGTCATAGCTGATCTCTGTAATGTGCATGCATGCTTTTGTTTGTAATCCCCCGCGCTCCTTCACACGTTCACAGATACCTTCACTCAACTGTAGATGTCTGGGTGCAGGAAATACCTGCTCGCAACAGGATCACGCTATATTGTGAAACAAACAATTGTAAAAACAATACCAAAAGAAGCCTGCAGCGGGGGTGATCTTTGCTCCCATATATATACTTGTTTAAAAAGTTTCCCTGGCAGTGGTTCACCAGCAGGCAGTAATCAGCTCAGATACTTCTTTGTAATTTTTCTGTTTCATAAATAATACAGGAGTTTACTAACAGGAAGTTTGTGGGAAGCAACAGTAAACAGTCTAGCAATCCATCTGTTATTGCGGAATGCAAGAAAGCTGAATCAGATTCTCTGCAAGTGGACTATTTTCGTTGTTTGTGCTAGCGAAGATGTGTGGGAAATGGGCACTTAGAGTCATTATTAACATGAACTCTTGCAGACCTCCTTTCCCCTCCCCTTGCGGAAAGCGATGGCTGGGTGCGATTTCAGCAAGAAGCTTCCGTGGCTATAGGGCAGCTTGTAAGGATCCTGAGCAGAAAAGACGAGGCAGTTGTATCAGATGTGAAATATTCAGGTGACAGCTACAAAGAGACTTTTGCTTCCTCAAAACCAAGCTCAGAAAGCATGAGTCCTAAATTAAAACACACACAAACTCCTGTTAGCACCTTCCTCAAGCGTCAAGATATTTATCAGGAAGAAGTTGAAGGGTTGGAGGGACCTGGAGTAGGAGGAAAGGAAACAAGGAAAAATAAGGTAATGATGGAGGTTGTACTGACAGGCTTTCAGTGCCAGCACAAGTAGAGAGTCGAGCAAGGGTGAAAAAAAAGCTAGTATCTTTCCTGAAGACAGGCTGTTCTGCTGGCATTCGTCCACCCTTGATATATTGCTTATGAATAGAAGGCTAGAAAGAGAGCGGGGGCAGGTGTGTAAATTAGTCACTACTACTACAAAAGCAAGGTTTCTTTGCCAGCAGCAATGCGGTGTCTCACCTCAAAGATTAATTTGTAGCTCTGAAAATGTGCGCCCAAGATAATAAGTTGTGCTGCCAAATAAATGAGAGACAGAACCCTAAGAATGGGAATATATCCCGGGCTAACTAGGGATCATTTCATTTTAACAAGCTAACAAGTTCTGCTTATTCACAATATATATTACACAACATTACACATCGTACTTGGGTTAGAAGAGACAGTAAATACCTCTAAAACCAAAACCTACTAAAAAGGAGCTTGCCAAGGAACAAAAATGTCAAATTATGAGCACGTTATCAGCTGATTGTTGCACATTTAACAAACTGGGGGCAGTAGGGCAAGACTGCCTGGCAGAAAGAGCCGTTTCCCACAGGATACTCTTTTAACGCCAGAGTTTAAACTTTCACAAAGACTCTACAACACGTTGTGGGGACAGTCGAAACCCCGCGTGTCGGCAGCCCGCTGCTGATGCTGACACACACGGGAGCACAATGCCCGGGGGTCACCCGGGACGGGAGCCGAGGAGCGCCAGCGGGCGCTCAGCCCTTGCCGCCGCCGGACAAGGCTGCCACCTTCCGGCCTCCTTCCTCAAACCAGCTCTTACCGGCGGGGGACAAGGCCTGGCGCTGGGGAAAACGCGATTCCTTGGGAGCGTGGTTCAGAAGCAAGTTTCAGGTGTCGGGAGGGGGTCTGGTCCCGCACTGCTCTGCTCCCTTCCCACCCCATCCAGGCCTCTTGTAGCACCAGGAAACGGAGGAGCAGCAGTGCGCTGATCGCCCCTCTCAGCTCTCCTATATCCCGCAGCCTCAGCACAGCGGCATCCCTGCATGCAAACCCCCTGTCCGCACTTTCCCGCATGGGTCCCAGTGACAGAGCAGCAGCGCTGATTTACAACGGGGAACGAAGGGTGAGGGACAGCCCCGGCGCTCCTGCCTGAGCGGTTTGCTCCCCCGCTACACACGCACGGTGTGGGACGGGGTTATTTGGGGGGCAGGAGGGAGCACAGGGCAGGAGCCGGAACTCCGGCGATGACGGCTCGGGGGGTGAGGGAGCGTCCTCCAGTGCCGCCGCACCGTGCCCGCAGCAGCGACCGTCCCGCTGCACTCCCGAAGGGGTTTGGTGCCCCCTGCCGGCCAGCAGCAGAACTGCTCGGTCTCAGATTGACCTTGGTTTGGGTGAGAATAATGGGGGTGGAAGTGAGCTCTTCGAGGTTTCACTGTATGGGTAACGCTGCTGAGTACTCACATTGACAAACATACTTTTACAGAGCATTGCACCATTGCCACTACAACCAGATATTGATAATTTCATCATTATTTACTACTCCATCTAGTGAAAGACATTACTCAATAAGTGTGCAGTGTAGTTAAAAATTCAGCATCATCTATGCCAACTACACCTAGGCAACAGGTAGAGTTGCCAAAAAAATAAAGACAACCCAAAAAAAGACTAAGTTTATGATGATTTTCACTCAAACTGGTGGAAAAGCCTGGAAATCCTTCTTCTGAAAAATCACTATCCAAATCTGTGATGTCAAATGACTGCACAGGAGCCATCCTTTACCCAGGTAAACCCACCAGAAGTGAATCACACATCACTGCCACTCTACTGTGGGTTTCCCACATGGATACACAATAGGCTTGGAGCACTGTTACAGGCAGTCAAAGTGAAAGTGTCTAAGCGTTGTCTAATGAAACTGTGGCATTACGTCCTGTGACTGTCTCCAGCTGTAGCCCAGCACTGGACACACGGAGTGTTCCTAGATTATTTTATTTCATTTTTTGAGTTTGGTAAAACTTGCTACTGCTCCTGCCTGATCTAATGCCTGCTCTTGCCCTGTGAGTGTTCACCTCCAAGTGACAAAGCACAACTGTGTGATTTTATTGCTTGAAGGAACAAGGAGGACACCTTACATCTTAGCATCTAAATCTCATCCGCTTCTGCCATGAGCTAGGACTATGGCAAAAAACATTCCATTGTAAGAACTGCTGGTTTGTTACATTTTCTTTTTTGTCCTGCCTGTGTTTACTCGTTTGGTTAGTGTAGAACTTGAGAGCATTCTGTTTATTTCCACATCAGGATGGGGCTGATTTCAATGCTCACCAGTGTGCCATCATGGCCCAGGTGCTGAGTGAGATAGCTGTGATTGGTTGGAGCTCCAGCTAGGCATGCACAGCCTCCCTGCAGCAGCAGCTCACTTGAACATGGCATGCACTGATGCACATAGGTGTGTCATTTCTGTAATCAAGTTGAGTCACAGCAAGCTTAGAAATACAGTGGTTTCCATTGCAAAAAACTGCCGTGCTGAAGAGTCTTCATGGTACTTCTGGGTATTCACTGATATGCACGCTTCTGTAATGCTGTCTTTCCTGCTCCAGGAATCCAGGAAGCACAGGGATCATAAATATGGACTAATTGCAGGCTAGCAAAGTGGTCCCAACACTGACCAGCCTGGACACAAAGTCTTCCTCTCTAGGAAGAACATGACAAATGAACTTACTATTTATGCACTGTACAAAATCCCTTCCCCAGGGAACCTAAGTCACTTTAATGGTTTGTGAGTTCATCATGTAGCACATCAGCAGATGAGTGCTCAGACTCCACTCAGCTTCACTGCTACGACCTAGTCAAGTCCCTGAAAATCAGAGACCAAACACCCCAACACACACTCTCTAAGCTGTGATCCCCAGGGATGTGAAGTACTCCTGTGTCTCCTCTGCACAGCTTGTCATCACTGGAGGGATCTGGGCTGCCAATGGCCTCCCCATTGATTGCAGCTTGGAGGCAGGCTCTCTTTCACTCACTCACTCCCAATCAGCCTTGGCTCCAGTTTGCCAACAGAATAGTCTAGCCTTGAATGCAACCTGTGCCATTACATCTATGGATTTCCTGGCAGAGGGCTACTAGAAGTAGATCCAGTGGATCCAACAGATCAAAACTCATCTGACAAATCTCATCTCTTTCACAAGGCTCTAAGGGAGGAAGTGGCATCTCCACAAAATTGCCCAGCTGTCACCTCAAAAATGCTGGTTCACATTGGCTGCAATGAGGCATAACAACACAAAGGCTCACACTTTAGTAGTCAGTAGCAAATTCAGATTCTGATCACTTTGGGAGCCTGTCTTAACAACCTTGTTGGATCTTTCCCTAGGCCTCACCTCCAGGTAGCAAAAATAAGACTACTTCATGTCATCCTGTTACATGCCAGTCCTCTCAGACACCCTGGCTCAAGCTGCAGTTCCATGTAAGAATCTCTGCTCGTATGGGTTTATGTCCCTGTGGTGAGCTCTCAGGATGCCCCCCGTCTGCCTCTCACACCTTCCATAGCAGTTGGTGCTCCTCTCAGCTAAAATCCCTGCAGTACCTGAAAGCAGGGACTTTCCACAGGCACATGAAGCTGTAGTCAGAGCTTTGGTGGAGCCTATGAGAAATGGGTATCTCTCCTTAGGTATTCAGAAGACACAAAAGAAGCAGATTTGATTCCCTGATGCAAGGTCAGTCTGCAGAAATGAATAGTCAATCTCCTCCTTGCCAGACTCCCTCCACCTAATGAAGCTACACTACAGGAGACATTTTTTCCTACAGGGATGAAGTCTTTCCAAAAGTCCAGTGGCCCTGGTTGGACAAACCAATCTGTATTTTATGCCACTCTCATTCCTGCTATTTTTCCTGTGTTTGGAGGTGGATTCATCCTGAAAACCATGAACACCATCAAGTTGGCCCATCAATTAAAAGCCATATAGACATGGACCTTAGAAATTGATCCCATACTGGAACCTTTTCCTGGATTTATTGAATCATTATGTTAACTTATTCCCCCTTTACCAGGGGAAATCCTTTTCTTTTCATTCCAGTTTTGTGCCTAGCTCTGCTACCCGATTCTTACTGTTTTCTCTTCTCCCCTTCACGGTGATCAAAACCACTTTATCCGTGGAAAAGTATTTCGTATGGCTTTGAAGCTAGTGTGACTAATTTAAACCACACATAGGCACACAAGCACACAGGTGTGATTAAAATTCAGCCTGAGTAGAGAACTCTGTGAGCAGGAAAACACAAGTATGCAGTGCTAGGAATCATGACACTTTGCAGCCGGTAGCAAACAAAAGCCTTACCATAAACACCCAGAAAAACAAATGTGGAGAGGGTGAGACATGGAGGTTGGGAATAACAGAGCTCTTCTTCATCTTGCATAGTATAATTCTAGCCAAAACTGGCCATAAAAAGTCACAACATGGGGACAAGCAGAAAAACGTAACACAGTTGAAGACAGACTCCAGGCTAGCTGAGAACTTTACCCAGGAAGGGAGCTTCTCCCTTTGTGACTGAAATTTGAGTTAATGGTAAGTAAATTATAAAGGAAGAATGTCTCCCTGGTGATGTCCATGGAACAAATGCAGTAGCTCCTGTTGGCAGAACACATGCTGCTTTGCTGAGAGAAACTGAAGGCTCATGTGCTGCCTTCAAATGAGGACTTGGGTGGGCTCTGAGCCCCAGCGTTTCTGGCAACCTGAAACTCTCAGAGATGTCAATAGAAACTGATATTTATCAGTATATTTATTACAGGTACACAGAACCCCGCAGCACCAGGACAGAAGATGACTGTTGCTTGACATTGAATTCTCTTGCACCAAGCAGAGAATGAGCAAAACAAAGGAATCACAAATGACTTTGTGCCTACAAAGGAGTATCTGGATAATAATGTCAGTGGTTTGCAGGGTTAGGAGTGGAAAAGTCTTGGTGAACTGTTTCAGAACCTTGGACTCCTGAATGACATTCCCACTTCAAGGTGCCCTCTGGGGTGAAGCTGCACTCTGGAGCCTTACAAACTCCAAGAGCCTGCCCAAAGGTGCCTACATCATCAGACCTTGTAATTTGTGTGACACAGCCTGAATGACCCCGCATTACTTGTTCAAGCACAGTTCTTGTGCTCTCCACCTCTTTCGTCCCCTGAGAGAAAGCCAGCAGTTCACATTCTGTGGTAATCTTGTCCTTTTAGGTGAACCACGAATTCAAAGAACTGCCATGCTTAAAACAAACAGAAAACGTAACAAAGTCAGCTAAAATAGGTTCATTTCAAGATAAGTATCTGAAGATGTAGTACACAGTAGCAAGGAACAGAGACCAGCAAAATAGATTTTCTCAGGCACTGGTTGTTCTGCGTTCCTAAATGCACCAGGAACTATTTGACACTCCCGTATCCCTTGTAAAATTAACATCAGTACCATCCCACCCACTGACTCTCCACTCCTGAGAGCTTCCTGCCATCATACACCAGGGAGCATTAGACCAAAGCTGTCTGTGGCAGACAGCTTTTAGGAAGAGACTTACCAAAGCAAGGCCCCATGGCCTAGGGAACAGCTCTTCCTCACTCCACCTTTGTCTGCTCACCTTGGTGTCACAGGCCTGCTGAGGTCAGCTCTTCCCCACCAGCTTCACCAAATCTCTTTGCTAGAGATGTAAAATCACTGGAACTTTTTAAGACATCCAAGACAAACAGGCACAAAAAGGAACTGGGAAGGACAAACTGGCGGCCTACTTGTGACAGAAGCTATGTTTTCTTCAGAAAGAGACGTACCTATTCCTTCCAGTTGGGTTACTCACAGAAAGTGCTGCAGGGAATGTAGCCGGAATACATGCCTACACACTGTTCTCTCTCAAGTAATGACAAAGAGAACTAGCACTAGTGATGCTGAGCACTCAAGTGTGTTTCTCCTCATAGTAGTATAGTCTAAAATAGGAAAAATAATGTCAAAAGTCCAAGGCATCTATATCAGTAACATGTATGCATAGAGCTCAGTGCTCAAAGAAAGACACCAGGCATTATTAGTGAAGAACAAACAGGCACATTCCTAAGAAACAAGCATAGGTCATGAATGTAGTGTCTTTGTGTGTGTCTTTATAATGAAGTTGACACAGGACGGGTTAAGGGCCTACAATGCGGATGCCCAGAATGTGCACATCTATCTACAACCCACATGAAATACAGGCACCAACAACTGTGTTCTGAAATAGACGTAATTTCCTGGAAAATGGAAGCACAGTAGCAATCATTTTAAATGCTAATCAAAGTAGTGTTTATAATTAATTTTGGTTTAAACAAAAATACAACATTGCCAATATAATGGTTACATACAAAGCCTCAGACTTCAAAAAGAAGTGGGTTTGCCAGATCTTCCCAGCTCTGAGTTTTCTACCAAAGGCCACCATGAGGTCAGTCTTTGTGATGTTCTCCCTGGAGATTTTTGTTTGTCCTAGCTCTCTGGCTATGTTTTTCTGTCTTTGTTCAGTTTTTCTTCCCGGCCCCTCTCATTACATGCAATAATATATCTTCTGTTTCAGTCTGAGGCTATTGTGTAATGCTCCCTGAGCCACATCTCGGAACTAGAGTGCTCAGCTTTCTTCTTATACCCCAAACACCCTCCTTGCTTTGAAAATATCCCCCCTTGTCTGGAGTTGTAGAAGAGTTCAGCAGTAGTTTTGTTCCTCTTTGAAGTATTTCTGGTTCCCATCTACTTCATGTCCTCTCTGCCTGCATGACAGAAGCAGTACCTGCATTTTTGAGTGATGCCCTTCTGCAGCTCCTTTTTGCATGTACTCAGTTCTTACCTCTGCTACTCCCAGCCAACAGGATGTTCTGTGAGGTCGCATGTACCAGCTGCTGGAGGTGTGGTGCTCCTGGGATTAAAGCTGTGTTGTAGTAAAACAAACACTTGTCAGTAAAAGAAACTGTGCTGGTCACAGAAGAATAGCAAACACACTATTGTGCGTGAGAAATGAGTTATCAGACTTCCCTACTCTCTTCTCCCCTCAAACATGAGTGGCTCCATCAAGACCCCTACAAGCTGTAACCTGCAAACCACTGCTGGCTTCCACCTCGTCTAACTTCAGGTATCCACAGTACATCTACAGTCTGTCCAAATCAGCCATCACCGCTTGTTTCTTACCTGCCAGAGGGGTAACTCCAGCTCAGCTCAGCCTTGCACATACACACGAAGCTCAGAACTCAAGATACGCATAGATCTCTCCCAGCACCCGTGGCAGGAGCACAGGTATCTACCGCACAGCCATTACCTATCTCAGCCAGCTGCCTGCAGGCGGGGGATCAGGTCCTGCCTCTGATCCTGACTCGGTGACACTGGACACATCCCGGCTGAGGCAGGGAAGAGGCGTGGGACACAGCTCACAGCCCCGGCGCAGCTCTGTGGGTGTGCCTGTGCGCACAGCGCTTCCCCAGTGCTGATCCCACACCGCGCCGGTGCCCCGCTGCCGGCACGCTGCTGTTACTCGCCGCTGCCGCCAGAGGGCAGGCGAGGCAAGCACCTGCCGCCGCCTGGCAGAGCAAGGGGCTGCCCTTTGAAGGGAGGGGGTTCCCTCTTAATGTGGGATTAACGTAGGAATCCCGGGGGGAAACACGCTGCTAAGACCGTGCAAGTGATCAGTGGAAGGGGGCTTCCTCCTCAGAATGAGATGTTACGATGTGCAGGAATAAAGCAAACAGATATAAGTGAGTGGACAAGCAGGCGTGCTACAGTTGTGAGAAAAGACGCACATTATGCACGGCACCGAAGTTCCACTAAAGCATCTACAGCCTGCCTCCTGCACAAACCAGCAGCCAGGATAGGCATGTATTCTACAGAACAGAAAGGCAGCATCCAGCACAAGCGAGGCTGAAATGCCCACACCTCAACTACATGCTTCGGGATTCCAACCAAGATGTAGATTTGAGATTTTTCTCTCTTTATGCTCATCCCCCACGATCCTGGAAAATTCCTGAATTTTCAAGGGACCAGTAGGAAATGTCTCCTATGAGGACTGGAAGTTTTAAACAAGTCAGCTGCATTGCTTGCAATAAAAACCCCTCCTTTCCAGTATATACGGCATGGAATCTAAGCGTATATTTTCTTATTGCCTCAACATGAAAAAATGCACGAAACAATTGTTCGTGATTTCAACATTAAAGCTTTATTCATTCCAGGACTTGGCAATAACGTACAAACCTCAAGTCGATAGCCGTAAGCGAACTGCACATTTTTCTCACAGGGCATTTAATTTAATTTCTCAAAGGTTTTAATTTTAAAAGGTTTTTTTTCTAAAAAAAGAAAAAAGTTATATTCTGGTGTTTCTTTCACAATGCAGAAGGGAAGAGTTCTCCACATGGTCCAATGGGAATATCTGTAAGAAAGCATTAGAAACTGCATTTCCAAGCACTTTCCCAGCTCAGTTACCGAGTTGATTTGTTTCATCAGTGCTCAATCAGCTGCAAAGCCTGAGCAGTGTGTAACTGCGTTTGCAGAGTGAGAAGTGTCATCTGTATGGTTTTAAACATGGTGTGTGTGTGTAGGAATAATAAAGCTCAGTGATAATTTGAGGCAAGCTAGACAGGGGAAACTAGACAAGGAGGAATGCAGCAGCTCATCAAGCCTCCCAACCACCTCACTAAGGAGCTGTTCCCAAGGCTGAGTCATGCTTCTGGGAACAGAGGAAACAAATACACATGGCATACCAGTACACACGGCATACACCGGTACCCGCCCCAACTCCCTTCAGTCCCAGAGTCAGGCACAACATCAGACAGTGGTTACACCAGTTGTCACGCACAGTACGTTCTCTTTCCCCATGGAGCTTCTCAGCAGAAAGGATGGAAGCTGCTCCTGCTCCCTCTTTAGAGTCTTCAAGAAGCAGGCTCAGCATGAAGCAAGCTAGAGAACCCCACCATGCAGTGTAGCACAAGCACAACATTTCTCAACAGGAAACTGCTCCAGGCAGGAGGTTTAAAAGCTGTCACAAACATCCACTGATTTCCAATAATAGTAGCAAACATTTGCTTTATCTTCCAGTTTCAGGGGAGGTTGGAGAAGTTTATGTTGATAAGGTCAAAATTTACAGGGGGAAAAGGTAGGCTTAAATCTCCAAAATGCAGCAGGTTTAGCTCTGTCCCTTTTAATCATGCGGACTGCAGGAGCTTGGCTGACACCAAATTAAGGTAAACTGAAACCAGATGGTGTAGTTGCAGAAGTTATCTATACTGATCTTTTAAAGCAGCACTGACATACTTGAAGAGAGGTGAAACAGCGTATGTAAGGAAGGCACCATCATACTGCTACCTTTAAGTGCAAAGTTTCAAAGCACTGAGCGCTTTGATGGCTGCGTTGTAACAGTAACTGGCAAACACAATGTACAGTGAAAATACCTCCCTTTCTCCTTTCAATTATCCTTGGACTTTTTCACTTCCCACCAGCAGGAGTCTCACAGACATTAGGGCACAGTAAGAACTTGTAAAAGCTGTACAAATACATGATAGGTTGTTTTTCTAACCGGAGTTAATGAAAAGTGTTCCATTGCAAGACATCATAAAGTTATTTCAGAGATATTCCTCTATCAATAGCAAGTTGTCCCTATTTAATGGAAGCTTGGAAAGTACACTGTCAACTTGAATTTGTACCCACATAAAAAAAACCCAGTTTATAAACCCATAAAACTAGTAGGAATGTTTACACAATTTAAAAACATTCCAGCAAGGACTGTAGCTATTAAACAAATCAGCATGTCCCAGAATGTTTAAAGCCCAAACACTGGAGCACCAAGTTCCCAGGAGGATAATTTGCCTTCAAACACTTCTTTTTTTTTCCTAAAAAAAGATGCTCTTTATCATCAAAAAAGTTCCAGTAAAATAAAAGGTGGGGACAAAGCAGTCTCATGAGTGAGCACTGACTGTGGCACACACAGAGGGTTACAGGTTTGCAGGGCCAGATCCTACGCAGGAATGGTGTTGGTTGTCAGGTCAACTGAGGACTGTGAGTATTATGATTTATAGATTTGCAGCAGCCCTTTTATGGGCACTTTAGACCTTCAGGTTATGGATCTGGTGAAGAATCATGGCTCCAGTGAAGTCAAAAGCAAAACTTCTTCAGTGTACACAAAGCAACCCTACTTCTTTTGTCTCAAAGACTGCCAGTACTCATGTAGAGAGTCTACTAAACTGCTTGCATAGTACAGCCAAAATATGCTCTAATAGGTGATGAATTTTTCTCCTTTTTTAGCAAAGTCTCTTTTGGGGAGTGTAACAACCCAAAACTGGCCTGTGCCAGGTCTCAGACAGTGCATCCCCTTTCCAAATGATACCGTTAACTATCTCTAGCTGCATGCCATCAAATGCCTCAACACAGGGCTGAAGATGAGGTATCTCTCACACTATGTCCCTTTCTTCCTAATGAAGATAGTAGGAAGTCTTTCTTTGTAATGGTGAGTCCACTGGAGCCTGAAAGTCAACCCAGATCCTTTTTTCAGAGTTAGCTGTTTAGCAGGAAAAATGTGGTACCTGTTCCATTAGTGATGAGCTAGTACAAAAAGAGCACACCTCAGCTTCCCTTCATGTGGTTATTAGATTTATGAATTAGGGCCTTTAAATATTTGATTATCTATATTGCCACCTTTAGTCAGCAACTAAGACTCAACATGTGTGTGAAGGTCAAGAAAGAGAACAAGAAATTATCTTTGTTAGAGGGGCTTTTATCTATCATAATGACAATCGACATAGCAGAAATTTTCTCTAACATCCTTCGCATCACAGTGCAATCCAGGACTAGAGAGAATCACTGCGTCCATTTCTGTTACCAGCTCACATGAATGCAGTTACCAGAGGTAATGATCTATTTTCTGGCTCTTCACATCTGTGTTCTTTCAGAGAATGGGGCTCCATCCAGTTGAATTCAATAAATACATGTGTAGTATGAATGACTCAGGTTTAGGTGTGGAAAATTCTTTCCCTTTGCCTCCTGAGAAAAAGGAGGATGAAAACATAAGAAAGAGAGTTAGTTTAGTGTCTAAGGATATTCTACACTGAGTTCCCTTCACTCCCCCTTTCTCTGAATCCAGGAGTCAATATGATTATGCTGAAGAGAACATCATATAGGAGCTCCTTTTCTTCCTGTCCCTGTATACCCTATTAAACTGCCCCTCCTATTCCACGTCACCACATATAAGAACACTGGTACAAATATGAAGGTGTCCTGTAGTAATTTACAAGTGCCAATGTATATGAAATAATAAATGCTATACATTGTCCTGATTAATGCACGCTTGACATAACCATTCATTTTCCTAAAGGCCTGTGTGGGGCTCATGCAGTGACACAGTATTTCCTTCTGATCCCTTCTGGGTACTTCAGAGTAGCTCCAGAGAAACCAATACTTGAACATTTGGAGAGTGCACTTGGGATGGATGCACAGGCCACAGGAGTGCAACTAGTTCTAAAACCATGGCAAAGATTGAAAACACCATGAATTCACCACACAAATGAAAACGTCCTCCTACCACAGGAATTCCAGAGCATACCTCCAAGCTGGAAGTCTGCATGGGGGAACCACCCTGGTTGTATGTGACTTTTCCCAAGAAGTAAATTCCTTCCTCTTCAGAAGCATCTTTCATATCCTTAAAGAGAAGTGGGGAAGGAAGCCATTTCTACCGTTCCAGAGAGAAAAACCATGACAACAGACCCAATAGCTGTTGTAGCCCCAGTCACAAGTCTCAGGTCTGTGACGGGGCACACAAGCAAAAGGAATCAGCAGTCTAACTAAAGAGAACCAAAAAGGAGCCTTTCAAAGTGACTTAGTACAAAGGATAAAAAAAGGAGCTTGCATAGATAGCTAAGTTCTTTGGAGCACTTATGATCTCCTCTGACTGCAACTCTGCTTTGGAAATGTGAGCCAGCATCACAGCATGTGGGCAGACAACTCTGGGCAGCTTTCTCATGACATATCCCTGCAATCCATCCATGGCTCAGCAGTTTCCTTGGTCATTATCCCACTGAAACGAGGCACAACAGGGAACATTGAACCATGTTCCAGATAACAAGACCCAGACAGTACGCAAACTGCTCTTGTGGCAGAGAAATCCCAGGATCCAAGGCCACCAACAGAACAGGGAAAAGACACACTGATTGTCTGGCAAGCAGAACTTTTCTGGGTTTTAATATGGAGAATGCAAATCAGATTAAACATGTTCCTGTGCTCTTTACGACAGTTACAGAGAAATGCTGCTCAATGTCTACATAAGAACCTCCATCATGCATACATTTGACATCAGACTAGCACCATGGGGACTTTTAATATGGAATTTTGCTCTTTAATGGAGACACAGCCAAATAGGGCGAGTCCTCAGCTCTTTAACACTCCATACAGATGGTCTCAGATCTCTCCCACAGCATAACAACCTCTACCTTTCTGATTTGGGATCTTCAGGTGGGAGTACAGCCACACACAGCCCACAGCCTTGCAGGTATGAATGAAGTAGCTGCTGCAATTCCACACCTGAGCTCAGCTTGAGTATTCACTCAGTCTTGTTCCATCTGCCTTTGCAGGGAAGATGCATGCATTTGTCATGTACTGAGCCTACAATCTTGTGCAATGTGAATGAAATCAAACAGGACCATGCAAGAGCTAGTATTAGCTGGCTCTCAACTACCCAGTACTTTAATAATAATCCATTTAAAAGGCAGTGTTTTCATTTAAACATGCAACATAAATAGAATATCAGCTAATGTTACTAAATGACAAAAATGTGATTTCTGTAACTTCAAAAATCTCAAGCACTTTAGAGCCATAAAACACATGTCTAAAGTCTTCAGTTCTCACTAACCCCACACATTTTTAAAAGCTATAAAAAGCACATATCACAACAGCAGTGGTATTTGCACACAATTCTATCAAAACTCAACACTACATACTTCCTTTGCTGTGAAACACAAGTAAACTCTTTCTCAAGAAGCAGCAATTATTGGCACTTTCTGAAAAATCACTGCTCAGAAGATATCCCATCTCTAAAATCAACTTGTTAAACCCACTGGTCAGAACTGAAGTTGTAAGTCGGTGATAACAGTCATGGCTGAAGGGTATGTTTAAGCTTCATGAAGGTAGAAGTCCTGAACTTGATCTCCCATGTTTGTTTTCTGTAAGTGACATAATGGGGACCACACTGGACTTTAGCAGCTATAATTGTTTGGTTTGGCATTATTAACCTATCCCTACTTCGTTCCATTTCAAAGCTGTCCTGGAATTTGTTTCAGCTTTCTTTTTGACCCACAAAAGAGCAAGGTATTTCCCCTATACACCTAGCTGCCAAGATCCAAATCTGTAGTTTCTGTGTTTCCCTGGTAACAGCTGGTGATGTAATAAATTTACTAAGTGGTAGAGGGAGACTTTATGCTCTGTGCAGCCATGCAAGCTTGCAAGAGAGCAGCTCGCTGGCTCTCTGCCTGGCTGCCAACACCATTCACCTTCTCTGCTTGCCCAGATCTGGATCTGGATCTGGATCAGTTCTGAGAGTTCCTCAGAACACTGGAATCCTTCTTGGCAATGAGAGCGGGAGGTGTACAAGTTATTTCTACTGTCTCAATCCTGAATGGTTTGTGAGCTCAGTGTGCTGATAATTGTTTCCTAAGCAAAGCTTGTATCTGAAGTGGTACTCTGAGATTTCTGTTTGTCACTGATGTAGCTGTCAACCTGCTCAGAACTCAACCACACACATCACTGCTGCTGGCAGAGACTGGTGAGCTCCTCTGAAGGTCCATACCCATAGCAGAGGTTGGCAACTGGCTCCTGATCAGCCTGGGTTACTTCGGCCTGTGCTGTGTTATATGGAAATACGTTGGGAAATAGATGAACAAAGAAGGCAGGTGTAATGTCCTGATTTCTTACCTGTAGAATGATATCCAGAAAACATGCATATTCCCAGGAGAATCCAGACACACAAACATACTAACCACTGGAAGTTTCACTCTGTTTCACACCAGTGACCTGCAAACATTATAGCATATGCATGAAAGAATAAAAGCTTTCCCATCATTAAATACTAGAAAATAAAAGGAACAGTCATGGAATTAGATTCATAAAAATGTCTACTGTTTGTGTGCTGCAGTCACTAATGTCCTAGCATATCAGGCAATGGAACTGGTGTTGCAGTCCAGAGATAATGTCTCACAACTACACTTAAAAATCAAATATGTCTGTGTATTATTATTCCAGTTTAAGCAAAAGGCTATTACTCTAATTCAGGACATATCCCTTTGAGGCAGAGGGCAAGGGAAGAGAAAGATTTAGATGTGTTACAGAACTATCAGCACAATTTGAATCTGATTTCTCTAATGATTTCAAAGCAAGATCCTTCTTTACACAGCTGGATCACAAGAATTGCAGGAAAAAGGAAAAGATATAGATAAGCAGCAAGGTAATGAGAGTTTTCCCTCTCCATTTCATTGTTCAGATCCAGTTTTGACAACTGGCAGCAGAATAATTTCTCACAAACTCTTGTCATAAAAAACATCCCAGAAAGATCAAAGAACATCACCTGGGAATGACTGTTCTTGTCTTCATTGCCTATTCCTTTAAGTTGGTCTAAGGATTTTTGGAAAGGCTCTCCATCTGACAGCTTCTGCCTCTTCTTTACATCTTCCTTCTTCCCCTCAACTGACCAAATAACAAATTTGCTTGGAATTCCATCAGCACCAAATATTAATAAAGTAAAATTACTTTGAGAGATAGGACCCCAGTAATTTCCCTTTCTTTTTAATATGGCTTTAGCCTAGAGCTAAGGTCTTGCATGAACCAAAAGAAAAAAAAACAAAACAAAAAACCCCACAAAACCCAAAGTCCCTAGACAAATAAGAGGAATTCAGAGCACAGCGATAAACTCTACAGCACTCCCTACAAAAGGTGCCTAGGAAGAATATTACTGCTAGAAAAGCAATCATCTTCACTACTGGTGCACAGTGAGGAAAAGAAAGCCCCAGGCTGAAATTGGTATTAAGCTTATTTTATTAATTTCTGTTATTAAATCATAAAACCTTTGAAATCATTAAGAGGCCAAACTGGGCAGCTGAGACCAATTATTCAGGAAAACATACTATGGGAGAGGAGGCCTCTTCTGAATATTAGAAAGAAACACAGGGAACTTCCCAGCTTTGCTCTCCTGGGGATATGGAAGTGTTGTTGATATTTCAGCATTTTCAGCAGCAATGGCTAATGGCCATCTCTAAACAGAAAGCAATTAAGGTTTTAAAGGCCCACCAAAAATTTGTTAGCTTCTATAATAAACATCAGAGTACCTGGACCTCAGGCCCAAGAGTCAAATAAATATATAATGATTTCATTTACTATAAGAAAGACTGAATTATATCTGCTAATAGAGCATTAAGAGCAATAAAGCATGAAGTGCATCCCATGTTATGCTTAGAACTAAACAACGGCATATTTTAACATGAAGTGTCCTTGCAAGAGGTTAATGAAGTCAGGTTGCATTTATCAAAATAGTTGCCAAGTTAATCTTTAACAGTCTGATATTGGTGGCACTGAATGCAAGAATAAGGAGTCACATAACATCAAATAACTGACTAATGCATATTAGTTGTAGCATAAGATGTGTAAGCAATGCATAAAATCTACAAGCATATATGTGTATTTTATGATTTAAAGGTGATACTGGCATGCCTAACAGTTTACAGGGAAGACGAGATATTTTTGTAAGATCTCTGTAACCAGTTTATCCTTCTTGGTTCCACCAAGCACAGGAAATTTTAATTATAAGACAGTTGGGAGTATTACCCATCAGGAGATCACACAGAATATTTGCATGATTTTAGCATAAGCTTAAACCCTGTGGCTTTTCTTGTGCAAAAGACAAGATTTCCACCAATAATGGCAACTGATATCATGGCTTTTTAGAAGGACAAGCCTACCTAAACATCCCCAGATATTAAACTGTGCTGTCTTTACCTTTATGTAACAGGTAACAGCTTGATAGAGAAGGCTGAAAAAGGGGTCCCATCTTCCTTCTCAGCTACAACTTTTGCAGAATGTGCAGAATACAAACATGTTCTCCAATGGCCACAGAGCTGTCAGTAGCATTTTTACTTTGGTGGCCACTTATTTTTTACTATTGTGAATTGGGAATTTTAAAGCTTCACTGGTACTCAACAAAAAGGAGAACATTCTTCTCTCCCAAAAAATGGTGAGAAGTGGATGGAAGCCCACTGAAAAATACCATCTTGGAGAAGTTCTAAATTGGTCTCTTGAGATTTCTGAAGCAAGAGATGCTTCAGATGTTCTCTAAACTGAGGGGTAAGTGCCAGATGTACTTGAAGTTCAAGTTTCCTCATTTGTGTGTTTTTCTTCAGTAAACGGTGTCCCTCTCATTGTAATCCAGAACTTAACTCTGTGCTCTGCTAGCATAACTTGGTTCTTTTCACACATTGTGCCTGCAACAACATATCCTGCTCTCCAGAAGCAGCTATTCCATACAAAGAGGTCCCATTAGCACAAATGTTGGGATATGAATGGAAATTCATTCCTGAAGAGGCAAAGGTTGAAGTTTCACCATTCCAATTGGAAACCTCATATCACCACAAGACCTTTACTCAAAAGAGACTTTGTGATCACTCTTTTATGGGCCTGTCTCCATTTTCCCTTTCTCCCATCTTTATCTCTGTCACACATCATGGTTCTTGACACTGAGACTATTCTGTCAGACATACAATTACCCCCTTGTCTGTGGACAAGCATGTGCATTCAACAGCTTAAAGAGCTTTAAAGCCCTTACCTTGAAAGGAATCCCAGATCCTGCTGCTATGTAGATCAATAGCCAAGCTCACACAGGCAGGCAGGATGAGGCTCTCCATCCTTCAGTGGTCTATAAAGAAAGGACCTTTGCTGTAAATCTCATTCATACTCCCTCTCATTTGAAATGGCTTTAGCCAGGGGCAACTCTAGAGTACACTGTAATGTTCTGGTCTCAAAAAAAGACTTCCTACTAAAATGCCAACCCACTCATGAGCTTACACAGCAACTGAGCAAGCTCTAGATCATGATGTTGTTACAAAAAAAGGCTGACTAAAGATTGCATAGCTCCTAGCACAAACATTTTTTCTTTATTGTGCTCCCAGCAGTGGTATCCACATCCAGCAGAATAGCTTTCAGAGCATTTGACAGCTGGATCTCCAAGTCAGCATACTTCTCATTTCTGTCCAATATTGTATAAACTCTGCTGAGATCAACACTGCAAATCCCCCTGAAAGAAACTGAGCCCATAACATTAAAAACACAATCTGATTAGTTATATACCTTTCAGTGAAAACCACACAATTGGCTACAAAGCAGTTAGATACATGCTGAAGATGTGCAGGAAGTCTAGGGCCTTTGGCTCCAGTGATCAGACTCAGTTGCTCAGTGCCATGTTACAGAAGCTAACCTTGAAGACCATCTGATGCTTATAATGAAGACATTAATGAGGGAAATCTTTAAACAATCAAAAATCAAAGTACAGTTAAAACTCACTAATTCCTGTTTGTGTCTGGGAAACTTAAATTTGTTAACTCTCAAATAAATGAGTTGCAAGGGGAGCTTGTACTTTACCATGCACTAATATATGATTTTTATAAGGTCATATTAAGCCTTCCTGAACCATCAAGCATTCACAGCCACAAGAACATTAATAACACATGACTCTGTGTTTATATGTGTATATAAATCTATATGCGTGGGTGTATTGATATACACAGTAACATATGTACACTACTTTAAAACTTGGTGCTCTTAGCTTAGAAAATTTCCAATCTGAAACCTCAAGAGTAGTGGAACAAGAAGAGCTTTTTGCACAGAGTAGAATATATTAGCAGTTGTCTGCTGTAGTGTTATTCAGACTCCAGAAGAGACACTTGACTAAACCAAATAGGGAAATGTCAGTAAAGACAGAAAGCAAAGCAGGGCACTGTTGCTGCTTGGGGGAAGAGTGGCTTTCAGCACTAACTGGCACTAACTACCAGCCTAAAGTCTCTGTGAGGAAGAACCAGCTCTCAGCTATTTAATTTTTAAGCACTGGTATACATTTTCCCTCAGGTTCTTGCCTAAGGTTCTTGCCCTTTTCTCATGCCTGCCACCATACATTGGGATTGTCTCCACTCAAGCAGATCCAGGGAGAAGAAACTTGGGCCTTTCATCTGTTTTTCATGAAGAACATTTGCAGTCAGTCTTTATCTTTCTATGATGACAAAGCAATCTCGGAATTTAACTTCATTGGCTCCTTCGCCTTCTTTAAATCATTTGGCACGATCACCATGAGGAAGTTCAAAAAAGAACAGCATCAATAACAACCATATTCTTGCCTCTTCTGATTAGGAAAATGTCTCGTTGCTGTCAACAGCTAAGACCATCGTGTAGATTTAACACTTCTCTTAACTGGAGACCTCAAAAGGTCACATACATGCCAAAATAAGTCTCACAGACACTTCTGGTAGTGAGAGGCTGAGCAGACTGTGGGCAGAACTAGCACCAGTACTCTTGTGTGCAACAAAACATCTCTCAGGAGCCCACAGGAATATTATGCCTCAAGGATATGGCTCTGCTGAATGAGATACAGCCAAGATCTGTGATAAAACTCTAATACTGGCCAAATGAAATAAATTGATAATATATTCATTGTTGACTCTTGCTTTATTTTTAGGTTGCTGGCACTACTGTAGAAGAATTTATTTAAAATAAGAAATAAAATGTCTGAGCAACAATGTAATTCTGTAATGAAAAAAAACCCAAAACAGAGAGCAGGAGATTGAAAGATTGCAGAGTGATAGCTTTGATCAGACTGCCAGCAATTTGACATTAATATATTCTTAACTATAATATAAAAAACCCTCATCACACACACACCAAAACGTCTTAGTAGAGACATGTCTAATTATGACAGCATCCCATGTCTGACAGAGGCAAATTTCATCCTCACCTTTCACATACAATGAGGCCGAGGAGGAAAAAAAGTAAAAGGAAGAAAAAGAGAAGGAAAGCAGCAGATACATTTAGTGTTCCCTTTACCAACATAAAGCTTAGCTTATTTGTAGCTTTTGGCTTTTAGCCTCTCTTGTTAAGCTGATTGAATTCTTCAGGAAATGATGCATGAGGCAAGGTTTCCAGCCAGTTCTGTTGAGGAACTGAAGATTCCCAGGAGGGTGATGATAAGCTGAAATGATGGCTATGATAGGAGACATTGCAGATACAGATAGGAAGAACAAACCAGCTTCAGCTAAACACATCCAAAATGCACAAGCCTGAAAGTGCATTTTGAAACTATCAGGCTGGAAAGATGCCTGCTTCAGCAGAAATGACTCGTCAGGGGCAAGCAGTCACTTTAGGACTTTTTAATCAGTATTTCCCAACTGCTGCACTGGAGGCATTTCCCCTGGCAGCATCATTCACTTGGCTGCCCACATGCCTGATCATAATGGCTGTCTCTTGGCCATATTACTTATTACATTTATAAGGCAGCAGCCTCCCAGCTGTATGACATATGTAGCCCACAGGCATATACTTTTAACATATGCTGCATATTGTCCTTTACACTGTTCCTATTAAGCCAACACAAAACGAAGAAATTGGGGCTGTTCTATCCTCTAAGCAGTCAGTATATCCAAGAGCAAGAACAGAAAAGCTCCTGGTGTTGCAAGCCTGGATTGAAGGATTAGGAATAGTAAGGATAAAACATTGCCAGGTGTCTAATCAGGCCCTCATACTGGGTATTGTTGCCTTGACTTTTCCTTGTAAATTACCTTACTTTTAACATACTTTCTCCTTTCAAATAAAGAAGTGTCCCAGAGTACTCTTGCAAAATTCATTCTGAATAAATACTCAATGACATTTTAAATTAGATCACATCAATGTCAAGCCCATGAGACTTACCAGAATGCAAAGTACAGATGTAAGATTTACATGAGCTATTCCTGATTTATATCCATTTAAGTGGCAATTTAATCAGAACAGCATTTTTACTGTAGACCAGGATCAAAGACTTGAATGTTTTACCTGTCTGGCTAGAGAAATTTTATCATTCCCTTGGTCATTCATGGTCCATTTTGAATTCACGGTTCACCAATGAGACTTGTGTTCTGCTGGATACCAGAAATAAGCATTTGGTTGTGCAAAATCTCCTTGTTAGTTCTTCAGTGGATTGCACAGAAAGCTCCGAATCCCACCATCCAGTATTTACTGCATTCTTAGCTTCAGGTTAAGCAGCTATAAAGATCTGTAGTTCACAGAAATGAGAAGCAGAATTAGTTAGATAGTCAACCCTAGCTTTTTCTCACTGATATGTACATCACACATACATGTACCCACACAACAGAATCTGCTGCATTCAAAACATAGATGACCCAGTGAGTCATAACCATGTTGTAAAAGGTTTAAAATAGAACTATCATTTCCTGAAACAGCAGGTCATGAAGCATTAACTTGTGTTGGGCTCTAAATGGGACCTGAGCAACCTGACTTTCATGCAAGTGCATGTTCCAAAACAGTCTGGGCTCATGGAGCTGGTGGTTCTCCACTCATATCTATGCATAGACAGCACATGGAACAAAGAAGTATGTAGAAGGGAAAATCAGGGATGGCAGTCTGCTCTAAAAAAGCTTTAGATGAAATTAAGATATGCTCCCCTATCTATCCAACCGTCTTCCCCAAAAGGTGTCCACTGTGATTCTCCATTGCATGATAAGGGGCTGTTTCATTCCAGACAGAACAGTGTGCACAGGCCCAGCATTACTTATAAGAGTCAGTCTAGCAAAAATGGAGGAGAACAAGAGACTTTCAATCACTGCCTTTAGAAGTGCTGGGAACAAAAGATCCAGCCTGGCTGTACAGCTGTAAAACCGGAAAGCAGTTTATGACCGTCTGCTCTCATCAGGAGCTCAGAATCTCCTCTTGAAGGGCTAAAGGCTTCTAAGTGCTGGTGACAAGCAGCTCTTTTTCTTTTTCCAAAGTCTCTTGGCACTCTTTGCTTCCTATTTGAACCTGGGATGAATGCCAGGCTGTTCCTGAAGTTTTCAGACCTGCAGACCATTTGTCAAATCTCTAACCCAGAGTATGGCCACAGTGCAGAGAAGCAGTGTAAATTTAGCCCATGCTGAGTCCCACGGCTGGATAGCTCTGTGATATCCAGCACACTTCATTTAAAACTACCTCAGGAACCTCTATACTCCACTTCAATACAGGCACACTCACCAGGCTTTGTACCAAATGCACAATGCCTCTTTAAAATGGAGTCTTGTGCTTTTGACAAAAAGGTCATAAAACAGGAGTTGTAGCAGTCTTTGTGTTCCCTTCAGCCTGAGACTTTAGTGGATTTACCTTTCATAGTAGCTGAAATGGGTATTACAGTGGTGGTTGGAAGACTGGACACCACATGCACATCAGGGCACTCTGAAGGCCAGGAAGAGCAGGAGCTTCCCAGGGATAGCAGAACAGGGCTGCACAGCCAGGGCCTTTCCTAACACCCCAATCAGGGGCCAGGGGTGTCTGGATGCATTCCCAAACATCAGGCAACTCCCTGGGGATGGGGGTGGACAAGGCCAGTACAGGACATATCCCCATGGGTGGGGGTCAGGTTCAAGCCTGGTCCAGGGAACCAGGATCAGACACAGCCCCGGGATGGCCAGGCAGGACCATGGGGATGGAAATGGGCTGAGGCCAAGCCAGGATGTCAGCATGCAGATCAGCACAGGCTTGGTAAAGCCATGGCTGTGGCAGGGCATAGCTGTGGCAGGGCATGGCTGCGGCAGAGCTGGAGACCAGGTTCCTATGGCACCACTGGGGCAGCGACTGAAGTGGGGTCCTGTGCCATGGGCAGGGGTGAGGAGAGGCTGGGCAGGGACAGTAGAGGAGCTGTTTTAGTGCCCATGGTCCTGACAGCATGAAGTGACACCATACGCTGTTGGGGCTGTCAGAGGAAGGACCAGGCAGCTGCTTGGATACCAGACTGTATCCATATTGGAAAGTTTTAAAACACAATGAGGAAAGAATACACATAACTCTCCAGCAGGAAATGAAGAGGCATTTTGGTTTAGGTTTTTTTGCACTTGGCAGGCAGAGGGCATACTCGGCCTAGACCTAAATATAGCCTCCTGTCTGCTTAGGACTACTTATTCTTTCTGTCTCCTGACACCGGTGCACACAACATTTATTTAACATTCATAGAATCATAGAATAGCTAGGATTGGAAAGGACCTCAAGATCATCTAGTTCCAACCCCCCTGCCATGGGCAGGGACACCTCACACTAAACCATATCACCCAAGGCTTCATCCAACCTGGTCTTGAACACTGACAGGGATGGAGCATACACAACCTCCCTGGGCAACCCATTCCAGTACCTCACCATCCTAACAGTAAAGAATTTCTTCCTTATATCCAGTCTAAACCTCTGCTGTTTAAGTTTCAACCCATTACCCCTTGTCCTATCACTACAGTCCCTAATGAATAGTGCCACCCCAGCATCCCTGTAGGCCCCCTTCAGATACTGGAAGGCTGCTATGAGGTCTCCACGCAGCCTTCTCTTCTCCAGGCTGAACAGCCCCAACTTGCTCAGCCTGTCTTCATACAGGAAGTGCTCATTCAGCAGATGCAGTACTCATACGAACCCATAAAATCTGTTCCAGAGAAACCAGCAGTAATTTTAAGAAGCCATCAGTGTGCTGGGGGTGGAGGACCAGCCAGCAGCACCATGACAGTCATCCATTTTCTAGCAAGGAACTGGAGTTCTCCCCCAAACACCTGAAACTGGTACTGGGAGTTGGGAAATGAGATGGTCAAAACCTATGGAGGCAATTCTGTCAGGAGTGACTGATCAAGGTTTTCCCCCTGACTGATCTTTCCAATAAAAAGTCACAGGCTGCTTCCCTCCAAAATCACTTTTATCTGTCAGCACAGTTCAGACCCCGGTCTCTCTGCCCAACTGCCTCTAAAGCACTTGCAGTTTCATCTCTGTCTCTAGGAAAATGGCTTTTTTTGGATCCCTGCTTGTATAATAATACATGGGAAAATTAGCAGCAATGGAAGTTTCTATACAAAAGCATTATTTTCCATACAAAGATTCTGCATGGAAAGTATACAGAGACATATGTGTGGAATGTATACAGAGACAACAGAAACTCTGTTGTCAGTGATTAAATTAGCAGCCTTAATCTCAGCTCATGTACTCATCAAACAAGTTTCATTTTGTATTAAATAGCTCAGTGCATACATCCTGGATTAATTTAATAACTATTGATATGATGGAAATCTGACAGAACTTTATCAGAACTGAACTATTTCACACAGAAGATTTTGTCTATTTGCTGGTAAAACTTGTTACTGAATGCAGCGAGTCAATTTAAATACACGCCATATGTGGTACACAAGCATTACTCAACTCAGTATTTACTAATATCCTTTCTTTCTTTGCAATATCAAGTTTTTCTGTAACAAGACACACTGCTAAAGATGAGCTGCACACCTGAGTCCCAGGAGTGGGAAGGATGCCACAGATGATGGGGTCCCTGTGGGTTTTTGGGTGCCCCAGCAGGTAGGGTCCCTAGTAAGTCCAAATGCCTCAGTCCTGGGACTGTGCGTGGGTCAGCAGTACTCCAGCTGCCAGGGCCCTCAGCTTTCCCAGACATCAGGGTCCTTGCCTCTAGGATGTGATGATGATGCTGGAGATACTGATCCAGCTGTGGCTGCACTTGCTGTTGCAGGATGAGCCCTGCCTCAACATCATCTTTGCATTGCCAAGATGAGCACAGGGACATGGAGACATTGGGAGGACACTGGGGAGATGGAAAGGGACAGGGACACATGGTATCTATAGGATCCTTGGGTGCTTTGGTCCTTTCCAAAGCACCACAACCCTAAAAGAAGTACTGTTCCAGGAGAGGTTGATGAGTGAGTGCCCAGAGGTTTCAAGGTACTGCCAAATATCAAAGGTAATGGAAAAGGAGAAGAAAGATCAGCACGTTGAGAGCACAATTGTAGGAGAGTGTACTAGGACAGCTTGTGTCTCTAACAGAAAATTGCTTTTTGTAATGCCTGGTGCCAAAGGAGGCACCATTCCAAATTAAAATAGAGAAATCTGCTGGACTGATCTGAAACCAGTGCTCACAGCCAGCACCCTCCAAATCAAGGAGCCCTCATTGGCACTGGGGCATCTTGGAGGTGAAACAGTATCTACTCACTTGAAAAACAGATCTCACCAAGACACTGAGGACAGGCTTTCCAGGCCAACTGCCCCAGCTTTGAAGGCTGTGTTAGGAAGCTGGAGCCAGACCAGTTGCCATGGGATGTTCCTGCCAGCTCTCACTGTTCATCCACAGGAGTCCAGAGAAGGAAAAGGCACAACTGTCGTGACATGAAGCTGTATTTCTCTAGCAGCAAGAGTGTGGGCAACTCAGAATTACATAATATGTTTATCAAGAGAGCATCTGAAAGTTCCAACACAGTAAATCCCGCTGTCATTGAAGACTGGGAGATCATCACTGATCTTGTCAAAGCCAGAATTTCTCACAGGGTATCAAACACCATTGAAAGAAGAGGACGACTGCAAATCCTATGGACATTTTGCTCTTCACGAAAGAAATGTGAGAAGTAAATGCTTTATTTAATACTTAGAAAGATAATAACCCCAAAGGCTTTATCTCTTAGTTTTAAGAACATAAATATGAACCTAGTTCTCAGAAAATACCTGCGTCAATGCCTTCCTCTGTATAAAACTGTGCTTCCTGCAGATGTGTGTTCCAATTCAGAGCACAAAGAGAACAGGCAAGGCAGGTACTTGGACAATAAATTAGACAAAGAGATGCATTCTGTGGAAAAAACAGGAAAACTCTTCAACTCTTAGCACATCAATACACCCGTTAAGAAAAGAATCATGACTATTTACACAAGCACTCGTTCAATACCTGAGAACATACCTAAAGATGTGCAGGTCTAACTCTTCAAAGAACACTTTTCATTCCAAAAACATCAACTATAAACACAGTTACAAAAGAGCACCAAGCACTGAAAGATGTAGTGCTACTGGCAAAACTGAAGCAATGTATAGACCTCTGATGGTTCAGCCAGCTGCACAAACCCCCTCCCAAACAAGTCTGCAGACACTCCTTCAAAAGCCCTACCTGTCTATGACTTCTCTCAGGTGGCTGCCTTTTGCCAGCCAAAAAATGAATTCTTGGGTGTTTTTTAGTGCAAATCCACCTCCAACATCAGCACTGGAACCTGGAGATGGTTTGGAAAGTGCACATGCACTTTTTGTATTCCACCCAGTGCTTTCAAGATGGTCCTCTTCCAGGAAAAGTGTTCTGTCCCTCAGAGCAGAACTATAAATCGGGAGAGGAAATTCAGCTGTGCTGTTTCACTTTACACCCCTGTGCTCTGTTTCAGCAGCAGCACTCGGTGAGATTCAAAGTGTTTGACTGGGGTGTGCTCTCAGTCTGCACAGAACTGTTACGGAAGTAGCTTTGCCTGTTGGTGCTGAGCAGCAGGCCCACTGTTCACTGAGCTGTGTTCACTGCTGGCTGGCACTCATGAATCACGCTCAGCCAGTCCTTGTTTTCTGTTTGTCCAGGTTCTTTCTGTCCATGTAGTAGATGTGTCTGGACTTCACATTGTTGAGTTTATGTCTAAGTGGCTACAACAGGCTGGAATGACTGCTGTCTAAATGCACAGACTGCACCATGGCATGTGCCTTCTCATGCACTTCCCCTTCCGTTTAAGATCACAACACATATCCATGGTAACTGTAGCTCTTGCTTAAGAGAAAACCGAGACATTAGGAAATGTCTAGAATCTCCTTCCATAGTTTGGCATCAAAACATAGGATGTAGATCCAGTGTTTCTCAGTTCCCTGGGAACTATGACCACTCCTTCCCTGGTCTCTTACAGAGATCCCAGGGCACTAGAGCCCCATAGTTACCCTACATACACAGCAGCAATCAATCACAGCTCTTGGCTGTGAGAGCCATTTCCTGCTTGAACAAGGATCAGTGTGATGTAGAAAAGATATGACAGTAGAAGGAAGACAGTGTAGGAGAATTAGTTCATTATACAGGAGCAGGATATGAAATAGCAAGCAGCTTGCATTTCATATGGGCAGAAAGGTGAGGTCTAGGGGAGAGAAAACTGACGTGTTGGAACAGTGTGTTTCAGCAAAGCGCAAAGCTAAATGTGGCACAGACATGCTATTCACCCACAGCTCAAAACCTACAGAGGAAGAGTACGCCTGTCAACATTTTGACTTATAATAGAATTAGCTTCACATTACAGCAACACCAAAAAATGCTTAAAAAGAGGACCCTGAAATGGCAGAGAAAAATGAAGGCAACGGAGCAATCCCAGGCACAGCTACAGGTTGGGCAAAAAGGAAATTCATGGTAGTCCTGCGGAGAAGGACTTGGGGGTGTTAGTCAATGAGAAAATGAACATGAGCCAGCAGTGCGCACTCACAGCCCAGAAAGCCAACCGTATCCTGGGCTGCATCAAGAGGAGCGTGACCAGCAGGTCGAAGGAGGTAATCCTGCCCCTCTACTCTGCTCTCGTGAGACCTCACTTGGAGTATTGTGTGCAGTTCTGGTGTCCTCAACATAAAAAGGACATGGTGCTGTTAGAACAAGTCCAGAGGAGTGCCACGAGGATGATCAGGGGACTGGAGCACCTTTCATATGAAGACAGGCTGAGCAAGTTGGGGCTGTTCAGCCTGGAGAAGAGAAGGCTGCATGGAGACCTCATAGCAGCCTTCCAGTATCTGAAGGGGGGCTACAGGGATGCTGGGGAGGGACTATTCATTAGGGACTGTAGTGATAGGACAAGGGGTAACAGGTTGAAACTTAAACAGCAGAGGTTTAGACTGGATATAAGGAAGAAATTCTTTACTGTTAGGTTGGTGAGGTACTGGAATGGGTTGCCCAGGGAGGTAGTGAATGCTCCATCGCTGTCAGTGTTCAAGACCAGGTTGGATGAAGCCTTGGGTGATATGGTTTAGTGTGAGGTGTCCCTGCCCATGGCAGGGGGGTTGGAACTAGATGATCTTGAGGTCTTTTCCAATCCTAACTATTCTATGATTCTATGAAAGGGCTTGTTATGCCCTGCTGATCCTGGCTGGCAGGTACTGAGAACAAAAAGATTAGAGGGGCTGTATGTTGTAAGAGAGTCTGTCACTGCCTGATACTTGTGTATGTTTGCAAACACAGCTGATTCTTTGGGGTGACAGCAGAGTGAGGTTAGAGTGACACATACCTGGCAAGAGAGACTCTTTTGGATTTGCTGTTTGACTAGCCATCAAAATATGCACTGTGCCTTTTTCTATTCCTTTTTTTCAGCTATTGCTCAGACACTTCATCAATGGTTATTTTGTAAACAAAAGTCTGGCTTCTTTCCAAAGGATACTGCCTATGATCAAAGGAATAGGAAATTCTAGTTCTGGAAAGAAACACAAAGAGGGATGCTCCAAGACATCCTACTAGAACATATGTCTTCTTCTGCAAAGTTCCAGTGATTATATTCAAGACAGAGGCTGTAGAGAAGCTGTGTGTCTTATTAAACCAGCTGATATAATGGGGAAGAAACAGATTTTTCCCAGCCTTCCTGTGTATTTGAGAGCCTCTCTTTATTTTTTCCCCAAGACTATGCAATTTTGTCCTTTCATTACTCTGCAAAGCTAACTAGATCATGCTAATTACAAGAATGCTACTAAATCACTGCAAATTTCCTGTGAAAAGACACCACATACATTAAAATGAAGAAGTTCTCTAAAAATATTTTATCCTTTAGTGCTGGTTTTGGATCAAGCCATGAGGGCTCAGCACAGATGATCTAAGTTCAGCTGAGGAAAAGGAGTCAATGACAAAAACGTAATCCTTAGGTACGTGAGTTCAGGTAGGAGACAAAAAAGCACCAAATACATCCCATACAGGTATAAAACGGTGTAATTTTTGGTGGCAGGGTGTCCCCCAAAATTGGAATATCCAGCTTTGGTATCCAAAGGATGAAATTATCACTCTTGACAGATCTTAGCCTCACATTTCTGTCTGACAAGAATGAACACAAATAGCCGTGACCTGGCAAGCTTCAAATTCCATTCTCCACCCTGTCGAGGGTTAGTTGTTACAGAAAGTCTTGTTACCTCAAACACAGGTAGAAGTTAGATGTTCAGCAGTTACTGGCAGCTAATCCTTTACATCCAACAGATGGTGAATGCGTGCAACCATCAAAAAAGCTAATTAATTTCTGCTTACTATAACCCATTCTTCCATGTTATTACTATTGCATTGGCTGTCACAGTAGTTAGCACTATTTCATACTACACATGAAGTGCCAACTGGGTGTGCTTTCCCCAGCTGCTGAAATGCTTTGCCTCATTGAACATGCAAGTGGTGTGCTCTGTTTGGTGGTGGCTCTAAAATTGTTACTGATGTGGAGTAAAAACTGCTGTCCAGAGGAGTTAAAACTTCCTAGTGTTATACCACTACTGCATGTTGCTATTCAGAGGGAACAACAAACAAGCCTTTGAACAAGGTTTATCACGTTCTGATGAGGATGAACTCTACTTTAGTCTATGGTTAAGCAAGGCAAACCCCCAGCATTCATTATCAGACACATGTACAGTACCAAAACAACTCTTGCATCATACCTTCGCATCATCCCATCACATTCTTTACTTTCTTCATGTCCACACAAGAGTCTCTGATGGTTGTTTTCAAACAACACAGTAGTGGGTTAGGACTTGTGCTCATGTAGACCCTAGAAGCAAAGCCAGACAATCATGCAACAAATACATTTAAAATCTTTGGTTTAACTGCAGCTTATGGTCACGTTTATTGTTATCGCAGTAGCATCTCTAGGTCTGGGATCCCGTTGTGCTTAGTGAGGCATAAAAGAACTAAAGACCATTCCTGCTTGAAAGCACTTGCCCAGCTGAACTGAAAACCTTGCAGAGCTGAGTTGTCCCACTCTTACACCTTCAACCAGGCACATCACACAGCTCTGTTCCTGCCATATGCAACCCCTTAGCCAATTGACAGTTTCCTTTTACTTGAGCTGCAAATATTTATGAGGCTGAGAACCAATTCCTGTGCAAATCCCTCATGAGGGAATGGGAATATCTCCTGAAGTGAATTTTGAGAATATTTACATAATTGAACAGGGCTTTCTATAAGGCTCCTCCTACACAACTCCACAGTGATGTATTGCCACAGCACAGTTCAACTTTGTCTCCAACCATGTGGTTCTTTATTATAAAGCCAATAATAACCTGGCAATAGCTGGTATATCAATTGTAACATGCACGGAAATCGAGTATTTCTGCTAAGCTTTGAGGGAAATGCTCAGCATAAGCCCTTACATTAACCTTCATATTGTGATTAAAGACTTTGTCATGTAATTTTATTAATAATTTTCTTCACAGAAACGAGAAACAGCAGGTAAGGGAGGCCCAGACATGGCTGGTTCTCAAAGCGCTCTATCATTTTTGGAAGATTAAGAACACAACTGCTGTTTAAGAAATAGGTATTACAGTACCAGTCAGAGAAGCATCTAGGATCATTCTTTCTCTATAATGAGATGTTCAGTGTTTATTAGATTGGCACAAAAGGTTGTTTGAAAACAGCTGATGGAACAGCCAAGGGCCTGTAGTAGGAAGCCAAACACAAAGCAGTATGCACAGGACCTGCTAGCAGCAGGCTGCACGTGTGTGCAGAAGGGAGGGAAGGAAAATAAGGAGCGCTTGAAAGGTAGTAGAGGAACTGAAGAGATTTTCCACAACTCCATACTGGCACAGGCTGTTTGTAATGAGCAGAGCCCAGCTGCCATATTGCTCTAGCTAAGCCATCATTTCCAGCCCTGTTTTCATTACCAAGCAGAGGCAGGCCTCAGAAGAGCTCAGTGAGACTCAGCTACGCCAGTCCCAAGAGGAAAAGTGAGTGACATTCTCATTTCCATCTTCCCCCATCCTTTGGTATCTCTTTCTGTCTCTCTGTAAACATTCACATTTAACAAAGGTGGGCATTTTCTCATCTTTGCAATGGATATAAAGAAATCAGGATCAGTGTCTAATAATGTACCACCACTGAGGTGCACAAGGGGCATTTCCAGTGAATCTTTCTATTCCAAAGCCAGCTAAGGCTGTCAGGAAAGAGCACCTTTTACAGTGATAAAGCTCTGAAGAGACTAGGGCTTTGATGATTTTCAGATCAGAAATAAGAGGCAAAGAGCAAGAAATGTCGATGATTCTCCAGGGTTTATAGACCTTCTGCTCCTATTGAGCACTGAGAGATGATTTTGTCCTTCACATACCCTGTTCTAACCTCTCCAGAGCCCAACTGAAATTTGTTGAAGGGTCTTTATTAAACTTGGAACTCCTTCAAGTTAATCTGTCTTTTACCAAGTTGCCCATCAGACCTCCTCTCTGGGTATGCTCTAGCACTGTGAAAGCACTATATGGCTGCTTTATAGCTGGCTTTTATTAAGCTTAAGGAAGAAAGGGACATATAAGCAATGAAAATGTGGCTCTGTTACACCAAGTTCTGAGAAAACAAGGAAGCAGAGTGCACGAGTGAGCAGTAATATGTGAACGATAGTAATAGTTGAGGCTATAGCTTCTCTTTTGTTTTCCAGACATGACAGAAAAACTCTAAATGCCTTAAAGCCAAACATATTTTGTTAGAAAGGAACTACAACCCGTCTGTATTTACAACAGGACGAGGGGGGGGGAAGGTGAGCAATGTGAACCCCTGTAGGAAGCAAAAGTATATATTTATATATATAGATATAGATACACACATGTGCACACACACACATTGCCTGTACAAAGGCTGCATGCATGGTGGGAAAACACTACAGAACTGCAAAGGCTACACAGGACTTCACAAGCATGTGCATGGCTCTGTTTCAAACCAAATAGAGACAATATTTTTTGTTCTTAGCACTCAAAATCAAACACCACTTTGTTCTTTCCTTTACCCTTGGTGTTTAGGAGGCTAGTGGTCATCAGAATGCTACCTGATAACATATCTTACATGTTCCAAAAGAGAACTTCAATGATTTAGAATCAGTTGCTGTAAAAGTGTATATAGTTGATGAAATATCTGCAAAGCTGATATGACCCTGAAGAGCTGACAGGCCTGTGGAGGCCCTTACACTGGTTTCAATGGGAATGGGCTCTGATCCTACACAGACTGCCAGATTTCACACAGGACAGCTAAGACTGGACTGAAAAATGAAAGTCAGGGAAAAACACTTTTCAGTGAAAATAATCAGCTACTTGTGATATACAGATAAAAACTGGTTTTACCCTCAATCTGCCATTGCCACTTTAAACTCCTAAATCACAACTAAAACTACTGCCTCCTTCTCCATAACCTTCCCATATATCATTGAGGTGCATTGCCTCTGCTCTATTTATTTAAGCCTACTTTGGCATGTCTATTCCCCTGATAATGCTTTGACTGAGTGAACCCAGCACAGAGGGAAATTTGATCTCCTCCTGCCAGTTACATAACTACTCCCTTCCAGTAAGAATTTGGGACACAGGCACACACCACCTTAATCCACTACAGGGAATACAGGCAGCCTAATTGCCTATAGAAATTAAAGAAAGAAGGAAAGGTAAAGAAAAAAAAGACCCTGAAACAAAAACCTGGTCTTAGTGAAGATACAACACACAGATAGTTCTATTCTTATGAGAATACTTGGCTGGCATACTTAGAGCCCCCTTATTTCACAATGTTTAATTAAAACAGACTTTTTTGAGCAGAGCAAGTTTCTTTCCTACCCACTCCCTTTTACCACCTCTGCTGATCTGCACTTAGACTTTCCTCATGAAATTTTACCTAGAGAATTTGCACAAAAGCTTTGAACTCAAGCTAAGAAAAGACGTCCCCTTTGAAGGACCAGCCTCAAATTCCAGTGGTCTCAATACTCAAACACCTTCACCCTGCACGGAGCATGGAGGCAGGTGCAGCAGGCCTTTGTAACACTGGGGTGATGCCTTGCACATGCTCTGGGATGAAGAGCAGTCTCAAAAGCATATCTGAGCTCACTGAGCCTTAGAGCTCACCTGCTTTCTGCCCACACCAATGGCTAGTAGCCCAGCTCTCCTGTGGCCACAAGGGCACACTTCATTTATCAAGAGCTGAGCTGAGGATACTTGCCAGCAGATGGGACTGCCTAGACCACATCCCTGTCCAGCCGTAGACAAAACTAAACCTGGCTGATTTCAAACACATTCAGGGCTCCAGAGAGGCCTAGACCTCAGGAGAAGACCTCCTCTGCTCTAGGAAGGCAGTGAGCAAGCCTGCCTGAGAGCAGGTTTAGACATGGTGGTGACCTAACTGACAGCATGGCAATGCCTACTAACAAACATGAAGATTTTATGGATCACTGTAATTAAAGAAGGTTCCTCTTGACATAGTGACAACCCAAAGACACCCGGTCACACAAACCTGCCTACTCACCAGATAACCCCTCTGAACTTTGTGGGGCCTTTCATGAAAGAGAACCACCACAACCTTGTGCACAAAGGCAGCACAACTCAGGCTACTGCTCAGAGAATGGCCCTGTCTCTATTAAAGAATAGTTGAGTCAGGCTCCCGTGGGGTTACTACAAAGCAGGCTTTTGTCATATAGCTTGAATATGACAGCCCATGAGATCTGGCAGCAAGTTCAGAGAAGTGAAGCATCCAAGCTCTTTTCCGGTTTGTCTGCAAAAACCTGATGTATGAAACACTTCACTTGTGACAAATTGCTTTGTTCGGCAGGGAAGACAAAAGGACTCAGTCATTATCCAGTAAAGCTTTCAAGCAGGAACAGCCAGGAAATGGGTGCAAAAAGGAGCAAACAAACAAACAAACAGAAACCAATCCTGGGATTCTCCAACCCTAAAGCAAGGCAGAGTTTATGCTCAAAATATAACTTTTGTTTTTGCAGAGAATATCTTGGCAAGAAGTAATGGAAATTTAGAAGCACCTTTGGCTTCGCACAGATGATTTCCATTGAGGCTACCATCATCTTCCTTTGTACACTCGGTTACTGATGATGTGTTAATATGGGACATATTTATCTTGTTTGTTTGAATTGTCTCTGGAAGAAGTGGATACTGTGCATCCTCATCCAGCTGGTGTAACAGTACCACAGACAGCTGTGCCGGGCCATATTCATGAGCACTACAAGGTGGCAGCAATGAAGACACCACGGGCACAAATAACCAGGCAACCTGTAAAGGCAAGTTCACCACAAGCCTCCCAAATGAGCCTTCAAGAAGCTGGTGTTCAGACTGCCCCAGAGGCTCACCTGGTGCTCATGGTGAGGCAGACAAGCAGGCAGCCGCCCCTCTGACTCAGCAGCATGAGGAAGAAGTGAAAAACTCAGCATGCTCCTCACACAGATGCACGCAGACAGACTTTCACATGTTTAGACTAGTTTTCCCCTTAGGACAGAGCCTGGGGCTGTGTTGGAGCCGTTGGTCACCTGTGTCCCTTGGTGCTGCCCTGAAGCTTCCTTCAGAACACTCTGGGAGAAGAAATGCAGATGTGTTTCTGGAAACCCTGCAGTGATTGGTACAGCTGGAATATCCCTCACCCGGCCAGCAGAGCCCTGGCTTCAGCTGCTGCAGCTTTATTGCAGCTCCAGCAACATCATTCAGCAGAGCTATAACAGTATTAAACCTGTCACTCCCTCCCCAGGTGTTGCTACAGCAGCCAGTGCACCGGGTGCCAGGCAGGCTGCTTGAGTCAGTGGCTGCTTCTGCTGGACAACAGGCTGGGCACTCTAGAGGGGACATGCACACATAAAGTTGTTGCAATCATAAACATAAGAAGGCTCCAGTTCTTGGGGAAGCATATCCACAGCTGGATTGTCTCAAACCTGTAATCTGTTTGATCTGTTTCCTCAAGCCAGCATGGGGAGAAAGTAGAGGGTTTTTTCATTTTACTATTTCATAGTTATAATCCCAGTGGCTCTAAAGTGTTACTGGGACAGTTTTGAGGCCTAAAACACTCAGCCATGAGCCATAAGACAAGAAGGAAAAGTCAAAAGCAGTAAAAGCCTGAAATCCAGAGGTAGTGTCAGTTGGCACATGGCTAAATAACCTCGGCTCACAATCCAATGTACTGATGAGTAATGTGATGACAGAATCTGATTTTATATGATCTAGTTTTGCACTTTCCACATCCTGTATTTTGACTTTTATACCTATCCTTCAGTTGGATAACTATCTGCCTCCAGACAAGATCGGGATCCTGCAGTGGCAGGACCTTGAATATACAGTATTGTCACTGCCAGGAACAGCTTGTGACAGGAAGAGTCCAGCCTTACTAGGAAAGAAGCGTACAAGGATTAGGCACTTTCCCAAAACAATTCAGGATGTCTCAAACTCAGCTTCAGAGGGCCAAGTCAGCACCTTCTTTACAGCCAAATCTTCCTCTTTTGAATGACAGAAGCAGATTTGTGGAATGACAGAAGCAATTTTCTGTGGGTTCTGACCTATAGGTAGAATATCCCTGCTAGTGGCCACTCAGCAGGAAAGCAAACTCTACAAGTTCCCCATCCCTTCAGAGCTTTTAGCATTTTAGTAGTGGTGTCAGTATGGAACAGGAAATCTCAAAAAGTATTGAAAATAAACACCCTACAACTCCTTTATGGCTCAGCTCTGAGCCATCAGTGGGTTTTACCCTCAGCTCAGAGCTTTCCAATTAAAATAAGCCCACTGAAACCAGCTGCGGTCAGAAAGTCTTTGTCCTGCATCTGATTTATCCTGTCAAAGCATCTTTCCATCTGAGTCTCTGCAGGGAACACAGAGCCATCTCTCTGTGGTTCCAACTCTAGCCAAATCCCCTGTATCCTGCTGAAGATGAGGAAGATGTAGTGATAGGACAAGGGGTAACGGGTTGAAACTTAAACAGCAGAGGTTTAGACTGGATATAAGGAAGAAATTCTTTACTGTTAGGGTGGTGAGGTACTGGAATGGGTTGCCCAGGGAGGTAGTGAATGCTTCATCCCTGGCAGTGTTCAAGACCAGGTTGGATGAAGCCTTGGGTGGCATGGTTCAGTGTGAGCTGTCCCTGCCCATGGCAGGGGGGTTGGAACTAGATGATCTTAAGGTCCTTTCCAACCCTAACTATTCTATGATTCTATGATTTTAAGATCGTATTTTCTGTATCATCCGACAATTAACTGGTACTAGACCTTAGGAGTATCATCTAGTTCATAATCTCTCTGCTCCACTTTAGGTGGAAGCAGGACAGGTTTTACCCTGCATTGCTTCAGAAACTGTTCGAATACACTCCCTTTTCTAAACTTTCCTAAGTTCTCCGCTGTTCTGTTCATTTTTTGCCATATAAAGACACAACAGCTCCTCTAAATGTCTGCAAACTTGGGAGGAAAATACAGGCTCAGGGTACCTCTGTCTGCACCTGATCAAAAGTAGTGTCTGAGTTCGGAGCAGTTGCGCTGCTATTTCTGCTGCACTTCAAAAGAACGAGGCTTCTCTTCTGTCAGAAGTTCTCCTTAGGAAAGTGCGAAGCACAATTAGCATTTTGCATCCTGCATTCCCAGCAGCCATGCTTCTGAACAAGTAAGGAGTCTCAGTTTCCTGAATAGCCCGACTGCTCAAATGACTTCTATTAATAATTTGTCAGATGGATTTAGGACAAGCTTCTTGAAGGGATATTGATCATATTGAATCAACGTACGAGATAATAGCTCTGGAACAGCATGTACAAAGCTGCCAAGTAAAAGTTCACCCTTACAGATAATCATATTCATGAGGTCAGCAGAGGACACTAACGCTCAGCACTTTGCTTAGTTTCCACATGATCTCGTTCCCCTGGGGTGTAAGATTAGATCAGGAAAAGAACCAGTTACCTCTCATCATCCAGCCTGTCATCAGCACTGAGTATCACTGTACTGCTACTGAGTTAGATTGCAGTCAACTTGGAGTCACACCCAGGGCACAGAGGGAGGGAAATGAAAGGACTGACTGCTGTGAAGACCCTTCTTTGTCCATCTGCCTCTCTCCTACACACCTCAGCCAGGGGAGCAGGGGTTCATGACATCCTGCTGTTCATAGGCACTGACACTCTCATTGCTCCGGCTGTTGCATGCAAAAGAGGACCAGGGTCTCTGGCAGCTTGAAAGTAGAAGGTGAACTGAGATTTAGGGGCAAGAGCTAGGAAGCACCAGCAGGATCATCGAGTCCAGTTGTGCCATGGGGCTACTTGGACATTCAGCATCTTCCATTCCTGTGCCTGGGAGCCTGAAGCACAATATAATGTCTCATTCATCCACCCCAAGACAGGGGTATGCAGCTCACCAGTCTTCAGGACTCATGTGGCAGGGAGCAGGGCAGGCTGGCTCATTTGGGATGATGCAGCTGGCTCAGCCAGACAAGCTACAGAGGGGCAGGAGCATCTTTCACAGTAGGAGAGAAAAGCAGAGGTGGAGATAAGGCTCTGTTATCTCTATGGCAACTGCCAGGGAGCTGCACCATGCTCCCCCTGTGGGGGGTGAGAGGGTGGGGATGGTGGAAAGACCTAGCAGGAGGAAAATCACAACAAAGGGAGAAGCAGAGGTGGGAGAGGAGAAGTGCAGCCACTGCTGCTGAAGGGCAAAAGCAAAGGGCTCACGGCTGGTGTCTGAGAAGGAGGTTCTTAAGCTCCCAGCATGGGGGCAGCTCCTCCAGGCTCCCCATCCTCACCGTGCGGCACAGGGTGTGCTGCAGCCAGGCACTGCTCTCCAGCAGAACTTCTCCATCTTCTGCTAGAAGACACCAAAAACATGTGTGAGGCTCCAATAACCACACCAAGGTCTTTAAGCTCGAGATGCCAGCAGTGCTTACATACGTAATGCAAGGCCTGAAATATTCATTTTTCTCACACCACAGATGAATATTAAGCTCAAATAAAGATGCCAAGTGAATAAAATATATTTAGAAATATACATCTGAAACAATGTAAAATCAATATTGAAAACCAGCAGGCCGAGGGTCATACCAAAGCTGTGCAACTTATTTCATGTTTGCAAAGCACAGCAAAAAGGCAGCTTTGATTCAAAGTAGGCACATTTGTTCAGCTCATCCAGGAAGGCTTCATTCTGTGCAATCTGGAGGTCAAGACGAGCAGTTCTCCTTGTTTCCCACACAGTCACAGCAAAAATGGAGACATACTGTGCTTGCTCCAGGCCTCCAGGAGACTCCTGTCCCTACTTATCTCCCCTCCGTTAGTCAGCAGTCTTTTATGTGCCCTGATGATTTGAAAGGAAGAGTGGAAGATGATTCCTAGGGATTTCTCTTCACACAGATAGTAGAGCTCATTTAAAACCTTGCATGTGGATGTGGTGTGGGCTCTCTACATTGCCCAGTTTCCAGTTACAGTGACAGAGTGGTTTGCACCACTGAACTCTGTGATTTTGGAAGACACAAGTGCAGAAGCCTAGCCAAGCAGAGTAATTAACAGTACAGCCCCTTCCAAGCTAGGAGGGCATTCAGTCAGCACAGAAAATCTCAGCTGTTCATACAGAGGACAGGCTGCCAGCTTAACAGTGGGTCAGAGACTTCCTCCAGGCTGAACAATGCATGAAACCTAGAAACTCCAGGCTGAACAATGTGATTCCCCCCAAACCTACATGTTTCTGAGGCTATGGTGCGTCTATACCACCCCCAACCTCCCTCCAAGACGAAGAAGGCAAGAAAAAGATAAGTAAAGCTTTTCCCCTGACATGGAAGGCATGGAAGATAGTGCCTTCACCTTGGTGCCAGAGCAGGCAAAGGGGCCAAGGTAGTCACACGCCTCAACATGACCATGGGCTGAACCTAGTCCCAGGCTGCATCCTTGCTGCTGCAGCCTCCTCAGTGGTTACACCTTGCTGTGAGGGCAAGATGCTGCCCTTCAATGGGAGCCAGGCTTGGGCAGGGTCTCCTCAGAGGGCAGGAGCAGGGTAAACATAGACAACCCTGATCACAGCCAGCACCTCTGTGCTCCCTTCTGTTTGGCAAGATAAGAGGGATGGAAGCTCGGTACCACAGTGACTGCTGGGGAGTGCAATGATCTGCTGCAGCCCACACTGCTGTCCAGTTTAACAATGCACCAGATAATCTACAAGCAGGAGACTGGCATCACCTGCACCCCAGGGTTGAACTGTGAAAGAACTGCTGCCATATGGCTCAGCCAAAGCAGGAGAGGTTATAATGACAGAACATGGCCTCACAGAATGGGGTTCCTTTACCTCAGAGCTTCTTGGTTAAGTGCCTGTTCTCCCACCTCATGGCCAGTTTTCAAGCACAGAGCAGCAGCCAAGCACTAACCCACTGGGAGCTGCCTTGAATCCATGGGTAGTTCTGCAGCTCAGTGCTTGCCAAACAAGAAATTTAGTCTACATTAACTAATAGTCTGAATTTAAGGCAAATTTGCTTTATCTTAATTAACTTTTAAATCTAGGCCATTTTAGCTGTTCATTTATGTTTAACACCATTTAACCACTGGGAAACTGGATCAGATCTTTTCTAGGGGTACAAGCAGACAACCAAGTTACAGCATACCAGCTGAGTCACACTGTTACAGTCGTGGACACACTGTAACCCTTCACAAACATCACATCTGGTACCTTAACACAAATGTTTCCCCTAGAAAGGCTTTGACTCATGGCTGCTGTGGGGCAGGAGCACCTTCAGCATGAGCTCAACTCTTGGAAATAGGTGAACTTGATTAAGCCTGTAGAATGAGTAAAGAAATAGCCCTAGTAAAAGCCTATATGATGAAATAACATGTATGCTCCATGGAAAGGACACTCATGTCTCAGTCAAGGACATTCAGCCTGGGATCACTTTATCTATACCAAACAAGCCTCTTCTCCATGCAGCCAGTGTCCCTGTGATATCAGGCTTTGGCTCACCTCCTCCCCAGGAAGGGGCCACTCTGCGGTACCACCACAGCCGCACACGTGGGGCCTCACACATCCATCACATGGAGACATCCTCAGCCTCAGCGTGACAATGATTAAATGCAGGTGTGGCAGCGTGTAAGTGGTCTCTCACACACGCAGGTGCTCAAAGGTGCCCCAGGCATTAGGGGATAAGCCTTCATCACTTTCTCAGACACCTTGCCCTGCCTGAAAGGATGGGCACAGCTCTCACCCTCTGCTCAGGTTGTGCAGCCAAAGGGAGCAGTTTTAGCACAAACTTACATGAAAAGAATAGACCAGCAAAGCAGGGGCTGTCTGCTTTATCTAACCAGTTTAATTGTCCTGCTGCTGCAGCACCTGCAGTTGTTACAGCAAAGGCTTTGTTTTCCCCCTCATACAGCATTTTAAAGGATTTTTAACACAGTGACCAGGTGCACTGCAGTGCCTGAAGTTAATGACAGAACAGAAGAGACTTAAAGTGGCTTTGGCTCTTCAAGCCAATCCAAGCACAAGCAGAGATAGATGCGCCCTCTGAAGAGATCTGACTTGCTCATTGGGAATCTTCTCATGACCACTTTGCTCAGCGTTCGCTGATGTCCTTTGGTTTTTGCAGTGGTTACTGTTCGCTGGAAGAACCAGAAAAAAAGGTAGAAGATTGTGGCACAACAGCAACAAGCAGCATGAACTTCCTTGGGGAGGCCTCTGCTCACCCTAGCTGAAAGAAAGAGCCAAGGACAAGCCTGCGCCAACATGGCCAAAAGATGTTTGATTGCTCAAAACACATTGCAACCCATGAGAAGGAAGAAGGTGGTTAAACAAAACCAGCAGGGATGGTGAGATGCAGCCTTGCAGCGAAGGCTGTGCTGTACATCTTGTAACCAGGCACAGCACAGAGACCTCTCAGCCCACACCAAGGTGTGAAGGCAGCTGGTGTAGGCCAGCTCACAGCTCGCTGTTGCCAATGCAGAGCCCTGCATAGGGAAGTCCTGCCTGTGGTGGGAAAGTGTTTCAATTGTAGGAAAGCTTGGGTTTTCTTTGTTTCCCATCAGCACAAAGCTCTCATCATCAGTGTGATACATGGGTAGTTTCACTGAAGCAAAGGGGTCGATTGGCTCTCACAGATACTACTGAATTGAAGCCTGTGCTCATGCTATGCAGACCAGGGTTTCCAAGTAAAACAATCTCTGGGGAAGGAAAATTTATCTTGTCCTAAATGACAGGCTCAGATATCATTATATGAAGGGACCAGTAAAATTCCGTGACTGAAGGATTTTGGGCAACTCTCCATTTAAGCATCAACATAACACAAGAGAAGATGTTTTTGTGCCTTCCTCTGCGAGTCCAACCACCCTTAAATGTCAGGTGCAGTTCAGGTGCTGAAAACAGCTCTAAATCCCTTTCACATGATAAGTAAAATCCCTGAACTCTCTCATATAACCTGTATTTTTTTCCTTCTTACATGAAGATTCACTGACCTGAAAGAAGGATTACTGACTGACAGACATTAGAGTTACACTACCAGGCAGAAATCCCTACTAATCTTGGCTAATCTCATGCTTGCTTAAACTCTGCTTTCAAAAGTTTCTGTTCAATCACTTACAAAACAACCAACATTCAAAAGACATCTGATGCCTTTAATTACCTTTATCCCTCATCATTTCTCATTCATCTGTCTGGAAGAAAAGCTTAACCCCCCCAGTTACAAGTTTTCCTTGGACTTAGTGGTACACAGAGTTTGTGGAGTTGTGGCTTGCACGGGGAAGGTAAGGGCTGCATTGCAATCCTAGGGAGAAGTTTGGCTCCTTGCTCTTCCATGGAGCTTAGATCCCCACTAGCCGATCCCCTGCACTTTCTGCCTCCATGTCCCTCGTGTGTCCATTGAGGGTACATCACCTTTCCTGATGGACACGGGTAGCAGAAATATCACAGAGTGCAGTAGTGTTAAGATAATGACAGTCACACCCCAGGAGATCAGAAATCCCATGGGAGCCCCTCCAGGAAAAGATGAATATCACCACTCCTTGAATGGGCATTAAAAATTATGGTGGTTTCATGGCCTATTTCCCTGCCATTTGGCACAAACCAGCCACTCAGCAGGGACCTCACAGGACTGAGGTGCCCTCTCTGAGAGGAAGATGTTCACCTCCTGTAATACAGTGTGAGAGCAGAGGCTTCACACCTCCCTCCCCCTCACCCTGTGTCCTTGCAGCCTGTGCTGAGCAGGGCATGTGCCAGGCCCCTCTGCCCATAGGGCTGGTGCTCCACCACAGCAGAAGGCAGGGGCACAGCTGTGCTTTGCACTGCATCTCTCAGGCAGACATAAGCACACAGGCAATGGCACTAAATCCCCATCTGACATCTCAGCCATTCTGGATGCCATTAGAGGCAATTTTCTGTCCAGCCGCCTGTTTTAATAGCATGTGCAGTTAAACAGATTCATCCTTTCAGCTTCACTCTGCAGAGCCTTCACTCTCCAGCCGCCGCTGCTCCCATTCCAGGGAATTAAAGTGCTCTCTGTGTTTCTCTCTTGCAGATAGGAACGTTGCTCAGAGAAGTAGCTCTTGCCAAGAAAAGTGTATAATCTAGAAAGCCACCTGCTCAGCTTTCGTTCTTTGAACTCCCTACAATCAATTTGCCTTTCCCAGGAGAAGCGAAAGAAGGGAAAAGCAACTGCTTTCAGTGCAGGAGGAAACAGAGGATTCGTGATGGCACAGCCAGTCTCAGGGAAAAGGCTGATTTGCCTCCCTGAGAGGGCTGAAACTTCCAGTTATGCGGGAGCACCAGAGACACCTTAGGATCCCTGATGCTGCTTCCAGATTTCATGACACTGTCCTTGTGTCTGCTTCGGTCTCCTGAAGTTCATCTTCGTGTTCCCATCAGGTTACAATGTTAGTACCATATGAAACAAGCAGTGGTGCTTTGGCTACCTCACAGGTCTCCATTTCCTCCCTGTGGCTTTGCTCCTGCTAGAAATGCTGCTCTGCTCAGGACAGGGCTGTCTGGTGTTTGCTATAGGGGATTCTTCTGTGGGGTCACAGTGGCAGGGCAATGGTTCACCACAGGTCTCAGTGCCTAAGGCAGTGAGCACAAGGTCTGTGGAGCTGAAATCCACCCTTTCTCCTCATCCTTTGGTTTTTGCAGATGTGAGAGTTCAAATCATTGAGTGCTATTGCAAAACTGTTCATAACAAACAACAGCAGCATCTGCCCCTCTGTCTAGTAAAGGCATAACCTGGATCCCTACAACCCCACCATCATCTTTCTTGGATTTTATTACTCAAGAATGCAACAATGACCAAAGAGAGACATCACTTGGCCTTGTACAAGCGTTCACCTTGTGACGGGCTGTCACAGCCAGCTGATGAAGGCTTGGTTTGTCTTCAAGGGTTTCTACCACAAATACTTGTAAGGTATGGTGCAAAGAAGGCACTGTTAGGATAAAGCTAATCCTCTCCTAAAGCACACAGCTAAAACAGGTGGGACAAACTGCTGCTAAAAATACCAGTTTCAGCACTGACAAGGGATAGGGTTTAGGGACACATGAGCTGTTTTTTCTTGCTGGACAGCTGGGAGACTACAGCAATAAAAATTCCTCACCAGGGCTAAGGCTCTTTCCTATGCACATCATTATTAAATACTATTTAGTCAATTTTCACATCCAATTCATATAAATAATGGGAGAAATCAAAACTGGTGCCATTCTGTCTTCATTAATGCCATTGTCTGACTTGGGCGACTTTCATCTGTCCTTAATTTGATGCCTGGTAGAAACATATTTCCTGAGGACATTTGTGTTCATTTGATGTTAATTATGACCTTTAAGCATTAACAAAAAAAATCTCCTGGCAACAGCTCCTCTGCACAAAGCGAGTGTGACAGACCACAGTGTCAGTTTTCACATAGCACACCTCCTCAAGACCCAGGAGAGACAATCCCAGCTGAATCACAGACACAGGTTCATTGCAATCACCCTGCCAGGAAATACCAAGTTAGAATCAATAACCAAAACAACAAAAAGATATTTTCTATGGAACTGACACACTGCAGCACGAGCAGAACCATCACACTCAGTAGTACCATTCAATGGTGTCAATTCTCTGCATTCATTGTAGCTCTTCTAACACATCCCATGATGGGAAAACATTGCTGAAATAAAAGTCACCATGTTTTCTAAGCACCTGCTGGCAGGGGCCAACCAGGCTATGCCAAGAAATGCAAGTATCAAATAGCAAACAAATTAGATACAAGCCAATGTGTGGTTTTCCGTATCTCAGTGGTCAGCTGTGGCAACAGATGGTGCCCAGCTCGCTGACAAACAGCTCCAGGTAACAGCTCCATCCCAGCGTGCTAGCTGGCAAGACACAAAGAGGCTGAGCTCTGCAGACAACATTGGCCAGGGAAAACCTTTCCTCTGCAAGATGGTCAATAAGGCATGGGTCTGAAACACCAGAGATGAGAAGAGTATGGCAATGCTCAAAGTCTGGATGGCTCCTGACCCACAGATATACCTGGGTTTGCTGACCCCTAGCCTGCTGCATTGCTCGCACACATCCTGCCTCTGCTCAGACCCTAAATGGTGCAGCAGGCTTTCCAGAAACACAGGATCAGCTCCTGCTTGTTGTAAGGGACACGTTTGCTTGGAGCAAGCCCCAGCCAACCTCAGAACATCCACACCTGAGCCAGTTTCACAGAGCTGGTGTTTTGGATTTACTCTGATGATAGTTTCAAGCTCCACACTCAAGCACTTCCAAAATGTTTTGGCTAGTCTGAGAAGGGGGTACCCTGCCATGTCATCAGCTGCCCATTGCTGTATACCTCTACACTGTCTTCTTGGCCAATGCATCAGTTACCTCAGACTAACCCTGTTTCCAAACCACAGCCCAATGGCAGTCCTGAAACAGCCTCAGGAGCTGGGACAACGTACCACTTGCCTTGGCAAGGCAGCAAGCACTGGGAGGCTGAGACCGGCCTCAGTAGTAATCAATGGACTAGCACAGCACAGCCAAGTCAAGGCCTGTGAATCCCAAAGGCAAAGGCAGGAATAATGGTACATCAACACCAGCAAGCAATGAACTTGCCATATCAGTGTGTTCTTCAATACTTTGCTTCTAGCTCTCCAGCACACTCCGTTTCTTCATTTTTCACTATGGGAGAACCCAGCTACAAAGCCACACTCAATACTTCAGCTTATTTGCTTTACAAGGAGCTGCAGCACTCCTCACCCTCTCCCCTGTGCAAGCACGCTAACGCTGTGGCTGCCATACCCTTCTCCATCCCTCAGCATGATAAACAATCCTAGCGGCTCCCGCTCTCTGAATCATAATTTTTGTCTGATTTCTAATTGTATTCTGTTTAGCTGGCCCACCAGACCCTATCTGAAGCAGCAAATAATTCATCTGTATTCTTCCATTCTCCCCATACATGCCCCTAGACAAGTCAGATTAATACCAGTCTTTGTCTACTTCTAATCTCCATCCTGTGCACCTTGTATTTTATTTAGCTGCATTTTCAGCTGCCATCCAAAATTAATGCTTCACCTGACATATTCAATTCCTTCCTATATTCTAAACTCTTGATTAAATACACTTCAGAGATTGAGGATGAGCTATAGGTATTCAGTCAGGCTAACTCTGAGGACTAATATTTTTGAGTCAAAAAAGATGACCAGTTTTGACTTATAACACCTGATCCATTACAGCAAACAGAAATATCTACGATGCTGTTAGTGAGACATCATATCACTGAAGTACAGCAATTTTGTATTTGTATGCCAGAGTCAAATGAGGTGATTTAATGAGATGTCACTTAAAACTGATTGACATCTGCAGCCAGAAACCACTCTGAACAGCACTCCTATCCACCAGGCCACAGCGACAAGCTGCCTGCACCCAGCCCATCAGTGCAGCAGCCCCAGCCACTGCAAACCCACCCAGCTCCAGCAGGACTCCAATGGTGGGAATGCCACTAGGTCCCAGGGACACAGCCACGGATTATCCCATCCACTGAGGGTTTCTTCCACTGCCACCCTGCAGCCACACAGATGCACAGATCAGAGATGGGACCAGTCACCATGGCTGCCATGCCCCCAGCCCTCACTGAGGTCTGTGCAAAATTTGCTGGTGGAAACCAGTCCCACCAGTTACCAACCTGCCCAACAGCCCTTCACACTGCAGGGAGGGCAGTGGTTTCTCCTGGGCACACTCAGCCATGACCCTCACTCACCCACACAGACCCCCATAACCCAGCATCCCTCCCCACACACGACATGCTGTCATGCAACCTCCTCTCCATGCTCACTTTCATTTAGCCTCAAATATGACATTTACTTCCTACCCCTACTATATTCCTGTGTTAATAAATGAAGGAGTCCCCACTGTGCAGTTTAACAGGGAAAACACTTCCAACACCACCAATAGCTCATACCCACCTTTGGAATCATTCTTTTTTCTTCAGTTTCCAGAGCAGGGTGGTGTGGACCATGGACAGCGAGGAGCTGTCAAACATAACACTGCCTCCTGCTCACGCATTGCCTGCTGAGATTCAGGTTTCTGCACATTTTCTTGGAATTACTCCATGAATATTTTCTTTAAAAGCAATTTATTCATAAACTGCTTCAACCAATCAAAGAGAGTACAAAACACTCATTCAAACAGGGCCTGGGGCAGGGTCACACAGGACTCTCCGTTGCAGAGGAAGAGCTGGTGGGACAGTGCTTGCATCACATTTCTGGCCTGGTCACTCACGTCTTGGTCACTGAACTCATATATTCCTCAGGAAACTTTTTTCCAGGGACCAGCTATGGAAAGCAAATGGAAGGCTGCTCAGCTGGGGACAGGCCACAACAGCCTCAAACTGCAGTCATGCTCTGGACCTGGGAAATGCATCCCAGCAGTACTCACCAGCTGCCTGGGGAAACATGGCCATGTGCTTGGTGTGTCGATCTGAAGACAATTGTACAGGTACAACACCATGGAAACCTTTGGATTTTTCGTGCCTGCCCAGAGAAGCAAGAGGGTGCTTGGGTGCCTGATGTCCACGGCTGGATATCCGTTCCCAAGTGCACATCTTTCATTGTGCCCAGATGCTTTCATCCTTCACCATCACCTTTCCCCTGCCAAGCACTGCACATTACAAGAAGGAAAGACCTGGTTTACTGAGCCTGTACATCATCATCTGCTGCTGCAATATGAACTAGGGCCACCACTCTTGGTCCCACAGCAAGTGGTGGAGGCAAGAAGAGATTGCTCCTGTGACCCGCTCACCTTTTTCTTTTCTGAAGCTCCCTGAATTAGCCCTCCACACAAGGCTGCTGTCTATGGCTATAGGAGTGAGAGAGGAGCCAAGGAGGCTATGACCTAATGTTTTAGTCTAAACTAATAGATGGAAGAGAAACATTATTACACAGGAAAGCTGCCTCTGTGCATGCAATTACCTGATAATGGTCTATTCTGGGAGATGACACTCAGAAGGAGGAACATGCAAAACTCTTGCCTTGTTTGCAGTGGGAAGAAGCATCATCCCTTTAAAAATGGGGAATAGAATTCATGAAAAGAATGGAGAAAGCAGAAGAACAGTGTGGTGCTTTAACTCATGCTGAGCTCAGGAGAGGGAGATGGAAGCAGTCAGTCCTGCTGTCATGCCAGCATGTGAAATTTGGTAAGAACTATTCCTCCTGATTTCAGACTAATCAGGTCTTAACAGGTCTGAACAGCTGGACTAATTCAGCCTCTTCCTGTACTGCATAGCTGCATTCCTTCATGCACACAGGGCATGAAAACCAAGCGAGACCTTTGCATCCACCTTTCCTTAACACACAGGTAGAGGTCATGCTGTAGCCTCGTGCCCTAGGGAACGTGCTGACAGGACCAATCTGAGCCATGTACCCTGTCTTTGCTTAGGAATTCTGCAGGATCTTACCACCTTTGAGGTGGCTATACTTCTGCCATGCCTGACCAAAGGTGCAGTTAGGTAGGAACCAGGCACACAAGAACATGGACAACGTGTCGCTGAGCACTAGAGGAAGTGATGCCCTCAATATAGGGAAGCAGGTGGTAGCTCAGCCCTCCTTGCATATGCTGGCTCACCTGTGCCCATCAGCAACCACTGCTGTTACAGGACAGCCCTAACAAAGTGCCTGGGTGTTCTCAGAGCACCAGTACAAAGGGGCTTCAGAAATGGGTAACCTAATCTCTGCTTGGGAAGGAAAACATTCTTACCTTACAGGTGAGAGTATGACACAGGGAAAACAAACACTGCAGAGATGTAGGACTCGGTGGCAGAGCTGGAACGAGAAACTGGGTAGATTTGCTCCTGTACTCCCCCTGGCAGACACTTCCCCATGTCCCAGAAAGCTTCTCTGATTTCTAGTTCCTAAAGCACATTGTAAACAATGGCAAATACCTGTAACCGTTTCCTGACATCACTTCCCCAGAAGTGGTATAACAATATTCACCCATTCAGATGGGACATCAGGCAAATGGTACCAGCACAGGGGCTGGAGAAGGTTGTTGTGCCTCTGCAAGAAGCTGGCCATGTCACAGAACACTTCCTGAAAGGCCAGGCTTCTGGACTCATGACTCTGAACTCATTCCAACAGCTCCACATCACTCTTGGGTTGAGGGTTCCAGCACTGAACACAGTACTCCAGGTGGGGTCTCGCAAGAGCAGAGTGGCAGAATCACCTTCCTTGGCCTGCTGGCCACATTGCTGGGCTGCAAGCACATGCTACCAGGTTATGTTGAGCTTCTCCTCAGCCAACACCCCCAGCCCTTCTCCACAGGGTTGCTCTCGGTGCTGATGCTGGATACAACTTTTTCCATGTGTTCTCCTTCAAGGCTGAATTTTTATTGCACTGACTGCCACTTTATCATCCACTTCCACTCCCAGGGACTTCAAAGGGGCACAGAGGAAGGTGAAATGAGCTTTTGCTGCCAGCCCTCTCTTAGTGCAGGAGGGAGGGTGGAGCTGCTCCAGCTGCAGAAGCATGGGCACCAGTGTCTGGAGCAATCCCAGCTCCCTAGGGCAATCCAGGGTGCCTGAGGTCTTATATTCCCTGTATTTTGACACACAAAGCCTTGCAGCACGACCCTGACACTGGATACAAGATGAATACTAAACATGGCATGAAAGCTGTGTGCATGGACGCTGTGGGGTTCCTGTCCAGCTGCTTTCTTCTAGTTCTGCAAATACATATAGAGTGAGAGCTATGTGGTGCTGCTTTCCATGTAAGCACAGAAAGAAAGCAAGCCTTTCTCTGTGTACTTTTACATTCATTTGTTTATAACATCAGGGAAGGAAGGGAGACTAGAAGGTATCTTGCCAGCAGTTCAGGCATTAGGATAGCCTTTTAAACAGAAAAATCAAGCTATTTCTAGGTTTAAATGAAGCACCAGGTGAAGCCACTCACCCTTCCTGAAGCAACCTCTCCCAGGAGAGATGCTTTCCAAAGGTTGATCCTTCACATTTGGTGGTGCAAAGTTAACAGTTTCCACCCTCTGTAGCTGCAAATACTGCAGGCCATGTGCTGTTTTTCATATAAACACAGCCCATGATGAAATCAGGAAGGTAAAAGAGAAGGGAAAAATGTGAATAAGCATATTTAGAGCATTGATCTGGGCTTCATGCCCTGCCTGAAACACAAGAGACACCCCTCTCCAGACCTCAGTGAAGGCTGAAGACACACACATAATCAAAAGGAGTGATAAACAGAGGATTTAGGGCTGGATCTGAAGAAGTATGGCAAGTTTTACTGAAATGGTATTTACGGCACCTGAATTAACCTTTGCAGTTAATACAGTTCCTATTAGAGCAGGACAGTCTCTCAAGTAAGTTACCCAGTATAACCCACCTGTATCCAAGTTACCTTCGGTGTTAAATCACTTTAAAAACATGGGTCAAAGTTGTTTCATAGCTTTACTCTCTCAGTAATGTGCAACATGAACATAATAGTGTTATTAAGAAGTCAAAAATAACTTAACACAATAGCTATATAAGATTCTCCAACGGTCAAACTTTCAGCAATTACTTTTTGTTAAGTTCAGAAAAATTAGCATATTTGTTAATCAAATTAATTTAAAAAGTAGCTTTTCAAAATAAAAGCAATGCTTTAAATAAATACAGTCTTTTTTATAACCATAAAACACTTAGTCATGTTAAAGGTAACACAAATACTACACTCGGGCACAGTACTTAAAACGGCTGAAATGAATGTTGTGAGCGTACATGAGCAGGACACTGGGAAGGATGAGGATGCATTGCTTTATGACATCCTCTGTCTCCTTTCTGTAGTGGCACAAAGAGGCATCCAACCTTAGAATGACCCTCAACATACAACATGTCAGGATATTTGTAGCTGCTGCACAAAAATGTTGGTACCCTGTTTTTTCCCCCAAGCTATTTCTCTTCACTACATCTGCAGCAGTCCTGCAGCCTTGCTCCGAATTTCTAGCGCAAAATAAACCCAAATCCTACTTGTTTCATCCAAGTGACTTCAGTGCCTTCAGCAGAAAGCAGCAAGCAAGGTCTGACCTCTCGCACCTCTGTCAGTAAAGCTCACAGTTTGTGAAAACTATAAAATCTTCTTTCCAATACTGGCACCACTGGGTGTTTCAGGTCAGCTTGAAGCTCGCCTTCAGAGTTCATGATCACCGAAGGACATTCGCAGCTCTCCTCGTAACTACGGGGCTGCCTAGCTATGCTCATTAACGCACGAGTTAATGCCTGCAGAGAAGGTTGTAGCTGTCTTGAAGATCTACAAGGTAGCAATGATTTACTGGAATGAAATAAATCAGCTAGTTCTTACATTAGTGTGTGCTCTCTGGGTGTATCCTGCAGAGCAGCTTGCTAAACCTCAGTGAAATATACACCTCAGTTCTAAGCATAATATATCCAGCAACTCTGACCATTTAATATCTCATTTACTTTGTTTGAATCATTCACTAAAAATCACGTTCAGGGTCTGCAGCAAACCACTGGTTTTGCCCTCTCAAAAACAGCTGATGTTGACATTGGTTGCATTTGCTTGTTTGAACAGCCTAACAGTAATGTAACCTTTAATAAGTTCAATGATAAAAACTGGAGAGTAAAATAAAGCACAAAACTGATACAAGTACTCCCTATTTGTTTTGATCTTCAGAATGAACAAGTCTACTCAAAGATGACAAAGGAATAAACTAGCAAATGGCTAATGTGATGCATGAAAGGGCGTCTACAGGATTTGCATGTGCACACACATGCGCGCACTTGCATACAGACAGCTTGGCCTCATCAGAAATCTCACTACCAGAGTTTAACTTAGATAAATTAACTGCATTAAAATACTGATGCTGTGAGGATTTTAATACTATCGACACCCTGTAGAGGGCACTCCTGTGTGAAGTTTTAAATGCTTTAAAAAAATAGTTATTGAAATCTGTGACAAATGCAACAGCTCTGCCTCCCCTCACAGCCTCCCGTTCTCATCTCCCGTATCCTTCTCCTGTATTGCCTCCAGGCATCGCTTGGACTTGGCATCTGTGTGCCCGCTCCCAGCTTTGCTCAGTCCACACGACAGGCATGCCAGCTGGATTTGCTTCATGTTCTCCAGGGCTTCGTTCTTGGCATTCTTCAGGAGATCTCCTTGGCCCTAAGGATGCACAGAGAGACACGCAGGAGAGAGTCAGGGGTCACACACAATGCTCAGGACCGAAGGTGGCAATACTGCTCTTGTGTCTCTGCCCTGCTGTTGTCACGGGTCCTGTCTCAAATTCCCTCTTTCCACCAACAATTCCAGTCCCTTTCCAGGGAAGCTCCTTCTGCAGCCCAACATGTAGCTCACTGAGAAAGGCAGAAGCCTGCACAGTGGACAGGGTGAGCAGGACAAGGAGCCTGTGGGTGAAGGCATTTCCCCTTCCACGACCAGCAGTGAGGACCTGTCAGGGACAGGGCAGTGATGGCCCATGGAAGCCCCTGCTCCATCCTTGTGTCCTGGCATCAGATCCCACATGGCAATGGCTGTGTGTCCCAAGCCGAGGCCATAGGAGATTGCTACCTATACCTCATTGCACCCTAACTTGCCTTGGGCCCTCTTTTAGCAGAGGCAGGCCATGTTGCACACCTGTATGAAATGCAGCATCTTGTAGCATTAAAGCCAACTGAACTGGGTTTTTTGAGGACTTTTGAGCAGGCTAATGGGAGCGAGAGACTTTATGAGCAGAGGTCTGCTTCTGTATCTTCTCGGAGCACATAAAGGTGAGGTGACTGACAGGATGTAACTATCAGGAAAAACATGTTATATGGAATTTGTATTAAGGAGTTGGTGTTCAGAAATGCCAAAATGAATATTTATGCAATATTGATACCTCAAGTGCCACAAAGTGACAAGATTCTGGTACTAGAAGATATAAATAAGAGCCAGGAGATGCATCTGCTTATTAAAATTCAGTATCACTAAGAACTTGAGCTGCTCTTCTTCTAATATCACCCCAAGTACAGCTTGAAGTACATCACCCACTGCAGCTGGTTATATGCGTATCAAGAAGGAGTACCTCCACTGAGCCAAATGTCACATTTGCATCCCTGCAACCTAACCTGACCTCCTGCAAACCACAGACACTTCACAGGGTCTTGGGGGAGACAACAGGTACTACAGCAGGACCTGGGACACGCTGCAGGGGTGACTGATCACTGACCAGATGTGTTGTACAAGTCACAGCACAACACCTCCCAGCAGTGGTGGCATCTCTGCTCTCCCTTTCCCCAGAACTTGGAGGAAGGATGAGCACAGCTCCGGCTTCACCAGTGCCTGGCACTGGACTCGCACTGCCTGAGCCCCCACAAACAGTGTTCACAATGAAGAAACAATGGTGGCTTGCAAGTCCTGCTGCACTGGTAAACACCACGTGGGAAACCACGTCACCCAGGGATGGCAGCCCGCGCCTTAGAGCATGATTGCCTCACCTCCTGGTGACATGAATCTGTCCCTGCTGAACAATGCAAATCACTACCCAGATGCTACGAATCCAACCCAATGTGAGAATAACAAAAAGCACTGGGATTGCACGAGTGCCTCAGTGCTATTTGGTATGAAGCTCTTTTGAAGAGATTTGTATCTTGGCAGCATGAGAGCCATGGGAATACACAGACAAATAGCTTGGGATCCAGCAAGGAGACACGGTTTGAAAAAAAGGCAAAACAAGAATAATTTACACAGCATATATTGCACATAGCTGTGATCCTGCTTTTAAGATAGTGTGGTTGAGCTTATGACTAAAGGCAGGAATTCAAGAGTCCCATAGCTGCCCCAAGCATCCGGCGTGCTCCCGTATCCTTCACTGTCTGCAAATAGCAGAGGAATTGTGCCATTAGTGCTGTAGTGATAGGAACAACACACTGCAGCATAAGCAAAGAGATCCAACAGGAGTACCATGAATGAAGTGACAACGTTATCAGAAAGGTTGGTAGATACACAAATGAAGTTTCAGTTTGGCTTCAGGATGAAACAGACCTGGCTGCAGTGGGCTGCTACTTATTTCTTATCATGCACATGGGACTGAAGACAGCAAAGGCTGCACCAACAAGCAGACAAAATCAATGTGATGATGCTTTGCAGCCTTAACTTCTCTAAGTCAAACCCTAGCACCATGTACCCATGCAGAAGGACAGAAAAATCCCCTTGGCACACAAAGCAACTCAAAGCAGACATCCCTACAGCATCAAGAACAGCTAAGCCCAAAACCTGGGAGAGCCAGTGCAACAGAGAGGTAGAATGATGGCAGTGAAAGTCCAGAACCTTGAAGCACCTGGTCTCCACTTAGTTGTGGTGTATAGGGAAAAGCTTCTGCTCTGGCATGGCCACAGCTCACTATCTCACCCACACCATGCACAGATGATTTCCCATGCAGCAGCACAAGATGAATACAACTCCATGAGCCGATGCAAAAAGAGCTTCAGCTGAGGCTATGTCACTGACTTCATATCTCCTTGTCCTTCTCAGGGTGAGGGCAAAGCACGGGAATCTCTCTGAATAGCCCAGCAACTGTGTCTTTGCCTAGAGTACTCTCCAAGACACTCATTTAAGGGAAGCTACTGGGGATTTGATACATCCTCACTTGAAAGATAACAGCCTGAGTCTGCTCTGCCAAGATTTGTATCTGAAGTCCCCAGGAGCCAAGGGACTTCACACTCCCTGTGAGGGTGCTGAGCCACCCGCCCTCCCTTATGCATATTCTGATTTCACATTTAAGTAACCAGGCAATTCAAAGTACAGATTTCAGCTGCGGAAATGCACAACATGTCTTTGAGTTCCAAGAAGAAAAACACTCCTCCTGAGCACACTTCCAATATTTTGAAGATATCTTTATTTTACAGTGATCTAAAAACAGAAATGGACTTATCCAAACACTGCAGTTCCATTCATGTACAGACCAACTGATCTATGTCTTAGACGACTCGTGTTCTTTCTTTTCAAACAGCTGGTTCAAGGAACAACAATTATTTTGGATCATCTGTCACAAGAAAATTAAGGACAAACCAGCCCCCTCTGACAGAGCTGCCATACTTGTAGAGACCACAGGAAAAACAATCTGTGGGCATGCTCTGTTTGAAAAGCCATCTGTTTGCTTTGAAAAACTGGCTGTGAGCAGAATCCACTTAAGAAAAGCATCAGCAAAATTGTGTCAACACCTTAACAAACTAAATACTGGATCGAAGCTGGAGTAAACTCTGTAAGTATGATTGCCATGAAACAACCTTCACAAATCAGTCATTGTGATCGTCTCTGCGCACAGAACAATCCTCTTTGCCCTTACAAACAAAGCATCTCTCATTCAGACAAAGAGAAATCATGACAGTCCACTTCAGCATCTATCCATCTATCTCTCTTCTGCTATTGATATCATCAGCCTTTCTGAGAACAAATACTTGTGAGAAGGTTAAACTCAGCATTTGTCACTAAATTAAGGCAGAAGAGATGAATCAAGTGTTCTACGTGAAAAACTGATCAAGGAACCTGTTTTTATTTGGAGTTACGGAACATTTGTCGGGTTTCATACACCTAGCTACAACTAACCATGGAGCCTCAGCACAAATTAACATTACAGTACAAAAAATGCAGCTTGTCAGGCAACTGTAAGATTATATGTCTTTACCTTGACAGGTTAATACTGCTTAGAAAGCAGGGATAATCTGACATGGCTTTAAATATTGCACAATTTCAGTGACAAGCCATGAAAGAACTGCACAAGCAGTTCTAGACAGGCTCTGGCAATGGCCACAGGTGGGATGAATTCTGTATGTTATTTTATTAATTTGGTTTCTCTGTCAAATCAAACTCCTAAGTTTCTAAGGAGCCAAGATGACAGCTCATTATTTCCAACAACAACCCAGACTCTGACGCTGGTGAAAAGGGAAGAGAAGGTGGGTTAGGTAAGTGGCACCATTTTGTGCTCAACTCCATGGTATTATCTTTTCGTACACATTGCATGTGTATTTCTACGTAAATATAAATATATGGGCATAGGAACGTACATTAATAATTACTATTTCTATTCCTGTGCTTTCTAGGGAACACCCTGTGACATGCAGGTCATGGCACACTGATCATTCTGGGCACCCATCAGTACTGGGACCCCAGCTAACACACAGGGAGGACCCGCAGTCCCCACATTGTAGGCAACTGCCTACACCAGCATTAAGGGGCTGCAGGAGGATGCTGAAAGGCCACCACTCAGCCTGTGCAGAAGTGAACTGAACTGGCAGGCTGCCCCACATAAGCACCTTCCTTTACTGCTGGTGAAGTAGAAAATCATGTGTTGTGCAATAGGGCTTCCCTGGCGATCAAAACTGGCTGTGTTTGCAGGGAGGCTGAAACAGTGGCTGCGAAGGCCATTTTGTAATCTGCTGCTTGCTAAAGCAGACGGTTACTTATCTCCTGGCAGACACATTCTCTGACAGCACATTATGGGAGCTTTCCTCTCCGCTCCTCGAGGGATGAATAAACAAACGATAAATAACAGAGGTCTTGCCGCCCGTACCATATCATGCTCATGATATTGCTGTTATTTTTTAACTTCTTCTCAAACAAACAACCTCTTGGATTCTTATTTAATCACAAAGAAAAACCTCCAGTGGCTGACAGTGTTTGGCTGAAAAAGCCAGACACGGCCAAATAAAACAACCACAAGTATTGTGTCATTCTGCATTTCAGAGGTAACATGGGTAAGGTAACGGCACTGACAGTCCGTGCCCCAGGACTTGGAAAGCAGAAATGATGGAGAGCTGCTGTGATATTGGGATACTCTGCGTGGAAGCTGCACTTACCACAAGGGGTGCATTTTTAAAGTGGCATAGTGGGATTTTAATTGTGTTTAATATTAATAAGGAGGCACACAATTAAATGATTGTACATGGATTTGAAAATGTGATCTTGAGGAGGAAATCATTAATGAAATGATTAGACTGCTATGTTAAACTTATTACAGAAAGCAGATATTTTTCCATGCCTCCTTCAAAGCTAAATGTGGGAACAATTGATATGAATTTGATTATGATACATCCACATTTCAGAACTGTGTACTCCAAAAATATGGACTATTTCTGTATCAACACAGACTTTAAAAACCCACCCTTTTCATTATTACTGCAGATGTCAAGAGCTTTGCTTTATTCTCTGTGATAGAGACCATAATGCACATGTCATCATGAAAAATTACTGTACAGAAAGACTATACACAAAGCATATAATCATTTCTTACTGGAAAATAAAGGATTGCAAAAACGAGTTACCCAGAGGAAAAGCAGGGGCCAAACGTTACTTGCCAGTTTATTTTAAACCCTTGCACAGCAGAAATTCACTTCCTGTCAGGAAAATAAAAAGGCCATGCATATATAAGATGGCACTTATAGGGCTACTGGGTATCATTTAAGGCCTGGGTTTTGGGGTAGCTTCCCACATATCCAATTCTGAACCACATGCAAAGACTTGTTTCTACCTGGCTGAAACCAGCAACAGCTTTGCCACCAAGTAATTTGGGCAATGCAACCAAGTCCTCACTGGAGCTTTAATCACCATGTTTCTCAGTAGTTGCTAGTAATGTTCAGACTTCAAACTGAGCATCTCATTTTGGTGTATCAGTGTGTTACTGACAGCCAGAGACCTTCCCTCCCATTTCCCAAAGCAGGGTCTAGCAAAAATTTGCAAGAAGGAAACACAGCTGAGAATCAATTATACCACATAGAGATGTATGAGAAATATCCACCCAGGGAAAGGCAGCCATCATTATGAAGTATGTCCAAAGCTGTGTGCAGCTTTAACACAAGGTTACATGATTAAAAACAAGATAAGCATGAGGTTTTAGATGCGTGTTAAAAGTGAATCAAAGGTTATGCCATAACAAGGTCAGAAGCTCTGGGGCTGATCTGCTCAATGCATCATTGCCAGCAGCTGGGACACCTAACAGAGCAAGGATGAGGAAAATAATAGAGAGGAGGAGGAAAATTCAAAGGAACAATTCCTGGTATTCTGTAACTAACCCAGATTACTCTTCATTTCATCTCTTCTCCATTTCTGTCATGAACGGATGCTGGCTTTCCCACCTGTCTCTGTTAAACAAGGGGCTGAGTGGGTTCAGGCAGCACTAGAACTCAAGCTCATTTCACCAGGAAAAGCACTGGGAGCACAGAACCAGACTTGGCTGCACCTTATTTCCCAGCTGCTTTACGACTTAGGCAGGAAAAATATCCTGTTTACACTTGATATGTGTACAAGTCTTGAAATGGAACCACCCCTTCAAGGACCACTGGGAGCCTTGAGGACACTCATCAACTTGCCTAGGTACAACAGCCCTCAAGTGGTATGTCCAGGTGAGCAGCCTCCTGGCAGCAAGCACCTAACTTAGGACAACTGGGTGAAGAGCTAAGGGGTAACCACCTCTGCAAATAATGGCTGTAATGTACAGTCTCTTTTCCACTGCAGTCACTTGCAAGAGCAAGAGAACAAGCCCAGCATTACTCCAGGTGGTTGGTAACATTTATATGGCTACTCCACAGCAACCCAGCCGGGGTTTCCTTGTACAAAAGCAGAAGGGGTTCTCAGCAGTTCAAGGGAAATCAGGCAGGAATCTGGATTACACCCACTCCACAGAACCCATTCAGTCCTGGCTTGCCCTGAGCACCCAGCAGGTTCCAGTGCATTATTCCAGTGCATTCCAGTGCATCCAGTCCTCTTTGAGGCACAGATCTCTGCAGCCATAGGAGTTGTCCAAATACCACAGTAAAGAGACACAGAAGAAATTAATAAATAATAATAAATAAATTATAAGAAATAGAATAAATAGCATTAAAGTAAGATTCGGAACGGCTCTAAGTTGTAACACAGATCAAATCCTAAGCTCTTTGGTTGCTCTAGTGCAATCATGACAATGGGCTAGACTACTCCTTTAACACACCCAGTGGTTTTGTGACTGCTGACGGATACCCAGGAGCCTGATGCCAAAACTGTAGCTATGGTATGTTAAGAACAATATTGCCCCATGCAAAGCCCAAAGCTTTAAACTCATTACATCTGCCCTTTGGGTCTCACCCCAAAAGTCTGCTTTGTAGAGAATGATTAAAAAGAGATCTATACTGGTGTTCCATGTTAGCCTGGTTAGTTTTCTAAGAGGCTAGTGACAGTTGCACAGCCAAGAAGTCAATCCCAAAACATAAGCAGTGATGTAAGTGGTTGGGAAGACAGAACACCAGCCCTCTGCCAGTATGGCACTCCACTGAAAAACACCCATGGTATGTTTTGCCTTCTTTTCCAGCTGTTGGAAAGGTGCAGTTAAAATGTAAATAGCAGTGCTGGATACTGAGAGACTCCGCTCTGGGCAAGTCTCACCAGTGCCAGCCTGCCACTTGTGCATTCCCAAATCCTGCAACATATCCAAACACAGACCTCAAGGGCAGCCTGGGAGGTGGAAATGAACAAACACTTCCATCATACAAGAAGAACCTCAAAAAGGTCATGCAATTAGCAAAGAAGCAAAGACTTAGAAAAACTTCTGATTCTGGCTGCTGGCCTTGCCAGTGCAAGTACATTGCTGCCTTTGCAGCCATGGCAGTTTCAGAAAGAGGGTCTATATTTGTCATTCTCTTACAGGATTTCCCTAATGAAGTAAAGGCAAAGTCATACACGGCCAGCTTACTCTCTGAAACCCAGTCAAATGCCCTTCCAAACACTACTGGCCCTAGACCAAAGCCTGAGAAGGAATTAACATCAAGCATTTGCTTGAATACCTAAGTGGCAAAAGCACTCATGTTGTAACGTTCCCTACCGATCTTTAAACAGAGCTCTCCACTGAAATCCATGGGCTCTTGTGAATCAATTGCGCTGTATGGCTGCTAATCTGTTCCTTCAAGCAGGCATTTTATGTATGAAGAGAGTGGGCTTTTATTTTCATTTTTAAGAAGTGCCTCTTGCTTCTCTCTCATCTGGATGTTTAAATCAAATTACCTTATATCAGGCTGTCAAAAGGAATGACTGTGAACATCGATTGTCTGTAACTGTGTTGCAGCAGGAATTCGCTTTCAGAAATAATGGCATTAATTTGATGTTAGCCATGTGCTGAGCAGTTCAGCTGCTTGTGTGTGTCTCTCAGGCACTACACCTCGCAGTTTGCAAGCACAGCCACAAATGTACAGACAGACTCTTGCTGTCAACCCCTCCACACTAGGAGCCAGCCTTTATTTCTAGTGATAACTTTGAAATCAAAGGGTTGGCTGGGAGCCCAGGAGTGCACAATCAATATGAAGAAAACTCTGTATCACTGGAGAGATTGGGGCACTATTTATTTTTGATACACAGCCATGAGATGGAAGTTAAAGCTGTATGCCCAGGTACTCATTTCCTAGTCCTCCTTTGCTCACAAAACCCAGTTCCCCACAAGGACCACCTGGTAAGACCAGTGAAGTCCAGAGAGCCCCAGAAAAACAAAACAAGGGGAAGAAAAATGAGGCAGAAAACACACAATTTTCTTGCATTTCATTTTTCCAAGTGAAAGGCCCAGCTGCAGGAAAAGTGATGTTCTGCAGCTAACAAAACACTGTGCAAAGCAAGCCCTGAGCAGAACACTTGTCTGGGAATAGCTGGCACCTCCCCATCTCCCCACTTCCCAGTGCCCTTTGCACTGACTCACAGCTGCCCAGCTAACGTCAAAATCATGTCCTTCATCACAAGTGTTGACAGCAAAATGCCCCTTAAGTTCACCAGAAATGGGGAAGGGTTTATAGATGATTCCTGAGCTGATTCTGGTTTGACTGAAGCCAACAGGCACCTGTGCTGGTTTGGTGTTATTTGGTGGGAAGGGAGTGCTAGAGTTGATGCAGCACAAACACTCATGGCTCTCCTCAGACTGCTGCTTAGGACAACAGCTAAAAATAATGCCTGCAGCTCTGCTTAATGCTGAGATAATCTAATTAGGATGAAATGAAATTACACTCGTCAGAGCACTACGTTTCTGGACAGGTAACAGAGCATACTCATGCAGCACTTGTTTCTGCCTACAGCTCCTTGTGCTGTCCTTGCCTCTGAGTAACCATCTGGCACAGACACTAATATATCTTAGCAACTCTATGGTTTGCAAATCCTTCTGCTGCAGTGGCTCTGGCAAACATCACCAGCTGACAGGGATGCAGGCATTTGCAGAAAACCCTGAGTTCCCCATGCGTACTCCCCAAGAAGAGGAGACGACACTCCTCTGGTTTGGCTGCTCTCCTTAGCAAGGTGCTAAGGGCAGTCAGTTTCCAACCTGTTCATGAGCAACACATACCAGAAAGAACTTTATGCTAAAGCAGAAAGCTTTAAGATGAGACCAAAACCTCCAAATCTCATGAAAGGTAAGTGAAGAAAGAACAAAATGACACAAACTGCTGCATAACTGCCAGGAGGGAACAGGCTTTTAGAAGATCCCTAAGCAAACGCTTACCCACCTCATCTCTGTTGGCTGGGACATTCCCTGTCCAGGGACCTGCAGTCAAAGGTGTGTTTGCTAGCAAGACTGGACAGTGAGTTGAGTAAAAGCAGAGCTAAGCCACCTTCTCTGCTCGCATTCCCCCAGGCAGAGGTCAGAGGGTCCTGTAGGCACAGCAGCCATGGACCCCACATGCTAACAGGGCCTTGGGAGAATTCCTCCCTTGCCTTCCCTGTGCAGATGAGAAGCCAAGTACAACCAGGAGCAGGTATGGTTACTGCCGTAAGCAGCACACTGACCCAGCAGACAGAGAGCTACCAAAGCAAAGCAACTGGGAGCAGAGGAGAAAATTGGGAGGGGTCAGAAACAGGATGTGAGAACTCTCCATGAAGGATGGGAATGGAGACACAAAGCAAACAGAGTGAACCAAGCACAAAAGTAGGTGCAGGATGGAGACCTGAATGTAATATTCATTTATACATTCACTGCCCCAAAATGTCAATGAGGGAAACAGAACGAGCATAATTTCCAGCTCATTGTGATGCCATGCCACAGATAGTAAGAGGCCTTTCGGCAAAATTGAACTCAAGCCTGATAGAGGGCTGTAGTAATACCTCCACAGTTACTGGTGAGTGTTGGAAAGGATGCAAAGCTATGAATGTATCTTTCTATTCTGTTCTCTCATGTTCACAGCCTGACACAAGCAAGGCCATCTTTTTCCTTTTGTGATATGAAAATAAACAGTAGCTGCCACAAGCAACAGAATTGCTGCTTTTGATTCCACATTCCTCCCCAAACACATCCTACCTGTACCTGGGGAAATGACCCATAGGAAAGGGTCCTGTGCTTCCCTCAGGGTTCATTACCTTGCACTTGATTTCAGATGACCCAGGTAAAAGAAGAATATAGCTGTCAAGGATACAATATAGTTTCCCATTCTGTTGCTCATACCTACAAGCACTTGGACCTCAAATTTCCCTACCTCCTGTGCAAACCTTTGGGAACACCTGCCACATTTAGGGCTTCTAGGATCTACCAGGGTTGCTGAGGAAGAATAAGTGCAAAGGAAATGCTTGGTCTCACTGAGCATATGCAACTTTTGCTTAATGCCGTTTGTGGCTTTTGACTAACTGTCCAAGCCCTCTCTGCGGATCCATATTGCCAATAATCCTACATATTAACACTGAAGTCTTTACTCCACAACCCTCTCCTGCTGGTGGCCCGAGACTACAAAAATGAATCAATAGCACCATTGAGTTAAATAGTGTTTTACTTTAACCACAGCCCTTGGAATACGTAAGCAGTGAGCACTTTCTCTTTTCAGTGTCAGAAGGCAGCAATGGAAGCTGGGCTGGCACAATGAAACAGGGAATGTCACGCCACCAAATTGCTGCCTGATGGATTCAGAGATCAGCTCTCCTGACTTCTGTACTCACACAAGTGCAGAAGTCATCAAAGGTCATGGCTAGCAATGGTGGTATGGACATCCCGACACACGGAGAGAGAATTCCTACCTATGCTCAGGAGAAGAAGGGGAAGGACTTGGCACTCATAAAGTGATATGCCCCAAGCTTCGGAAAACTCAGTTATAAAGTCTGTTACTGGATTTGACTGGGGCCAGGGAAAACCCAAACACCATTTTCAGCAACGGCAGAGGAGAAAGTTTCAATGGAGCAAGCGGCAGCTTTCATCACCTCCTGAGCTCCCTCAGGGAGTTAGCTTAAATTAGACACCCGTTTCCCCACAGGGAGTGAGGTTTCATAGATGCTGGCACATAATTCACAGAACAAAAGGGACAGTCAAATTCCATCATTTATAAGCGCTGGGAAACTATATGTGATCCACTGACAGCAGCTGTAACGAGCTCAAAATATACCACAAAGGTAATTTTTAGAAGATGTTAATCCTCTTGGCACACACCAAAGCTGACATTCAAACACAACCATTTCAGACTAGCACCAGTTTACAGATCCCAGAGAACAGCACAATTCAGACTGAACAATAAGCAAACAGAGGATTAAAAACAATGTACAAGCAATTCTCCCTTAACGTTTCCACTATGCACTAATCGGTATCCTGGTCTATTCCTGATACTCAACAGCTCTACACAAATCCAGAAAACTATGCCTGTGGAGGGAGGCTTCAGGCAGAAACTCCCCTTGCTCTCTCCTGCCGCTGACCACCTAGAAATGCAGCCCTTCACTCAGACACACGCTCCTTCACACAATAGCAATGCGCACGCAGGCTGCGAAAGGAGAAGCTCCCAGTGGCACAAAGACCTGTGTCTGAATGAACTGGGGAATATAACAGTGTAGGAACACGGCTGCTTTGGGTACAACTCCTCCCAAAAGCTGTGGCTTACCCTGACTCGGGCAGGGAGCTGAGCTGACACACGGAGCTTCACATTTGGAGGAAAACAAAGGGAGTTTTCTCCACCGTATTTCGTTAGCCCTGAAGGAATCACAGCTCCACCAGATATTTACCAGGATACAGGACATTGATTCACAACTGCACTATTCAACAGTTTAAAACAGGAGGAAGACAAAACACCCTGGCAGGAGCCATCAGTGTCATCTCTACATGGGTCGGAAGCAGCAGCATGTACTAGCTGGGGAGGGATGAGATGAGCACAGCAAAAGCAAATTCTAGGTTGTAAAGCGAATTTGTTAAATAATGGAGATTAAAATACAACTGAAATGATTTAAAAATGTAATGTATTTTCAATAATAAATAACCATGCAACTGAATCTCTCTGCTTATGTATTATTTAAGGGACAATCCTCCAAGCTGCATAAAGAGATAACTGGAGTTTTCTAAGCCATAGTTGGTCCCTGAGTCCAAAAAAAACACATCCATTTTGTGTGTCTCAGCACATGAGAAATACCACACTGTTCAACTGACCACCCTGGAACAACATCAACAGTGAGCACAAGGGAGCAAAGGAAAACACCAACGAGCTCTCCAGTGTCGTGTGTAATGATCTGTGTGATGCTGTCAACCTGGGAAGGAAAAGGTCTCCCCAAACCTCTCACTAGTGGCAGACATTGGGGCTGGAGCGCTGCCTGGGGCACAAGCCCAGTGCCACCCCGTAAGCTTGGAAAGGAATGGCTCCCAGCCCTCTGGCACACTGCCTTGCTGCTTGAGCAGGGCTGGCAGCTCAGCTTGGGTTATAATGCAATCTTTAACACCTCACAGAGGCAGCTGCTCATTTTCTTTCTTTGTTAGTACAGCCACTGACAGATAAAAGCAAGAAATGTGTGAATTCCGCTGAAACTTATACTTTCATTACAGCCCTTTTAGTTCCTCTGAATGAGGTCATGTTGTCAGACTGGCACAAACAAGATTCCCAAATTCCATGTTTTCCAGGTTGTGTTAATTAACTCCACTGCTGGGTATGGCAGTCTTTGATATCGGTGTCTCAGATGAAAATGTCACCGTTGCACTAGAGGGGATGGTGGCAGAAGTTGCTGAAGTTCCTATGCCACTTTTAGTTCCTGCCTTCACTGTCTCCTCCTTCAAGGGATAGGAAATGACACTGACCCAGTTTTCACACCTAAAAAATCCTCCTTTAGTAGGGAACCATCTATAAATATTATTCCATTCAGTCATATTTGTGTGCCCCAACACACTCCCCACAGTACTACCCATCTTCCAGCTCAGTTCTGCACAGGCACACATATGTGCAAAATCAAGGATGGGGATGAATTGGATACACATGTAAGATAAAGAGTGTGGTGGTTCTCCCACTGCTCTAGCATGATTGAGATCATACATACAACTGGGGCAACACAGAGGGAAGGGGGATTTGAGGCTGGGGACAAGAGACATGACAGTGAGGCACAGAGGGGTAGCTGAGGCAGAAGAGCCAACCAAGCAGGGGTTTCACTGAGCTGGCAGCCTGCACAAGGAGAGAGTTAGACATCTATTTTGGCAGACTAGCTCTATTTAAACATCTTGACAAGCCTCAATTTGTGAAGTGACGCTAGCATTGGTTTCTTACACAGAGCACCTCAGCATGCCAACCCTCTACTGGGCTCAAAGCCCGTGCCACCAAGGTGGCCTTGGCACAAGAGGTGCCAGGCACAGTGACCCCACATGCTCCTGGCCCTGTCTCACACCACCATTGCTGCAATGCAGTGTACCTCACCCTGCATGCATGCCAGCGGCTTGGCATTGGATCCATGGCTTTTGGCAATTTGTCACATCACTCAAAAGGCACATCACAAGATTGCTTGCCATCTACCTCCGGCTTATGTTAGTCAAATGCAAGGAAAATGGGATAAGCAAGATATCACTCGAGGTTTTTCATACAATCTTTCATTTCTCCAATCTGTTCTTTTTGTCCCAAAGTTACTGTTGTTCTGCATATTTAATGGTGTGTCTCTCCTCCTATATATATGTGTGTATATATATATATATATATAAACACACACACATGCATGTATGTTTGCACACATACAAATCCATCCCAGTAAAACTGAAGAAACAGTATTTACCTCTGAAATGCAGACTTTGGATTGCAGGAAAATGCTAAAAGGTTTACACCACAGGAAGGCAGGTCACAGCACTTGTTTACTGGATGAACTTTGGTGACCCTCCATTTTCAGTCTGTCCTATACTTGGGTCCCACACTGACTGCAAGAGGGTCTTGTCCTAAACCCATTTTTGTGAAAAACCTGTGGGCACAGAGCCCTGGTACTGAAGGAGGAAAAGAGAAGTGATAAAAATGGCAGAGATGATTCTGACCATCAGCTCTTTCCCCAAGTGCCAAGTGACTCCAGACCCCTGGGTCACTCGTCACCCTGGACACTGAGTGTCAGCATGGACACCACAGCCTCATACCAAGCACTTCTCATGACAAGTATCTGAGCAGGGCTCAGATCCACAGCAGCGAAATGTTATTTGGATCCTGCATTAGGGCAGCAGGAGGAACCCCAATGAAGCCTCTCAACAGGCCCTTTCAGTCCTGTTTTCTATACACCGAAACAGCGGTTAAAGCTGGAGGAGAGTCAGAAAAAGGTGCAGGCTCCCTGAATGAACTACTAACTGGCCTTGGTCCTGCATGGGCCACTTGAGGTGGGGAGGCAAGTGCTGCTCATCACAAGCGCCAGCGCTGCAGGCAGGCGAGTGCAGGTGGATCCCTGTGCCTGGATGATTAAAGCACCAGATCTGCCTGATCTGAAAGTGCTGGACAAGTGCTTCTTGCCAATCAATGAAACACTCCTGCTGTGACATTACTGGACAAAACCCCATGGATAACTAACATGGGACAAAGCCTCTCCTCTTTGTCAGGCCATCCTAGGACTCCGTAGAATCATGGAATCAACTAGGTTGGGAAGGACCTTTAAGATCATCAAGTCCATACCTTAACACACCTCTTCAGACACTCACAGTATCATGAAAGAGCAAGAGTTCTGAAAACTGGCAATCACTGCTCTCCTTTCCCCCAGTAGCCACCCCTGTAGCATTTGTTATTTGCAGATTTAAGATAGCCTGGGTGGCCTTCATGTATATTTTAAACACACATGAATATTTAATTTGCTCTAAATCCAACTCATGTCTTGAAATTTTCCTTGGCCAAGAAAACAGAGACCTTGTCAGGAACACCATTAGGGCTTTAAAACCACTTGTAGGGAACAGCCAGGTACCCACTGAGGCCATGCTGTACTTGTTTGAGACTGCTCACTACATCCTCCCTGGAGCAACGCTCAGGCAGCATGGCTGACAGCCAAGAAAAGCAGGATATTCCAGTTGATTAACTAGTACTGCTGAGAGACTGGGATTACACACTTTTTACCCTGATACACACTGTTGAAGTAACTTGAGAAGTTCCCATCACCAGATACAACTGACAAAATCCACCAAAGCTACATGTCTTTTAAAGAGCTCTGATTCCTGCTTTCGGGCTTGGACAAGAAAGGCAAAAGCCAGTGCTATAAGCAGTGCAGGGCAGAGCTCCAGGAAGCATCTGCCAACCAAATTAGCAGAAAATAGTGCTCTGCTATAGAATCATAGAATAGTTTGGGTTGGAAGAGACTTTCAAAGGTCATCTGGTCCATTGTCATTTAGTCCAACCCCCCTGCAATAAGCATGTACAAGAAGGGTCCACCTACCCAATATTTACATGGTTTGTTCCCTTGGTTTACAAAATACACTAATCAAAACAGCTTTGCATGTGAATCACATGCTTTTACCTCATTTTGTAACTCAATATCATTTAAAGGACTCTAAATCCCCCTATCTCAGACAAATCATGAAATGCAGGCCCATAGTCAGACACAGACAGCTCCATGGCACAGCCTGAAAGCCAGGAGCACAGCTTTGCATCCCAAAGGAGTTCGGAAGGTGGGGTGGGAGCCTTCATTACACTCAGGGCTGCATTCAGCATATGCCAAGAGCCCAGGAACAAGTTGCACTTCCATGCGTCTCCTCCAGACTCTTCACATGCTCAATAAGAAATAATCCAAACTTATCTCCTCCCTCACCTTTCCCTCTACTTTTAAATAAACTGCTTCAGGCTAAGCAGGTTGGTATTTATAAGACTAAGGGGATGCTGATCTTGCTGAACCATTTCACCTTCTCTTTAGCGCTCTCTCAGAAAGCCAGCAGCTTCCTGTTATGTTTTAGCTTTTTGTCCTTCAGTTCACGTATACAAGACCAACCTGATTAAATAACTAGGTGAGCAATTAGAGAAGCTCTGCATCTCCTCATATGCTTGTAAAACCTGTCCCTCAATTGCAGACTGACTGGCTCAGCCAATCTCCGTTGTAGCTGGGCTGGTCTTGAAGTAAGGCAGCAGAGCCTTCAAAACGCACTAAGGAACACAGTCTGGAGAGGTTTAGAAGTGAGAAACACCACTCTGAACTGCATCCACAAAGGAAATGCAAACAATATGGGTACTAGACACCAGGAGAGACATTTAGCCTCTCAGGAAAAAGAGCCTTTGGAGTAGACACGCTCAAAACATCTACCTAGGGAGACCTGGAAACAAGTAGACGTGGAATAATACAGTGAGCCCTGGATTTAAAGGCAAGCATGAAGTCTCCATGCCTCATAAACCACTCCTGCCTACTGCTCTTGCTGGACTATTACTGTCAGGAGATGACAGCAAATCACAAGAATTTGTTGCTAAGACACTATGGCTTATATTTCATCTATCTTTGCAGTTCCACAAATTGAGCACTGATGTGCGTATGTCAGTAGAGATATACTGGGAAAAGGAGGGACATAATATATGAGGGATTTTTCTGGGGGGCATGGGAAGCCTAACTAACACTTACAGGGAAAGAAATAAATGGTACATGGAATGTTGCAGCTTTACAGGGCATTGTGAATTCACCATGCTCTCACTTAAGATCTAGAGATGCAAATTCTTTGGCAACAGTTTTATGCCACACAGTAGAATACGTTGTTACTGCTGTGCTTTATGACATGAAATATCTCTAAGATTCTGCCATGCTGCTCTGTTGTCCACTATGTAGCATGCAAAGGAGCAAAGCCATGGCTCTTGCCTAACTGCAGGAAAAAGGATTGATGTGAAAGGACCCAAATAAATCTTACTTACAGGATGGTTTTAGAGGATTGCAGAGTATCCATTAAAGCCATTCCCATATATAATATATCCAGCTATAATAATCCTTAACTTAAGGCTGTGAATGGACTTAGTTCTTCCAAAGATCAGTGGAAAGTCTGTGTGGCACCATGCACATAAGGTGCTTTAGAATAATAGTCACTGTTCAAGAGTCACCTGCTCCAAACTCACGAACATTGCGTCCCAACATGATAATGTGCTGCTTTCCTTCTTAGAGAAAACAAATACCTTGTAGAGATGCCAAATTCATCTCAGTTGAGGTGAAGCCAGAGAGTCTGTATGTACATCTTTCAGAAAACCAGCTTTTATCTCTCCAAATAGCTTTGAAGTGTGTGTGCATATGGGGCTCTGCCACCCAGGTGAGAGGTCTGGATCTTCCAGGTCTCCCAAGAGACTGAAGGCTGATCGTCACAAATGACTGTGATGAAGAAACAGGTCATCTGTGGCAATCATCCTCCAAAAGCTCTCTTTGTGCACAGTTTTGCTGCATAAACCCACTTATACCAGAGTTAGCACTGATCCCACCTACATCATAAAATTGTGGATTTCTCCTCCACAGAGTGAACTGCATTAGTAATTTATTAATTTTGTGCCTTCTGCATTCAAAAACCTCTCTCTTTCTAAATCTAATCAGCATTAATTTAAATGCAGGATAATTAGCAGATACACTCATGGGTGGGTGCTGAAATGATCCCTGAAAATTTAACTACTTGCTGTCTTTTAGCATGCACTAGCAGTTGGAGTCCTAGTAAGACACAACATGTATGGTAGGAGAGCTGAAATCTTATACTGGGCACCAAAAAAAAAAAAACATCCACACACCCCCCCCCCCTTCCCTGAACACATTTTAGATTAGATTACAGCATTTGGGTGTCTGAGTCTAGCAGAAATCAGTAGAAGACTAAACCAGTAAATGCTGCTTTATCTTTGTCTTCCCATGTTTTGTCTGTAAATAAGTCAACATGTTGGTATATTAATTATTTATGTATTTACTATCAACATGCAGGCAAGTACCTGATGGTACTACTCCTAGACATTGTATGGGCTGATCCATCAAGGCACAGATAACCCAGGAAAATATGTATGCAGACAGACAAAGCATGTCCATGAGAGAGCAGTAAGTCTGAGCCACAGTCAACACACTCGGACTTTGCCTGGCTTACTTGCCAGGCTCTTGGGACTCAGGTGAATTCCAACTTCTTTGCCTGAGTAAACACCTCCTGATAGTCCATGACAGCTTTGCCTCAGGAAGGAGAGAAGTTTTGCAAGCAACAACTTTTTTTTGCCCCAAACATTCTCAAAACCCCATAAAGCAGTCAATCAATCAGTGGTTGCACATGATAGATGCTGAGAGTGCCTCAGTTACTAGAAAATACTTGGTACTAGGTGCCATGGGAGAGGCACATGGAGCAGAGAGAAGGACCCAAGAAGAGCCACTGTTGCATGCTGAGAAGGCTGGGAGCAGACCCAAGCTGGCTCTGCTTCACATTACTCATACATAAGTGAGCATACCTGACCCAAAAGTCATATAGTGCACTACAGTGGCACCCAGTGCAAGTGGTTTTGTCCCAGCTCTCAGAAGAACTTGTCACCTCAAGGCCAGAACTGTCCTAATGAGGCTTCTCAGCTTCTGCCTCACTCATCTGAGTGGCCTACTCTCTCCAAGCACAGGAAGGAGCAGCTTGTGTCTGCCTGCAAGAGCAGTCACTCATGCCAGAGAGGAGGTGACCTCAACAGGGAAAGGCAGGAAGAACACCAGCATGTGGGGAGAAACAAGCACCAGCCCATGCACCTATCTAAGACCTTCCACTCAGGGAAATGGATAGTTACCTGTTTTCAAAACAAGAAATATCTCATGACATTGAATCATGAACTTCTGCAGAAAAAGAGAGGGTCAGACCGGAATGGTTACCTTGGCCAAGCCAAGCTATTCCACATGCCCGTTAGAATTAAATGAATGGTTCCTAACACTGTGGTCCCTGGGAAGTGATAAACACAGTATTTCTTTTGCTCTCTTTGCAATTACTCTTAACTAAATACAGAGGCACAGAGATGGTGCTGCATGGAAATAAAAATGAAAGCGAGACTAAATTTGGGATCATAACCATAATGTCACTGTGAGAAAATGAGAAAATGTCCCGGGTACTTATGTTGTGCCCCACAGTATTACTGCATCACTGTACAGGGGAGCAGTACTTTACATAACACAGAACCAGATAGGAAGATGTGACATGGTAAAAATAAGCATCAATATCAAAGCTGACTTGTTAGACTGTTCCCAAGTTCGAACAGCTGCGTTCTTACTAACATTTTTATGTTCTGGCAAACAGTTTGTCCTTAAAGTGGATATTACTAATATGTAATTAAGTTTCTACAAACCAAGGAAGAAAATGATGTATTATTTTGATTCATTCTCACTAAGTACCTCTTAAAAGTACCCCCGGGCATTTTTAAACAAGAAGAATGCCCACAGTTATGATTTTTATAAAATATACTTTAATCTTGCAATCTGTAAGTAATTAATGATTTTGCCAGTAGCAATTTCTTACTGCATCTTCTTTTTGTATTCAAAGCTTACCTACTGCAGTGAGTCTTTATAAAGAAATACATTAATTAAATATGCATTGGCTTCGCTAGCCTAGGAAAAGACTATTAATCATCTCACAGGCACAAGCATTGATCTAATACCTGCTATTGCTCATGGGCACCTCATACAAACTGACTACTGCTGCATGATATAATTGCCTCCAACAACCTGGAGCATACAAAGAGCTTTTCTTCTGTTGGTGTTGTGCCATTCATTCACTTCATTTACTGCAAAGGACCTGATGCATTTGCATTTGTTATGGGCGATTTTCTTCTTGTCTTACATCACTATACCAACATCTAATGAAATACATTGGTAGTGATCACCAGGACGCTAGACATACAAAGCACACCAATGGTCTGAGTGGGGTAGGGTGGTTGGTCTCACCTCACCAGATCCTTCTGGGGAGCTCTCACCAGCACAGAGGGGAGAGTCAATGCCAAACATGAGATGTAGCAATGACTGATGGTCTCATATCAGACACCTGAATAACCACATTCCCAGTTTTCTAATGCCGTTACTCAGCTGGCCTTCAGTCAGAATGAAAAAGTGTTTAATTTGCATTTACACCCATGGGCAGTTGCCACAAACTCTGTTAATATTTTATGATGTGAGAAAGGTAAAAAAGAAGTTGTGGCTTAGAAATGAAACATGTCAGTTATTCCTTGACCTTGGCTAGATGCTCGAAATGCTCTTCAATATGCTGGCAATCTGTGCTAAGCAGCAATTATAACTCAAGGAAAATGTTTCTCTAATACCCTACTTATGCCTTCATTAATCATGGGTCACACTCAGAGGTGTGGACATCTCCTTTGATGAATATGTAAAAATGGAAAAGTTTAGAGCAATCCTGACTGTGTTCAGAGCAACTCTGAGCGTAAGGCATTTATTTTACCTAACACAGCTAAAGCTGTTCAGATTCATGTTCAGAACTGCCTAGTGCTTTGGGTTTTTGGTTTTTTTTTTTGTCCTCTAGCTACTAGCCTCAATTATGCTGCATGGAATAGGTCAGTCCCTTCCATTACATTTGAATTGGTTGCCTTTTCTCTACTCAGAAGTCCTATTAACTGAGCCTACATTGACTCTATTACTCACTTTATCCCACAGTGAATCAAGGTACACAAGGAGCTGCAGGTGCCCCCGGGTCTTTTCTAAACCTTCTCTGCTACCAGCGACCTCTCCCACCCATTTTTACCCTTCAGCCTCTCTGTTCCAAATGCCTTTTTCCCTCTCTTGCTCAGTAACAGGACCTGTTAGTACTGCTTCCAGCTCCATGACACTGAAGCATGCACCTCCTATGACTCTTGCTACCACTGCTGCATGTTACATTTAGGTGTGCACTTGATGAGGAGCTTTGTAAAGATTCCTTCTCATCAGCTGGCTTGTCCTGGGATGCCAGCTAAAGGAAAGACACTGCAGGGTCATAGGAAGATGCTGTCAGACAGGGAAACCTGCTTAATGGGAGCTGAAGAGAAGGAGCAGCAGAGAGAGAAAGGGAGGAAATCAAAGTGTGATCTGTCAGACCAAGGTGGGAAATGAGGCTGTGAAAGAAGGCATGAGCTGAATGCTAACAAACTGAATGCTTAGCTCAGGTCCTCTACTTGCTGCCTGCTGTGGCTGCACCAGATTCTCTCCTCTTTCCATCTTCAGCTGTCCCTGGGTAACTTCATCCAGGCTCAGTTATCCAGCTCCCCTGACAATTTGTGGTTGGTTAGTGCTGAACCACTACATAAAGCCTGGTGAGTAATGTGATCACTGTGCAGTGTGTCACTGCACAACTGGGAAGGATGAAAATCCTTTTTTTAGCTGTTTAGATAATGTCCCAGTTTTGAAATATAATCCCAACATTCCTGCAGGATCTACAATATTCCTCATTGTTTTCCATGACAGCACCCCATGCCCCTTCCCTTCCCAAGGAGATGCTCTAGTTCTCATTTTACAAAACAGGTATCTGAGACACCATGACCTCAGACAGGTCATGTTCAGGTGAATGGGGCAGAACAGACAACCAAAATCATGTCTCTGAGCATGGAAACTACAACCCATCTTTTGATTAGTCTTAGATAAATACCCTTCAACAGCTTCCAAACCAGTGTATCTAATTACATCTATATCTGATAAATTTCAGTAATTGGGGGTCATGTCTGTAATGGCATATACATCCCATAAAAAAATAAAATGCTGCTTCAGTATTAGTAAGAGAGTACAAATAGATGAGCTGAAAGAGCAAAGGTTTGCTTATAAAGTTAACAGAACACAAGGTGGTGCATTCTGTGCTTACCTTCAGTACTGTGATATTCCATGCAAAACTCTCAATGGCTTTGCTTAATTTTCTTCCTTTCAAACCTTCCTTTGTACCGAGGTTATGGAGCTCTTCGTGGAATTCCATTCCTAAAAACACAGATTGTTATGTCAGCCAGTGCACGACTGAATTTCCCTATATAGTGTTCAGTGAGCATTTCAGTCTTGCAGCTGGAACTTCCCATAACCTTGTTCCGTGTTTCAACCCATTCCCTGTTATGACTCCATCCTGGAGAGCATAATCTAGAATAAGAAGGTCATACAGTCTTGTGCTGCCACTTTGTATGTAAGTCTCCCTTCCACTGCTGGGGTCCCACACAGGCACTAATCCAGCACTTCTGCCCACAGTCTGCATTGCTGGCAATACTGCGACAAAAGGCAACCGCCATCCCTCTCCTTGAACAGATGATTTTGTACCTCAGAAGGTAGCTTGACAGACAAGGAGGTACCTGTTCAGCACAGCAAATACAGACTCAAATGCAGAGCTCCTCATTAATCTTAATCACAGTCATACAGAAAAGCTCTTGTATCTCATGTTGATAAATTATGTCAGGAACGCACACCACTAATCACTGGATTGCTATTCCTGCAGCCTGGAGCACTGAGACTTGCAGCCGCAGCCCTGGGAATTGTTACATTTCATTGCTAATTTCTCTGGCAAATATCTGCAAATCTGTTGCTGGATACAAGGATTCGGGAAGTCTGGGAGCAGATTAGAAATCGAATGAGCCCAATTAGCTCACCAATTCCACAAGATTTGCGGTGTACGCAAACGTTTCTTTGAGTCTGGGATGGATTAAGAGATAAAATGGAGAGAGAGCTTCTTGTCCCTCAATTTGTACCTTACAGAAGCCATATTGGCACTAAATCACTCCAAAACATATGAACCCCGTCCTGGCTGAGCAAACCAACTCCATCTCCTGTTGTTTCACAGCTTTCCCCTAACATTTTAAGGCAAATGTCACTTGCAAATTTGAGCTCCATTGAAATGACATTGGAGAAATACCCATCGAGAGAACACCTGCTCAGAGCAGGCACAGAAGGCTCTGTAGTGCATTGCTGAAGGAGTCAGTCCTAGGCTTGCACATGGCGCAGCTTGCCCAAAGCACTCCTGGAAGATTAACAAAAGGTTTCTTCTTGCCTTATAACAGCTCCAGGAGCTCGGTAACACTGAGGCCATTCTACCCCACACAAGGCAGGATTTCTCTACCGTTCTGCAGGTTTTGCTTTGGGAAACAGCCTAAATAACTGCAGACCAAGCAAGATTCCCATGCAGGTGTTCCTCACGCCAACTGACTTACAAATAATTTCACTTCAGTAAGTGAAAGAAAACTTTCAAATGACTCATATTGTCCTGCAAAGAAAATAGGAAGGCTCATGGTGCTCAGCTCCATGTGGTGAGCACTGCCTTTATGCAGCATCCTTTTAGTTATCTTTCCCTCTGGACCTCTTTACCCGAGCCGTAAGTTGGAGACAGTGCTGCCCCGGTAAGAGGAGCCACAAACATTTTTTAGGCTGCAGGTAGGAGTGCGAATGAAAACATCCTCCAAGCTGGTGTTGATCACTGTGCATTGGGCTGAGACTGCACATGAAAAGAATCCAGCAAAAACAGCCACCCAAGAAGTCATCTGAGGGATGACAGAACCCTGTGGCACAGGGAGCCTGGATCAAAACTGGCTGTGATTTGAAGCAGAGATCTGATGGGAACACATGTCCAAAGGGAGCAGGACTGGGGTGAGGTGAACAACAATATCACAGACAATTGCACCTCTGAAACCTCTTAATGTTGAGTGTTTCATCTTGCCACATTGAAAATTATATTTAATGATTTGGCTGAGTAACATTTGCAACAAACTAACTGGTAATTGAGCATGGTGAGGGATCCTCTCTCCACTACTCCTTCCCTCTGTCTAAATCCTGAGGCTTCAGAAGAGCACTTCACATCTCCCAGACTTCTTCTCAGTCAGAAATGATATTTTAAGGCTAGCAAAGCAAAAGAAATGAAAATACAAGTAGATGCAATAGCAAAGAGAACAAACTTGAGAAATTAATCTTTCTGCCAGGGAAGGAAGGGGAGGGGAACTTCATGGAACTCTGGACATCAGCACGGTGGCATGGTCCTGCATCATGTTCTCCCCACTCACCTCCAGCCCCCTGCTCGCAAGGATACCAGTGCCAGGCAAGTGTTATGTGCTCTTTTCCGCAGGCACAGAGCAGGGTGGGCAGAAAGATGGCTGATGGTGCTGAGAGTCTACATCGTTTACTGCAAAGTGTTGCTTTTAAATTATACCCTCCAGAAAGAGCCCCTGGTGCTGCATTTTCCTGTTACTGTCCCATTCCTAAACCTTCTGCACCTGATGAAGTCTTTGGCTGAGGACATTTATGCTGCTTATGCAGATACGCAAAAGCCAAGGCATGACACAAGATGCAACCCATGAAAATCATCAAGACATATCTGCTTGCCCCTTTTCCCTTTGCTACCACAGTGCCAGCATGACTCCAGAGCTCTGAATTTCAAAGGACTAGGTTCCACCCTGCTCTTGCATCACATAAAAATCAGTTCAATGTTGTTGTTGAAACCATTTCCAAATTTCCTCTAATGAAAAAGCAGAATTAAAGGATTTACTACAAAACATCAGCTTCATTCATTATTTACATTTATAGAAGCAAATGGTTGCAGCCTGCATTACTTGCCAAATCCAAAACCACCCATCAGAAACAATAGTATTTATGATTGTTGTCGTCCCAGAACGCTGTGGCTAAGAATGCAAATTAAATACAGTTGCGTTTTCATTATTGACCTTCAAGGCTTGCTGCAGGATAGGAAAGGTGCAGCTGTACAGCTAAATGAACCAAAACCAGATTTAATTTATGCAGTGTAAACCCCTAGTAGAAATACACTGTGTTTATTTAACAGAGCCTTGGGTGACATGGTTTAGTGGGAGGTGTCCCTGCCCATGGCAGAGGGTTTGGAACTAGATGATCTTAAGATCCTTTCCAACCCTAACTATTCTATGATTCTATGATTCAGCATGGTTTCTGATACATGAAAGCCAATTGATACAGTTGTAGAGGATTTCCACTACCAAATGTGGACTCATCTCTCTAGCAGGGCTGTGTCAGTGGAAATTACAGCAGACATGTCCCAGTTCTGAGTCCAGCCTGCTGCCCTGATAAAGACATCCACTACAATACACCAGCAACATATGATCTACTTTGAGCCTACTTACAGTGCTTTACGCCCATCCATCTGATGTACATTAATGTATGGCCACACAGATTCACTGTAATACAATGGAATTATATCGGCATAAGTTTCCAAGACCTAAAACAAACCTAAACAGCAAATGTAAAGGCAGGCAAACAAGCTTGGTCTTGTGGGTTTCAAGACCTGTTGCCTTGTCCATATTTAAGAAAATGATTGTGATAGAGAATGTATCTCAGTAAAGGCAGCGTGCTTTCTCACTCCCTCTTGTTAACTGAATGCCTTTTTAGTTCATTGGACTAATCTAAATGCTGTCCGATATTTCAGAGCTGTAGAACAGATGGAGCAAATAGTTTTTAAGGTGAAAGCTGAGGATCCTTTCCTAATCCCATGTCTGCACTGTTACCGGAGGGTCAGCCTTCAGCAGGGTGGATTCTGCCACAGAAAGACTGGGATGTTTTCTGAAATACCAGGTGAAAGATGCTGCATTAGTCATAAATTATAAGTAAATTCTGGCACATCATTTCCCATCTCCCATCCAGAACTGCACAGTAAAGGATTACCTGCTTTCTGGCACTGAACAATCTTGTCATGAGTGATGTCTGCTGTCTCAATGAGAACCCTGCTCTCTTGAATCATCTGTCACAAAATAAAAGGGGAAAAAAGCAGCATTACTGGGGTTTTCTGCAACGTCTACTTCACAGAAAAGTATAAAGATTCAAACTGCAAGCAACACTATAAAGATGATTGGATCATTCTTTCATATCAGGGCTCCCAGATCTGTATCAAGCTAAGTGACAGTTGCTCAGGAAATGTTTCATGTTTTGCTCCAGAAGCTAAAGAACAGCTGGTTTACATCAGCGAGACAAATAACATGAAGGAAACACACATGATTTCAGAGGAAAGCAGTTACAGCAGACAAACAAAACTCCTTCTATGTGAAACTGAGCTCTAGTTAGTACCCTTCTTGAAACAAAAGGAGAAAGAAGCATAGTTCTTGACATAAATTGTTATCAAAAACATTACTAAGTTATGAATAACAGTGATTTAAAGGGGTACGTGAGCCTGTGCTGAACTTTATGCACTACAGCAGTCCAGTCAGCTACAGGAGTTTCCCTTTGGAGAAATTCAGATCCAATCCTAGCCTGTCCTCAACATTTCTGTTGAAATTTAAAAGAAAGAAACTAAAACCAAACCAGGCCTACTCACAAGTTTCAAGAGGTATACCCTATTTATGCATCTTCCTAGAGAAGCCCATGGCAAGGGGGTTGGAACAAGGTGATCTTAAGGTCCTTTCCAAACCTAACAATTTCGTGATTCTATTCTACGATTAACAGCAAACAGATGAAGGGCCCATTACACGACAAGTTTCCTGAGCCTTCCTACTTGCAAGTGATATCTCCTTTGATGATAACTAGCCTTCCAAAACCCTTCAAAAGCCCAGGCCTGCAAGCAAATTGTTCCAATGCTATATTCTGCAAAACTGCAAAAGGTGGCACATTCCAGAAGGCAAGAACATGCTGTATAACAAACAATGCCTGAGAATAATCTCACTCTCCTGGGACACACACTACAAACCTCAATCAAATCCAAGCAGCATGAGAGTGGTGCCAATTAGAAATGAAGGAAACTGAATACTGCCTAATGTTACATCCTGAAACTGCAGAAGCCGCCATCTGAAAGCTCTGCCAAAATGCTACAACTGCTAAAAGCCTTCCCATTTCAAACACACTAAATATGAAAACACAAATAGTAGATTTTAATGATTTTAGTGGAAGATGGTATTAAATTAACATCTGCAAATTAGCATATCTTATTGTTTTAATTAGATACTAGGGAGGAGGAGATGCTGCCACTTATCATACCCGAACTTCCAAATTCTGATCCAAATTTTGCTCCACATGCCATCTTCATTTCTAACTAAACCTGTTAAGATGGCACTTAATAAGAATACCTATGCCTTTGCTTTGGTAAGAACAAAAACATAAGAAAAACAAAATCCATTACCAGCTACACAGGCAGAGAGAAAAAAGCCTGATACGTCGACAGGGTGCAAAATTGTTCTTTTAGCAGAACATGCCCAGTGCATATGGCTAAGATTGAAATTACTTTCAATAGTATCATTTGCCTTTCATTCTTATTACTTGTTTGTTCATGCATCATGTTGATTTTTTTGTCTTTGATATCTTTGCTTGTCATCTAGAAAGAAATTACCATCTTTACGCACCGTCTGGCTTCTCTGTACCACAGCACACAGTCATTTTGTGCTGAAAGAGCCATTTAGACACCAACTGCAAATGCTAAAGTTGGTCTGAGCAATAAAGAGGAGTCCTGACAAAACCTGCAAGTCACTACAGAGGCAGCCAGAAGACAAATGTGCATCTCTTCCACATGCAGACACAGTGCTCACACTGCCCGGTTCAGCCAGGCACTGCCACCATCTCCATGGCTGCTGCATCCCATGCACCCATCATCCTCAGCTTACCCCTCCTTGGGTCTGTGTCTGTACTTGCTACCCAGCAGCAAGGTTTGGCCCAGCAAGGTCAATGCAGCTAAGCTGGGACAGGATACCCAAAATGTCCGACTCTGCTGTGCTCAGATCTCTGAAATGGAATTTAACTTGTGAGAGTTTTATATATATATTTATATGCATACACACACACATATATGGCCACAGGAAATCATCCTACCACAGACAAAAAAAAAGCAAGCTTGAGAATGATGCAATTTGGTAAATCTAAATTTGACCATATCTTCCTCCAACTACTGGGCCCACTCCCAGGAGTTCCTGGCATGCTTGTTTTAGCATTCTCAGATATGAAGGTATTACATTCATTTTTTAAGAGAGAAGTGGCAATAGAATGTCAATTTCCCCTTTCTGCAGGGTAGGTAGAGCAGCCCTCCGCTCCTTTGATGCTGACATCAAAGTCTCACTGCTCCCAGCTCAGCAAGAACAATTAAAACCAGTTATATAGCAGAATTTAACCTATTCCCGTCTTAATGTTCAGCAGTAATCTTGACAAAAATAAAGTAACATTTGTCCCATGACAAGAGTGGATTCGGAGTTCCTCAGCTCAGTGACCGGGGTTAGAGAGTGCCCTTTTAAACTGAAAGAGTGTAGATCTAGATTAGATATGAGTAAGAAGTTCTTTACTGTGAGGGTGGTGAGGCACTGGCACAGGATGCCCAGAAAAGCTGTGGATGCCCCATCCCTGGCAGTGCTCACGGCCAGGTTGGATGGGGCTTTGAGCAAATCTGCTCTAGTGGAAGGGGTCCTTCAGCCCTCTGATCATCCTCATGGCTCTCCTCTGGACTTGCTCCAACAGCTCCATGTCCTTCTTATGTTGAGGATACCAGAACTGCACTGGTAGGGTCTCACTGGAATGGAGTAGAGGGGGAGAATCACCTCCCCTGGCCTGCTGCCCACATTCCTTTTGATGCAGCCCAGGACATGGTTAGTGTCTGGGCTGGAAGCACACATTGCTGGGTAATGTCGAGCTTCTTGTCAACTAACACCCCAAAGTCCTTCTCCTCAGGGCTCATTTCAATCCATTATCCACCCAGCATATATTTGTGCTTGAGCTATCATACGAGAGACCAAGATGTTCAATCCCAATTTTGCCAGTAATGTTTAAAAATCCATCAACCTGTCTCGAGCATTACGAGTGAGCTTCTGCTGTTTACAATGTGAATTTCCATACATCTTTACTCTGGTCAGACCTGTACTGAGCAGCATTCTCAGGCAGTTGTGTAAGTCCCAGCCATCTGCCAGGATGCCCATCAGGCTGCTGTTTAATGTCAGCTCCCAAAGGTAACTAGCTCCTGTGAGTGACTCAAAGAGCAAGAGACGTCCTACTCCCTCAGGAAACTCGCTCCACCAGAGTGTTAACTCCTGAACACTGAGCTTCAAGAGATTAACCTCCAAGGAACATATACTGAAAAGAAATCTTTGGAGGATAGATGCTGGTATCTGGGTCCACTTGGAGTCAGTGAGGAGATTTTTAGCAGCTACTTTATCTGCAGGGTTGCTCAGGACAACTCTCATTTCCTATGCCAGAAAGGTGATAAGCTATACTCAGTAATATGCTTTAACATAGCTACAAGAGAAAAAATGGGACAAGAATAGGAATGAAAGCATACAAAACCTGATTCTGATGTAGGGAGGGAGCTACCTTGCTGATACTAATTAAACAGAAGGGAAAAGGATGAATGGGATAAACTACCACACACCTTGACATCAGTTCAGATGCTGCTAATTTCAGCATTGCTCCCTGTGTCTGGAGGGGGAGGGTGCAGGGTCCCTTCTGCACTCACATGGCAGATGCTGCAGCAGTGTAGAGCTCTGCAGGAACAAAGGATGGCCCCACTCCTCCCCTTGGGGACCCCTGCCACGTTTCCATGGGAGCAGGGACACAAAGACTTTTGCAAGTCTTGGAGGTGCTAACCCTCCTGGAGAGGCTGCAGCACCACAAATGCTCTCACAAGTGAATGAAGGGTTGTTCAGACTGACAAAAGATGCATATGGCACGAGTCCCAGAAGTACATGTCACATTTAATAAACTAATGGGAATGAGGAATACAAAGGCTCATCTGCATAGGTTAGGGGTTTTCTGGAAAATAGCTCATCTAATTTAAACATTCTTACGCAATGCTTAAAGCAAGAAGCCTGAACTTGATTCACCCCGGCCTACCTGAAGCACCCTGTTACAGCCATACCAGAAAGAGCTAGGACAAACTTGGCCACTCTCTCTTGTCCTGTATATGAGACCCAGCAAGTGGAGCAGACCACGTGCTGAAAACATAACTGACCTGTATCGCTGAAGCGATAGCATGCAGTATCTAATTTAACATCCCATTGCTTCGTGGAAAGAATGACTCTTTATTTTGCCACATATATTACGTGTTAATTACAAAGGTAAATAAATTTTAAGGGAAATTTAAAATACCTTTACACTGAGGACAGCATATTTCTATTCATAAGAAACTAACAGGCTTATTTATTGTCTGTACTAAAGGCAGTTTAATCAGAGGATTAGTACAAACTGAAAAATCATGTTATTTCTTTTTGAATTCCTGTGCTAGGAACCGATTTCTTCTTTTCATTACCAACCATTCTACAGACTGAAAAGGGGAGAGGAAATTAACACAGCAGTCTCACCAAGAGGAAAAAAGAAAGGAAAAACTCCTGGTGGCAAATTCAAGCACTGCTCCCGCTGAGAAGATAAATGATACAAAAGGGACAGTTCGAAGAATCCTCTCATAAATATTCCAAAGTTTAGAACAGAAACTGCATGAACATCAAATGAAAAAGAAGGTGTCTCTGCATGGCCTTTCTTCGACAATGAAGAGTTTTGCCCGAGTTAAGGAGTACCGTACCGTGCCGCTACTGCTAAAAGAGCTCCAAGCAACACATACAACCTCTCCCTGCAAACCCACCACCAAACAGACAAAAAAGGCTACAAAAATACAACTGATTTGGAAAAACCGCTGAAGTACAAATCAAACTAGCAACCATTTGAACAGGCTTCCCTCTTTAGCACTGAGCATTTCTTGTAGACATCTGGGACAAGAAACAGCCAAGCAATCACGTACCAGCAAGTCTTGCAAACCAGGAAGAACAGGCACATGCTGCCAGGGCATGGAAAGGAACACTGGCTATCAGTCCACCCTGTTGCTGTCCCATTATGCTCTAAGCCAGGTTTCTGTATCTGAGGCTTTACCTGCACCAGCTCAGTAAGAGGAACAGGTATCAGGAAAGGTTACATCAGCTGGAAACATCTGAAATACCTTACTGACACAAACTGCAGAAGGAACTGAATAAAATTCACCTTAAATTCTGATCTCCTGTTTTTGCTTACAAATATTTCTGTGGAAATAAGGTGTCAGGAGTGTTACAGGATGTGATCCAGTGCATGTAGACCAGTCTTCTCTATAAAACAACAGAGGCAGTGCAGGTACAGAGAGAGGCGTCATCTTCCAATACACTTATCTAAAACAGGGTAACTAAAGTACCCAAATTGAACTTCGTTCTTCAAGAAGAGTGCTGACCTGATAATTTTCAGGTCCTATTTTAGGAGGGACTTAGGGACAAGGGTTACCAAGGAGTGAAACTGTGAGTGGTGGGTAAATGAGAGAATTGAAATAAGTGGAGAAGAAACAGGATAATTGCTTTCCCAGTCTGTGTCCAATTTTGGACAGAAAACTCTTTAAAACAGATACAAATTTAAGACAATGTCCATGTACTGGACTGTGTTTGACGTCAATGCATTATGACACTTTCTTGGCAGCGGATGCTTTGCTCTGCAATATCCCTTGTCTTCATCTGCTCAGAGAATTGTGAAGAACGGTCCTTTGGGGATGACTCTGTCCCAGCTGAAGTATGAATTTCACTGGAAAAGTTCACAAAAAATCTATTTGGTCATTTTGCATTTACATGACTGGGAAAATGGACTTTCTCCTGGGGAATACAGAGCTGTCACACCTGCATCAAGACAAAGACAAGACTGAATTTGAAAGAACAGCAGACAAAGAGCAGTTCATCTCTACTGACACCTCAGCAGACTTCTACTAGTGTGCATGGACCAACACCAGTGTCAACAAAAACACTGTCATTAAATACATCAACTTATTCCCCAGCAGCATCACAAATATTACTTCTCATAAATTTTTCATCCAACTATGTGTTGGCAGAGACATTCTTAACTAACTTGCCACCTTTCAACAGTATGTAAAGACATGCTGTCCTTCCCTACCTGCCTGCTCCAAAATAACAAGATGAGCACCACTAAAAAGGCTTGGATACAGAACAAACATTAATGTCAGCATGAGTTTATATTACAAAAAGCTTCTCTGTTCAACATTTTTTACACTTTGTGTTGCTTATGATTTGAAAACATGTAAAGATAGTTGGGGAGCTTCTTGGGTAAAACCGAGAACATTTATTATCACTTGTTTATTGCTTTTGATTTGAAAAGTATTCAATCATTTGATCTTGGAGGAAAATAATGATGCTGAACCAATAGCTGAAAAGCAAAGTGCACAAGTGTCCCTGAATTCATGCATGCCTGCTTCAGCACATGAATATATCGTGCAGACAGAGAGACCACAATCTGTTTCCGAACAATTCTCAACCAAAAAAAAAAAAATCCTGACTTCACAGGATAACTGTTTGCAATGAATAATTCAACCATCTGTCAAGTCCAGCTGGGCCCCATCCCTTCTCTTCACATCGAGTATCTCCTTTTTTTAGGTGTGATCAATGAACACCAACATCTATTTGACAGGTTACAGGGCACACTGCATGTGCTGCCCACCTGAGCGAGTATCTTCCCATGCTCAGCTACTGGCAAAGGGGTGCATGCAGGTAGAAGGGGAAGAGGGAGAGTTTTTCCTCATAGGAAAGGGCTGAAGAACAGCTCTGTGATATGCTATGGCAGGGAGTATCTGTGGGAATCTATGACAACTTTACCAGAATCCATTCAGCATACCCTTATATATGGTACCAACCAAAGTTGTAAGATGAAATAAACAATTCTAAACTTCATTTTCCTGGTTTTGGCAAATTCCATTCCCTGCTCTCCTCTGCAGAAGCTCCCATACAACTCAGAATCAACAGTGAAGCCTCTTCCTGCATGAGGCACAGCAACAGTCGAGTTCCACTAAACAACTGCAATGGTTTCAATAAAAGAAAACATATAAATAGAATCCTGAAATCCATTCCAGTTCCTTACACAAAGCAGATGATTTTTTTTATTCTAAGAAGGCCTCTCACAAAAGAAAATATTTAATGAGGAAAACAACGGTAAAATTAATTGCCCAGGAAAAAAACAAACAAACCGCACAAACCAGTCTTTGTCTATGGAGCCTACTGACAAAGGCTGAGCAGGAGGGAACAGACAGTTAATTGTTTTCCAGATCATTGTGGCAGGTCTCCAGGCATTCGCACCTCCATTTGCCTGGACTGGCAGCCCTGTCTATGCTCCATTTAACACACAGAGTGTATAATTTCAGTGGAAAAAAATCAAAAAAGGTATGTTTGGTTGGCAATTTCCTGTAAGGGAAAAAAAATCTACCACATTAGGGCTGTTTTCATCAGAGATTATTCCCAGAGCAGACCTTCTGAAGAATGTGAGATACATGGTGGGTTTGGAGGTGGTGAGGAAGGGTTTGCCCAGCACTCACGCTACCTGTGCTGTGGAGTCCGAGAGTGAGGCAGACCCACAATCACACCAAGAGGTTTAGTGTCAAACTGTTGTGTGTTTAACCATGAAAGGCATTAAGAAGTACAGCTCATTCATACAAGATAGAGGCCAACATCAACAGCTTTTATTTTATGCATTTAAAACTGCTCTCAGCCCTATTCACTCAAAAAGTGCTTTGAAGCAAAGAGATGTTTCTGAGGAGTCAAAGACATGGAGCAAGCACTTGTGGATCCAGTTCCTTGAAGCCCTATTTATCAACAACTTAAAAGGCTGAACTGTAGTATATCTTGGATAAAAAGAAATTAATAAAAAGCTAAATTATTTTATCTTGCCTTCCACCAACAGCTCCTTGTGTTCTTATTTGCACAAAAAAAGTATTATTAAAAAGAAATACCCCCTGTATTATACTAAGTCATTACAAACACCATATTAAAGAAGAGCCCCTTCTCAACATCAAAACTGCAAACCCATCCCCACACTGTATTTTCAAATACCAAGATTGATAGAGACAGTTCATCATTTTTTTTCAAACAAAGAAAAGGCTAAATAGATTTCAATATTCTGCAGCTGGCGTTGCCTCAAATGGCAAATATCCAAAATGCAGCAAAAACATTCATTAAATCCAGCTTTTCCTTTTTCAGAAGCAAGTTTCAGCAAAGAGGCAGTCCCAGCCAGACAAAATGGGTAAAAATAATATAAAGCATCATGTTCTCATTAATCAGAATTACATCTCAAATCGACCCTTACAGAGGCACTTACAGAAGAATTCCCTTCTTTCTCAGATTTTAAACCCTTTGCACTTTCTCTTGACATTCAAGGTACATCTCTCCCCATCAGAGATGAATGTGAGAACAAACATTATTTAAAGCAGTTATACAAGTGTTTTTGTCTGCATTCTAAAGAGGCCTTTCACCTATTTAAGTTGAAAAACTGTTTCCATAGCACAAGGAGGCCTTGAAATGTCCCATGTGTGCTCTTCAGTATATAATTACAGAGATAAGAGGTGACACATTCATTTTGGTAAAACTCCATTAGGCAGCCCTCCAAAGACAAAAAAAATCTCTTATTTATGTCGTATTTGCTCTTTCAGTCAGACACCACATCACGTAACAAATCTATGCAAAAAAAGTCCAATCTAAAATATAGCAATCAATTGGATTTGCAAACCCTTGTTCTGTTATTGTTACAGCTGGTGGTTTATTACCACAACTTAATCACCTCCAAGTAATATAAACTACTTTGGAAGGAACCCGAAGGTTATTTCAGAGTATTTTTAGTATTTCTCTTTTAATCAGTGTCAGTGTCTCCCTCTTCCCCCAGTGATTTTCCCTGAAAAGTGTGTTATTAACAGCAAAAAATGAGATGGAACGGAACAGAGCATTTGGCACATTGAACAGCTGGTCAAAACTGCGATCACTCTCCATAACACTTCAGGGTCTCTGGAATCTGTTTGATACCTCTAAAGTTATTCACCATTTAATTCCTTATGAACATAAGCTGCAGAAATAACTGCTGTGCACTGAACATGCACTGTGGTTTAGTCAGGTTGCAGGAGTTTAATATTTAAGTCAAGGTTTGTAAAACTATGCAGCTTGCTATGGGTTGCTGCAGAACAAACTAATGATAGTTTCTTACTGTGATTTCTGTTGCTGGAAATCATCAACAGCAGTGACATATGCCATAAAAGGGTGAGCATCAGCATTCACCTGGAGCACCTTCAGTTTTTCTCTCTCCCTTTTGTAAGTATGATAAGCATTCCTATATCACACTGACCTCTCTTTCCCTACGCAAGAGAAAAATGGGCACTTTTAAACTTCCAACTGTGACATGCCCTCCCCAAAAGCCAACACTGACTTGGCCTGGCAGGGACATGGGCACTATTTAACAGCACTACTGAAAGGCGTTGGGAAGGGGATGGCTCAGCTTTGCCTAGGAATTCTCCTGCTGCAGCTCCCTCTTTAATGGCCTTACCCTGTGCTGTGGTGAGGCAAGAGAAGGGCAGCACACAAATCTTGCCCCTTCCCAAGGACGACTACTAACAGTCCCCAGTACATGCTGAATTGCTGCTGTTTTTATAAACAAAGTCCTCTTCAAGTGCCAACCTGTGATAGTCACAACTGGGCTTAAAAAGAAAGAAGCAACAACAAAAAGCCCAGTGTTGTATTTTGGTGATTAGAGGACAATTTTGCTAAGCCTAAACCATTTGAAAAGCCTTGTTCATTTAACTCAATTGTTTGGGCATGTGAAGGACAGTGAGCATTGCCTGCTGTGTTCCTAGCAGCAAGAAAAGACAGAGGTAGCAGTGGTAAGTACCTACCAGGTCATACGCTGCCAGGACCTTTTTCTGCACGTCTGTCACAGTCCCCAGAGGCTCTAGGTAAGGAAATGTGTCCTTCATGGAGAGGGTGACGGAGGGCGCGTTGTCGCTGCTCACGAGCCGTGAGGACAGGGTCAGGATGCACTGCTTCAGGCTGGCGATGGGCGGCAGCCCGCACAGCTCCTTGACAGACACCATGGCATTCTGAAGGAAGGAAAGCAAACACTTGAGTGCATATTGCCCCTTTCCACTCAGTCTCTCCTGCCCTCCAGCACATCATCAGCTCCTGCCTGCTTCTCCTCCATGATGTAGGGCAGTGCTACCCTGCTGCTTGCCATCCCTGGGTACCCCATGGGGTGTCAGCACACACAGGAGCTCCCAGCCAGCCCCATTCTTGACTCCCCAAGCCTACTGCCAGCTCCAGCTTTCCTCCAGACCCAGGTATCCCAGTTGCCAGCTCTGCAGCTACTTTGCATTGCAAATCCAGCCCCAACAGGGACAAGCTCTTGTCCCCAGCATATTAAACCGTCATCTTAAAATGCTGTTTCTCTTCCCAACTGTACAGACTCAATATGCTTTTGATGCTGTAATCACCTCTTCTCCCATCATTGTCATCCTCCAGCAAGAACAAGCTCGACAGACCTGGTATTTCCCATGGGAAGGGCAAGAAGGAAAAATCCACTTTGTTTTCAGCCTTGCATTACCACATCATAAAAAAACCCAAACACTCTTTCCCCTTTACAGGACACATGTAAGAAAATCAATACTGGATATACAGGCCAACCCAAACTAACATGTCAGGGTTTATCTATTTTTCAAGTCAGGGGATGTACAGCTGACATGCCCCCATCATTTAGCTTCCTGAGCTGCACAATAGTGACCAAGATGCACAAAACCTAATTTAGAGAGTATTTTAACAATCCATATCTTGTGAATGTGTGTGTGTCCCATCTTGGTGAAATAAAACAGTCATCAGAAAATGCCCAGTTAATTAAAAGAGGCTTTTTCTCTTTAATCAAATACATTAGCATGCAGTTAAAGCTAATGGCTGCGTGTTTACAAAGCATTCTCCAAAACAAGATCTTGTACTGAAATTTTGCTTGGAAGGCCCCTTAATGCTGTTTCTGAGTCAGATTCTGGTATTTTCTTTTACACAGTTCACATATAGTGCCTGACCTAGACAGAAGGTGGAGTCAGCAGTTTAAACTAGCTACTTTTCAAGGCCTGCAGGAAAGGAAAGTCTGGGAAGAGTTTCCCATTCTTAAAAATATGCTTAGACTTTTCCTTTGGGAGTGATTTAAAACTTATGTCATTCTGTAAACTTCCAGCTGCCAACCTTTCATTTGCTTTAAACTCTGTCCAGCAGAGCGGGGTCAATGAAGCGCTATGTGTTTTTCTCCTGTTTTCAAGAGAGAAAAATGAATTGTTTCTGCTTCTTTACCAAGGAGATAGCTATGGCTGATTTCAGCTGTTAAAGAAAACTCATTGTTTAATGCTACTCAGTTTTGTTTCTAGGCAGCGCTTGGACCTCTGAATTGAGCTGCCTCTTAATCAACCAGCAGAGGAGAGCACCAGAGGGGCTGGTTCTTGTTTGCCCTTGCTGCTACTTCCAACCAGGAAGATCCAACATGGGCAGCTGTGATGGTGCTGGGTACCTGGGCACCAGCAGCACCAGCCGCAGCGAGCACCAGCTGCTTTCAGAGCAGCATGGGCAGGAGGCCATGCTGCCAGGAGACCCCCTGAGCCAAAAGGCACTCAGCCAGCAAAGACAACACTGCTCTTTAGCAGGGAGGAAGCTGCAATTCAAGCAGCATTCAGTGCCGACACTGAACGTATCCTTGGGCGGATGGTGGCAACACACGCTCAGGGAAATGTGCTGCTCTTTGCACAGTGGGTTTTTCTGGTGTAGACAAGACTTCAATGACACATGCACTGCGTGGTACACTCACCCAAACAAAGGAAGTGAAGAGCATAACCTTGCTCAGTTAGCAAAACAAAAGCTTGCTGACTTGTTCAGGACCAGTGAGGAAATGAAGTTTTTGAGACGTGAGCCCTGGGGACATAGCTGTACCCTCAGTTGTACCTTCTCAAAGACAACCAGTAAAGCATGCATTTGGAGAGGGCACAGTGATATTTAAACCATTTCCGCCTAATCCTGTATTCACTTTCTAGTTAGCACCGGTAATTATCAGCCTTTGATACGCAGTTAAAGGTTAATAACAGCCATGCAGCCTGAAACTTCACCAGCTTCCACCAGCTACAACACGTTTGCCCTACTAGCAGCTCACATCAGGACCTTCCCTTCCACATTCAGGACATACCAACACACACAAGTCTCATACCTGCATATTTTCTCTCATGTCAGTAGCTTCTCGTAGTGGATGCACTGCCAGCTTAAAGATGTCATCGATAGTCTTGAGCCCGGTGTTCCTCAGCATGGTGTACTCCCTTGCTTTCTTTCCTATCCTCACTGAGAGGCTGCGCTTTTGGGCCTTCCCACCTCCACTTCGGTTTGTTATTGCAATGTGAACAAAGAGGGTAACGTGCTCCATGATATCACCAACAAAAGACCGCAGTGGTATGTGCCTATATCCAGGCTGTAAGCACTCCAGTGGGATGGTGTATTGCCCTATGAACTCATCCCCAATGTAGTCATCATCCAAAACAACAAAACGGATCATGGCCAGCTCCGGTAGATTGATCTGGAACTCAAAGCTTTCATCAAAAATGGGGTTATCACTGTTTTGCTGCACAGTTTTAGTTCTTTGTTCAGTGCAGTCTGCAGGAATCCCATGTATTTCTATGCAGACATAGGGGTCTATGACATCCCCCTTTGCACATGCACCCTTGGGCTTTGGAAAGTTCTGACCACTTATTATTTTGACATGAAGGACTTGGGGAGAGACCCCTGGGACAATGCCCTTGGTATTAGCACTGAAGTAAGACACTTCATCACGCATCACTGAAGGCCTGAGAACATACCCGCATCCCCCATTCTGCAGAAACCAGCCAGTGTGTAGGTCCATCATGGGCCCTGGGGTCTGATAGTTCATGGCCACTATCTGGCAACCACAATTCCAAAAATCTTGAGGATTTAAGTTACTGGAGTCTATCCTCATAGCACTTGGGTAAACCCTGGACAGGAACTTTTTGTTGTAGTTGACAAAGTCTTCAGGATATTCATTTGCAATTCGACTGGCTTCTGCCTCACTGAAGGAGCACATTTCCCAATAATTTTGAGCTTTCATGGAGGTCTCAAAGTCCTTGTATTGAACAGATTTGCACAGGGACACCAAGTCGGACAATTCCCTGCAGAGCCAGATCAGCTTTGGTTCTCTTGAGAAATTCTCTGACAGTCTCCGGGATATTTCAGCTTCTTCATCTTCATCCGTGACTTCTCCTTCTAATATATCCTGGTCACAGGGCAGCTTCTTCCCCTTCACAATGATCTTCATTTTCAGTTTCTCGGGTGATGGGAGGTAGGCTTCTGAGGATAAGGGCGTCTCTGTGTATAGCTTGTTTCCAAAGATCCTTCTCATGTGTTGTACCACTACCTTCTGCTGTTGGACTGAGCAGTGGTTCCCCAAGCAGAGGATAAGGGGGTATTCTGAAGCAAAGAAGGCCAATTTATTTATTACCTCAATAACATTTCGAAAGGCAAGCGGGGATGTCATGTTGTTACGGTTACAAATAATGGGTTCATTATCTGGTCCGTCACAGACGTCTAGTTCAATACTCCGACAACTCATCTTTAAAGCTCTGACATATCCATTGATATCAGCTGGCCCTCTCAGCTGGTCTTCTATTAGATATGTATTGTGGGATGCATTGATGTAGTAATGTGATAAAGGCTGTGTCATGTCTTGGACAATTTTTTTGTGCTCTGGGTCAAAAATATCACATTCTGGGGACAACAAGTATTGAGTAAATCCATCAATTGCAAGAAACCCTTTCAACCGCCCTTCTTGAGAAAGCTCGTACCTGCGTATGATATCTAGACACATTTCTTCTGTTATGTGGGTCACTCCTTGCTCAGCCTCTAAAAACAGCATGAGGTCATTGGCATCTAGATACTCTTTATTTTTAGATATCTGCACAAGTAAGAAATAAACTTCAGGTCTTGTGCAAAGTTCACTGAATGCTTCACAAAATTCTTCTTTTGTTACACGCGTTGTAAGTTTCTCTTTGCTTTTCTGGATTTCCTTAAATTTTAATCTAATCTTTGATTCCTTTAAGGTGGGGTTGAGTTTCTTTATTAGCTCCACAGATGTATCTTCTAACATTATGCCGTTACCATCAACATCTGCTGCTTCAAATACAGTTTTTAGCCAGGCAAACCGTGGGGTATTATGGCTGCTTTCCATCAAATCCAGGGGTTGCTTGCTACGAGAAACCAAGTACCTTAATCCTGATACCCAAATATTGGCCACATCAGCTGAATTGGCAACCAAGTCAAGGGACTCATAGTTCTCACCATGAATTATTGACAGCGCACAGTCCTCAGAAATCTGGTCTGCAAGCCCATTATTTCTGAACGTTTCTGTGTTCTTCCCCAGTCTGATTTCTTTTATAGCAGAAATATCAAGCTTGGCTTTCTCAAGGTCCTTCTTGGAAGGCTCCCACCGAAGAGCCTGCAGGTCAGGATCCAGAGTAAAAAAACGGTTATAAATCCGGGAATTTGGACGGACTTTCTTCAATTCACACCCAGCCTGCATAAAGCTGATACAGTCACTAGCACTGCTTATTTTCTTCTCTGATGGCATGCTGCTGAAGGACACGGTTTTCTTTCTTCCACATTTTTGGTTTGAAGGATCCTGTGGAATAATTACATAAAAAAAAAAGAATGAGTAAGTTTTCTTTGGCCATCCCACAAGCACATAAATAACAGAACAGATATGTTTATGTAAAGATAATCCATGTTCTTCTGAACCTCAAAACAAAACATATCATCCCTTCCCACAATTCAGTTCCCTACAGAGCTATAAAATACACTGAGATATACAGCGACTTGACTGATTGCAGCATTAGATACCAAGTTTTCATGAGTGACATTTGCAGCTATTAAGCTGCCTTCCAGATTTCAGCAACTCGCTCCAGCTGTGAGGAGGTGCTATCCAGTTGTGTAATGTACATTTTCAAAGCAGATATATGTGGAAGAGGGGTTTCATGGGAAGCTCCAGCACCTGGTTAAGGTCTGTCTAAATCACAAGTGGAGAGGATCTCACCAGGATTTAAGAGATAGAGAATAAAGGAGGAACTTTAGGATAAAAAGGCATGAGAAAGGAGTAAGCCTATGTGGGAGGAGAAGGGAAAGAAGTCTCCTAAGCAGTGCTGGGAGGAGAGGCTGGGATGGGTCAGCATGCCCATGGGGCACACGTGACAGCTTGGTGCTCAGCAGATGAGCGTCCTGCCTCAATTCTGCCTCTTTTTGCAACCTTGGACACCTCAAGCAAAACTAAAACAAAACCAAGCAACAGTAATGAGTCAGACCTCTGAGATACACACCCAGGAGAGTTTGGGCTTTCTTATTTGTGTGTTCCAGTGTCCTCTGGCAAAGGACTTTTTCATTAGGCCGAGAAGCCCATCTCTGCTGCATGTACAAATGCATGGCTCTCATAGCACCTCTTGTGGGAGCTCCAATGATCCCTCTGCTCAGCCCTAACCTACTTTACATTCCCTTGCATCCACATTTGCTTTGAAAAGTAGCTATTCTGGTAATTTCTCTGTACCAGAACCACAAAGCACTGTAGGAAAATGGACAACCAGCCAAGAAACCCAAAGCCTTTTTCTTTAGGGCATCTAGTCCAACTTCTCTTCAGGAAATACTTAGCCAGACGTGTGACTGTCTTCTCAGTACCAACTACCTACTTGCTGCTGGATGTAAACCCAGCTGCCTGCAAAGCTTTTTGTAATTTTAGCACAGCAACTAAGTTTAACTCTTTTCCCCCATATTATCAATTCAAACCATTTCACAGTAATTATAAATCGCACATCATTCTTCTTGCTTTGCACAATTTTCACCTACTCCCTTGGTATAGAACTTATCCATCAGCTATCAAAAATATTTTTAAAACATCATTCAAGGCTGTAATTAATAGTGGAATACTTGTTGAAACTGCTTTCCCTCCTATTTCCCTAGCTACCAGCAACACTTTCCCACTTCTTCTGCCTTCTGCTGTTGGAGGGACGTTTGCTGCCTGGACTTTGAGTAGAAGAGGAGTCCCAAGGTGAGGAAATGTTTGGTTTAGGCACACATCCCCTCATCCTGCTGTCCCCAAGCACAGCCATGAGATGCCAGGGACCAGCTTCCCTGCAGTGCCTGGAGACCTCTTTTGAGACACCAAAACCCCTGACTCCCACACCCTTTGCAGCTTGGACTGCCCTCCACTGCCCCAGGAGCTGATTCCCTGCAGCACTCATTCATGTGCTGTGTTATCTGTCCTTCCTCAAGTCATATTCTCCTGCAAATCCTAAATGCAACCTCTGTGTTGTCTGTATTTGAGCAGGATCCTGTGTAGCTGATCCCAGACACAGAACACCTGTTTTGGTGCTTGTAGGAACATCTCCCCTCATTGTTTGCATGTTTGTATATATACTTTCAGCAGATTAGTATAAATGTTGTCACAGAACTGCTATTGAAATTCACGCCATTCAGTAACATACAATGTTATTTCCAAAACCCCAGCTACTCAACAACTGGGTTTAAAGGCACAGGATCTGCTGGAAAAGAAATAAACTTATAGGCTTCTTATGCTAAAGACTTCCCATTAAACTGATACAGAGACTTCTACTGACAAGAATAATTACTCTAGCCATTTATTCTAGTACATAAGTACATAAGAATTGGTCTTAAAAAGCCAGGAAGAAAGTCAATGAAGCAAGTGCCTCGGGTCAGCTACTTTTTAAACTCATTTTCTGCTAAAATATTCTGTTCCTTTTCTGCTAAAATATTCTGTTCCTACATTAAGATCCTGTGTTTTAATACACAGCTGTGGCCATGAAAATCTTAAGCAACAGATGTTAATGTATAAAAACAAATGCAGCCAGTAACCCTATAGGTTCTAGGAGAGCTTTTTCTTATTTTTTAGGTTTATAGCAGCAATATTTGGATATAAGATTGATGATTTATTAAGATTATTTTTCTCATATGGGAAGATCTATTAATGGCCTTTGAATCTGCAGTGATTCATTGATTCACAGTGAGTGGTTCTTCAGCGCCAGACCTGGAAAGCTCATCAGAGCAGCATAACTGATTTAGCTACATGTCTACCCTGTTTTGTCTTTGCTAGAGAGGTGGGAATTGTTTTGTGACTATTTTTTTTCTGCAGGAAAAATAAAAGCCATTTATTTTTAGTTCCAAGATAACAGTGGGTTTTGATGAAAATAAAGTCACAGAATTAATTGGTCACTTTGGGGGTATTAAGGTGGAAAAACCCCTAATTTGCCTCACGGAGAATCAACAAAGTTGTCTTTTAACCATCTTAACCTCTGAGGGATTTGGAGGGAATTAGGTTACCTCTGTGTCCACTTTCCCTGCTTTTATTTTCAACAGATACTTCTAGTTTCATACTTCGCGGCATGTAAGGAACATTGGAATTGTACAACAGCAGTTTTTCATCTCTGAATAGGACTTCCCAACATCTTTTAATCAATTTAATGGAAGCCTAATCCACAGACTAATTACCTAAAACTAACAAGATTTGAGTATTACTGACATGAATAGGATTAGTTAACTAACAGTCTCCCCAATCTACTGTATAATACACACAAACCCTGCAAAACTGCTATTGCTGACTGAGCTTATAACTGCATCAGTTATTCCCCTCTTGGTCACTACATAATAGGAACATAGTCTTTCAAAGTGAGAGCCGCTAGTTTAGGTTTAACATGACAGTTTTCATTCATAAGTATCATGAAGTTGTTTATTCTAGTGTTGCAAAAACTCAAATGTGTTTCTGTAAGCTCAAATGCTGTCTTACCAGCCTGACAAGCCAGGTACTCGTCTTTGTTCTACCATGTTCTACCTTGCTTGAACAAGCATCTCTAGATCCTGACACCATGGTTTAGCCATGCCACACACCTTCAGGTCCAAACTATTACCCTGGGAACAGAGGAGTGTTTTCCTGAAGAAGTGTCCTCCCTCCACTGGGGTCCACTCATATCAGAGCCTGGAGAAGACAATTTAAATACACTTTGCCTCCTCACTGATCTTATGCTGAGCTTAGTTCAACTGAGCCTACAGACTTAGGTTGCTAATTTTAGTTTAGCTATTGTCTTTCTTTAAGTCTCTACCTTAATCTAATTGTGACACATTGTTCTCCGAAGAAAAGATATCCAGCTAAAAATACTTCTGTGCTGCAGTGTCTCCAGTGGCTAAATTCCTTCTCCCTTTTATCTTTACATGGATACTAAGAACAGGAAAAAGTACAGTCACCTAGCAAACTAATAGCTGCCAACATCTTCTGTGAATAAATAGCAAACTTGCTCTCTTGTGCTACCTGCCAAAAACATGCACACAAATTAAAAACCCTCTCTATGGTATTCACCCACACAACAGCACGTGTTCCCCCTTTCATTAGCAAAGCAATCACAAAGCACAATGAGATGTATCTGTGAATCTTGGAGGTAAAAAGTATACCTCTTTCCAGGATGCTAGGTCCATCAAAATTGATCTTACCACACAGTAACTGCCCTTTGTCCTCAGTCACTTGTGCTGATGACACTGAATTTATTGTGGCAATGAAAGAAGGATGATGGTTGCCAAAAAAACCCTACAACAGTGTGAAAACAAACAACTGACTTGGAGATTTACCACCCTAAGACCTTCTCTGCCAGTGATCCCCTAGCTCTACACCAAACACTGCTATTGGAAACAAACACAACCAGTTTGCATGCAGTGTACATGTACAAAAAGAAAATCCCTACTTATATGGCAAAACTTGTGCTTTCCAAGGCAAGACCCTTCTTTCAAAGTGCCTCAGCCTATGGTTTCCCTCAGTTCTTTGGACATCCCCTATAAGGCGCTGTAACTGGCTGACTCCATCTCCTGCTCCTGAGCCTGAATTATTATCCATCATGCAAAAATACCTCAAGACGTTAACCACGAGACCACTCTGACATGTGCTTAGCTTTCAGTGCTTAGCTTTCAGTGTACACAGAGCTACTCTGAAATTAGTTAACACCAAGGGGACAAAGTGCTGGTCTGACTGCATCCTAACATTTTCGAAACGTTTCTAAAGGAGGGATTCAGAACCCCAGTCTAAACATGATCCCAAAACAGGAGAAGCTCTCCTGTTGAACACATCATCCTCGTCAGAGGAACTGGATGTGTAAACAGCAGGATCAGTAAGCCATCAGCAGTTGTGGGAAAACTCCACCCCATCCATCCTGACCTTTGACCACTCCATCTTCTGCTGTTTAAATCAAAGAGCTAACAGAAATAAATACATGGGATTAAACTAGTATGAATAAACATGTTCTCCACCTCAACCCACCCCCTTTGTCAAAACTATAGGACACAAAATGTTGATCTGAAGTTAAGAAACAGGGCAGTAACAAGAACTGTATAACAACCCTGCACACAGAGGCCAGAATCAGGAGTTATTTGCCTGAAACAGTTATCTGAAGTACTTCTAAAGCATTGACAGTCTTCTAGGATTCTGCTAAGGAGGAAAAGAAGGGCAAAAAGCATCACCTACATCAAGACACCAAAAGCCCTTAAAGAGCTGCAGGGCTTCTGTGAAGGGATGTCAAATTCAGTAATGATGCTGAGAGCTAAACTTGTTAAGTGCAGCTAAGAGCCATTTCCTCAAAACCAATTCACATTTTCAACAGTGAGCATCACCATTGCTGAAAGAGCAGCTTTATTCTGATCTTTGCCATTTCCATGAACCTAGCACTAAGAAATCAATAACAGGCAGCTTAGTCTGTCCTCACAAATAGATTGTGATAAACAGTACATCCTAAAAGCTATCTGCTCTGGAAACTCCAGATGATTCACTTAGTTGGCCAATGATTACCTGAGATATTTTTCCAAGAGAAAATAATTAGCTCTAGCGGGTGCAGTTTTCTGGGATGCTTCTAAGTATTTCAGTTATACTCAGAATCCCAGTCCTTGAAAATCTTTGAGTTTTACAGAACTTGTGGTGGGAATATGTCCCTTTAAATGTTAAATAAAGAAGTCAGTGAGTCACTAGTGGCACTCAAAGCACCAGGCAACGGGTTGACAAATGATGGTGTAACCTTTCTTTAACAACTTCAGTTAGAGCAGGGAAGGTTTATGTAAACTAACCAAGAGAATACAGAAAGCCAATGCTGGGGCCAGGGCTGCAACCAGATGTCATGCAATTAATCCATCTGATCAGAGATGTGGCTCAAAGCTTGAACGCACAGTGACACTATATGATTACTACCGGTAGCAACAATCATTGGAAACTGCTTTTCATTATTAGCACACAACTTTCTTCTGTGAATCTCAGCCATGTTCTTGGCCATCTTCAGAGAGCATCCTAGGACTGCCTATTTTGTAGATTTTATTGGTTCTCACAGCCTCTGCTATCACAACAAATTAATGAGCTGAACTCCCTCTAATGTGTCTTGGCAAGGCCTGAAGGGTGCAAGTATCAGATATCCACTGTGACAACTCACAGAACAAGGGAAAGGTTACCTACTCAAAATTCATCCAGGCTGACAACCCATGACACAAAGCAGTTACCTTTGCACAGGGGCTGAGCCTCATCACTGGTGCAGGCAGCCACAGGGATGCTGCCCGTCACACTTGGGCTAACCACACAGCTAACAGATTGTGAGAGCAGATGTTAATGGCATATAATCAACCTCAGTATCCTCTTCAAGGCAAAACTCCTGCTAATCCAGGGATTTGAGCACATGTGGAATAAAGACTGGATCCAAAGTTTAACACATGGGCTCTTAAGAACCTAGGATACACATGTAACGGAATAAACGGAAAAATTAAGGCAGATCAAAAATACAACTTGGACAGATAGGATACACGAGAAATAGCTTCAGAACTCAGTGTCCAGCAATTTTCCGAATACCAAAATAGTCACACCAGCATGCCTGCACATCCAGTTAGTTGTCACTAACTAGCAGTTTAAGTCAGGCTCATGCTTCACGCAGAAGCCTAAAGCACCGTTGTCATTCATGAGAAAGCAGTGACTAAGGGATCTCAGACACAGGGGGAAGAAAAGTGCCATGGGCAACAGTAACATCAGCATTTATAGTGGGCTTTTATCAATTCCATGGGATTTCCCAGACATCAGGTATGGTCAGGGGACTGTCACCAAGACCTACTATAATGATTTTACCATCAGCTTCTCATCAAAATGTCACCCCACAAAATAAACACCCCAAGGGCAGGAAAACACTGTGAACTTAACAGCTTAACTATGCTAGGATCCTGCTAGTCCCCACTAGAGAAGTTCAACAGGAGGCAAGATTACAATGGCTTGCCTGCTTTCCTCTTTCCTTCCAGTAGTAAAAATCCCTTTCAAATACTAGTGTAAGGCTGGAGAGAGACAGAAAAGAATGTCTGGAGGAGATCTTTGAGAGAAACATCTGAACCAAAATGATTTGCTACTCAAGGAACGCTTTGTTTGTGTTTGCTTTTTTCTTTTCTTTTTTAATACTAGAATTGCCAAATTTATTCAATTATACCTTCAAGAAAATTTACCTTTGCTGTTCAAATGACAAATAAGAGCAAAAATAAAAAGTGGCAGCACATAAAGACTCCCTCTGAAAACACTCTGGTAATGGAAACCACATGATGCAATAGGGTTTATTTTCTGGCATGGTACAGAACTGAAGTCACTACTTCTACTGTGTTTTATAATTTGGGCTATGAAGCCAAATTCAAGTAGCTTCCAAGAGCACAAGAACATGAAAGCCTGTAATGAGGCTACCACTTAACAGCTCCTTCTGCCACCATTGTTCCTTTTCTCTTTACACTTCAACATCCAACTGGTTTCCACAAGAACAGTCCTTAAATAAAGGTGCAAGTACCTATCCCTTTATGGCTAAGCAACCTATTATTATTTTATTATTAAGCAATCCTATTAGTATTAAGCACCATCTACAGTGAAAAATAAATTCCTGTATGACATTTCAACACATACATGCAGCACCTCAACATAGCCCTATGGAAGACCCCACCAGTGCAGAAGATTTTTCATGGACCCTCTTAATTCTTCCTGTGGAACAAGACCTTTACTTACGACACCCCAAGTGCCAGATCTACTTCCAGCTGGGAGAAGGCTTTTAGTTAGGAAGGGACTCACAGCTCACCAATGTTTCCAACCACTGCTACTCCCAAATGCTCTGTTATTTCCAAGTACTTGGTTGCCTGCAGGCTGTAATGCTTATGAGTCTCCCTTGTACCTTGGACGTGGATTGAATTTATCCCTGTACTCTAGGGTATATAAACCTGAGAAAGACACTTTGTGTCTTCAAGCAGAAGCAGCAGCAAGACGTGGGGAATTGAGATCTTGGCTGCAGCACTCAAATTAAGAGAGGTGTGTACTTAAAGCAACTAATCCTACAGCAGTCACGGACCTGCCTTACACAGCCTTTCTCACAACGCAAAGCAACCACTGCTCCTGTCAGCCCTCATCTGCAGATAAGTAAGCTGTACTGAGGAGCCTGTATCAGAGGCCAGCAGATAGTGCTGTTTCAGCCCAGGGTGGAAAGGCAAGTAACCAAAACACGGGTCTTTCTATGTACCCGTTTTGAGTATTTGAGCTGATCACCACTCCTACTATGTGGCACAGCAAAAGAGTCTCTCAGGCTGGAAAGTCACAAGTTACTTAGATGTAATAGATGAAATGTGTGCCGTAAATCCAATCTTCAAGACAAACCAGCACTAAGAGCAATTGAAGTTCAGGCAACACAAATTTCCCTTATTTATTAAAACTTAAAACTTCTGCATTGATTTCAGGGTTACAAAGGTGACTGCAACGACTGAGCCTTGCACTGACCAAGGCATGGATCATGGTAGAGAGCTACATCTGAAGAAAAAAGCCAGATACCACACAGAAGGATAGATGGGAAGCCATGCTCCATCCGCTCTGTATACAGACATGCAGCAAAGCCCTTACACATGCACAAGTCATGTAGCCAGCCTGAACCTGCAGTAGAAGAAAAATGAAGAAAATACAAGATCAAGAGCTGACAAAACCAAAGATTCAGTGTCTCAGCATATTCCTGACAGCTCTGAACACCATGACCAGGAGGACTCTAAAATACTGTTATCAAACACTGTGCAGGCTCACTGAGAGTTACAGCATTACCCTGACGTAAGGGCTGCCATGGCCCCAGGGAATGGGAAAATGAGCAGTGCAATATCTGCACATCTCAGCATAACGTTAATGTTCATCTCTTCTGCTGGTTAGAGATACGACAGCTCTGCAGTGAGTGCAGAGAACACTGCTACAAAATCCTTCCAAAACACAGAGACTGGAGCAGCTTCCCACTGTCCCGTTTAACAAGATTTAGAAGCTGTTCCATACATTAGCACAGGGGTAGATGCAGTCACACCTACACCTGGGAGCTAGTGCAGAGATACCTGACCCAGCTTCAGGGTCCTCACCCATGGTCCTGCTGGTAGGAAAACCATAGCTTGCTGTGCATGCTGCCGTGGCCACACTCCTCATGATACCCAAGTGCCAGTGTGATTGCACAGGCTGTGTTCCCTCTGCAGAATAAACTATGGCAGTAACCCCAGTGAAGCTAGCATTCAAAACAGAAAGAACCTACTGGGCTTGAAGCCTTTGAAACTATAGAAGATGGACTTTCTATTTCCAAATTTCCTGGGTAAACAGCATCATGTGCCACATCCCATGACAGAAGTATTCAAACATGGACACATTATACACACATCTTCCTGTGGGCTTTCAGCAGCAATGATTTTGTTTTCTTCTGCGTGTCTTCAAAGCACCATACACTTGAAGTATTCTGAAGAAATTAGTTATTCAGACACAGACAAGAAATCAGAGTAAGACCTTCTCTGCATCCCTTGTTTAGAGAAAAAAACAACCCACAACAAAACAAACAAAACCACAATTAAGGTTGAGGAATCTCATTGAGAGGGAACTGCAAGAATCTGACCTATCTGAGCTTGAAACGTCAGATGGTTTTTTGGTTGTTTTGCTGGTTGGGGTCTTTTTAAAGAGACCTCCATTTTGCCTGGGGGAAGTCCTCTTTAAAACCTGACAGAAGAGGATGACCTGTAGTTAAACAATCTAAACTTTCATCAGTGAATAGAATACACTACCGGAGCCAGGCAAGCCAGAAAGATGGTTATGCTGGTTAAAAACATTGTCTCTTAAATGGGAAAGAAAATGAACCACAAGAAAGCAATACATTACAAACCGATAATAAGTTGTTGGTGTACGTTATAAAGAAAATTAGAAAATCAGTAAAAGAAGAAAATAGAGGAGGAAACAGCAAGCAGAGGAGTCCATACAAGCAGGAGAAGGGTTTGGTCGCAGATTTCAGTCTCAGCACAGAAGGTTCAGTCAGTTTATCTGAAAATACAAGACAGACGCTGAATCCCACCAGCAAGAGAACTGGTGGTGTTAATGTACAAAAGAGCATTTATTGACTAAATGATAGTAAGAGAATTCCAGCAGTAACTCTGAAGGAAAAACTACCTTTAGAAAGACATGGCTAAGGAAAGAGCTTGTCCCACTGGTACTCCCCTTCATTACATCTCTAAATGCTGGATTTGCATTATACCTGTGAGTGGGTACTTTTCATTGTTAAAATAAGGGAAAAGCTGAAAAGATGTTTGATTAAGAAAGGATAAAAAGACTACTAGCATTAACTATTTGCAACTTTTTAGAAAACAGAGCTTGTCAGACTAACCTGGTATCTCTTCTTTTATGAGATTAAAAGTTTAGTTGAAGCACAATGAAGTCAATGAAATATACTTCAGATGCTGTAATATACTACGGTTTCTGCAATGCATTTCACTTGGTACTGAGTAAGATTTTGATTAAGAAGATATAGCAATAAAAATAAACTCAGAAGACATTAAATGGATCAAACATAAGATAAATGATATGTTTCAAATGCAACAGTGAATATGAAACACTCATAACATAGACATGCTTTAAATTGGATCCTGCAGGGACCCGTTCATAGTCCAATGCTATTTAGCATTGTTAGAGTGACCTGGAAGAAAGCATAAAATCAATATACATGGAGTCTGGAGATGATACAAAGCCAAGATATGAATAGCAACGAATAACAAAGAATAGGGGTCAATGATCAAAAGCCAAAGACTGACAAGCAATGCATTCAAAAAACCCCAAACATATTCCAATGAGGACCAAAATATGAGGTCATAAATCTAGAAACACAAAGGAGAGGCCTTATTTACAGAACTGTCATCCAGGAAACAATCATCTTGGAAAAAAAATCCAATTTTATCATCGCAGATGATCAGCATAGGATATAACAAAAAGATTACAGCGGAATTCTTGGCTGTATAAACATAGGATCTACCCAGGATAGAAAAACTCAAATATCTTTATATATACCCATCATGTGACACCTTTAGTTTAGAAATTACCTTGAAAACTGGAGAGAGTTCACAAGAGTCACAAGAATCTGGAAGATTTCAGAAAACACATTTCATAGTTTCCAGATGGTTTTAGAAGACAAAGTCTGGCCATGAACAATTGCAGAAGCCCAGATTAATATATAATATAGGAGGCTTCTTATGCCCTAATAAAGGCATATCTGGGCACTCTTATTCAGAATGTAACGGTTTCACTCAAGTAGTTTAATTAAGTAATAATTCAAAGTATTTAAGAAGTCCTTCAAATTAAGTTTCCTTATGGACCCCACAGAAACTCAAGATGCAGACTGATGCTGTCACAGATTACAGATTATTATATAAAGATCAGAGCTGCTGGATATTTTCAATACCTGGAAATCAAAGTAAAGCTAAGGCTTTAAGAAAACAAACAAACAAAAAAGCAAAACCTAAAAACCCACCAAAAAGTCCCCAAAACAAAACCAAAACCAACCCAGCTGACAATGGTCACAACCTCCCAAGACTGGCAGAGAAGTCTCCATCACAAAAGGCATTCAAGCAGCATCTCATTCCTTCCAAAAGCATGCCCTATGAGACCAAATGTCATTTCATTCAAGCTCTATATAATGGAAGGTGGACCAGATTCCAGAGGTATTTTCTGGACAGATTATTTAGGTATTAGCTCAAAAATTCAATCCCATGTTTTGCCAGAGAAAACCACTGAACAGAACTGTGCCCTTGGCCTGGTATCATGGCACTGGAGATTATTGGCACTGGGCCCCAAATAGGATGACCAATTTCATTTCATTCTGAATCTTTCAACAATCCTCCAGGAATAAAATGTGTAATCCAATAAGCCACCCAAATCTCCATAGTCTAATCACATTATTTTAAGTCCTTTTTAATCAACTTAAATTATTTCTTCATTAATCACATTTATGCTGATTCAGATCATCCCCAATCCTCAAATTTAGGAAGAAGTTATGAAAATTATTAAAGTAGTGAAACTTGTTTAATGGGAAATTTTTGAATTCTGATTTTCACTCATAATTGAATCATTAAATAGGTTGAGATAGAAGACATAAAGCCAAATATGAACAATGTGGGCAAGATAGCAGAAATGTTTTAGCTCTTTGGGGTGAAATTTTGCCTCAAGCGTGCTGTCTGAAGGCCCCAGCTTTCTGTGACATAGAAAAGCAACTTCCAGCATACCCAACAAATGCATTCACTCCTCCATGGAAGTTGTTTATCAGTTTAAGAAAGCATCCTTGAGGAGTAGGAGTTTGTACAGCTGGTGTGCAGTCTCTCTGCAGTGGTACAGGCACCACCTCCATGGGAATTCACAAGCCATCCATGCAGCAGCCGCAGCACTCCCCAGGCACAGTGGGTGTGCAGTCCACCTCCCTACACATGTGGCATGCCCATGGACTTGGGTTGTCCTGTTTGTGCTTTACTGTCCCTTGCCAACAAGCTTCACCACAAAAACGGGATTAGGGAAAACTTTCCAACTGCTCCTCTACGGAGTATACAAATGGGTATTGAGGCATGTTTGTATGTGTACATATACCCCAAATTTCTGATGCATTTTACTTCCATCTACAGTTTTTTAGCTTTGCAACTATGCACACAGTGTATACAGTGTATGCACCTTCAACTACTCACCTTCAACATCCTTTGGATGAAAAACTAGGTTGTAGCTATACATTATGATGCTGATACAAGAACAGAAGCCATGAAGCATGCTGCTGCACTGATAAAGGAGATGACAAGGCTAAAAGCAGCATACAAGTGAAACATTGATTTCAGTGGTCTACTTAGCAACAGTATAACAAATTAAATGTCTCAATGTCTCCTTTAAAAGCAAAACACAGATTTCCCCATTAACACAAAGGAAATATGTACTCAAGAGACAGCTGCAGTACCCTCATTAAATCGTATTATGTGAATCTAAGTAGGCATATGCCAAATTTTTACCAATGCAGGCACTGAGTATTTGCATTACTCATCAAAATGAGGAGTAAAAGATGCAGGTCACAAACTGCAGCATCATAAACATCCTATTTAAGGAATAACTGACTTGCTATGGTGATGATAATTTTTATCACATTCCTTCAAAACTATCCACCTTCAAGGGCAGAGCTCCCCTACTTCCTAGAGCTCAAGTTTTTGGGAGGTAAAGAGCAGTTGTTTTCTTTGTTAATAAATGCAGGGCTTCAATTGCAATGCAATTTTATTCTGGTCCTGTATTTTGCTAAATAATTATAATTCCTTTTTCTCACAATTAAATCAGCTGCATGTTTGAATATTACAGTTTCCTGAGTTTCACACGGCACATGCATTTTTACAGCTTAAGTATATCACCAACCTGGTATAATTGCTTCCATCCAGCTAATGTTTAAACATTATGAATTAGCAGCAACAGAGGTATTAAAGAAAAATAAATAATCTAACCACAGTACTATTATACTGTAACTGCAATATAACTTGGTATTTTATGAGAAGAAAATCACACCTCAAATCTCCAATAGATTTGTGCACTTCAATGTTTAAAAAACACTGAGCAAGTAGAAAAACATTGGCTTTGCAACCAGAAAAGTGGGAATCCCCCTGCTCATGACCCTGGGAAAGCCCCTTAGGAAACCCTGTCTGTTCTGGATTTGGACTCATGATTTCCATAAGACTCAAACATGCTTCTGGAGCACAAATCTCAATACGTTCAAATGTAAGACAGCCTCTGCCAGGGTCTCCATCTTTTCTCTCGCCTGGGGTCATATGCATGGCAGAAAAGGGGGAATCCAGTAGCACGGATGACATAAGATGGGCAGCTTTTTGTTTTGGGAAGTCAAAGCTTTGTATCTACCCTCTTGAGGATGGAAAGCAACAGGCCCCATTGCTAAACTACAAGCTCCCTGTATCATCTTGCACAGTTATCATTAACAGCAGCAGGCATGCTCCCCACAGGAAGTTAAGAAGGACCTAAAGAACATCTGTTAAATACTGGCAATGTTTAATTGTATAAGTGTGCACAAACAAATGGTGGCAGGAGCATGGCATAAGTGAGTCGTGGCTCAAAAGCCAGGACAAAAATGTGTGACTTACAATTATGCTGCAGACAATTAAGCAGAAGCCATGCCTGCCAAGCAAACATGACACTTCGTACGTTACTTCAGAGTCACAACAAGGATGGAAGCTATTTACAGGAAGAATAAAAACCCTGAAGGAAAGGTATTCATAGGAAAATGCTGCTAACCACTAGGAACCACTTTTCCATGGCCAAAAATCAGTTCAGAACTCATAGCCCATTCAATAGGCGCTTTAAAATAGATTATGATTTTTAATAACTGTGTGATTTAGCAGATGTTAATTTTAAGATTTAATCTTATGAACACTTACACATTTAGTGTCCACAATCACACCATTCGTCCTACTCAGCATAAAACAGGTGTGACCATGCATTTGTTCATCCAGCATCTCCTCAAGGTCTTTTTGGCTTTCCAGCCTTAACCATTCTATGATTCCAAGGCTTGTAGAGCTATTCCCTCCCACCAAAGAAACACAGATTCTACTTTTATCAATGTGGCTTTTACATAAGCAGATATAGTGAAAATATACTTGTTAAGGAAAGGCCTTTTTCTTGCTCTAAAGGAATTAGTTCCCTCGTTTCTTGCTATTTTTCATCAGTTCCTTTAGGTGGGCATATGAGCAATGAATGCTCCCCAGCATGTTGCTCCAAGGTAAGAGAATACATCCCCATTTTGCTGCAGAGACCAGCAATGGGCAAGAAAGTGCCCTGGCAAGGAGCTGTCAGCAGTGAGTGCCCCACAGCCAGGGGAACGGGGAACACAGTCATTCTCAGGCTGGACTGCTCCAAATCCAACACATCTAGGAGAAGCCAACTTTTGAGCTCTGTTTTTACCTAACACTATTCTTTTTCTAGCTGGTGGCTGCAGGAAAATCCCATTGCTGTAAATATGCCATTTAGCTTTTTTTGTAATGTGTCTGTCTTTTAATGGAAGACTAAAAAGAATGATAACTAAAAATTATAGTTTCCAGAAAATTGTAGAGTTCATTTGCTTTGCCTGTTAACTCTCAATTTTAAAGCTCTTCGGGAAATTTTCAGTCTTAACCCTAAAGCAAAGCTTTATCCAATGAAGGGCAGACATTTTCTATCTGTTTAATTATAATAATTAAGACTTTGGTAATACATTTAAAAGAACTACAGTATAATCAGGGTTGTATCCAGAGAACTGCTTTGTTGTACCCAAGAGAATTTGTCTGTCTTAATTAAGTCTCCTTTCTCAGACACTGCACATAGTGACTCTTTCATCTGAACTACCTTATGTAATTGCATAACAGCTCTACTTACTGCATATGGCACACACTGCTTTTCAGTGCTGTTTCTAACACCATCATGATGCTTCTTAAAGCAAAAATATAGAAAACATAGAAAACAGTCTGGACAATGTCATTGCATAGACTGAATTGTATGCACATGCTTCAGTCTTGTAAATTCAGCAAGGAGGACAGCAGTAAAATACAAATGCCCTAATGCTATTACTAATCTGAATCAGATTAAATTCTCTTAGTTCACACAACACACCTGTTCTTTACTTACCTGGATGTAATGAAAGCAGAATCTAGCCCACAGGAGCAAAGTATGAGGTTCATGGAAATCCCGTTCTTAATTGTACCATATTTTCTACATTCTTTAAAGGTAGTATTTGGAGTCAGGAGAACAGTACAAAACACTGTAAATAGCACTAGATAATTTACAGGAAGATTAAAAACAGATGAAATCTATTCAAATCACCACAGACAGCAAACTCCACAGCTCATTAATTTCATAGGGTTTTGCCTCTGCTGTTTTCTGATTCTGAATCAATATTGAAGCTTATATTTTCCTCTTTCTGCCTATATACGAACACAATGAATTAAAGTTTTTTTCCAGGCAGTGTTTTCACCTGGGGTCATTATTAACTGAGAGAAGAAAAAATAATCAACTCTCTGTATGCAGTAAAGTGGCAAACATTTTAACTATGTACTCTGGAAAATAATACATTTTTAAGTCATTTTCCAAAGCCAATTAAATTATCTGTCAATGAGTTCTTCCGCACCTAGGTAAATTGAGGCATGTCAGAGACTCTAATGGCTAAATATTCTCTATTGATCAAAGCACACTGCTGTAGCTCAGCAAACTGCAAAGGCATTATTGCCCTCATGAAAAATGAATGCTTCATCCTGCAACCATTTGCTGGGATCTGAAAATGCAAACACTAGCCTAAGTGCTCCAAGTGAAGTGCAGTTATTTGGCAAGCGCTGTGCACTACCACACCAACATGGAGAGTTTTTGGTTGTGCTGTTTCTGTGTTAAAAGGCTGGCACAACCCAACCTCAGGCATTGGTTCCTTCCTAAACCCTAACAGAAAGCATAATTTCCTCCTATCAATAACAGCATGCCCCAGAATAAACTCACATTCAACAGCAGAAAAGATATGGAACTATGAAAACCACACCATCCAGAGATCAGCCAAAATACTAAATTACAAAGGATACATTTGGGAGGAGTCTAAATAAATCCTCAGGTTTCAGGGTCAACATGGCTATTGGAAGTGTTATAAGGGAACTAACCCTGTGAAGAACTGAAGGGTAGAACATTTATAGAATATTAACTGAGCTGGGCTGTTATCTTCCAGGGTTTATAGCTTATTTTGGGTGGCACACTCAGTCTGGATACCTTAATGCTAAACTTGGAGAGTTTGGCCTTTCTCTGCTGCTTGAAAACCGAGGGTTTGAAACTGAATTCTGAAATCCAAGTAGAAGAATATATAAGATTGGGTGTGAAGCAGGTTTTCCTTACATTTCTGAAAAGCTCAAGTACAGCTACCGCATATAATTGTTATATGTGGTTAGAGGTACTTATATATCAACCACTGAAGCAACAGATCTGACTCCAGGGCAACATTTACTTAAGCAGAAGTTCATTATTTTGCTTTGCATGAAGCATAGAGCTGATGATACAGCTCCAGCTCTTGCTGAGTCAGTGAAATGTTTAAACACAGATGTATTGTATTCAGTGAAACTTAAAAGACATTTTAGCGCTTGGCTGATCTCAGACTCACCCATAGTCATGCAGGAAAGGACAGAGGAGCCGTGAACATTGCTGACATGCTGTTTTACTAAGCCACAAAACTACCCCTCTGCTTTCAAACATTGCTCTGTGTTAAACCTACACATTTGATGAATCACATCTGGTAGGAATATATCAGCATGCAGTAAAAATAAAGAGTTGTCTTAGTAAACTAAGGCGCTTCTTTGTAAGTGCAGAAAAGATACTGCACACCATCCTGGAATGTTTTTGCAACTAGACTGCTTGGGATATCTTCAGAAAATACAGACTACTTATCTGAAAGATAATCCTTTTCACTTCTGACCAGAAACATCATCTGAGGGCAGGTAGGAGAAATTAACTTGAAATCTCTTAATGTAAACCATATCCCTTTAACCATGAGTTCCCCAGTAATTAAGCAAGATGTAATAAATGACTGTTTGGGTAATACTGAATGTTGGTGTCTTGAAAGTTACAGCATGATTGTTTTTCTTCTTCTGTATTTGAGTGTTCTTGCTCATGCAATAGCAGAGAAAATACACAGAAGTCCCCCATTACCTCTGCCATTTCCTTTCTATACATTTAAGCAGTGATGACATGAAAAACATTTACTTCAGCAGAGTTTTGTGCAGAGAGTGCAGAGATAGTCCAATGCAAAAGCAAAACCAGGGTCATGGGCAGTCCATATGCACAGTCTCACTAAGAAAATTACACACTGCCTACAGTTTAACCAGAATCCTCAGAGACAGAAAATGTCTCTTAAGTCTGTGATATGCAGGTGTTTATGCTACAGGGAAGAATGGGACTAGAAGGCCTGAAGAATCTTTCCTTGTTTTCCCATTGAAGCCTGTGCAGAGAGATAGACAATGTCTGGCAAATAACTGCATTTTAAATACACATCCTGGACATGTTTATACTCCATTTGTGAATAACAGAGGGAATCGAGAATAAAGCTGCATTAAGCTGTGGATTGAGACAGGACACATGGGTATGAGCACACGGACAGGCATGAGAACAGTCGTGCAGCACTGACACACACCTGAGATGGAGCTGTGAAGGGATTTCATCACCCCCTTTCCAAGTGCAAGCTGTAAAACTCTGAGCCATTATGAGAGCAAACATTTTTTCCCTCACAAATATCTCCATGAAGTGCAGAGAGCAATCATGTCTTGCCAGGATGATTACACAGCATCCAGAAGGGAGAAGAGAGGAAGAATGAGAGAGGAAGAACTCCAGCAGAGAGAAACTGGGAAAACCAGCACAAAACTTCTCTTCTTGTCATTATCTTGGAAGAATAATGGCTGTATTATACAAAAGGGGCAACAAAAGCCTCATCAAGCATACACTGCTACTGCTTGGATTAATCAGATACAGCCATTCTTGAAACTGATACATAAATTGACATTAGTTCAGTCTGCATATATAATTCCAATTCATTCTCTTTTTTTTACCACAAATTATGTTACATTTTTAATTAAAATCTTTGATCCAAAAATTAAAATGTCAGTGACGATGCACAGATGCTGCTGAAGAGATCTATCTTCTCCCTAACGTAAACTAAATGAGGAAATACCTGAGAGCGAGAGTTTCAAGTGATGCTCTGCTCAGCCAGCACCAGGGACTGAGTACCATTAAATTAAGTCCCAGGGTGGTTGTACCTTCTTTCTAAACATACCTCTTGCTCCCAGTTACATGCTTGCAGAATCAGGGACTCCTCAGCTAGCCTCTATTATTAGGAATATGAAAGCAAAGAGCTCCTAAATGCAGTGTATCAGCACGGGATGTGTCTGATGCATGACTTCGGAAACGCCAAACTTTTTCACTCATCAGACAAAAAGAAGGCCCCTTAGCAAAACCAAATCCTTGCAGTCCATCACTGGTACACCACCCCAGCAGACACACACTGCTGTGCCTCAGCTTCCCCCCACCCAAGGCACTGCAGACCCACATTTGTGTGAAACACAAATGCAATGGCTGAACACTGCCTTCCACCTCTCCAGAAACATTCGCCAGTGAGTTTCACTGGGTGAGGTGGTAACTGAAGAGCCACACAGTGCAGAGATACAAACTTTGTTCATCCGTCTCCAACGAGGGTCTTCCTAATTTCACAGATCACACGTGGTTTGGCTGGGCCCAGCATCATATGCAATCTGGCCTGCTGAAACTCCTGGCCATTTGCAGAAACACTTTCTCTGATTTCACAAATAAAGCCCATTCCATGGCTTAACTTCATTTTCTGGCTACAAATTAAATAAGCGAGTCAATAAAACGTTGCATACTGCAATGTACTCTTACAGGGAATGGGGAGCCCTTAGGCAGAGTGGGAACATAAACAAAAATTAAAGCATGAGTCACAGAGAGCAAGTCAAATTAAGGATACTGATACATGGAAGGGGTGAAGAAATTATAGACAGAGGGAAAGTCATAAACAGAAGTCCATGTAGAAGTGGCTCTCAGGCATAGGTAGCACACTTCAGAAGTAACCAAGCTATAGAGCTTTTTTTTTGGGAGGTGTCCCTGTCCATGGCAGGGGGTTTGGAACTAAATGATCTTAAGGTCCTTTCCAACCCTAACTGTTCTATGGTTCTATGAGACCTTGCTCAGTTTGACTTTCCATCCTCATTATAAGAACACCTGAGAAAGGAGCACATTTACTTCTCAACAAATGTTACCGAGAGCTGCACTACTGTTGCCCACAAAGGAGCATAGTTTAATCACTAGAGCTGGTTTTGGGCTGCTGCTGATTTGATGAGGATCTGCTGCTCAGGCTGCTAATGGTTTGAGTCTCATTTTCTGATAAATTGTTTCTGTGTTCTCTGCATTTATCTCCCTTTCCTCACTGCTGAGGTATCTCTCTTCAGTATTAAAAAGGTTGAGAAAAAAAATGGATATTACTAACAGGCAACTTCAGCACTGCTGTTCACACAGGATATGGCAGTTCTACAGAGCTGAATTACATTACCTATTAGCACACAGTTTGTGCTGCACAGGAAATACTGCTCTCCTTAACTGAGTCTCCCTGTTAAAATAGATCAGCAGAGAAAAGCAAGGTTGGAATAGAAGACAAGCCAGCCTGATCCTCTCAGCTGTCTGCAGAGTGCAGGCATATCCCCATTAACCCCTCCAGTCCGTGTGCTGCGGTATGCACCATGCAGCTGTGCTCAGCAAAGATAGAATCATAGAATAGTTTGGGGATGGAAGTGACCTTAAAGCTCATCCAGTTCCAACCCCCTGCCATCTCCAGAGACACCTTTCACTAGATCAGGTTGCTCCAAGCCCCATCCAACCTGGCCTTGAGCACTGCCAGGGTTGGGGCAGCCACAGCTTCTCTGGGCAACCTGTGCCAGTGTCTCATCATCCTCAAAGTAAAGAATTTCTTCCTTATATCTAACATGGGGGATCTAACATGGGCGATGTAGAAGGCCACCAGCAGTTCCCACCCGTGAGACCAAAGCCAAACTGAACCAACGCCTCCAGCAGTGGCAGAGGTTTGTGGTCCCAGCAGAGCCTCAAAGGCAGAGACCTGGGAGCACAGCACAGCCAGGGAACACAGCAACACTCTACATGCCACCACTTCACAAGAAAAGACTCTGCCTTAACCTGTCAATAAATCCAAGTGTGTCGTGTATGATTGTTTCCCAGCTTGGTTCTCCTACACTCATCCTTTGAAGACCCAAGGTGGGTTGGCCAGCTCTACACGGGCCCAGCAGCCAGTGTAGAGGGTACCAGAGCCCGGCTGGCCTGTGCTGCACAGCGAATGTGTGACACATCCAAGACACCCCTCATTCAGGCACACACAGTGATTCACAGCATCCATTTCAGATGCCAGAATTATTTAATAAACCAGTAGTAGACTTCAGGCTTGAAATTTCACAGGGATGTTTAGACTGAGAGCTCACACAGTGACAAACTTCTGGCGTTGAGAAAGACTGTAAAAATCTATCTTTGGTCGTTTACACATCCACTTTTAGTGCGAGACCTGCCATCTGCCTACTGCAGTGTGCCAGTTACGCTGCTGTATCACTAGCCACCATGCTGCTGCTGCTCCACTACTATAGTGCAGACAAAAACCTCTCTATGTATTCACCCACACGGTTTTTGGGCTGTTGCCTGAGAAGGAGCAAGTGGCTTAGGGTTAGAGGCAGAGGGCAGGAGGATTCAGTCATTCGTATCGCAAGCACTGCCATACAGGTAGGTTCTTCCCTTTTGGAGCAACAAGAAGCACCAACACCCTACCCCCACAAAGTCCAAGTAGGGAATCCCAGTGAGTTGATACCCCTCTGCCTGGCACCAGCCCCTCCATCATCACTGCATCCACCCCTTCATCTCCTCTGCCCAACTTTTTGGACACTAAGCAAGGCCCCGTGAGCTAATAAAACTGTCAGTCCTCCTGCAGACCACCCATCTGACCTTAGGCACAGCCAAATTCTCTCTCCTTGCATCAGTTCATCACCCGCAAGATCAAAATCACACCCATGATTTCCACCCCTGCCTAGCCCTGCAGAAGCCGAGCAGGGGAGCAGTGCATGAAACAGCATCAGCTCTGTCTTCAGACAGGGGCTCTGTGTTCAAACAGGGGGCTAAATACACCTGGCACTAGTAAATTCATGTCTCCTGGTCCTTCCTCACCTGCCTGAACCCACATGCATACAGCAGACTGTTTAAAAACAGAGCTAATTTGAATTAAATAGTAGTCTAACACATTCTAGAAACATTCCTGAAAACCAAACATTTGGATTAATTTGATTCAAAAGCCTCTGAACAAACACCCAGCTCTGCTATTACACTGCTGCATTCACCTTGCCTTAGTAAATCAGTTCTCACTGTGGGGGGCTATTTATCTTATTCCTTTTACAACATAAAAGCTATTTCTCCAGTCAAACCTCTACATTATAGAGCGTTATTTTCTCCTTTATCATAAGCCTGCTAATAGTCTATTTCATACAGAGGCAAAGCACACAGCTGAATGATGAAGGTGGCGGCAGAGAAGCAATCCTGCTGGCACAAGGGACCTCTCCCAGGACTGTAAGATGTTTGCAAAGCCTGACTCCAGTGCCACGCTGGCTGTACATCACTGTGATTACACTGACTGGGTTATTCTGATTTACTAGCTAGAGAGACGGAGAGGCAGGAAATAAGCCCAGCAATGATGTATTAATGTATACTCCTCTCCAGAAGCTCAGTGCCTTTAAATATGAAAATGTTAAAACCATGTTTTTGATAAGCATGACAAATCATGTAAAGTCATTACAATTTTATTAGAGGAAACATTTTCAAATGCATTGATTAAATTACGAATAATGACTTGGACCTAAAGTTATAAACCTCTGATTTCATCAGCACTAATGACAAAGTGGAGGAAGTCAGCATCTTCAGGGCCTAGACAAAGAATGCACAGTGCACCATACCAGTCCTTATTAGCTGCAATGGATAGAACTGGGTGAGAAGACAAAGACTAGAGAGCCAAATCACAACCTACATGTTGAACTGCTTCAGCTATGTCTGATTTTAATCAGTGTTTAGAATTACTTAGTTTCTGAGCTCCAACAAACATGGAGATACTTACTGTAATCAAAAAGCAGCATATCTAAAAGAAGTGTTATTCTGTGCATATTCACAATGAAGCATATAGAGAAATGAATGTGGTCAACCTGTACTTGTCTTCCCAATGCAAATGGCTTCCTGTGTGCACCTTCAGACGTGTAAGTTGCATGTAAACATCCCACAGATCAAACTGCTAGCTCCTAACAAAGAACATGCAGCAAGGAGCTAGCTGTAAGACGGCATTCACCTTCCCACACTGTAACACCACCAACTCTTCTGACACAGAAAGTCCTACTCCTCCCTGATACAGTCACTGATCTCCCTCCACAGGCCTACTGAGAGGAAGAAGACAAGGGAAGGTGTAGACTTTTCACTGCATGTAGGGCCTAAGGATCAATTCAGTTGCCCCTTACCTTGTTGACTGACAAAGAAAAAACATGATCACTAAGTGGGCCTAATCTGTAACCTGCATTTTGAGGTGCCATTGTCAAGATTAGGGAGACCTGAACTTGATAAAGAGCAAGGAACTGAGCAAAAATAACTGTGCTTCTTCCTAAATTAGTCTTAAATGCATCCTCCTGGGTGCTGGAGATGAACAGGGCTTGTTCTCATCCCCACCATGATTGAGACAGTCTCAGGCAACCTAAACTCATCTCCAAATGCCTGTGCAGTCAGCATACCGGGTGGAAAGCAGAGCATGGTCCTCCTGTCCTGCTTCCCAGGCCCTGAGGACTGGTGTGTGGCTGCTGCCTTCTTCCAGCAGAACCCAAGAAGCCTCTTCACACTGAAAATTAAGAATAGTGAAAGTACTTCCTGATGGAAACAATCAACTGAAACTAAATAGCTCGTGCAATAGTGCACATCTAATCGGGGCTTTGCATACTGAACCCTTTTATCCTTTCCCAACAGCAAACAGATCACTTGAGACAGAAGAAGACAAGGATGCTTTATCCCATTGTCTGTTTTTCCCCTCCAATATTTAACCTTTTCCCTTTTGCTCTGTGAAAATCCTAAACAAGAAGGAAGAGTGAAATGAATGTCTGCTATGTCTGTCAAAATACAGGTAACAGACTTCAGGAAAGCGAGCTGTTCTTCCCTAAACTCAACATTTATCATTATCTTACATGGTTTCTGAGGTACCAGCAAACGTAAGAAACTGCTGATGGACAAAGAAATGTTTTAACAAAGGTTGTATCTTTAACACTATGGAAGAATAAACAGCAAATAGTACAGCACTATGGAAAACCAGCAGAAGTAGTGTTTTCCTTCACTCACCCTCTCTGATGCAGTTTGCAGATTTATGTCCTCTCTCTCTCCCTAGGACATCACAGATAATGCATGATTAATTCATTCATTCATTCAGCTTCACCAGCATAGCTTCATCTTTCAGGTAAATGGGAAACATACTGATAATATACAGCTGTGCATTAATGTTCTCTCTGCTTGTCTCACCATGAGCTCAAATCCGAAAACCGAGCTTCATCTCAGAGAGCAATGTAAGCTCCCAAACTCATGCAATGCCCTGGGCCCCCAGAGTACCCTGTATGGTGAAAAAATGAGTTTCAGAGCTTCATCTCTGAATGTCTGGGAGATAAAAAAAGCCAGGAGCTTGCTGGCTCAAAGCTAGAAAGATGCTTTTTTGGGCACCCCTGTAATCTCCAGAAACACAATACAGAAATAATCTCGTGTATGTATCCAGGAACAAGAGAAAATGATTCACCTTGTGCATTTCATGCAAATTTGGTCTAAAAGTCCAGACAGCTAATTAATTCAAGTGGATTGCCATTATGAGGTTATTTTTTTCTTAAACTGTAATTCCAGCTTCAAGGTACGAGTTTGGTTGCTTTTCTTTATTACAGGAATACATTTTCTAGCATTAGTCTGCATCTGTCATTAAATGTGTAGTGTGTGCAAACACTGATAGGTGGTTTTTAGCTCTATCAATCTCTGCTCTGTTGTAATAACTAGGAACGATGTCATACTGCAATTACACACATGAAATATTTAGAACAAATGAAAAGAGAACACTGGCTACCCACAGACATTAAGTATCTGACAGTAAAGTGAAAATAATACATGTGGAGTGCAGCTGCACAACATTATGGTAAATGAGTCTGTCCTCCACCTCTCAAGCCACTGAGTTTCAGCTTTTCTCAGTATTCTTATGGTTTTTTTGTTGTTGTAAATAAAGAGAATTTGTTTTCAAACTCTTTCCATCTTTTTTTCCTTGAACTCACCTCCGAGAGACTTGATAAGGCCAGAAAATTGATCAGTGAATACATTTTATGCCCCATTTGAAAGCACATGATGTTTCTCATCAGTCCTCTTTGTACAGAAAATGTTTCTGTCAAGTCCTCTCCTATAAAAATACTAAGAAGAAAGATGGAAGAGAGATGCATGACAGCCCAGGGCTGTGCCCACAGCCCTGTGCCCTCCAACTTCCACAGGAAGATTCACTCCAGGTCTACAGCTACAAGGTTGGATGCACCAATGTAACATAACATTATTGCAGCTGCCACTGCTAGAAACCATGGTTGATCTGTTATTCCCCTGGGGATCACAGCTAGGTTGCTGTTGTCTCACAGGCATGTTTCAACCACAGCACTTGCTTATGCAGTAAACAGTGTGATAGCAATCCACAGATCACTACCAGAAAGGCTTGCACTCACACCTGGACTTGTATGGGCACCTGCAGAACTCCTCTGCAACTTCCATGATACACCTTATTGTGGCTGTTTACATATGGCAGAAAGAAAAACTCACCTATCAAGCAACTCCCAAATCATCTGTGCCAGCACATAAATGTCTCTTCATGTTGTGTAAGTCAAGTTGATGTTTAACAAGTCAAGTGCAAATCCCGTCTTTATTTTACTGAGCCCCCAAGGAATTGGGGGATGCTGTGTGGGGAGGGAGTATTCTGTTGTTAAGGAGCTCTTGGCTGCTACTAAAACTGACAGTAACAAAACTTGCTACTAAAGTTTCATTGATTTCCATCTTTAAAAACAAAACCACAATCAAATAATGGTTGGTGTTCAACCCAAATCTTCATCTATTTATGGACCACTATTTACATGTGGGAGTTTTGTCTCCTAGAGCTGTCCAGTTCCAAATGAATTTACAGCCCTGTCTTCAGACAAATAACCACAGAGTGACAAGACACCAGCATGAGAGAAATAAACAGCCTTGGGCAGAACACACTGGGGTGCAAGTTAGCAAAGATGCAACTACGGGAGTAGAAGGAAGCAAAAACAGGTAGTTACAGCACACTTAACACTTTCTTTTCCTGTTGCTTACTGTTACAATTAGTGGTTGGTAAATACTTGTGTGATAGCAGCAACTAGATGGCACAACAAGATGTTGGACAGCCTTGGGTATGTAGCGAATGACAACAGTTGGCCTAAAGGGTTGACTGTTAATATCGCTTGTATTATTCCCACTTTTTATTCAGGAGATTTCAAAAGGCACTCAGAATACATTGTCTCATCAGCTAGGCTATTAACACAGAATAACTGTGTTAATAACAACTAAAAATAATTCCTATCTTATTAGTAAATAAAACTTACAGCAATAATAGTAAATTATACTACACAAGGGAAAGCCTAATAATTGCAGTGGTTTTCTTGTCCATATTACTACACACACTGCTTGTTGGATGGGGTGAAAGGTTTAAGACATTTCCCATGTTATCCAAGAGTAATTTTTAACTGTAAAAGAGTCTGTGAAAAATGAAAGTACATTTAATTGTAAAATGGACTTGAAATGTACATCGAGTCAACTAATCTTATCAGGCTCCCTTCATCCGTCATTCCCACCAGCAACAAAAATGGAAAGCAGGCAAGAAGCTGTTTCAAGTGCCTCTAAGCTTCCCACTGATGTACTCTGAACAAAAGGTTCAAGGTTTCTGCAGGAAGAATAACAAATCCTCCAGGACTTCATGATGGGTGCGTGTCCCAGCTTCTCTGGTAAACCTGTGCCAGCCTCACCACCCTCACAGGGAAGAACTTCTTCCTAATATCTAATCTAAATCTCCCATCTTTCAGTTTAAAACCATTCTCCCTCCTCCTATCGCTACAAGTCCTTGTAAGAAGTCCCTCTCCAGATTTCTTGTAGGCCTCCTTTATGAGCTAGAAGACTGTCACTAGGTCTCCCCTGAGCCTTCTCCAGGCTGAAGAAGCCCAGCTCTCTCAGTCTATCTTTATAGGAGAAGACATTATAGACTAAAACTCAGTCTCTTCAGCAAGCCAAGTGTGCCCACAGTCAGTCTCTCAGGCAGTCAGAAAGTCTTCACCCAGGCACACACAGAGGTGTGTTAAACAGCACAGCTTAGGCACACACTATAAATCAGTGGTTATAGTCAAGGATGATAAGGTGGCTATTGTAGGCTATTGTAAGGGCTGCTGTAAAGGCTATTGTAAGAAAAGACAACCAAGCCTTTTCCCCATGCCTTGAAAAGACAATGGAAGGAGTAGGAAACCTACAAATCCAGTGAGGCTAAGAAAGGGAAGCACCTTGCTAGCTTGTGCAGCAGCAGGAACACCCCTGCTAGACCGATGGCAAGTCCCAGCCAAAGGGCTGTGCAGGTCAACAGTGATGAGGGAGCAATTGCAGGAGGACAGAAGGAGGTGAAATGTAGACAAGGATGCATCATTCCCCTTCATATGGGATTAAACACAGCCCACATGCAAAGCAGCTCCACCAGGCATATTGCCAGTGTGCAGCAAGGGGAAGGCAGCACCTGGCCCACAGAAGGATCTGCAGGATTGCACCTTTGGGAAAGGTGGGCATCGCTCCCACCGATCTGCAATGGAGCACACAGGGTCTTCATGACCAGAAGGAAAAGCAGGATCCCAGCCCTGCCTCTGTGTAGCACTCGGGTCACAGCTGCTGCGCGCACCAAGACACCCTGCTCCTGGTTCTGCTCAAGGGGAGATTTGCCAAGGGGAAAGCAGCTGGCAAGAGCTAGTAAATCCTTCAGCTCGAGCTAGCTGAGATCCTGCTGGGTTCCTGCCAGCTCTGATGGTGGGTCAGATAAAGAGCGCTGCGCTCCAGGTAGCTCATAAAAAGAGATTAAAGCAACACAGTCAATGAGACAGTTTCCTTCTATTTGCCCACTCAGGCAGAAAAATTTCCCCTCCAGATTAATTTCTGCCTTCCTTCACTCAGCGGAGGAGGCTGTAAATTGGCCTTATTGGGAGGCATGGGAAAGCCACAGCCAGAATGGAGAAGGGCACAGCCAGGGAGGCTACACATCCCTCCTCTGTGCTCACCCTCCTGGCACTGGACCATTCCTACTGGATGAGTGTGCTTCCTGCTGCGGCAGACACAGACACATAGGCTGCAATGCAAATGTAAATGAGTGATTACAAAGATAATAAAAAAAGCATTTAGTTGTCACACAACTGAACAGTCATTTCCATGGCATCTAGAGAATACATCCAGGCTGATTGTAGAGGTCCATAAGAATGGGAGATACTTTCTGCTCCTTGCAAAAGTGGCTTTGATGAGGGAGCATGAGACAAGCATTAGCAACGTGCCTTAAACTTTGTCAATAATGCAACATGGAAGCCAGAAGATGAAGCTGAGATGTGAGAACAATAGATGGAGATTCCTTTCCTCCAAGGACAGCCATGACACACACAAGTTCCAGGGATGGTCAGCTATCATGTCAGCATTCCCATCTTCTCCAAGAAGGGCAAAGCTAGCTCCCCAAGGCTCAATATCCCTTAAACCTCTCCCTCAGAGACAAAAGAGAGCAAAGAAGTAATAGAGCAACATTGTATAGCAGTTATCCAATTCCTTACTGTACATGAGGTCCATATTGGCTGTGCTTTTCCCTAAGATTTGCAGAGCAAATGTCTACATCAACAATACGCGCTAGGCCTCAGGTATGGATCTGCACAAGAATTTTTAGAGGATAGAAGTCTGCAATAGCATACACACCCACTCTCACTTCCATGTGCCTAATATCCATGTTGTGCTTCATACCAGTAACCACAGCAGGACAGAAACACTATCACTCCAGTTAACCAACTTCTTAATGACTCAAGATATTGTGGGTGTTAGTTGACATTTCTAGGGATATGCAGTGTAATCATGAAAAATAAGATTCTCTTCCAAAGCATTCAGTTTGCTTTTCCAAACTGAGTAACTGACAGGTTACTACCTCTAATGCACTAAAAATATCTGCTGTATAGTCCTCAAGAATCCCTACTTCCTTTAGCACAGTCTGAGGTTTCTGTTACTGCACCAAGAGTCTCAAGAGAACAAACAGCAAGATAATCTACGTTCTCCTATCTACAGCATCTGTACTGTAACTGCTGCTTACTATACCCCTGCGCAGTGCCTCAACATGTTTACACCTGGGGGTGCATTTACTGCAAGTTCTTTACAGATCATAATTCTCAACTTTGTTCCCTGTATAGAAACTTTAATCTCTCAATCTGGTTCAGACTTCTGCCACGTGACAGTTAAGTACAACATCTGAGCCCTCAAGTCAGGTTAGTAAATTTACTTCAAGATCACGCACAACAGAAAGCATCAGTGTCCTATAGAACTTTTATAGGATATATTGTCCTATATCAGAAGTCTATATAACAAACACAGAGCAGAGGAGCCTCTCTCAGCTGTCAGGTGGCCATTCATGCCTTATTTAGTTTGTTGAGCACATTCCTGCTGGTTTGAAAGGAAGATCTCAATGCAGTTTGCAGATGAATATGCTTTCATAAAAAGCAGTCAGTTATTTGTTAAACCGCACAGGAGTGACACAACAGATTCAGCCTCACCCCACAACAATAACGGGCTGTTTTAGCTTAACATCATCATCTTCCAGCACGCACTTCACCTCAGCTGCACCCTCTGGGAAGAGTTATAATGTTATTAATATACTTACTAAATATATGAAACCAGCCGTAGCAACTCCTGAATCGTGCATCCTCCAGCACTCCATTCCTGTGAGAGCTAAAAGCAGAAACTCTGTTCCATGGTTATGTGGAACTGCTGCCATGCTTCCACAGCTGCAAAGCATCCTGTGTACAAGGAGGTCGCTTTAATTAGCGGATAACATTGAAATGGTTTCGGAAATGAAGAAGTTTTCCTCTCTCATTCTGTTTCACAGCCTGTCCCAAGTATCTAATTATATATATTCACACCTCCACACAGAATTTAATGGGAGTGGAAAGAAACTGTTCATCTGCAGGCAACACACCGTTTTTCTCTCTAATGTGGGAAGCTGTTAAGTAAAATGTCACTAGGAGAAATACCAGGTGACTTTAGATTATTTACCTGTCCACACAAAGTCTTGGCATACACCTTGAAACGAAAGGTTCCCTTCCAGTAAGAAAGCACATACAATTGTAAGAGCTGGCAATTAAAAAGGCACTGAGAAAATGCTCCATTTCTAAGCTGGTGCGAATCTTCATAGTTCTGCTTTTAACAGATCAACATACAGCAAAAGTTTCAGGTTTCACTTGTCAGTGGGAAAGAGTCAGGTAAAAATACATCTTCAAGTCCCTTATTTCAAGCTTTGGGGAAAATTTAATCTTCTTGCACAAAACTCTTGGGGGTTTTGCTAAAAATAACCCCAAGGCCCAAGATGTACGGGTGGCAGCAGCCTCAGAAAGCCAATGGCAGTCAAAATTCAGAATTATTTGTTTTGCTTGTAGGAAAATAAAACCTACCACTTACATTTTCCTAACAAGTCATTCCTCAGGACATTTACTAATATTCTTACAACTTTATACAAACTTATTTTGTCATCTGAAAACACTTAATGGAGGGGGCACTCCACAATTACCTCAATGAACTACACATCCACTTCTTAATAGTCTGCTAAAGAGATAACTCCTACCAGTTATGGAAAACTAAAGTCCATTCTCTGAAAGCTCTTTAAATGGGATGTTTTCTGCACCTCTGACCAGCACAGAGGGAACAGGAGACCTGGGAAGCCAACATCAAGCAGAACAGGAAGCTTTCTTAACCACAAGCTACTTTCTGACACAGGCTATTCACAAAGGAAAAGCTACAGAGTAAGGAGGACTTCACTGAAACTTCATTAGAAGAATTTCACTGAAAGAGGAGGAAAACCAAGGAGCCAACATCATGCAAGATCCTGCTACCGCAAGCTCCACCCGGGCCGGGGAAGGGAGGCCTAAGGGCACTCTATGAAACGGAGCTCACACCCCAGCACTGCTCAGTGCATTCCTCCTACAGCCTGTGCAGCACTTGCAGGTGGATGGGAGCCACTGAAATGCCATCAGTGACCCCGCAGCTTCCCGTGAGCCATTCCCCTCCCTGCCAAAGGGTCTGCTTTGGTTATCACGACCATAAGCTTCCGCCACACAGAGATGCTCTAGGACACGTCTCCCTCTCTGCTGTGGCCCCTTTAGCTCAAAACACAGCAGGCACCTTCAGTACTCACAACACACACTGCAAACTCTGCTGGGACACAGCTGCCTCTATCTCCAGATGCAGTTTTTAACACACAAGGCAGAGGCAGCACATGCTGTCAAGGGCCTTACTCTAGGTCCTCATTTTGCAAAGGGGTAAGACATGAGACAGGCAGGCTGGCTACATCCACCCCACTTCTACAGCCTTGTGAGAAGCAGGGTGGCCTCAGCCCACAGCTGAGACCTGTAGGTTCTGGACACATGCACACAGGCTGGTAAGAGAACACGAAACTGACATCTGTCACCAACCACTTCAAACCTGGGACACTTGGGTGTGAGGCATAAACTTTGCAAGTAATGGTTTGCTGCTGTTTTCATTGGGATTTTGTTGCAAGAGCAGGTCCTGCAGGTCCAGCTTCCCCCAAAAACCCTTCTCAAAAGAACATGTCTACTGGAAAACAACAGCTATCGCTACAGCTGTTGGGCTACTCAAGTGACTGCATGTTATAGATGGGTTCATCCTGAACTCTGCAAGCCAGAAATATATTTTCAGTGCTGTTTATTCAAAAGAGGTCAACTGCAGTTGTGTAAACAGCCTACCTCAAGCACCACGGGCCTAAAGTCATGCAGTGAGCTGAAATATGCACCTCCTAACTGCAAATCCCTTCGTAATCTCAAAAACAGGAAATGAAACAGAAGCCACAAACTGTATTTCAGTCCCTGGTCAAACACTGGACATTTCTTCCCAGAACCTCTGACCTGTACTCAATATCTCACAGAAAATCAAGATTCGAGGGATCTCTGCTTAGGATCACGTTTTCCTTTCCTATGCATATTTTCAGCCCCATCTCTAAGAAACCTTCATCAAAGCCAGAAAGAGAAGAAGCTGTGGCTCCCTCCAGAGCTCAGCTCACTCATGCTCCTGCTTCAGTTGCCTGGAAGGAGGACCCTTCTCCCACCCTCTCACCTTGGAAGTGCTGTGTCCTGGCCTCAGAGGCTGCTGCTCCCCTTCCTCTCATGATGCCGCCATGGTAGGATGAAGGCAAAGGTGGCTCAGATGTATGAATCTTGTACCACATTTGTGCCCTGTTACTGCACACCCATATGGCAGACAACAAAGATACCTAATACTTCCATGTAGTGTAAGCTTTTAGAATTATTTTATCTAGTTCTTGCCAACATCTACACTGCAAGATGCCATCATACTACCTTTAAGCTATATATTCATAGGATCATTTCCCAGATGTTTGCTGATTAGAATGAGCTTTCTCCACTAGCCTACTTCTCAAAGACAGGAGAATATGAAGTATTAAAATACTCCTGAACCCAAAACATGAAAACTAATTTTTTGTGCGTGTGTGAACACACACAAAGTGTGGTTTAATGTGGTTTGGGTGTTTTCCTCCCTACTTTTATAGCATATTATCCCTCCATTTTTATCTTTACAGGAAACAACAACCACCTAGTGGTTTTTGTGTGCCAGAACTGTCTCCCTGTGTGCTATTAATGCTGCAGGTTCCCCTTACTCAATGCAAGCACCCTCCAGGATGCATCTGTAGGAGAAAGAAAGAAAAGCTTTTCTTCACGTGAATGGGGGGGTTGGCATCCATTCCTCACGTCAGCACTACCTCAGAACTGCGCTTCACAGATTCATCTCTCTTGCTCTTTTATTTCTTCTCACAACTGCTGACTCTGAGACACATTCACCTACTTCAATTCTGCTTGAACTCAACTTGTGAGGCATTGAAATGGTTTTGATTCCCAAGGAAAGGAAGATTTAGAAAGACTGTTGTCACTTCTGCAAAGCTCACGCACACAGAGCTTCCCTGGGTAGCACATCATTAATATTTCTTTCCAATAATTTCATTACTTGCAAATATATTATTTTGGGAAAAATGTGCTTGCTGTAAAACCTTGCACGGAATCCTTGATTAGATAAATGCTCCTCATTCTGCATGATCTTTTTTTCCTAGTTTGGATCTGTAAGAACTTCCTATAGGTTAGTGGATGCATAATACATGTTGTCATGTTATAAACCCCTTTTTGAAGTGGTTTACCAAAGCTGCACAGCACTTCAGAGTGTTTTAAAATACTGTTTCAGATAAGATTAGATTTTACTTCAATCTCTGCTCACAAACCTAATAGAGAATAATACATAATCTATCCATCCCATAGCCAATCCGTCCAGGAGCATGGAATGATGATACTCTGGCATAAAGCATGAGGCTAACTTATAAGCCTTATCTGAGGTAGCATGGTGATTAATGCGATTTCTTCCAAATTTCATTTGAGGTTAAATACCTGATTTTTAACATACACAAAAGGAAATAATCTAGTTGTAACATGAAGCTGACATTTCCAAAATGCCAGCTGACTGATTTCTAATTTTGCCAGGAAAAGACTGACAATATTTCTTTGCTTCTTTCAGCATTTCTAAATTTTCATGTCATTGTGTTGAAATAGTGAGAGTCATTCTGCACAGCACGGCAATGCCCAAGCCTCTCTGATACCTAAACTGATTGCTGCATAGAAGCCATAAGAACTGTTTTCTTCTGTTCATAAGAACAGGTTGAAAGCAGTGCATAGGTATCCTAAAATAAGACAAAAATATATATGTATTTAAAAGTGGGTTTAGGCTCTAGAAGAGCACCCAAACAAAACCTTTAAGAACAGCCAAGAAACACCATAATTCAGATACATCAAGTATATAAGTTCATAGTGAAAACTGAACATAACATAGAAATCTTCTGAAAATGAGTGGTTACTATGCTATGTATTCACTGTCAGCAGCAGCAAGACCCTCCTGAAATACACCTGGCTGCAGAGACAGACACAGTTTGGTGCACGAGGACACACCAGGCTTGTACCTCTTGTTCGGTATTCACTGCTCTCTCAGCTCACTGCATGGTTTAAGCACGCCATATAACAAACATTTTTGTTCCTCCCAGCAGCTACCTACGCAAACCCTCACTTATTAGAGCCTCACAGGGGCTTTATCTATAGGAGCATCAGTTAATACATTCAGCTAAAGGAGTGCTACATAAGGAAAAAGAAGGAGAGTTAACGTTGCCAATTTCCTTTGCCCTCTGCACACCACCAAGAACGTATCAGGCTCCAGCAACCTCTCCGTCCTCAGGGTGTTGCTCTCATGTTTTACCCTTCCCTCCCTCAGTGGAAGCCTTTTAAACGACTTTTAATAACACATTAAAGCCACACATCTGCCTATAAACCAGCATAGCACCTCACCTATACATGGGAAGAAGGCTTTTTAGGTATCTCCCAACAGTAACGTGCAAAGCCAGTTCTAATGGGGATGGCATGAAGACAACTGAAATTTGCAGTCCTGACCAGCCACAAAGGCTGGGCATCCAGCCTGTGGTGGTGGAAGGAAATAAAAGCCCCTGTCAATAGAGAGCCATGATTTTAAATGTGTTCACTTTTTGTAGTGATATACTCTTAGCACCACTTGGTAAACAAAAGTGTGCCATTAAAGAGCTACTAGTAAGTAATTCAGCAGTTGACAGGTACCTGATGGTTTCTTCTGGCCTAAATAAAAGACTTGTTTACTATGTTAACAAGACAAATAAGCTGGAAACAGAAACTACCTCAATCTGTAGAGCTCAGTTCTGCTCCAGCCACCCTCTACAATCACAGCAAAGGCAGAAAGCCTGACAAAAAGCTAAGACTGGGCCTTCAGGTGACTCACACATCACATGCCTGATTATGCAGAAATTCCCACCAGTACTGAGGTGCAGCTCTGACCTCACTGACCAATGGAAGATTCACAGTGGATTCCAGGACGCCCAGGAGGTAACTCTTCAACAGGACCTGTGAGGCAACAGTGGGGGCACTGACTTGATTTCTGATGTTGTCTCTCGAAAAAGTGAAATCTCATTGTCTGCATCTCTTCTAAAAACCTCTGTGTCTTTATTACCAGGGGCACAATGAGGCTCCTGTTCACTGACCATCAGCTCCCCCTGCTAAAAACAGTGCAAAAAGGTAGAATAAATAATGATAATATGAGCCTTGAAGGTGCACAAGCAATGTGGATTAAGTGATCCCACACAAAGTGACAACAGAAGGGACAGCCACACCTTCTCATGATGCTGTATTCAAACCGTCATCACAAAATTAAGTAGGTTGGAAACGACCTTTAAGATCATCAGGTCCAACCTTTACCCTAGGGTTACCAAGTCCACCACTAAACCATGTCACTGAAGGCCTTGTCTACACAGTTTGTGAACACTCCCAGGGACGGTAATTCCACCACTGCCTTGGGCAGCCTGTTCCAATACCTGACCACCCTTTTGGGGAAGAACTTCTTCCTAATACTGGATCTAAATCTTCCCTGGTACAGCTTGAGGCCATTTCCTCTTGTCCTATCACTTCGGAAGTACAGCAGCAGAAATATATTCTGTTAAAATGAAGATTAAATGAATATAGATTACTAATTCTGCATATATTGTATGTTGAAATTGCTACAGGAAAACCCTTAGTGATACAAAAGTATCAAGTTTATCTCTGAGATGTAACTTCTGTGTTTAGCAGCCATCACCTGCAATGTTGTTACCACTCTTCAGCAGTAATAAAGCCATGCACCCTCCCCTTCTCTCCACCATGGAGAATGCAGAAAAAGAAAGGATGCAAAATGGCAATAAAGACATTGTTCTTCTCTTTACTGGTCCACCTCGCTTCACTGTCAGCAACCTTAACTTTCATCTGATACACATGGAAAACCAAAGACACTAAACACAGGAAGGACCCTGCTCTTGCAGAGGGGTTGGACTAGATGGTCTTGCGAGGTCCCTTCCAACCCTTGAGAATCTGTGCTTCTGTGATTCTGCAACCAATTCCTTCCCCAATCAACCTGCAATGCCCTGACACTCTGCACTGAAAGAAAGCCTTGCACGAGGTTCAGCAATCAAGTTCCAAACCTAATTTTGGCCAAACTGCTGCTGACTTTAGTCTCAGCAGTGAAGATCTCACAGGGACAAAGGCTGCTCACAGCCCATGCAGCCAAGCAGGCATCACAGAGAGACAGACCAGGTAGTTCCTAGTGCAACAGCAAAGTCAGCCCATTATGGTTAAGCACTGCTGTTTGGATAACACAAGTTTGCAATCAAGTTGTCTGTGAGACAGAAGTCCCCTCTCCTGCTGGCAGAAGTGGCACAGGGATGGCTCTTGCTCTGGTGGATGATGACAGCAGCACCAAGGAGGTAAGTGAGCAGAAAGGTAGCGCAGAGGTAGGACAGAACAAACTCGCACATACCTTCACAAACCAGACCACGTTTGATGCTGTACTGAAAGGCAAGGAAGCTCTCAATGGAGTGCAGAGGGTTGACATGATCTGTCTTTTCAGCTTACCCAGCTGACAAGAAATAAGAGCAAGGTGTTAATCTCCTGCAGAAATTAAGTGAAATTGCAGCGTTCAAAAGCATTTGAGTTTGATCAAGAGTAAATGAATGAAGCCAGGTGATTAACAGTAAGCTGCCTTAGGCACTGAGGTGTTTAAATGAACACTACAAAAGAGCACTTGCGTTTCAGGTGGGAGAACCAAAATGACTAAACACCACTAGTCCCATTGTGCAGTGCAGCACAGCACAGCTGACAACACTGGAACAGTAGACCACAGACAGAGACTGTGCTAGGACTAACCTGTACCAAACATCACAGAGTTACTTTCCAGCCAACACAATGTACCTTAGTTTTCCCCTGGAAAAAAAAAACCAAACATGTTAACATGGTTTAAGTTCACCTTCAGGGCACTTTCCTAAGTGTTTCTCCCCATATGTTGGGTGAAGTTAAGAACACAGGGTTCGATAGGGTCCTTTGGGTCACAAAATCCCATTCCCTGCTACAACACATCAGCACATGAGGTATTTAACCCTGACAACTTCACCTTTCCACATCCACCCCAGCAGCCAACAAGTCCTAGAGTAGTGGGAGAGGGGTGAAGGAGCAGCAGTGAGAGAAGGCAGAACTGGAAGAGTGGAAGAATCGCAGTGACATTAGAAGACACCAAAAGGAGTGCATGAAAGGAGAGTGAGCAAGGAGAAAGGACAACAAACCACTAATTGCATTAAAAGACACAATAATCTCCCTGCAAACAAAAAATAAACCACAGGTGAAGAGATAATGCTGCGGAGGTCTCTCCAATTAGCTCCTTCTGAGGCTGTTGTCTGAAGAATCTCAATACTTTCCTTTGGCTCAGAGGCATGGAAACCACCAAGAGGTTGGAAGACAGCCATTTATTCCTCAGAAAATATCAAAAGTTATGGGATTTCCATTAATTTCCCCCAGAAAACTTTGGTTCCAGTTCCAATATGGAAGATGGAGAATAACTGAACATAGAAAGGAAGGAAGATGTTTTAAAAAGAAATATGGGAGATAGCAAAAACCTTCATTTAATGGAAAGGAACTTAATTTGTGAAAACAATAGGAGGGGTTCTTCCCTGTAAACCAAAGCACACCCCCTAAAGATCTGTCCCCCAGGCATGCTGAAGCAACAGCCTTTTTTCAGCATGGCAGCAGAGCAGATGCCAAGCCTGTTCCGATACTGTAATCACCCTGTTAACCACAAATCCCTATGACATCCCTTAGCTACACAACTCTTTTATTTAGCTTTGTTTTAAGAAGCTTTCGAAATAAAGACCTTTTCCATTTAGTACATGGTATTTTAGTTTAACTGATGAGTCTGGTATTGTAATTCCTGTACTCAATAATGCAGCCTACATTCAAACCAAAACCTGCTCTAGAAGACGTGGTTCCTCTATATCTAGGAGAGGCATTTAACACAAGAATGCTAGAAGTAAGAATAAATTTAAACCTCTCTGTATTCATTAAAACACCTAATGAGAAAATTGCCTAGAGCAGTAAAGGGTAACTTATCATTGCTGATGAAGACAACAGAGCCCCTTTGTAAATACAATAAATGCTATTTTAGCTACTCTGGCCCTGAAACAAAGAACCAGCATGTTGTTCATTCACAAAGAAAAGTGATAGGATTTGTATGTTCCACAAGTGCCTGAATGATGTATTTATCCCACTGAAGTGCAAAGCTGTACAGAACAGGATCCTCTTCTCACCAAGGTCAGGACAGTTTTTGACTCAAATAGCAGCAAATTAAACTCTGCCACCTCGAAGCTGGTAAACCAGGCAAGAGAACCTATTGTGTCCAGAGCTTTAGGAGTAAAAAGAAACCCAAAACCAACCATCAACCTGGCTTGAAAAACACATGAGCGAAGCTCCACATTGTACAATAGCTGCATGTCCCATGTGAAAGGAGACGTGTGCCATCATGGCTAGGAAGAACAGCTATTCATATTCAGCCAGGCTTACTCCCTGGCACCGTTTTTATTTCTCTCAACTCAACCTCAAAGAGTCAACATGAAAGTCATGCAGATTTCAACCAGGGTTACTTCTGGAACTGCCAAAACCAGAAGGGAATAGCCTCTCCCCTATGTCTTTAATCAGCTTAGAAACAACGCAGAGGAGTATTTTCTCACTGTCTTGCATCACTGAACAAACAGTAGCACTTTCATCCTGAAACAAATGATGTTACAGGAAACTACTCAGTCACCAGGGCAATGGGAGGAAATTATCACCAAGCTGCTCCTTAGTCTGTCAGGAGAGCCGGTAGCATCACATTTAGGCTCCACCACACCAGTGGCTCAGGCACAAACACACCTCATACACTTGACCCTAAGGCAGCACCCACTCCTAAACAAATCATTCAATATTGCATGATGGCTCTGTGTAATTTATGCACGCTGATAGATCTACTGCCATTACTGCCATTCAGACTACTACAGGCAGCAACTGGAACCACTGAGCCCTTACCAGGACTTTGATCTCCTATTCCTTTTGTACAGGACCTTTTGCAGCAAAATCTATTCTAACCAGTATGGTACACACTGGCAGTAACAGTAGAGCAAGCTCTAAGGAACGTTTGTATGATCCTGAACTAAGACATCTATTTCACCACGCTGAGTTGAACACTGCATTTCACCTATCAAATTAAGCAAGGGCAAGGCACTTTCCCATACTCAGAGTGGTGGAGCTAAATTATGCATTCGGAGCTAATTATCTGATAAACTGTTTAAACCCTGTCATTATACATGTTGAATAAGGAGAATGCAAAAGGTAGCTCCCAGGCATGTAAGACACAGGGATCGTGAAAGACACAAACTTCCCCTAAAGGACTGCAATGCCTAAGACACCAGCTCCAGCATCTGGACAAAACTCTGGTGTATGGCAAGGACAATGCAATGCTGACCCATTTTGGTTTCCTGGCTGGTGCTGAAGAGTGTTGGCAGATGTGGGTGCTTGTCCTCTCTGATTCCAGGTGCTCTCTTAACATAAGTATAACTTGCAAAGCATCCTGCAAGGCACTACAGCAGGCAGTTACTTTTTTCTCCTCTGGTTTTCCTCATTATACACATTTTTTGTTAGTCCACAGGAATTGTAACATTTTTAAAGCCATGGAGACCATGCAATCCCAAACTTGCAGAGAGGCTTACTCTGACACATACCAGGAACAACCAGCAGTGCCCACTCTGGTTCCCAGCCACCCTACCAAGGTATCAGGAGCATCCCTGCAACCTCTGGAAGCAGCCTGCCAGTGGCTGCCTCTCCTCTGCTGCAAGGGCTGGCAGAGCTACAGAGAGCTTTGCTGGGGGCAGCAGAAACAGAGGAAAAATGTTCTCTCCTAGTGCAAATACAGCTGGTTCCACAGATGCATGCCTGCAAAAATGCTGCTTTTGTTTCAGACCAGGCGAAATCCAACTGTTCCTTCACACACTGCCACTGCTTTTGGTAACTAAGGCCAGAAATCTTGAGAAAAGAGTGATTCTTTTATGACCTGGAAAAGTTTGTCAAGAAATGATGCCATCACCAAGCTTCCTCTTACACTTACCAGTCATGACTGGCAAGGACTAAGTGAAAACAACAAAACTCAGGAAAGCCTCACAAGCAGGTGGGGATGCGGAAGCATGGGATTACCCCATCATCATTACTGGGGAATCCCTATTTCCCAGGAAAATGATTTCTGGCAGCTGGTGTTGCCGTGGCTCCTTCTGATAGCTAATGCTATTAGGCTCTCTGCTGTTACACCCCAAGCTTCCCCAGCCAGTTGGTAGCCAGCACCGCTCCTCCCCTGGCAGCAGTGAGAGCAGGCAGGTCCAGCAGCATGGACAGTCTGCACCCTTCCCACAAGGAAGCTGTGGGAAAGCTACAACCAAGCTTTCAGGCTTCCCAGGTTTTCTCGGCACTTTCAGACTGCATCCAGGCACCAGCCATTGTGCTTCTCCAGCACACTGGAGCCCATGACAAGCACCCCAGTGGCTCACACATCCTGCTGCAGGCTTCTCCAGAACACTTCCATGGAGGTTTGCCCAACTTGAGTAAAGCCATTGCAGTTCCGACTATTTAACCAGGACTGACACCAGGCTAAAACTGGAGGTAAGCTTCAGGGTAACAATAATAAACAGTGTCCTTCAGGGAGATGAAGCTGAACTCCAAACCTCATTTCATCCAAGATAATGACATTAAGACAAGTGATTAATAACAGCCCAAAAGGATGCTGTACCTCCCAAGTCAAAAAAAACCCTGAAAAATGTCTGCTTCTCTGTACTTGATTAAAAAGTTGACCAACCAACGGGACACCAGAATTGTTTGCTCTGTCTTAGTTTGTGCTGTGGGTCCAAACAGCCTACAGACAATGCAATTATAGATGGTCCACAGGGAAACAGGCACCGCAGAGGTAAAACTGCCAAGTAGCAAAAGTAGCCAAGTTCCATTAATCACTGACAAAGCATCCTGATGCTAAATCCTTCTCATTCATCTTTTCCTGAGCTTTTCACTTTGCAGTTTATTACAAACAGAACTTGGCTCCAGAACCTCATCCCCCCACCCGCACCAAACCCCATTTTTCAAACTGTCATCCCTAGCAGCCCTGTGCTCTCCTGACCATCCACAAACCTTCCTCTGTATTTACATTACGTACATTAAGAGCATTTGAAGTTATTCTTCCAGCCCAACAAATGAGCGCTCACAGCAATTCGGATGCTGGCTCTGTCTATCTGTGGCAGGCAGATGCTACTGTGCTCATACAAGTGAGAGCTATTTTTATTTCAGCACGCAAGCAGGCAAAGGCTTTCAGAACAAGTAGACACTATAGGGTATTTTGTTCCTCTCTGCTGCTCAGACAGAAGGAGCCCCTTGCTCCTTGGGGGAACAGCGCAGGGAGCGTACCTGGGGAGATGCAATGCCAAAGGACCCCTGCCTTTCAATGGTGTTCATACGAGACATATGTATTCCTTATTACAGCTGGAAAGGCTGGTCAGATTGCACAGGTTGTACATTTCACTGCACTGGAAAGCAGTAAAGGGTGGCAGGATTCTTTGCTTATATTAAAATGTTAGCTACCCTGTGGATCAACTGCAATTATCTTATGACTCACCTTCTAGTGGCAGTCTGAATTTTGAACAATTACATATTTTAACTAAGAAGATAAGAAACCTTTGGTTTTCCATAGAGGACTATCATCTCAACAAAGGCTTGAGAGGTTTTTGTATCTTCCTTTCCCTCCCCGTCACTTCATTTGTACCACGCTTTTCCTTAGATCTTACACACATTAGGAAATACAGCGAGCACTTAATTCTTTTTGTTCCTCTACCCAGCCCACTTGATACTCCTCTGCCTTTCCCACATCCATTGGCACACAGCTACACAGCCTGGCTCTCCCAGGTTTCCACAAAAGTGACTGCAGTTTAACATACAAAACCTTCTGTGGGCCCTTTCCATCTACAGCTCAGGAATGCTCAGACCATTCCCTCACCTACTCGAGTTTTTTATGTCTCCAAAATGCTCAAATTACTTATTTTGCATAAGACCTGCACAGTGAAACATTTATTTTATTTTTTATTTATCCTTATTATAAGGGTGGTGAGACTCTGGCACAGGGTGCCCACAGAAGCTGTGGCTGCCCCATTCCTGACAGTGCTCAAGGCCAGGTTGGATGGGGCTTGGAGCAACCTGCTCTTATGGAAGGTGTCCCTGCCCATGGCAGGGGGTTGGAACTGGATGAGCTTTAAGGTCCCTTCCAACCCAAACTATTCTATGATTCTAGATTTTCACAGAGTCTTAAGCTGTCACTACAGTGAAAGGGGAGCTGGAAAAAAACAGGGATGGGATAAAAACACCTCCCAGCCCAGATCCCTGGGACAGATACAGAAGGCATTCAGCAGCTGCTCCTTAAAGAGTATGAAGACACCCCAACTGATTTATGCAATAAAAGCCCCTGTAACTATAGCAGTGCTCTATCAGCTAAGCCATGCAGAGATGGTTCTCCCATCACTTGGGCTCCCAGTCACCATGTCCTCCCTCAACTCCACAAGCAATTTTTACTGTATTACTGTTACTGAATTAACTGTCGGAACCCAACCACAGCCAAAGATGGTAGGTACCTGAGTTGCCAGGTAAAGGTAAGACTGCAGGCCAAATGTCTATCTGTTCACTGGAAGTGCCTGCACCATTCACAACAGATAGGCATGGCAAAAATCCTATTTTTTTTCCTCTGCTAAAGCTTCCTGTTGACATTTGATAGATCAGGCTAGATACATCCTTGGGTAACTGATTTGCACAAACAAATTGAACTACAGACAGACTTACTATTATCATCAGATTACCATAATTTTTAGCTATTCTTCTGCTTATCCTCTTCCAAAGACTTCAGCTCTGTGGTAGAGAAGGCTGGGAGAACATGAAGTGCCTTACAACACATCTGTCTGTGCATTTTCCTGGTTTAAAAGGCTTAAATGCTAGCAGTAATGTCATAAAAATTACCAGGGACTGAGCATAGGACAGTTCAAAACAAAAGACATATTTATGTGCCAGTGTTTAGAAGTTAATAGGATGCTGAAAGCTCATCATTTTCTTGCCATTCAAATGGAAGCCTCAACTGTGCAAATTCAAAATCAGCAGACTGTAGCAACTGCAGGTAAGAGAGTCAATGTACCTTGGTTTCTAAGTCAGGGCTCTGTAAGCCCAAACTCAGTAAAGTACTTGTGCACTCACCATCTTGCAGTTCAGTAGGCTTCTTGCTCTCCTAAAACTTAATGCTTCCCCAGAAACAGCCTCAAACTTCCAGAGCAAAGGAAGAGCAAATCTTCTGTTCACCCGGCTCCACAGAGACCAAAAACTTCCTGGTTTATCAGGGAAAGATTCTCCAATAGAAACACTAAAAGAGGTGGCAGAACTTCCCTTTTGAGGACTTCTTCACATTCCCTAGTGCAGAAGTCACCACCTTGGTAAAACAGCTCACTTCAAAGCATGCCTAAGTCCAGAGGGACTTAGGTTGGTCTAGTTCAGAGCGACTTCAGTACTCAGCCCAAATTCAGCAATGCACAAAAACCTCTTAAAACAATCACTGCATCTTTATAAGTCTTCTTCCAGGCTAAAATTCAACATAAGGCCTTTTAATTGCTCTCAGAACAAACACCGCAGGGCACAGCCCAGTGGTCCTCTGCTAAAAGTCCAACAGCAGATGCTCCAAGGGCATCTTGCATCAGTGACAACTAAACCATTCTGTTGGGCTCTACAGAGACACTTCATATACTAAATGCCTGCACATTCGTGATGCTAAGTATTTAACCAGGCTGGAGCTTCAATGCGTGTAGTAACAAGCTGTAAAAACATGTCAGCAGAATTTCAGCTGAAGTTGCCAAGTGTCAAAATAGGGATAGCATTTAAGCATTTGCAAATGTTGCTTATGATACAGCAGCACAAGGCAAATACACCACCATTAGCATTTCAAAAATAGTTTCTGAATGGAAGGAAGCTTTAAAAATAACTTTGTTTTCTCCTGGCATCCCTATGCTAATAGATTCTACTTCTAATTAAGAAAGTCTGTTGCATGCAAGGCACAAGGCGTCACCAACTCCTTATGCAATTTAAGTTCCTCTGGCAAAGCAAATCAGACCAGGGTCCACCTCTCACTTCTCCCCAGCAAACCTGGGAGGTTTTGTGCACAGATTGGTGTCTCATGCTGCTCCAGATGTCCACATTCCACACACAGGTGACAGTAAGCTTGTGGCAATCCCTCCGAGAGCACTCTCAAGTAAACTCCGTCACATTGCTGAGAAACATGATTAACTTCTCTGAGCCAGAGAGAAATTAATTTGTTATCCAAATTCACACAATCACGGCTTGTGCCATCATTAGCACCACAGCAGACAGTAAAGTATTAAAACAACAAGAATGAGCATAAAACTACAAGATAGAGAAAAGAAAAAGTGAGATTCCTACTGAAAAAAAATGACAGTACCAAAATGTATAACTGCAGAGGGCCTGGGTGACAGGCCCTCCTTACACCCATAAGATGCTTTGCTGTAAAGACCATTTTATGCATGTGTTACAAAACACACTGAGCTGTTTAATCTCCCTTTCAGTACACTGGTCTTTTCCTTTTCCTCTCATTATCTTCTCAGGTGTCCAAACCCAGGTCTGTGGTTTGTAAACACTGCTAACTAATTAAAGAATTAGCTACCCGGAAATCTCATTAGCTGACATAGAGAAAGCAGTGCTAAAATAGATAAAGATGATTCATTTTGTTTCTATTAGCCAAAAGGACAGAACAAACTGCTGAGAAGGTCTAAAATTACACACTTAACATGAAGCAACACTGAATCTGAGTACAGCACTGAAACAAAACCCCTGGACAAACAACAACCTTGAGAGTAAGTTCCTCTGGAAAGCAAGTTATTAACCTGACGTTTCATCCATTTGGCCCAGTACAGTTTCAGTGGTAAATATACTCTTTGGTTGCTTTCCTTCAGGATTTCTATAGACTTTACTCATTTTCCCTAACAACTACTTGCTATAGTTTAAAGGATTCCATCTTACTATATAACTTTTTACTTCCTAGCTCAAAACAGACAGAAGCACTATGTTGGGCCACTGGCAGTGAAGAGACTGCAGTTTCCAAGTATTTTGGAGCCAGTTAATTTACAAGATTTCTATGTAAGAGATGTCATTTAGTGTGGTAGTGCTAACAACAGTGCCATGAGGAACCAGTTAGAAGGACTTCAGTATTTCAGCCTGTGTTCATGTCACGATAAGCCAGTGCTTAGCACCTACAGGCAGCTCCCTGATATGATTCACACCCAAACTTGGCCTAATCTCAAGCTTGATCTCCAATCCATCAGACCACAGAGTCAGATGGGAGAAGGAAGTATTTCCCCCCCACTATCTGAAGGCAACCAGCAGAAAAGGGAGGAGACTACTGTAAAGCCAGAATCAAGATGTAACAACACAGCTCTTCCATGCTATCATTCACCAATTAGCACTACAAGACACTGTGCCTAGTTTCAGCTTTAAGGCTTCTCATAACAATGTGTTTATGCACATCCTTACACATTTAAAGAAGTGGGTCAAATTAACATAAGCTGATTAAAGTTCCTTAACTTCAAAAGTGACAGGCAAGTTGGGGTTCATTTTGATACCCTTCCTGCCACACCCTGGATGGGCCTGATTTTCATGACATTCCATCTCTCAAAACAGCCAGCCAGAGCTGCGGGTCACCCTGGAGAGCATGGGATGCACTATGCCAAGCACCATGTGCTCATCTTCAAATCCCAACCAGCTCGTTTCCTTCTCAACTGTGCAATTCTGAGCATGGAAACTAGCTCGAGGTACCATACAACAGGCCTACCTTGTGCTCCAGAGTGTGGCACCCAGAGAGTTGTCCTCCTCTTTTTGCTGAGCACAGATACTAAACCCTCAGTGCCCACCAAAGGCTGCAGCCTTTCATAGCATACACCTCATAGGAAAACTACGCCCTGACACACAGCAGCTCCAGGTATCAGAGCTCAAAGAGCACTCACTCTGCCAAAAGTATACTTCTCACCACTGCTAAAAGAATTGGCTGTACAGATTTGAAACCCTAAGGTTTTATACTACATTACCTGCCTACGATAAACACCCCCAAAAACAGTCATAAGAAACGTTAAGGAGAAAGACACTTACTTTAGTCAAATCATGTGGGCAAACTGCACAGACAGAGAGATAAGGATAACCTATATGCTGTGTATACCAGGGAAACACCTCTGGGCAGGGGCACCATTAAAGCAGATCTGGCTGGAGCATTCAGCTCCAAGCTAGTGTGGCTTGTATTAGTTAAGGTAATGAAGAAATCTACGCCAGGGCCAAGATAAATTTGTTTTTAACATGAAAGCATAACTCCACTCTAGCTAAACTTTTTATTTGTTAGTTTTACCAGTCAAAATACATAAACAAGAAAATTATTACATATGTAACCGACAGCTGCAATACAGCAAATTCAATACAGCAAAGGTTTGTACATCTCCTACATAACCAGACCCATATACTCAAGCTGTTGTAAGAAATACATTAGCACATACTGCTAGTTTTCTATTTCACTCATAACCCAGGAAATTGTAATTAATTTCAGAGGCCTGCAATGCTCCAGTTCTGAGCTTCCCCAGACTTCTGAAGTGTTGGGCGAGAAGAGGGAAAGGCTTTATTCTCCTCAAGCTCTGAACAGATGGTGATGCCTGACAGGAGAGGTCACAGTGTAGAGGCAGAGGGTGCAATTCCAGAGCTAACTTAAACTGGAACTGAGCCCAGACTCCTCCTGCATAGGGTGTTCTCATGCTTGTATCTCCCCTGCCCCACTCTTGTGTCACCAGTGCAATCCTAAGGCAATACAGTGAAGCAGGGAACCGATCCAGCTGAAAGCTCATCATTGGCAGTTTAGTGCGTGCTAAAATATATGTAATTATTGATGGTGCAAACTTGTACATAAGAGTCAGCAACATCCCTGAAGAAGTATCAGGGGACACGTTGCCCCAAAGACCAACAAAACTGCTTTAGCAGTTACATGAATTGTTCATCCGTATTTGAATTATCTTCCTGCTTATGCAGACTCACGAAGCACATTGCCAGTATTTATCAATGCACTCCATCCCTAAAGCAGCCAAATATCGTTATTGCCATCTTTCAGGAGTGGTGTTAAGGACTAGAAAAGTAATTCTGCATAGCACGTGGAGCTGTGTCTCTCATTTCACTAGAGCCTGTAGGCAAAGTAAAGGAGGAAGGATCTGCAGTGTTACAACATAGAACACGTGTAACACTATATAATATTTGTGTCATGCTGCACAACTATATATGGGTTAATTATAAATACTGTTATAAAGTGCTCTATAGAAACATTAAATTGGTACCCTCAACCAAATACCATCACAGGCTAAGGAAGAAAGTAGTGAGGACAGCAGGGAGGATTTCTATGGAAAATACCATCTATAAAGACAGGAACTACTCTGAATCAAATGTAAGACCAGTATCTTTCTTTCTCTCCTCTGCCCAGGAGCTGGCCCTGCTGGTCAGGTCTACCACCATCCACCCAATACTGCACACAGCCAGCTGTCTTTAACTGGGTGACAGCTTTAGAAAGACCTACTGCCTTTAGCCACAGGTTCCAGGCACTGTGCCTGGAGCACCAGCCAAAACAGGGGGCTGCAGTGCTGGCTGGTGCCTTACATGTCAGTTTACCCTGTTCAGGGGGGACAGACTCTCTCCTTCCCCACCACTGCAGCCTCTCCTCTGGCCGGGTCCAGCACAACCCGCCACCCCTCAGCTCCCAGCCAACCTGCCAAACAGAGCACAGGCTCCCTCCCTTCAGCAGCAAGAGGCAGGTGATGAGGGCTTCCTGCACCCCTGCCACCCCAGGCCTCTGTGTGCAGCGGTGCATGTGCTGCACCAAGAGAGACAGCCCGGTACAACAAATGAGATTCAACGTGAGGATTACGGTGCTGCTTTCATGTCTGGCCTTTAAAGGTCTCCAGACAAAATCCGTACCAGTGCTGAACTAAGCCTCATAAATGTAACTGCTGAATGCATTTTATGGCCATAATTCCCAGGGTCTTTGAAAACAATGCATTCTGTTAAAATATCATCTGAACCAAACAGGCTCTTCAACCACCCCACAAAGCCCTGTTTGACGAGCCACATTCCAGGAAGCACAGCTCAGTATGATTTTATCTGTGCCCTGTCAGGCCCCTTGTGCCTTTTGTTGAGAAACTAATACAGCTCCACAACAGCGGAGGAAATATTCCTCTCTAAAAGCATGCAGCCAGGAAAAAACATAACAAACCTGAGTCAGTGTTACAAGAAGAACCACCATACCAAGTTTCTCCCAGTGTTATGCTTTCTGTTTTCTCCCTTCAATGAACTAAATGCTTCCCTCCTACAACTGAGTCTCTTTTTTCAGGCCACTTGTAGTGACCAAAACATTTGTAATGGTAAGGCAAAAAATACAATGTACATGTTCAGATGCATCCTCTTCAACCTCCAATGTCTGTGTATTGCTCAGTTTGCTTTTAAGTCCTTAGTCATGACAATCATCACACTGACGTCAGTGGGAGGCCTCACAAGAGAGAAGGATTTCTCCGGAGGGCAGGATGCTTACACCTCAGGATGAATTTTATTTTTCATGTCTGTGTAGGCCCATACAAGCAAACAGCATATGTCCTCTAATAACAATGCACATCCAGGAGGGAAAAGTCAATAGCAAAGAAAAAGAAGTCCTACCTCTGCTTTTCAAGTACTCATAAACCTCTGCATGATCACAACACAATGGCTGAAGCAGGTTAAACAAAAGGTCCATGTACCTGCTATGCTTTCTTTGATAGCTGCTAACTAACACAGCAGACTTACAGGAGAGCATTAGGCAGTGATCAGTAACATTCTGCTGCAGGCTCTCTAGACAACTTACAGATATAATATGACAGAAACTCTGCTGCTAGGGCAGCAGCAGTATTTTTGTGTTTAATAGCTCCAAATCAGGTTTTATATGATTTTTCTGTTTTGGAATGAGCTCCGCTTTTGAAACTCCTACCTAAATATATTTGGCAATGTATTATCACTTAAATACTTCTTGTATGAAAAAATGCATGCTCCTTGGTTCTGAAACTGCCATCTGAGGTACCTTAGCTTTATTATGAGCAAAAGTAAGTGGTTGTTTCCAATGTACTTTGTTCATGACGCTCACAGTATGTAGAGCTCTGTATCTGTAGTCTCTTTTCCAGGATGAAGAACCTTCCCCTTGTAAGTCTGTAGTTGTTTAGAAGTCATCCCATACCTGGGGCTGTTTCTGTCACCCCACACTGTGCCCTTCCAGTACCACTAAGACAAGACAGAATCACAGAATCACAGAATCCCGAGGGTTGGAAGGGACCTCGAAAGATCATTTAGTCGAACCCCCCTGCAAGATCAGGGTAACCTAGAGCACATCACACAGGAACTTGTCCAGGCAGGCCTTGAATATCCGCAACGTAGGAGACCCCACAACCCCCCTGGGCAACCTGTTCCAGTGCTCTGTCACTCTTACAGTAAAGAAGCTCTTCCTGATGTTCACATGGAACCTCCTATGCTCCAGTTTACACCCATTGCCCCTTGTCCTATCACTGGACATCACTGAAAAAAGCCTAGCTCCATCATCCTGACACCCACCCTTTACATATTTGTAAACACTGATGTGGTCACCCCTCAGTCTCCTCTTCTCCAAGCTAAAGAGACCCAGCTCCCTCAGCCTCTCCTCATAAGGGAGGTGTTCCACTCCCTTAATCATCTCTGTGGCTCTGCGCTGGACTCTTTCAAGCAATTCCCTGCCCTTCTTGAACTGGGGGGCCCAGAACTGGACACAATATTCCAGATGTGGCCTCACCAAGGCAGAGTAGAGGGGGAGGAGAACCTCTCTTGCCCTACTAACCACACCCTTTCTAATGCACCCTAGGATGCCAGTTGCCTTCTTGGCCACAAGGGCACATTGCTGGCTCATGGTCATCCTCCTATCCACCAGGACCCCCAGGTCCCTTTCCCCTTCACTCCTTTCCAGCAGGTCAACCCCCAACCTGTACTGGTACATGGGGTTGTTCTTCCCCAGATACAAGACTCTACACTTGCTCTTGTCGTATTTCATCAAGTTTCTCCCTGCCCAACTCTCCAGCCTGTCCAGGTCCCGCTGAATGGCAACACAGCCTTCTGGTGTGTCAGCCACTCCTCCCAGTTTAGTGTCATCAGTGAACTTGCTGAGGGTACACTCAGTTTCCTCATCCAGGTCGTTGATGAAAATATTAAACAGCACTGGTCCCAGCACCAACCCCTGAGGGACTCCACTAGTCACAGACCTCCAGCTAGATTCTGCCCCATTGACCACAACTCTCTGCCTTCTTCCTTTTAACCAGTTCTTGATCCACCTCACTGCCTGATTGTCAAGCCCACACTTGCTTAGCTTATCTATGAGAATGCTGTGGGAGACAGTATCAAATGCCTTACTGAAATCAAGAAAAACCACATCTACCACTCTACCATCATCCCTCCACCTAGTTACTTCCTCATAGAAGGCTATAACATTGGTCAAACATGACTTCCCCTTCATATAACCATGTTGGCTGTTAGCTGGCTAAGACCTGGCTAAGACGAGGCTAAACCATGTTGGCTGTTAACCTGGCTAAGACGAGGTGGTCACCCTTTGAGATCTGTTTAATGATTTCTTAGAGGGCTACTGACTAAAGCTTCATTCCTGCAAAGAGGGAGCAGAATCAGAGTGTTTGCACATCTTATTACTTCAGTGCCCAATGCAGTTGTAATGACAATGTAAAATGATCACTTTTTTCTTCACTCTCTCTCCACTTAATTTTTAGTTTTGATATCACTGAGCCCAGGAATTGAAGATTGAATTTGACAGCGAGACACCCACTGAGCTGCAACTGCATCCAAAACAGCCAGCCAGCATGCTGGCTTCTCAAGACTGAAACCCCATTGCTGTCTATGGTGTCATACAGCTGCCAAACCAGGTGGATGGGATGGGAAGAGCCTCCCAAACATCTTCTCACTGCACTGCTGACTGGCACACATAGCTGTTCTGGAGCAGGCACTGACATTCACTCTTCACACGTCCTCAGTCAGCAGATTTACAAAAACCACCCCAAAACACTTTCCCCAGAGTTTGTGCACAAAGTTAAGTGTTTCAACCCGTGGAAGCTGAGGCTGTTGAGCTAAAGAACAATGTGCTTTGCACTCTCTCACAGCTAGTTTATTCACAAAACACAGCCTGATGGTCAGCATCCCTTTGGAGCCATGGTGGCGAGGTGAAGCAATCCCTAACCCATCAACCACTACTGCACTGTCAACCCCTATCTTCTACACAGTGTGAGACCGTGCTGCTGTGGTCTTCACAATTCAGTTGCTGCTCTAAGGAGGGGATAAAAATTGAACCCCTTACACATTAGGATTGGCTTGCACAGTTCTCCATGCTGTTGCGTTTCCATATAGTACCTCAGTAGCTCTCTCCCTCCATTTAGGTTTTCACTTCTGGCTTCACCTGCTGGATTGGTTGGAGCAGATTTTCTACAATAGCTCAAGCAAGACCTAAAACCTGCTTGGTGAATATCACTACAGAACAGTTACAGGATTCCTTGACTTATTTATATAAGTGGGGATCTTACTTCCTTATAATATGACCTTACTTTTGGCTGAATAAAAACAAAAGTGGTTTACATCATTCTGTAAGCTGAGATCTTCATTACTTGTCTGCACTTCCCTATGCAAACTCTACCAACAAAACCCTGCATTATCAACAATAGGTAGGGGAAGACAGGAACAGGTCTCATTGTTCATACGTACATGTTAAGCAATTCATTTCAAAATGTCAGATTTTAAATCCACTTAGCAGGTTAATTCAGTACAATGCGAGTTTTCTGGATTTTGCTTTTAATCAAAAAGAAACAAATTACTAGTTCAAACAATTTAGAGAAATCCAAGCATATTATATAATAACTGTTTGGGTTTTTTTTATCATGAAAACAAATAACCCTATCAAAACAAAATGCCCAAGCTGACAAATTTACCAGTGGTTAAACCATACTAAGTAGGAATTATATTTTTAGAGTTTAATACTCTCAAGTATTAACCTAATACAAAGCCCCCAAACAAATTGTCCCCTGCCAGCCTATAGCTAACATCAAAACAACCTGACCTAGGGCATCAGGTCAACTAACTAGGGCTATGCTTTTTGGGCCCTTTTTAAACACTGAAGGGGGCCTTATGCCTTATATGCCTTACAGAATCAACCCTGTTTTCCAAGTTTTGTTAAAAACCAACATTACTGTTTCAGAGTGCTGCAGCCAGCTTCCTGAACTCTCCTGAGAGTTACTGCTCAGCAGTGGAGGCTTTCAAAACACCTGAGCAGATACTGCCTTACCACCTCTGCTCCCACACAGAGCCACCTTCCCTTTCCACACACCCCATCACACAAGAGGAGATATCCTGCTTTTCAGGATGCATGCTCAACCCCAGAACATCACTGCTACTATTGTACCATCATTATTATTGTATAATTATACCAAGCATCTCCCTGTCCTGGGTTCAGCAGTAGCAGTAATTTTTCTCCTTCTTAGTAGCTGGTGCAGTGCTGTGGTTTTGACTTTCAGCCTGGGAACAGCACTGATAACACCGATAGTTTTAGTCGTTGCTCGGTAATGTTTACCCTGACCAAGTACTTTGCGAGTCTCATGCTCTGCCAGGGAGGAGGGAAAGCAGGGAGGAAACAGAGACAGGACACCTGACCCAAACTAGCCAAAGAGGTATTTCATACCACAGCATGTCATGCCCAGGATGGAAACTGGGGGCAGTTACCCAGAAGGGCTAGATCACAGCTCAGATCAGGCTGGGTATCAGTTGGTGGGTGGTGAGCAGTTGTATTCTCTTCCCTTGTTATTTCCCTTATCATTATTATTATTGGTGGCAGCAGCAGTGGTTTGTGTTATACCTTAGTTACTGGACTTTTCTTATCTCAATCCCTGGGAGCTACATTCTTTTGATTCTCCTCCCCATTCCTCCAGGAGCAGGGGGGGAAGAAGCAGGGGGAGTGAGTGAATGGCTGCGTGGTTTTCTGGATTGCCGGTTGGGCTTAAACCACGACACTCCCTCTACATTTCAATTAGCTTTCTGGAAATTGCCACTTAGCCTGTTCTCTCCTGATATTGAGAGGCCTGTAACAAATCCTCATCTTCATCTTGTGTTCACTTAAATATGCAGCAGGCAAAACAGTTTTCAATACATAACTTTCATAAACACTACCTCACAGAAACAGCTACTTGTGTACTGGTACATTATCTTCTTGTGTAGGCACATAAATATGTGAGTGCATATATAGTTCTATGCATACATGAACACATAATTGTGGCTTCTCACATATGGATATGGAAGAGAGATTAACTCAACAGTCATTAAATAAGGGACCACTTTGAAGTACTTACAAATGTACTTAGCATAATGCAGTTTGCATCCTGATTGGGGCTTCCAGAAACTACCAGAATATAAACAAATTATAAAGATAATGTTTCTAGAAATAACTGAGACTCCTGTTTTCTGTTTTGCACAGCACCAGTATTTTAACTCCATGACCTGACATCTGATTTTTCCAAAATGTGTGTCGTGACATTTAATTAACATCCTTTCCACACATCACTTCATCTTGCCATCATATCCAAAAGCTGCTCTCTACACAAAATAGCTTGAATCTCTAACTGTGTGTGCATTTATATACACATGTACCCTACAGAAGAATTTGCATGCATTATCAGGTAACTCAATAAAGGACATTAAATCACTGCACTGCAGTCACTGCACCTTTGCCAGGTCTATTTGTACTGGCTTGCCTTGGCTGCGGTATCACAGCAAAGCTGACCCGGCACAAGACTGGGGACTCATCTGCTCTGGATGATGGGGGACCTTGCCCAGCTCAGCGGGAGCTGACTGCCCAACTATTTGGAGCTGCTTCTGCCTCCTCCCCTGGGTACAGCTTCACTAGCTACTACTAAATATGCTCACAGATGTTGTTGCCTGATATCTTTAATGGTCATCTGTGGTCTAAAAAAGTGTTTAAAAGGCATCTAGAAGGGGTGACAGATGACTTCCTGTTAGTTCTACAGAGGCACAGGAATAAATACAGTAAATAATGTATTGTATTTCAGACCCATCTTTTGCATTATGTAAGTAACAAGACTCCTTTCTTGTTCCAAAGAACTTCCAGTCTCTCTTCCAAGCTCCAAAATAGCCAGGAGCATACAATTAAATTTCAAGAGTGGCAGCACAAACTCTCTAAATCATTGCACTAGCTTGCAAACATAGGGATATTTGTATGTGTTGTTTCCAAGATGGCAAGCAGCCTGCACCTACTGCTATCATTACCTAAATCTGTGGCTTCTGATACTTCTCACTTTCCACCCTTATCTATTATTTTCCTTCCTCTCACACTGTAACTCCCTGATGTGCTGGAGTAAAGCTGAAAATCGGACAGTATTTAATAAGCAAAACTGTGCCTGTTTTATTTACTTAGGCAGTTTCTCTGAACTCACTGATCATATTTGCATGCGTGCTCCTCATCTGGACTAGCTGGATGCTACAAACACTCTCATAAATAATTGATGTTTCATTAAAAACATATACTTTGGGAGCCATTCTGTGCCTCAAGACCTTTCCTCTGCTTCTGTTCTCTTCTTTATTACTAAGGACATCTGTAGACAACAGGTTCATTGCTTCTTAAGCGAACATCTGCTATTAAAAGCTATCTCCCAGGTGAGCTGAATCTTGCTTGACTTGGTCACACAAACAGTTTTATTTGCTTCAACAGAACTATTTGTGTGAAGCAGACAGGACTTGACCTCTGCCAATAACTACATGCCATGTCCCTGCAGGCTGCTTTTGATACTTTGGTGATCTCACACATCAAAGTGCTAGTAGTGTAAGCAGAAAGACGGTAAAAGGACTCCAGTTCCTCCTATCTTATACAAGCCTAAAAAAAGAGAGCCAGAAGAGAAGAGACAGTAATCATAAGACTTTCCTCTTACCAAAATGTTTCTATCACATCTCAGTGCCCATTTTGTGCAGATAAATTTCTTCCAATGTTGTTTTTCTTCCCAATGCTTAAAATAGGAGAACACTACAAATTCATCCTTCTCTTGTTGGGCTGCTGCTACCAGTCTGGGGCTAGTGAACAGCAGTCATTGCTGTGCTGGGACACCGTACAGTAAGTGAATGCAAAAGGGAAGCTGTAAAGTAAGTGAGCCTGATCACACCAGCCGGCAAACCTGCAGTCTCTTAAGGGGTGTTACAAGAAACAGGTTTTACACCAAACCCTCCTGCCACTCTGCCTTGCACACATGCATGACTTCATACATTAAAGTAACACAGGGCAGTTTTTCAAATGTTTTAGTTCAAAACTACATATACACAGCATCTCCTTTCTACAGCCAGCTCAGGATGCTGCAATGGACATGCTTGGGTAACATTCTTACTGCTTCATTTGCATTTGTACAAGTGATAAGTGATAAATCTAATGCTTACAAAGAGATTAACCACAGAACAGGCAGTACTGAACAGCTCCTTTCAGCCATAAACCACAACACTGACAACTCAGTTGTAATGCCACATCCTGTTGGAGTTGGACTCCTTCTCTACGTATGGTTTAGTTCAGGCCTGCTTTTTTTGTGTAAGTAAATATTGGAAAACAGCCCACTGCTGCACAGATGGGTACTTACAACATGGGTATACTCCACCTCTTAAAGGGCTGTCCTTGCACGGCTGATTCATTCTGAAATTATCCAAAGATTCAAATGCACTCCAGCCACAGGAGCCGGCTAATTCCTCAGAAAGTGACAGCAAATCCACTGAAGAGCCCTGTTCAGCCTTCCTGGGAAGGAGCAAATTTGCTGCTAATCCTTTTAAGACTCTCCTCCATATATTGGCTAGTCAGGACCAGTGCCATTACAATGAAAAATGTCACTGGTAAAATGTTAGTTGTTTTACTTCTGATGATGATTGCTGTTCTGATACACAACATAGACAAGAATTTTTCTAGGATTTTAAGCAGCTTGGAGTTTTATTTTAATACAGAATTCAACATTTACTCTAGAGGCTTTTTTTTTTGTGGTAGTTAAAACACTTGCAATTAAATGTCTTTAAATTATGAGCTTTGTCAGAAATAGCTGTTCAGGGCACAGGCTTTTGTTAGGACCTTCACTCGGCTGTGTTCTTCCTGAGGACTATTGCACTGGCACTACTTACATGACACTGCAGAGCAGATTCTACCTGCTCTCATACGTTTCCAGCATTCCACCCATAATTACCCCTGGAACAGGTAAGGCCTGCTCATTTCTGGGAAGAGATACCTCATGTGTAAAATGACCACGATAACTGAGCTGGGCTCTCTTGGGGCTGCCAAGCATCATGTACCTCCCACACCCCAGGTTCAGCCAGGGCTGTACTGAATGTCCTGGTTAAGAGGGGTGGCACAGTGGTACCTGGCTTTCTGCAGGCAGGTTCTGTGCATACCCTCCCCGTGCTGCCTGCATTCTGATGGCAGAGGCAGTGACAGAGGCATCTAATGAGGGGAGGATAGCAAGTAAGGGAATGGGAGGCAGGCTGAAAGACAGAGGTTATGGTCTATTTACAGGAGTCCCACTTATCTCACATGGTCAGTTGTCTACACCTCTCCCAGCTCCTTTTAATGGTATTCTACTGTTCAACTGGTACCCAAAACAGAAAAAGAAATGGAAATAACTGGAACACAAGATATGATGTAACTATGGGAAATTACCAACACCCTGACTTGAAATCCCTGTACATCTTTCAGGGGATTACTGATAGCTCTTCTGAAGCCTGAAAGAACTGACACATATTTGGCTTAGAAAACACATACTTCCTCAGGAAAAAAAGCTTATCACTTTCTCATTATCCATCCACCTCCCTTTTTCCATGTTAATATGACAGGGAGGAAAAACAGCTGTCTGACAATTCATTTGCCCTAGTTTATTGGTTTCTCATATGAAGCAATGTTCCCCAGACAGTGATGTCATTTATTTCCATAGCAACTGTATAACGTCAGAGGACTATACCTAAGCAGGTGGAGGAAAACCTCTAGGGAGCAAGAATATCTTATGTTCCTGCAAATCTGCCTGCATCAGGAAAGGGCTTTTGGAAGATGTCTGAAAGATGCTCCAAATGGTCTTATAGAAGACTGAGCAGTGACACTATTATTGACTATTTTTCACTGCTCAAATTCAATTCAGATGTGTAAAGCCAACTCCTTTCTGCTCTGCAGAGCACTACTCTGTACAAGCTGCATTCCCAAAAGTGGCAAAGTGTTTTTCATCAGCCCACTCCAACAACCAAAGTCCTCTCCTCACCCCCCAAAAAGCAGTGCTCATCAAGTTACCATTGTAGCCAGGGTGGTTACCAGCTTTTGAGAAGCAAGATTTACCCTCCAGATCAATACTTTAAACTAAAATCATCCCATCAGTGCCAGCCATATCTATCTATTGCAGGATAAACTTGTGCAGTAGCTGGGTCCAGCCACACAAGGGCTCTGAGTTTTCTCATTCTGCAGAAGAGATAGCACAGAAGGGGTCCAGGGACAGAATTATTTTTTGCATGAATTCTTGATTACACTCATTACCTCTCTCAGAAGATAACCAGAGGTTCAAGTCATCAAAGCCTCCATGGATCAACAAAGTCCTAGATGTGCTATTCAGCAGCCAGGGTATTTGAGCCAATTCTGATGTTTTTTTCCCACCTAGCTGGCCTATTTCTTTTTCCCCTCAAAAGGCATAGAAGTCTCACTCGCAATCACAAGAAAAGGATCTAGAGCCCCTTCTTCACCACCTACTGAAATGTGCTGACAGGGACATATATCAAGGACAGGGACATGTTCCAAGGTCAGCCTTCAAGGGTAGACAGGCCACTGACTCACCCCAAAAGCACTGGCCTCCTGACTCACTGTCTCTTATGCTCATGTGAGTTAGCAGCATGTGAAGGGAAAGAAGACACAAAGGTGCTCAGAGATAATCAGCAGCTGACAGCAGCTGAGTAATGCAGAGCCTTCTCAGCATCCCTGGATTGGGTGCAAACCGGATCCCTTCCATTTTGTCCATCAGCACGCACAGTATCTATTACACCGAGGCAGATGACCAGCTCTTCCTACCATCAGTAAATAGCAAGTAAGTGACTCTACTTCCGTCACTGTAAAATAACCTACACTGATCAAGTATTCCAGGCTGATTTCTGCTTTGTACAGGAAGAGAAATAAAGTAAGCTGCTTTACATGACAAATAGAACTGGAAGAAAAAGTGAAAAATAGCTGTTGTTGCATCTTTTTTCTTCTGTGAAAAACAAGAGATAAACAACTTAAACGAGGTTCAGCTAATGAATTTCTTGTACAACAAAAGCACTTGTCGTGGTTTAAACCAAGTCCCCCAACTCCCGGAGAGTTAGGAAGGAGAATCCAAAGAATGTAGCCCCCACGGATTGAGATAAGAACGGTTTAATAGCTAAGGCATAACACAGAACCCCTACTGCCATTTACTACTACAAATAATAATGATACAGCAAACAGCAAGTGAAAAGAATACAACACCCCACCAGCCACAGACCCATAACTCACTCCACCCTGCCCGGCCGAGCACCATGTGCTCCCTCCTCCATTTTCCTCCAGAGCTCTACCCTCCAGCTTTCTCTTTCCCAGTATACATCCTGGGCATCACGTGCTATGGTATGGAATACCTCATTGCCTAGCCTGGGTCAGGTGTCCTGTCTCTCCTTCCTCCCGGACTCCCCTCCTCCACCTGGCTGGAAAAAAAAAACCTTGAACAAAAAACACCCTCAAAACATGCTCAAACCATGACATTATCCACCCCTTATTCCATACCATTCACATCATGCCCAGATCCCACATTTTCAATACACCATCACTCTTAAGTCCACCCCTCGATCATGAGACATCTCTAAGTTGCATCTCTGGACTGACAGCCTGAAGTATCTGGGCCCACCAAAATCATTCACCGTCCCCTTCAGCACTTCTACAGCTTGCTGCTGGGGACTCCATACAGCTGCCTTCCACCTCCAATGCTTCCAAAGCACTGGAGGGGCCCAGTGGATCAGATACCCGGCTATACTGTCCCACATGCCCTGCCACTCATGACTGTCCAGCCTTGGGAACAGTCTACTGGTGCTCCTATGTACTTGTCTAAACTTAGACAAGACCCAGACCTGACTCTGCTTAACTTTTGGGATCAGACAAAATGGTTGTGGATGGAACACACTCTGTGTGTGTGCCACCATGCCGAAAACCATCACAATCAGCAGGCAGGTCCCAAGGGCACCCAAAAGCCATTCAAAACCATCAGAACTCTCAGATGATGCTGCTGCACTTGTCACTGGGGCTGATGTAGCTGCCCTGCTTGCCAGCTCTCCCACTATCAGCTTCTCTTCTCCCGAGTCCGGATCCTCCTCCTCTGCCTTGCTGGGAAGTGCTGCCTGGTCTCCTGTATCCTGCTGGGGCTCGGCGGGTGACTTCCGGGGAATATTCTCGGATGCTGCGGGGTTCGGAACGGCGGCAGGACTCGGTTCCTCCTCTGCCTTGCTGGGAAGTGCTGCGTAGTCTCCTGCATCCTGCTGGGAGTCGGCGGGCGACTTCCGGGGGACACTCTCGGCCGTCGGAGGGTCGGGAACGGCCGCAGGACTCACCCCCCCCGCCTGATCCCCCTGCTCAGCTACCGCCCTGCTCCGCTCCTCCCCCGCCTGCTCCCGCTGCTCTGCCACAGCCGTTTGGCTCCCCGTGCTGCTCTCCCTGGCAGCCTCAGCTGCCGGCAGCTCCCGGGGCCGCTCCTTCCTGGCTTCACGCAGCTCCACACAGACGACGAGGAGGATAAGGACAAGGACGGCGAAGAGCAGCGGGACGGCCTGGTACAAGTCCAAGTCCACGGCCACGTCCATCCCCCCCTGCTGCCGGAGCCCCACCGTATTACAAGCCTCCGACACAAACACAAACACATCCAATCCATACACCAAGTACCCGGTAAAATCCCAAAACAGCGAGATCCAGAGAAAAACCTCTAAGAGCCAATAAATCAGCATTGTGACAAGAGACTATAAATCCGCTCAGATCTGTTCTTATCTCAATCCCTCGTGCCCCACGTTGGGCGCCAAAAAAAAATGTCGTGGTTTAAACCAAGTCCCCCAACTCCCGGAGAGTTAGGAAGGAGAATCCAAAGAATGTAGCCCCCACGGATTGAGATAAGAACGGTTTAATAGCTAAGGCATAACACAGAACCCCTACTGCCATTTACTACTACAAATAATAATGATACAGCAAACAGCAAGTGAAAAGAATACAACACCCCACCAGCCACAGACCCATAACTCACTCCACCCTGCCCGGCCGAGCACCATGTGCTCCCTCCTCCATTTTCCTCCAGAGCTCTACCCTCCAGCTTTCTCTTTCCCAGTATACATCCTGGGCATCACGTGCTATGGTATGGAATACCTCATTGCCTAGCCTGGGTCAGGTGTCCTGTCTCTCCTTCCTCCCGGACTCCCCTCCTCCACCTGGCTGGAAAAAAAAAAACCTTGAACAAAAAACACCCTCAAAACATGCTCAAACCATGACAGCACTACATGGTAAATGGTTGCCTATTCAGCAGGTTGCTAAATTCACTACCAGGAATTCCTGGTCTAGTTCATCTCAGCAAAGCCTGAAGTGAGGCTGTTGCTTTGAAAAACTTCAAATTGCAACAAGAATCTGGTCTTCGCTTTTCCTATTAGCAAAGTATCTACACCAAGAAGGAATGTTTGGGTAAATTCGAGACTTTGATTATTTATTAGCTTGACTAATTAATCTGTAGTTCAGGAGAGGTAGCATTTTCTTTAAAGCAGCCTCAGAACTCATGCAGATACAGAGCAACAACTGACAGCACAACTATATTTTTCTTTTTTTCCCCTATTACCACACATTAGGCTGTGCATAAAACTTCGTTTCAACATGCAAATACTTTCCCATTGAGGTAACACAGTATGGGTTCAGATTATTGCTGCCAGTAACCAGTGTTTGCTATTTTTATGATCTCTGCATCCTTCAGAAGCTTCCCTCTGCTTTATAATTCCCTTGCCCATCCATTCTCGGCTCTCTCCTGCACTTCAACCTGTTGCCAACCATGATTTGATTTATTTTGCTAGTAATGTCCCTTCTGTGCCTTTCAGTCTGTGCTTAAGCATAAACTATACTGACAGCTAGAGAGACTTGACTGACAGTTCCCCATGTTTCCCTTCCTGAGCCGTTCCTGTGAATGTTGGGTATAGTCTCATGAAGGCACACAGATGAGGAGCTGACACCACTAAAGATGCTACAGTGGCAGGCAGCCTCCTGAAATACTCTGTGTATATTACTACACTCTCAGATGAGTCCCAGATACAATATTAAGATTATTCAGCTGATGGTCCCTGCATGATTGCATTGGAGAACACAGAACAGATGTAAAAAGGACTAGTAACCAGTCATACCATGAAATGCTGTTCTACCTGCAGAAGAATATATAATTCTCCACATAATCCCCTGGATCAGTTTCATGAGTTGACTAATATTTTTCTACATTAACTCCTTTTTTTGTATGCAAATCGTACCAGTCATCCTGCACGCTGAGGTGTTCAGCCTGTTGTTGTTATACACCTACTGCTAGAAGGTGCCAGCCACCCTTGAGGGAAAAGCCTGCTGGGCTGCCTCCCTTTCCTCCTTTTCCCAGGTGCCCAAGGACTGACTGGTCAGCTAGGAGTGGAGATCAAGAGAAAGAACTTTCTGCTCTTCTGGCTGAAGAAGAGGTGTTACAGAAAGACAATGAGAGCTGCTCCTCCTGCATTTGCAGAAATGATACTGCAGAGATCTGTGCCAGACAGTAACCAGGGCGGACACAGCAAGAGGAGTATCTTCCCAGCTTCCAGAGGAGGCTGGGTGTCTGGACACGATGCCTGGGAACTGATGCAGAGGCTCAGGCACTGCTTAGAGGACCACCACATGATAGGATGCCCTGGGGCTGGCCAAGGAGTGTATTCTGAGGGCTAAGTGTTACCCTCAACCAGAAACATATCTGCAATGGCATCACTAAACGATGATCATAGTGATGATATTCAGACACACCAAGACACTGATTTTCCAAACAGAAACCTAGACCTAGACAAGGAGTTATTATCTGGACAGCTTTTCAAACTCAGTTTCCATTAGCCCTACTGAAGTTTATTCCTGCTAAGTTTTTGCTACTCTGGCAGTCACCCAGCACAGCTTCTACCTCTGTGCTCAAGCATTGCAGTACCCCCAGACCACATCAGTGAGACAGGAGTGCCTCCCACTATTCACCTGTATCACCTGCTCCATATGGCCTTTACTAAGGCCTGTGGGGTGAAAAATCTTGGTCCACATTTACAAATCATTACTTAACAGATAATTCTTTACAACATAATAGAAATTAATTTCAACTAATTCTTACTTCTAATTAAAATCAAATTTAATTAATGTAATTAATTTGGAATGCAAGAACATACTATCTTTTACCAGCTACTCATTCTCTCCTACATATCACATAAACATCAAACTAATCTGAAACCTCATTCTAACCCTGACTGACATTGGTATACGTCACTGTTACCTCTACTGCTGCAATACAGTCCACCCAGATGTTCCAAGAGCATAATGAATTTCGCAGTCTTTTAACTCATTCTGATACTACCTAGAATGGGAAAGTGGAGCATTTCAAAAGTATTTCCAGATCTCCATTTATAGAATCATAGAACAGTTAGGGCTGGAAAGGACCTTAAGATCATCTAGTTCCAACCAAAAAATTTAAAACTCCACATGTGGAAAACTATTTTTGTTTGTGCAATTAGCTACAACCCTAAGAATATTTTCCTACTGTATTCACTGAGCAACAGCGAGAGCCCAGCCAAAACAGGAGTAAAACCGAAGTGTGTTCAAGCAAGCCCATTTATGTCTAGTTCTGTTCCTTTGTTTTTGTGAGCAGAAGGACCACATATTATGGACAGCTACCAGCTCCTCAAAACCAAATCAGTTTCTTTCAAAGAACTTTTGTATTTTGTAAACCAATTAAACTGCATGAATAGTACAAGCATGAATAGGCTTCTGTTTTATTCGAATGGTGGTAGTTTGTATTTGTGAAGATGCAAATAGATATGACAAAAAAGGTAACAAATGTACAGTAGAAAATTATGGAGCAGGGAGAAATTTAATTACATGCCTGATTTATTGAAAGTTCAAGATTCTTTTCATACTGCTTCAAATTCGAAAATTCATAGATCACTTCCCTCTGTTTTCCAAATATGTTCAGGAAAATAAGTTTGTTTAATTTGTCCTTCCATGGCTTTTAAAAGGATACAAATAACAGGCAACTGAAATTATTGCTGTGGAAATGCACAACCAGTTCCAAGTCATGAACTAACAAGCTTCCTTTTAATGAAGACTGGATCAGAATCTGCAGTCCTCCCAGAACAGAAAACCCCACAGAATTTAACAGTGCATGATAACCTTCTAAAAAAGGCTTAAAGAAAGCCTAGCCAGCCAGCAGAGCTCTACAACACTGCACTCGATGGAGAGTGTTGCTCTGTCAGCCATCAAACACTGGAAGGCTTTAGAGCAGCTTTTCAGGACACTATTTCATTCTCGTCAGTGAAAGTCTTCCACCAGATTTAAAACAGAATCTCCTGTCAACACACGCAATGGGTTCTGCTGCAGCCTGATCCTGTGGAGCCAATCAGCTCCATCCCTATCACCTCCTCAGGGTGGTGCCCCGGCATTCTTGAGCACCACCCACTAATTCTCATTCACTTCAATCCACTGGGAATTTTTGCTGGATTTAAAACTAAGCAAAAAAAATACTGAGACACCAATATACAAAAATGTATGCAATGCAATAGCCTTCCTCATTTCAAATATATTCAGGATGAGAAGAGTGGTCCAGTTACATGAAGTTTTGCTATACGAGTCTTGAATGAGGACTTCGGTCATCTGGGCCTAGCGATATTCCCATGAAAATCAACTGGAGTTTTATAATAGTAAATAATAAAGAGCTTTATAATAGTAAATGTTCTCCAATTAATACCAATGAACCTTGTAGCATATTAAAGCACATTAGAAGTGAATTAAAGCTGGTGGCACCTATGCAGAAGGCACAGTTATGGTTTTAGACAACCGTGTTTAAAATTTAAACAACAGCTGAGGGTTTGGCCCAGCAAGCATAAAGAAAACTCAACCAAATCCATCATTTCGGGCTTCACAATAGATGTCTGTGGGGTGGAGCAACTGCAGTTCTTAGCTTTCCCTTAGAATTTCCACTGGGTAAAACAGATCTAACCATTATAATGTGATAAAATCAATGCTGTGATGAGGTGTCATGTTGGAAAAACTGGCCAAAGAAAACACTGCTCAAGTGTGCAGTTCTCCTTGGCAGGACCTGCAGATGGTGGCTGTGCTCAGAAAAAGTTGCACCTTCAAGCATGAAACACTGAGGTCCTTTGATTCCTCCAATCCACCTGAGCTACATTTGCATTATTCCTGCTTATCCCTGCAGACAACATCCACATGGTGATGTGCAAGACGTGGCTACCACCAATACTTCTGTGACAGTATCCACAATCACAATCTCAGTCTAGTCACCTTCCACCAGGCCCTGACACTGACAAAACCTGCCATTTAAGAACCAAAATTAAGTCCCACAGCAGAGATGAACCACTTAAAATGAAAATTTCTCTGGGGGTTTTGTGTTATTACTTGTAAATGAAAAGACCCACTAGGAAGACAGGTGACTGCTTAGTATGCTTATGCACTGTGAACGTAACTTTGTCACCAGCCTATTTCCTCTTTTATAACCAAGTTACGTAAAGCTATTATAAAAGTCTATTATCTTTTGGAAGATACAAGGTTCTGTCTTTCAAAATAATATATTCCTGTTCAAACTGCAAATATTCAGAGTGGCATAAAAAGCATTCTTTTACACTTCAGCTACTTAATGGCATGCTAACATGGCTAAATCATGTACACACTGAAGAGCATACATGTGTAATTTAGCAGTTTATTTAAAGTTTCCTGCTTGCACAAATGAAGGAAAAACTGAATTGAGGAACTACATAGAAGTAATTGATAATTCTGTCTTAAAAGCGTCAATGCTAACATAATTTAACACTCCTTTATTTAGATTTGGTGTTACAGTTTTGGGCCATAACACATCTGACAATCCATTTCAGGGGCATGCTTGGCACATGAGGGAGTACCTATGGAAGCTCAGTGTGCCTCTCCAGGCATCCTCCACAGACCTCATGGGCTACTTCTTGTGAGTCCACTAGAGGCTACAGGACAAGTAAATCTGATGCAGGCAGCTCACCGGCACTAGCCACATCTGCCTCTCCACTGGAGAGATGTTGTATGTCTGCAAACTGAAAAGGACTGAGAACCTGTCTCATGTTTTAGGGTGTCTGCTGAAGTCACCCAGAGCTGGAGCAGCACAATACAGCTCAGTACAGTCACTCGCATTACCTGAGAAAAGGTAGGTCCTTTAGCATAGAAGAGAAAACAGCAAGAAAAAGCCCTCCATTATAGTCACATCGATTGGTAATACATACTTTCTGCACAGAGAAAAGGTAGGTATTACTATCTTCCACACAGTATAACTTCTTAATTACAAGCTCTGCTCCTTCCCTTCTTCCTTCCTACATTTCTCTATAGGTATTTCCAAGTATGTATACAGCCACAAGGTGAAATCTTGCCTCTCCCAGTGCTGGTGGGAAATCTGCCCTTGACTCCAATGGGATCATTATTTCATTCTTTTTTGGGAGGGATCTTTGTCCGAGTCCTGCAGGATTTGGTCCAGGAAGAGCTAGTACTCTTGTCAGCAGCACAATGCCTCCCCTTCCTTAATTTCCATAATAACTCAGAGACAGCAATGCTTCTTTTGCTTTTTTTTCCTATTCTAACCATGATAGATATCTTGTGGAGGCTGAGCATTGCCTCTGCAACATGATCTCTGGAGTAATTGCAGAATTTTATGGCCTTATGTTCCCCAAACAGCCTGTGTATACAGGCGATGCTGCCTGCACAGAATTTGACAATATTTCTTTAAAGTTGCTGGTATTACACTTTCGTAGATATTAATTCCAGTTCTTTTCACGCTTACAAGTTAAAACCTTCTCTTTGGATAAAGGGGCAGATCATCAAAAAGGGCAGTTCTAGTCAGCAGTCTTATTAATAATGTCAACCCTAATAACACAGTCGCTTCCATACGGTTTCCAACTCAGTAACTTCACTCACATTCACTCAAATAAACATTCTTGTATGTGGGTAGTCAGCAAATATCGATTAGCTCCTCCACTGTATTTTGTCTTTATAAGCTAGTAAATACCAGTGAAATTACATATTTGCCTGCAACAAAGCAGAATCCAGTACTCATCTTCCAAACTGCTCAGACCCCTTCCAATTTCCAGTTGCTTATTGAACCCTGGACACTTCCACAGGTGTTTTCCTCGATTAAGCCATAGAATTATAGAACGGTTTGGGTTGGAAAGGACCTTAAGATCATCTAGTTCCAAACCCCCTGCCATGGGCAGGGACACCTCACACTAAACAATGTCATCCAGGACTCCATCCAGCCTGGCCTTGGACACTGCCAGGCATGAAGCATTTGCCACTTCCTTGGGCAATCTGTTCCAGTGCTTTTCCTGACCCTCACAGTAAAGAATTTCTTCCTTATATCTAATCTAAACTTCCCCTGTTAAAGTTCGAACCCATTACCCTTTAATTTAGCTAAAACACAAGTCAGGAACACCTACAATAACCATTTCCATCAGGACTGACACCAGCTGAAGGAATCTTATATAGCAATTGCAGCCTAGTATTTCAATGCTATAAGGAAATCATCAGATATACCAATACCCTGCCTTAACCTCGGTTAAGTAGAAATTACTCTGGTACCATAGATTTCCAAATCCACAACCCTCATTAAAAACAAAACCAAAATATACATACAGTAGAAGAGCAGAATAGCTCGAGGGAGATACCATCTCTACCAGATTCACAAACATAACATTTAAGCCACTCTGCAGAGGAGGATTTGCGATAGAGAGCTACAGCACAGAAAGAAGTGTCAGCTCACACCATACTGCAATTTCAACATGATCCCACGTTGGAACCTAGACTGGTTTAATAGGAGAAGGACCTTCCAAAGCCTCCTTTTCAAAAGCTCTGTCTGCCAACTACTGTTTTGCAGACTAGCAATGACCAAAAATCAGTTAGCACTTGTCTGGAAGTAACGGACAGGCTTTGCAGAAAGTGTTGCAGAAGCCCTGGGTACTGCATGCACAGAGCTGAATACCTAACACCTTCTACTAGAGAAAGCTGAAGCCTCTTCAAGAAAGTGCTTACCCGTAACTATCTTTTCCCCACTGCCTCACACTAACCTGCAAGAGCTGCTGAACAAACAGCAGATGTTATCTGCCATCAGTGCTTTAGTAGGTAGCAGGAGTGTGTGAAGGGTCCTGCTCACTCTCCCCAGAAATCTTCAATGGTGAAAACAATAAAGCTTTTCTGCCTTGTCTGTAACCAAAGCAGATACCTTTTTTGGTTCCTTCATTTCCATAAGACAAAAATTGAAACATATCAACCAGAAACACTATGAAATATTTGCATTCAAGAGAATAAAATCAACTGATTCTTCAATGGAAGACGCAAAGTAATCCAACTTACCTCTCTGCACTCATGATCCAGTGTGCTGTATTAACGCATGTACAACACACCCACATCCCCTCCTGGGCTGCTGCTGTATGGCCCATATCCCTTAAACCTGCAACCTATACCCCTGAACTTAAACCTTCAGCACTACCTGTGCACTCTGCATGGACATGTGAACTTTCAACTCTGCAGCTGGAATCAACCAGCCAAGTGTAAGGCTTCACACATTCTGTGAGGATGATAAGTTGTGATGATTACTCTGCATTTCCAGCCAGCACTTGCATATTCCTTAACAATGAAGGTGCCAAAAGGCATGGCTCAGAGCCAGAGGAAGAACTGCCATAATTCTTAGCAGCTTTCACATTCAGCACATACGTTCTGCTACATTACAGAAAAGGTCCAAAGGCTCTATAGAGACAAAGCTTCTCTTATTCTGTGCTGTGCTGTATATCATACTGTAAAACAGAAATGCCAGAAAGGTCATTTTACATGTTTACATTACAGAGCAGACCAAGGTCTTGAATCTCATCAAATTATGTTGTGTGAGAGAAAACCATAGTTCTAGCAACCTCAAGGTAAGATGCTGTCCCTCCCTGCAGGAAAAACACATGAGAATGCCCAGGCATGTGCATGGGCAGGTTTCACTACAGCCTAGCTCAAATACAGTTTCTCATAATTTGTGGGTTTAAGAACAGCTTACTGAACACCCTGAGGAAGTGTGGGTATTGCAGCCCAGTTTAGTGCTGGAGCAGACTTCCCCAAAATAAGAGAAGACTGCAGCTCCCAGCTCATCAGGTTGGTATGGAAAAGTTTTTGGCAAGTGTTTCAAAAACTTCTAGTACTTGAAGTTTATTTCATTACCAGCAAATCAACATGAATTTTTCAGACAAACTGGAGAAGGAGCGTAGTTGGCACTGAAGGAGACTTGCTGAAGGACATAAAAGGATAGGGCATAGTGTACTTACTCCTTTTCTGAAACCTTCCAACCGAAGAGGGATACTGTCCTCTGATTTGTACATATTAAAGTTATGGCCTTTAAAGTAGGCATTTGTCTATGCTGCCTGATGGAAGTAAGACACCACATACAGACAAATATCATATCTACACAAACAAAGCACAAATAATTGTGCACTAATGCTGCAAAAATCTGCTATATTAAAAAAACAGGATGAGTAATTCTTTGAGTACTGACCTGAAAGCAGTCCTCAGTATTTCACTTCAACACATTCATTAAGAATTCATTTTCTTAAGCTTTCACACAAGCAAAATTAATGGATATTGCTGAAACAATAGTATGATTTGATCTTTACAATACTAACTAAAAAGCCTGTAAAGCACAAGAGCAAGCAGCAGTGAGGCTGGGATCTAGAAAGCACCAGGCTTCCTATTACACGCAATTAAATTCTTATTCATGTCATGTAGTCACTTTTAATCTCTTTAAGGCAATACTGCAGTATGAGAAGTAATAAATTTGCTTTTATGAGAAAGCTTCTGATGTATCCTTGGTTGCCAGGAATTAAAACTGTTTATGAAAAACTAATTTACCCCAAAAGTTTATATGAAGTATAGATCTTCATGGATATCAACCATATGAACAATTCAGAACAGACGGAAACACAAATATGCTGAAGTTCAATAATAATCCCTCATATTCCTGGGACCTTTAATCTACAGTTTGTAAAGCTTATATTTGTATTACAGTTTCTGCTGTTTTATAATAGTTTATATCTTTTCAATTCTTCCACTACTGGTGAGATCCTGTTCATAATGCACAACTGACAGTATGCAGTTCTGTGTTTTAAAACCTGGAACTTCACTATGAACTCTGTTGCCTTCCCATCAAATAGCTGACACAAAACCTGCAACAAAATTAATCATAATCTACATGTCTTTGACAACAAAAAGCAGTTTTCTTAATTCAAGATTTAACAAGAGTATGGGCTCATATATCTCTCTTCTCCTAAACAGGGCAAGTTCAGGTTAGGCATAAGGAAGAAGTCCTTTACTGTGAGGGTGGTGAGGCACTGGGATGGATTGCCCAAGGAAGTTGTGAATGCTCCACCCCTGGCAGTGTTCAAGGCCAGGTTGGACAGAGCCTTGGGTGACACGGTTTAGAGTGAGGTGTCCCTGCCAATGGCAGGGGGGTTGGAACTAGATGATCTTAAGGTCCTCTCCAACCCTAACTATTCTGTGATTCTGTGATCTCAGTGAGACCTGCACCAGATTTAATCATTCCAACTCCATCACCCCCTCAGCACCTTGTGATAACCTGTCTTTTCATACAATCCTAATCCCAACCCTAACCCCAGCTGTCTCCGTGCAGGTCACACCCAACATCAGGCCTATGCACAAGCAAATTCAACACTGCCAACAGCATCCCCAAACCTGGCCCTGCAAATCATAAGTTTATAAAAAAAAAAAATAAACTTCACCTTGCTTCTTTTATCAAAACTTTCCCTTGATTGTGAATCTTACTCCTAGCTATACTTAAATCACCAATACCTCTGTAAAATGATACTTCAGGCATTTATATTTGATGCCATCAGCATTCACATTACCAATGTGATCCATACAGGATTCAAAACTACATTAAACTGCTTATCCTTTTATATCCCACAGACCCTCATCTTCTCAACTACAACTCCAGATCTTGCCTGGAATAAGAAAACAAATGCCATTCACATCTATAGGTGATATTGATGGCTGCCTCACCCACCCTAGCATACAATGTAAGCCTTGAACAGAAACCAAACAATTCTCTCATCCAAAATGGTACAAAAAATATTGTCTGACATTAAACACAATCAAGTACCTGAAAAAAAAAACAAGGCTGAAATAAAGTTTATTTGAACATGCCAAAGCCAGCCCCCACCACAGCTTTGGGATCTGCTATTTTTACACTTGCTCATCCTCTTTTAACAAGCCCTAGCACTAACAATAATGCCAAATGTAATAAATGCCCAAATCACTAATGGTTGCTTACTTCACTAAGAAAATTCAACACATTTCTTCTTCCCAATTCAACCTATAGCCTAAAGCTGAGAACCACAGAAAATTTAGCAAGAAACACAAAATCTCACTCTTCTATTTTCCAAACTTAACCTTAACAAACTCTAACTCCAGCCTTAAGGTACTCGGATCACCAGCAGCTATGCTGAAGGTAAACTGGCACATTCACCTCCAGCAACAGCTCTCATCCCATTTTCTGCACCTTTCTCACCACCACGGCCTCAATGCCCACATCTACAACAAACCTAACACCCTGAAGTCCCTCCTGTCAAAGCTAGCTCTGGTGCCACACTAAGTGCTCCTGGAGGGAATTCAGCAAGAAATTGATTGTCATCTTCTCAAGGGGAGAAAGTGTTGCAGCTCTGACACCAGCCTAGAAGGAAAAAGGGGACCAGAGAAAGAACACAGAGACTTTGATGAATTTGTCATTACTTTAGACCTAAAGCAGGGAGCAACTGTCAAGAGCCTGCCAGTGTTCCGAAGCTATGGAAATTCTCTGTGCATTTCCACATGCTTCCAGCCCTTTGGCAGGATGATTAATAGCCCTCTCTCACAGCTCTGTGCCAATGGAAAGATAACAGCAGTGACAGATCACTGTGGCTGAGACTCTCCTACTTGCCGACAGCCTTCAGAAAGTTGTAAGTGCTGTGATTTCTTTAATACACAGGTGGGGTGTGTTAGCATCCCTGGCTTCAGTTGGAGCTCACAATTAACAGCTTCACGCAAATAACTATCAGAGGAGCAAAGATCCTTTAACAGTCTGCAAAGCACTGATCAGAGTGAGAACTGGAAGGTCAGTCACCAACTAAGTCATAAACGTTTCATTTGAATTAAAAAATAAATTTGAAAAACAGAGTCTTTTTAAATGCTTTTGCTTTTTTAAATTCAGAGTGTGTAGGACAGATCTGCTGTTTCAGAAGGGACTAAGAGCCTGTGTCCTGGGTTCAGCCTGTCACTTTGCCTTTGGCACATCCCCTTCCGAGCCTAAAGCACTCTGAACTCTCCTAAATCTAAATTCCTAAAGGCATCCTGGTAACTAATAAAGGCAAGTCATTCATGTTATCTTCTTGAAAAACCATTCTTTCAGGTGTCTTCCCTGCTCTAAAATCCTTGCAAATTCAATTTGCATGCTGCATTAGCAGCTCTGCCCTCATGCCGCACTGTTTCCATGAAGCAGTCCTCATTACACAGTTATACAGCTATATTTCCTTCACTTCTGAGCGTACATTGTGCATTTTAATTCATGAATCTGTTTCACATGCCGTTTTGGGTGCGAGACACACACATCAACACTTTGAAGAGCCAGCCTACAACCTTCATATGTGTTCTGTTCAGTTATATTTATGATCCAGCTCTTGAAATTCCTTTCATAAAGCTTTCCTGAAATACCTGAAATCCACCACAGCTTCACCTCAGCAACCATGAAAAGTCTTTTGATCTTAGAAGTAGAAATGACCCTGGAAGCTCATGCAAACTTGAAAAGTTACACATTGATAGGTGGAGAGCAGGGAAGCTGAAATCTAAGAGCTGTATCAAAGGAATGCTTGGTTTTGTGCATGTTTGTGCCTTTCTTCTATCGTTGCTATTTGGACATGGATTTAGAGCTCCTGGCTACCTGCTTCTCTGCTCAGCCTCCAGTACCCCCCTCACACACATGGTTTGGGTGTGCAAGGCAAGTGCCACCCTGCAAACTGGGAACAGGACAGATACCATGAAGGTGCTGCAAGAATTAAGTGTCCCACAAGTAAAGCAGCAACATACGGTAAGAGGCAATTAAGAGTACCATCAACATATTCTCCCAGGTATATATTAGTTGGCTATTTGTGTCCGTACTGGACCAGCAAATGGTGTTTAGAAACCAAATTTAACACAATCTGCAAATAGCCCAGATGCTGCCTGATGCTGCTGATGAAACAGCAAAGGAAAAGCTTGTATGGCAAAATCATCTAAGCAAGCCTGGCAAACTAAGAAGTGACCCTAACCATTTTATATCCTAAGCTTAATACCTAACAACTTAAATTGCCTGTCTTCATTTGCTTACTTTGCATCTTCCTCAGACAAGATTTTCACTTGGGCAATCTGTAAGTTAAGCCAGCACTGTGGCACACCAACACCACTGAAAAACACACATGCAAAGAGGTTGCAGAAACTCTTGAGTGCTTTCCTCGAAGCATTACTCATGACTTGGTACGGATGCCTGCACAAGGGCTGGTGAGAGGGCCTCAAACTTCTCAGTTTTGTGACAAAATACCATTTCTGGACCTCTTCACACCCCAGTAAGGGCAGGCCCAGAATATCAGTCCATGTCTTGCTGTGGCATCTCTACTCTTTTCACCCTGACTTGAAAACCCAGTGTGACCAGATGCATTTTTTGCTGCTCTGCCTAAATACTGACCTGGAACTACACACACTGATAGCCTAATATTTGTTTTTACATGATGCATTTTTAGATTTTCTTACTTGATTTATTATTTCTTTTGATGGCTGTTTTGATTTTGTTCAGCCGCTATTAGGAAACAGTATCCTTTTAAGACTGGGCACAGCAGGTTCAGCTTCCATCACAGCACAGTCCCTCTGATAAAAGACTGGGGGAAATGGTGTTAAACTAGAAAATATTCATTCTCCATCTTCCAATAAGCAAAGCCACAATGTATTGTTATTTGGGCACTGAAGTGCAAGGTGCATGTTGCTACAGTAAGTGTGAGCTCCATCAGAAACAGCAAGCCTCCAAACTCCTTGGTGACTGAGCCAAAGCTGTGGAGCTATGAAGTCAGCAGTAGAGTAGAACACTCTGTAAGCACTGAAAAGTGCTGTCCCATAGAGTGAGGAGCATTTCTCTCACTCAGGAGGAACTCGAGCTCTAATGGGATTGCTCTGACAATGTGACAGAGCACCAGGACAGTGCAAACACAACACCCACCCAGCCCAGATGCAGCTCTGACCACAGACTGAACCCTTCTCTAGTGTACTCATCTTTCAGAAATGGAGGGGTTACAGGCTCCCACACAAATCAGGAAAAAGGCATCTTCGCGGAGGCTTAAAAGAATCTTGCATGCAAGGACCAGCTATTGGTGCTCTTGTTCCTCCAGCAATCAACTAAATATGCTCCTCACAAGTAGCAGCACTTTATAGGCAAATAAAAGACATGACCCCTGCCCCAAGCAGTTTATAGTGGAATGAGAAAACATGGTAAAGTCAGGGAAGTGGAACAAAAGAATTGATACAGCATAATGTCAGGAGGGTGGCTGCTTTCATGGTCCAAGAATCCTGCTATTTCCATCTTTCAAAACACTGGCATAAGCCTTCAGGACCATGCCTGCCCTACTATCACGGACATGCCAGCCTGGCAAGCCTAACTTTCGCATGAATGGTTCCCTTCTCTAAGTCCCTCTTTTCCTTAGTTTACATTGCTATTATTTCCATAAGATCTCATTACATATTAATAACTATTCATCCATTCATTCTGATTCCAGATGAGAAATTCCAGCGACATAGGGGCTGAAATAATGAGATTTTATTCACGGGCCTTAACATTTCACTCATGTTTCCAAGTTCACCATGGTTTTAGAAGCAAGGAGAAAAGAAGCAGCCTGGCACTCAGCCATGCTAACAATTCACTTGGCTTTCCCCAGGACTACAATCTAATTCTGTGCCTGCTTGGATTAACCAAGAGTTTGACTCTTCAATTGTCACCTTATCACTCTGCCAGCTATGTTTTCCAGCCAGCTATCCTTCTCATGCCTTTTTGTCTCCTCCCATTTCAAGCAGGAGAGTTATTCATGACCAATGCATGACGCTTAATCATGATGCAGCCTCTGGTGATTAACAGTCATGAAGCTCAAATAAGGACACCAATGGTAAGCACATTAACCACCATGTGAGAATTTTAAACATTTCACAGTCTTCTGTATTGGAGCTCTGCTTGCTGTCTCTCAGTAAAACATACAGGCCACATGCACTGTAGATTTACAGCCCTGTTGGCTTCAATTGCTTTCACTAAATACAAACATATATCACTGCAAATTCTACATAGCATCTTATTCTTTCTTCCTCTTGCCCTGCCACTATCCTGCATCATGACCCTGGGAGTCATTCAGTGAAAATGAACAGTATTGAGAGTTCAAACTCCTTGACCTGAGCCTTTTATTATCTGGTTGTACAGCCCCATGCTGTCTGATTTCTCTGCTCTTTCTAGCATTCTTTCTCTGGAAAAAGATCAATAATTTTAAACAACATGAAAGGTAACTCTGTGGAAAAACAAATACATATCTATTACCATACCACAGGGCAATTATGTCAATTTAGTGACCCAGGTCCCCAGGCAACGTTTCCTGTCTGATAATAAGAGGACCTAATTAGTAGCCAAGGTCTGAGCATACTTACACTTCAGCTGTGCAAAACGATCATTCTGAATCAAGATGCTCTGTTAAAACAAACAACCTTTTTAAACTTGAAAAAAGTAGTTACAGGGACAAAAGGCTTGTTTATATAGTGAATTATTTTTTCTGAGTCACAAATTGCTGAGATTTTTAACAGCATAAGGCATACATGCAAACAGATCATACTTATCAGTATGTGTTATGCACACATATGGAAACACACACATAATAAAAAGAAGATTCACTTACAGATAGCAGCATTTCCCACATTATTTCATGAATTATTCCATTTTTATCAGCATGTCTTAAATTAAAGCTTGAATAGAATGTGCTTTCTTGCATATATTTGTAAATAAAGATTAGCACATCCTTTACAACCATTTTCCATCCTTCAGTGGCCTGCAGGGTTTATTTTATAGTTTGTCATTAAGGCAACCACAAAATCATAGAATCATAGAATAGTTAGGGTTGGAAAGGACCTTAAGATCATCCAGTTCCAACCCCCCTGCCATGGGCAGGGACACCTCACACTAAACCATGTCACCCAAGGCTTTGTCCAACCTGGCCTTGAACACTGCCAGGGATGGAGCATTCACAACCTCCCTGGGCAACCCATTCCAGTACCTCACCACCCTCACAGTAAAGAATTTCTTCCTTATATCCAGTCTAAACCTCTGCTGTTTAAGTTTTAACCCATTACCCCTTGTCCTATCACTACAGTCCCTAATGAAGAGTCCCTCCCCAGCATCCCTATAGGCACCCCCTTCAGATACTGGAAGGCTGCTATGAGGTCTCCACGCAGCCTTCTCTTCTCCAGGCTGAACAGCCCCAACTTTCTCAGCCTGTCTTCATATGGGAGGTGCTCCAGTCCCCTGATCATCCTCGTGGCCCTCCTCTGGACTTGTTCTAACAGTTCCATGTCCTTTCTCTGTTGAGGACACCAGAACTGCACACAATACTCCAAGTGAGGTCTCACGAGAGCAGAGTAGAGGGGCAGGATCACCTCCTTCATTCTCACAGGCACTGAATCCACACAGTGCTTTACTGGAGCTGGGGCTGGTCACTTGCCTCTCACATACTCCACCTTCAGTCCCACCAAACACACTGCTCATTCTCCATTTCTTAAAGGGCTGACCAATTTCTTTGAATTGATACCCAAAGACACTAACCCACCTGCAAACCTGTGGACCAACTCCTTTCCATCTGGGCATCACCAGGCATTTAACACTTCCCCTTCTGTGTTCAAAGTACTTTAACTTCCCACATACAGTATACTATGCCACCGGCTCTGTTGACTTTTCAGGAAGTCTTTTCATCCTCCCTGCTCCAAATCAGACTTTTTCTGCAACAAGAAGGCAAAAAATCCATCTACTCTTGTTTCTAGTTTCCTCTGTGTATATGCCTCTGTCTTGAACTAGAAGAATATGAGAGAACACTGTAAATGCAATACAGAAACCAAGTTGCCTATATGCTCGTACATGCGTAGAACAACTTGACAATAACCAAGCACATCTCCAGAGAATATCAGCACCTGCAGTTCTAAAGAAGTTATTTTCTATATTTAGACACCACTAGATGATGCTTTCGTGCCCCAGTTCATGAGGATGCCCAGAAAGACAAGAGTCCAGTGTCTTCTTTAAGTTACTGACAGGTGATTTCAATTACAGTAACTTACTCTGTCAAGCATCAGTTTGAGATTAAACTGTAAATGTATCTCACACGGAAAAATACACAAAGTGGACTACAAAGAAAGGCCATGTTCTCAAGGAAGTTCCCTTTGAATAGAAGCATTCCTTAAGCATGGAAAAAACCCACCTTCTCAATTACCTATGCCTGGGAAGCGTCCTTTAGCAAGCCAACCTCTATTTCATTCTGCAGAATCTAAACTCTCTCTGCAAAACATGAGTTAATAATTTTGGTGGGCAAAAGGCAGGCAATTTCCAAATGTTAATGAATACCGGGATCCTTCCAGAGACGGTTGGTATGTCTGGTACCTCCAGTGCTGCCTGTCACTTTGTCAACAGACTAAAATTGGGATGGTTACAGTTCAGATCAGTCAGGTTCCAGCAATACTGGGGGGATGGAGGGGGTGGGGAAGACAGAAATAAACAGAGAACACATCAACTTTAACCCACTGCTTGCAAGAACACCATGCAGTAGATGAGGGCAGATGAAACACTGCAAAAGGGAAAGGTAGGAAGAGCAGGAAGAGTAACACCTTTTCCCAAATTCTAGGACTCAAACCAACTGTGACTGAAGTTGGCACTGCTGTCACAAGGGGAAGAAGGAAAGGGCCTCTGCTTTGCCCCCAGCCCTCTAGCAACCTATTCCCACTTCCTGCACAAGCATTTATGTAACTGTACAGTGAGCTAGAAATAACCCAAACACACAATAAATTACTATAGAGGGAGGCTACAAGGTCACCAAGTAAAAGCAGAGAAAAGAAGGATCATTTCCTCCTCCTCTCCAATAGCTGATGGAGGAAGTTAAAACACCTAAATTGCAACCCCAGGGCACCCACGCTTACCTAACACATGCCATTCCTCCCATGTAGCTGCAAATCCACAGCATCCTAAACAGTCACTCACTGACAAAAGTAGTTCATTAACCATAAAAATGCCAGAAATACTCAGTAGCTCTTTGCATTTAAAGGTTCAGGGCCCATCTCCAGTGCTCTGCATGCAAACATACTGCTTTCAGCCAAGTTTTCAGCCAGGACATCTTTGTATTAGAATGCATGCAAACAGTGACTGCATTTTAAATGGAGCTGTAAGCAACTGGAGATAAAGACACCTCCCTCTTTCCCTACAAAACCTGAGCAGTTTCCACCAATGGAAACAAAACAGGAAGTGAAAAATCAAAGTGTAATAACCTACATGGTGAGCTTTTTGACCTCTTTCTGACCAGTCTATTCCTCCTGACATTTAGCAGACAGCCAAAGCTTATAATGGAGGGTTAGGAGAGAAATGCTTAGGGTATTAACTATCAGGGTTCTGGTACATGGACTTTCACTTGTTCACAAGACAGACAGGTTTTATAGCCAACAGTACTTTGTATCATCTGTTCAAACACTTCTATGTGTAAAAACTAACAGGTAGAGGCAATGAGTATCTGCTAGTCTCAATGGCAGCTCCAAGATTTATTTTTAAACGCTATTTCCTACTTGACCAACATTTGCTTTTTTCCCCTCAATATGCTATGCTTTTCAGAATCTCACATTCAGTCATTTACATGCATCTACTAAAATCCACTTTAAGACCAAAATCCACTTTATCTACTAAAAGAATCCCTAAATCCAGCTTTTGTGACTTGTGCCCAGTCTTCTGGATACAACAACTTAAAAAACACGGAAGCAATTTAATACTTAGGTCCACTGGGACTTGTATACAAATAAATCCACCAGAAAGCTTTGTCCTTATTTTCCTTCTTCCTTACGCTTGGCTAGCTGTGCAACCCCCTGCACAGCTAAAGGCGAGAGAAAGGGGAAGGAGGAAAAGCAGAAAGGAGATGCTCTAATATTAAAGGAAAAGAGTTTTTTGACAAAAGAGCATTTTTGCAACAGACAGCACTTTTGAATTGAAGGAGGAAGTAACATTTATTTCAAATGAGGTTTGCCTTTATCCACATCCTGATGGAAAGGTCCAGCATACAACTGTAGCTCCAAAATGTTTCCACCACACTGGCTTCTTAACCACACTAACAGATGTTTAGACTGTTACCTTGTTTGCAGAGGTTACACCATGGTCTTGCATGCTCATAAGGACAGAGGTCAGTAAATTCTTTGAACCAATGTCATCTTTGTTTTTCCTGCTCATGACCGTATTACCAGGGAGAAAAAAGGGCTGGTTTTAAGCCCTTTAATTTTGCTCCATGGTCTTAATAGCAAAACCTGAGCACTTGCTGCTTACCTTAAAACACTGGGGTTGGGGGGGGGGGGGGGGGGGGGGGGAATTTGGAAGCTTATTCCAAATTCCAGGTGCCAAATTCCTGTTTGGCATCTGAAATTTAGCCACATACTGAGCACCCTGTTGAACAACAGCCAGGCCCTCCAGCAACAGTAGGTATCCCAACAGTCCTCATGCACCCAACAGCAGCAACATGGATGAATAAACACCAGCAACTAGAGAGCAATACAGCTTCAGTGCTCACAACACTGCCAGATATTGAAAGAGGCACTAAACCAGAAGGGTTTTACTCACCGGAATCAATTTAATGACACCTTTTTGTGCCATCTGTACTGAGACTGATTAATATATTCACACCACTGATTTATTTCCCTTCCTTCTACCCTAAATTGCCCATTTCTCTTATTTGAAAGACATAACAGCCTATCCAAAAGACAGAATATTGAAGAAGAGTTTTCCTAGTGGGCCAACCAATCTTAGAGAATTATGAAGTGAGGAAACTTAATTGGACAATTACATGTGGTAAGGCATTTTTTTCCCCACTATAATACGAGTCTTTACTAAACCAGTGTTTATTTCAGCTCAAGGGGATTTGGTTTCCCCAGAACCAGCTTTTTAAAGCCATCATTTTAATCAGCCATTTGCTCCCTTCCCCCCCAGTTTAATTTGAAACAACAGTTCACTTTTCATATATCTTTATAAATGTCATCCCCATCTATGGCTGCTCCCTCAAACGATCACGAGTCACACAGCCCCTTTTCTGCACACAGAGGGTTGTCTTCTACAGAGCATGAGTTCTCCTCAAACTTCACCACTAAATCAGCTCCCATTACTGAAAACACAGTAAATCAGAAACTGCATTTTCTCTCTCTGTAAATACTAAATCCAGTTGTTGAGAGACAGCACTAGGCTTTAAATTGGTTAGTGAGTCATTTCTGCAAAGGCAGTTTGGGTCCCTCTGCCTCACATAAGATTTTCTGGATAATTTTATTTTAGAAGGAAAACAACATCCTTTAAAATCTTAGCAAATGCACTACAGGAGACAGCCTGGCTGTACCACCTCGGACCAGCACAGGGAAGGCTTTTGCTCCTGGATGCACACCCCTCCTTTCAAGAATTAAAACTGGGATTAATGTCTTCCTCACTCTTACTAGTAGTAAAATTAGCCACCTGTTCAGCACCTTTTCCTTTCAGCTCCCCAGCCCAGCTGCGGCAAAGAGACACACAAGAAGCCCAAACTCCCAAGTCCTGCCTGTTTTCCAGGAAGGAATGGGGCAGAAAAAGACCAAGACCCATTCCCCATGTTGCCTCCAGCCTCGGCTAACAAAAGTGCTCCCCAAAGACTCAAAGCCTCATCCCGGGAGGATGCAACTGAGCTTCCTAATGACCAGATCTCTACTTCCTCATTCCTCTCTTGTTGTTACATATGGAAACATCATAAACATAACGGAAGCCTTATATGAAGCTCTTAATGGATTAGACTGCACATCCTTACTGAAGCCCTTGTTAGATCTACATTGCACCTAAATCCCTAAATGTGGTATTACAGATGAATCAAACATAAGAGTAATACAAAGAATATGTTCCAGCAGTTCAAGACCCTGCTTCCACTTCCAAGCAAAACTGTGACTCCTCATCTAAACAGAAGTCTTCCAGGAATATAAACTGCCACTGCAGAAACGGTGAATATTTCTTCCACGTAAAACAAACCAACCTTGTTACATGCATAAAATATTCCAGGTTCCCACACTTTGTCACATTTGTGACGTGGAAAACTGGGACATTATTTCACATAATTCAGAAGACAGAAATAAGAACGTTTCTTTAGTCTGCAGTTAAAGGGGAATTGTTTTCCACTGCTGACAACATATAAAATTGCAGGTTTTATTGGAGTCAGTCTCTACCTTATTGGCCTACTTTAGCTGTTTTCAGTGTAACAAAAATACATTTCAATTTCCCCACAGCCCAGTCTAACAGACCATGGACCAACTAATGCAAGGTAATGGACAGGCAAGCTAAAGTGCATAACAGAGGGCACCTCAGTGATGGAAAGTCTGCTTGTCAATCTTTATAATGATTACATGATAATGACCCTGCTATTTCCATGTTGTCTCTTTTTTAACACACAGGAGATTTCTACAGCAGGAGGTGGGCAACACCACAACCTGAAAATGGTCATAAATTCTCCACATGGTCTGCTGTGATCCAGCCCTAAACCAGGTCAAACTGACATGCAGCCCAACAGGGGAGTCACCCACACAGACCCATCTGCAGGCTGTGCTTGCTGACTCTCTTCAACCTTTGTTTGCTACTGTGCTTTGCTTTTTCCCCTCACTGCTTGTCAGCTCAGGAAGGCATCTTGACTTTCACACCATATGCAGATTACAAGCAATTACTATGGGACCTGTAATCCAGAAGTATTTATTACGGCTTGCACTACCTGCAGTAAGATGAATGTCTGAAGGATCCCACAAGGTGATGTGAAACCAGCCCTCCCACTAATGTGATAAATTAATCCTGTGACTGAAGGTCAGACTGGCAAACACATTTGCCTACAGGAAGCTCTGGTACTGCTGTATTCTATCTCCTGCAATCTCCTTTATTTTTAAAAAGGAACAGTAAAAAGATTTTAGAGCCTGCCTAACTTAAAAAGAGTTACATGCAACAGGAAAGTGGCAAACTGTTCTACATTTCAACTGTAAAGCAAAGCTCAAAGCAAAGCAGTTAGTTTAAGACCCTTACTCCAAGTAGCAGCATGCCAAGTGTCCAGACCTCTGCTCTGCCCTGGGATGGCAAGGCTGCTGCTCCCCAGGCCCCAGAAGCTGGCACTTCATTGCCATTCTCCTGCTTACAGCTGCCATTAATGAGTCCTCCCTCAGCATGTCTCTTCAGTGGTTAAAGCACCTCCCAGGTTCATACATGTTATTCCATGCTCATGCTTAGGTATGGCTGGATACCTACTCTATCCACTATGCATTCACTACTGAGTAGTGAATTTCAAAGAATCTAGAAATGAAGATTTTATGTTGAACACTTGCTTGGCAGAATCACACAGATTTTCACAGATAAAGTTTTTCAGTCCTTGACCAAATGCTTAACAGTCTGGTTCTCAGGCTACAGAAAATTCATCTCTTAAATAAACATGGTGGGGATAAAAACATAACAAAGAACATCCCCCGTGTTTTGTCACAGATGGGCTCTTTCACTCAAGAACATCTACTCAAGCAAAAAGTTATTTTACTTCTAAAGATGCTCACCCAAAGACTGCCAACCAACTTCCCCACCCCATGCCCCAGGCAGCGCTTTGCAGCTCCTCAGCTTTATGATAACAGTGGTTCAGGGAGTCAACAGGAGATGTCTATTGAGTGTGAAAAGTTTATTAGCAAGATGTTTGCTTTTCTCATCATAATTTTTTTACAGTTTCATTGGATCATCTGCCTAATTAATCTCCCCATTTACTATACTCTATTATCCCAACACTGTCAGTAAATATCCAGCAGCCAGACCTATGAGTAATCCACATGGGAAGACTGGAACATTAACTGACTATTCTGCAATTATTCTCTAACGTCAAATGGGTTTCTTAATGTAGGCTCACCCTCTATGATCAGACTCTACAAAAACAGCTTGCTTTCAGTGTCTGGTTCACACTTCTCAATACTCACCCCCATTACAATGCATAAACAACACACAGCCTTTTGCACTTTTGATTCTAAGTTGCAGTTAAAGGCATTCCAGAAACAAGCTCTCTCCTCTGCATAAGACAGGAAAAGAAGCAATACAGACTTATGCTTTGGCCCATAGTATTTTTCAAACTGTTTTTCAAAACAAGTCAGCCATACAAACATCGTTTATAATACCTTGAATCATACTGTCACACCACTCAACATGACCTACCATTACAAATGAAAATCACTTTCAAATGAACATGAGTTAGCTCTTCTGCTCCAAAAGAGAGAGATAAAAAAAGTTTGCTCTTAAAATTTGCTCTTAAAATGACATTACCCAAATATTCTCTAGATTGAAAGATAGCTGTTCCCACATCTCATCACTGCCTAGTAACGTAAGCCAATTATGAAGTCATTTTAATTCACATCTATATGCTGCAGGAAGAGTAAATAAAAATATTATATCTGAACAAGTACATGAAATACATACATTAAGCAATTATTTCAGCAGTTGCAGACTAAACTCTGAGTGAACATCTGTGCTTTTATATAGCCTGCCAAGCCAGGAGGATCTACAGGCTCAATAAGGCAACTGAACAAGGACTGTCAACACTGGAATCTGAAAATGCGAATCTAAAACAGCTTCAAAGGGAACCAGACTCAGGTTTGACTTTCAAGAACACAGTTCTCCACTCAAGTCAGTGCTACATTCATTCCCTGGTCTATAAGAATACATCAACTGGATCCTCAAGAGCAGCTACATTCCCACGTATGAGCTTTCATAAAACGACTGCCCGCAAATCCACCACAGCACCACAGTCACTCCCTCCACAAGCATCCGGTTTCAAACATGTGAGCAGCTAACCAGCCAGCAGCATCTGTGGGATTAACATGCATGTAAAATGTTTATGACCATCCATCAAGTTCTGCAGCCCTTCCACAGAATTTTATTACATGTCCTTTATTACACTTTCAATACTGCACTTGTCTGTCTAAACACTTCTTTTCCCTTAATTGTGTTAGTGGTGAGAAGGAAGAGATTTGTGCATATCCTAGTAAAATGGGTTTCAAACATGAAAAAGAGTGTTGTTTTCTGCTCAAAGAAAACAAGCTCCCATGTTCTCCTCAGCTGTACAACTGGCTAGATTATCTCAGTGTAGCTGGAAGATAAAAATACAGGGCGAGAATGGTCTCCCTCTACATTAATATGAAGTCCAAGGGACAGAAATGTAGACTGCCATTATCAGTTTTTCTCAGGAGCTATCTGAGGCATTGCGGTATTTTTGTACACTAGGAGCGAAATAATTATGATATGCCAGACTTTGCAGTGTGCTCTCTGCTGACATGGTAAACATGGCCTTTTCAAACAGTCTGAGGTTATTCAGCCCATTCTACTACTAGGGCTGGATTGCTCTTGACAGGTTTTTTTCCAATTCTTCATCCAGTTTAGTTTCAGATGCCCCTAGATGGAATGTGATTATTTTGCTTGGGAGATAATCCCCAAACTGAGGGGGTCTCAGTGTCTAAGGAGAAACAAGCCCCGTGAACCCTAAGAGAAATTCAACCTGGCTTTCTGCTCTTTTTAATTTCACTTAATCAGTCTTAGTCAGAGCCCCTTGTAAGTATAAACTGATTGTACCCGATGCTTTCATGATAAAGCTTGTAATCCATTAGAAAAGTCATCTGCGACCACAAAACTCAATTTACATGTGACCTTTTAAGCCGTCCGAGCAAAATTATTCCAAGTCACTTTGGTTAATGTCAGGTCTGACCTGCAGACCAAGGAAGCTCATTAAGTGACATACTCAACTGTACATGTTGATGTTTCTCTCTGAAGAGGGAGTATATTTCCCAGAGGTTCTGCTTCCATTCCCACGCGAATCGTACGCTATGTCATACGTTTTATCTGCAGCTGTCATCTGCTTTCAAATGATAGCATCAGGAGAGCCAGTCAAGGATACAGCCACAGATGTATTGAAACATTCCCCTAAGCCAATCTGTGGGAAGATCTAACTCCTCCGTGATAATCAGGACTTTGTGCTTTATTGTGAAAAGTAAGGAAATAACATGAAGGGAGGGTATTGCAAACCAAGTACAGCATTAGAGCACAGAAAGAATTCACTGGACGGGTTTATTATTATCACTGTAAATGATACGCCATCCTACTTAGCATCTTTCTTTACTGAACTGTACATGAAATACATCAGACCAATCAACCACCTAACAGTGTTTCTAAATTAGTCTCCTTGAAAGATGTATCTGATTTTCTGAGAGCTCACAACATACTGATTTCTACTTTTTTTTCCCCAGATAAGGGCTCACAACATACTGATTTCTACTGTTTTTCCCCAAATAAGAGCAAGCTGCCTGTGTTCAGCTCAGAACTGCCTAAAATGTCATTAGCAGGTAAAGTGTTTGCAGGGGCCAAAAGATTCATAACATAAACCAAATATACTCTGAGAGTTGGTCACTGTACAGCCTGGAAAGAAAGAGTTATTGTCATTCTGCTTCACTTGCTAAGAAGGGCTCTTCTGCTTGGCTGAACACTGAACGGACTCAATTCAGCTGTCTAGGCAGTCTCTTATCTCACCCAGCCACATCCAAGGGACTTCATAATTTCCAAAAGCAAAGAAGGACAACCAATTAACTACGTGAGGCACACCAAAATATGTTCCCAGCCAAAGTAAGGATTAAGACATTCCTGAGGTTTTGCATCTGAAGAAAACCCCACAGCTGGGTTGGAAGCCTAGAAAGGAGCCAAGGCTCCCCTGATCCAGATCATCTTCTGCAAACACAATGCCTGGATGAAAATAAAGAACATAAAAGCCTCCACCAGGAAGCCTTGAGCATGCTGTGAGGAGGAGCCCAGAGAGCTAACCCAAATAGAAAAGTAGGTAACAAGACTGCTGTGCAGACTTTGTGATTTCTATTTATCCCTCCTTTTAAAAGTGTTGTCCCCCTGAAACTTCATAAATAAGTACCTCTATTTCCTTCTGGCTACTGGAATAGTAAACTGATTGTGTAGATGTCCAACCTGTACAGCAAGAGAGCACAAGAGGAAAACCCTAGATGGAACACCATGCAAAAATGCTTATTAGGAGAGCTTGCCACAACTGGAATGAAGCACTACAATCACACATGGCTGCTGATAATGTCCACTTGACAGCCAAGAACCTCACAAAGTAATAGTGAAACACAAAGCCAGCTGGCTAGAAGCTTCACACACTCTGTTAAACATAAAAGGAGTTTGTACCATATTCACAGTTTTCAAAGAACTGTGGGTGTTAATACACAATGGAGCACTTACTTGCAGTTTGTTGTTAAAAAAAAATGCCAAGACATAAAGCATCTTAACTGCAAGCTATTCACATCTCATCCTGAGACAGAAATACAGTAGGATTGAAGCCTGCCAGCACCTTAAGTGTGAGTTTGGATAAAGCACAAGAGGATGCTTTTGAGGCTCCCCAGTGTTTGTGGCAACTCTTGCTGGGGCCCTACCAGAACAATCTTCCTGCCATTTAGAACTACCTCTGCCTAATTTTGACCTACCAGGTCACTCGAAGCACTGGCCTAGAAAACAAGATGTCATCATGACCTTCCTCTTCCCAGGTTCACTTGTCCACTGCCTCTCCACATCTAAGGATGACTTTTCTGTGTCTGAGGATATAAGAGGAGAATACCCAGGCCCATTGCCCTCCCTGAGCCAAGCACAGCAACTACTGTAAAGCAGTTCATCCTTTGCTGCTTCTTAACCAGCAACTTCCCCATTCTAGCTCTCTGCCCCACACTGCTTTGTGCAGTGATCTCCCACCTCTCCTCCAGCCACAGGAAGAGACAACCTGTCAGTAAAGCCAGGGCCAGCCCACAGGCTTGCAGCTGAACCACTCTAATACACAGCTATTGCAGCCGAAGCTGCAGTAAAGGTCACTTACTCCTCTGTGTCCCCAGGCAGCTGAGGCCACACTGGGAAATAAAAGCCAGGCAGAAATCAGTGTTTCCAAGTGACCGCCACTACATAGGAGTGCATATTACCAATAACCAAAACAACTAGTAGACATATGAAATGAAAATAGAATTAAGGACATGTAAATCAGAAAGAGACAGAAAGAAACTAGAAGGACAGAATATAGAAAGTGCATTTGCTTAATAAGCCAAGCAGTTAGGAAAGCAGAGCTATGGGAAGTCTAACAACAGCCCTTCAAAGTCAGAATGATCCCTCTTCAACCTGTCTGGGAAGCACCTCCCCTCTCACTGCAGCATTCACAGTACTCATTTCTTTTATCTAATTACCACCAACAGGCATCTGCTGCTGTTTGCATCTTTGCTCTAATGAGCAAGAGCAGCAGCCAGATCTGGCTGGAGCTGGGGAGGAGGAGCTTGACCGGAGAAATTCTTTTTCCTGAAGTTCATCAGAAGCATCTGCTCCTCAAGGAGATCCAGATCTGTCCCAAAACCCGGAGAAGGAGCAGGAAAGGGGGGGTGGAAAGTCCATCAAAGAGATTACAGTAAAAAGAGTTTTAAAGGAGGCGGTGAAGGAGAAAGTGTAACATTGACAGGTATGGTTAGGGCTAAATGCTACCCGCAAAGCCAGAGGGAGCTATGTTGGTAGGGACCAAAAGTAGCTGATGCCTTTTTTAAGACTGCAAAATTCAAGCAGGGGTAAATTAATGCACAACACAATCTGAAGTTGTCTTTTCTAGTATTCCACAAGAGAGCTGTACCCTATTTCTGTTGTAAACATGAGACATGGTGCTCCAATTAAAGGTGTCTCTAGCCCACAATATAACTTGTAAGTGACATTTCTGGTTTACCGGTTTTAACAAAGTCTATTAAAGAAAGCCTCGCAATGCACAAGGGAATAATCTCTCTCAGCACAGAAGCAAAGAAAAGATGGTTAGATGAGATGAGAGTCGCTCGTTCACAAAATCAGCTTAACTTCTTTGCAAAGAGAACTAGAAACAAAAAGTAAATCTGCCTTTTCAAAAATGCAGCAACTACCCCATAATTTTGCTCAAATTGAACACTGGCACATGAAGGTATTAAGATTACTTACCTTGCCAAGAAAATAGAGCCCTCTAACAAATAAATGCTTAGGAAACGCTATTAATGACCCTGACAAAAAGGCACAGATGGTGAATTCAGTTCCAGTGAGTGTGATAAAATGCTGCACAGTGTCAATAGATGGAATTATTCCTTTTCCATTTCATGTCATTTAAACCATCAGCCCTAGATGACAGATGTAAAACATCTGCCTGAAAAGACAATCGCTTGTAATACATGCGAGTAGGAAAATACAGACTGAGGTTTAAGAATAAAAGGGAAATACGGGATGTTCTCTTTGATTTTATTAGAAGTTGAAGTATAAGTTGAGTGTGCCCTCAGCAAGTTTGCCGATGACACCAAGCTGTGTGGTTCTGTTGATACACTAGAGGGAAGGAATGCCATTCAGAGGGACCTTGACACACTTGTGAGGTGGGCTGATGCCAACCTTATGAAGTTTAACCATGACAAGTGCAAGGTCCTACACCGGGGTCGGAGCAATCCCAGGCACAGCTACAGATTGGGCAGAGAAGAGATTCAGAGCAGGCCTGCAGAGAAGGACTTGAGGGTGTTGGCTGATGACAAACTTAACATGAGCCAGCTTCAGTGTGCGCTCGCAGCCCAGAAAGCCAACCGTATCCTGGGCTGCATCAAAAGGAGCGTGATCAGCAGGTCAAAGGAGGTGATCCTGCCCCTCTACTCTGCTCTCGTGAGACCTCACTTGGAGTATTGTGTGCAGTTCTGGTGTCCTCAACAGAGAAAGGACATGGAACTGCTGGAACAAGTCCAGAGGAGGGCCACGAGGATGATCAGGGGACTGGAGCACCTCCTGTATGAAGACAGGCTGAGAAAGCTGTGGCTGTTCAGCCTGGAGAAGAGAAGGCTGCGTGGAGACCTCAGAACAGCCTTCCAGTGTCTGAAGGAGGTGCCTATAGGGATGCTGGGGAGGGACTCTTCATTAGGGACTGTAGTGATAGGACAAGAGGTAATGGGTTAAAACTTAAACAGCAGAGGTTTAGACTGGATATAAGGAAGAAATTCTTTACTGTGAGGGTGGTGAGGTACTGGAATGGGTTGTCCAGGGAGGTTGTGAATGCTCCATCCCTGGCAGTGTTCAAGGCCAGGTTGGACAAAGCCTTGGGTGACATGGTTTAGTGTGAGGTGTCCCTGCCCATGGCAGGGGGGTTGGAACTAGATGATCTTAAGGTGCTCTCCAACCCTAACTATTCTATGATTCTATAAACCTGAAAAACCTGAGATATTTCCTCCATATTTTGAGAGGCTCCTTAGCAGGCACTTGACTTGTTCAGTTACCTTCGGTAGGATTATTCCCATACTTATGGGAATTGTCAGTCTCCATCTCAATATTATAAACATTTTCCATGTAGTACATACGAAGTCCATCGTCATTAAATTCTTTGCTCAAAAGCCTTGCAGAACTAAGCTTGTTCACAAGTATCAACCTGAAATATTTTGCCTGTATTTATCCTGTTCTAATCACACTAAGGTCCACCAACTATGCCAAGGCGAAGCCTTTTTAGTGCCTAGGCTGACACTGGCTGACAAGAGCATCCTTCATCAATAGTTTAAGGCAATTTCCTTCTTCTTAGCACCAAGTACAAAGTGAAAGTAGTTGAAACACCTGCCTCAGTACACAGCAACCCTCATCCTGCTATACTGCAGAGCATCAGGTTGGGTTTCTAAACTTAGATGCCTGTTCGTACTGATAATAGACTTCCCCGTCCTGTGTCCTCCTTCCTTCCTCCTGAGCCCCTGTTTAGTCTGCCAAAAAAGAAAAACTACATTCTTTTATTGCCATGTCTAAAAATTTAGCTTGAAGTGTTTTGTATCTTGAGTTGCATGTTTGCATCATGTGCCTCTGAAAACGCTCTCCAACTGTATGCACACTCATAAAAGCTGCTGGAACATGATGAAACTGCTCTAAGTGGCAATCTGAAAAAATGCAGACATTATCCTGCTTCAGCTGAACCACTTCATTTCCAAAAGCAGATCATGGGCAGCAGACATTCTTTCCTGTGAGAAAGCAACAGGGGTGGAAAAAAGCACAGATTATCTATCCCTCTCTATTCCCAAATGAGTGTGCTCAGCAAGAGCAATCTCCATGAAGTTGCTGTACCCAGCAGTGGCATTCCCCAGTTTGCATGTGGAAAACCCTCCTGTCTCTCAGCAGAAAGAACAGCAGGCAGTTACCGGTGCAAATATTTGGCTTTGGGCTGTTGTACAGAAGTCCCCATCACTATCAACTGCAAAGCTGAAACAATCATACCAGTATGTTGAGAAGGTAATCCACTATACTGGAAATACCCCCAAACACTATAAAAATGAAGTACAATATTTGTCATTCAATGGTGTATCTTCATAAACTTCACTAGAATTTGGCGGACCACTGAGGCAGAGCACTGTTTGCTGCACAGAGATGCTGGAGGAAGGTCAGGACCACCCCTGCCTCCTGCTGCTAAGTGCCTGATCCTTGGAAATGCATGTTCACAGGTTGCTTAACCCTGGGTAGTAAAATCACTTACTTGGAGAGGTGTTCATGAGAGGGCTAGATTCACTGAAATTACCCTTCCCTGAACGGTGAAAGCATTCTCTGCTTCCCAATGGCAACAGTTGTGATTGCTGAATATAAGAAACATTTGCAATTACAGCTGGATTGCAGCCATGCCCTTTGGATATATTCTTCTCTGTGAAGGACAAGTTTGCTAATTAGAATTGCTACAGTTTTAAGAATAACAAGAGTCTTTCAAGCGGAAGCTTCTGAAGTTTTTAACTACTTGATGCTTTCAGTTTAATGCCTGTTTCACACTAACCACATAATATGCAATTTGGATGCAAAAACACAAAGTACCCACTATCTTGTTTTTTGCTATGCTTAACATAGCTGAGGCCCTTTCCTCAAAAACAGCACACACTGTACACCAGACACGTCTCCAGAAGAAATAAGATCTATTATAAAAATAAGAACTTAGAAAGCGTTCTTTACTTAGTCTGCAAATGGATCAGTAGCTGAACTTTAGAGACCCTTACCCACACAGCTCCTCACACATACCAGCCTACTTAAGAATGCTGAGGTTGGACTGCCATGCGCCAAACACAGTACCGAAAGAGTTGCCTTAAGACCTCTATATTTCAGTTGCCTCAATTAGGCTAGTTTTAAGGCTAAAGCTTACTCTTCCACTCCTGACACTCTGATTCTGCAGCCTAGAACCTGTCACTAAAAAACAAAAATACATAAAGCCACAAAACAAACCAACTTGTTAATAAAACATGTTTTCAACAGAGCCAATAGAACTTTTCTACCAACAGCCCACTCACTAAAAAACAGTTTCAAATATGCAAAATCCTAATTTTAAAAATCATACTTCTTTGCTAACGCTGGGCAGGGTGTCCAGCTTACAGCAGAGTCATCCAGAGTCTTGCAGGCAATGTGACAGCAATGCTGGCTTGTCTTTCTTGTCATACAATGAACTCCTACGAATCTCCATGATCAGCTCCAGCACTGCTGCTTTCCAAGGCTCTTTTGCCTTCATGGAATATCTGTATTTTGGATTATTTCCCCCCAAAATGTGCCAGCTTCTATTTTTCCACTTTGAATCTCATTTTATTTCTTGAGTGTATTTTTAAGTCCTCCAGAAACTTTCTCCCATTTACATTATTCCTCTGACTTGCCAAGCAGTGTGAGCATATTAATTCCACTGCTGAATTTAAGCACCTCTGCAGCTCACCTCTGCCTTCACAGGGTGACAGTGTTAAAGAGCACATGGGATTTTATGAAACCACCATTAGTCCGGGTCAGGACTTGGCACACAACACAGGCTGGTCACTCTGGGAAGGAGGATCCTCAGTCTACATGTCTGACAGCCTCAGTGCAGAATCAACTTTCATTTTCCACAGCTGAGCCCTTATGCAAAACCTGATTCCTGGAATACTCCTCCCAGTCCTGCTTATTCCTCTTCCCCATTCCTTACCCTGAACTGCCCCTTGGCCCCATTCACCTCACAGTTCTGTGTAATACATACACCCACATACAACCCGACCTGAAGGCTATGGCAAGAAGCTTCTGCAAGGCTATCCCTTAATTACAATGCACTTGCATCCTTTCCCAAAACAGAGCAAGTGCTTCATCATCTACTTGTGTAATTTGATCTAAAGTTTTGATCAAATCTGCCTGGCAGAATATGTCCTTTATAAACTGTCCCTGTTTATTACTCCCCAATCTTCTCCAGACTTCCCCTCCAAGCTCAAAGCCAAGAAACTGTCTCGCTGCTACAGAGCTATACATTATTACATGACTCTGAGGCCTGTTGATTTTATCTCCCCTGCCAAGATCCTACTTTCTGAGCACCTCTTCCTTCTTCTCACCCAGCTCTCATCTGGCTCCAAGTGTCATTTAACACTAATTTCTGAGACATAGCTCCTTAATGCAATTTTTTCCATGTTTTTGAAAGGAGGGGTTCTCCAGTCTGTTAATGTTATCAGGTTATAGATCATATGAGGGCCTGTTAACAGCTGCTTTGAAGCTGCCACATTTAAGGCACAAAATTGCCCCTTGGCCTGTGTGAAGAGTGAGAAGATAGATGTCACCCCTACCTCATTGGAGCTAACTGCTAAGCCATTGCTGGGCTATGCCCTGCCTCAAGACTGTTCTTCAACCCCAGCCCAGCAGTAGGAAACGGGCTCATGAAAGCTGCCTGCACTCCCCCATTCCTTACACACATGCCCCCCAAGAGGACACAATGCCTCTGGATCTACCTCCCACACCACATCCCTGTCCCTCCAGGCAGCACACCATTGGGAGCTAATGATTTTTATAGGGAATTTTCTATAGGTAGGCCAAATTTCCTTTGTGTTGCTGGTGAAACAGCCCGGAGTCTTCTTCCCCCATAGTGCATATTGCTTAAAACGTGGCTCATACTGTTGGCAAAAGGAGGCCTTCTGGTACAGTTTTTCTGAGCTCAGTTCACAGTGTAACTACATTGGGAAACAGTGATAACTTTTACTACTTCCCACTGCGCTGGGGATTCTTTATTTTTTTTAGTTTGGTTAAAACTTTCTTTGTGTGTGGGAAAGACTCTAAAATGTAAACTTTTATCCTCACTGTGCACATGAATCCTCCTGATGACAATGAGTGCTATTGTTCATGTAGTTAAAGGAAAAGTGACCTTGTTTAGAGGGTTAAAAGTGCTCTCTAAGCCAAAAAAGACACTAAACCAGTAACAGAAATTACAAACCCTGCAAAGGACAATCCCAGCAGTAATGTCACAAAATACTCCCCAAACTTGAGTACTAATTCAGCGTGTCTCATTCTGTCAGGTCAGTATGAGGCTAGTATGATCTCTCTGTTACATTTTCATTTTCCCTGATTAACAAGGTCACGAAAGACTGCTCAATGCCAGTAACGCTTTGTGTTAACTGCAGGGAGCACCACGCCATTCTTGCCTTGCCGGTTGCGGCTCTGCTGAAAACCAGAACCATTTGCATGTCTCTAAGCTCAGCCCTCAATGTCTCCTCTTGCCAAGACTCATTTATCCGTTTAAGTAAACGATAATGTAATTTCAAACAAAAGTTTTTTGAACTAGTAGTGGATTGTTTCAACAAATAGCTGGGCTATTTTCCACGGTTACCTATTAGCACCTTTTGTGACCAAAATTAGTACAGAATATGTATTTTCTTCACAAAAGTAATCTTTAGGGAGCTCTATTTTGTTTCTGAGAAAATCGCTGGCCGCATACTCGAGTGCAGAAAGTTGGCATATCCCCAGGAAAAACCAATGGAGCTATACAGCTTAACTCCACCTAGAATACCCACATTAGCTGTGCTATATATTTTAGCTGTTACTGGATATTGCTTTGGATTAATCACACCAAAACAGGATGGAGAAATGCATTATCACTGTTGGAATGAATCACATGTCCTAATCATCTCAATCCTCTCACATAGCTCTATTGATCATATAGCTTTCTCAGAGTTAACTCACAGCATCTGTTACGGTCATTTTCTTCTAGAAACATATGAAACCTACATTTGTTGGCTTATGCTGTACAGTGAAGTGGATCAAATGAAATATTGCCACTTCCATATAAATACAGTTGTTCCATCTTTTCCCTGGAATATTAACTTTTTCTAATCCACACTTATCTGAATCACAAGATTCAATCTAACAGTTTATGGCTGCTGATAATAGCTAACTTGGAAAGGAATTATTTCAGCAAAGCCAGTATAATTACTAATGATCTCATGACTAGTTACTCTCTTCAGATGCTCAGTAAACCATCCATAAATTCATTCCACCTACTATCTGTTTATCTTGTCAGACAAGCTTACTGACAGGGAGTAAGAACAGCTCTTAAAAGGAAGGAACCAAACCAAGCACATACACCTTTGCCCCAAGGGATAAATGCAACTTCTGAGGCAAGCCCAAAAAACACTTGTTGTAAATGCCTGTCCCGACACCAAACATGACTCCAAATAACTGTGTGATCACATGCTCTTCTGCCCCTGAGCCACTGCTTGCCCTGTGCAACCGCTTTTTCCTTTCCCTTGGCTCATAGGAGCTGGCAGCAGCTCAGTTCCTCCAGAGCAGGGAACCAGAAGCCACCTGTAATTATGAGCTGCGAGTGCAGGTTCTCCCCAGCTCTGACCAGAAGGAGCAGATGAATCCAATTAACAACAATCTGCTCTGTCCTCATCCATTTAAACACATCGTGAACTCCTTTAAACTTTCCCATAGCGCTGTTAGGGGATAAACCCACGTTGACAAATGCAAGCCTGAGGCAGTGCTTCTGCCTGTTCACAAAGCAAACCCCACTCTTCTTCAGCAATCGTTTGCTTGCAGGTTCTCCCCTTCTGTCTTGCTCCAGAAGCAGTCAGCACTGCTGCTCTTCCAAACACAAGCTGACATATGATCTAAATTCATCTTCATAGAAGCACCTGGGTTCTGGTAGGAAACAGAAGCTCCTGTTCAAGTGTGTTGTTTGCAGTTAAAGCTAGTTGAGGATGCGGAAGATACAATCTCTTCTCCACCTCAAAACCAATACCCTGGCAACCATGTATGTTTTCAAATAGATTTAAGCCTAAACTTGTATATGCCCTTCTCGGCAGAGCTACAACCATCACTTTTCCAATTACTCTATCCTCCTGCAAGCTGCTGGAGTTTTACAGCTATCAAAAGCCCCCTTAAGCTTTCAGTTGTTTGGATTCCCTATTCTTTTGTGTGCTTTTTTTAATTACCTCAAAGGAAGTTCTGTGGGGTTGCTTTCTTTTTGTTTTGTGGGTTTGTTGTTTTGTTTTAAATAACCAATGCTCTTGCTCCACGAGTTAGTCACAGTGGACTGCTCATTTTTTGGCCTGTCTTCCAAATGTGTGCAGCACATTCTCAATGGCATTATGCAATCATTTCACTAGTCTCAACTGTTTCACTCGGCAGTAAGATGCATTATAAAATGATGTCATCTCTTGGAAAAATATGAAAGTCAGTGGAGGTGACAGTTTAGAGGTACACAAAACCCCCAATCACAGCCACTTGGAATTCAGACATCCCAATTCGTAGCCTATTACCTCTGTTTCTCACTCATAAGCTATATCATCTTCTCACAGCTATCAAACATGCACCGAGCTACAGAGCTGCTCCCACCACCCTCAAAATAAAGGGAACATTTTTGACCCCTTTTTAGAGAACTTTTTGGACTACCAAAGGTGAACTCACATTCAGTTCAGTACACAAGGCAAAGCAGTGATGTACAGCATACCCCTCTATGCCCTCCACTATTGCAGTATGATGTGATATGCATGACATGAGTCACCACAAGGTAACAAAACATAATTTGTCATTGCCTTGCCACCTAACAACCCTACTGAGATGGCTGCGTGCAACCTTCCCTTTCCCTGCTTTCTGTGAAGAGGGTCTCTTGCCTACTACCCTGTGATAGACACTACACAGTGCAGGAGTCCAACCTGTGTGCCAAGAAACTTCTCCTCACACAAATAATCTTAACAAACACGGTCCCCTGATTCTCAGCTAATTCTTGGGTAGCTTTTCATTAACTTAGTAACCCCTCAGCCACAGGCATCATCAACACAGGAGCACAGCATGTCGGCATGCCAGCCTGATAACTTCTTACTTTGGATGCTGGTTTCCAGAGCTGGTTCCGTGTGCACCTGGGAGGAACTGGAGAGCCAGTCTGCCTCTGCAGAAGGCTGCATGTTGAATGAGCAACCTGCAGTTCTGGGGTGCTCTGAATTAGAAACTGAAATGTGGAAAACAGAATTTTATCCATGTCTAGTTATCTGCCACATTCAAACAGCTGCTGACAAGCCAGAGAGATGGGAATGAACATGCTGTCCCTCTTATCTCTAGACATTTAAGATTAACCCAATAACATAGTAGAGCCTCTGTTGTACATAGACCCCAAAATAATCCCATACTGCTGCTGCTGTTGCAAAACAGGCTGCTCTGAGCAACTGGATCTTTTCCCAACTCCAAAGCAGCTGGCACTGCAGTCTGGGAATCATACTGCTTCTGTCAGCGTCAGGGCCTGTCATTAGCTGTTAGTGCACCAGAGGCAATAGGGTCATCTTCCCAGGAGGTAAGGAAACAAGGAAGGGCCACATGGGTGGGGAGACCCTCTCCTCCTCAGTTCACCCTTTACAACACAGCTTGCTGGAATGGGGCATGAAGAAGATGACGAAAAACCCTATTGTCAGGGGAACAGCCACAAACCACAGACCCCAGAAATGCATCATGCTTCTGATACAGTAGAACATGCAGTTTTATAAGCAAGGAATAACTAGAACAATGCATAATACTCAGTGGGGCAAAGAACTGCTGACAGAAGCTGTTTCACCTCTACATGTCAATATTTCCTGATAAATATCTATAAGAAGTCTCTGTAAACTCCTGTCAGAATGAAATATGCCATAAACAAGAGTTCACAACTTTAAACAATGTAATTGGAATGAGATACCACACATCAAGTGGATAAGTAAGTATTCAGGGAGTCTACAAGTAAAATGTGTAGGGTAAAGGCAAAGCTAGAAGAAACTGTTTTTCTCTATTTCAATGGCTGCATTCCATGTTTAACACTTGAGACACAAAGAAGAAATGAACCTGAAAGCCTTTAAAAATAAAATGGAGCTAATTTTTGCACTTCTCCTGTAAGCCAAGCTCTGCCCTGTGAGCACTAGTGAAGTATTTAATTGCAGTTCCATGCATAAACCAAAATCACTGAGAGCACAGAGAAGAAATAAGTACCTGTAAGGACCACAAATCAGAAAGTAACAAAAATGTGAACAGCTAGGCTCAGTTTCAAATGCACTTTTAAATACTGTCAATATAAATACAAAGTTATTTATGGCACTACAGCAGCACTCTTTTTCCTTTTTTCCCCTTTTTTTTAATACAGAAACAGCACTGCATGAACAGTCTATGCTTACAGTGTCAAGTGTACCATACAAGAGCCCAATCTACTCTAGTGATGCATTCAGCGCATGTATGCTGACCTGGATTTTCTTCTTCAAACTTTATCGTTTTGCCTTCAGGGCATTTCAATTCAAATGCTGTTCAGAAAACCACTACTCAGGTAAGCATCTTTCTCCATGTTTTATATAATAAATGCTTAAAGGAGAACAAAGTGGTAAGCTCTTGAGCAGGAATAGCCAAGTACCTGTATATGCTTGGAGAACCTCAGCAAGATTATGACACGAATTTCAGTAATAGCTATTGCATTAACCCATGCTTTGTTAGTTAAGAGGCACTCACAGATCAAGTCTACAGGGCATGCTGAAACTAAGAGAGTCTCAAGCCAGTCCACATGGCATTGATAAACTCATGCTACCACTTTGAGCTGGTTATCACAGTATCCAGCTCTCTGTGATGGGCCTCCCAGACAGGCCACAGAGCTGGGTTGCTGGCACAGCCCTCCGCTGGCAGGAAGGCAAGGCAACTCTTAGCAATGGGAGCATGGGAATGATATGGGGCAAGGCTGAACTAGGGGAAGGAGAAGATCCCAAAATATCTCTCAGAGACCTTGTTCTGCAGTGTTTTCTGTTCTGGGATTCATCTAAACGGAGCTAGCAGACACTTTGCTGCATTCGCAGCTCTCACAGTCTGATAGTTTCAATAAAGCAGACAAACAAAGAGTGAGCTTGCCTTTATTATGGCACTATGTGGCATGCCATAAATGACTGCTAAGGAAGAATAACTAAACAAATACTTCAAATACTTCATCAGATAAACTGGGCAGAATACATTTGGTAATCACATCAGCCTTGCTATTATATTTATTAATTTGCTTTTTAATCCAGCAAGCAATAGCATTGACAGCAGGTCTCTTAGTCATTACTGAAGCCTAATTGTTTTTTTTTACTAATCTTCCAGAGGGCCCACTGAACAGCACAGGGCATTAGAGAGAAGAAGGCTTGCTAACCCCACCAAATCCAGGGAATGCAGCCCAGCCAGCAGGACATGAGGTGCTCCAGGAGACCCAGGCTTGATCCCTGGGCCAGGGGGTAGCAGTGCATTTTGGCTTTCAGCGCATGACTACACCTCAGGTCTGGCACAGTGAGGAAGAGACACCCCCACTCTGCAACTCCTCTGCAGTCACTGTAAGGAATGATGGGGGCTGCAGAGACAGAGAACCCATTTTTAAGTTAAGCCCTGTACCGGATTCACCATATAACAATAGCAACAACTTCACTTGTATAAACTTTTCCACAAACAGAACTACTTGGATGCAGTTGCTTAGCTGTTTAAAAATATCTGAAAACATGCAGAAAAAGACTTTTCAATAATCAGGTTTCCATAGCCAAGAGGTTATGGGGAAAATCCTATGAACAAGACAGTTATATACATACCTAACACTTCTTAAATTGAATGAGCTGTTTGCCCTACAGGCAGCATCACAGTAGCTCTGTGCTTCAGCATGAAATTCATTCAGCATACATTGGTTTTAAAGATTCTTTAACTTCCTGCAAACATTTGTAATTTATGTCTTTCTCAAAGTTCAAGAAAGCTAAAAGTAAGCACCATCAGCTTCTAGGAGAAACCCTTCTGTACCTACTACACCTCACCACTGCTGAGCTGTTCTGTTGCAGGGAGGTATGTGTGGAAAGCTGCATTTTCCTAAAATCTCATGCAGTGCCCTCTGTTTTTAAGAGTAGACGTACCCTTGGAAATGTGAAGGATTATTATTATTAAGATAACATTCTACCTTTTACCCAAGCATCCTAGAAAGGTTCTTCTTTCCAAAAACATAAGCCAATTCACCATTTACCTTGCATATCTGAGGTCTCAGCTCTGACAGATCTACGCATTACCTCCTCCTTTTGGGAGACTTTCATTTTTCACTCATTCGTATCTTAGAATGAAAACAGCATCACAGACAGATTGCTGCCCAATCAGTAAGTGCCAGTCAGGGGCATTATTTCTTATAACTAACTCCTGTTGTTGAAAAGTCCCTTGGAAAGCATGAGAGTCAGCTCCTCTCTCCCTGCTTTTCAGTAACCATGCCTGGGTGCTTTTAAGATCACTAAGCATAAAAGGATTCAAAAGTGATCAGACACATTCCAAGAAGATATCAAACACAATGGAGAAGACACAACGTTTAGCTTAGAGAATCCCAATGCTGCAGGAAGATAGAAACATGTCCTACCTTACACTTCTTTTAACCTCTAGGAGTTGTTGCTCTTCCCTACGCCCACTGGGCAGCGCGTGTCTTTCACACCGGTTGAGTTGCCCCATAAGAGGACTGTGCCATCAGCAAAACAGATATCTTCTAGCACCATTTTTAAGCTATGTGATAAATGTGCTGTGTCTGTCTAGGATTTTCAACAATAGAGTCAAGAGCAGTATTAAACAGGAGGGTAAAAGGAGACTGCTTCTTTTATTTTTTGACACCAGTGTGTATGTTAAAGTAAACACAGATTTGAATGACTTATTTAAATGGGGAAGTTACAACCTGATTTAAAGCCTCAGTGTTGTTAATTATTTTTTCTTGGCATACCCTAACACATTGAAATGTGCCAGAGCAAATTGCAACAGAAACTGTCAAATGCCTTCTCAAACCTATGCAGTCAGGAAAAAAATTATTTCATTGCCATGCATTACTTTCTTTCATGCTAATTTGGGGACTGAAAACCCAGCTAACACATCAGCCTCTGTGCTGAAACCGATTCGGACCCTCTGTCAGCTTTGCTTCACCTGGATTTCTGCTGCCTAACAGAGCAGGGAGCACCCAGAGGCCAAGCAGCCGTGAGCCACCTGCAGTGCAGCACTGCAGCTCCCTGCACAGCTTCAGCAACACAAGCACATCTCTGGCATGGGTTCAGCTGCACCTTATTCCACCTTGAAGCATCTACTCTGTCACCACGCAGTAACCAGGCTTGGAGCTGCAAGCTAGGCTAGAAAAATTAAGCCTTATTCTACAAAACTGAGATGTCTCCAAGACAGAGGACTTACTTTTAATCGTAATATTAACAAAGTAACACCTACCCATAGCATTGTCTTGGATGAAAAGGGACTTTTGCTTGCTGAGTTATAGTCAGCTGAGGGAGTAAAGGCTCCTGTGTGGTTTTACTTAGCAACAATACTTTATGTGATGGAAATCACTCACATTTCCTTTTGAAACAGTAATTTTACATTTCATAGCTGTCTTGTGGAAGGAGTTATCCTGACCCCTAAGCTGTGGTGTTTGGAACAGCTTTACTACCCCCAGGCATAGCTTTTCTCTAGGCTCAAACAAGGAAGAGCATCTCTAAAAATCCCAGAGACATACATTTCAGCCACTTGAATGTTTTTAAAGGTTCAGTGTTAATGAGCATCTTTATTACCTTTTCCAGCAGTAAGTAGCTGAAGCAATGGCTTGCAGTTAACTAATTATATGTTCACCTATAAAGAAATGCTTATGTTTCTTTTAATAATGCATCACTACTCATTTCCCTGTAGCCTGTTAATGATAACTTGAATATTACACTTAAAAGTTACATCCACTGTAGGGGAAGAAGTGCCTATATAAAAAATCCTGGTGACTACACTATTTTAAGAGACTCACAGGAAATCATATGCATCCCTATGAATTCCTATAACAACTACAAAATCTTACTGCTTCAGGAAGAGGAAAGAAACCCCAAACCACACTCATGAAGTTAAACAGCCATCATTTCTGCTTGACATTTCCAAAGCAGCAAATAAATGCGGTAACTGCTCCTGCCTTCAGGCCATTGAACTCTGACTTAATACCGCTAATTAAAACAAACCTACATCATATCTCAGCAACAAGCAGAATTTGAATTATTCAAATTCAGAGTGTGAACTAATACATTCCCTTTATTAAAGAATAATGAGTGCTGATACATTATCCTTTCCAACCTGGCACTATGAGCAAGAGATCTGCTGTGATTTTTAATGCTCACAGCCCCAGCTGAAGGACGGAAAGGGCTAATCCTTGAGTGAGCCTTGGAGCTGTTCTCCAAGGAGACAGCCTCCAACAGCTCCAGCGCATTCAGCCACGGTGCACAGCCCTGGCTGTGCACAATATACTGGGATCCTGCAAATGTCATGGCAAGCTTGTTCTCATAACTTGCTCTCATTAGAGAGCCTTTTCTCCATACTTTTGGGGGGTCTGCAGCCACACATGCAAGGACTTGTATTGTGGTTCCCCTTGCACAAATGCAGAGCAGTGGGTGGGCTGCACTCCATGTGGCCCCCGTCAACACTCTGTATTTGAAGAAATCCCCAGTCCTGCAGATTCCTTCAGCATACATATTATTTTAAAACACTCTACAACAGTTTTGAAACTCTGCACATGCTTAGTTTATTGGATCAAGACATGAATATCTATGCCTGTGCCTCTACACACATGGAATATTTCCTGTGGGACTTGCTTCAGGCAAAATTCCTAAGCTTTTGATTGAAGTTTTTTTCCTGTGCTCTCCAGTAACTGTGGAAGCAACTGTAAAATCGAGTACACAACCATTTCTTCCTGCTTCCCCTCAATCACCTTGCAAATCCAAAACTGGCTTGAACAGACACTGTTCCAAAAGGCACAAGGTTTTTTTCATTCCATATATTTGTTTAGGCAGCAAATCCAGCTGATGTGATACATCCCTGTCCACTTCTGGTCTATGCCAACATTATCTTCCTTTGTTATTACGCTTCCACTGAAGAAAGTATTTAAATGAAAAGCATGCTAATTCTTTTTATGCTCTGAAACACACACATCTGTTATAAATACCTAACCTTTCTGGAACACAACTCCTCCAAATACACATTGCACACACACTCCAACATCCCTAGATTTCTCCTTGGCACTATGCAGCAAACCAAATTGAACAAAGCTGATCCCAACATGGGAAGTTACAGTACACAAAAATGTTCAGAATCTTGAGTTTATTCTTGGCAGTTTCATCAGTTTGAACTTTTTACACCCACTAAACAAGTCAGAGCTTGCCAAATAGCAATATACATTTGCAAGTCTCAGCTGAGTCTTTCTGGGTGAAATAACATCCTAAGGTCATGTAACTGCTCCATTTTTGAGGAATGTGAAGAAAATATATGAACAAACAGCAGGAGTACCTCCAGTATACCACACATATGCTACTTGTCTTAAAAATTGGGAAAAACCAGCAACATAAACTTTTCTAACCCAAGATATTGATGAGGCAGCATTTATCAGCATAAATTATATACAGTTCTGCAAGACCTCCATTGTTGAATCTCTATGTGCATAATCATTACTGCAACTGGTATTTCAAAATAAGCAAAGAAAAGTGGAAAACTGTTAGATCTGGAGGTCAGAAAAAAACAGCAACTTTCAGAAAAGGACAATGGAGTTCACCTCTATGCATAAAAGACAAGTGAACTTCGTGGACTACTTGATCCACATGTTGTGCTATAGCCAAGAGTTGTGTTGGTTTATAAGTCATGAGGATCTGATTCAACCTAACTCAGAAGCAATGACTCTCTTGTGAATCACTAGCAGCAAGTAATGTTCTCCAGATTTTGCCAATCTTTCCACAGATATGCTGAGGTGCTTGAGATGAACAGCGGTTGTGTCCCAATGTGCTCAAGGTGCCCTACCCTTCACTCTCACCCTGTCACTCACTGTACTCATCACAGACACAGAAGACATTCACGGGTCACCTAGAGGTGGTTTCCCACCAAGCTCCCTCCTGACCCAAACCACACAGAACATTAGTCCCCAGTGGCTAATAGCATTAAAACAATGCAGCATTTTCGAGGCAGCCCCATTTTAGGGTCTGAAGAGGGGGCATATTAGTTCGTGACACTCCCTGGGAAACCTTTCCAGTAGGGTGGGTGTTGAGGTTCCATCAGTTTTAAATATCCCATTCACACTGCCACCAGATTAATCCCAAAAGCACTGCTACCCTAGGGCAGTGGTAATACTACTTCAGTTTATATAGGTCAAGACTAGAATAATCAGCACCTCCTTCACAGCCTCAGCAAAGGGACACTGATCAAAGTCAGTAATTCTGCTCCAGCCAAGTACCCAGGTAGCAGTGACTGCATGCTTTTTAGTTGAAGTGGTAAATACACAGCATTAAGTCTCATTTCTACATACAGCTGACAGAAGGTAGGTACAGAATCTCAGGCTGCGCAGCACTCGATGTGGGTGTTCAGATTCACAGAGCTTCTCTCAGTTTTACCAAAATGATGTTTTTTCATTCTCTTTCCTTTTATTGTTTACTGATGCCAACAGCAGAGGGGCTGTGGCAGACTGACTGACTGAGCAGTGTTGCAGTTGCTCAAAAAATGGACAGTCTTTGACTCAACCTTATCTTGTGTGGTAGCTCAGCCCAGGGTCAGTGCCTTTAGTAAGAAAACACACTTCAGGCACTGCTTTCACCATCTCCATCCCAGCCTAGGACAGCCCTGACTGCAGGAGAGAGATGAGCCCTCTGAACTTAGCATATCCTTCTGGAGAGCTGTACAGGAGTCTACAGGGAGGCAGCATTACTCAAGCCCTGTTCAGTATTACCACACCAAAGATTATTGCACTGGTTTTGTTTCTCTTTACAATCAGGTAATAAATAAGAGCAGGGTAGCACCATCCATGCACACAATAAACCACCTGAGGTTATATGAAGATCATGGAGGAGGAGATTTTGCTTTCCCTCCTACTGAAGCCATGGGTGCCTTTGCCATGTTGGTACCATGTTCAGGACCTTGCCAGCCCCATGCCTTGCAGGAAGGAGGCACGATGTGACTGTCACCCAGCTCCTTGAAAGAGAGGGGCTGCAGGCAGCTGGCTGCCAGCCGGGTGGGTGCAGGCAGAGCCCTGCGGGATTCCCCAGGCAAGGCACAGGCAGCCTTTGGCTCTACCCTAGGCAGCCATCAGTGCAGCCAACACACGTCTTTGGAGCTGGCAGGGAAGCTTGTTTGCTCTGGATCTGGATTTCTAATTTCTTTGTTTTGTTAGGAAACAAGTAAAAACATTACTAGTGGCAAACTTTATACAAAACAGAGGAAACCTCTTAGACAGCCTCGAGACGCAGAGCCTCCACAGCAGAATGAGTTTTAACATCAGAATTACTTACATTGCTAATTTCAATCAAGATTTACTGCAACATAATAGTTTTAAAAAGCAGACGTAAATCAGTGCCATTTTATCAAGTCTGTTTCTTTGCTTAATTACTTTCCGAAGGAAAAGCCCATTCAATCTCTGGGAGCACAGCGCATTTCAGTAATGAAACTGCAGCTCTGTACATTCAATCTAGCTCTGTCTATTTTCCAGCTTGTAAAAAGAAAAAAAACCCAAACAAAAACACTCCAAAAAAGCCAAAACAACCCAAAACATCCCTTATACCCGAAAGCGTTTCCTATAGTACCAGGGGCTATACCTGCCATGTCTCCATGCAGAAGAGTAAAAAGAAAGGCTAGAGTCCACCTCCTGGATTTCCCGGTTTCTAGGGCTTTTTTCTAATTCCATCTTCATCCCCTCCACATGATTCTTCTCAAGATTTCATGTTCGTAGTTTGCTCCAAACTGGCCTCATTCTAAGCTAAACCAGTGGAATCATTTCACTCTCCAGCAGCTGGTATCCCCTGAGCTTTGCCCCTGGTTAGGTCTGTTTAGGCAGAGCCCTGCAGCCCCAGACCTAGAGAGCTCCACCATATACCCAACGGCCAGAAGAATCCAATCACACACACTCAACAGCAATGTACTCTCTTCCTTGCTATTACTCTCAGAGGAGTCTAGATTTATAGTTTTCTGTAGTCTACACTTTGCCAAACTTAATCTCTACTCACTTCTTTCTTCAGGCTCCCCTCCAGCATTTTAATTATTTATTGCTCTCTTATCTAAAGTCCTTCCAGTTAGTCTGTGTCATTCTGACACTGAAAAAGCACAGGAGTAAAATGGCATTTTAAATGCAAGCACCACAGCTTTACAAAGCAGTCTGTAACCTACAGGCAGATTCATTTAACTGTCACCTAAGTCTCCTTCATGCCTGTTGCTTGCCAGGTGTCCTGCACCAGTTAAATGTCTGCTTTGGTTTATTTCCACCCAATATGCTTGCTTACATAGGAGGCTGAATTTCATTGTTTCTTATTCATGTTTCTCATATAATAAGCTGCTCTATTTTACCATTTTATCCATCTTTAAACACATTGACAATTCAATATGCTACAGTCTGCAAGCCCTCTTGTTTCTCATGCACCAGCCTGGAAGACAAGTCTCCATGCTTGAGACTTTGTGGGAAACCTCAGCCAGATTGAGGGCCTGGAGAAGGTACACAACAGCTTCTTCCCACTCTAGATAGCTTAATTTCCTTCCAGCACAGATCAAGCATCACATATGGAGGCTGGAAGTCATTCTCAACTTTGAACATTTCTCTTGCTGTCACCATCAGTAGGTCACCTCTTCTCCAGCCTGACTGACATCTGCAGCAGTCCTGTACTGCAGTAACACCTCCTCAGTGGTGTCTGTATGATATATCCCAAGGACGATATTTCCAACAATTTGGATTCTCCTGCCCTCTTCCTGAGGCACTTGTATTACTACAGAGCTCAGTAGAATTCTTTACAACACTAAAACATTAAATCCTCCACAATGATTTTGCTGTGCTTTTCCAGACTTCCTCATTTACCAGTGCTGTGAATCTCAGCCCACATCAGCAGCATCCATCACTCTGCATAGCTCTGCCAGTGCAAGCTATCACCAAGGAATATATGATGCCTGAGTTTCACTGCTGCTCAGCACACAGCTGTGTTCTCTCAGACTGTTGAGGAGAGCACCCACATTTACTCACGGCAAAGGCACAGGACACAGAGGTCTCCACTGCCTGTGCTGAACAATACCTTGTGCCTGCCACCATCACTATTCCTCACTTCTTTCAGCATGGACAGAATCCCATCTAGATTCCAGTGGACCAAGCAGCTGAGGATCTGCTCCTCTGAATGGTAATAGTTTGGTAAGGAAATGTATTAGTCCAGCCCAGCAGCACGTGCACCCAAGGCTTGGGTTGAAGCAGAGTGCTGCCAGTAGTGGTGCCTCTTGTATTACACTCCTAAATGCTCAGCAATCCACGTGTCACACAATACCTGCATTACCTTTCCTCCCTCTTTCTTACAGTCACTCCAAACTGCAGTAGCTGAGTATCATGCAAAAAATCAATGCTAGGAAAGCCCCTATGTGCATTTAGTAGAAGCCTCTGGCACTTCATTTTTGGGGAATAATTACTTACCAATGTAGTACGCAAAGTATTTATGTTTTAATAATAGCAGTTTCTCATATCTTGGCTCCATTTTATGTATTCCTCTTTTTTATTTTCCTTCTCATCTCCACAACATACTTTCCTAATAAACATAATGGCAATACTGTGATTTTAATTTCAGTTGGAAGATATCCAGACCACTAAATCTACTCTGGAGACCTACTGATTTATGGTCATCTTTTAATAAGCTGCTATTGCTTGTATTAAAGCACCTCTGGGTGCTATTGCAGTGGAGCTATTTGCAATTGCAAATGAACAATGAGGAAGATTTTCTAAGGAAAAAAAAAAACAAATCCAGAGGGCTGTGGAAAATACACACAAGAGAAACAGCTTCACCTACATGATTGTACATAATTCTGTGAGATGCTAAATTGCTGTGTACACTGTTTAAACTAGACTAGAAGAGCTCTTAAAAAAGAAATGTGGCTTTCTGATTGCTTCCAAAGACAAATCTGGACAATCCTGTGTCAGAGATGCATTATTCAGAAGATGTATAGTAGAATTATAACACAGAAATAGTTTAAGCCCTTACGATATCTCTAAACAAAAAAAGGGCTTTAATAAAGCCTGTGAAATGAAATCAGCAGTGCCAGGAAAGGAGGCAGACCAAAAACCAGGAGCTAATACACTAACAAAGACACAGTTGGTACTGCGTTTGTGTAAAGTATACCACAAGTGCTGGCCACACTATACTTACAATTGCCTTGGCAACAGTTCAGAGGAGGCTATTAAATAGATCTCTGTCAAAACTGGATTTTTCCCATCCTAGCATCCTCTGACAAGCCACAAGGAGAAAATAATGAAAGCAAAGAGGAAATAAATGTAGGAAAAAAAAATAGCAAAGAAAAACCATACCATGGATTGATCAGGCCTGTTGCGTACTCCGGGACTTTTGGTTTTGCCTCCTTCTTGTCATGATTAATTCTTCTGCAGACACTCTGTTGCATATTATGGTACAATGGAGATTTTTGAAAGAAAGACAAACTGTTATTATAACCAAGTAAACATTGAATGGCATCATTCTAGCTTACTGTATTGTGGAACTGCAAAAACAAGACAACCAACCCGGCGAGGCAATGAGGAAGTCAGACAAGTAGAAAGTAAAAGTTGCACCATTATAAACTAGTGGGTATATATATACATACACACACATATGTATGTGTGTGCGTATATACACACACCATAAACTAACCACCTACATTAATTTTGAACCTTCTCTGAAAAGATTCTGCTTGCTTGAAGTTAACCAACAATACCAACAAAAGACAAAACTGCTGGTCACTTACAGATGCCTTTGGCTCTTCTGTTACAGTGCAGAGAAGATACTGAGGGAAATTCAGCTTCATCCCAGGATTCAGTAACATCATTTAGGACAAGAAGAGGATGTTTTAAAAACTTAAAATAGGATCCTGGACTAGCAACCTGTTTCTCAGGAACACTGCACACTTCAAAGCTCCTGAGTGATTCCCATCTGGCAGCATAAAGAGCCAGGCACTGCCTCCACTGTGAAAAGCTGCGCTAGGATCTGACTCTGGAGGATCAGGGCAGAGCTCTGAATGCAACCACGTTCTGACTTCAGTTCACCTCCTGCTTCCCGGTGTGAATACAGGTAGCTTTTAAATAACCATACCTTCTAGCAAAACTGGAATCTCAAAAGGCATGGAATGTAGGAGGAACAAATCTATCAGGAATTAAAGTTCAGGCCTCTTCTCAACATTTACTGTAGCATTTGAATGACCTCTCTGCAGGGAAGCAAAGACAGTGCCAGCACCTACAACTACATCCACAATCCAGTCAATTTTAGCCTGTGGAACAAGTTAGTGTTTGGCATAGGTGCTCAAAAACATCTTAAATGCTGTATTAAGTAGCACAAAAATTAAACCTAAATATGAGCTATCATTCCTTAGAGCATAAACCAGATGCCTGGGGGGGAATGAAGAGAGCCAGCACATCATTAGAAACAAAAATGCTGAGTCAGATTGATCTTTTATTCCCAAGCAGCAAAATCAGATTGCAGCTTGGCATGTGCCTCACTCATCCCCTCGGCAAGAGGAACAGATTTATTCAGATGACAAGTAGCAGGGAAGGTGCAGAAATGGCACAGCAAATCCTCTCTCCCAGACACGCGTCTCATTGAAGCAGAAAAGGGAACTTGCAGGATGTTGATAGGAAAGCACCAGGTGAAACAGCTGTGTATAAACAGTGGGTTTCAAACTTTCATTTAACGTTTAGACTCCTATACTTTTTCTAGTAGCAGTGTGAAGAGCTCTGAAGTGTATTTATATCTAAGTAGGAAACTTGCTTTTCCTTTCAATAGGTCCCTTAGAAGTAATCCATGAACCATAAGCTGTCCTAGCTGAAATCAGGTCTTCACTCTAAGCAACTCATTCACCTACAGCAGCAAAGAGAAAAAGCTGGAAGAAGGAGGCAACAAAAAGATGAACTGTCCCTGACCCCAAATTTGTTCTGTCCTTCTGGAAAAGCTGAAGGTAGCTCCCAGCCTGCCACTATCTCTCCAACACCCTGCCCTGCTCAAACCAGATCACTGCAGCCCCTTCATTCCACATGGCTACTGCCACCAGAACTGGCAATCCAGGGTACTCTGGAGGTGGCAAAGCCAGGAATATTTGCTTCTTAAATAGTTTATCCTATATGTTTGAAAGGTCTGTTTCCAACTCCACCTAATGAATATGTGCTCTGCTTACTCTGGGACAACATTTAGAGATCTGTTCTATATAGTTCTCATGAGTCCTATAGCCCTGAGAGTAGCAGTGCATCACAGACTTGCCCATTTGGACTCATCCAAATTCACAGCATCTCACCATGCACAATAAATGCTGACAGTAATACCCAACTTCCTTATATAAAAGAATAACTTCAGTGGATGCAGAGCATTACATAAAAGACTTTCAGTTTTATTATAGCTGTCGTAGAAAGGCTTTGGATAATTGTTGCCTACTGATCCCTCTAATCTTTAATTTTCATTTCATAGAAGACTGTTTCATGGTTACTGGCAGAAGTGAAAGGATGATGAATACAAACAGGGAATAACTGAAAATCAAACTGGAAAAGGGATTCACCACCAAATCCTACTCTTTCTTATTCGCATTGCAGAAGTATTTAAAGAGCAACAGTGCTTCACTCACAAAAAAATGTGAGCAATGTTATTAGCTGACAATAAAATAAAGTCAAATACTATCCTACAAAAAGAGAATTTTGCAGTAAAACACAAAGCATCCCCAGTTTGTCAGCTCACAGTGTAGGTGACACGATGCCTTGAAAAGACAAAGATGCAACAACAGCATAACCAGAAGCAGCAGCATCTTTACCACAAACACACTTCAGCACACCCTAGGAAACATAAACATTTCTGGTGCTTTTTTCTTGCTTTCAGGTAGTCCGGGTTGTGACTGCAATGACAAACCACATTTAGGGGACTGAGCCCTTTGCTCAACTGAGAGTAATTCAGTCCCAGGCACTGAGCCGAATTTGGTTACTTTTAAAACAGCAATAATTCCTTTCTAACCAAGGAAAACAGTGTAATCTGGATATACAAGATGCTCCAGAGATGTAAAACCAGAGCAACATGTGTTGACTTCTCCTCCCCCTCCGAGACTAGCTGGATCTTATGGCTCAATGCTCATAAGCAAATTCACACAAGCCCAAAGACCCAGGGAAAGATTTAAGGTACACAGGACTCAACAGCCTGAGCATAATGGTGAATACAAGACAGTAAACAGTCTTTGCACCTTGATTTATGACGAAAAGTCAAATCTTTCATACTAATATTTTTACATGAAGCTCCAAGCAGCAAATATTCTCATAAACTTTTTTAATGCAAAACAAAAGCCATGTTTATTTTGGAGTGCTCCTGTACCTGTTTGTTTTCATAACATTATCTTAACTTTGAGCATTTCTAGACTGCAGATATAGAGGCAATGTTCCAGCAAGGCACTCCAAAAAACAGACATCATTTCCTCTATTGCTCCAATGACAGAAGCCCAAACAAGCCCTTGTACCAGTGGGAATGCTGGTCTGACAAGCAGGGATAAGTATAAAAATCATGCAGTGCCTGAGGTTATAAACACAGTGTGCAACTGCTGCTTGCAGAGCTTCAGATACACAGGACACTGACCATTATTACTGTGCTTTATTTTCCCCATATGCCGTCTGTGAAGCAAGATAAACCAGTACCAGGCAACAAGAGGTGTGTTGTCTTCAAGGACAGGTTAAATCAAACCATGCCACAAAAAACACTGTTCTCACAAATGCATTTTTAGCATAATCCCAAGGATATAATTCTATCTTACTCCCACACAGTGCCTTCTTATCAACTCATGCAGTCTGTGTTATAATTCAGGGCAAACAGCCCCGACTGCTGCATACTGCAGTCATGAAGAAAAGCCACTGTCTTTAAAGCACCACATACAAAGCTAATTGCATTGCTTGCATTAAAAAATGTTACAAAAAATATTCCTAGTCCACTTCACTTTTATTCCACATAGGAAAGGAATTACTTCAAAGAGCTATAAATTGAGAGGAAGAGGCCCAAATCTAAGCACAGCTCATTAAGTGATGTGCTGAGTTGAAAAACAATACAAAGATCTTAGTGTTTAGTTACAAAAATGATGTTGTAGCTCCCAAACTAGCAAATTTGCAGATGTGACCCACGTGTAAGCCATACAGCAACATGTGCCTGGGTCCACAGACGCTCCAAAGTGGTTCCAGGTAGAGTTAAGGGCACTGTGTATCTGTCAGTATTTCCTTGAGTCAGTATTCTGGATGACAGTGGTAGAATCTTGCAAAACATGAGCCTCTCAATGATTTTACAGGGTTGGACAGCAGCTCCATTTCCTTCTCCAGATGGGCTGATGTCTACAGAGCACAATGCTCAGACTGAAGCAATAATTAGATTTCAGTTTGGTGGTCTGGTTTCTAGAACTGGTTATAAAATTGGGCCTTCGTGCTAAACTCTTTGTGTAAATCCTTTTGCATGGCAAATACTTCAGAATTACACTGCAAATATGGATCCAGGAAACAAACCACTGTAGCAGAGGGCATGAGTAACAACTTGCATGCACACATCTCTTTTTAACTGTACATGTAGAATCTGGCTATTTCCTTAGTTTTCTTTTGCTGTGGGAAAGTTCCTGCCATAGATAAAAGAAATACAAATGTAATATTTTACAGTGAGGGAGTGTAATGCACAATCTTAAGGTTAAACCCTTGGAAAAGGAACAGGACAGCTGAGGATTCACTATTACAAGTGACAGCCAAAGGGCCACAATCCTCTCTGAAAAATCTAAAGCTTATTATCTTATTACCAGAGTAAGTTCTATTGCTCCAGAGCTAACTGATGGGATCACAGAACTTTTATTGCTGATTACAGGTAAAACAGTGTTCCCCCTTAAAACATTAAATATAAAACCAATTAACAATTGCATGCATGGGAATAAAAATGACTGGTACATCTGGAGATCAAAGAAGAAAGCAACAGCAAGATAACTTCAAAGTGTTTTCTAACTGCTTAACTTTTTCCAAGGACAGTACCTTTCTGTTCAGATCCCTGACTAAATGTGTGCCAAATGGTCTGGCAGAAACTCCATCAAAACCCATTTGATAGAGGTCTCCATATACACAAGTGAATGCACATACGTTTCTGAGAAACGTCTCAGCTTTATGTTCCCCCAGAACTGTCAGGATCAGTTCCACACAAGGTAAGTCTGCAGATAAAGTGCAGCAGTAAGATCACTTGCAATGTTTGTGTCTAAAGCCCTCCTCTATACATGGTTTATACTAGTTGCAAAGAGGGGGGAAAGTGCCAGCATCGTGTGTGGCTTCACCAAAAGAGGTAGCTCATGGGAACAGTAGTTGCAAAAGTAAGGCCCTTATCATGCCAAGGAGACTGCCTCAGTCTCCACTTACTTCCTTTCAAATGGGTAAAAGAACTCTGAGAAACAATACCTTCCTAATACCATTTTTTGCTAAGACAGATTTACCTAATGGATGTTGATGAATTACCTTCCCAAACAAAACAAGAGGAGGTGGCTGGTCTCCTCCCAAGTAGCAAGTGACAGGACAAGAGGTAACAGCCCCAAGCTGCACCAGAGGAGGTTTAGATGGAATATTAGGAAAACTTTCTTCACAGAGAGGGTGGTCAGGCATTGGAACAGGCTGCCAGGACAGTGGTGGAATCACCATCACTGGAAGTGTTCAAAAACCATGTAGATGAGGTCCTCAGTGACACAGTTTAGTGGTGGACTTGGCAGTCCTGGTGTAACAGCTGGACTTGATCTTAAAGGTCTTTTACAACCTAGTTGATTCTATGATTAAGAGCATTAGCAATCTACTGGTATTGAGAAATGCAAGAATACTCCAATAGCAAAAGCATCCAAGTGCTTACTGATCTCAAAGCCCATACACATGGTGAGGACAAATGCCAATCCCTTTACCAAGTCTGGAGTTCCACTGACCACCTAAGCCCTGTCCCCAGCTTAACTGCCCTTTCTGAAGCAGTCTACAGGTTCTGCAGCCCAGGCCCATTGCTGTATTTTGAATAACTGGGCTTTGAATCAGCCCAGCCTAGCACTGCTGGGCACTCAGCTGCCTGAGCTCCACACTGAGACATAAAGGCCCCTTCAGCTCATCAGTGGGACAATAAATTAAAAAGCAAATGAATGCTTATTTGACATCTGTGAAAAGTCAATAAAACTTGCCTTGCAAAACCAGCAGTAGGTAAACTCCTTTTACCTCAACAGTACCATTTTCCAGCTCTACAGCAAGGAAAGCCACAGCTTTCCTACTTAGTGGCCCTTTTGGCCTGTGTAAATCCCTGCCTCTTCATTCTCAGTTATAGTAACAGGCACATGGGATTTGAAATCACACAAGCTGTGTGCATGATTTAAGCCACTTCTTTTTTCTACTAATGTGATTTTCAAAATGCACAAGATCTCAAGACTAACATTTTAATTCAAGTTCAAGATAGGGGTTGTCTGAGATGTGTTACCAGGTACTTTGCTCTTCTCTGGTCTCCAACCACAAACAGCAGTAGTCTCCAGAAAGTCTGCAAAAGATTTGGGGTCTTTGTTTGGAGGAGAAGAGAAAAAGGGGCAAAGGGCATGTGTTTGGTTGGGTTTTGTTTGTTTTAAGAGCTGAGCGAATGTTTTAGTCCACTTTCTTGACTACTTCCTTTAAAAGCAGAACAAGAAGAATGAAGAAAACACTTTTTATCATGATCTGGCACTTCACATTTTTTAAAGTTTAAATGCAATTGTAATGCATTTATGTTTTTTTAAATTAAATTGTTGACTTATTGAGTATTAATTTTAAGGCAGTTGTCCTTCCAACGTAGCAAATTGTAGCATTCCTGATTTGAACAGGAGTGACAATGATGTGAACCCATTAACACGCACAGCATCAAATTCATAAAGCATGCATGAATGGAAACCAGTATGTGTTGTATTGACTGCAAAATCCAAATAATTAATCCATTACTATATTTTAATTTGATAGTGAAGTGTCAGAAGATATTACTGGATTATCACCCCAGCATTGCTTTAATTAGGTTTTATTTTGAAGGAGCTAAATTTGCAACAAAAAGGGGAAAAGAGAGACCTAACCCTGCAACCCCAAGTGTACTGCCAAATTTTTGATGGCTCGTGAACACCTAGAGATTAAAATCTAGCAGATGGCAAATCAGTATGAGTAATAATAAAGCCTTATCCTGATGAGTGGTTAAGGTCTGAATGGTGTACTTTACTGCTTGATACTGCTGAAAGTTTTATCTAATCATAACTGGAAGTAAGTTTTTATTTCAACTGGTTCTCCCTATTATTTTAACTCTTGACCAAAAGATTAATACTAAACAGCCACTTTCTGCCACCTCTCAATACACTTTGCCTCCACAAAGACACATGCAAAAAACCCCAGCCAAACAAAACAATCTTATCTGGGGCAGAACTAAAAGCATCCTGCATGAACATAGTACTCAACCAAGTTACCTGAAGAGGGAGGCCCTTGAAAGGTAGTTTCACGTTCAGATTTCACTTTTAAGATTAACCTGCAGGCTGGAAAGTAGAGCAGTACAACTGGAAAGGCAAAACCTACCTTCAGTTATGGTTAAAGCACCTTTTTGCTACTTTATGAAAACAAGGAATGGGTGAATATGATCACAGCTAGAGCCTCTCTTTCTCCTCCAGCTGCTGGGCTCTGACTGGACTGATAATCAAGACACACTGCTACAGCAGATGGAATTGTCCAAAATACTGTCCCAGTCTCATTTCCAGGGCAATATACCCAAAGTAAAAAGAGAAACAAAGCATTCAGTGCCACAACAACCCATAGGTCTCTCTTGGACACCTGGGAGCGTTGCTGGAAGTCTTAAGTTTTAGTTGTGTAAGAGCATTAACTATCCAGTTTACCATATGCTAAAACAGCCTTCCAAACTGGTTTGAATTTGAACTTTCAACCTAGAGATAAAAGGCCTATTTCTGAGCCACACTGTCCCTAGCTCTTCCTCTTGTAAAGAATTCAGTCATGCATATCTTAAGTGTATCATGAAAAAGACAATAAATACATCATTTAACAATGTATTTAAACCAGGAGAACAAGAAGCTGTGGTTATTTTTATACCTTGCCCAAGCAAGGAATTACCCACCTGTTGCCACCTCCTGTTCACAACCCAACAAAAGAAAAGCATTAATTATATATAGCAGTCTCGGACAATCTGAGAGGAATATGAATATTTTCTCTCCCACTCAAAATCCTGGTAACACATTAACATTTGAATAACAATGGTATGAAAAGAATGAGCAGTTGACAATTCTTATATTTTCAAGGGCTTATAATCAAGCTTAGTTAATAGTTTGGCCACATTTACCTCTAAACAGCTTCTACTTTCATTTTCATGCCAAGATGATGTTCTGAGAGAATTAAGTTACCTAAATAGCTAAATTCAAATGTATCTAAATCCATATTTCAGTGGAGGCAGAAGGCATAGGAAAACCATAAAAAAAACCCCACCAACCAACTGAAGAATATACTCAGCTAATTCTAAAGCTTTTTTTTTTTTCCTTAAATAGAAGAAGATTCTTAAACTTCAGAATAAAACAGAAACCATCTAATCCCCTGTCCTACAACTAGAACTACTGTTATAGTAACAATAAATACTATCCTCAAGGGTAAAGAGGCAACACAGCAACTGGAACTCACTGGTTAAATGTTTTCAGAGAGAAGTCAGTGCAATGACCTGGGTGTTGCAGTACAGCACACCCCTCGCCCTGCACTGGAAGAGGAAATGACTGCTGTTACTGACCACAAAAATGTATGTTTTCCTGCAAGGTGATCTTTGAGGAGACAAATCACGCTAGTTTTATTTCAAGGTAGATTAAGGAGAGTGTTCAGGACTAACTTAGCAGCTGCCTTCCATGGTGATATAAATCGTTTGCCTTTAATTGCAATTTCACAGTGAGGCTCCCATCACTACATTTCTTACCTTGTTAGAGGAATCTCCCCAGGGTTTTACAGAAAGTCAACTTTTCCAGCTGTTACACGTCAGAAGCGAAGTGAGGTTATAAAACCACAAGCCAAAAAGGACTCTCTTTGTAGAATGCCTCACTAGGCATTCCCATCCTACTAGAAGTGTCCTGGGATAGCTGGAAGGATCTTTCTCATGGAGCAATCTGCAGCTGTTACCTCTCCTGTGCATTCTCACAAGATTGCGCTATTTTACTTGGGACTTCTAGTAAATTCTTTTCTTAAGTGTCTCTGGCCTTCAATATGAGCCCAGCAAGAAGAAACCGAACACAAGAGGTTGCAGTTTAGACAGAAGCAAATCTATACAACTAAAAGACAAGACAGTCATGAATTTTGAGACAAATTTATCTCCTAGTGAAGCCAGCTTTGTCTGCCTTGTACAGTGAACAGACTACTCGTATGAAACCATGGTATCTGTAACAGGACCAACTGCACCCTGCACTAGTAAGAAGCTGTGACACAAGCCAGTACTGGAGCTTTAAGTGTGCAGGTTCAGCTGAAGGGACCCCAGCCTTTGCTTTAAACATTTTGTCTGTTTTCTTTAACCACAAGCTTTTGGGAGTAAAGACAATTCTCCACTATAAGAAGGCACCAGGTTTAAAGTGAGCTTGAGGCCTCTGGGCTATCATTAAAATGTCAAACAGAAACAGCAACCAAGGAACACTGCACGAACATTTTTTAACTTCTAATTTTTAGGGACTGTTTGTTTGGTTTGCTGTGGTTTGGGTTTATTTGTCGAGCTTTTTTACTTTGAAGGAAATGTAGTACCATGTGCCTTACAAGAGGAGGCATGGCTTTAAAATAGACAAGTAAACAACAGGTTTAAACAGCCTTAACCTTTATTAGTCAAAAACTTGATTAAAATCTCCCCATGAAGATAAAAGTCTGGTTTTTGTTAGACCTCTCATCTGTACAAATTTCCTGCCAAGAATGTTCATGATACTGCATATCAACAACTTGATCTACTTTCTCTTCCTGCTGTCAAAAAATTAAATCATTTTATTATTTTACAAAGATTAGTATCATCACTATGACAACAAACCCAGGACCTGGAGAATACCATAAAGTAATGTGGCAAGAAAGAGCAACAAAAGGAAACAATGAAGAACTATTTTGGAAGCATTCCTCTCTCTGGAAATATTCCTTCTTCAGGAAATCTGTAGATTCACTTAACAAGGAAACAAAAAAGAAGAAACTTCACTAAAGTTCACAGAGAGACTCCAAGTACAGACCAAGATTTCACCCCTGATCAGGCTTGCATTTCTCAACAGTGCAAGAAAACCTCAGAATGAGAACTTTTAATTCTGCTGGAACAGGGAGGGAAGCCATGTACACAGATAAATCACACTACTTTGTGTTGCTGCTCAGAACAAGGGACCCATCAGGTAGGACAAAATGGTAGTCAAAACGTCCCCTTCCTTTGAAAATGGGGAAGCATTACTTGAAGCTGTATCCCTGGAGCTTACAAAGATCAACGTTTCTGGAATTCTGTGAGTATTGAAACTACAGTAATAAGGTTATATACTATTACTCTGCCCTTAATGTTCTTTCTTGGTTTTATCTTTATTCATGGCCTAAGACCCTTATGCTTGCACCGCTCATGTACTGTGATTATTCTGCACACAAGAATGATTAAAGACACACATGTAACTCAGTTTAACATTTCTTAAATGCTCTTAGGTCCTCTCTCAGCAGCCCATTAGCAGTGGTAACTGCCTGTATCACTCTTAAGCATAAAACAAAATAGTATCATTACTATTGTAGTCTACCTTATAATGAGAACTGTTATCAGCAACACAAATAACCAACAGTTTTGACTGCTTACTGCAGCATCCAATATGGGGATGAGCAAGAGTGTTGATATTGCTTGAGGACAGGAAGGCTCTGCAGAGGGATCTGAATGTGCTGGATTGATGGGCTGAGGCCAGTTGTATAAGGTTCACAAGGCTTAGTGCCAGCTCCTGCACTTGGGTCACAACAACCCCATGCAATGCTCCAGGCTTGGGGACGAGTGGCTGGAAAGCTGCCTGGAAGAAAAAGACCTGAGGGCATTGGTTGACAGCCACTGAACATGAGCCAGCTTGTGCCCAGGCAGCCAAGAAAGCCAGTGGCATTCTGGCTTGCATATAACGCAGCAGAACATGGGAAGCCATCATCCCCCTCTACTTGGCACTAGTGAGGCCACACCTGGAATCCTGTGTTCAGTTTTGGGCCCCTCACTACAAGAGAGACACTGAGGTGATAGACTGCATCCAGAGAAGGGACAGGAAACTGGTGAGGGGTCTGGAGCACAAGTCTTGAGGGAACTGGGGCTGTTTAGTCTGGAGCAGAAGGCTCAGGGGGGACCTTATCACTCTCTACAACTACCTGAAAAGAGGCTGTAGTGAGGTGGGGGTCAGGCTTTTCACCCATATAGCAAGCTACAAGACAAGAAAAAATTGCCTCAAGCTGTACCAGTGGAGGTTTAGATTAGATATTAGGAAAAGTTTCTTCACCAAAAGGGTGTTCAAGCATTGGAACAGACTGCACAGGGAAGTGATAGAATTGCCATCCCTGGAAGTATTTAAAAGATGTGTAGATGTGCCAATTAGGGATGTGGTTTAGTGGTGGCTTTGGCAGTGCCAGGTTAAGGGTGGGACTCAATAACATTAAAGGTCGTGTCCAATCTAGACGATTGTGTGATTCTTTAACTTACCTTCAAAGCAGTCAAGGAATCAAAAGGTTACCCCCAAATCATTTTGGACTCTCAATTAAGATATTTTTTATGTGTGCTACAGTAAAATGAAGCCTGTACTTCCACATGGGCATTTTCAAACTCAGGGCAATGATGCCTGGAAGACATCTGACAAACTTAGAAAGCAATCAAGCTGCATTCCCTTCTCATTCAGAGTGGGGTTTGACTCCATTTATGTAAATTGAGAGAAGAATTTGGCTCTACTCTATATACTCTAACCCCAATTAACTTGACATTAAACTCTCTTTTGCTTTTCATAACTTAAAACCTTTTTATACTTTTTCATACCTTTTTTTAAATGGCAAACAGAAGCGTTTCCTAAGGCTATCCAGATGTAACAAAGCCTCTATCATCTTAAGCAATTCCTCTTACTAAATGCTAAACCAATGTCAAATTAATATTTATGAAAGAATTGGATTTCCATGTATTTCACAGCCAACACTATAAATGTCATTCCCACTCCATATTTCTAACTCTTCAGTTTCAACTACTTTGTGAATGATAACCAGTTCACTGCTGTTACTGTTCAATGACTACTGTGCTGTATTACAACCAAGAAAACGCAATGAGGATGAAAAGGTGGTTTTTATATTATCACCAAGCTTTATGCTAACAGTCTTATTTTCCTGTAACCACTGAATTAATTCATAAAATGTACAGCCCATAGAAGAGACATTTGCCTATGACACCAGACAACACTTTTTAGCTTTCTTTTTAGACAATTCATTTTGTCAGGGCTGGTACTTTAACTGACTGGGTAACTGAAGCAACAGTTATATTCCAGTGAATTCTGCCCAATCTCTTTGCCTGCAACATAAGAAATAATGTGTTCAAAATGTTGGGCTTATTTGGTTCAGAATCAGCAAAACATTACAAAAGAAAAACGAAAAGTTTATTCCAGCAATTCCAGAATAAACTATACTGACAGTTCCACAACATAAATGTTTCAAGCTGTAGTAAACACCTGCCCACCCCCAAATTCATGTTAGATTTGCAAACCATTGTTCCTTTCTACACAGTGACCATGGCCCCTCACCAGCTGTGGAGGATCCACTGTCCAGCTCACACTGTTCTCACCTCCCACATGAGGAATCTTTGAAATCCTGCTCTGAGACAGATAAGGATGGTGGCTGCTCAGTGGGCTGCATCTGGGCACTGGGAGCTGGCTTTACAGCCCCTGCAACAGGAATGATAATCTCAAACAGTGCCCACAGTTGAAGCTAACTCAGCCCTCTTGCAAAGTGGAACATAGCTCCTGGCCCTGTTTTGAGACCTTCACTTTCCCTTGGAAAGGAAAACCAATACATTTTTGCACATTACCATAATTAGCTTCAGATACATCAGAATAAACTATTTTGACACATCACAAACACTGCATTTGACCTAAAATGAAAAATTTCGCTTCCCTTCATTTCAGTAAGACTATCCTTGAACATGAGTCAGATAAACCCAACCTCACTTCTTCCTTCTCCCAGTTTGATCAATGACTGGAAATAATCAGGCATTTGCATAAAGTAGATGCTTTCTGATCCAAAGTAAAGACAAAGCCCCAACAAAAGAAAGATTAGTAGATAAAAAACTAACAAGAAAAAAAATGCAAATGTCTTTCATGGTCAATGTTTTAGAACTAAAGAGCAAAAACTACTCTTTTTCATTTGTATAAAGATAATACTTTGATGACCAATCTAACATGAGCTTTCCATTGTAAAGTAAAAGATATCATCCCAACTAAACAAACAATAAGAGCAAAGAGCAGGAGAAAAAACAAAAGCATAAAGATACTAAACAACTTATCCACGGTTACCTGAACTTACTGGAAGAGCCCAAGACAAAGACTATGCGTTGTGCTTCCCATGCACTAGCCCATGTTGAGCCTAAAAGCTTTCCCTGGGAAGCTGTTCCTGAAGAAATATGCCAGATGCTAAGACTATATCCAATAAATTTAGAGAAAAATCAACTGGCCCCTTCCACTGGCACTGCTGCAATGCAATATACCATTGCCAACAAGGGGGAGTGATGTAGAGAAGAGCTGCTCTTAGGCAGCTCAGAATAATGACAACCAAGGGTAGTCACTGTACCTACACAGCAGCTTCCTATACAGTCTCAAACCCATCATAACACTCAAGTCTTACAGACTGTTGCATCTTGCTTGCAGCTAAATAACAAAAAGGTGATCTCTCCATCTAGTTTTTAGAGTGTCTGTAATACAAGCCCTGTCCTTCCAAGCTAGACAAGGCAGATGTGTCTGGAGACACTACTTTTGTCTGGGATAAGAGTGTGTATTGAAAAACTAAACAAATATGCAAACACAATATTGTCTTCACCATGGGACCTTTTGCTCTTGGACAGAGTTGTGCTTCTTAGGCATTTTCATTTAAACAAAACTCAGGGTCCCTTGGGCAGCAGTCCTATTTTGATTATTGGAATGACAGCTTTGGGAAATTAGCTCAAAACATGGATGATTTCATTCACTTTGTGCTACACAATCAAAAATTAATACTCAGGTGAATAAACTTTATCCGAATAAAAAGGAATCTGGGTTGTATATCTATGGTTTAAGTTATGTGAAAGAAACTAGCGTGCAATTACATGGGCTGAGAAAGCACAGATCAGAGTGTTTGTCTTTCTTCACTACAGATCAGCAAAACCCCTGGGAGTGTTTGACTTAAAAGCAGTTTTCCCCTCTTACTGAACTCTTTAATGCTCCTTTTCACTGAGCCATGATAAGGATGAGAAAACCATCAGTACAAACAAAGTTCACTTACAGACACCGAGAAACAACACAAAAATTGCAGGTTCTCTTTCAGCCCCATTTATCTGGCTTTAACTTTGTGAAATGTGTTTATGGCAATTTCTCCAAGTTATGTTGATCTTACAAGTAAACAATGCTGCCTACTTACAAATGCATCTCTGACTAAAGCAGCACTAGCTTGGTGTTTAACAGGAAGCAACCAATTTTCTCCTCAGCCAGTAAATTGTTCTACAGCCATTAACTTCTTTTATAAATAGACACTGATGTTGCTATTAATCATTAAATACAGCTTCTAACACAATCAAACATTAATCATTAATGACATTAATTGCCAGTTTGTCACAGCCTTAGTAGTCTCTAAAGTGAGCAAAAGCCTCATTTAGTGTAGATCCTAGGCATTGATTCCCTGGATGATGAATACATAGTTTGCCTATTACACTAGTGAGAGCATTATCAAGGTCTTCACTGACAACTGCCTTCTCTGAAGATTACAAAGCAAATACAACTTGCATTTCTCCCTCCAAAAAGCAAATTGTTAGAGAGGGTGATGTGCGTTCGTTCATGCTCTTCCTTAACAAGAAGTCCATTTGCCTCTGGATTTCCTTCTTGCAAGACTTGTAGAACTTAAAGGGACATGAGGCAAAATTTTGTCAATCCATAAATCCAACTCAGTCTTTCTGGAATGCTTTCCTTCACCCCTATGTACCAAATCTCCAAGAGCTAATTCCTACAGCTGTATTTCCCATGTTATTTTCATCTCTCCAGACCATCCTTGTCACATACCTTTCTGCATACCCCTTTCCTTGTTGCAGTCTCCCCTTTCCTTTGGACAGCAGTAGCTCAAGTCAGGTTTCAGGATATTGGCCTTATTTTACCTTTGTACTCAGATCTCTCTCCAAACCTCCTCTCTCACACTGACTCCATATTGCAAGCAGTTTTACGCTACCAGCACCCAGCTGAGCACCTCCTTATTTCAGATGACAGGACGCCTACAGTAAGACATTGAGCTCTCCACCCTCATCAAAAGCAATATGTGCCGTTCTGACGGGCCTTCTTAGTATGTTAACAGAACAAATGCTTCATCAGTTTGCCTCCCTTCCCTTGCTTTTTCAACACCCTCTCACCTCTTCCTTGATTTTTCTTGCCCCTTCTTCTGAGAAACAGAACCAATGAGAATTACAAATGAAACATAAGGGTGCTTAAAATCTGTGGGGACAGTTTCCTTCTGCCCACGCAGCATGCCTGAGGGGGTGACAGTAGCAGAGTAAAACACAGTCTATCCTCATTGCTCTTCTACACTTGAAATACACAACACATGGCACAGGAGTCACAGGAACTCCAGTGCATCTTTTGTGATTTGGCTATTTGAGTCTAACATAAAAGGGAATCACTGCAAAAACAAGGCAGCAAAATCATTCCAGCCAGATATCTACATTAATCAAAACATCAGCAACTGCACAGCAATTGCTTACCTGTATGCAACATCTTCAAACCCTAATGGCTATGAATAGTAACAGAATGGTGTAGCTAAATGCTTTTGGTTCACTTGATTGGGTGCACAAACTAACAGAACTGTCTGCAGCCCTACTGTATAATCAGTAACTCTGGAAAAGAAAAAGTATTGCAAATAATTATATCATCTTTGCAAAAAAACAGAGCAGGCAAAAGGACCAGAGAGCATTTGCAACAGGATCAACTGGTAACCCACCTAATTAACAGAGTTATTTGGGAGCAAGTTGGTACAACAGAGCATCCTTCCCAGTTACCAAGAGATGATCTAGCTTAAGCTGCACTGGAAACCAAGGGTCTCCACTTAATTCTCACAAGGCTCCTATTTATATCAGAAAATCAGCCAGAGCAGCTAGTGACTTGAATACTAACAGGGCAGAGCAGACATAGTAAAGGAGGTGGGAAACATGGTGATCTTGGCCTACAGCAGCCCCCCTGCCCCAAGGGGAGGGCAGCCCTGGGGAGCTGGGGGGAGCATGGACCGGCTGGAGATGCATGGCTGGAGTGGGGCAGCAGCTCCTGCCACCCACCTTCCCTGTACACCTACCCAGCCAGCCCTGCTGCCTCGCACCTGTGCCCAGACCTAGGGATCAGAAGGGATTCCTTGGGAGAAGGATAAAGCATATTCATCTGTGTGCATTGTGCTTTAGCGTTGTAACCTCTGCCTGTACTGCAAAGATCTCTAGTACTCAACAGATCAACATCGTGAGTAATAAAGTAGTAAAATCGGGAAGTGGGGAAAATAGCCTTCTTGTTAAAGGTTATTTTTCCCCCTCTTTATACAAGAAAATGTCAGATGAGGTCTAAAGTAGTATTTTTGCCCCAGACAGTTACCCAGTCAGGCTTCAATTTAAAACCCATGCATACTCAGAATAGTAAAGGACATGCTAAAGTTCAAACAGAGGATTAAGTCGAGTTCTCATGGGGTTTAACACTAGGAAAATATTAAAAGGCTTGTCCTGAATAACAATATCCTTAAGACCAATATTTAACTGCTTTCTTGAGCTGGGGCCACGAGGGAACTGTAACCCTGAGGACTGGGCAGGTGGAATGGCAACTTAAAAAACCAATTGTAAATTACAATTAAGATCAGCAGCCACAGGAGAATATTCATGAAATTTGCTTCATTTTGGTATTTGTCTTTTGTGATCACCAAGAGATGTATTTATGCAGATGAGTGATGTGATTCAGTGAAGAGCTTTAATCCTGCCTGCTAAGAGAAGACACACTGTGCAGTGAGTGACAGGGAGCAACGCCATGAAGAAAGGCACCAAACCGGGCCTCCCAAATGCTTCACAGCAAGGTTCTGTGACTGCAGAAGCACTGCTCTTATCAAAGGTTCAATACCTTAAAAATTCAGTGATTCACAGAGAGGCCTCCCAGGTGTAAAGGTAGAGGAGTGCCTCTGCTCTCCAGACAGCTCCTCAGGCAGAAAATGTGGCCTGACCTCCCACAGGCATCTTTACAAAGGACAGGGAAATGTAACCCTTGGCGACAAAGCAGCAGTCTTCCAGCTCCCAGGTCACTGGATGCCAAAAGCAAACAGGCTCAAGACAAAGGCAACTCAAACCCAGTGATTTTCCTGTTTTCCTCACAATCCAGTTTTCCAGTCCTCTCAAGAATCCATTTTTCAATCAATCTGCTTCTTTCTTAACCCATCCTATGCAAAATTTGAATATGGCTCTCTGGTGAGGTTTTATCAATGCTACACACAGAGCTACACCTGAACTCTACTAACACAACTCCTACTAAAACCCAGAGGAAAATTTTCCTTATTTTAAGCCCCACTAACACTGCACAGCTGACTCGTTCATGATCTTTTAAATTCCCTGGATTCTATTATTCATTCCACCTGCCAGGCCAGAGAGCCTACATTTTGCATTAACACATTTTGGTCTTCTTTCCTTGGGTTTCCTTGTCAAGGTCAGCATAGCTTTTGCAACACTGAATACAAATGCCAATTACAGTGCACAAAAACCTTAGAGGAAACACTAGACAAGGTCATACTCTAATACACCCATATCTCACCCTCCACAACACTTGAGAAGTAATTTTTTGTGCCAAAAAAAAAATCATGCATTTACAGGAAACACCATGTTTTGCTGATACAGAAATCTGCAGGTAGGTAGTTCATGTCTTTCCCACTTTCTGCTATGTGAAATAGTCACCATACGACTGTGTCCCAATAACAGTTTTCTTCTATACCCCAATTTCAGTATCCTCTACTCGAAGCTGACACTGAGATACCTATGCAGGCAGGAGCAGAACAACAGAACAACAAATCCAAATCTATGGTGTTAAAAGACTACCTAATAAATATAATGTTTAATTTATTATTTCTTATGTCATAAAACCTAATCTACATCACCAGCTGGAGGACTGCTTAAATCAGTTTTGGAAGAAAGCTCCCAATAGAGAACACATCTTCCAACCTTAACAAGACTGACTGCAGACAGAGCCATCAGTCTAACCAAATACCAGTGCTCACCAGTGCCCAGCACTGTACATGCTTTCTATGCTGCTGTCCTAGACAGAGCTGAGCACTACAGAAAGACACCATCCACCAGGAACTGTATCTCTGCCACTGTGCACATCTGCTGCATTTTGTTTTGGGATCCATAGTGAAATAGCTTTGGAGTCCAAAACAGGACACTTCTTCAGACATCCATCAAGGCCAGCCTTGCCACTGACAACAAAACAAGATACATTGAGTTCACACTTGGTTTAATCTATTTCTTCCCAGTGGATGGAGCATAACAGAGTATGGTATACTGAAAAAAACATCTTTCATCACTCTCTTTCCTCATTGCTTCCTCTTTTTTGCTTCCATTTTTACTATAGAGCCACTTTCTTTCGAGTTTTGTACTTTTTCTTGACATTTGTGGTCTTTTCAATTTATTTTTCAGTATTCATCGCTTAAAAAGGAATAGAAAGAACAAATGTCAGAGTTACAAACACTGGAACTGAATAAACAGATGCTAAGTATACATACAACACAGTTGCATAGATAGAGGTGCTGTGAAGTCTTGACGAGATACAAATATCAAGAATATAAGCAAGGAAATTAATGAACAAACCAAACATACTTTATTTGTTTTGCCCTGCAAGCAGCCTTCCTTACCTGCCCAATTAATATGAATCATTCCTTACATCATGGCAATGCACATCTCTCAATTTACTTACAAGGATAAATGCTAATACAGTCATATATCCACTGGCCTTCACAACATGGCTCACTGAAGAGGACTATGATTTATGTTTCTGCATTGGATAGGTATTGTACTGTAGTCAGAAAGCATTCACAACCAGGCAAGAGAGATTACTTTGGCCCTGGCTCTCCTTAAACTAAAGCCCTTTACATTCTTTCAGCAACAAAACGAAAAATTAAAGCAACTGTAAATCTAACTGGTCCCCGACTGCTTTATATCCATATGCAAACATCCATTTTGACAGTGTCACAGTCACCAGGCTGGACTGAGACAGCCATACACCACTGAGTCCTTATGCCCTTTAAAATAAAACAAAATAAGGAAAAAACCCAGAGTCAAATGTAACTATTACCATTTTACTTTAGATCCTAGGAAAACAATGCAAAACTGCTAATATTGGTTGGCTGAGCTAAAAAAAATCAGTATGAGATCTCATCGAGCAAGACAGTGACGTAATTCCTCCTGCAGTGTGGCTCAGAGGAACATCAGCTCATGGGGCCATCCTGCATCACACACTGGGACCCCCAGGGTGCCCAAGATGTGTCCTGGGCATCCACTCCCACACCACAGGCTGAGCCAGCCTTGCTTGGTGCTGTGCATCCAAAAAGCCCCAGAGGCTCCCACAAAGTTTGGAGGAGGGAAGGGTGGGATGACACTTCTTGGACTTCATTGCTGCAGCGACTGGAACACTGGCTAGAGCTGGCATGGAGAAGGTAGCAACCACCTCCTTCCACAGACTCAAGTGAGCACACAGAACATGACTGGCTCAGAGCAGACAAACAGCAGAGAAAGGGCAGACATCTTCCTGATAAAACAAAGACTTAATTGCTGATGAGAAGGATTACTTTTCAGGTTACTTAACACTCTCCACACTGACCTTTTTTAAATTAAATACCATCTTTCACCAGCTGAATTTCAATTCAGACAGGTCTGCAACTTATAAGAATGACGTTAGAGTGAAAAAAAAACCCTGTCTTTGTCATCATGTGTCAGAAAAATGTGATGACTCTGATCCATTCCTGAAGATAAGTAATACTAAGGACTCTACAAAATAAAAGCCTCTTAAATCAGGCATTCCTAGTAACATTCTTAGTAACTATTCTATTCTAACACTTTTTTCTCCACATCTCAGTCTGTCTATAAAATTTAAGATATGCCCTCAGTTTGCAGGTGAAGAAAGCAAGGTAATTATTACCTGAGCAACGCTAAGCTATTACACTAATGAGAACCAAGGAAAAAGCTCATGAGTTAGTTAATAATCCTGTCCTGAAAGCATCACTTCAACAGCATGTAGTAAATATAGCCCGTGGTATATGTATAACAACAACAAAACAAAATAGTGATGAGCTGATCATTAAGCAAGGAGTCGCTTCTGCATGCTGGAGAAATAAGAATCTCAGAGAAAACCCTGCATGTGGGCAATGTGACCATAAAGAGTCCTAAAATGTATGCACATGGTAAGCCACAGTGTGACTACCTTTTACTGTAGTCTGCTATTTTCTCTCTTCTGAAATTCTGCTATTTCCTCTCTTCTGAAAGCTGACTTTATCAACCCTACTGATTGTCTTTTAAAACGGGGAAGGCTGCATGTTTATGAGACTAAGAAAAACACATCAGTCCTAATTTCTTTAGGAGAGTTTGAAAGAAAATAACCACACACGGCAAAATTCCCTGAGGCGGCTAACTGCCTCCCTGAACAAACAGGAACAATGATCATGCTTGCTCTGCAGCCATAGACCAGCCCCAGAGGACCCTGCCCAGCACAGCATCCCCCCCAAGCCAGGCCAAGCAGTGGACCTGCTCATGGGGTGGACGGTGCAGCAGCACTTGCACAAGCTTCCAGCACTGCAAGACAGTGCTCCCAGCACAGCTCTAAGTAAATAGCAAAATGCCTCGATACTGCACAGTATGATGTACATGGGGCACAGCATCAAACAGCTCCACTACATACCTCAAATACTGCTTTTCTTTAATTAATGTAACAGGAATTATGGAATATAACCAATGACCCAGACGAGTTCTGAAAGTTTTAATGGCACACAATGCAGAACAGAGTCATTTTTTCAGGGGATTAACCCTCACCTCTAAAGAGGGGTCAGACAAAGCTTAGGCAATAAATGAAATTACTTTGAGCATCTGGTAATCCTCAGCAGGCAAAAGCAAGCCATAAGCAGCAATATTAACTTTACTTTTAGCTTTCCCAAAACATTGGTTTTAATCCCTCTTTTTAAGCTTCTTAGAAAGTTATTTTAAATATGTGTAAAAGAAGAAAAAAGAAAAAAGAAGAAAAAAGAAAAAGGAAGAAAAAAAAGGAAGAAAAAAGAAAAAGGAAGAAAAAAGAAAAAGGAAGAAAAAAGAAAAAGGAAGAAAAAAGAAAAAGGAAGAAAAAAGAAAAAAAAAGAAAAAAGAAAAAAAAAGAAAAAAAAAAGAAAAAGAAAAAGGAAGAAAAAAGAAAAAGGAAGAAAAAAGAAGAAAGGGGAAAGAGAAAAGAGAAAAAAGAAAAGAGAAGAAAAAAGAAGAAAAAAGAAGAAAAAAGAAGAAAAAAGAAGAAAAAAGAAGAAAAAAGAAGAAAAAGAAGAAAAGAGAAGAAAAGAGAAGAAAAGAGAAGAAAAGAGAAGAAAAGAGAAGAAAAGAGAAGAAAAAAGAAGAAAAAAGAAGAAAAAAGAAGAAAAAAGAAGAAAAAAGAAGAAGAAAAAAGAAGAAAAAAGAATGCACTTTTAGCTGTTCTTTTGTGAGAATCAAAATTACTTAATTACAGATTCCCATGGCTTATATTCATTAGTGGTTAAGATATATATCTGAGTCTGATTCACCTCAGCCATGTAAAACTACTATACAATCATGTTCATAAAACAGCCCAGCAAAAGTGATCTGCATCTTACAATAGAAATTTCAGGTAAAGTACCTTGGAAGAAGGAATTCATTCAAAATCCAGCCCAAATTAATCACAAGCACAAGGAGATCGTTTTGATTGACTTAAATGGCCTTTGGATTCAATATTTACTGGCTGTGCTCTTAGAAACCAGCAGTGAATCTCAAACACCAAATGTATTCTGAATACTCTCATTTTCAGTGAACGTTCAGCTCCATTGCACTGGTCCCCCACGAGTACTTACAACCAATTTTACACTTGAACTCACTCAACAATCAGTGCTTTCCCACTTTGAGGATTTCAAACCAAAGTCTTTCAGCAAGTTAAATATTTTAAATCCTAGGGGGTGGGAAGGAGGAATGGGAAAGGCAGAAGTCATCAGGAAGCACACAGTATTCAAACAGCCTTTACAGTTCTGAGGAGCAAAGAAACCACAGAAGGATTCTCAGTTTCCATTCATCTTCCTCACCACCAAGAACGGTCCAGATCAGTTCCTGCTGATTGCCTCCACCGTAATTAATAAAGCAATACAGGTTTGAATCCTGTCCTTTGCATGTATGGGATGAAGGCACAAGGAATGCAGAGGTGACAGTGCCATGCTGTTTCTTTTGTATTTGTAGTTTTTAATGGAACAAAAAAGAAATGTTTACAAGTGGTATTTCCTTTACCCAAGATGAAAAAAGCACCAAAGAAAACAATCACACCCAAAAGCAAAAGCTTTCTTTGTCCTTCACAGTTCAATTTAAATTGAAGAAACAGCACCTCATAAGCATACAGTAATTACTCCGTTCCTTAGGAATACGCGCATGACAGCTCCAGATGCTGCTTCTAAAGAACAGATTTTATCTTAAGAGTTGCTTTAAGAGATATTTTCAGTAAACAACTTAACTGACAATACAGGTTCACCCAATGTGCACATCAGTACCGTGCTGTGAATCTTCATATGGCAGTGCTTCTGCATATCTATGCCATGATGCTTCCATTGGCCCAAAACCTTCCATTCTAAGGTTAATCTTTGTGCTAGAGGCAATACAGTGCCTGGGGTACACTGTCAGGTAAGCAGAAGATCAGAAGTCAACACTATCTCACAGCTGCTCTGCTTCCTGAGCCCCACTGGCTCCAAGGTACTTCTGCAAGTATCAACCATTTGGTCAATACATCTTCTCTGCCAAATGACCCAAGGAAGAAAATAGCAGCTCCAGGGATGGACTGTTCGCCATTCTCCTTTGTTGTGTTTGCTGCCCTCAAGAAAGGGAGCAAAACTAGAACTGAAAAGGAACACAACTGATTTGACAAACAGAGCTGCAAAGGCTTGCCATGGATTTTTGACTGGGTTTAACCATGCTCTTACCTCAGACATCCTGAACAAAACCACAAAAAACTATTAAAGACAGTTATTGCACTCAGGTTTGGAGCCAGTCCTAAACCACCACGCTTCAATACCCATGCTCCCTCTGCCAGGCTGTAAACTAGCAAAATACCAATACTTCAGCCTCCACAGCTGAGAAGAATCCAAAAATCAAACCAGAGCAGGTGTGCTGCTGTGTTAGGAAGACCTCACCAGGTCCAAATGCTGGCAGAGCTGGTGCCAGACACAGGAACATATTTGCACAGAGCTCTGGTGGCCTGTCCACAACTCCACATTGCTGTAAGGATGGAGCAAAGATCACTCCCTTCCTCCAAACACCACTGAAGTATGACTACATTGAATTTTAGATCCCTGGAGTACATCCAGCCTACTAGCCATTACCAAGTCCTTATGGAGATGTGGGGACACTCTTCTTATGAGAAAGAAAATGGTAGGCCAGATAGGAAAAGCTGAACTCTGCTGTTCACAGGAGGAAGCAGCCCCACTACCCCAGTAAATTCTCCCAGGCCATGCAGCATCCTACCAACCTTATAATAACCAAGGTGTAATATATAACCTGGCAGAGTAAGAAAACAGGATTCTAGCACAGAACTGAAAGGAGACAGTGCTGTATAGACTTTAAACTCCTACCTCTTTTGGGAATGCTCTCTCGGTGATTATCACATTTTCTCCCAATACTACTACCATCAAAGAACGATTAGGCAGTTGGAAAGCTTAAATTAGAAGTTTGTTTACATTCTACATTTGACAATAGTTAGTTCATAGCCAAAACTGCTCCCCTGAGGAGCATTAATCAATTTCCATTGCTCTGTATGGATTTTTCACACAGCTTGCAGGCAGGAAAAATATTTTCAAATGAGACAAAGTGATTGTAAGAAAAGCCACAAAAATCAGAGGGAATAACTTAAATGTTTTACCTTTTTATTTCTTTTTGGTTATGTATGTCCCCTGACAATACACTGCAATATGCCAATTTGTGTCTATCCCAGCATTTTCAAAGGGTAAGAAAGTAGTGAGACAGGCCAAGAATAATAAAAGTAAATAGATCTCTTAAAGGCTCCTTTTCCCTTCCATCAAGGTCACTCAGAAAGGACTTGACTAAAAAGCTTTCTTGCCAGCATGTACAAGTAACTCAGCAGAATGAATATTACCAAAAGACAGGTTTATGCCATGTTAGCACTTAAGCCACTATAACAAATTCTTATTTAAAATCTACTGTGATCATGAAGCATTGCAGAATGAACAAAAGTATCTAATAGACCATCTGCTATCTGCACAAAGCAGTCTGTTACCTCCCCCCTTACACACAAGAAAAATCAAGCTCTCTTCACTTAGATTTTTGAGATAGTTTTTCTCACTTCACCATCCACCTCTTTCTCCTTTGGCAGACAGACTTGGGTACATGCAGGAGTCCCCTGACACTGAAAATGTATCTCTTATATATTACAAAATAGATTATTGCAGCCACCACATCAATCGCTTAATCAGTTAACTAGTCACTACCTCAGAAATAGTCTGAAGACATGGAAAATGGAGGTAGGGGTACAACTAGGTTTTAAAAGGAGGAGCAGCAGAAGAGTGGAATTATTGGGGTTTTTTCCCCTCTTATCAGGAAAGAAAAGGCCAGTGGAGAAAGCACATATTCAGACAAGGCAACACCCTACTACTACTCTGTCTTCAAGGCTCACTGGGGTGGGTAGAATGACAGCCTGTAAAAGAGAGGCTCTCAGTGCTCCCAGATGCCTTGCAAGGTGCAGCAACAGGGACAGGGTTTATACTGAAGCACTGTCTCAGCAGCTGCTTTGACATACCCAGCTGCCCAGCCTCAGTTACAGCAAGACAGTCTGATATTGACACAACTGACCATGCAAAATCCTACTGGTGTCTCAGCAGAGGGTGGTATGTATTTCCCCAGAGCTCCTGCAGTGAGGACAGCAAACAAAACACTTCTGATGTGGAAGTCTTCATAATCAAACCAAGCTTGTTTCATTTGCTCCAGTTCAGACCTTGGTGACTGCCCGGGAGCCAGGGACCAATTCCCAAGCCAGGAAAGTTCAACACCTGATTATCCTTTCCCTGCTGAACTTCAGTATGGAGTAAAGCTCCCGGTATTTTGTGTTTCCTGGTGGTGTTTCTTTTCAAGACACTACTACATAACAGCCATATCCTGCAAAGCACTGAAGTCTCCAAGGTACCCTTAACTTTGTATGCATGATTTGTCTCAGATCTCAAGCAGTACTGCAACCCAGGATAGTTTTGTCTTCTATGTCAGCAGCCTAAAACCAGCCTAATTAGTTGCATTAAGCCAAAGAGAGCAACTCAATCTATTAATAAACACCATTTAAAAACAAAACTTCACATAACTCAGGCTTCTTAATAAAACCTCTACATAATTGAAGAAGCAATAGCTACATTAAGCTTAAATGACTAAGTCTGAAAAATGAGCTGTTCGGCAGCACTCTGGCAAAATTACATAGATTTTTATTACTAGTGAAAAGTGCAATTTAATTCTTTAAAATACCAGTGATTATTACAAAGCATCTATGCTGAAAAGCAAAAATAGCTTTTTGCAAATGATTATACGCATAAGACCAAACACTACCACAAGCATCATTTGAACGTTTTCCTTTATATATTATACACACTAGACTCTTAGTTCTGCCAATCTTTAAAACCCTTTAGACATGCAAACATAAGCTGTCTGTACATCAGCAAACCAGCATGGCCCAACTGGAATGGGTTTGAAGAGCAAAACAGTTGGTGTTGAGGCCTTGACCTCCCACCCCACATACACACAGCAAGGGCTTTGCTGGGACTAGCTCTAACCTGGCCCCAGGCTGGACACTCAACGGGGAGCACAACATCCTGTGCACCCCCAGCCTCTCCAGACAAAGAGGCACTCCCTCAAACCACTCTCCAGTGAGATCCAAGGCTCAGTAACAGGGCACAACCAACCAGAGGGCTATATTCAAGAGCACACTCCTGCCTTGAGCTGAAATGCTAACGTTGATGCACCCACAGGAAGCTGTTAATTGTTTCATGCAAGTGCAACAAAGCACAACATTTATCTATGTCAAGAAATATTGTCCAAAGTTATCAGGGTTTTTAACCAAACCATTTGGGCTTTGAGAAGGGGGGAAAAGTTAATGCAGTCTCCCTTATTTTTTATTCCAAGTTGCTTAAATTTGTGGAAAGGTGTTAATGCTAAGAAGATGCATTGTCTCCATGTTAGTTATCTTTGCTATAGGTTCTGAAAATTCTCTAAGAACTTTATCTCTATTTCACCTGAACAATATGTACTTGTGCAAATACTTTACCCTTGGGGTATGCTGAGTATGTAGGGGCGAGGAACTGTATAAGAGTCTTATTTTTGCTACCAAACTATAAAAAGAAATAACTCTATCTTTAAGGGGAAGACCACTTCATTAACAGAGCAACACTCTCTGCTGTGAACAGAGAACTGAACTGTGTATGTATCATTCTGATTCTCACTGCCACCAGAGCCACCCAACTTCTCAGTGATGTTACCTTTGCGGCCCTACATTCATTTGACCCAGTAAACCAGAGCTTGTTGGTGGCAGAGCCACAGTTCCCAGAAAAGGGCTAGAAGACCAAGATGACTTTACAACTGCAATAGCATGTTCTCTTTCACACAGAGAAGTTTTCTCCAATTAGGAATCAAATAGCAAAATCACATATGCATGCGAGCCGAATTACTACACTGCTCACCCCTAAAACTTCAGTAGAAAACAGTTTTTCAGAGACAACAGGACTGAATGGAGCCCGAGTTACTTTCTTAATGCTGAGATGATGGAGGGGCTTTTCACAGTGGGATTTAGATGCTTTTTATTTCCTACTCTTTTCATTATGTAAAAGCTTTATGATATTAATGCAATTACATTACTCATGAAGTGAGAATCGAAGGGTATCAGCCTGACCTACACAGGCTGTGAGCAAAATGAAAGAGAAAACAAACGGATGCTGACTTTCTTGAAACTGTCATACAGATTTTTTTAGCAGATTAGATTGCTGTTAGGTAAATGCTGCCTAAATATAGAGTGTCGAGGAAATATTTTTAGCTCTCTTTGAGCTGTATGTTCAAAAGTCATGCACATTGAAGGCCAAACTGATGAAACTATCTATTGCTAATTTTACTCATTAACAAGAGCCTGCCTTTTTTCAGTTGCTTGCCAGCTCTCCACTCTCTGAGCTCAAGTGTTCTCTATCAGGTGACTTTAAAGAAGAGAAAAATTTGAAAGTATCAAAATAATACAGCAGTTACAAGATCAAAGGTAGGAAAAAAAAAACGTTGCCTTGCCAGTATTTGAGGAGAGGCCAGGAGAATCTTTAAAAGACCCAGTTGCACCCAAGGATCTACACTTCGAGTGCCTGACTTGGCAACCTTACCCAAAGTCCATTTCAAAGCTTTTTGCATGCAATGTACTATTAGATGGGGAGTGATGTACCAGTTTAGCTCACCTCAACTTGTAGTTTCAATGTAAAAAGTGTATGTGGCTGCTCTTGAAAGTTGTCTTTTCCCATATTAGTGGATGTGGGGGCAGTCACTTATAGAAACTTTGTAAGAATCATGCCCTGGAGCTTTCTTCTCTTTCTGGCATTTGTTTCTATTGGAAAAAAATTTATTAGGCATATAGACAACAGCTAAAGAGCTCCCTGGTTATTCATGTTACACAGCCGATACCTACCGGCAGCCAGAAAACGCAAAGCAGAGTCCACCTCCAACAATCACCCTTCCCTGCAGTCTTCCAAAATCATCAAAATGAAACAATATTCTCTCCAAACATGAACAGCAATGCAAGGGACAAGGAAGGGAAGAATCAGCCTTCTTAATCCTTGCACTGTAGCAAACCCAGCAGAAGCTGGGTGTGTCAAGAAACAGAGTGAATAAGCAGTAAGTGGGTGGTTCAATATGTTCATTTTCCTCCACTATTTCCATTTCAAGTGTCAGCTTCCCAAAATGTATTTAATTTGTACTATAAATTTTGATTCCTAAACTCTTGCCATGATGTCCAACGAAACAGTCTGCACATACACATGTAAAAGGAAATATTGCACAAAAGCCTAATGACAGCAAGGGCCCTTGTATGAAATCTGTTGCAGATACATCTGCTTCCAGATCTGAGACAAAACAATAAGAGCTTTTTGGCTGAATGAATCTAATGGCAAATGAGAAGCAACTCCCCTACCATTTTTTCTTCACTATGCAGTCTGCACCAACCTCTCACCCAGCAGCACCAGCAACTGCTGACAGTGTTATCAAAGTGGTTTCCGTGGACTCTTAATCACAGCTGTAGCTTCTATCATAATAATATCCTTCTGACTTATCATTAAAAGCTAGTATTATGTTGGAATAACCACATTCCACTACTCATGTTACTTAATCTTTGGTATGTCCTGTAAATGCAATAGGATTCATGAAAATGCTTTTCTGGAGATAGCCTTCATTGTAACATACAGTACTGCAAAATGGGCTCCCTGTTGTAAAAGCCCAATGAAAATCACTTCCCATAACCTCAAAACGAATGAGAGCATCTGTAAAAGCTCTATTTCCTCTGTCCCCTGCCATGGCAGTATCTCACCAGCTCCACTGCTGGCTACATTAGCAATATATAACAACTAGGTCAACCAAGGAAAACAGGGTCAAGTGTGGGAAAGCACCTGCACCTGGGTGAGCAGAAGAAAGAGTAGGGCAAAACATGGCATACCATGCCCAGTGAAAGAACACAGCACAAGACTTTGCCAAATAGTGCCCAGCACATATGGTGCCTACCTCAGCACATTGCCCACATGAAGAGGTAGCTCTGCAGTCAAGGGTGCCTGCTGCAATCTGGTCCTACAGCTGCAGACCATAAATATCTGCCTACAGGAATGGTTGCACACCCACTGCAGTAAGATCTCTGCAAAAGTCCAATACATTAGGCATTTTCTTCAACCAAAGCTTCAAGAGGTTCAGGCTGGCATGGCAGTCACTGAACTCTTTCTTTCATCCAAGAGAAGATAAAGATAGGGCTTCCTAATACTTGACGATGAAGCACTGAACAGGTTGTCTGAGGCTGTGCACCACCTGTACTAACTTACACGGAAGCGAAGCAAAGCACTCTTCAGAGGCTGTAACTTTGAACTGGTTCATATACCTATGACAGCAAAAAGCATCTCTAAAATCAGACAAGGGAAATAAAGCCTTTCCTAGTGGAAATGAACAACACTAAACAAAGGGGCCTCAACTCCTGTAATTAATGCCATAACAACGCAGGTTTTCTTAAGTAAGAATTATAACTTTGTAAAGCAACATCTACTGAAAGGCAGAAAAACTTACTGATCCAAGCTCAGAGCACACCCCTACAGTGATAGTAAAGGGAAAAACAAATCCCTAATGATGTATCACACACCTACCAAAACCCATTACTCACTGTTGCTGAGTGGGAGAGTGGAATTTTGCAAGCTTGTCACAGACTGTGTCAGCTTTAATTTTAATTGTCGATTTGCTCTTAAAACGTGATAAAAGTAGCAAATAAACTTTCCATAATTGATTGTAAACTTAAAGCTGTTATAATTGCAAACGGTGTTCAGTTCTTTGTATTTATGTTGTTAAAAACAAATAGCTTCTCTTTGGACCCATCCAAATCCTGCTGCAGAAGTGAATTATTTGCAAATGTGCATGGAGCAGGCAGGCAAAGCCTAGAATTATTAATTATCAATGTTGCGGTCACTCCATGATCAGGTTTGCACTGTGGCAGAAACTGTTCACGTAGAACACTCCTCTGCATTAGGACAGCCACAGGTCACCTCCTGAGAGCTGGGAGGTCCCCCAAAAAGAGCAGGAAGGTAACACAGAAACTATGTGAGCAAAGCCAGAGATTCTTCTCAATACCAGACATGGCTCTTTCTGAGCAGTCTTAAGCTCCACTGACTTTTCTCTCTTGGAGCGTTACAGACCGAGCTGGAAGGTAACAGAAAGTCAAGCCACCATTCTTCTCACCAGGGTATAGCCCAGCACGTTCTCCTTGCTCTGTAAGAGATAAGGATGATTTGTTCCCCCACTGGTATGGCTGGAGGACAGCCCGAGGAACAGAAGTATTAGAATTAACTGGGTGTTCCATAAATAAGTTTTACGGGCATCCCTCCTTAGCTCTGCAACACATGTGAAACCTTGAGCTTTCTCAAGAGCTACTGGTAGTTTCTAGCAGGTCTCTCCTGCTAGCACAACAGTAAGTTAGCTGCTGAACCACAAGCCTTGCATACAAGCCAGTTTATTTTACAGTGCCCACAAATGGAGAGAAAGCTACAAATCATGTTTGCTGGCAGTTACTGCTAAACTCTAGTCACCAATTTTCCTATTACCATAATTATTAACATTGATGAAAATTGTTTTCTCCAAGGATTTTGCAATATCCTTATCAGCAGTGCATCTGTTGTGGTGGGTTACCATTCAGGTTTTGACATCCGTGCTAGTCAGTGACCTCAGCAACGCCGAAGGTCAGGTGCTGAAGCATGCACACAGATACAGCTTCTGTATGTGATGAACCCCCTGATTTGACACTAAAGAAAGTCTACTTTGTGAAACCACTGCATCTGCCTAGTAATCCCATTTTCTGATGAGCTGCAGAACTGCTGCTCTTGCAGTTCTTCACCCGTTTTATCCTATTTGTATGAAAATTGGACAAAGACATGCAATGGCAATTGATATGGAAATGAGCAAAATAGTTCAGTCCTCAAATAGATTTTGCTTTAATTCAAATTTCAACCTGCTGCTTATTGTTAAAAGCTATACCACTTCTTCACAAAATCAAGTTATTGCCCACAAAATTACACTCCTTTACCATGAATGACTCTGAATTTTTCAAATCGTGGGCTTAAAAGCCGTCTGCAGGCTACAGGGTATGCAGTGAAACAGATTTAGAAACATTTTCTTTTCAACAAGCAAAGTAACTTTTCATAAGCCTGAATATCCTTACCAAGCCTATTCCACACTTCAGACCACTAACACTCAGTGGAAAACAGTCAAGACTGAAGCAATTCCATTTATTTGTAAAGAAAAAGTTACTTCTCTTACATCTCTTGCCTGTTGCAAAGCCTCATTAAAAGGCTAAAGATAACACACCCTTCTACTGCCACCCAAAATTACAATGAATGTCTTCTGCTTGTCTTTTCATTCAGTGAAAGAGCAAGAGGTCCAAGTACACCTTGAAAGCTGAGCCCAAAGTACTTATATGCAGTTTGTGTATCCAGAGCACCAACAATTTCTGCAGTGCTGATCAAGTCTGTTCTCTTCACAGTCATTCATTTAGTCTCATACTGAGGAGCCATTTGACTTCAGATGTGTCAAGAATCACAAACGGATGATCTGCTACACATGGGCTTATAATGCAGAGGCTCCAAGCAAAGTCCTGACCCAAGTGATGTCAAAGACAATTTTAGATCATACAACATTTCATATTTCTGTTTCCTGTTATAACACTTGTTTGTGTCAATATCAGGAAAGGAGGTTTACATCTAAATACATTAGGCTTTAAATGAATGTTTGTGTAGGGCAGATCAATCTCACACCCTTTCTTTACTTATTGCACATCTCAAATAATCACCACATATACAGAACAGCTTCACTGCTGAATGTCTGCTGTATGTAGCTAAATTCACACAAAGTGTTGTGGTTTTTATTCTGAGAATAACTCATAATCTGATGGAGTATATAATGTACTTTTAACCTCAAGAAAAACAGGCTTCTTACCAAATACATGCAAGATCAAGATTGTAAGTCTGCATGAAAGCACATGTAATTTTAGCCTTTCCATGGCATTTTCTGTACATATTTGTCCACATACAGTGACTTTTTCAACCAATCAAAAAACTGTCAAGTCAAAATGTTTCACAAAGATAGATCTAAATAGAACCATAGAATTATTTGGGTTGGAAAAGACCTTTAAGATCATCAAGTCCAACTGTAATAATACTGTAATAATATATTGGAATTGCAATATAGTTTTATAAAAGAAGTGCAAAGATTTATCATGCCCACTATGTCAAATAGAAAAGAAGTTGGTCCCATCACTGCTATTTCCCCTTTCTGAAAGGAACTGCACAAAACAGTCCTTTCACTTCATTTTATATATATAAAGGCTTTAGATCACAGGGAACACTGTAACAGGCCAGCACAAACCAGTTTTATTGAATCCATAGTGTTTGCTAGTGATGGCATACATCGAAGTTGACTTCATTAGTCTCTAGCAATAGAGATAAGATATTCAAAGGTGACATATGTAAACACGATCTTTGCAAATGTTAACAGAGGATGCAGCACACAAGGATAAGATCTGTATTCAAACACCACCGAGTACAGAGTCTCTGCATCAAAGACCTTTTTTTTCCAACACTGACAGAGAGGACTCTCCTTTCAACATGAGCCATCATGACACAAGAGCCATAGGCTTACCAACTAATCCAACAGTAGAATTGATCAGTCAAACTGCCCAAAGACGCTTGAGATGTAAGCAACCTAAAGATGACATTAAGTGTCCATGTGGGCATGTTCCAATGCCCTGTCTCACTGTTGTCTTAAAGGCTGCCTCTGTTAATATCTGCGAAGCTCCATGCACAAGTTTGCAGTGGATAAAGGAAGGCACTATCTGGCTCAGTTCTCTTCCACAGCAATTTACATCACAGATTCAGTTGGAGGTTGTCTGGTTGACACCGAGAGCAAAGAACAGACCGACACATACAAAAGTGGCGCTTTAGAAGTCCATTGCCATGATTAGAATGAATAATCCAAGAGATAAGCCTCTCATTTCTCAAAGTGCTCTAGTCCTTATTGTATCACTCCATACCAGAACACACTAAGCTTCTGTTTACATTACATGAATTGCTCGGGTAGGAATAGAAGTATTTATGAGTTATTTTTGTATTTACAAACACCTCCGTGCCTCAATGACAATGTCTTCTTCTTCACATGCACAGCTGTGACAAATTCTACATCTATGTGGGACCAACATTTTTCAGCAGAGAAGTACCATTTGGGAGAATGTATCACCTTCTTTTCATAACACAGCTGCCTCCCCAGAAAGGTTTATCTGGTCCAAATTCATCCTTCAGATTGACTTTTATAGAAACTTACGTAATAACAACACAATTTAGTAGCCCAGGCTTAGCTGCCTTTCCAAAGCTAGACATTGCTACTACAAGAAGGGCCTACAGTTATCTGTAATGCAGTGAGGTCTTTGCTACCTCATACAACTTGTTTCACACCTTTAAGCTACTAGCTTTATCATTATTGAGAGAGTGAGAAGGAGACTAAGAGTCCATCAGAAGTGTATCACAGTAAGAGATTCCAGCAGTTCCTTCCACAGCTAGTTACCTATAGATCTGCTACAGGTAACTATAGTTAGCAGTTATCCTTCACTGATAGCAGAGAAACTAATCCTGTAAACCCAATCTCTAATTCGTCTTCATGAAAGCACACAAACATTTTGCTAAAGCACTTGTCTAAAGCCCTACTAATCACTTAAACATCTTTCTTGGATTAAGAGTCCAAAACCAAGGTTTTGCTAAATATGAGTATTTTAATACAAACACCACCCATTAAAAGCCTGAAGGATTTCATTTGCAACCAAGCCTGCTGTTATCTCTACTTCCTACTTCCAGAACATAATTGACAAAATGAAGTCAGGAAAAGGAAATAATAATTCATCCATCAGCTTTGAGATGTCTCTAGACCTTGGAAGAATCACTGAGACAGTATTTAGAGGAAGATCCCACCCAGCACAAGAAAAGCTGGCCTCTTCAACCCCTCTAAAAGCAGAGCTGAATAAAACAAAGCCCTTAGTTTCCACTGATTTTTACAAGGTAAACAGAGAAATAAAACATTTTGTGTTTTCAGTTCATCAAATTTTTTAAAAATCTTAATATAAAATAATAAGCTAAAATACATTTTACCCAAATCGTAACTGTGTAAGAGAACTATCAGTTGCATCTAAACTTAATTTGACCTAATGGTTTCTATTGGACAGGAAAGGAATTACCAATAAACTAACCTAAGGGACAATGTTTGTTCTGAACCATCAATGGTCACACTAGTCAGGAAAGCAGTGCATTGCTTTCTGATTCTGCTTTACAGTAGGAAGTACACTTGACATCCAAAATTTTGTAACTCCCAGGGTAAAAGGGAAAGCACATTAGCTTCCTTTAGTTGGAATTCAAAGACTGTCATAAAATGTTCTGCAGTAATATGTTGCTTAACAAAGATGCAATAAAAATATTTACAGATTCAACTATTACAAGGCTTGGATCATCAGAAAATAGCTATCATAAAACAGAGCATCTGGAGGGACAGTGAGTAAAAGACCTCTTCAGTACATCAAATGTGGCAAGGCCAAACATAGCAACACCATAGCAAGAAGAAAATTAAGGAAATTGGGATGGTCATTGTAACATACCACAAAATAAATTAGTGTGAGAAAGATAAGAAGTGACACTTTTGAATAAACATGCTCCAAAAATTAGAGGTGGAAGTCACTTAAGTCATTGTGCAGAACAATAAACTTTGAGGAATGCCCACAACCGAGTGTCCTGTATTCCTTGCCTCATACCCCACAGCAACACCCTCAGCCTCCGCATCCTTTGCTTACAACCGCAAGTGCATTTGCCTGAGAGCCTCAACTTGCTCCTCAGTTACTCTCAACTCCCTGACACATCCCCTCCCACCCAGCAGGGCTGACTATCCTGCTACAGGAGGGAGAGCACAGCTCCCTGGACAGCATCCCCACCCAAGTGCAGAGTCATAGGGGCTCTGCCAGAAGTTACAAGCTCCACAGCATCCGCCTCTGTGCATCAGCAGCAAGCTCACAAGGACAGTCATAGTGTTAGCAACTAGACTTTGGCAAGCAAGTCCTGCTTAGAATGTTAAGCAATATGCATCTTGCACAGCTTTTTCCTTACACGGTCCAAGTATAGCAATTAGAAATAAGAAAACACAGTTCCCAAAATGAAAGCCTCCAGAAAAATTACCTGAATTGTTCAAGTGGTCACCTAAAAAAAATATTAATAATCAATTGGTAATCAGAAATTACAGACAGGACTTGAACATTTCTTGGTCTTAAAGAATGCACTGATGGCAAAAAATAGTAATAGGTAGTTATGAATAACTCATCTTCATAAGAAGTGACACAGTTATGGCTCTGTCAAATTAAACTAGCAGCTAAAACTTTTTTATATGCTCTAAAGTCAAACCTACACCATTTGCATCTTCAAAGGAAAAAGGAACTAGGCAATCTACTTGTATTTTTACTAGTTATATGTCACTACTGGAATAGACTTGGGGGAGTGTTTTGGGGAAGCAGCTATTTTTGCTGGTATTTCTTCATCTTTTAAAAAATAAATGAGAGCTTTCACATGAGTGTGAGGAAGAAATTAAACCAGGCTCAACTGCAGAATTTTCAATTCTCACTACTACTCACACCAAACTATAGCCTCCAGACCTGGAGTCTGATTTATTTAGGAAAACAGAACACGTGTTGCAAATGCATGTAGGCTTAAACATCTCTGCGTGCTGGTTTACTGCTTGCATACAAAGGATGACTTGCTACTGAAGGCCATCTATAGCTGAAATAAACCTTCAAAGCAAGGTGATAAATACAGATAATGAGGTTGTTATGTAAAAATGTTTCAGTGCATGGTTCTACTGGCCCTGGTCAAGGCTTCTGCTCCAAACAAGTTCAAAGATGAGAAAATAAGGTAAGCACAGTGCATTGTGTGGCACTTCATTCCCCCTTTTGTATGCCCTAGTGGCTTCAGGCAGAGCAGCCAGACTGTGTATTTCCCCCATATATTCTGTGGGAAGGAGTGATACAAGGGAAAACACTGTACTGAATCCTTCCTCTCTCCAGGAGGCCCATGCACACACAATCTGTCTCACAGCAATGTTCAACCACTGTCCTGCAATTAATTACATGTATGCTTCACTTGCCATTATTAAGGGTCTTGCTGATAACATTGCAGAAAAGTGGTGGGTTGAGAAGATCACAGCAGTAACAGGTCTGAAGTAAACTTACATCCATGAAATAATACAATTCATAGTTATTTCTATAGTTATTTCATCAAGCAGTTCCTGCAATGGAAGTGACATTTCAGCACTGAAACCCCACTGAAACCTGGACAACACTAACCCAGCCAGTGCTTTTCATACACCTGGTAATTACTCCTTTTAATGAGATTATTTTTCAACGAGATCTTATTTAGATGTGAGACCCTGTAAAATAAAGGGTTTTCAGTTGATCAGACATTCTCATACAGGTTACCAATTCATAATCTGTATATTCTGGCAATATATACATTTACATCCAAAACACAATACACAACATCCACAATAACAGCCGATTGCTGCACTACACCAAGCATATTTCTCTTGATGGTCTCTCTTATGGGAGAAGGAGGTTTCACCACCCTGCAAGTCTCAAGAGTTTTGAGAAAGCAATCCACCTTCTCTATAGAAACAAATATGTCAAAGTATTGTGCAAAAGCATCAGGAACAGCTATTTCATAGACAGCAGATTTCCATTCCCATGGTTGTAAGCTTATAAAACAAGATATATATGAAAAATAAAACAGAACTAAACGAACTTTGAGTAATAACTTGCTGACTTTTGGTAACAGTAGCCTCTAAGGAACACTATTATTGCTTGGCTGCAGAAGAGATCGTTCTGAAATCCCTTTCAATCTGTAACCAAAGTAAACCCCTTAGGAAAGTTTACTTCCCCTCCTAAAAACTGCAGGTTGAGATTTTTTTATCACTTGTCAAACACATTATTCAAATAACCCATTACATTGTTCAAATCACTGCAGCTCTTGCAATTGTTTTTCCTACAAAACTCATTAGCATAACATTACCTGTATCCTTATTTTCCTCATCCATTTAAGTATGGGTAACTTAAATCTGAAAATATTTTCATCCCAATATTTTTCTTAATAGTCAGAAATTTCAAGTTATGTGACCTATAAAATATAACACAATTTGGAAGCTTCTTTACAACATAATGGAGCATTAACAGTGCTGACAAATTCCAAAGGGAATGGAGGAAGATAAATTCATCTTTGATACTACTCCACAGGGCAAAGCAGGAAAGAATGAAACTGCTGCATTTCTGATTCCCTACACTGCAGCGGGAGGTCTTCATTTAAGAAACTGCCAGTCAAGACTGTGTGAAATGTCTTTTTCCCCTCAGTTCCATCCTTTCCTTGTGTGGTTTTAAGCACATCCACAGAAGCCTTCTTCCATCACAGACGGGGATTTTATACTGGCATCATAATAACTAAAAAAGTAAAGGAGAGGGGGAGGCTTCCTTTAAAAGCAACAAACTGAGCAGTTAAGACTGGAGAAATAGAATTAAAACCATGGGACAGGAAGAGGATTGGTTCTCCATGTAAAGGATTCCCAAAATGCCAAGAAATTAAGTTTGTAGCAAGGCCTCTGTCAAGAGTTATTTATGACCTGCCTGGATTGTTACACTGCATGCAGCAACTCCAGAAGGAGGGGAGGAAGTCCAAAGGCAAGGTATCCAACCTGGCAAGAACATACAGATTCCAGCAGAGCTGACCAAATCCCAAGGTGAAATCACTTCAGCCTTGCCAAAGGTATTTCCAGTAACTGACTTCACAGAAACAGTGGAGAACAAAGAAGCTGAGAAAATGTCATTATTCCACTGAAAAAGGAAACTTCTGGGGCTAAAGGGATTCAGTCTGGAAAAGTAAGAAACCTAAATAGATTCAGGACACAGAGCAGAAAAACACGAATATTGAATACTAACTAGGATCAGTATCCAAGACTCCTCAGCTTTTCATGTTAGTTGGGAGAGAGGTGTGTGAGTGTATATATATATATATTCCATCCTTATATTCAGAAAGGAAGAATCACAAGAAGATACAAAACATTAAATACACTCAGATTTTAAACCAACTCTTGCTGTAAGAGTAACTAACAATTTGTCACACAAGCAGTATTTGTCATATTTATGACAAAGGTGTTAACATCAGTTTCAGTAAAAGCTGAAAGGGAGCAATGCTCTTCTCCTTCCAGCCACACAGATAGGACAGCCATGGCCAGCAGGGAGATTGGCCATTACAGGCTGGGGCTGCAGCCAAGCAGGCCAGCACAAGAGACACTGCAGCCTCTTTAACCTCACTCTTGGCAAATACAAGAGAGAAAAATGTGATGCTGGATGGCGAAGAAAACAAGGATTCAATTTATCTCCTAATACAGGTGTTTAAAAGTCTCATCCTTCTGGAAAGTGATGCCCCTTCACCGCAGACACTCCTTTCTCATCCAATAAAAGAATCTCTTTGCTGTCTTTTCTGTACCTTCTTATTTCTTTCTCCAACCTTCTTCAGTGTTGTAACCATGCTGCCTTTTGGGAAGACACTTATTAAAAAAAAACCAAAACAAAACACTTTCTTTGTGCTGCTTCATGTCCTTGTAAATGTTAGATTCAGAGTGTCTGCCTATATTTCTTTTTCCATCAATCTTAAAGCTAAATGCACACAAAGCATTTTACCTTCTTTGTCCAACACCTGGTATTCCTTCCCAAAAAGGCAAAGCAAGGGGTTTACATCTCTCAAATTATTGTTACACACTTGAACTAAAGATTCAACACTACATTATTACAGCAAGAAAAATAATATAGGTTTAAACAGCACTATGGGGGTAAAAGGAATTGACAGAGTAACTCCTATAAGACGCAAAGTTAGTTTTCATGCAGAAACTATCATTTCATACCCTGAAATCTTGGAAACACTGGTCTGGGCGAGCCTACCACAGAAAGAGTAAACAGCTCCCTACTTTTGTCAAATAAACACAAATTTTAAAAAGCATAATTAAAAAAAAACAAACCAGATCAATACTGCAACAAGTCTGCTGCTCTCACTAGCACTACTGTCAACCGCTCCTGTGAGTTTTGGCAAACCCTGATAACTGTAACTGTGGAGCAAGGTGGTCTCAGGCAGAACCCCAAAAGCACTGAAAGAACTTGTTCAATACTTAGCTCTGAAATACTCAGGCACAGCACAGAAATAAGACCTACCAGCTGAATGCATGAAGTCAAACCATACGTTACTGAGAATTGAACCTGCACTGGCAGAGAACTGCAGTAATGGTAAACTAAAAGCACCGGTTTTTGTGACAGTCATCAAATGGAATTTAATCTGGACTTTTATGTGTTGTTTTTATACCTTTAGACGATTCGTGTTCGATTTCCCAAGTATTTCCTAGTGTAGGCAAGGCTGTGGATCGAAATAAAGGTGCAGAGTTTGCAGTAACAAGATTACGGTGGATAGTGAATGAAAAAAGAAATATAATCAAGAATCCGAGTCAAAATTCCCAAGGTTGGTCATCACTGCTCTGGCATCATCAGCTATTTGGAGGACAGTCAGCACGTTCCCAATAGTTACAAAGCGGCACTGATTTAATTCCAACATACAGGGGAAAAAAAAATGAAAATACTATGTGGGCAAAAGGTTGCAGATGTCTGGTTTTCTTAACTTGACAATGTAATTGATGATCTTCACCACTAAGTGATGACCAATTGCTTTGCAATAAAATAAAATATTCTATTTTTAAGTGGCAAGATAAGATTGAAAAAATAGGAAAGAGCAGAAGTATTTGGCCACAAAATGAGGTGAAACAGCTACTTTAAAATGGCTGGCAGCCTTTGCCAAAGGTTAGAAATACTTAGTGTCAAGGCCCCACTAAGTCACACTGCAAGTTTCTCCACTGCTTCCCTGCTCTACACATCCAGCCTGTTCCCCCGGGCTGGCAGACACATTCAATGGCCTATTCCTGACCTTGAACACCAGACACGGGCTTCATACAATGGACAAAGTATGGCTAAACAGGCTGGAGCTTTCACACACAGATTATCCTTGCTTACAATAAAAAACAAAATACAGAGGAAATGTTACTCAAAAATTTGAACTGGATCCATGACACATTTCCCCCTTCCTATGTTCCAGTCCATGAGAGAGATTTTGCATGTCCATCACAACCTCTGTAGTCTATATTAATAGACACTCTAATAGCATCCTGTATCTCCCTGTGTTTTGGCTCCAGGCACACACTACAGTAATTATACAGGCAGCATCTTTTCCAGCAGAATGTTTATTTAGGATTACAAGGGAAAGGTCCCTGCAGTTAACTCTCAGCAAGCTCTGCTTTCTTCTCTGGCCAAACAGCCCTTCCACAGAAAGCACACCTATGGCGCAACATACAGGAGCAGGAGAAGGGTGTTATTTCCTACACTGTTCTCCTCCAACACTTTGCTTCTAGGTGCAGTTACTTGTCAGTTTAACTTTTCTTCTTGCTTTTCACACCTCTCAGAACAAAACCCAGTACAGTCCTCAGGGAAGAAGGCACTCAGATTTGTAAAACCAAATACAAATCCATCATCATAATGAATCACTTAATTAAGCAGCTGAGCATGTCTGGAAGAGGCAGTGGCAAACTTCTCATGTAGTATAGGAACTAGGAAATTAAAACCCCTAGTGCAGTCAACGGCAAAGGTATCATTAATCATGACTATCAGTAGAAACACCACTAAGCTTATCTTAAAAATTAAACAACCACTTGAGAAGAACAGCAATTCTCCCTAGTGCATTGCCTGGATTATTTTACTGCTATTGATCACTAAATCATCACAGAAAAGAGAAAAGCTTGTCATTCTTTGGTTGTTAGTGGCTCATATAACATTATTAGAAGCTAATTTAAGAGCTCTGTAATATGTCCAGCCATCTCATGTCCTTCCAAAAGGATGCTCAATCCTTTCCCTGATGTCTGGAGTCTTAAATGCTCATAAAGTTAGCTTTTCTAGAAGGGATTTAAAATCAGAATTGCAGTTGAACTGCCAGTACCAATACTGGTGCTGAGTGCCTCAAATACTTTCTTGATGTAGTAAAAGCTTTCATACAGTGACCAAATGACACATTATACATTCAGTGGCAAAACACTGACAAAAACCAGCCAACCAATAAAACCAACCACACAAACTCAAAACAAACAAATCCCACAGTATTTTCAAGAACATGGAAGAGGGAGGAAACTTTCAAGTTTTATATCAGAGCTAAACCTGGTGTACAGATCAGTGAGTAGCCAAGACCCCTACCTGAGATATAACTGATGATATGAAGTTATACAAACACACAGCATGTTTACATCTTTTCTACAATATTATTCTTTGGTATCATTTACCTCCATATTTGCATTCATCCATTAATTACTTTACTGGAGTAAACCCAAAGGGGTAAAGCAATGTTATACCCAAACACTGCCCATGGATTCAGATACCAACTCATAACTAGAAAGGTATAAAGTTCTCGAAAAGAAAATGTACTTTGAACAGCCATTAAAATACAGACAGGCATGACAAGCAACCACTAAAACCAAACAAAATTCACACACACACCACCCACAAGTCATGCACGGTTTTACTAGTTCAGCAGTATAGTTAACATTGTATCTACACAGTCAAGAAGATTAAAGAACAATTTCCATTGTCTAAACTTCAAGGAACAGGTATTTTTCCACAGGGGCATTCACTGGTCCTGTCCTGACACATGCCATTCATCTACAACTGCCAATGTTCAGCATTCGTAGAGATAACATTCACTTCTGATACCAAGAGTTTTGCCAAAGGCTCACGAATATTCTTCTCTACCTAACTACAGTATGAATCAAATCCTACTTTGATGCAACAGCCTAAATAAGAACAAATGAAAACTCCAGCCTATAACACCTCTGTGCAAGCAATTCTGTTGGCATAAGGCAGTGCTCTGTATTGCAGTTTGCCACAGCAGCACAAGACAATCCGCATCTCTCTCCTTTGAAAGGCAAATGGCAGATTTTTGGTGACACCCCCAGCTCAGGCTGAGGGTAAGCAGACCAGTTTTCCAACCGACCCACCACCCCCGGATGCAGTGTTGGCTCTTTTGCATTCTCTAACCATTCTGACACTTGTTTTCATCCGTCTTGATGGTCTTTGTTCACACAAACTTATTTTAACTAAGAACTAACGCAAATAGCTATTGATGACCCAGTCCCAGCTTGAGTTTCAGGTAAATCCTCATGACTGTCAGTTTAATTAAAAAAATTGCCTAAACACAATTTATTTAAAAAAAAAAACTTTTGGATAAACCATTACAACTTGTATTTACAAAAGGCCAAAAAAGAGTAAGAGATAACAAAAAGTACTTGCAAGGTAGGCTAGTTATGTGATAGCATAAACCGCACTTTGCCTTCTTATACATGTATCTCTGTAATGCTGAATAAAAATAGTATTTTTTTCCTTTTGCAAAGAAGTTGTATTTTGCAATAATTACCAAGTTTAGCTCTTGGGTTTACCAAAGAAAACAACATTACCATTTGCCACTGCTAACACTGTGTAATAATACAATATTTACTCTAAAAAGTCAATTTAACATGTTCTTTAAATTTATATTGGCATGCAAAGTATATGCAATACATACATGAGTATATGAATGGGAGGATAATAAACTGAGCAAGCAGTACTATATTCTTTAGAACATACAGATATCCAGACATGTAAACACTTTGGTGTTTTCTTTGAGTGATATTTGGAGGACTGTGCAATATGGGTTCCTGGCTCCAATATGCCACAACACAAGTCAGAGACATTCTGCAGTCCCTGAGTAGGTGTACATATAGGTAAACAAAGTAAATGGCATTTCAAAGTAAGATCTGGATTATACGAGATCTACACCACTTAAATGGTACCATTTCAGCAGGGTCATGTCTTTTGCCTCATGACTCTTCAACTTAGACAGAAAATGCTGCAACCTGTTGATGTTAGAAAGCTGATCTTTCCTCATGCAATGAATGGAACACTGTGCCCACACTGTTCCTTTCAAGCCTTCACATTTCTAAAAACGATGCCAAATGCACTTGCAGGAGGATGCAGCACAGCTTACTCAAGCTGAGAGCTGGGTATCTTTGGAGAAGTTAGAAGCTGGTCTGAAGGAAATACAAAATTCCTTCTTTGCAGAGAAGTGATATATGGAAGCCAGGCACCAGCTACATGCCAGTTTTCTTAAGAAAAACGTGTGATCCTCTCCTGTTTGGAAGGCAAGGTACTGCTATAGGATATGAGTGCACTTTTAAGCTGCAGGGTTTCTACTTTATACAAAAAAAGTCCTGATTCTTTGAAAAGCAACAAAATTGCCCTGTTCTCAAGACATCATACGCATTGCCACAAGTATGCACCAAAAAGGTGTAGCTTCCCAGCACCTGTTTAACACTGCTGCTCTGCTTAACACACTTTCAGTCCCACTTCTTGCTAAATGGGATCATCCATCCAGCATAGGTCATATCCAAACACAAGCCAGGGCATTAGCCCTCAGGAAGTAGAGTTCTTCAGGCAAAGGGGGAATCCTCCTACTGACTCTCCAACAGCCACAGGATTTCATCACTAGTGCTTGTATGTCAGCATTTCACAGCACATGGGACATTGTTACAGTGAAAGATACAAACCTTATGCTGACCAAATGAGGGTATTAACCCCATTTCACAGAATCACAGAATGGCTTGGGTCGGAAAGGACCTTAAGATAACCTAGTTCTAACCTCCCTGCCCTGAGCAGGAATGTCTCACACTAGACCATGTTGCCCAAGCCTCCGTCCACCCTGGCCTTGGACACCATCAGGGATGGAGCATTTACGATTTCTTTGGGCAGCCCATTCCAGTGCCTCACCATTTTCACAGTAAAGAACTTCTTCCATAGATCTAACCTGAGCTTCCCCTGTTTAAGTTTTCACCCATTACCCCTTGTCCTGTCACTACAGTCCCTGATGAAGAATCCCTCTCTGGTATCCTTGTAGACCCCTTCAGATACTGGAAGGCTGCTCTGAGCTCTCCAAGCAGCCTTCCCTTCTCCAGGCTGAAGAGTCCCAGTTTTCATAGAATCATAGAATGGGTTAGGTTGGAAAGGACCTTAAGATCATACAGTTCCAACCCCTGCCATGGGCAGGGACACCTTGCACTAAACTATGTCACCCAAGGCTCTGTCCAACCTGGCCTTGAATAATTTTTGTTAAATTAAGTGGGTTTTTTTCCCCTATCACTTAAACTTTACCTGCTCCCCATGCCCTCCCAGCATAGCTACTGAGCCTAGGCAAAGCATGTTGCTTAACACAATCACATTTCAGTCTCCTAGGCAAAAAAACTTACTTGTCCTCCACTGTACTACGGTAACCTTGCTGCTCTTCAGAAGGACTCCTCAGTCCTTGGGCTGCTCAGTGTTAATTGTGCTCAGGACAAGAATATAACATAAAGTAAGTAATTATAATGGTTAAAAAAAAAAGGGCAAGACTTCAAAGTCAGGAGGTATTGCTGCAGGAAACACTCCTCCATGGTGACCAAGGATACTGGGAGAATGTTCTCAAGTCTACAAACAGGCTCTGATCTCAATGAGATTTGGATCAGTCCATTGAAATAAACTACTTCAGAGCACTATTCCTGTCCATCAGATTTATCTTGCCACTGTGCATCAAGGTGCTTCCCTCTCATCTGTAAAGATGTAGCAAAAAATAAAACCTATTGAATTTGAACAGAATTGTTAATAGATATTCAGCACAAAGACCCTATGGCAGCACTGCCAAACAAATAACTCACAGAAAATGCATTCGTTTATTAAGTTGTCTCTGTCTTTTATTTCCCCCCTCAGGTCTAATAACAACTTACTCTTTTTGTGTTTTTAATAAAAGCAACTGTTATCTTAAAACAATCCCCTAAAATTTATTCTTCATCACTATTGTTCAGGTTTAAAGCACTGCATTTTTGCCAAGCAAACCTTACCTAGCTCAAAGTAGGATCAGCATAACAAAATTAGCAACATTTTCAGTCTTCAGCAGCCTGGAAAAGAAAATCTTGAAGGAAAATAACAGGCTTCAGTGATTGGCTATTTGTGTTCAACCCAACCCTTCCTCCACTGATGGCAATGGGAGAAATGCCACTGATTTCAGAGGCTGCAGATACTATGTTTACACTCAAAATCTGCATTGCTTTAGGGAGCAACTGCCACTGTGAATTATAACACTCTGAGAAGGAAATTCACAAGATATGGGAATACTATGACTTGCACTTCAAATCATAGGCAAATACAACGAATTTTACATCACACTAGGAGACAATACTTCCTTCAGGATATATCCATACATTATTTCCTAGAACAAATCTGTCTTTAGCCCAGTGTCAAGGCTTGGGTTTGAGGACAGGCCTCAGATCTCATGCACAGCATTCCCGCTGAAGGCAGTCTCCTGACTCTCTAGCTACTGCAGAACACAAAGCATTTCCACAAAGTCTTTTTTCCATACCTTGGATGAATTCCACTGACTATTTTCTTAGCCAGTGCTCATAGAATTTTTTATTACAGTATTTATATGAGGTAGCCTGGAGATGTGTTATATTCCAATGGAATATCATTCTTTTATTAAACTATTGCATTTGTTAATTTAATAAGCTCCTACGTAATCTCATTTGGAAAAATTGATCTTACAGTAAATCATTCATAGCATTCTCTTCTGGTAGCCCTGGCCTTGAAGAGATCAGCAGTCACCTGAGCTGAGCAAAAGGCAACTTCTAACCAGGTACTTATGAAAACTGTTATAAACTTAAAAGAACAAAAAACTGAAATCACATGGCTTTTCCAAACCAAAGTACAGCTCATAAAGCAATTCAATGCAAGAAACCAGAACTCATCTACATTTATAGTGAGTTGCCTATACTGTATTTTGAAAGTGTCTTAAGAGAAAATCTCATGTTAAGTAAAACAGAAGGCTTTTTATTCTGTTATGCAAATAGCAATAGCAAGCTAAAACTGACAGAATCCACTACTAATACCTATTCTCTCAAAAAACTACCTTCACAACAAAAATGTAATTAGAACACTTTGACTTTAACTTACAATGGTAAAATTTGTCTAAACACTATGGGGATGGGGAAAGCTTAGTAGTAGATGCACAAATGGCTTTGGAGTTGCTCCAGAATTGGTGGCAAGCTTCACTCAGGAAGAGAGGGATGCAAGGAATAAGATTCAATCACCACACAGGCCAGAGCAGGACAAAAGCAGCCCTCACTCATCTTCCTCTTGATCCTTCCACCAGAGCTGCCATAAGTGCTTGTGGCAAAAAACAAACAAACAAACAAACAAAAACACAGCTTTGGCCTCCTAGCAGCTACCCTGCACCCTCCTGCAGACACCTTCCCTCTCCCCAAAACTTCTTACCATTCAGCCTCCCCACAGCTGAAATACCCACCCACTTCTATGCCTGTACATGCCCAAAAGGCCACGTTATCACAGCAACTCAGCTCATGCAACAAACTGTTGTTTTTCTGCCTTGAATGACTTTTCCCATCAGGGAGCTCAGTGCTGGGTCTGCAAATAGACCCCCACGGCTGTGCTCCATGCTCTTAATGAGCCCTGCTCACTGCCCTTCACCATGTCCCCACCGTACTTGTACACTCTCAGCTGATTCCTGATTCCGCTGCTCCCAGGCAGGCTCCCCCGTTTTATTCAGCTTCACCTGCTCCCCATGATAGCCTCTCCTCACAGCAGTGTTTGGGTTATGGATAATCCAATTTTCTGAATTTCACTTGAGTTTCTAGACATGCTCTCACCCTGCTCTACCCCGCGGCTTTCCCAATTACTTGAGATGCAGCATCTGATTCGTGATCAAGGAGTTTTACTTCCCATTGCTATTGACTTCCTATCTTTTTCTCACAAGCACAGTGTGCCTAACATTCTTGTGCAGTCACTACAGCACACATACTCCTTCAAACGTAATGACTTTGCAGTAGTATCCACTGTTAAAGCATTTCTTAAATTCATGTGATCTCTCACATCAATACTCCTGGCAGAAGTTTTTCTTTTGTCAGTTGCTCTTTTGGTTTTGGCTGGTTTGGGTTTTTTTAAGCAGATATGCTTTCTCAGATAATACCACAAAACACAGTGTTTTATGCAGCAGTGTGCACAGAAACAGGATGGATATGCCCACACTTGCATAAGCAGCAGGCTTCTCTTAAACAACAAATGCATCCTGCATTTTATTTAAGCAACTCCTTTTTTTTTTCTTGTGTTTGCCCCCCAAACTAACTGAAAAGCTAAGTAAGATTAAAACGCGTTGTAGCTTACAACCAAAACAGATCAGCAATCCTTCAAAACTGTTTAATGCATTAAAAACATTCTATGCTTAACGGTACTACAATATAGGAAATTTGATCCAAGTTATGCTACAAGATCACTGCTCAACATAACCCAAAAGACTTTGGGTCCATAAAATAATAAATCATAAACATTACTGTTCATCCAATTCCAGACTTATTTGAAAGGTATGTAATTAATTAGCCTGCTTCATACTGAACAGATATCAAACAGAGATTCTTATTGCCCATTCATGGGCTGTATCTAAGTTACCAAAACAAACTTCCAGTGAAGAATGACGATTTTGGAATCCTAATGATCCACTACCCTGCTGCTTCCATAGTCATTTACACCCGTGCAATTCAATACATAACAACTTCGCAGGAGTCAAACTCATTTTCACTTTGTTTGAACCTCTGAACAAAGTACTGGGCAGCAAAGACACACTCCTTTTGCTATTTGAAAAAGTACCAAAGCAGCATGACACAGGTCAACCAGGAGGGATGAGATCCAGCACGATGGAGAACCTCTGGGGGTAATAAAGTATTGATACAATTAACGATTTCTGTAGCTGTTTCTGCTAGGATTATCCAAGACATGGTGTGAGCGTTAGTACTCCCCTGAACATTGCAACTCAGGAGGAGAATCAAGCCTTCACAGCATACATTTCAAACTGGGATACTTTTCAAAATCCTCCCAGTACAGTAGCAAAGTAGTAATACTTTGGTGTTGGCTACCTTTTAGACTTCGATGTACCTTTAAATAGGCATGTCACAATAACATTACTTGACGCATACCACCCAAAACAATCCCCAAACTAATTTTGTAGAGATCACTAGCTCTGGAACAGGAATATTTAATCTCAGTTTGATCCCAGTTTTGTTTTGTTGCTTGGATGGGGTTTTTTTAAATTAGGGCTTGCACATAATCTAAATGATCAGACACTTGCAACTTGATAAATACTCATGTTAACATTGAACCATCACCAAAAGAAGTCATTACAATAGTAATAGAACAGTTAGGGCTGGAAAGGACCTTAAGATCATCTATTCCAACCCAGATAATCTCAGTGATTCAAACATGCTTCATGAAGGGGCTCAATAATCACTAAACCTGCAAATCTGACATAAAAAGATTCTCCTAGTAGACAGTATTCTACATAAACAGGCTTCAAAACCAAAAATGTGTATAGCACAAAGATTTAAGGACAAAGCTTTGATTATAAATACACTTCTATACCAGTACATACAAAGATATCCATTTTGTTAGTATTTGGCAAAGGCATTTCGCCTTTTGCAGAACTGAACTTTTTAATCAAGTCTGAGTAGTTCCTAAACTGTCATATATGTCAAAGACTCCAAGTTACATTGACTAAAGGAAAAACAAATAGACCAGAATACATGGTAATGAAACATTACATTAATCGTCATTCCTAATTTCGTAGAGAAATCACCAAGTTATTACTAAAAAGTACACCTACCAGTTGCACCCTGGAAAGAAAAAAAGATTATGCTGATAAGGTTTACAAGCATGAGCACTAAATGTTTCACCACAGAGGATGCATTGTTGGATCTACAGTAATTGCTGCATTTTCACATCTACTGTGGGGAAGGTCAGAAAAACAACCAGCCCATAGTAGTAACTCAAATAAAACATTTTTGTTATAGATGGCGTTGACATCAGTGGAACTACAATATTAATAAAATAGTATCATAAGAAATAAGATCTGTAGCTCTGGACAGATATGAAAACTTAAGTTCTATTAACAGCTGCTTAACATATGTGGAAAACAGTAGAAAGTATTCCTCCACCACTGCTCCACCCAACAGCACCACCACTCCAAAACAACATTATTTTTAATTGTTTTGTACTTCTGTACAGTAGTCTTTGTACACATAACAAATCGAAGAACAAACCAACCTGTATCACCAACTTCATCTCTTATTACTGACCATAAGAGCTCCTACCTCTTACTTAAAAAGCCACCAAATAACTTCCTGAAAAGACCTGCCAGAACTTGATTGCAGCTGACGGGGCTTGCTGGTAACCTACAGAGAGGATACTGTCTCACCAGTTTGAAAGAGGTCACCTTTAGGTAATGTCAGTGGAATATATTCAAATAATCTTTACTATTATGGTCCTGTAGGGAAAGATACCACAAACACACTGCCATTAAGCCTGTGGGTAGAGATGGATAATGAAACCACTAGTCGTGTTACATTATATGCTCTATGGAAGCAATTGACAAGAAAATTACTCCAGAGTTAGCAGTCAGCATAACAAACAAATTTGCTATAAACTCTAACAGAAGCAGCTTGTCCTGGAAATAGGTTGTTGGGGTTTGTTGCTTTAGGGTGGGGTGTTTTTTGAAAGTACTAATTAAAGTTTATAGAAGTCAGTGTAAAGGCTCCCACTGATTTTTAAGAGACTTTCAGCCAGGCCTCAAGTTCTCCTTGAGCAGAAATTAACTTAAATAAACCTTCTACTTGAATGCAGCAATGGCAAGAAAACAGAATTATTGCATTTTGTGGCAAATCCAACCATCAAAACCAAAAACTCTAATTTCAACATTAAAAATACCAAGAAAATTAATGGAAAGAAACTTTCACCTATTATCTATAGATTGACTTGTGTGTGAGGTGCATATTAGAATGCTCAGAAGCAAGCGTAGGTGACTCTGGACCTGCACAAAAGAAAAATCTCTGTAAGAAGATTTTCCAGCAAAACTTACATCTCCAAAAGGCATAAGAAGCTAGGTGAGCCTTCAGGACAACTTCATAGCACCCATATGCCTAAATACTGCACCTGAATCCCGTTTTATACACCCAAGTCTTCAGTGGATTGTGGTCTGCGTTACTACAGACTACTATTATTGATAACTTGACATTAAAAAATTCCACAAGACCTAAATCCTCTCCACTACAATGTTATCATCTTAGACACAGCCACACTGGACTTTCCAATGTTAGGGTTGTTTTCAGTGAAGAGATGGGGGTGAAACCCCAGTCCAAAATGCTTACTGCCCTCCAGGAGAAAGTATCTTAGTGCTAAATGCAACAGTTCCATAGAAAAACTGTCCATCTTCAGCGATACTAACTACTGGATAGAATTGATTTGCAAAAGCAGAGCATGAAATATCCTGCAGTGTGACAAAAATATTATAAAGTCTACAAACAGCTAAGCCACAGCAATCTAAAATACAGCTATAAAATGCTTCTCTTAGGTAAAGTTGGCAAAAAAAAAATCTAGGTAACTAATTAACACAGAAGATTTTTTTCATTTCTGAGACATTTTTACACTAGCAAGAATGGAGAACAGTCTTCACTGCCTCTTAACAGTGTATTAAGTTTTTCATAACAGATATCAGGTTAAATAAAGGTCAATCTACACTGGTATCCCAGCTACAGGAGTACATGCACAGGGAGCACTTAAGCAATGAAGTACAAAGTGATCAATCCTCTGCTGTAGTTTCCCAGTGTTCAACCACTTGTAGTTCAGGGGTTTTCTAAACCAGATGCTTTCGGTGCATTGTGAAACTCTCCTCCGTCAATCTGTCATTTTGAACCTGCTTGATCACATTTGCATTTCTGACTGCCACAGCTTTCTGTAGCTGTTTAAGTGCATGATTCAATCGCATGCTGTGTCAGAAGATGCTTTCATTTGTTTTAAACCTGCTGCTATATAACTATCCCTCGGTTTTCCCACGTCCCATTCTGTGAAACAGAGTGAGTATCAGTTCCCCGATCCTCTCTCCACAATGTTCGGAATTTACATACATTAAAATATCACCTGCTAGATTCCTTTTTCCAGACCATTCAGATGATACCTCATCTTGTAGCAGTCTTTCCATAGCTAAGCATGTAATTCTTGCCTTTCTCTATGACTTTTTAGGCTCTATTGTGCATTTTCATGTCTCCTCTACCTAAATATTTTCCTTTTCCTAGGGTACTTATGAATATGCCAAAGAATGCAGTTGTGGTAAAATCACCATTAGGCTAACAATTAGTCAGCTTTAATGAATCTTGGATAGTCATAAGTTTAGATTATTAAGCAGCAAGTATCTAAATGTAAGCTTTCATAGCAAAAAGCTAAGTAAGAGTTACTGAAGAATCATTACAGTCATGAGAAACTCTATTGTCTTCTGAAAAAAAAAGGTCATAAATAATCATGTTGCATAGAAAGATATCTATCAAAAACACTTAAATTCTGTCACCACACTGCAGAACACAAGCCGAAAGAAACTAAGTCTCATTCTTTTTATTGTAGGTTTGGGGTTTTTAAAGCTAAAAATGCCAGTAGGATAAATGCAAATTCTTGAAACAAGACAGCAGGCTCTCTTGATACGCTTACACTGATGAATTCAACCATAAAACCCTAATTCTTGCAGTTCTTAGACTAGTAGTATATGACAAGCAAGGACAACTCAGCTGACTTTGAAAGAAAAAAATTGTGCATGAAACAGAAGCAAATAGTCTTTGGAAGAATTTCAGTGAATGGCCTCAGCTCTACAGTGACTGAAGTTAAAGTCTGACTCTGCAGTTCTATTTCAAGTTCACTTCATGGGCATGATATGCTGCTACCCACCTAATGCAGAGCTGTTATCTGGTACAGTATCTTGACACAAAGATCCAGGAAGGAAAAACCCACATGGTCCCAAAAGTTTGTATTACATGCAACCAAAGCAGAGAGAGGAGCCTGGGAACAACTGACAGGGAAATATTTTGGTTAAAAATTACAAAATATTTCAGTAGGCATTACATAACAAATTACACAGCCTTCCTACCCCTTCATTAAAATGCTTCTACATGGCAATGTCAAAAGGAACATGCCAGAAGGAAAAAAGCATCAGTCAACTCTGTTTAGAATGCGACACAGGAAGGCTTGAATTGCACTACATGTAAAAAAGGAAAACCAGTTGAGTACTGTCTTCAGTTCTCCTGACCTAAAAGTGGTTGGAATTAACACTTTATTTGCAAACAACTGGCCCTGGATTGCTCACAGGAAGAGAAAATGGAAACACTTAGCAAATAATTTACCCAATGCATGGTCTATCTTTAGGCTTCTTCAAAAATGGGTCAGGTTCTACACTCTCTTGATCCTTAACTTTGTTTTCCAGCCATTGTACTCCACTGACTTCAGGCTTCTCATGGCAAAACCCCTTTCTTGCTCCAGTTCTGTAGTAAAGCAACTTACCTCTTTCCTTGCATAAAAAAAAAAAAGAGAACTAAAACAAAACCAAAACACCCCCTAAAAACTAATGCACACATATTAGGGGAATTTTCTAAAGCACAAAGGCAGCTATAACTATTTCTCATTAATGCTATTTCAATTTTACCTCAATCTACAAAGCTGGGAACATTAGCAAAGCAAAAGGGGAATAAAAATATTCCAGCTACATTTTGTTCTTTTTACATAAATGAGTTCTCTTGTTTCTAAAGCCAAATATAGAGCACATGAATACACTGAAGATTATCTAGAAGGGTTCATATTTTACTTGCTGTGTACGCCAAATGTAATTTGCTGCAGGAAAGGTTTTTAAAGCAAGTCCCTGTTCAGTCCTTTATACTTCACAGTTATATGGTGGATGCCAAAACACTCCAACATAAGCAAGTCTGGCTTCCACTGGAATTGCCTTCTCAGATGCTAACCTTGAAACTTGCAGAGTTCTAGAAGACAGCTAGGAAGAAATGCTGTTAAAAGTTTCCTTTGACCATCTAAATCTACAGAGTTTAAAATTTTTGCTAATTCAGTGAGACCACTCATGCTTAAAGGACACCTTTAAATAATTGGGAGAGAAATGGGAAAATAGGGCAAGAGCACTCAATTCCTGCAGAATAAGAGCCTGCCCTTACTGAACAACTTACTTTGCTTTCTAAACCCCCTTTTTCAGCTGCTAAAATCAGCTTAAAGAAAGCAATAGAATATTATTCTGACTATAGAATTATATGAACATATAGAACTTTTAGAGTAAAATAAACACTGTAAAATTCATTCCCCTGAAAAGCATACAGTGCTTAAACAGAACTCCTGCAACATTAAAGTCCTGGGGAAAAAAAAAAAAAAAACCACAGGAAAGGTAAAAAAAAAGTTGTTGAGTTTTTTAACCATAATTCCATCTGAAATTTGCATTCAACACCTGATGAACATTTTCCAGGACATCAGAAGTTCCTGAAAGATGCAGATAAATTGTTTAATTTTTATTCTGAGTTAAAAGTATTGCCATTCCACTGGAATAATGCCAAAGAAGAACTGTGATTCAAAAGACTTTTATATACCACCAAGACAACCTTGTGGGAAAGCAAACATAAGGCCCTGCATGGGATCCCAACAGCATGTCTTAGAGATGCATAGCCTGCAAATTCTCAAGTTCAGTTACCTGATATCAGACTGTGTTATCTAATCTAATTCACCAGTTTAGCAATGTCGTGGTTTAAAACCCCACCTCAGTCTTCCGCAGTATCACACACCCCTTTTCCCCCCACCACCACCTCCCCACTCCTGGAGGGATGGGGAGGAGAACCGGAGGAATACAACTCCCACGGATTGAGATAAAACCAATACAGCAATTAAGGTATAACACAAATCACTACTGCTACCACTAATAAATCAATGTTAGAGGAAATAAACAAGGAGAGAGAATACGATACCACCCACCGAAACCAGCCCAACCCAGAAGAGAGTTAACCCCCCCCCCTTTCCGGCCAACTTCCAGTTACCTCCCCGAGCATGATATGCTGTGGTATGGAATACCTCCCCGACTAGCCCAGGCCAGGCGCCCTATCTCTCCTTCCTCCTGGCCTCCCCTCCTCCCTGGCAGAGCATGAGCTCAGAAAAGGCCTTGGACAAAACCAAACGTTTGAGCAGTAACTCAAAACGTACGTGCCGCCAGCAACCACTCCCAGCCCGAAAGTCAAAACACAGCACTGCACCAGCTACCAAGAAGGAGAAAAAATGACTGCTACTGCTGAACCCATGACAAGCAACTAAATTTAAGATGAATTATAGTATTTTTCATTCCACTTCTGTCATAAAACCATTCCAGAATAATGTTCTAGTTTCCAGACTGGATCTCTTCATAGGCATCCTTAATTGTAAAGGCAATGCTGTCCTAGAAATCAAATTTTCCCTCATACAGTATTCAGTTCATTGACCTTATAAGCCCATCCTAGTTACCCTTCTTCGGAAGTGCTCCGGTTTGAATATACCATTCCTAAGCACAGGAAACTGAGTTTATCCAGTATTTCTGATAAGGCCAGTTCTTTACATAATATTAATACTTTCTTATCTCTATCAGAAATTTCTCTGCTGAGAAACATCATTCCAGAACATATCTTAAGAAATTTCCGCCACTTGTAAGACAGATCATTATCACTCTCAGCAGTATTGCTAAACCATCAACCTCTACTAAAAATGCTGCCCAGTCATTACAACTAAAAACTGGCATAATCTGTAAAAACAATGTTCTTTAATTTAAATTCAAGACAGTGTATTTTCAATTTTTGAAACCTTCACACAATTCCAAGAGAAAAATACCATTCTGTACCAAGACACTTACAGAACTTTGGTCCTGATTCAGTAAAGCATTTATGCATTTAGGTAGCTTCAGATTGGAAGTACTCCCATCACACCCAATGGATGCCTTTAGGAGACTAAAACCACACTTCAATGCCTTGTTGGGCTTACTGGGTTAATATTTCAAGGTGAAACTTAGGAAGAATCCTGAAGGCTCTTTTGCACTTAACTACCTCGGTCTCCTCTTAATGTTAAAGCTTTAAAATGCAAACGCAAATATTTTGATTATCTATTCCACCCTTGAACGGAGATACTATGCTCTGAGAACTAAGCATGTGTTCTTTGTTTCTTGCATTAAGCTAGAGCTCTGCCCAGTACCTTCACACATTTGCAGAAGTAAAGGCTTCTTTTCCACAGCTCTGCCGATGCCTTCGAAGTGCAAATCGCTACACGAGGATCACGTGTGACCACATGCTAAATTAAGTTTGCCCAGGAGACTTCATTCATCATCTCCCCATAAACTAGTAATTAGCCTACGGTACTTCCAAGGAGATGCCATTTAATTGGAAACCACAGTTTATTCTTAAAAGTTAAACTGGAGGAAGAACCAAACAACAAAAAAGCAAACAGACAAAAAGCCCACAGCTAAATATAATCATAAGGCCATTTTCTTCACCAGCTTATAACAAAGGCACAGGCTTTTAAGATCAAGCCCGACCTGTTAATTTCACATAAAGGGTGTTAAGCACCCAGTGCTGCTCCATAGCAATCTGTACTACAGTCAGCCTCCAAACACGCCTTCTGTTAATTTGTGACACTGCATATTTTGCAACTCTAGAGCAAAGAAAACCATCACAGTAGAAGCAATTCATTCTGCCTCCAGGTGCCTCATGAATATTAAGTAAGAGCAGCTACGAGCTGCTACACAAAAACTTCACAACTCTGCGGGGAACTGCCCCGCTGCGAAATTCACGGGGCACTCAGGGAAGCGGGAGAGACCTTGGCACCCCTCAGCAGTGGCAGGCGCAGCTCCCCGCCACACACCACCTCCAGGACCCGCTCCCCGACCCCCTATAGCAACCACTCGGCCAGGAGACGCCCCTTTCTTCCGAAGGGCTCCGGGAAGGCAACGCCGCAGCCCCATCGCCCCTGCTCTGTGCCGGCAGGGCAGCTGCGCGCCGCCTCGCCCAGGCGGGCTCCCTCCACACCTCCGGCCAGCCCGGCTCCCGCCCTGCCGGCTACAGCCGCACCGCGGAGCTCGGAGAGCGACCTCAGCCGGAGCAACCCGGCGACAGGACCAGCAGAAACTTCGCGGCAGGAGCACCCCATCCTCACCTTGATAATGCTGCTCCTCCGTGGGGTGGCCTTGGCCGCTTCCAGCAGGGAGGTATCAGGGTCGGATGCTGCCGCTGGCCCCAGGCTGCCGCCGGGAAAGCGCTCGGCGGTACCGACGGCCGAGACGCCGCTGCGGCGCTCCCGCCTCCTGCCTGCGGCTGCCGCCGGGGCGTCCAGCGAAGCCGACTCTAACTCCTCCTCGGCACGATGAGCGGCGTCGGGGAGAGTCCGGCCGGCCGCCGGTTGGTCTCTGCTGCCGGCAGCCTCTGCCATCGCCCCGCAGAGAGGTGTCAACTTCTCCGGGTGGCTGTGAGGGCGGGGTGGGAGGACACGCACACAGACGGCGTCCCGCGGCGCTCCCCTCACGGTACGACGGCGGCGGCAACTTTCTGCGGTGGAGCCATGCCAGTCCTCCACAGACTTCGCAGCACCTCCAGTGCAGGGGACACGGGGAGCGGGGCGGCAGCAGGGGAGCGCAACGCGGGCAGCAAGCGCAGGAAGTGCCGCCGCGGCGGCGACACCGCTGTGTTGTGACAGCGGCCGGGCGTGTTTTGACAGGCGGCGGTGACGGACGGGGCGCTGAGCCAGTCAGCGCTGCCGCGGCCCCCCGAGGGCCGCCGTGCTGGCCAATGGGCTTCGTGAGGGGCGTGTCCGCGGGACGCCTGGATGGGCGTTCTGGGCGGTGCGCGGCGGCGAGCGGCTGAGGGGCAGGTAGGGCTGGGGGTGAGTGAGCAGGGCGAGCTGTGGGACTTGATGGCATCCACCGCGGCGCCGAGAGAAAGGGCACGGGAGGGACCGTTTTGTTCTTTCCCCCGTCCGTGGGAAGCGCGTGTGCGTACCGGGACAACCGAGCCAATGCTTCCCCGCGTATTTTGGGGCAGTACCCGTGTGAGGGCTGAAACAGCCTGTGAAGAAAAGGGGGATAGGTTAACGCCGCTTCAAGCACGCTCAACCGCGGTGTTCCCCGGGAGGTACTCGCATTGGGAGTGCAGCAGAGAAGACGAAGGGACGGTGCCGGCCTGGCTGCACGCGGTTAGGAGGGAGCGCTGCAGCCTCAGCGCTGTTGGCGGCGGGGGGCGCCGCTCCCAGGCCCCTGTTGCTGCGGGTGGGTCAGCAGAGCTGGATGAGGCGTGAGGGGCGCCTCACAAAAGGCAGCGAGGACTCACGTTGGGACCCTTCGGCTCTTGGAAATGAGCCGAAAACAAGGCGGGCTGGGGCCCGGCCGCCTGCTCACCTCAGGGCGCTCCCCTCACGGACGCCTGCTCGGGGCAGCGCTTGCAGTGCCGCGCCCCTCACAGCTCCGTGCTCCTCAGGGTAGCCAGTGAGCGGCGCCCGCCGTTACAGAGCCAACACCGCCCCCTGGCGGCACGATGCGGCCGGGCCGGAGCAGCCGGTCCCGCAGCGCGGTCCCTTGCGGGAGATGAGGACGAGCCCCCCGGTCAGGGTTGTCTCTCTCCCGGCAGCCATGCCATGAGCCGTGAAGAGTGAGTGCGAGCGTGGTGCTGCCCTTCACAGCCCTTCAGATGGGGTTTCGTTATAATGAGGTTATCTACGTGAGCATCTCGGGAAAGATGGGGTAGAGGGGACTGTAGCGAGGGTAAAAGTGTGGGGAAGGGAAAGCAGGAAAGGCAGTTGAGAAACAGGGATTATATTGAAGGATGGGAAATAGAAGGGATAGGGCTGGGTGTGCTGATAGTCACTGGAGGCGTAAGACTACTCAAAATTAGCTATCGGCTTTAAAGGCAGTAAGACTCAGTGGAAGATTTCCTTTCTCTTTGGTTTCTAAAGTAACTTCCTAATGAAGGTGTTGGGCACCCATTGGCAGTCAATGATTAAGCAGGAAAGAATAAGAGGCAACCTCCTTTCTCCAGCCAGTTATTAGCAACTAACAAATGCTTAGCTACAGGACATAACTGCCACTTAAAGGGTGTGAGTTTTTCTATGTATACACAATACATAATATACAATTCCATATAAAATCCCAGAACTTCTGTCAAGGTTACAGAGGTATTTGTCATATTCAACTCAGATCTAAATACCACTGAACTTTCTTTTTCCCATAAGCTTCCATTTAAATTTGATGTAAGAAATGCCATGATACATGGATACAACAGTTGTCTTGTTGGGAGGGTTTTTTCAGTGACAAAAGCCAGAAAATAACTAACCCAGAAAAAAAGATACAAAATATTCACATCAAAGAAACATTTACCTTAAAAAATACTGGAAAGAAAAAGGCTTGTAAGAGAATAGAGGACTCAACCCCAGCCTGCATTGTACAAGAGAAAGAACATGATATTAAGTTATTGCAACAAAAGGAGGAACTAATAAAAGCTTTTAGCTACATCTCTACACACTGTCACACAGCCTGACCTAAGAAGACTAATTTAAAGACAACGGAAAAGCTAATTACCATGCAGTATATTATTAGAAAGTATATAATGTAGAAATATGTTGCAGCTTTTTAATATATTTTGTGAAACTGTATGAAGTTTAATTGCCAGTTTAATTATTTGAGAACAGCAAAGTACCCTCATAGCTGGAATCTGCTGCATCCACTAGAAACTATTTGTAGCATGTTGCACTGACAGATGCATATAACATATTAAAGATGTTATAGTTAAAGATTAAATTACTTAAACATTTCTAATTAAGTATTTGTTGTTAAATGCATTTGTCTGCTGAAAAAAAAATAAGATCATTTAACTCTCAAATTACAACCTTGACATGTGAAGCCATTAACTGAAAAGGGTCTATAAAGAAGCTACAGATTTTAAGTTTCATAAGCATCAAGCCTTCAGAAAACACAAATCATATTTGTTTCATCCACAAAATGCAGAGGTTTTATAATTACGCATGGTACAGCTAAGAGAGAGTTTAGTTAAACTTCTCTCCATAAGAGAATAAAAGATTTACTGATTTTTAGTACTATATTAGTGACTACACATGCATGGATGCTTCTGAGGTATCTATATCAATATGCTTCTGTTTGTAAATGTGGAGAACCATGAATTATGAAGGAAAAAAGCAATTGGGTTTGATACTGCTTGATGTCTAAAAAGAAAAATAAAGTTAGCAAGAGGAAGATTTGCACTAACATGCTTGCATAGAAAGTTAAAAAGAAGCGAGGTTGCTTGGTGATAAATGTATTTAATGACAGGGACAGTTTTCCAGAACAGTCAAGGAATTCACTCAAGCTAAGAAAGGCAAGATGATAGATTAAAAAACCACATCTATTTGTGTTTGCCTTAACATATGAGTCAGCAAATGCCTGCACTGTCTAATGTGCTTTTTTGTACACTCATCTTACTCCATCCTCGAGGCACCCAACTGTTCCTTGGTGGGTGTATTTTGTATCACAAAATAGACTAAAATACAGTAGTCTTGGAGCTGTGCTGCAGTATAGCTTACATAAGCCAGTAGTTTCCATCTAGAGAGTGCATTTTGGGAAGCTTTTAAAATTAAGTGTTCTGCTGGGAGCTGAAAGTGGTGCTCCTGTACCAATTGACCATGGTCGATGAAGTGTGGAAACTGACATCTTTTCCTGTGTCGGGAACATCTAATATGCAAGACTGGGAAAGAACAATAGGGAACAAGCTGCAATTTCTTCAAGTATGCACTGGCAATGATAGCAAATCATAGTTCATTTTCAAATTGATGAAACTTGCAAAGCTATGATGAGAAAATTCTTTCAATTAAATGAGGTAATTTTTAAAGTAGTGATTTTTTAAGTCTTGGTTATTGTGTCTGTTTGTGCTATTATATCCTCAGTATGATATTATAAAACAAAAAAAAACCCCACATAGTAATGATATAATTTATTCATACAAGGATACACTCATTGCTAAGCTTCACTCAGGTTTTGGCAAGACAGCCACAAGTCATATTTTGCCTACAAAACTATTACAAAGTTTTTAGACTGGAAAGAACCCCAGCAAATTCAAGTCACCATAAGGGAAATATAGTCAAAAGGTCATAATCTTTCATTTAAAACATACAGTGTGTTTTCAATTTTTGTTAGATTTAAAAAAATATTTACACTGCTTGAGTCAATGCCTCCTCATTTTTTTTTGCTAATTCTTTTTTTCCTCCTTTGTGGAAAAAGCCTAACTGAACTTAAACATCTTATGTTTTTTTCTAGATAGTATAAATGTTTTGTCTTTAACTTAGTGAGAAGCACTTCTGTGATATGCCTCTATCTTAATGATGTTCTTGTTCCAACTGAAGTCACTGATGAATTCTTTTCACTGTCTGATAGTACTTCCAGGCTATTTCAGTGGTTTTAATAGTTAGAACACTCTGGTTATGGAAGATTCCTGGCAATTCTTAGCTCCAAGAACAATCCTTTATTTTAGTAGTGTTGTTTGCCCTAACAGATACACCAATTAAGTATGAGAAAGGATTAAACATGACCTGAGGTCCTGGGTTTACCCTACTTTATAGACACTTCTTGCTATATAGACACAGACCTTGGAGTGGAATGTATTGATCTCTGTATGGAGATCAGTGGATTAAAAAAAAAAGTATTAACACTGCAAAGAGCCACCAAAAAATTAGCCAACACCAGAGTGAAGGTTTGTGGTCTCAATGCGATTTAACATCCTTTGGTGCAAACATTGCAGTCATGTAAAATGCTATAGGACTAGGGCTTCTCTCACTGCACGAGACCTGTGAATGAGACCACTTTCCTCACCTTGAGTCCTATCCCAGTTCTTCTCACCTTCCTCCAGATACAACATTTTACTGTCTCACCTCCTTGTCCTACAAGCTGTAGCAAGGTGTTCTGGCACTCAGTCTCTTCTCCCTCTTTCCCCTAACTGGATCCTCCCAGTTACTGCTTCTTTCTGTTGCTCACCAGCTGCCATGGACCACTCAGCACAGGAGATCTCAAAGGGTTAGGGTTAGGGATAGGGTTAGGGTTAGGGATAGGGTTAGGTTAGCCAGAACGGCTGGCATTTTTGCCACCACTAACAGTACTTCTTTCATTGCTCCTGGTACAGACTTGCTTTACCCATTTGCTCCCTTCTCCAGCAGGCTCAGTTCTTGCCACCGTGCATTCAGCTGACAGTTTCCTTCAACCCAGCCTGGGTGTAGTGATGGGTCACTGCAAGCAGGAAGGAGAACATCATTGCTCATGGCTCTGCTGGTTGACTTTAACCATGATACAGCAAAACTGCCTCACAGCTGCAGAGAAGACTGAATGGAGCTCAGGCTAGGTAATGCTTGGCATGAACAAAGGAGTAAAATCTGAGATACAGAGATTATGTGAAAAAATTTTTCAGAGGCACAGCAAGTAGCAGTATTTGAAACGAATTTTGTAGGCAGGAAAGAAAGCACCCCTGATAAGGAAGTGATTCTTATACCAAAATCAGCATCAGGTAAATCAGTTTTTTCTAAGGAAGGATGGTAAAATGTTACGTGTTGGTTTGGATTTGTAAATAGTAAAAGCATGCTTTTTTTCCTATTCTGATTTTCAAGTGTAGATGTTTGACAATTCATCCCCCCCACATGAAGAGTCACAACATGACTCGTACACCCATCTTCAAATTTTTGGCCAAAGTGATCAAAGTTCGGGAAGTTTAATAACTGAAAATAAGGTTTTTAATAGACAGCATCCGATAATCCCAGAAGTGGTGCTACAACCTAGGCAAAATATAGATTGAATTTGTGCAACTAGTGAAGCTATCTCAAGTTCCCATGCTTAGTTGCTATTTGCTCAAGTATGGGGGAGGGAAGAGGAGGAATATTTTGTATATTGTAACAGAAATTGTGAGGATTTAGGGGAGTCTTAAAGATGAGTTCTTATTCAAGTCTAATTATACTTAATAATAATGGCTCTTGTTTAAGGTAGGTGGTAATTCTGCTTAATGAGAACATTTACCAATGACCATTATTTTCACATAGCTTTTTTAAACTCCTCTGATTGTTCCTCTTAGTATTGCTTTGGCTGTGACACATGCATACAAATCTAATTGTAGTTGTTCCTACCTTTCAGGCAGTTAAAAGCTTTGGAGGAAACTTGGTGGTATACCAAGCATGGAATGTAGGCTATTCTGCCTGATAATCAGACACACAACCTTCTTCTTAATGTGCGCTCTCTGAAAGCTTTTGCATTGCTTAACTAGGTTGGGTTATAAACAAATTAATCAGGTGCAGCCTGGACCACTGAGGCTACATGCACTAGCCCCCTCCATCAGGAGAAAAGGCTATTCATGAATTATATCTGGGGGCACCTGAAAATGGAAAAAGCATCAAATAAACTAATAGGAGTAGATCTCTACAAGGAGAGCATTGGTGCTGAGAGCATGATGTCCATACCATAGGTATTTTGTGGGGGGGGTTATTTGGGAAAAGCCTTCATTCAGTCCCAGTAACCCCCACCAGATACACCTAAAATATGTCAGTGTTAGCAGTACATTGCTATCTGTGGCTGACTGGCTACCCAAAGAAAGAGTGTGAAGAGCTATACCCATACCTGACTCATTTTAAAGAAAGCTGGTTTCCTATGAAAAAATGTCAGAGCAGTGTTTCCCAGCAATATTTTTGAGGGCTTCTACACTGGCTTAAAGAGGTAATAGATGCCAGCAGAGAACAGGTACCATGTAAAATCTACCCTTTTTACACAGGAACTAAAGTTATAGGCAGACTTTGCCCTAGTCCCAATACCACTTCTAAATACAAGCTTACATGCGTTAAGTAGATAGGTTTGAAAACTTGCTACAAATATTTATGTCTTGTTGTTTCTCATGCATGCAAATTTAGCCCATCTCTCTGAATTCATTAGGAAAAGTCATCTCAAATAAAAAAAAATTATTAAAATGCCCCTAATTATGATTAAAATGTAATCCTCAAAATTACTTAGATCCCTCTGGCATTAATTGAACAGAATTTTAAGAAGATTCAAAATACTTTCCATCAGGGATGGGGGATATTTAATCTTTTATTGCAAAATCTCTTATTCCTTAATGTCAGGTTAGAAGATATTCTGAGGTCATGGAAAAGAAAGGCTAATGACTAATCTATGTAAGCTTATTTTCCTGAAATTTGCCACTGTGGGAGTACTAATGTGCATAAATTGAAAGCATTGTTAAGCACCGTTTGTACCTTTTCTGAGTGGGGTTAAATAAGCTGGTAGTTAAAATTCGTAGCCTATACTAACTCCCACTGTATCAACAGAATTAGCGAAAGTGAAGCATTCTGCAAATAAAAGGACAGGCGAGTTTTACTCCCAAATGCAGAGATTTGCAAACAAATCCACAATAAGAGTGGAAAATTCTGCTTGTGTTGGACAAATTTAGAAAGACAGGTATTTACATTATGGTTTAGAAGAATCCTCTAATTCTAACCAGTTACCCTCCTTCACCTCATCACAGATATAGTGTCAGATTCAGTGGCAAGATTTGGGAAGGTGAAAAACTGAAGTGCATTAACACTCCAGACTATGCTGCTGTTAAAATTCAGCAGGATTTTTCCCATATGCACTCTGCAAGTGTGACGTCCAAAGATGTCAAGAAGTGGTTTTATGAGCAGGTATTATAATGAGGCTCAGTGAACCGCACTTGAGTAGCACTTCTCAAAGGTCTCTGATTTTGGGGATGACAGAAAATGAAAGGAAGAATGATGTCTCTTGTTTTGTAAATCTGTGGGTTTATAGTGGCCAAAATCATAGAATCATAGAATAGTTTAATTACTTCCTATAAGACACTACAAATAATAATAATAACAAAATTGTATTACCTATTGGTCCAAATACATAGAAACCTTTGATTTGAATGGAAGGCAAAAGGTAAAAAATATCTCAGAGCTCACAAATGCTCTGGGATTGTATTCTATAATATGCAGGAAAAAAAGTGAATTGCAAATTTAGAAAAACAAATGATAACAATTATAAAATAAAAGAGAAAATATCCCCTAATCACTCACACAGGCAAGATAAGTGACCTTATAAAGCTAGATTCTGACATACAGAAACACTAATATGGAAAAATCTCTTCATGTTACATAAAAATAACTAAAATCTAGTGCTAAGAAGGCAAAGATTCACAAATCTTTTTAAAAATCACTGCTTTGAGTTCTTGTTCTTCCTACATATTCTATAATACTTAAATAATAGAAATTTTCGGAGGAAGGGGCCTTCTTTGCATAGCTATTTTAAACCTCCAGGTGAAATACACTATTTCGTTATACAAGTAGATTATTATGAAGTGTTGCCCATTGAAGTTTGCAAGGCTTATTTCTCTAAAATTAATTAATAAGTATCAGAAACCAGGATCAGTATTTAAAAAAGGATACCAAAGTTTGAGGCTGTGAAACACAATGCTTTCATCTCTGCAACTGGTATTTTACAGTTGCAATTATCCTTTTTACCATTAAATTCCATATTTATTTCAATCAGCTGACATAGAAAGTAAGTAAAACCATAATGCATATGAGACCAAGCATAAGCTTTTCTTCCTGTGCTTGGCTGCCTTCATCCTACTTCAGTTCTCTTTTGACTCCTATTAGGTACTCATGTGAAGGAAGAAGGAAAACACTGGAGAAGACAACAATTCTCTATATGTTTGGTATCTTCATAACCATTCTAAATTGATGCTGGTTGGGGCTGCAGTTATAGAGGCTCTTCACTTGCAGGAAAAAGGTAGATGGTAGGTTGGTATACTGTTCCATGCAGTTCTATACAATATAGTGTGGAAAAGAACAAGACCAAGTGATTTTACTGCTATGTTCAACCACTCAGATTAGCGTTTCTAAGCAATAGTAATTGTGTTATACTTCTTTTTCACTTTACATGTACAAGTTTTGAGTAGCCGATAGTAGCTAGAGAAGCAACAGAAATGTGTAGGGATATACACAAGTATTCCCCCATAAATGAGACAACTATTAAAACATAAGTAGCTGTCTTGTGTGAATCTGAAAAACTGAAAAAGACACAAAAACATTGCAATGGGCAAAGTAAAATGGCTTGGTTCTTCTACTGTGTTTGCATGCTGTTCTACTTCAAATCACTGAAGTTAATAGAGAGAAAAGCTTTTGGGACTACTAGATCTAAAATATGATAAATAAAAATACAACATGACTCTAAAATTTCCCCAAGTATGTGGAATAGATAAGCAACATCCTGTCTTCAGTGAGATTCTTCTTGACTTCCTTTTTTATTTTTTAATTTTGAATCAATAGCTAAACATATAATGACATTTGAAGAACCAAGCTGTCGAAGGTAGGATTAGAACCCAGAGCCATTTTCTCAGATGACAGTCAAATTAACTGGGAAAGAAAGGACCTGTTTACCTTACAAGGAGCCTTTAACATCATGGCAGCATATAGGTGTTATTAAATTGTACTTATATCCATGTAGTGCTACACTTCCAGAGCAAGCAAAGCCTATTACTTTATTTTTTTCCCACCTGTGTTTCATTGCTTATAGTCTTTTCTACTCATTTATTTCTGTCTGCAGACTTTTTTTCAGTTCAGTGAAACATGTAAAATATAATGACAGCTGCAAAAGAATATCAAAACCCTAAATTTTATCAAACTCAGCATAATCATTAAATTTTTGTTTGACTAAAGAAGACATAGTAGGGGAAAAAAATGAGAGCAAAGCCAGTAAAGGCTGTCACACTAAGTTAAGGAGGAGTCTAATAATTTTCTCTTCACTCACCTAACTGGAGGTCTATATTAGTATTTCCATGTAACACTTATCTGTCTATATTAATATTTCCATGTAACACTTATCTGTGGTGTTTTGCGGAGGACTATGTTTTTATAATACATAGTGGAATCAGATTTCTCAGTAGACCTATTTAGTATTTCCTATTAATAACCACATTATCAGATTTACAAGGGATTGTAATACAATTCTTCTATTTGCTAGGGACACTTATTACGTACTGATAAGCTTTACAGTTTCACTCAGATGCTACTACATTTTAAGTACTTTTCCAGATCTGTTACTTGAATAGTATCTTTCATGTTTTACTTGTGACAAGTTCCATCAGCAATGGAACTTTCATGCAGCAGTTTCCACAGTTTTTTCCTGCTTAAGTACATGTAAAACAAAATGCACACAGATGCCTTTATAAATAAAGCATATATACTCTGAACTGTGAAGTGAGACACAAAATAAGCCAGTCTTATGTAGCGATTTAGTTCCAATAACCTATGTCATACCAGCCGTTACTTTTGGAAAATAAGTTATTTTTAAACTAAGCTATAAAATCTAATTATGTCTTCAAATCTGAAAGAAATCATTCATTGCCTTGACACATTTTGACTAGAAATCATCCTTGATGAGCCATAGGAAGCTGCATGAACCCCATTTGCCCACCCTAGTACTCAACCCTAAGAACCCTCCAGAATCCACTAGAGCCCCCAAGTTCCCTGCAGTGCTCCAAACAGCCCCCTGTGCTACCCAATACCTCTCCAATTAACCTAGTACCCCCTGAAGCACCCATACATTCATAAACCTGTGAGAGCCCTCCCAAGAATATTCTAGAGTCCTGCAGTACCCTCAGTACCCAGTACCTTTCCTGTAAGTTAACTGTAAGGATTAATGGGGTAGTGGATACTAGTACAGCCATTATGAAGAAAGGGTGACAGAGACAAGAGGAAGTGAGCAAGAGTATTCTCAGGAGGTAGACACAAAGAACAGAGAATGGTGGAAATTGGGATGGGCTGAGGAGTCATGGCTCACCTAGAAAGGAGGCTTGCCCACCTAACCCAAGAAGATTAACAATGTGGGAAAAGGGCCTGTAAGATGGAAATGAATCAGAGAAATACACACACCCATTTGAATAAATGGAAAACCTCTCAGAAACAAGTAATTTCCTGTAGTTTTCACATGGCACTGACCATAATTTTTTTGCTCCTTAGGTCACCACCATCACATGGCTCTAAGCACTGCTTACTCTCAGAAAAGTCCTTGAATACATAAGAGCTTATGGCTTTCTGATATGTTCTGGTTAAGGCTCAAGGTGTAGAGAATCCACTCACAAGCTCGTAAGAGAAATCACTGTGTACACCTTAATATATTGTAGATATTATTTTAAATACACTTGTAGTCTGTACAACAGAGGCAGAAGCAATCCTTTAGAAACATCCTGAGAGACATTTTTATGAAATTGAGAGCAGGAAGTAAGTAATCTTTCATCAGGTACAGTCTGTCTCTCCCTGTCTGACAACTGGCAAAGATCTATGAATGCTCATATTTCCATGAAAGGATCTGAAGATGCTGGTACAAAAGCTAGCATTATTATCTACAGATAAATAATAGAAGCAAAAAAAGATAGCATGTCTTTTCCAAAGTCAGGGAACCAATCAGTGAAACGCCATTCTGTTGCCAGGCCCATGTATTACTCTTAAAATGGTCCTTGTCTTTTTGTGCCTAGAGAATTCCTTTCCTGTTTTCTCCTCCAAAGTAATGTTTCCCTCCCTGTTTTTCTCTTTTGCTTTTTCCAGTTTATCTTTCCTCACTTAACCTTCACACTTTTTCTGATGCTATAAAAAAGGACAAAAGGCAAGAGCCTACAGGAATCAGCAGAGTCAGACTCTTGTCTTTATCCAGCACTGCCTTTTAATTTGTGGGAGAGAACAGTAGGAGAGATCATTGCATGCTGTGTATATTGCTGACATGCAGAGTCAGGAAAAACAGACACACTCCTGACTTCCTTTAAGAGTGGCTCTCTCAGCCAGGATACTATTCCCTTAATGAGGCAGCCACAAAGTGCTAGGGCTGCCCAGCAACTTTTGTTATAATATTTAAATCCTGTATGCATGGCAACCTATTTTTGCCAGCTCTGCCAGTGATCTTGTTAAATTTATAGATGTGTTGGATTTTAAGGTTTTCAGGTTTTAAAGTATCAGAATCAAAAATAGCTCTCTCATTTCTTTGCAAAAGTCCTATTTTTTGTCACTATTGCCTTATTTTAAATGTAAAAGTCCCAGATTTAGATTTGGTGTTTTTTTTTTTTTATCTTGAGGAGGAGGTGTAATGTAGAAGATCTAGCAATTAAAGCTATGTAAAATACACTTTCATGTTTCTGAATGATTCTGTCTTCTTTTAGCTGTTCTGACTTAGAATTCCCCAAATCAAGCTATGAAGCATGTGAAAGGCTTGGCTTATTCTGCCCTTCACATCATTAAAACATAGTGCTGTTCTTAGGGTAAGCTTTGTTGCTCTCCGATAAATATTCATAAAAGTCAATGAATGCAATTCAGCAGAGTTCTTTAATCTTGCAAAATAACTGTTTCTAAAAAATCCCATCAGCTCTGCTAAAACTGCCTTTCCTTTTATACTGCTTTCGCAGCCAGCTATAAAAATCACTCCTAAGAGTTAAGCATTATATTGCTGTATATTACCAGCACAGTTATTAGAAACTCTCTTAGTTTTTTGGAGGTGATTTTATTCCCTGTGGTCACAGTAATGTTGCAGAAGCTGGTAGATGTTGAAGCAACACCAGAGAAATGCAGAGCAGTGTAGGGTCCTGCAAGGACTGCAGGTCCATGCCCTTGCCTGTGCTCACTGAAACTTAAATGATGTCATTTCAGGAGTGCTGTGGGGTTTAGGCTGGGTCAGTGTAACTTGCATAGAGCAAACTTAAGCAAGACACAAAGATCTGAGTTCAGCTAAACATATTTTACTGTAGACATTATCAAGATAATCTTCTTTGAAGTATTTAAAGTACCAAAAAAAAGTAAACCAGGAGAGTAGCCAGTGATAAATTGACCCTATAGTGAACCTAACATTGCATCTCAGCATTGAGCTGCTGTTACTAAACCTGTGAATGTTTGATTACTTTGAAAACAGCTTTCCCACTGGGGTGGTTCTCCTGACACACATCTGTCTGCATTCTAGCTCTTGCTTTTGTCAAATCAAGTTTTTTTCAGGCTGTACCTTATAACTACATTGATTATGAGCTTGACATTTGAATCTCTCCTTTTTTCCAGATCTGTTTATCAGCAAAGCTATTTTCATGGCAATCTGCATTTGCAAACAGGATGGAAGTAAGGAACTGGAACAGGCTGTAATGCCATTATTAAGTGACCACAGTACAGCTGACACGGGTGTTACTGTTGGTGCTTCTCCTCCAGTCTGGTCAGTGCTGAAAAAAGTCAGAATATTCTGAGTGGTCATGAAGGTGTTTTCTAGTCCTCTCTGCTAGCTGACCTCAAATTACAGCCCTAAGGCCATCCCAGGCCTGCTCTTGCACAGCCATTTTCAGGGCAGCCATTCTACTTAGAGCCTCTGTGAACCTTAGGAAGCCTTCTTGAGTTACAGAAAGGACTCTTACTTCTTCATGTTGGTAACTGTAAAGTCTAGGCTATGTTTTTGCCTCCATCAGATACGGCCTGGTGAGGCAGACCCAGGAAGGGCCTCACTGGCCGAGACCAGAGGCTAGGTAAAACGCATGGCCTTCTTACCACCTCCCCGTCTCACTCGCCGGTGGAGGGGTTTGCTACCTGCCTCCCCAGGGGGTGGGGACAGACCTGGAGGGAGGTTCCCGTGCTGCCTCGAAGCTACATAGCGCAGGTCCGAGGAGCAGTCCCGGCAACCTCCTTGCCGGGGCGTCCATCCCGGGTGCTATTCCTGCGCGGGGGTTCGCCGGTGACACGATACCCACAAGAAGGGGAGGGAAGAGGACACTGGCCGCCTGTGACCCACGGCCACAAGCAGCTCGGTAGGCCGTCGGGAAGCGACCGTGGCTCGCGAGCACTGTACCGACTCCGAGGCCAGCGACCGGGGGGCAGCTCCTTTCTCCCTGCCCACCGTCCTGAGGCGGGGCTGGCGGTGAGTGACCCGCCCCGGGGAAGGGGCGGGTGAAGGTGTGGTGAGGAGCCGTCGGGATCCGTAAGGGAAAGCCGGGTGAGGTCCCCCTCGTGCTGAGTAGCGCGAACTTGCAAAGGGAGCGAGTTCCCCGGCAGTAGGGGGGCTGGGGAGCACGGGGCCAGCTGAGAGAGCGGGACCGCTGGGCTGAGGCAGGGCTGCTCTGCTCCCCCTCGGCCTCCTTCCCGTCACCGGCCCCTGCTCCAGCCTCATCCCCCCACCCGCTCTGTGTTCCCACGTCCGTTGCAGGCCCCTCTCCGCCGGTGCTCGTCGGCTGGGCGCGAGGCGGAGCTGAGGAGAGTTGGCGCGTGCCGGCAACGTGCCGGGGCTTGAGGCGGCGACGGGGAGATGGAGCCCGACAGCGCGGTGAGGAGCCGGGAGCGGTGGCAAGGCCGGTTCCCGGGGGCCTGGGGTGGCTTTCCGACGAGAAGGCAGAGCGGGGCGGCGGGTGGGAGCGCGGCTGTCCCGCTAATGCGCCCCTTGCTGAAGGCGGCGGCCGTTGCGGGCTTGGCCCCAGCGCCGCGCGAGTCCGCCATTTGCTTTGTGGTGCGGAGGACTGGGGGCAGCCCCAGCTTGGGTAAACGGCTCGCCTCGAGTGCGCAGCGGTACCGGGTACCTGGGGAAGATGGGTGTCTGGTTCATGACGTTACGGGATATGGACTGTGAAAAAAGGGGCCGTTTAGGGAGTAAGGTGGGATTGATCTTCAGGTATTTGTTGGGCTTGATTGCCTGATTGTGGATGTGCTCATCATAAAAATGAAAATTTATCAATTCGGTTAAAATTCAGAAAAATGGCTGACCCATCCCTGGCAGTGCTCAAGGCCAGGCTGGACGGGGCTTGGAGCAGGCTGTCTAGTGGAAGATGTCCCTGGCCATGGCAAGGGTCTGGAACAGGATGAGCTTTAAAGTCCCTTCCAACACAAACCATTCTGTGCTTCTGTGAAAAACACAGATGTATATACATATCCATACTGTTTAAGGGGAAAAAAAATCTAAAAACTGAGTTTAAAAACGTGTAAAAACTCAAATTATTTGGTGATGTGCATGCAGATCTTTTAATATTGGGTTTTTACTTCTACATTGGCATTTAACGAGGAAATTATTTTTGAGGCAGCTATCGGAATACAGTTTTTAACATTTTAAATTGGGTTTTACTGTATTAGGAGTTCAGAAGTGTTGTGTTTCATTCCTCATTTCTTCCATTTGGGGTTTGGGTTTGTTTGCCTGCCTTTTTTTAATGAGACGTAAAACTCTTGGCTTGTATAGAGAAAATTAAATTTGAGATCCTTGAGGTAAAAGAATGTCTTTTGGCTGTGGTATCAGCTGTTGTTACTTTATAGTTAAATTTTAGTGCTGTACACAGTTGCTAGGTGATCATACAAGTAGAATATTGTATTTGGTGTGAGGGATGAAGAAAGTAACTTGATTTATCACCCTTTAAAAGTTGTTCTTTACAGAAAATGTTCTTCCTAAAGCTTTTGGGATTTTAGTGATTATGATTATCCCTTGCCTGCAAGTGATGGGTTTGGTTGGGTTGGTTTTGTGTTTTCAGGTTAGGCACTACTGTTATGGTAGTGTTCCCAGTAGCAGCAATGCAGTATCTGCTTGCCTTTTACTCTGGTCTCCTTCCTTAGTGGTAGTCAGGACTCTATAGCCTAGGATTTGTTTTAGTAGACTTTAGTTTAGTTTAGCTGGGGATAAAGAAAGAAAAAAACACTATGGCAAAAATGTTCTTAAAGCCTCTACTGCAATTCTTACTGGAGAAGATAGTGAGGGCACTATATGGCTGCTTTACAGTTATTGTTAGGATTGACTGTGCAAGGCAATATTAGGTTGTTTTGAAGAGGGTTTCCAGGGAATGAGACTGTATTTTTTTCCCCGGTTGATGTGTGGAAGTTAAAACATCAGTCAGGCTTCACTGAATAATGGTTTCCATGAAGTTCCCACTGTATTGTGTTCCTTTCCTTTACTAGGGCAAGGGCAACCTGGTAGTTCTTCCACAGAGAGAATTTCTGTTTGGATCACTGTGTACTGTATTTGTAGGCCAAGAGGGTGTTGAATTAAAAGACTAGTCTTGAAGAACTGTTCTCATCGGTTGTAATGAGGTTGTTGATTTTATATGGTGGAATTTTGGGTACTTGGCACTTGGAAAATCAAGTTGCAGAGGATCAGAGTTTTGTAGATTGCCTCTGTGTGTGCGTTCGCGAGTGTGAGTTGAAAAGGCCTTTTCTATATAGGCTTAAGCTAAGGGGTTTCTAATAGACATAAATTTATCTCTGAAATAGACTTCATAACTTGGAATTCATACAGCAAGATGCTGTGCAAGCATAAAAACTAAGACTGAAGCCTAGGCCATAAAAGTCTCATTCAGAAAAGTGTTAAAATGAAAGTCAAACTGAAGACAGTAGTGTATCACTAAGTTATTGAAGTGCTTAAAACTAAATTTATCTTTAAGTGCTTGCTGATTTGCATTCTGAATAAAAATACGTGGTTCATGTTCAGTTATTCAGCATTTGCTGTGCCTCCCCCAAAAAAATCTGTGTGTTTTCTGTTGATAAATTTATGTGTAAGATAACTGAAAATATTTGAAAATATTTTCCTTCCATCAGCAGACACCAAATCAGATGCAAACAGAATCTTTATATTCATGTCCCAACGCTGCATCTCCGGTGCCATTAAATAGTCTGACCAGTACTCCAGGGTTTGGAACAGTTACTCCAAATCGCGTCTTTGTAGGAGGAATTGATTTTAAGGTATTTCTTCCTATTTTTCTACTAAATGATAATTTATAACTTTATAAAAACAGGAAAAAAATGTGGGATACAGTCATGTGTGTTTGTTCAGGTGGTAAGGTGCCCTTCACTGCAATGTTCAAATGGGCAGTAGAGAATAAAACATTAAGCCTTGATTTTTGTAACTGTACTACCAAGTTGTCCATTTGTACACCTTAAAGCTTTTGACATTACTGGTTCTTCAGAATTTTCTCTTTTTCAAAGAAGATGGCTTTTGTCATCAGCAGAGTTTATGGTAGAAAAGTATGTTAAAGCATTTTTATTGTGTAACACTTGATGTAATTTAATAAACTGTGACCACAGTGTTAAATATTACAAACAGAACAAATGTCAGTAGCTTCCGTTCCTCTAGCACTTTTCTTCCAGTTCATACAAAAAAGGAGCTACAGTGCATGTATTCCTCAGTTACCATAGTAATTTTCTTCAGAGGAGTTGTCTGTTTTAAAACGAATATTAAATCTTCTCTGGGCAATTTACAGTAATAATCTGGATTCTTCGAATGCTCATGCCTTCATATATGCCCTAAAAACCTCAAACAGCCGTGAATATTGAACCACTCTGATGTTGTTCAGTTGCTTTCAATGGCTGTAACAAGATCTTCATATCAGCTACTCTTTTTTTCTTTCTTACCACTTCAGATTAGGAGTTGTCATTGACTTTTGCAAAACATCCTTGGTCTGCTTAGCTGTTTCTTTGTTCCCACCAAGAGTATATTCTTTGTCTTAATCCTTCTAGGCTGAGGACCTTCTGAGCGGTGACTCAGATGAAGAGGAGGAAGAATGACAGTTTTGCATAATAAACACAAGAAATTCAAGGCTCTTCTGGCTGACTTGGCTGAGATAATTTAGAGGTGTTCATAATTAAGGCAATATTGTACAAGGTCTTCAGTATATTTGGGCTTTGGCAAAGAGGCACAGTAGCTTCTTGCATTAATAGTAAGCAAATTACTAGAGCTGTAAAATGACTTGTCTCACTTTCTTGATGGCAGTTTCAAAGCTTAAAACACTTATTCTGCATAATATGCCAGTATTTTTGTTAATTGTCGTATTCTTCATTTTGAAGCATCTCTTGACTTCATAGTTCACTTGCTATACATCAAAATTTATTATGAATCTTAATTGCAACAACAGGAATTAGGTGTGTTTGTAAACATAAGGATGGATTTCACTGGGAGAAGAAACAGAAGGCATGAAACCACTACTGACATTTTAGCAACTCTTCCAATTTCTGTGACTTAATGTCAAGTAGAGTCTTAAATTTCTGTTCACACTGTAGGATAATATATGTCATGCTTGGATTGTTTTCTGGTGGGAATCTTATGGCAAAAAGCGTTGGGGTTTGGGGTATTTTTACCCCAAAGGTCTTAAGTCAGCTGGGGGAAGGGGTGGTAAAAAGGCATTTATTTATTTTTGTGAAAAAGGGAGGCACTTAATACAAGATTATTTGTTTTCCATCAAGCTCTTTTATTGTTTTACCAGTTGGTCTGTCACCTTATCAGTGATTGTACTTTCCAAGAGGAAACATCTGGCCTTTTTATGTTTAGAGAAATAAGTAAGACAGGTTACAGTTGGGTACATTTTCATCTTGGCCTGAAGAACTCTTTCTTCGGTGGTGTATATCCTCCTTTTCTTAAGAATCTGGCAAGTACCTTTGTCCTGTCTTGAGCAGGAAAAGGGAAGTCCTGAATGTGTTTCTATCTTAATAGAAAGCTTCTGGATTCTAAGCTTCTGGATACCATGATTGTCCAGATACTTGCCGATTTTCACTGTGAATCTTAGAACAGTGTTTCCTTCTTATTCCCATTTAATACACTGCTCTGCAGATAAACCTTTGGCTTTCCAAGTTTACAGTCACATGTAGCCATCCCTCATGTCCTTGAGGTGTTGAATGACACTTTCAGCACTGATCAGTCTTAAAGGCTCTTTGGTTGTTTCTTGACCTATTTTAGCCTTCAACTCTTTTGTCATAGGCTTTTTTGCTCAGCTTGTGAAGCAGCTGTGCTACATGTGACCTGGAGCTTAAAAAAATCAGTCTCCCAGAAATGAGAATTTTAATCTACAGGCCTTTCATTTCTAAGCAGATAATGTTTTGGTGTTCCTTGGAGATGTCCTGGGTTCAGCAGTAGCAGTGCTGTATCAGTGCTGCACCAGCTACTGCACCAGCTATTAAGACTGAGAAAAATGACTGCTACTGCTGAACCCAGGACAGGAGAAAATTTTAAGGAAAGGAAAATCTTCACTATGAGTCATTTGAACATAGTACGTACTTTGCAATGTGCTTTGTACTTTTTACCGTGAAAATACTACAGCACGGTCGGTCTATAGAAACTGTCAATTGTTTGCCTGAACCTGTTTTCCTGTGTATGCAAGCTTTCATGCTTCCATTTAGGTGCAAAGTGTGATCATCTATTCAAGAGAATGGTTCTGGACTCCAGAATTCTTTTGACCTGTTCATGGTGGATAGTTTCTCAAACAACAGTTTGCAAGGAGAAGATGCAAAAAGATACAATTACTGAGCCTTAATAAAATCTTTGTTTCACACCTGCTCAGTGCACTTCTATCTGATGTTTCTCTTCACACTTTCAGAGTGACTAGGTATTTTCTAGTGTTTCAGTACCTGAGCACTCGGATTAATTGGGGAGATAAAGTGATGTTAGACCATCATTGCTCTCTGCTGGATCTGGGGGTTGTAGCAAGCAAGCTGCATTATCTGGTTTTGTAAAATGTGTCTGGAGGGTAAAATTCTTCAAAAAGAGCATTAACTTCATATTCTTTCCGGTTATGAAAGTTGTTCAAATTAGGTTTTGTTTCTATTAAGCTCTTGTTTCTTAAACTTGGATGAGGCAGCTAAGCCTTTGATGTGCAGGAGGGGATATATTAAATTGTATACACACAGTTAATAAAAGTCATTCACTTAAAGGTAGAGTAGTACTTCTGATACAATTCTGAAATGGGTTGAGGCATCTATGCATGTAGCATTCAGCATTAGGTCTAGTATTAACTAGGGACCATGTAAAACAAAACTTTTAACATCTGAAATACAATGTTTAGAACACTCTATTTGATATATGCTTACACAGTAGAAGGAAACTGATTCATAGAAGGTAGGTGAGTGTTCACATAGCTTTTACATTACGAGCTTGTCTTACTTCATGCATACTCAGAAAGGAACAGTTTCCTCCATATGGATTTAGAACATTCTTCATTAAAAGGACCTTTGTTTTCTTAATTTATAATGGTGAGTTTCTGTGGTGTGCCTGTACATATCTGTGGAGTCTTATATTAAGTGTACTTTTGAAAGAGGGATTATAGATTAGTTGAATTTGACCATTAAGTTGCTGTTGTTTAGTGGGGATATTTTTCATATGTGACCTGTGTGTATCCTTTCTGGAAACCTGCATACTCTGCTGCTCTGAAGTTTGAAAACATCACAGTAATGCTTCATACTGTAAACAGCACTCTAGTATGTAATTTATGGAAACTAAAATTCACATCTAGTAAACCTGCTTCTGGTCTTAACTGTAAAAGTTGTTAGGTGAATCCGCTAAAAGGTAAGTTCTAGTATTTTAGTGGCTTTCTAGCATTGTTGGTGTATATAAAAATGCAGTAAGTAAATAGGAGCTCTGAAGGCTCATACATGGTAATTTTTTTTTTCCTATCCAGAGTTATCATTAATTTGTAGCAAACCTTATCCAAAATATATCCATTAGAAGTCTTACAGTAAGTATTCATTGAATAAAACAATATGCAAATCAACTTTTCTTCTCCCCCCCCCCCCCCCTTCTTGTTTTACTGTACTAGACTAATGAAAATGATCTGAGGAAGTTTTTTGCTCAGTATGGCAGTGTGAAAGAAGTGAAGATAGTAAATGACAGAGCTGGAGTATCAAAGGGGTTGGTATTGTAGGATAAGTATGTTGTGGGAATTGAAAATATAACAGAAAGCTGACTGACTATAGTAGATTTGATTATGAATTTCGTTGCTCTGAATATTATTTGTTTTGTCATTGATATTCCCCATTAATCGATGTATGCAAAAATGTGTTCTTGCTATTTAACATCTACATATAAATGTCTTTGTAGTTTGCATAACTCTAAAACTCTATACTTAAATTATTATAAGATGAAGGTGTGTGCAACTAGGACAAAATCAGTAATACCTTCAGGGGACAGTATTTTAAATAGATAACCCTATAATAGTAGTTATTAAACATACGTATTTCTGCTACTGAAAGCCAGTGCGGAAAGGAGCCTAAAAATGGAGGATGAGGCGAGATAAATCAGATTATGCTGGAGTGCATGGCTATAATCTGAGATTTTTGTGTGAAGATTTATGGAACAAGAACATAGGAGAGAAAATTGATAATGAATTGTGATTGCAGAAAAGGGAACTAAGACTAGAAATCAACAATAAAAGGGATATCAGAGCAGATGTGGAGAAAGACTAAGACTGTGTAGTAAGGTTATTGCTAGAACCCAAGTAATGCAGTGGTCAAGGAAGTAAGATGAGGAACTGCACTGGCACAGAATGGTGGAAAGAGGGCTGAAGCAGAAAGGAATGTCCATGGGAATTTGTACCTCTAACAGTTCACTTTGGTCAGTAGCTCTCTTCTGAGCAGTAAGCCTTTTGTGTCTGAATCTCATCACTTAGTACTGCCATAATATACACTGACAAATTACACACTGAGCTGCAGGTCTTAGCATAGAGTGCTATACCTGTATGGCATGTTGGACTTGGTTCTGCTGTCAAATCTATTACCAAGTCTCTTACCCTTTTACTAAATTCCAAGAGATACCTGAGATTTGCACTAAATGTGTCCATATAATACAATAACCAAGAATATCCAATTATTATGCAGTTGTGATTGCCAATATATGTCTCACAGAAAATATGTTGGAAAATAATTGGTTTCAACAGTGTTGGTATTTCTGTTGAAATCCAAGCAACCCATTGCTTCTCAGTGACTAGTGATTTAAGAAATTTAAAGGATTTTTTGACTGATTGTGTCTATTAGTTTATTGTCCAGACAGCACATAGAATGAGAAATCTGTGTAGATAAGGTCCCAAGCTAGGAATACCATCTCTGTATTCTTTGAACTTGGAAATGTTTACAAATCTGTTTAGAGAAGGCGATGCAGGCAAAGCTCGCAGATTTAAAAGTCGAGTTGGTCAAAGTGTTATTGGACCCTCTACTCAAATAAGCATTTTTGAAAGTATGTGTTGTGGTACAGACCTGAATTGTAAGATGAGATATTTTGCACAAAGTATGTTCAATGGCATAGGTTTGTGGGAATGAATTGAGGGGTTTGATACAGCAGGAGTTTGTGTAGAAAGTCTTTTTGATTTGTTGTAGTAGTTACAAAGTATGAGAATACCACAGAACTCTTGCTTAATGCTAGTCATGTCAAGAGTGACAAGAATAAATCATAGATAAACACTGTCTCTGCATTGCTGCTTGTTCTGAGAACTCAGTATAGTGGGTAGTGCTTGTGCAAGTATAAAGCATTCACTGTTATCATTGAGGTAGGTGGGAGCTTTGCTGTGAAGTACAATATAGAAAAAAATAACATCCCAAATGTCTCATCTTGAGCATCCAGAGTGAGTGAGAGCTTCAGATCAAAGTCTTTGTTTAGTAGAAACAAAGGAACTAAAGATACACACTGAGTAACAAGAGCAGTGCAGAGAGAGGTATGTGTAGCTTTCCACAGGGGCTGCTCATTCATTTGCACTAGATACCAAGTAATGCTGTGCAGTGTATGTACAAAAAAATTAACTTCAGAGAGTTATCTTTTATAATTCTTATTTAGGTATGGCTTCATTACTTTTGAAACTCAAGAAGATGCACAAAAGATCTTACAAGAGGTAAGTGATAGTCCCCATTATGTTTATCTCTTCAATACTTAATTTAATATTGGACACTAAGTAGCTCTTACTGTCTGGCTGTCTTTTGTTTGCCAGCTTGTATTTGAAGGTCTCTTCAGTCTGGTCTGTGTAGTGAAGAAAATGGCTTAGAGAGACCTAATACAAGATTTCAACTGAGGTCTTCTGGAACTAGGGAAGAGAGTTGCCAGTTCATAGTACAGCTCTTGACTTTGACATACAGTCTTTACTTCCCTACTCTGTATGTGGTCCGTTGTACCTATAGAGCCATAAAGACTCCATCCTTCACAATAGCTTTAATTTGCTTTACTAGAAAATCAGTTGCTGTCAAAGCTTTGTTGGGAAGGTAACTGCTTTTATACAGACATTTTTGATAGAGCTGATGTAACTCTAGTGGTAAAATGAAAAGATGCTGCTGAGAATCATAGGTACCAGTTGTTAGTCAGGAGGCTTCATGAGGAGTAAGTATTACTTGAAATTACTAATAATTAATTTTGTGTATGTGAACTCTTTAGGTTAGGATAGAAAAGGAATTAGTATAGCTTTGGGGGTTTTTGAGATGTGCTCTAAATAAAAAGCAGGGGAGGATGAAACCTAATGAGTGACTTGTGTACTGATTTTGTTTCTTGCATGTCTAGATATGTGTAGAAAACAATGTCTTCTTTCTTTAATTCTAGGCTAAAAAACTTTATTATAGGGATAAGAAATTGAATATTGGTCCAGCAATCAGAAAACAAATACGGAATCCTCGTATGTATTTTTTACTTGCATTTCAGACTGAAAAGTTATGAGGGGTACTGATAAGTTTTCTTTGTCAGATTACTTCTTTATCTTGATCAAATAAGCTGTTAAGATGTTCCTTTTGGGGAGACAGAAGGAGGTTTTATTCCAGAGAAGATGTCCTCTCCTGCCAGAAGCAGTTTTATTTCTGTAATAAACAACTGAAAAATTAGGATATGAATCACCAACTTTTAAAGGAAGCTCCATTGGGTTTTTGGCATACTAGGGCATGTTGTTCTGTTACTCCACACTAAAGGCTGTGTGTCAGAGCTGTAAAATACATTCCTTTTATACGTGCAGCAGGGAACGAGATGTACTTTTGTAACTTTGCTGTGGTAAAAAAACCTCACCCCACACTTCTGCTCATCTGCATGGGGGTCTTTCCCTTTATTTGAATAAGGATGGCTGTCAGTACCTATTAGAAGGCTGTGTAGATGAAACTCTGCATTGCGATAAGCCCATGCTGGCTTACAGCTCCACCATAATGGCAGCATTGCTGAGAAGTATCCCTGTTGCTGACATCTAGTTACCAGTTTTTACTTTTGCCAGGCCATGTGCTGTCACAGAAACAGACAAAGCCACACAGTCTGTGTGCTGACAGAGGAGGCAGTACCTTGTAGTGAAATAATTCAGTTATATTTAGTGCTTGGATCCTGTATCAGCTAAATATGAGTATGTGGAGGTTACCAGTTAAAATCTGCTACAATGTGAAGTTACCTTTGGACATTTGAAGGTTAAAAAAAAATGCATGTATCTTTGGTTAGTAATTTATATGCATGTTATCTTTTGTACCCCTTTCCCATCTACCTCTGGAGATGTCCTGTGACCATCTGCTTTGATGATTTTGTGTTTGAGAAAGAATTGAGATGGCACTAGGCACACTGCTCCATGTTCTTTCATTTGAGTGCTTTGTTCCTCTAGAGATAAAATGTGACCTTTTCTTCTTTCTTATGGCCTACAAATCTAAAAAAATAAACTTTCCCAGTAAGTAAACTTGTAAAATACTAATTTCAGGTTCTACTGTAATACCGGAAGTTGCTACAATGTACTTAACTACATCAAGTGGATATCCCTACATATACCATAATGGAGTGGCTTATTTTCATACATCTGAAATTGCTTCTGTTCAACAACTGTGGCCAGTAAGTCAGTTATTTTTTGCATGTATGCTTTTCTGTGGACCAGGATAAGTGCAGTGTTTTCAGGTCCATCCTACTTCCAGTTTTTTAGGCTATGCTCATGTTTGATGTTTAAATGGCTTCCTTGTATTAGCCTGTTTGTGTCATGTTTTTAAGTATTACTTAAGTTTATTGGTCTTCTGCAGGGGACTTTTGCTTTGATATGACCTATAGAACAGGGTAGTTCAGAATCAGTGTGGGCCCTGCTGCAGAAGTTTTGTTTTACTAAGGAGTTTCTGATACTTTTGACCTCTGATTGGCTCCATTTGTTCCTCCATGAATGAGGTGTTCTTGGGTGCAAATTCTTACATTGAGGATGAAAAGAGAAAGTAATACTAGATCAAGAAAGCAAAAATGAAATTGGGTTATTTTATAGTCATTCACATAGTCTTTTTCAAGAATAATACTTTGTTTAGAAGGAAGATAATTTGATAGATTATTTGCCTTTAGTAGCCTTGGGGACCTTAGATAGCATTCACAGACATATGAGTGGAAAATCCCTTCATTTCAGGGAAAAACTCAACGGAAGAATTAGTAATAAATAAAAACAGTTTTTCCAAAATTTCTGGCTTATATCCACCATCTTTCAAAGAAATAGCACTGAATCTTTACAACTACAAATTGCACACACTAGGCTTTACTAGTCAGAACTACAGGTTCACAGGGCTGTGTTGTCCTTTATCATGGCTGTATGTTTCTGCCCCCTCTTTCTTGCACTGACTTCTTTTTGAACCTAAACTAGGCCCACACAAAACCCAGGCAGGTTTCTAGCTCCTTAAACTGGCTGACTGTCAAATCAGATGTATGCTGAGCCTGGTGCGCGGTAGGGAATGGAAAAGGGACTGTCGAGAGGGTAGGAAAACATCATTGACAGCTTAGATTGCTTGAAGTATTTACAAAAAGTGTATCTATAGTCAGAGTAGTGGGTGGCCTCAGCATTTCTAGATGATGATGGCCTAATGTTTTCTGGAAAGAACTAAGTAAACACACCAAAGATTGTTGTTTCATCTCTAATGTAGTCCCTTAGAAACAGTGGTTTTAAAGAATCTAAGTGTAAGTTAAATCTGTTTTCAAAAGGGGAGATGGCTCAGCATTACAGTACTCCAGAACTGTTCTTAGTAGGAGTGGTGATTCATTAAATTGCTTCATTAAGTCTTTAACATCTTTCTTTTCAAGTCGCGCTCTGTTTCCAGTTCACCTGTGATGGTGGCTCAACCAGTTTATCAGTCTCCTACATACCAGTATCAGGTACCTATATGAACATTGTTTTCTAACCATCAGTATTCCTTCCAGTCATACAGTTCTATTTGCAGCACTGTCTCGGCTCTGTTAATTCTTAGGAAATAAAAAGATTGTTCAAAATAGTCATATAAAAGAGATTTTAATTTCATTTAAGATCTTTTAACTATAATATAATTTATTCTGCCTATGTAACTGTGAGGAAATGTAATAATTAAAATTTTGCTTGGTGTTGCTAGACAGCTGGGTTAGTACCATCCTTAATTTTTATAATCTCAAAGTAGGGCTTGTTAGATCAAATTTCTTGGAAACTTGTCCAATTGAATTTTAAATATTTGCAGTGATGGAGTTTGCACAACTTTCTGAACAGCATCTTCTGATACTTGATACTTCCCACAGTAAAAGTATTTTCTTTTAACTAGTTAAAATATTCAGTGTTCCAACTTGCGTCTGTCGACTTATGCTCTGAGCACCACTGCTGAGAATCTGGCTCAGTCATATTTATGCTGTCATCCCTTAGCAGCAACCCTCCCACCTTTATCCTTCTCAAGGCTGAACAAACCCAGTCCTCTCAGCATCCATCCAGATACACCTGTTCTCTAGTTCCTCAATCATCTTGGTGGCCCACTACTGGATTTATGCACTGTTTGTATTTTTAGTGTGTTGGCAAGTTAAGTGCATTCTGTATCTTGTTTTTCTAATTAGCCATGCTTCTTAAGATGCGTCAGTATTTTAGAGTTAATGAAATGCTAGAGTCAGAAGCTATGGGGATGTCAGTGAAACCGAGTTCTTGAACTACTTGGGGGCTTAATGAAAGTCATATTTTGTTTAAGTATTGATTATAGGTTAAAGATGGTTTTGACTCTAGTATGTTGGGAATTACAGTAGGTGTATGCATATGTTTTCAGTCACATAAGTAATACTGGTTTTGTTTGAGTTTAGGCACCAGCCACCTGTGTTCCAAGTCAATGGCAATGGTCTGTTCCACAGGTAAATACAGTTGCAGTATTTTAGCATTAGTTTGCATCTAGTTTAGAAGTCTGGTGCCCTTACAGTGAACTTTACCACTATTCACAACACTTAAATGTTACCAAAACCTGAAATAACATTTTATTAATATAGCAATTATTGAAACATCAGATACAAATCTGATGTAAAGGAAGCATTTTCCCCTCCTTTCTCCCTCTGGCAAAAAGTCTTATATGAAATTATGTAATAAGTTCTTAGAAGAAAGTAAAAACTGCCATATTTTGCCTGGTAGGAGAAATGAGTATCAGCTAGCTTAATAACTAACTGTGACATTTGATTGGAGTATTGCTAGCAGAAGCATGTAGACGTACAAGTAGGGTGAAACTAGACCCAGACCCTTGAAATAGGAGGAAGAACTTGAAATTGCTAACCTGGTAATTCTGGGGGGAGACTGTTGGTTTTGTGATCTCTGTAGCAGAGGAGCTTAATGTGGAAATCTTGACACTCAAAGAACTTCGAGAGGTTGAAGCTGAAAGGAGGACTAAGTCGCTTAAGACTGAACTGTTACAAAGCATCTTCATTACTTAGCAGGCAGACTTGTCCAGTTATGGCCAGGTCATCTCTATTTATAGATGTCATCTGCTGCTTTGAAATCTGGGTACTGAATTACAGAAATACTGTGGGGTTGATTTTAAAATAAAATACTTACTCTTTTAATGTAGCATTTTTACAAAGTTATACTTGTTATGTTTCTGTGATCTTGAGAGTATCAATTTTATATATTTTAGGATTTCTCTAACCATGCTCTCTAAAATACAAATAAATTCTGAAAAATGTATAAAAGTTACAGGACATTTTTGTTTTATCCTACCAACTTCCCCCTCATTTGATCTCTTTAGGTTATCAAAGGTTAATTTGACACTTTATTTTACTGTTCTTTTTGCTAAATCTAAATGAAGATAAAACTTTAGGAGAATCTTTGGTGTGCATAGTGCATAAATCATATTATTTATGAAAGTAATGTGGTTTATTTCAGTCTTCTGTCTCTTCACCTTCATTTTTGTATGTGCAACCATCTGAAGTCATTTATCAGCCAATAGGGATTACCCAGGAAAGTGGATGTGTACCTCCACCTCTCCTTGTAGAAGCTGCAGCTCCAGAGGTATTTTCATAAACACTTTACTTACAGTTCAAGCTTTTATCTGCAATTGTAAAACGTTCTTTTGTTTGAAGCACAGGTAGTTCAGAGCACTTAACATCAACTGTTCCTTGTACTTACCCCACAGTTAATGCTGCTGCTGTTAAATCATTTCAGTTGTCCTCAAGAATATCTCTTCCAGTTTTCTAGGAGGATGCTTCGATTTGAAATATTATAGAGGGGTCACAATTGTATGATAGACAGCAGTATAAAAACTGGTCAGGTTGTTTTGTTCCGTTTGAAAATAACAAGTAAAATGGGAGTCAAACTCTTCAGAAAGCTGGATTAGTATACCCAAGCCATGACAGTTTCCTGAAGTTTTCTCTGTGAGCAGAAGCTCAGTTTTAAATACTCTGAAGATCAGAATAAATGAAGTAGTTGAATGGCTAAATATTTTTCTTTTCTTCCTTTTATTTTTTTTTTTTGCTTCTATATCAGTAGCATTTCTGATCTTTCTTAAGAGATATTTAATGTACAGTAAGGCCGTTTCTTTCTAATTGGATATTACAAATGAAAGTAAATAATATGCTACAGATAAACTTAATATAAAATTTTAAGTGTATTATGATTGTTACTTTTCCTCTTTGATAATTCATTTCTCATTAACAGGGATGTCAAAATAAATGATAAATTAGGACAGTAATCAAGTATTGTTACAAAAGTTGAAGAGTATTTTATTGCTACAAGAGAATTTCCAAAACTGGTATTTCAAACATCTTAAGTGGCAAATCCTGACATTTTTTAATTTAATTTCCCTATAAAGGTATTGAATAATACAAGACTTTGGTTGTTGTTTTTCTTATTTTTGTTTAAGTGCATGTAATTTGGTGTTTATAAAATCATAAATATTACCAATGCTATTATTTTACTTTTTGTATTTCATAAATTGGATATCAACTTAGAGAAATTTTGCAGCCTGTGAGCAATACATCAGATAGGTTAAGGAATATTTGGATGTAACATGCCCTCAGTTCACAGGTACACATTTTTTTTATGTTAAAGGAAGCAGTATGTGGAAATTAAGAAGCTGGTATAAAATTCAAAGAAAAGCCTGTGTATTGTATGTAAATGTCTTGTAAATGTGATAATGCTGGGAACTGTATTTCAATCTGCTAATCTACACATTTAAACACTGCTCCAATCAGAGCTGAGTGAAATGGATTTATACTAGTGTGATACAACTGTCAAAGACAGTGATTTTTGACACTGCTCTAAATAAGCTGATTTTACCAAACTTTAGTACAGTGGGGAAAATACAGTTTTTTAAATACTGAAATTTTGGTTTTTTTTTAGGAAGTCAGTACTTTAAATGTTGCTTGAAGTTCTAACAATCTAAATTCATGTGAAAAGTTTGTAAAAAAACATACAATTGTGAAACAAGTTTTTCTGCTTTTTTATTTATTTGCTTGTTTGTTTTCTGTAATACCAGGTGTATTCTGATCATGGAGTTCAAGCACCACATCAGCAGCCTGTTGCTCAGAATGCCATAGCCATGCCTGCGCCTGTGAGTATCAAACAAAGGTAGTTAAAGCAGGCATGGTACTACCACTGTCCCCATTCTTAAAGGAGAACAGTAAAAGAAGAGGGGAAGGGATGAAATTAGTCTTTTATTAATGAATTAGTAAGGAAAACAGAAATGTTGCTGAGAACCAGATTTTTCTACACTTGAGGCTTTGTTACAGATGACATGGGTATTGCTTGTTTTAGAACTAGTTGGAGAAAAAGAAACCCAAAAGGCAAATACAGGTATTTTAAAACTGGAGGTACAAAGAAAAGTGCATATGAAAAATGTATTTTTGAGACAAAACTGTGAACTTCATTCACTTCTTCAAAATGATAGTTACAAATCCTTGTCTGTGGATCTTGGGAAGTTGAATTAATTGCTTGCAGCCTTACATAAGCACCTCATATTGTGGAGAGGTGGCATTTTGGACCATGGAGCATGAAAAATTATGCAGGTTGGCCACCCATCAGTGTTTTTTTGTGTAGCTCTAATTCTTGAATAGACATTCTAAAATGTGATTCTTTCATGTCACTTAATACAAGTTGCTGGGGGTTTTTGGGTTTCAGTTAAAGATCCTTTTGCATTAACTCAGTCAGTAAGGTTGTTGACACAGCATATGAAATAATGTCTAAACTACATTTAGCCTAGATTTTCTTGACAACAAAGGACTAAAGGTGTCTGTGGTTTTACTTGATATTACAGCTCTTAGTCTTTGGTGAAAAATGCTTATTTAACTACAAATGGCAGACTAGATATGAATGAATCAAAGCCATGTTGTAGGCTTTTTAGTTTGTTTTTAAATATCTACACATTTCTTTTAAGAGAATAATCTTCCAGACTTTTGTGTAACAATAGCTACTAAATACTTCCAGTAGAGGGGGCTGTAACATTAAGTGTTGTCTTGGAATAAAATGTAAGTACTTTAATAAAAAAAAGCTGGATATGAATTTGAGAAATTAATATCTGAGTGATTCATATTTTTAAGGAATACTTAAAAGGGAGTTGGTGTAATACAGTGATCATAATATCCAGTTTATATTCTGGCAGTGTATGAAAACACTTTAAAAAGCAATAGTAGTTTCAGAATGAAAAAATGAGTGAATACTTACTGTATCAGAAAGAGAAGCTTTTTCACCTTGAAACTTTTATTATCTTTCCTAGGGCCAAGGCTATATGAGCAAGATAGCATGAAGTAAGTTGCAAGGTAGATCTAGAGCACAACAGCTCTTCCTCTTCTACAGTAATTGTAATTTCCATGCTTTGCCTTATAGAAAAGTTTACCCTGTGATAAGTTATAATGTGTTAACTTACATGTATATGTGCATGCATAGTCAAAGCATGTTTGGTTACTGTGGCATAGGAAATGAGCTGCAAATTCATAATCTCCTGATACAGTATTTTCTATGTTTATTCATAGCTTTAGAAGTGATTTCACTTACAGCCAAAGCTAGCATAACCCAGCAATTCATTCAGTTTTCCACACCACCCATTTCCTTGTGCTGGTAGAGGTTTTTGTTAGCTGCTATGGTATACCAGGTCAGGGAACTGATGTAGTTAAAGATGAAGCTCTACTCACTCCACCCAAAAAGGGTTAACTTACACTTGGATCAGTTCCTCTGACGGGTTTATCAAGCAACTACATGAACTCTTGTATGTATACATTTGGGATAGGGTAGAGAAAGTAAGATTTGTATTAGCAGTGCAGATTTAAACTTGAAGCTGAGCATGAAATTACCGATCCTATTACTTCACTGTATTTCTTGCTCATTCTTACCCATTTTCTTAAAGTTTGTTACCTGTAATTGAAACTCTGGTCTGTTCATGTCTTGAGTAGATTGACAGATACAGTTAAACCCTTAAAACTGTCAGAATTCAGCAAGTCTTTCATTAATTACAAGATGAAGCCAGGTTGGTTTTGACAGGTTTTAGTTTTTAACTAGTTATTTAGCTTCATTTAGTAGTAACTAGTAGTTCTGGAATATAATTCTTCCTTTTCAAATTTCACCTTACCTTTTCACATACTTGCTCAAAGCTTTGAATATATCCTACATAACAAGCAGGATCAGCTTGCATTGTGTCTATTACTGTAGCTGAGCACTCAGCAATGGTAGGGTTAAAAACTAAGGAGCAAATGCTGACAGCAGCTTGCTATGTATTAACAACTGGTTGTGTCATTGCCACCTGCTTCCCAGCTTCACAAAAATGCTGGTGTTGTTAAAACACCCCAACAGATGTGTCTACTGCTTGAAAATTGCCAAGTGGTGGCTATGTGAGAGAGCAGATGCCTAAAGTAACGACCTTATATTGAAGGTCATGTGCAAATTGCCTCCAGTACATTACAAATTGTGTTAGGAATAAACAAACACTTTGTTCTAGGAGCTCTTAAGTCATGAGAGCAGGATAGGTAAAGCCAGTAGCCAGATACTGTTGGCAGCTGTAGACTTAGAGGTTTCAAATGCAACTTAAAACAGACTGTGCATTACAGTTGTATTCTGCTGAGGTCACAAGGTTAAGTGAACAAAATGGATGAAATCTTTACTGAAGAAGAAAATAACAAAATTCTAAGTTTGTTTTGTTGCTGTTGTGGATGTATAAAAAGATAAGTCAGTTCACTAATTGTATAGCAGTTAACAGAGGAGGCTTCTGTTCTGGCAATTCTGTACTTATATTTCATTCTCTGTTCTACCACTTATATAGCTTTTTGGTGATGTGACTTTTAGTACACAATATGTAATAGCCTTAAATGAAAAGTAGAAAAAGACATTCACCAACTTCTAGCTATAGTTTATTTTTTAGATCCAAATTTGGTATTTCAGATCAGGTTTGAATCAAAAATACTAATCCCCTCCCCTTGCTCATGTGTTTGCTAATGATCCCGTGTATTTACTTGAAGATGTTTTCTTTTGGTGATTGTGTGTTTTGTTCATGAGTTTGTGGAAGTAATTTCATCTTCACATCTGTACAAATGGCTAAGGTTGACATTTGTTTTTAAAGGCTGCCAGGGGACACTTGTTTTTTTAGAAAGCTGGGATGTGCGGTTCATCTCTGCTGGATCTTGTGCGGTGTTTCAGATTCTAAGTCATCCTCTAATTTGGAGATCAATGTTTGAATGCTCCTAGAGGACATCTATGAGATTCTGTTCAGTAGCAAGGTCTGTGTGGTCTACAGTAACAGCAGAAACTTGAGGGAAGATTGAAATTCACATGCTCTGGTTTCAGGTCTTGGAGAAATACCTGTGAGTTAAATTTTTGTTTTGGCAGTTGAGTTCTGAGGCACTGGCCTGGTAAATACTTACTGGATAGTGTATGTGTATGAGGGGGATCCATGAGCAACACAGGCCTGGGGGAGCTGAGCAACATAACTGCAGTCTGCAGAAACTGAGCAAAGGTATAAAAGGTGGACATGGAGGTGGGGAGGGTTTGTTGTGTTGTCTCATACTTTTTGTGTCTTTCTGTTCTCAGTCATCTTTTCCAGGTGGAGTATATGTGTCAGGGGGTAGGCATCGTTCCAGGCTGTCTGAGGTTTTTGCTGTTTATGTGGTCTGTATCCAACAGAATGTTTTGGCTGACATTAACATATAGGATTATACAGTGTCTTTTCCTAAAGGAGACTTTTTAGGTCCCTGGAGGGGGTGTTCTCTTTATTTGAGCTTGAACATTTAGCTTTGTTGGGGAGAATCAGGCTTAGATTTTCTAAACTCTTCACTCCTCTCACCACAATAGACCAGTTCTAGTTGACAAAGTCTGATGATCTTCCTTAATGCAAATCTAAAAATGCTGTACACTAAATTGGAGTGCACAGCTATAGTATTTCTTTAAAGCTTACTCTTTAAAGGTAGTAAGTATTTTCGTGTGTTTTCCTGAAAACCTGTTTTAGTTCCCTAACAATACGAACCTATCAGTGACAGAAGCGTATCCTGGTTTTCAGATTTGTTTGCATGCTTGGTTCATTTCACTGCTTTGGTCTCTATTCCCCACAATCTTTTTTGATAGATGTAAAGTTGGGGGGTTTTGGTGGTTTTTTTTTTGTGTGGCTTGGGTTTTTTTTTGTTTTGCTTTCTTTTGGGGGGTGGGGGGGTGGTTTGTTTTGGGTTTTTTCAAAAAGTCCAACATATTTTTCTGTTTGAGCAATTCCAGTCTACAGTGTATTGTCAGTAATTAAATGGCTTCTAACTGAAAAGGCAGAGGGGGATCTTCCTATGTCAGAATTAAGGGTATTTGTAATATAGTTCATGTATATGTGCATTCAGATCTTAATGGTGCATGATGCTAAAACCTTGGCCTTTTGATAGTGAACGTCCTGTAAATTTAGCTGAACTTGGAGCACTCAATTTTTCTCTATAATGAGAGTAATAACGTAAAATTTAGGTTCTGTGTGTGTGTAATACACTTAAATATACCTGTGTTTATATGTGTTGGTCTATATACGTATGCATCTTTATGTACATAAACCTAATTTTTTTTATAAGAGGAAGTCTTGGTGTAATCCTTTTGGGAAGACCATAGTAATTTTATGCTACTACTTGTACAGTAAGTAATGTGTTACTGTATGGTACTACATCTGGAATAAAAAAACAAAACCTTACAAAATATTTTCTGTATAGATAAGTTGCCTTTTTTTTTTTTCACTTGCAGTAAAATGAAGAGAGAGAATAAACACTTTGTTCAAAGCTACTTTATTCTCAGAAACATGAATCCAAACTTTAAGGTTGAAACTAGATGATTGTAAGGTCCTTTCCAACCCTAACCATTTTATGATTCTATTATATATTTTAACAAGGGACTTGTCACCAGCTGTAGTAAGGTCCATTGCCTGTAAAGCAGGTATTTTAAACATCACCAGAACCAAATCTGTTAATTTAACATTAATATTGAAAATAGTTTGTTCTCATTCGTTTAGTGGGGTGTTTTCTTTTGCTTTCTTTGATCTGTATGTTCTTTCTCTCTTTACTTGACAGACACTATGGAGCATTCAGTATTAAGCCATTTGGGCAGCTCTCATCTGCCTGCACTGATTTTCTTGTCCAGTCCTTCCTGTGTGGCTGAGATCTATCATCGCCATAGCAGCTCGCAGCTGCCTGCTGTGGAACTTGTGGTCAGTTGTTTCATTACAATTTGTGTCCATTTCTTATCTGATAGCCTTTAAATGGCCCAGTGGTTTGTAGCAGGGGCTTGCTATTGGTTAAGGTTTGATTCACTGTCTGTGTTTGCATCTGTGTGATTTATATCTAGATGTAGCTTTGAAAAAATTTCAGAAGCTTGCTGAGGTAAAATTGAGTGTAGTTCTTTTCTTCTGGGACCAGGCAATAGGGAGGAGAAAATATGTTTGTCCTCAATATTCTAGTAAGAGTCAAAACTAAAAGAAGAGTAAGAGGAATAGATTGGGACTGTAAGGTTCATGTAGTGAAAGCTGAAGTGAGCAGGGAGACTGGCACTAGATGGCCCTGGAAGCTAGATACTTAGGAAAGCATCACACAGCATGATGCAGAACTAGTAGATGATGGAAAGAAACTGAAATCCTGAGATTCATGTGGCTTGAATATCCTGACAGCAACGTAGGAGTTACAGCTGGTTGCTTTAGGAAACTGTCAGAGCCAGAAAGGAGGTTGAAAAGGTGGATAAGGTTAGCAAAACAAAAAAGCTAATGCTGAAAAGGCATGAGCTAGGAGGATGAGGTTAGAAAACAGGGCTAGTTAGTCTGTCATATGGCATAGTAAGACTGGGAAGAAAGATTGGTTAAGAAGAGAGTAGAACAGATGGGAGTTCCATAAGTGGGATACAGAGGAGTTGAGATAGAAAGGGAGACTGTAAGAGAATTTGATCATAAGAAATAAAAACAATACCGTTCTAGAAGCTGTTCTTGCCAGCACCTAAAATGGTAACCCTGTTTTCTGAATCTTGCCATGTTTTTGTTAGCAGCTGGTGGCATCCACTGGCATACTGCTTAGTCACAGCCAGTTGCCTATCTGTTGGTTTACAAATAGGACAGCTATCAGCTATTCAGCTCAAGTCTTACAAGTCTTGAGTTTTAGCTACTAAAAGAAAATATGTTAGCATTATTATAAATTCCCATAGTAATGTATTACTCTGATCTACATTACAGAGAATGCAGAAGTAAAAAAAGTAAAACAAACATACAATTGGTTAAATAGTTTTGCACTGTAGCATATTATTAAAGTACATTTTCCCTATCCAATTAGAAAGAGGGTACAGTTGCTTTAATAACTTGGCATACTTCTACTGAGGCTATATGATCAATGAACAGAACTTGATTATTTTTTGTAAGGAAATTAATTCTTAACTAATTCTAAGATTTCATACTTGTAAATAAAGGAAGGTATTTCTTACCAATGTTGACTTTGCCTATGTGAATGGAAATCTGCTTTTCCTTTTTGAACTAAGTATGTCTAGCTGACGTAATATCAAACTGGACTGTAAGTTTTCATTGAAGCATTATTAGTGAAGTAAATAGGACACCCTTTAAAAGAGAAGAAAAAGCACAGCATTTTTCCTTCTCTTTAGGAATGGAGGCTGCATTCTGTGAGAAGAAATTTTTCACATCGTTCATCTGAGTCTGAAACCTCAATGCACATGAAGTCCCCGTTTCATGCTAGACACGATTACAGAATGGAAGATAAAATTCTCATTCCACCTTCTACAGACTGTAAAACAAATTTTATTTTCTTTTAGCTATCTACTACCTATCGCATATAGCAGATGTTCTTCCTAACTCCTAACATTTGCCTGAAAATGCCAAAGTTAAATAGTACTCCTTTTTGTAAAGTGATCAAATGAAATATTGTAGTTTGGACAGGTAAAAACACGTGAAACCATAATTTTTATCCTGCATTTCCTTTCTTAGTAAAAATACTGTTACAGGACAAAATGGGGATTTCTGATACACAGCCTACTGTATAAACTTTGGTTACTAACATAGAATGAAAGTCAGCATATTTTTTATTAAAAGGGAAAGTTAACATTTAATTTCTGGATTACGTGAACTTTAAAGACACATTAGTTACAAAGTAAATGCCATTTTCCCACATACTGACAGAATTTATGTGCTGCTGATTGAAGTCTGGTTATTTAAATCTGTGCATTTTAATTCCAAAAGAGTTTGCATACTTTTTTCTTTTTTTTTTTAACAATTGGTATTCTGCACTTTTTAAACGTATATAACTTATGTATCATTTTAGTTCTTGAGAGTAGTAACTTTTTATCATAAATTTGGATGACTGGTTTATTCTCATATGAAGCTGACATGTTTCTTGTGTATGATAAGCAATAAATTTGGTTTTATGGTATGTTTTTAGATGTAGAAAAAGGCAAGATTTAACTTAACTGCTATTGCAACACTGTTGAAAACTCCCTGCTTTTTGACCTTTTCTGTTGTCTATGCCCAACTTAGGTACTCCCTGGCAGTATCACAAGTTGAGATGAAATACTGCTTCCTCTTCAACTGCAAGGAGATAGTTTTCTCTTTTTTGACTTGCTTCTCCTCTCACCCACTAGAATTGCATCTGTTTTATAAAAGGCTGATTCCTCAAAGATTAAAATACAGCCTCTAGTTAATAGGAGTGCAGACTATAGCTTATTAATTCTGTAGCACTGAGGTCTTTATGTAAATATCCTTCAGCTTTTCAGTTTTAACTACTCTGTAGTAATTTGGGGGTTATCTTTTTGTGGGGCTTTTTTTTGCTTAAGCTTTTTTAATTATTCAGGGAACTTATAGAGTGGGCACTGCAGTCAGTAAATAATCTGTATGTAATATGTAAATATGTTTAAAGATTTATAGCAGTTAGTAACATTTTTTCATATAGTGCAGGAAGAGAGGTAGACTCCAGTTCTGTTTTTACACTGTTTGCAAATTGTTGTGAAAGGAGATGCCATGTACCATGACTTGGTTGCAAGTTTCTTCAAGTGACTTTCTGCCTTTTGTTAGGTAGAAAAATTTGCACAAATATAACTTAATAGCTTCTTTTTAAAAAATACTTGTTACTATAGCAGCTGTGGGGGATTGTTTTACCAATTCATAAAAAAAAGATACACAATTTATTGGATACATGAGGATTTCAACCCATTCTTTTGTTAGATTGCTGTGTTTCTGAGTCGTTCTGTACAACTAAAAACATCGGTCCAGTTGTTCTTCCATTCAATACTCAGATTTTAGAATTTATCAATATAAATATATCACAGACATCTTGGCACATTGTGAAAGTAATAGATTTCCATGAAGAAATTTTTATGTAGTTAATTATTACTTTTTTTTCAAAGAGGTGCTGTCTCTGAAGGTGCCAAAGAATGGTTCTTAGAGCCTTATTTATTGTATTGTGAAACAAATGTGCATTGACACAGACTTCATAATACTTAGTCCCAAGTCCTTGCAGGAAAGTCCTTTCAGCTGAGGAACTAGCTTGCAAGCGTACAAATATTGTGCAGTCACATGTTATCAGATTGTGGCTCTAGTGCAGATACTCACAGAATGTAGTTTATTTCCATTAATTGCTGCAGATGTTACATTGTTGATAATGAGTTGATCCCATGGCCCTTGTTTCAGAGAACATTTACTTTGGTTTTACTTGCATATGCACGTGATCATTTGGGAAGGTTATTCAGTGTTGGACACATAACTATGCCTGCAGCATTCTACTGTGGGGCCTGTAACATCGCTGTGGAGGTACTGTTGGATTTGTATCACCAGGTCTTAACAATGCTTCATGTTGGCTTGAGAAACCTGTAAGACACCAAGATGATGCTCTGCATGGTGGCTTTCTTCCAGGAGCCGTGAGTCACTAGAAGTACTGAGGGCTCTCTGTTGATACTATAGCTTATTTTTCTTCAGAATGCTTGCCAAGAATGATGGCATAATATCGAACCAATAGTAACTGAACCTTTAAGTTTCCAGTGGTTGCATTTTTCTGCAGACAAAATTGAGGCACAATAACTGACTTCTGGAATTCCATTACAGGGATGCACAAATGGTATATGGTGTGACAGAACTACATCGTTTCCTCAGGTAGAGCCTACAATTGCATTATCTTGATGTTCTAGCATTCATGACTTATTTAATTTTCTGTAACTACACAGTTTTATTCTACTGACACTTAAAATTTCCATAATATGGGAGATTCTCGTGCTCTTATATGCAAGTCATTTAGTAAACTGCAGCTGCTAAGTGCCTGGTCCCTCGCTGATTTTGCAGGCTGGAGAAGGGTAACATTCTCTTGGGTCTTCTGCATTTTCCCATTGATAGTTACAAGGCTTTACACGTGCGCATCAGATTAGAACTCTGCCCTATGGGCATTCAGTAACAGCAAATAACTATCTTTGTGCACTGCTTGTTACATTCATGTGTTAGCAAACTAGATCAGTTTTCTGGCTTTTACCCCTTAGAATTTAGAGACCTGGCTAGTATTGTGTTCTACAGAGCTAGTTGTTACAGTGTTTCTAGCAACCCTTGTCTATTTCATGTTATGTATATATGGCAAAATGCTAGTGCTAACATTGTCTATAAGATAACTGAATAAAAACCTATAGGCAGAAAAGTTCCTGAAGTTACCTCTCTCCTGTATTTTGATTGAGGAATTCTCTAGTAGAATTCTCTAGTTCACTAATACCTTTGGTTCCTGCTGTTCTACTCTAAGCATCAGAAGTGCATCTATCATCCTTGAAAATCTACTTTCATTTTTAATTGGGAATTCTTTGTATTGTGAAATTAATTTTAAAAATAGCTGATACTAAGTAAATGGCTAAACTGTATTCTATGAGCAGAAAGTAGTAGAACACCTGGCTCCCTTGAGTTGTTTTTCTCTCTTTAACATAGTTCAAAAATGTAGGTTTGTAAATAGTTTTTTATAGCAAAAGTCGCTGTAAAATAGGCTTATAATGTTGGAAGTACTGCAGTAGTTTTGATTCACCTGTATAAAAGTTTCTTCTGTTTCCTATTTAAGTAAAAAACATAAACATTTTAAATCAATATTTTAAGGGTCAAAAATACAATGCTAGTGTCTTGATACATGTGTGCGATCCTGTATGTAATCCTTGTAAACTGTTACGCAGAAAATCCAAATACAAGTAAGCAGAACAGTAATACTAACAATGTTTAATAATGAAGCCAAGATGTAATGGGAAAGTGTAGGTCTCATAAGGCCTTCTTAGACTTTTGAGTCACAAATAATTTAAAGAAGTATCAAAACCAATTTTAAGGGCCTGACAGGATCATATTGTACCTCTGTCAGTGATGCTGTAGTCCATGAAGAGTGTATATTAAAGACAAACTGAATGCTGTCCATAATACTTCCAGTTGTTTTTAATTGGATAAACTAGAACATCCAATTTTATTCTCAAATGTGTGATTTTTAGCTGATCATATGGCTGGGTTATTTGGCACTATGTGGCAGATGCAGATGATCTAGGTACTGTAGCTTTGGTGAGATACTGTGGATATGCAAAATAATAGATTTGTAGATCTCGTTTAAGAGAACTGGTAGGAATCAGATCTAAAGCTCTTTATGTTGACACTACTTGTAATACAGCAATAATAAACAAGTTTCTGAAGTTTAACTTCTAGTAAAGTTCTGGGTTGGTAACTAAAAGTTTTCATTCACATTGGTCAGTGTTTACTGTTTGGATTGTAACTTCTGTTTCATTGTAGTATTGATGAGTATGGGTTTAGAAAAATATGGAAAAATGGCATTGAACTTTTATCATTAAACTGTGCTTATGCAGTCATTGAAACAAACTGTTGTTATCTCTGTTAATTATTTTTGGAACATTAAGTTAAATACTGTTGCAGAAAAGCCTGCCTTTTAGGCTCAAGTTAACATGTTTAACAAGACTGGTCCTGGTGCATTCACAGAATTATTCCTTTAAAGGAAAAAAAATCCTTTAAAGGCTACCAAGTAGCATTCAGAGTGGTACACCACTGCTTTCTTAACATCTTTAAATTATGGATGAAACAGCTTTAATCAAAACATTTACACGAAGAAGAACTAAATGTCAGTGTTTTGTTGAAGTAATAGTTCTTGAGGATCAGGATATGAAAAATATTTGACAATTGAATTGCGGAAGTGTTTTGGTGGAATTATTTAATGTTATTATCCTGTCCCAAGCAAAAACTTTACATTTGTCTTGAGTCATAAAATAAAGGAAGTAAGCTTAAAAAGAAGTTCAGAGAGGAACTGTCAAGGTCAAAAGTGTTGTAATTTGAGATTATTAATATTTGGGGGGGAGGGGTGTGGGTTAATGCATTGGGTTTGAGTCCTGTAGCTGTTCATGTAGCCACAGTTTCTGAAGAAATCTGAGTAATTTAACTTGGGTTTGTGATTTGTCCCCTTGTGTCTTACTGTGTCTATCTCCTGTTTAAAAATATTCTGTCAGTGGTAACTGGTCTACAGCCACTGATAATTGTGACTTCTTGAATTCACTTTTTAAGTGGTGCTCAGATGTGCTTTTCTAAGCTGCAAACATGGTTATCATCCCAAGTGGGAAACATGTTTGGTCCAAATATTATTTTACATTTTGATTTTCAGTGAATGAGTCACATGCTCTTTCAGTGGAGGTTGCTGTGATTATCACACCTTGGTGAATCACAAGGTAGTTGTAGGGGTCTGTTCTTTGATACCAGTTCTCAGAGCCTTTGCATTTTGGGTCACTTAATCAGCTCTTAAATCCAGAAGCCGTAGGATCCTGTTCCTTTCTGGAGTCATTTGGGTGCTTTAATGTGGTTTTGAACTCCTGTGAGGAATGCTGCTAGTTCTTGGTTGGTTTAGGGTTGGGTTGGGTTTGTTTGTTTTTTTTTTTAATTCTGACACCTGGGATTTTTGGTTTAATTGGTTCAGTCTAATGGCTTCTGAGTCACATCTGCAATGGTAGCTGTTGACTGACTTCCACTTGGAAGTTTGTATCTACTTAACTAGTGTAATGTTACCTAAATGAAGGACCATTGTTTTTACTTGTAATAGTGTTTCTGTACAGGTGTCTGAAGAGCTCATTTTATTCTATGAAAAATCCTATCTTGGTGAGAGGGTAGAAATGTGGTTTAAACCTTATCACAGTTCAAAACACAATTTTCTGGCCTCATTAAAAATGTAGCTGTCTTTAGTTAAATTAAAAAAAAAGGGAAACCAGCTGGCAACTGGACTAGTTTTTACTTACTTCTATCTTAGTCATGCCATGGCTTTATACAAGTGGTTACAGTGGATCTTACAGACTGTATGGAATGGAGCAGTAGGATTCTCAAGATTGAGTGGACAATTTACAGGTATGTGTGCTATCACAACAATTCAGTGATGACCTTTACTAAAGTGCTTGGGAGCAATTTCTATGCAAGCAGACATACAGGAAGCTGAAGAATTTTGCTTATTAGTGATGTTTTCCTAGGTTTTAATCAAGAAGACAGCACTGAGGGATTTCCTCTTGGGTTTCAGTGCTTGGAAGCTTCTTTCAAGGACTGAAGGCAGTAATTACTGCTTCAGTCCTGGACTCTGCGTTAAGTGATCTTAAAATTCTTCCAAGCATAAGTAACTTTATAACATGGATTTCAAAGGGGGTATCACCTGCACACTTAGCCTTATTGGTAGGCTACTTAAGTAAAAATTAGATCGCTTTGCTTGCAGTATAACAGGAAGCAAACCACAAATAGTTAATGCCTCACTTGCAGTGAATGACTTAGAAGATCAGTGTTTTTCAGTGAAAAAAGGTAAAAAGCTTGTAAAATTCAAACGTGCATTTCCTTTCATTCAAAATGGTGTTGTGAATCTCTGGTTTTATGTAGATAATTTTTAATTTCTCTAGATTCAGTCTAAAAATATAAAGGTACATTTTCTAACTGCCTGTTCCAGCAATAGAAGACATTAGAAAATCAGTCACTGTTCCTTCTTTCTCCATGTATTATCATGGTCTGCATCAGGTGTAATGCAGTTGCAAGTGACTTGCAGTATTAGAGCTCTTAAAATCATACTAAGTTTTAACAACTTAAAGCAAAACTCTTAGGAAGCAGTGTTGGAAGTCCCTGGCTGTACCAGCTGAGGTCAGCCTGACAGAAGAGAAGAGGATTTTGGTTGTTCAATACCATGAAAAAAGGGGAGCAAAATTTTGTAACTATATTCATATATAACTTTGAAGAAGTTGTGATTTGAAATGAGGAATATTGCAGTGTCATTTTTCAGAGTTTATCAAAACCAATCACTTAAGTTGATTTTATCAATGCAGGTTCTGATTGTTTTTTTCTTGACAAAGTACTACTTTTTTATTTTGATATTATTGCAATATATTACACTCTGCTCATGTTTTTGTTTTTTTGGTTTTATTTTCTTTTTCGCTCTGGAGGAAAGTTCCTGTGGAAAGGAAATAAGAACCAAACTTTGAAATCTAAAATAAGGACTAAACTGCTTTTCATTTACTTTTCTGCCCTTTGAGATGCCAGAAGCAATTTCCTCTTGAAGCTGACTTCCTTTCTGGAAATGATTTTCGTCTCCAACCATGTTGAGGCTCTTTTCTCATTCTTTCATTCTGACTAACTCGCTTTATTTCCCTCTGACTGCAGTTGAGAACTTCTGGAGGTAAGTAGTTACAGACAAGCTTCTTTCTTTTTCAGTTCTTCTACCCCTTTCTGCCCCCCCCGAGCCAGTCTAGAAGGACAAACAAAGCACTATTGGTGTCCTCTGCAAGAGAGCCCTGATAGGGGGCTGGCTGTAAATTGACGTGGCATGGAAAATCTCTGCTCTAACACTGCTGCGAAATCAAGCCTACTCTTGCCAAGTTTGTAGCTTGAAATCATCACGGTCTTGCTGTTTCTATATAAAAAAATGAATGGAAAGTACCTTGGCTTTTTTATTTGGGTACTGGACTTTTTCTCTGTTTGAATTTACAGCTAATAGAAAACAAAATCTAAGGGAATTACTTGGATACTTTTTCTTTTCCCCTGTAGTGAAAGCGACAGAACTTGCTGCTCCCCCCCCCCCCCCGACCTTTTCCTGCAGTTTAATCACTTGCAGATCTTGCCATGGGGTGCGGACTGAGAAAGCTGGAAGACCCAGATGATAGCAGCCCTGGAAAAATCTTTTCTACATTGAAGAGACCACAAGTTGAAACAAAGACGGATTCTGCTTATGAATATGTATTGCTGGATTTTACTTTAGAAGGTATCTTTTTATGTTATATATTTACTATTCAGAGAAAGCAAGGAATACGATTTAACTCTGTTCTGTCTTGTTTAACTTACAGTAAATCTTACATACATTTTGGCTAGCTTTGATAAAAGTAAGACTTTTATTTTGAAACAAAAATGACGAAAGTCCTCACTTATATAAAATTACAATGGAAACTGCTGAAGTATTTTTAACAAACAAACCCTCCAAATTACACAGCTGTCCTTGTCAAGGAAGCTGGCTAAAAAACTGTTAAGAGATTTTCGTAGTTTCCTGTGAGTCAGATGCTGCCATCCTTACTTTGAATAATGGTCGTGTTGCATTCAGTGTGATGGTTCAGAAAACACACTGTGCTGAGCCTTAAGTGAGTAACAGTTTGTAAAAATGGACTCAGCTTCCAAAAACAGGCTGTCATTTTCCTTGCTGTTTTATGCAGAAGTCTGTTTCTTATGTGTATATCAGGAGTAGCTTCCCCTCTTATGCCCACCCCATTATCTCAGCAGGTATTTTAGTAAGAGCCTTACAGTTTCATCTTGCTATTCTTTTTCTGACAGCTTTACTTGTGGCTGCTGAACAATCTTGAGATTGTGACCAAAATAAACCAAAATTTGTATGCCTAGCTAGAGGCAGACAGTGCTCTGTGGGATACTTCCTTCCCGAGGGTGTCCTGTCTCTAACAGAGCAACTCCCTGTTCCACCAACTTGAAAATGTAAACAAGCCCAGATGGCTGCCCTCTGAGAACAGACAGCTCAGTTTTGCAGTCACTTTGTAGTAACTTGCCTTTTATAACAACCCAGTCTATTGGAAATGCTTAATAATAAGGGTTTGAAGTAAATGCAATTGCTAGAAAGGTTGAATAAAGGGAGAAAAGTGTAAATGCATGTTGTATTACAATTTAGGAACTTGTTTATGAACAAAACTTAGCCTCTGCTTAGTTGTAACTAAAGGTCTGTACTAACAGGTTTAGTTATATCAGTCTATTCATGTATCAATCCGTATCAGAAATCTGCAAGATACTTATGGAAGCCACATTCTATTATAAAGTTATAATACTTGACGTCCATCTGTATTTGTTTTTCTGTTTCTCTCCACAGTTTCTCATTGGCTTGTTCTTTTTGAAGAATCAAAATGTTATGTTGACTGTAGTAGTGGTAGTGTACTGGAAGTAAACTAGGCTGCCAGGTACATACATAGATTACCTACTGATAACAGGAGTGGTAATGAAACAAGTTTTTTTGAGACTGAAGATCATTCATTGTTCTGGTTAGTTTTGCTGTGCTTTAAAGTAACAAGTTTCTGAAAGTGTTCTCTGAAGCCTTTGTGGTATAGGTGGTTGTGACTTTAAAGAAAAAGCACATCAAGTGCAAATAAAGGTGCATCTATTGTAATAACTTCTCAGTACAGCAGTAAAAGTTTGGTTTCTCCTGTACAGTCTTGATATTCAAAAATGCTTTAGCTTCATTGACTTACTGTGGAGTTTTAAATGCTAAATAAGTGAGATCTATTTCAGATAGTTGCCTAACTTTTTAGACTTCTAACTGTAAGAAAGCTGATTTTAAACTGTTCTGTTGAATGGTTCTAGCTGTGTGTCTGTTTGGCCTTAAAATATATTTTGTTTGGAGTCTTTACTTTTTAGAGCTAGGATAACGAATACAGAAAAAAACAGTGTTCACTGTCTTGGGGGGATTTCTGAGTTTTGTTTGCTTATGAAATATGGGGATTGGCTAAAGTACTATGGGGAGTATGTTGGGCTTTCTCCCTGCCCCCATTCCCCTTCAATTCGCTCACATCCTTGCTGCTACTTGAATATCTTTTAGCTAAATGAAACCTAAGTGAGAGCCTTTTAGGACTTTAGCCCAAAGTTTTCACTCCACTGTCAAGATGTGTATTGTCTTCATGGCTCTCTGCTCATGTCCAGAGCAATATCTTCCCCAACATCTGAGGTTGCTGTTTGCCTGAGTGACTTGTTACCACTGTTATATCTTGCACCAAGTAAAACTGAAAAACTGTGCTAAGTATCCTTTGTAAGATATGTCCTGCATCAAGATAAAAGTATAGCAAGCATAAATGCGTTACTTCAATTTAATATTCCTTATTCCCTGCTTCATCATCTGAAGTTGAAGTGAGCCTGCTGGGAGACTTTCATGAGTCCCTGATCTTGTCCCAGGCCATGATGCAGACTAGGTCAACCATGCTGTAGTCTAAATCCACTGGCTGGAGTCCTTGTGCATCTAAACTGTTTACCAGCAGTGTACTGTACCTTGGCTTCTTTCTTCCTGGTCCCCAGATTATTCCCATTCCTACTGTAAAAATCATCTTTGAGTTCTGTGAAGGTTGTTCTGCATCAGGAGAATCCCCAACAAGAAAATTACGGGCAGTCTTTTATTTTGGTAAGATTTAATAGTACAAAGACAAAGGAGCAGTGGACTCTGAAGTGTAATTTTAAATGCCTGTCAAGGACTGTAAATTCTGCAGTCTCAATCATGAGGTATATCTTGGTTATGAAAACAGCTGTTATTTTTGAGGCCAGTTTAGCCATAACGTAGAGATAGTTCCAGTGTATCTACTGAAGCAGATGTTTATGCTTTATTCACAGCCCCCCTCTTAGGGAAAAGAGGGAATATTGATGAAGCCCACTAAGATAACATGCTGTGAAGTTCTTGTCCCTCTGAATAGCATTTTGAATATGTATGAAGTAGCTGTTTTGTCATCATCTTCAATGACGTGCATCTGAAGTTTCCTATACAGCTATTGATTTAGCTGCAGTTCTGTTATTAGTGAAAGTATTTTGGCTACCTGTTGACAGCACATTAGCAAGGAAATTTTCTTAATGAAAAATGGTTAAAACATTTGCAAAATGAGTGATGATCATACATTCCAGCTTTTCTGGCTTGTGGGCTGTAAAGCAGTTATTTCTACATTACATACCTAATGTATTCTAGACTTACTGTGAGTAGAATCATGGGATGGAGGCATTCCAAAGGGCAAAATATCATCCATATATGAAAGGCAAGTGGTGATATACTGTCTGCTTAAAAAAAATGAAAGGCAAGGTAGCACAAGAAAGTGGAACAGTCCGTTCCTTATGACTGAAAATGGCAGAGTTTACATTAAGAGGTTGACTTTGCTAGTTATCAGCAATAAATCATCAATATATATGCTAGTGATACTTTTGGTAGTGCATTTCTTGTGGTATACATGATTCTGGTTTCTCTTATAGCTTTTCTAAGCTGTTAAAGCTCTTACAGTGACAAGCAAAGTAGACCTCCCCTCCTTTACCCTTTAGTAAAAGTTGGTATTTAAAACCACTTGAGTATTGTAAAACATTAGTTTCTGATGGGTTTTTTTGTTGTTGCTGGTTTGTGTTTCTGTTTCTTAAAGCCCTTCATGATGTACCTATACCAGTTATCCCTATTTTATAGAGGGAAAGCAGTGTACAGATGTGTGATGTTTTACAGAGCACATCACTCATGAGCCAACAGAATTCTTGCTCAATTTATTAGAATAAAAGATTTAAGCAAACAAAATGTTCATACATTTTGTGATACTTTAAACCAGTAGGCTAGACAAACTTTGTGAATTTGATAAAGTCCTTTAATTCCTTGCTGTTGCCCACCTACAGTATAGGGCAGGTAGATAAGAGGATGTAAGGACATTAAATTAACTCTTGACAAATACATTTATGTATTGGTGAATGAGATTTATGTCATTGCATTTATCTCTTTTATATAAATATTACAGAATCAAAGCTGAATTAGTGTATATAATTATTTTCAGTTTATTATCTGGTTTGAAAGGGGATGTTTAGAGCAGCATGTTCTGATGTTTGTATCTCAGAACAAGTGTTATGAGATCACTTAATTCCAGTGAGGGCATCCTTTAATACAATTGGACACTGGTCTTAATGAACTGAAAGTATTGCAAAGAGAAGGAAGGACCCATTAGAACACAAAAAAGTACATCGCTTGCTGCAATGGGTCACTGATAAAAACCATCAGATTCCAACCCAAGCTGTCTTAAGAGTTTGTATCTGCAAACAATTAAGATTTTGATGATAAATATATTCTGGCATAAGTACTCTTCAGTTACAGTCTGTGCATAAGTATTGATTTCCTGCTTTCTGAGAGCATCTGCAATTCCAGTTGGAGTTGAGGGGAACAGGAAATACTGACTTGCCACAGACTGACTGTGGCAGAATATATCATCTAGTACCAGTGTGGAATCTTCCTTTTCTCTGTGTGAAAGCTGTGGATCAGACCACCCTCCAGAAAGTTTTCCCTTTATTTACGTAGTCTGCCTCAGTAGCCATGTAGTGCCAGCTCTTACCTGTTGATGGGAAATGCTTGCACACACTCCAAGAGACCCTCTTAGATATTATTGACACTACACAGCTTACTTAAGTGACATGCACTTAGGTCTGCTGAAAAACGGAGTTGGGACCACGTACATAAATTTGCTTCACAACTAGGGTTGAAGGTTATTGCTTCAGAATGTTTGAGGCTTTGGCTAGGCAAAATAATTGCTTTAAGTTCAGACCTATTGTGTGTTTAGATATTGATGTAACTCTTGAATTAGCTTGGCAAAGCTAGAACCAACAGAAAGCATTGCCAAATAGATTAAAAATAGATCGAAGTAACTAGTAAAAATATGTACTTCAACTAGTTGAATATTTTTGCCTCAGTTGTGAGTCTGCTTTTCCTTGTATAAATAGGTATGTAGCTTCTTCTTAAAGCCTTGGGGTAGATTTTATATGGTTTATATAAAAGGAGCTTACCCCCAAAGTATATGGGCATACAATCACATGCTTCTTTTCTGCTTTCAATGCTTTTAGCTTCCTCAAATCCAGAAGTCATCAAGATCAGTTCTGTGTTGGATATAGCACCTAAGGTGGAAGAATATTACAGCAAAGGATATGTTGTAGGAGCTGTTCATCCTATTATGCTGCCAATTGGACGTAGAAGGAGTTTCCCTGCAAGTCACATGTATCGAGTGGTACTTTCACGATTAAAATTAAGGTAACAGTGAAATAATCTGAATATGTTGATCCATTACTGAAGTCATCTATAAGTGGATTGCTCAACATACACATAGTTTATGATCAACTTGAAATGAGCACCTCAGAGAATTAAATTAGTAATGCTTGTTAATTAACATGAAGCACACAATAGACTAATGTTTATTTTGCCTCTGAATATGTCCAAACAAAATCCAAAGTTGCATATCATCACTCGTGGGAAGATAAATTGTTAGTTTACCCTTTCAATACGTCTTTGTAGTAAAGTATCATCTGTCTTAAAACCTGCAGCAAAGACAAGATTACACAAAACACTAAGAGAGTAATAAGCTGCTTTAAATTCTCTCATGTCTATTTTTTATTCTTAAATTTCAAGACTTTCATGTTTTCACTCTTCACATAAGAGCATTATTTAGGGAAAATGACCTATGAAGTATGAATTAGTTTGTCAGAGTTTATTTTTCCATCTTAGTAAGAAGGAAATATTCATTCTGTGCTTGAAGCTCATAGAAAAGCTTGGTTTTGACACTGAGGGAGAGTCAAGAGTTTGTGTTTCTGTTTAAGCTCCATAGTCTTGTTTATTATACCTGTATTCACTGCATTGTAATCACCATGTGATCATAGAGAAAATGCACAAAGAAACTTTTCTATTAGTTCCTTTGAATGTAAAGAAGTTAACCTTTTTATCTTATTTTGAGTAACTAGAGAAGTGTTACTTCATTGAAGAGCTGTCATGTTTCCCCCTTTGATCCTGAGTTGTAGTGCAAGGCACGAAGGTTCTTTCATTTTTTTCTTGGAAGACTGGAAGGGTGTGAGTTGGAAGGTGCCCCTTGCCAATCCAGTAATTCTTCTGTAAAACATGGTTTGTTTGAGGACGCTTCTCAAACAGTTAGCTTAAACAAGCATAGTTTGTGGCATTTGCTGCTCATACAACTCTGCTTTATAAATCCATCTGCAAACAAGGTGAATGTTGTTCATTGGGCAAATGCTTAAGAAAAGCAGAATATTTACTGTCTGGAGCTGAGGCTTCTAAAAGGCAACACTTACAGCGAACAACTTGCCCTATCTGTATAGATGTGGCATCCTTATGAATTTATGGTTTGAACCATTAGGCCCTTGAATAGGTGGCAGACAAGACACTGCAGCCTACACATGAAACTGCTGGGTGTAGTTTCCCAATATCCTGTGCAGGTATGCCATATGTACAGTAGAGGGTCTCTCACTGATGCTTCCATTCTAAAGCAAAAAACTGTGTGAAGAAAACATCAAATAAAATCCCATTATGTTATTGATATACACCAAATACTGTTGTTTGAGTAGTAACCTAACTGGCATTAGATACAACATGATGAATACTGTTATTTAAACAAAAGTTAAAGCTTGTCAGTTTCTCATACCTGAGTGATTTAAGCATTACTTAACCCAAAGTAATTGTTACTGCATTGTATTTCTAGTGTTTGTCTACACTGTCTTTCATACAGTAGCTGCAACTCTTCTTTACTTACAAAAACATGGAGTAGCATATTGACAATGTAAAAGATCCATTTCTATTCATACTGTGTTTTCTACAAAACTGAACCTGTCTTCTGCTTGCTACATTTATAGCTTAAATTTGTATTTTTTGCATTATCAGAGATTTTGGGGTTTATTTATTACAAAAGCAGGGCTGTTTGTCAGTATGGCTCAGTTTCCAAAAGATGTCTATTAAGTCTTCAGCTGAAATTCTTGTTAAATATTACTATTCTTACCCTGACATTGTAATAGATAATTCCTGCCACTTTGTGTAAGAAACAGAACAAAACACCATACCCCACTAAGCTCTGCATAAAAGTATGGAGAAGCATTGCCAGGGTTTCATTCATAACTATTCCAAAAGAAAAGAATTCTATATGCAAGCATTTGCTAAAGTTAGCAACAAACTACTGACAAAGACTGCTTTCTTTCTGTGTCGTAGCCAGAAGCATGCAGCACCCAGAGGACAAAGGCACCCCAGGCTGGTGATTGAGGAATGTCCTTTAATGTATGAAACACTGACAAATGAGGTAGTGAAAGAACTGTTAGAAAAGGTAATGGAGGGTTTTCTTCAAACTTCTCTTCAGGTTTTTATTTCTACCATATATGTAAATTCTATTGAGTTGTTGATGGTTTTTTAGTTTTGAGTTTTAACCTTGGATTATTTCATAAAAGCTAAAAAGTCTTTTCTTGAAATGCAGGGAGTTATTTTTTCTTTGCTGGTTGTTTTTTCTAATTTAGTACTTGGTACTAAGCCCTGTAAAGCTTTGGGAAACTGGCAGCTTACACCACTGAAAGCAGACTGAGGCTCAGACTCAGCTAGTCTTTATAAAATGCTTGTATGACAGCTTTTTCTGGAATTAAAGAAATCTGAATTTTTATGTTGCTCTGGGTTAAGTTGGGTATTCCTAATGAACATGAATATACTCAATTTTTAAGCAAGATTCTGTAACAAGTATAAAATACACAGTAACTGTATTAAAATTTACTTGGCATAGCTTTTAAAAATACTGTATGGTTAAAGAAAACTGAACTTCCAGTGGCTCGTTCTTTTTGTGTTTAACTTCCTCTGCAGAACTGAAGACTTGCCGAAACAGGAAACTGTTGTTATTACAAGAGCTACAGTGATATCTTTTACATTAGTTGCCAAGGAAAGTAGTAGAGGAAAAAGCATACTGGGGATCTTTAATGACCTTTGAAATTATCACAGAGTTGTTTAAAATTTCTAAATCCAGTTTTTCCCCAAGTGATTTCTTCTTTCTGGGCTGGAGTTTCTGTATTTTCTTGGAAGGACTTTATTGCACAAGGGAGTTTGTGGCACAAGTTGGCAGTGGGATCAGCTTCCTAAATGGCAGCACTCCTTATCCCAGGGAAAAAAAAACAAACCAAAACTCTGCCTCCAGGAGCAGACACATCTCATAGGTGATGCATATTCTACAGTTGTATTTTGAGACTAGTGCAGAGAGACCCACCACTGACTGAAAGCAGAGTAAAGAGAAAGTATTTTGCTTCTAGCTCCCTCCTTCCTCTGTTTCTTCGCTGTTGTCAGTAATAGTGAATCTGAGTAGCCTCTGAGGATAATGAATCATGACACATGACAAACATATTTCTATAGTATTAGTGGTCAGTAATTTTAGAATTACTTCTACCATGTTTAGAGAAACAGTACTATTTTATCACACCATTGTACTGCTTGTCACTGTGACACAGCAAGTAAAATACTTTGGATTCGCTTAAAACGAAGTACTTAGTACACTGAAGTCAGTACTAGCTTTGGCTACCTTTCTTGGCCTAAGTCCAAAGACATGCTAGAAGACTTCCATTTACTTTGAAACATGGGCAGTGTGCAAAGTCAAGCCCACTCTACTATAGTATAGTGTAATGTCTTTATGTCCCTGAAAATCCGCAGTAGTTAAACAGAACACATATAGAAGTTTGGTGGTGATTAGGTTTGGTTTGTGTTTTTTTAAGTTGCATGCAAGTCTAAAATTGCTGTTGTAAATACAGGTTAACGAAGCTGCTAAAAGAGGAAAGAAGTTTGTGGGATTTGTATCGCAACATTTTCCTCAACCTAAAGCCTGTAATGGAACAAGTGCAGATGGAAGTGCAGAGCTGGAATCAACACTAGGCAGAAGAAACAGGGAACACAGAAGAAAAAATTCCGATGAAAACTATAAAAACTGGAATGAAGGGACATTGAGTGGTCACTCATCTGAGAGTGGAATAGAGGAGGAAATGCAAGGAGAAACCAGTCTGTTACAGGATGCAGATTTCCAGTTTGGAAGAGAAGTCAGCCCTGTTAAACCATGGAAAGGAGATGGTAACAAATGCTCCTTGTTTACTGCAGAAATAAGGTGGTTTATTGTTTTAAAAAGGTGTTGGGGAAAAAATAACAGCATGTTCTACTGTATCAAGTACTTATTTTCAAAGATGCATCTTGTTAAATCCATGTGTATTTCTAAATAAGCTGCAAGCTGAAGAAACAAATAGAATTTACCTTATCTATGTGGGTGTGGACTGTGGGGATAAATTAAAATATTTCACTTTTCATATAGAACATTATAAATTCTAGTTTATAATTTAAAGAAAAAGGAGAAACCCAAACTAACAGAAATTGCCTGCAGTGTAATTCTGATTTTAAAAATGCAAACATAGCTTTTTTTTTTTGCTTCTTATGTGTGTAACTAATATATGGCAGTTTTAAATCCTTTTCCTAAATGCTTATAGTTTTCACTTAAATAATAAACATGTAATAGATTGCCAAGAATATGTTATGATTATTCCAGTTCTGCCTGTCTGAAACTGACAACAAAGAAATCCCTTCTAGCTAGAGCTGTAATTTTAAGTGCTTCCAGCCACCTTGCATAATGTACATGAACAAATCCGTTTATAATGGATTTTTTCTGGTTAACATGCCTTCAAGAAGCATCCTGGAAGAGATCACTTAAAACAATGCATTGACCATGAAATCGAAGAGAATAATTGTTACAAAATGAATTTGCGCCAGAGAAAAGTAAGCATTGAAATGGAAGTAGTATAGGAAGGAAAAGTATCATTGGAAAATATTGGTACTGTGGTAGAAAACTTAGTTTTAGAAGATACTTTGCCTGTCTCTGTGTTGAGAGAGTGCCTGAAACACTGACTTCTGATACTGAAGCATTGTAAGGCCTCCTGACTGTCTAGGAGGGAAAGGTAAAAAGGAAGAAGTAAAGCATGAGAACTAATGCAAGATAGTATTGTGTAGGAAGTGGGCAGCATGAAACTTTCATGTCAGATTGCATTTTGACATAATAGGTTCTTTCTTGATGGGCCAGACATGTTTTAATTGTTCTCAAAAGCAGCCTTTTCACTTTCCTGTTAAGAGCTAAGCACCTTCACCAGTTTAGACTGTCAGGATAATGATGACTCCAAGCACTGAGAAAATCAATGTTTTTCTTATTCCTTAACAATTTTATTAAAGGAGTTTTGATACAACTCAGCCTTTATAGCACAATCTGTTAAAGCTTAACTCTTTTCCATACAATTTGAAATACTAGGTTTGTTATATGTATCAGAATAGAAAACCTCTGAGTAAAAAGGAGGAACTCCTTCCTCTGTTATGGAGCTTTATTAGTTTATTCTGGTGTGGCCAGGTAGATTACCCAGCAGTCCACTGCTGTGAGTCCTCAAAGGCAGTCTTACATGCATGTAGGTATGTATGTACTGCCACTTCAGTATGCCATTTCTATTTAGGTCTGCTCAAAAGATGTAAAACTCATTTCTAGGGTTCTAGATTTTGAGGTCGTAACATAAGAATCCTGACCACATGCAAATGTCCAATTTCTGATACTCAAGAGCAATTGAACAGTTATATCAGGAGACTTGGTAGTATTTCTTTCTGAATAAAAATAACAGTGATATCACTTTAGTATATGGGAAAGGAGATTAAGGCTTGTCAGGATTAACACATTTTATACTAGTACAGCCACTTGTGGATGAGGTAAAATAAAATTGTATAAAAAGGAGAGTCATCTCTTACTGATAAGAGTTCCAAATTTTGTCCTTAGCGCACCTTATTCCAGGCACCTGATGTCACCTGCAGTGTGTGTGATAATGTGTCTCAAAACAGAAGTTCTCTCAGAGTTTGAATCGGACTACTTCCAGTCCAAATCCAACTTTGGAAATCTCCCCCTATTTCTTGAGCCTAGAGAGACTAGCATCTTAACTGGTGTCAGCTAAACCAAGTTCCTTTGTTTTGGCAGTGTGAATAGTACTGCTTTCTAGAGATTGGTTTGTGTTAATTTAGGCTGCTCAGATAGTGAGGTGCTAGACAATCTGAGAGCAGTTGCCAGAAACTGTTGTGTGTTATTTTGCTGCAGCAGTGGCATTATATATGAGTGTATTTGTAGCATGTATTTGTATAGCTAGGACTTAACTTGTCACTGGTTTCCTAAAATGCTGTGAATTTGTGAATTTTAATTTCTGATGAGTGCTTGTTTGACTCTGTAACAGCTCTGTATTAATGCCTAGATATAAAAAGCATTTGAGGATATGCAGGTTTTGTGTGCTTAACTCATCATTTACTGTGTGGGAAACCACAGCAGGCAACTAATTATACAGGTACTTAAGTCATCTTCAGAAAGTAATGGGTCAAAATCAGTACTGTACAAAGCATTCCTGGTACTTAAAAAATTAGAAAATTGTCTTCAGTCTTCTATTAAAATAATTTCAAATATTTGTACTCAGAAGTTCCATGAGTATCAGAAATAGATCCTCTTTCCACCGGGGCTTTCTTAGCTTTAGTGTATTTTCTCCATGCAAAATCCACCCACCTAAAAGGTCCGGTGACAACCCAAGTGTAATATGTTAAAATTTTTCTTGTATCCCATAATATGTTCCCCTCACACTTCATCCCGAATGTGTTTAGGGCTCAAGCTGAGTACAGTCACATCAGGAAACAATTCTTTGAAGTGTTGCTTAGAATTAGAAATGCGTGTTGAAATAAGATATTAATAGTGGGTTTACTTTGGAGCACTGTCCTCCAGAGGTTCATTCTCTTTTCCTTTTTCTTAGACAAGCTGTATACAGTCTTCAATGTTTTCGATGATGATTCTACCTGCTGGACCTATCACGAGGGTGTCTTGTCTATGAAAGTAACAAGAAAAGGGCCAGTTATTAGTACACTGGAAGCAGACTGGCTAGAATTAACCACATTTTATTATAAACAAGGATTGTCCTTAATTGATTCATTTGTACACTGGGAAACTTCTAAAGGTGAGTACTGCTCCCAAATATCATGGAGCTTTTGTCTATTTATGTAAAAATACATAATTTGTAAAAAGTAAATCATGTTTTGCTGCTTGGAAGGGCAGTTTGTAACCATGGTCTGATAATCATTGTAAATTTATAGAATCTGATACCTGAAAAGAGAATAACTTGAGTTTTGGGGCAGTTGTAGCTCTGAATAACTGAAATTCCTGCTTCATTTTATCAAACTGAGGATTTCCAAAGCAGTAAAGTAGTGTAGTGATATAATGAAGTTAATCTTTTATGCTAGTAGGGGTCTTTGTTGTTTTTTAAGGAAAAGATAATGGGGAAAGAAAAATAATTAGATGTTTCCCTCATGTTCATATTTTGCTGATCACTGCAGATACTGTGCTGCACTCTGTTGAATACTTCTATTGTGACAAAAGAGCACTTTGAGTTCTCATTGTGCTTGTTGTTACCTAAGTCAGACTTCCATACTTTGGCTCTCTCCAGCTATTTGCTGGGCTTAAAAATTCTTTCCAAAACACCAAGTTGCATTAAAATTCAACTGTTGATCCTGAAGATTCAGGATGTTTCCGCAGGTTGTTCTAATCAGATGTAGACATACACTGAATAGAGAAATCTGGGGTTCTTCTTGCCCTCAGTTGTAGGCAGATCCTCCAAGACCATTTTACACAGCTGGGAGAGAGGTCTTCCCTGGTCCCTCCTTTACTCTCCTGCAGGAATCTACCAGCTCAGTTAACACTCAGATTGTTACAATGGTAGAGCTTCAGGCCACAGGATTTTCACATTTTCTTCTTTATTCTGCCAGTTTCAGTTCTATCTCAGTTTTTATTCTGGCAGATCATACTAGCTCCTTCAGGGTTCCTAGCCTTCATCCTCCCAGTGAACAAACACAGGCCTGATAGCAGGAGTGCCCATTGCTACACACCCTGCTGAGCCCAAAATCCCGCACTTTGGCAGAGCTGCTAGATAGTGCTATATCAGTGCTGATAAGAGGAGCAGCTCTTCATTGACTGAAGTATTTTGAACTCTAAAACTGTTGTTGGTAAAATACGTAATTAAAAGATTCATTTCCATTTGAACTGAATGTGTCTGAGAGCCAGAAATTAGAAGTGTTGAAAAAAAATAGGATGTAACTACTGTGGTGCAATTACTCAAAAAGAATAGTACCCAAGTGTTAGGGGAATAGACAAAGAGAGTCTGACATAGTTAATTTTTTCAGAATTTATTAATTATTGTAATTAATATTGATAGCAAACAGAATTGGTACTTCAGTTATGTGATACGTTGGTTGGATTTGTTTGTGTCTTGTACTGAGTTCTAAGTTGTTGGTGCCCCTTTAGAATCATTTATGGCAGTTCACTGTAGGCAAGCAAAACCCAGGGCTGCAGTGGAGAAGAGTCTTGCAAAAAGGTGTCAGGGACCTTAAACAGTTTTTTGCAGTACACGTGCTGATAATCAAGTGTAGTACTTAATGTATTAAAGTGGCTTTCATAACTCATTTTACTCATCTGCTTCTTACAGGAATTGTACAAGGAGGATAGAATCACTGGGGTTTTGAATAGTTTTAATACTGTGTGTCTAATGCTTTTTTTTCTGATATTCTGATTTAAAATAAAATGCGTTCAGCATCCCCTTTGCAAGCTTTGGGTTAGCAAAGGGCTTTGAAAAAAGAAAGAAAATGGGAAATCTCTGGAAGTTAGATAATTTAGATTCTTCAAAAATCAAACAAATAATGAGAACTCCTCAATTTTCATTGTTCTCAGTAGTTCAGTTTTGGGTATGAATCACGGCATTTCTGGAGCTCTGCAATACAGTACATTTAGTGATTGTCAGAGGAACAAATCAACATCACAGTATGTACTACAGATTGAATTTGGCAGCTGGTCTCTCTCAAAGTGCCTATTCTGTGCACTTAAACTGTCTAATCATGCAGTCTGTATTAGTCATCTTTTTTGCTCTTAAATTATAATTCCTATCTATTTAAGTCAGTGGAAGAACAAAGTTTCCTTTGGGAGAGGAGAGGTGAGAAATCAAACTCCTAGTTTTCAGTACAGATTTGTTAGAGCTGGAAAAAAACCTCTCTGGAGATACGTTACAATTCACTAAGGGCTGGTTTTGGCAGCTGTTGATACTAATCTTTGCAGCTGTTTCCAACAACAGTTTTACAGTCTTCTCATTCCCCTGTAGCTGTTTGCCTTTCTCTATGTGAGTAACTTGCAATACCCAGGTTATGACTTATTTAGGGATTTCATGCTGCCTCTTGCAGCAGTTGGTGCTTCTGCTTCAGCCTCACTTGACTGGTATGTATTTCAGTTAGGCTCATGGGTGAGATGCTGGTGAATTAAGCTGGCTATATTCAAAGCACAGGTCACTATGTAAATGGAATTCTGCAGCTGGTAAGTTTCTGTAACCACAGTAAGAAATTAATTTAGCTACTGAGTTCTTAAGTTAAAACATTTGTTCTTGAAGTGAATATTGAAGAGCTTTATAACCAGCTAAGGGAAACCTAGAATGCCTTTTTGGAAAGGAAAAGTATTTAAGCACTTGGACTCATTACTAGAATTACATCTTGTATGTCTGCATGTACATCTAATTGTCATCTTCACCTCACTTTTGTTTGATTGCTTTTAAACTGTGAGATATATGTAGCAGTAGCTGTTCTTTTATATAGCTTTAGTGAAATGAGCAAATTTTATCTATCACTTAAATAAAAACACCAATCCAAGTCAGGCAGCTGCAGAAATCCTCCTTTGGTTTGGACTCTACAGATGTTCTGTTGAGTCAGCAAAATTTTGTTGTTACCAGGATCAAAATGCAATACCCAATTTAAGGTAGGAGGAGGTTTTAACATAAAAAGAATTTAAGTCATTGTCAAATCCTAATAATCACTAATTTCTGTGTTCTGCTGCCAAAAGAGGATGCAGTCATAAAAACAATCCAGGTAAGTCCTTTTAGCAGCCATTTGGATCACTGTAGTGTTTCTGCTGTTTGTAGCTACCTTGGAGGCTCTCATTATCGTAGAAGTGCCTAAGATTAGTAAAAAGTGCTGTGATAATGGCAATGCTTTTGCTTTTTCTGCTTTGCTATTTATCATGCAGCATTTTTTATTTCTATTAATCTTTAAGTACTGATATTAACATAGATAAACTATTGTAATTGACAGAATGGGCACGTGAACCCGTTAGCCACATGTAGGTTTTTCAGTGGAGGTGAATTTGATGTTCTACACTTTATGAGTTATCAGTTTGTCTCAAAATACCACTGAGTGGAGTTATCTTGTGTCAGTACTGTTTAAAATGTAGTTATTCTGTCATATTTGAAAAAAAGGGAATATTCAGCCATGTTGTAGATGGGCTGCCCATTTGAAGTATTTGCCTGAAGCAAGGTAAAAGTCCATGAGTTTCTAAGATTATTTATTAATTGCTAGGGGCTGTGCAGATATTCATATGTTTGTGCCTGAAACCATCTGTTTGGTTCCATGTACAGCCACATTATAGTTGTGCATTCCAAAAATAACATGTCTGATATATCTACAAATACATTGAAGAGATATGTATGCATGCAAGTATCTAATCATAACTCAAACTACATAAATCTGCTACATGCAATATAGTAAAAAACAGTATGAAGAAATAGTTGGTATTTTATGGTACATTAACATGTGTGCTCAAAAAAATGGGAATTCCTGGTTTGCCTAGCACAACTTCTGTGCCAATCTCATCAGTTTTTAAAACCAGACAAGTTGTGTTACAGAAGTTTTGTTTCCTAGGTGTTGGGGGTTTTTCTTTAATTTTGGCTGCCTTCCTTGAGTCTGTGGTAAAAGCAGTCATCTTCCCAAATCTGTTTGTGCAACACTGAAGATGATTTCAATCTGATATTCTGAGGATCAGATAATTTTACTGCTCAAATTTAGTTCAAGGTAGTCAAGCAGTCAAGGTACAAAAGACTTGCAGTGGCTCTTAGGAGAAGCAAAACCATAAAGTGAACCAGTATCTGATGGTCAGCTTCAGTTTGGGGTAACCGGATACTGTCGGCCTTCAACAAGTGAGTCAGGGAGTTGTGCTCCGAAACTTCCTTCCCAGCAGGAATTACTTGTTTGAGGCTCTTCCTGTGGCCATTTATGTATTTATTTAAGTAACAGTAGCTAGGCTTTGCACTTCATGCTTCACTTATCTTTACGGTCTCTCCCACCACACTAAATGCCACACTTACTGTCAGCATACAATGTCAAAGTTGAGTAAAGAAGGTTTATGCCCATCTGGTTGAATACAGGAAACTGGAATTCAGATCCAAACATGGAAGTGGCTGATGCTTTTGAGAAAATAAAATGGTCCATAGTTCAATTTATGTAGTAAAAAGGAGTTTGAATAATAAGAGGACTAACATACTTCATCAGGTTGTCACCAGACACAGAAATAACAAATTTATTCACTGTCTTGGTTTATTTTATTTTAAAGGACTGTTCAATGAGAAAAACAAGTCTATGTACATAGCAAGATACCAACCTAAAACTTTATATTTCAGTTTATATTTCCCTTTATGTTCCCAGGGGACTATTTGCCTAAATCTTTAGAAGGATTATTTATCTACGAAGAAGAAGGTGCTGGGGTTCCAGGTTCTAACAGGAAAGGAAATGATGCTATAGTTGTTGAACAATGGACAGTCATTGAGGTAAGCTAGTGATTATTTAGCAATGCTATTTCCTACTTATATTTTTCTTTGGGTTTTTTTTCCCTTAGAATGCTTGTACTAGTGATTGATGAACGTTCACGGTGGTTTCTTGAAGCCACCTACATAAGCCAGAGTGTTGAATCATCAAAATCAAGTCAGGCCTGTGGCCATTGATCAGTGTGCATAAAAAATACACTGCAGGGATTGTGGCCTGATACTTGCAAGCACTCATACCAGCAAATTCAGTCACCAAAGAAAATGTTCGTTTTGTTGGGTTTTTTTATATATTTGTTTCAGACCAATTCAGACGTAATTTCAGCAAATGCAGTCCTACTGACAATTTGCTGAAGTAATCTTCAATAAAAAGGGGAAGAAAATAGCGAAACCTAGAAACAGCACAAGAAAAAATTGATTGCGAATTACTAGAGTATGCTTTTCACATGTACATTCTGAGTAAAATTTTACTGCTAAGTATGAAAGACTTCATGTTTCCTAATAAATTACATATCCTGCTGTAGCATGGTACAGCAATAAAATTATCTAATGTTTTCTATTACTCTAACATTACAAGGTTTTTTGGCATTAATGAGATCTGAAAGCAATCATTGTTTAAAGATACAAAGGGCTTACTTTTCAAATATTCAATGGTAAATACACTTACCAATGTGACAAGAAATAACATAAAACTAAGACCTTTCAAAAACCCCCCAAACAAACCACTAACCACCAAAACTTATATAGCTAATATATACTTCATATATATGAAGTATCTAGCTATATGAGATGCTTATTATTCAAATGTGAAGTAAAAACCTAAATACATTGTGAAATCTTTTATGGTGTTCAAAAAGCTTTAGGTGTTAATTTAGCAACATGACAAGCTTCAACAAGTGGGTTGTGCTTTGAATGTCTTGCTGAATCAGCGCTCATACCCTAAAGTTAGTGTGTTTTGTCTGATCTCCTAGTCTTCCATAGTCTTAAACTTCTGATACGGTTTTTAGTTTGAAGCAGTGAATCTACAGCAAACAGCACAGTTTAGTGTCCTCTCAAAGGGTTATGTCATTATAAATTAGGAGAGTCATTGTAATTTCTGTAGAAATGCAAATAAAACCTGTACAGAGTCACTTTACTACTTTTTATAATTATTAATGTAGGGATGTGAAATTAAAACAGATTATGGACCTTTATTGCACACGCTGGCTGAATTTGGATGGCTTCTGACCTGTGTCCTGCCTACACCTATTGTACGACATGACAGGTACCCAAACAATCTATTACAGCATTTTGATGTGTACAGCCCAGAATTATCAGCTGATTACTTGGGTATTTAAATGTAAAAGGAATTAAAAATGCTAATAATGCTAAGTGCATATAAAACTTGAGATGTAAGGAGCATTATGGTGGAATCCTTTTTATGATACTGTTTTAGGACTGCTGGCTTCAGTGAGTTTCAAATGAAACTGATAGTCCTGAATTTAAATAGATTGTTTATGTCTAAACATGAAAGATTTTATTTAGGAAACTTTTCAGCACATAGCCAGTCCCCAGCAGTGGGGTTACTCGTACGCTTCAAGTTTAAATAAGTGTTGAAATGTTTCACTAATTTAGGACCTTGGTGAATGACTGGTTTAGACTGTGTAAAAAGTCATGTTGTCACAGAACAGTCATGTTGTATTTATTGCAAATTAGGGAGGAGAATGTGCTAATCCAGCAAGTTACTGGGCTATTACTCTTCTTTGATGTAGACAATATGTTTTGATTTAACTATAGTACCAAACTACTGACTTTCAGTTCTTTTACTGTAATACTCATTTAGATGACTGAGGGGCTTCATAAACATAAGAAGAGCTCAATAAAAGACCTGGATTCTCTATAGGACTCTGGGGCAGGGGTGTTGTGTTTGGTTTTTGGGTGTTCTTTAACAGCAACAACAAAATATTACTGTGCTTTTCTTTATGGTATTAAGCTAAAAACTGTCAAATGAAATGCTGGATTAAGCATACACCTCTTCTATTTTCTCTCCTTTTTCCTTTCTTTTTTTCCTTCTTTTTAATTCCCCTCCCATTAGATTAGGATTGCCAAGGTTTGCAAAACAAACAAATGTACTGAGGCATAGTTTAGGGCTCATTAAGGACAATGGAAAGAGTGGGTGACTTGAGTAATCTTTGGATCCAGACCTCACTATATTAAATCAAGACAGCATGAAAAAGGATGTGAATGGAAAGTTCTAAGAGAGCTGCTCCAAGAAAGTGGAGTTTTGTTCAAGTGATTTGGCATAATTAAACCAACTCACCCATGTGAGAAGGAGGTTTTTCTGGTCAGGCAGAAGGTGTTGGGGTTTCTTGGGGGCTGTGTTTTTAATAGTTTAGCCAACTGATTATATGCAAAGACAGAAGAAGTTATGGTAAAACAGTATGACATGTTCTGCTAGTATGTTTTTAAGGGTCTTCGTTTTGTTTTTCTCTGTAGTGTATTAAATTCTGAACTTTTAAAGTTTCTGCTCCAGGAAGAAGCAGTTTTCAGAATATAAAAAAAAAGGTTATCCTTCAGTTCTTCAAACAAAATTTCATAGTCTGTAAGTGTTTCAGCTTTGAACATGGTGACTTAAGGGTACGTGAAACATTGAGCCCGGTTTTCATAAACAGCTGAAATTTTTGGCCAGACTTTAGATCTTGAGATCCTTTGGGGTCTGGATCTGGAAGGATGCAAGTGGAGAATGGGAGAGAAAGACTTCTAGTAGTCCTGGTGTGCTGTAGGTCATAGGATGAGACAGAGGTTTCAACCTCAAACCGGTTCTATCCTTCAAAAAGTTTAACTGTGCCCATCCCTGCAGGGTTTGGCCCAGCAGGGTCAAGACTGTCCTGAGCAGCTGCTGGTCATTCACTCTGTGAGTATCAGTCTGTGCTTGCAGCAGGCAAAATTCTACATGATCTTTAAAGTCCTTTCCAACCCAGAGCATCCTGGGATTACATGACTGTACAGAATGGTGCTATTCAGTTTTCTTTAAAAAAAGTTAAAAAGCCTGTAAACAAGAACTTCTAAGTAGGGATTAAGAATTCTTTGGAGTCCAAAAAAGAATGTATCCATCCTGATAGGCTAAGTAGTGATTGATAAATGCTATTTTGAGGCATGGATGTTGGTTATTTATAGAGGAGAAGAAATTCCTGGATGGTTACTACGTGTCTGATATGAAAGATGCCATTACTGTGGTGGTGGATTATCCTAGGAATGAAAGTTAGATGTCTCAATAAAGAAGGACGCTTTATACTGCCGAACAGCTGGTCTGTTCCCAGACTTGGAACTCTGACCTCAAAACCCAGCCTGAATACTGGTGGGCTTCAGAAACACTGGAAAAAAACTAAATGAGCATCATTTTGGGATGATCTGGCAAATTCCTATTTTAATATTTATTTAAAAATAAAATTGTACAAAGTACATAAATAAAATTCTTATCCAAGAATAAAATGTTAGCAGGGCAGCCTGCTCCCCATTTTTAGCACCATATTATTTTGCTCTGTTCTCTAATTCATTGCAAACCTATCCTACATCTGCATTCTGTTCCTAGCCATTATGCCCACTGCTTGTCTGAAAATGAAGAGTGTGACCATCAGGCTGACACAAGTTCTGGGGTGTGACAGTGTTGTCAGCCACTGTTGTGCTGCTTCTTTGTTTTTCACATGGTTAGGATGTGAAGCAGTTTAGAAACCACCAGCTGTCATGTCCGTTCCTGTGTGGTTTTGTTGTTTGAAGTTCTTCTCTTTTACAGATGTTCCTCTCCATAAAATAAAATGTCCCGTTGTGTGAAGTGTTGTGCATGTGACAGCTGAGTGTCATGGATCACTGACCTGTTTCAGGCAGGGGCAGCAGTCTGTAGGCGTACTTAGTCCTTTAACTCCTACCTCAGTGGCCAAGGCATGTTGGATGCAGGAAACTTATTCTTGAGAAATGTAATCTTTGCCATTACAAACAGAGCAATGGTAAATGTAATTTCTGAAACCTGCCAAGTTGCTGTTTTGTGCAATGCTGTTTAAAAGATAAGCACCAGGGGGCTTAGGGGTTGTTTGGTCAGCACGCTCTAAAACCCACAGAAGTTCCCATCTTCTGTCAGTGTTTCTCTTTTTGCAGGAATATGAGAAAACAGCATGATTAAACAGAAAAGTAAATATGATGAAACATTTGCTGTATTCATCCATATCTTGGGACTTATATTGTGTCAGCAGTCAATAAAAGATTTTTTTTTTACCTAAAAAAGTGGAAAAGAATCCAAAACAAATTCACAATAATATTAGTGACCTGTAGAGCTTCCTGCATTCTGTACAGCTCTTACTAGTTAAGTGTCTTCAGACAATAGTTTGACAGTAATTATGCTGGTTCAGAAGCTGTGTATCAAGCATAAAATGAATAGTCCTTGTAGGAGTTAAATTTAGTGAGTGGGGAAAAATATGTTAGAAGATACTTTGCTGGTAACTTTGTGCTGCTGCAGTTACTAATATGATATTATCACAAGTTTGTAGAATTTCATACATGTTTGTGGTCTAAAATTAGAGTTATTTCTAAGGTGTTTTGAATTTTTCTTTGAATGGATCCCTTAAGCCAGGAGACTGTCCCAAGCTGATGTCTCTCTCGTAACTGAAAGTCTAGATGCTGTGCAGTTCCAAAGGGTATTATTTTGGGAAATTCAAAACACCTGAATGGGTTAAAAGGATTCATCATCTTGCTCCTTTTGTTCATTTTTCAGAAAACATTGTTTAACCTTAGAATGAAGTGCTTTGTATGTGAAATGTCTGTGCATTGTAAAAATAGTTAAAAAATCAGAGCCATTGGCAGGACTACTTGGCTTCCAGCTTGATGATTGTTTTGAAGGACTTATTTAATAATTACGTATAAAAGGACAAATATATTGCCAGTGCAGCATAAAGCACACAAGCAAATTGCTGGTGTTTTAACAAAGGAGTTTCTGTTGCTACTCATCCCTCTTAAAAGAAGAGACAGGAAAAGGCTTCAGCAGCCTTACTCTGCAGTGACCTTTATTTCCCTTCACTGATCACTGTAGTCCCTGAAAATGGGGCAGTGAGACTGTCCTTGAGCCTGGAAAGCAGACAGACAAACACAGTGCAAAACACTGACTCTGGGGTTATTAATTTATTATGACAAGCTATCGAATGCAAGTTCTCAAAATGCCCTGACTGATGAGGCAAAGACGGAGTGTGGAAATGCAAGGGAAGCTGTGGAGTGGCTTGCTCTAAGGGCTTTTTCTCATTTAAATTCAGTGGAAATCCCACTGTCATTGAGTTCTTTGTGAATTAAGCTCATAGCTGCTTTGTCGTGTGTGGCATTTTAATAAGGTCAGACTTAGAAAATTGTTAATTTACTTATTGTCTACTCACCATTATGTCTTTTCTCTGTTCTAGTAGAATTTGTACAAGTTGTAGCTTAAAGTTTAGGGATTTTTTCTTTTCTCTGAAGGAATGCAGACACTGTTACAGAATAAGCTGTAGGCTCTTCCCCATGCCAGGGACTGCATTCAGCCTTCTCATTTAGAAGAGAGGTTTCCCAATTGATATTATCAAAACAGACATAACTGGGCAGGGAGAGATGCCTAGCCAACTGGAATGAGGTTGCAGGATTGCTGATCTCCTTGTCATGACATAAAATCGTAACACATTTCCTTTTAATGAATGCAAATAGCAGGGTAGGAGCTCTCAGAGCAGGAAACTGATGAGTTCATTCTCTTGCCTCCTTGTTTTCCCCGCAAGCTGGAGTTTAAGATAGTTCTCTATTCTTATCCAAGGAAGATGTGCAAACATACACCATGACCTGATTTCACAATCTTCCTTTCAGTCCAGCTGAGAGACTAAACACAGTCACAAAACCATCACCACTGAGTATTGATCAGATGGAGCTGAGTGTGCTGGGAATAGTGCTGGTTTGTGTACTTTCAGAGTTTACTTCCAGAAGCTCTGCTGTGGCAGGCTGTTAACAAGCTCTTCCTGGTGTCATAGGAACAGTTTTAAACCCTGATTTTTCTTGCAGTAAGTCCCTAATCATAATTATAAATTAATTCTATCAGTCCTAGCCTTGGCATGAAACCTGAGCCAATTATCTCAACTTTGCGTGTTGTACTTAATTTTAAGATTGTGACATACCTGTACTAAAGTACAAGCTTACATTACTTCAGTAGTTATTTCCATCAGGTTATGCACAATAATACTGTTTTAGGATTGGTAGACTAGAATCATAAATCCTTCAAATGACCTCACTACATGTCTCTTTTGTGTTTACTGCAGACATAAAGGTGCAGGCTTTGATTTAAAGTAGGAGCTCTGGTACTTAAACTTTCAAGATCAAGCATGTTAAATAACTAATCATAGCAATACAGATTTTTTTCTTTATCTATTTCCATGTTTAACACCTTAACCCAGCTCTGTACTCCTCATGCTTTCTTTTTTTAAGTGATTACTGAAGTGTTCAGGAATTAATAAAGCAGATAATGCTGGGTAGTCTGTCCCCTTCTCACCATGGACTTAAGTCCAGCTTAACAGCTGACTCTGAAAGATACGAACTTGTTACAGTGACTATTACTGCCTTTACAATACTGAAATCATTTTCTTTAAATCTTAGTGAAGGAAATCTGGCCACAAAGCAAGTCATTTTTCTTCAGAGACCTGTTATGTGGAATTCTGCTGTCCAGACACCAGAGGTGAGTAACATCTTTATGGTATTAATGTAAAAAAATTAGTCATTCACTTAATGCTTAGATACAGAAACAAGCTAGGCTTCAAAATTAAGGGCAGAAAGTGGCAAAAAAGGGTTTCCCTTGAAACAAGGTCAAGATTGCAGAGGCCTTTTGCAGCTTAACTTGTGTATTAGTTTTTCTTTGGCCATATAGCTCTTAAATTAAGCCACAGAGAAAAGCATGAGCATGCTAAAACTCTGTTTTGTGCAAAGAAGCTACTGTGTCTCAGGTGGATAAGGTTGGCTGTGCTGCAATTACTTCTTTAGAAGTCTTCAGGAATTCTTAAATGTTCTAATTGAAATCTGTTTTACATGAAAAGAAAACATTTTCTTTTGACCTCTAAAACATCTATTTTCACACTTGTAGAAGAAAGCGTCAAGCTGTGCAAAGGATACTGTAATCTGGAGGGTAATAGGATAAAGGGATGTTAGCTGCTGTTGCATGAAAATGTGTGACAGAAGTAGAGGATTTAAGACTCCTGCAGCTGGAACTCAACTCCTTGCCTCTTTTGAGTGAGGCTCCTGTTACAGTGGTTTATAAAAGTGCTTTGGGGATTAAGTAACTGGCACTTGTTATGTTCTACTCATAGAGTCAAGGTCACAATAGTTGTTGCACCTCTATAGTGCTGTGGCTACAGAAGGATGAGCTACTGGTGAGCTGCTCTTTGTCAAGTCTTCCAACATCCTGTGATGGATTTTAATTTTTGTTATTTCTGTTTTTCAGTGGCTATTCAACCTTTCTCTAATCAGCATGTCTTAAGCAGCTATGAGAGTTATGGGCGTTCTCACTCATGTCAAGCACCACAGTAGAACTTTACAAACTCTCATTCACAGTATTGTACATTATTATAAAACAGTGATACCCAGTCTCTTTTTCCTCCATCTGTATCAATAGTTTCACAGGTCTCTAAATTTCTTGCATTCATATTTGATCTTTCTCTGTGCTTTCTGCCTTCTGTCCAGTCTGTTACCGTAACTTCTGTTTCCCTCTGCTGTTTCTAAAATACACTCTAACTTCTCTTCTTTTTCTTAAGGCTTTTGCTTATCTCCAGCCTAACTTCCTTCTCAGGGTATCCCCTGATAATTGTTACTTCCATGCCTGGAAGAACTGCATTCAGCATGCACAATTAAAGTCCTGTTTTATTCTCCACTGCCATCTCAGTTCCCAGCTAGTTCTTGGACACTATCTGTAATTTATTTCTTAATTCAAAAACCTTGAGCTTCTGGGTGTTTTCCACTTTTAGTGTTCTGTGTAGTCTCCCTTGCCAATGTCTTAATTTCTTTAATTCATACCCTCTTTTCTCCCAATTCCTCATATGGTTTGTTTTTTCCATTCATTTCCCCCTGTGTCCAAGTATCTGCAGCTTTCTAAGCTTCTGACCCCTGCTCTCATGCCTGACTTAGACATCTTTACATGCTTTCCTAATACATTCCTGGAAGTATTTTTTGGAGTATAATTTTTATGTCAGTATTGTAACTATATAAAAATCTAATTGTGTCAGTCAGTATGAAATAGTCATCCTTCTCCTGATACTTCCCTACTTTTTGGAATACACTGTATAATAAGGGCATGGACTCCTGGTACGAATACTCTTTCCTTGGTAAGGCATATTATTTCTACCTATAAGCATCTCTTTAAAGGCAGCATAGCTGCATGACACAAGTTAGAATGGTTGACTGGATTCTGCCCAGAGATGCAATACAAACCAGCTCTGTGAAAGCATTTGGTCTGAGCAACTGATGAGTCTTTGAGATGTGGTTTAAATTAAAAATAGGAAGCATTATGCTCACAGTTTAAATTCTGTCACCCATTTGTGCGTTGATCAGCAGCTTTGGTTTATACAAATAAAATGGTGTGGTTTGCAGCTACCGTTTTACTTTGTTGTAATGAGGAGCCTTTGAGTTAAGCATTAACATACTGAAAGTAAACAAGAAATAGCTAATTTGTAGCCATTTGCATCAGGATTACTGTGTTTAAAGACTGAACAAACTTAGTATCTAAATGTGCTCTTTAAGTACCAGTGATTATTTTACTTTTCCACCAGGAAATTTCAGTGCGCCACGGTTATTTCAGCATGGGATAAATAGGTGGTGCAGGCTGAAGCCAAAACATTCAGCAGAGTAACATTTTCCTTCTGTTTTTTCCAGTTACGTTGGTTTTCCTCTCAATTTTCCTCTTTTTACTTCATTGCTTTTTTACCAAAATGTCTGAATTGGCTAACAGTTTAAATGCACAGGTTTGTTATTAATGCCTAACTAGTATAGGATGTTGTGCTAGCTCTGCATTGCGTAGATAGATTTCAGGTGCAAAGCAGCTACTGAAATTTGAAAGCATTAGCTTTTGCTCTGGAAATTTTAATATAGTTATTGCAGATGTCCCTGGACATGGATGGACATAGCTATATGACTTTATCAAACCCTTAAGCATTTAGTAAAAATCATTTAAATATTGTGATTCTGTATTGCTGGGCATTGTTGGTTTTTTAATCATTGGATCAAAGTTAGCATTTCCATTTTGAAAGGCAATTCTGCTCCAGTAAGAATTGGGGGGAAAACCCTATTACTTGGTCTCTTATTCCTACAGGGTCTCTTTTCTGAGGAAGGTGTGTTTTATGTCCTCACAGCTCATTGCTCTACCCTGTATATTGATGGGATAGTGCATTATGACCCAGCTTCTGATTTATGTAATGGTTTAAAGGCTTCTTGGATTAGGAGCTGTACTGCCTCAGTGGGCTCTTTGTTTATCACAGACCATTTGTTTATCTACAAGAGTAGTTTAGAGGAGGAGATCCAAGACAGAAACACACAGTGCTTGAGGTTAATTTTTCTTTCTTTTCTCTTTTTTTTCCTTTATTTCCCTTCAGCAGAATTCTCCATCCTCTTACTGTGGCATCCAGGCAAAGCTTGTTTCCTTCTGTTTCTCCTGAGGCAACGTTATTTCCCCTTAGTGTAATTTCCCAATGTCTCCTGTAACAGCTTCCCTAAATACATTTCCTTTAGCCACAAGGACCATTGTTTTGCTATTTCAAAAGGGTTTCAGGAAAAAAAAACAGCAATGTATAGAAGGGGTGCACAGAACTTGCCAGAGCATGGCAAAAACATTTGTGGGGTGGTTTTCTTTTTAAAGGGTTTGTATTTGTGCATATTCCCTTGTGAGAGTGCTTGTGTCCTGTGTGCCGTGGCTGGATTCCTTCTCAGCTAGATGTCCTCCTCCTCTGGACGGGGCTGTGTGCCCTGGCAAAGCACCTCCTGGTTTAGTAGTGGTTGTGCTGACAGCAAGGCTTCAGGCAGATGGCCAGGGCACTCCTGCCTTGTTGACCATGCTCTTCTGCTGTGACTCAAGGCACTGATGTTGCCTCTGGAGAAGCTGCATCATCACTGATCTGAGTGCCACGGGTAGCTCCTGGTGCTAAAGTGAAATAAACCTTTTATTTATATGTGATGCCTCAGAGGACCCTTAGCACAGTCTGATAGGTCTGTTTGCATAATTCACAACCTGCTTACTTTGACTTTGGCAGCCATCACTTCCAAGAAGCATGTCAGGAGATCCCTGTACTAATGACAAGCTGATACCAAGTTCTTCACAGAATCATATCATGGTTTGGGTTGGAAGGGACCTTAAAAATTTTTTTTCTCCAGAGTTCATGGTTGGAAACAGTGTTAAATACTGCCTCATGTTAAAATGCCTCTAAGTGAGCTAACATTAAATATCCTCTTGTATTTCAGAAGAAATCCTTAAGACAAGTTATTGGGGAGGAAAGAGGCAAATTCTCTAGCAGAAGTGTTGGATTAGATACAGCTACTTCTCGCCCTGTAGAAACTGGACAGCCACCCGATGAGTTTCACTTGTCTCCTTCTAAGCAGTGTTGGATCAAGGAGGAATCCTCCCAGTATGGAGGCTTTCCAGGGTTCAGTAGCAGTGGAGTATTAAGGGAACTGGATGATGGACAATTTGACCAGGAAGATGGAGTCACTCAGGTCACATGTATGTGATAATGTAAGTAACTGCATCAGATGGACATGTACATAATTCACACAAATGTGTCTGATGTTTCTTTGGTTTGGTTTTTTTAAGTCATACTGCTTTAAATGCATTGGTATAACCTTTTCCCACTCATTTTGTATTTTGTCTGTTTCTTCGTTGTGTTAATCCTACTGTAGTAATACTCCTACTGCAAAATAATTTGGTTTTCTGTCTGTCTTGAATAGAAGAATTACATGACTGGGTGCTCTGCTAACTTGTTAATGCTTTTGACAAGCAAGGAAGCAAATGCTGCAAAACAATGACAGTTTGAACTGTGTGAGTGAGAAAGGAATGAGGATGTTTAGTGTTTTCCACAAGCTGGAAGAATGTTTTTAAAGGGTGTTGTAAATATTGGTAGGGAAAATGAACTGATTGTTGTTACATTTTAATGTAATTTTCACTTGTCTTGCCTTGCATTAATGCAAAAGCCTGGAGAAATATTGTCTTACACTAGAGTTTTAACAGTTTAAGCTATGTTTGTACAGAAAACCTCTGGAGGCTGTAGGCAAACACTTGCACCTGTAGTATAATTTCACCTATGCAGGATTTTAATACATCTAAGCCAAAAGCTGTCTGAGCATATAGCTAGTATAACAATGTGTCAGTAATCTACTCGTGAGTGGAAATTCAGAACCACTCACCCCCTGAAAGATAACTTCCAGTCTATGGAAAAGCAGTTTGAGAAACTAAGAAGCACTGACAGCAAGGTGCATGATGATGCTGATAGAAGGAAGAAGCAGGCTAAACTTAGATTAGATCATAGACTATACATGAAAATGCTGCTGTATATATATAAGGTTTCTCAGCTAAATGTATCTCACACTGGGTAAAGTGTGTTCAGCTGCATCAAATAACAGAAAGAATGTTCAAAGGATGAAGTCACTGTGCTTCCATCCTCACCATAGGGAGGAGCTGCATGTATTGAAGGGAAGTTAACACTGGCAGAGCTCTGTAGGGAGGCATGAACAGGAAATATTTTAATGCTGCTGTCTTGAAATTACATCTTACAGTGGAAAAGCTGAATAAAATGCATTTTCAGGAGGTAAATGTGACTGTAACTAAAAATTGTGCTTTTTTTTCAGTTAGTTTTAGAAGCAAAAACTATAAATGCTTATCATAATGAAGCCAATGCAAAATAATGTGGTGAAAATGAGAATTGGAACAAGACTGAGCAGACATATTCACAACACTCCTCTCTGTGGGCAGTACAGCTCTTGCATTACTCAGGAATTCTGATACCTGTCTGTGTGTGCCGTACTGTGGACACTGAGAGGCGTGTTGTGGATGCATTAACTGCAGCACCCTTCTCCAATGGTGTGGCATCCACCAGCTGCTCTGGGAATCTCCCTTTCCCGGGGTAGATGATGGCACTAAACACAGTGGGCAAATAGATGCAGTGACAGGAGCACCACTGACTGACTCCAGACAAGAACCCGAGGAGATGGCCAGGATGGAGGAAGTCAGATCAGAATATTCCAAGTTAAAGCTTTGATAGTATATCAAACAAACTACTTTTCATAAAGCAGTATCCCTGCTCAAGGGGGCTGGGTAGTGAATCCTAAAACTAAACTGTGACTATTTAAATGATACGATGTATAAAATAATAAATTGAATGCAGTTAATCTTCCTACAATATATTCATTTGATAAAAAGATTAATTGAATCTTTAACTGAGATCTTTCCACACCAGCTGTTGAGAATGCAAAAAAATAGATAAATTAGTATCTTTTAACTAATGGGATGCCCACAAGGGAGATTCTGGTTTGGAACAAAGGTGGAAATTGAGCATGTTCTGGATGTCCACAGGTACGCTCTAGAATATCCCCACTTTTAGCCAAGAAGGCTTTTGTTCTTGAAATGACATAAAGCCACATTCCATTTCAGTAGCCCACAGTTGTAATTGCAGTTTAGTTCTCACTCTTGAGTCTCACAGGTGTCGACAGTGCTGCAAACCTCTGAATTTCTTTATGGTCTTTTTAATTCCATGCAAATGCACTGAATTCTCTGCTCTGAACCCACTCAGCAATTCCTATAGTTAAGGACAGCTGGGGTTTTTTAATGCCATTTGTCTCTCAGTATCTAAAGTTGCCGCTGCTGTAGAAACACAAATCTGGACTGTTTTCCTAGCTCTGTTGTCTTTCGCCTCACAGGGCTACATTTAGGCTCTGTATTAGAATAAAATAAAAGACAGTTCTTCATCTAGAAAAAAGCCTCAAGCTGACAAGAGCCAAGGCAGATAACTGTAGAGTGGCATGGAGAGGGTAGCACAGGAATAAATCCCTCAGCAGTCTTTTTGATAGAAGAACTCAAGGGAATCATGGGAACAGTAGGTAGCAGGTCTGAAACAAATCACGGTATCTCTTCAGCTGACTGTAGAACTCCTTGCTGCAGCACACTGTGTATGAAACTGCATGGATTTAAAAGGGAACTGAAAAATTCATGAAAGGGAAAACATCGCCCTGTTCTCTCTGAGCCACTGACCCAGGAACTGTTGGGACACTGTAAAAGCTGCTCTAGCTGAGTGCCTGCTTATCCTGTCCTCCAGATTACTGTAAGCACCAGTGCTTCATCCCTGGTGGGCAGGTAGCTGAGAGAAGGGTCCTGCTGGCAAGGCTTGCTTTCAGAATCAGGCAGTTTGTGTTGGGTGCACTCAGCCTGTGCGAAGGCTATGCAAGAATTAGCTGACTTCATGCACCAGTTGAAGAGCACAGAACAAACCACCCATGTTCCTTGAGCATGGATGCTGAAACAGAAATAACTGCAAATGCTTCTAAAACAGATCACAGAAAATTTTCCATTTAGTTCTTTATAGTTAAGATTCTGAAGGGCAACTGTGTCTTGGCCAGAAGAGTGAAGAGGGCAGGGTGCATTTTGGGTGTAGGGTGTTATAACTGAAGCTGCTTGTTTTGTCACCTGGTTTTACAGCAACCAGAGCATTAAGGTGTGCCTTTATTAGTGTTGTAACCAGCAGGGCTTCAGTTAGGAGCCTGTGTGCCTGAAATGTGATGGAGTAGTCCCTTACCTGTTCTATGACAACACCTATTAGAAGAACAGAGATAGAGGCAACTGTTCATAAACCCCTGCAAAAGTCTGTTTATACTTTCTGATGCTTAAAATATTTGGAGAGGAAACACCTTTCTAGTGTTTACAAGCAGGAAGAAACTGTCCACTGATACTGTGCCCTGCTCCTGATTGTCAGAACAGTTATGTTCCTGGTCAACTGCAATAAACTGCTGTTTAAGCTCTGTTTCTGGTCTGCAAAATACTGTTTTCTGTTTGTAATGCCAAGATCTGGTCTATAGTCCTGATGGGAAGCTTCTCGCCATTAAAAGCACTTACTAAATCAGCTGCCAGTTTCTTCATTATGTTTGCCTTGTGCTGACAAGACACTGTGTTAGATCAATGTATGCCTTTCCTCAAGGTAGAGCTGCTTTTTTGCAGTTTTGACTATAGCTCCATGCAGCTCACAAAGCACAGCCATCTATTAAAAGCTGATCTGCCTTGTTCTTAATATGTTAATCTTTGGAAGGTAGAATGTCCAGGTTGCTGTCTTGACAATTCCCTATGGCTTGATTCTGACTGAGAACAACGTTAGCTAGGATTTAGACTTTCCAAAGCCTAATTCCTGTGTCAGAATTTAGACAACTGGAATGAATATAAGTGAACGTTCTGGACTTCAGGTTAGTGTGATTTGGAAGAGACAAAGTGGTTTAGAGGAACTGGTCCGGTGACATGTTCTGATGCGTTTAAGCAGCTAAACTTTAACAACCTCCAATATAACTGAAGTAAGGAAAGTACCAAAATCACCATAACTGCCTTCTTGCAAGCTGTGTTAAATCATACATCAGGAAAAACCTCAGTGACTAAGGAAAAAGCTTGTTGAAAGTTATGCTTTGCTTGCAATGTGCCCTTGCATCTGTGGCATGCTGTTGTCATACTGTGCTTATTGGGGCATCCGGAAGGTCCTCTTTGGGATCTTCCCTGTTAACTGTAGAACCATCATTTTGTGATTTGAGAGGTATAAATTTGAGCTGTGACTTCAGGATGCCGGTGAGGATTACATTTCTCTACTTTTGAAAGAAGTAAGACTTCACTCCAGCTTATCTTGTAGCAGAGCTGGGGAAGCACCAACCTTTCTGCTGGAAGCACTCTGGCGCCTGTGTTCTTGGACAACATGAAGAACAAGAATAACTTGCCAAAATATAACAGTATGGATAAAGAAACAGTTTAATTTTATCCTTTTTTTTTACAATATAATTCAAAGACAGTCTCAGTTCCCCTATTATGTAGAGTCTAAATTAAGTCTGTTAATATTTATTAGACAAATCAATGGTTTGCTTAGGCTAACTGAAGTTCTATGGTACCATCAGGCACATGTGTGTACACAGTACTCATGTAAACAACAGCAAGGGAAAATACAAAGCAGTGTTTCACTTAGGCCTTATATAAAATCAGATTAGTAGAGCAAGTTAACTTTACAGTGCAAATCCCAGTGAGAATAAATGGGACCAAAACTTCCAAGTTTTGTTTTGAAGTGAAACCCTTTAAAGCATAAGAGGACAAAAAGAGGTTTTAAACTTTAATGCAGTCCTGAGCACCCCATCATTCTCTTCAGTTTTGCAGAGGAAATGTCATTAGCAACACCAGTGACATGGGTTTGCCCATCTCAGTCACCATGGCCAACAGCAGCATGCAGAGTGTCTGCACTGCAGAACCACCCAGGATGGTCCTGCAGTGGACTGTAACCAAGCTAAATACAGCATACTCCATCTAGAACACAGTTCTCCTACCTGCAGCACCAACTGCACCGTAGCTATCACAATCGAGTAACCTGGTCCATACAAGGCAAGTTACAGCTACATGTATAGACAGTAACTAAAGCTACTTTCACTCAGACAACATCTCATGCAATTACCCTGCTGACAATTAAATACAGTGATAACCATGAGACAAAAAGAGCTGTTGAAGTACTTAAGTTTAGTCTCTCCATTTTCTCATTGTTTAAATTCCCTTTACATCCAGGTGGTACAGTTGCTTGAGGTGTGCTTGATTCATAGAAAGAAAAACAGAATTTAAGGCATGTTTAGTAGTATTATGAAAAATGACGTATTAAAAATAGGTGGATTCCCTTCTTTTCAGGTAAGTATAATGCAGAAAACAAAGTGTAATTACCAAAACCAGCTGTGTTAGCCCATTCTGACCTGCTTATAGAAATAAAATGAGGGCCCTTGGCAACCTTAGAGAGAAACAACCAGCTAACTTCTTAAACAGCTAAGTAAAATTTATATAAGAACACTGCTAGTGCTTTTAGACCCTGTGTTCCTGTAGGCTTAGCAGTATGTCTGCTGTATGCATCTCAAACATTTAATTCTATCATTCTAGACATAACACAATTAAGCAGCACTCATGGAAATTGTCAGTTATTGCAAATCTGCAAACACAACTTGAAAGAAACACCTGATGATAGGGAACAGAAACATGAATCCAAATCTTTCTGTCAAAGAATATAATTGTGGTGAATGAAGAAAAACAACTGTATGTTGGAAAGAAATAATTAACTTTTGCAAAGAATCAGGCTTAGTATTTAAAATACTTAGCAGGTTTATACTAGGAGTACAAGCAAAGACTGATCTAGTGTGGTATGTAGTGTAACACGAGTATTGATGAGGTATAATCTGTAAGCAGTTGCCATAAATACACACAGATACAAGCCATTGACTTCTCTGCCACGGTTACACTGTAGAGAAGTTGTGGACTGCAGATCAGCAGAAGTCTGCCTTAGCAGGACGGAACCTGTCCCCTGCTGCACACAAACCTCTGCTGCTAACAAAACAAGTCCATAGAGTATGTTAGACGTATATCAGGAATATATATGTTCAATAGCATAGTGAAATTGTCCTTTTGGTATTACTAGTACTATAGATCCTATTAATATTTGGATATACACATACAGGAATATGCACATCCAAAAAGTAAATCTTCAAAGCCATTTTAAAAAAATAGAAGCTAAATTAGGAATAAGCTACATTGCAAGAAGCTTCCTGCAGAATTATATATTTAAGGTAATAATCTTTGAACTAAGACTTAATATAGCTACTGCATTAAAAAATGGCTTGCTGTGAAATCTTAATCTTACTTTATTCCCACCCAGTCAGACACATCTTCAGGATTGTGATTCAATGATTGTTTAGCAGCAGTTTTAGAGAACCGTAAATTCTTTTATTAACAGGCATTATAAACAGATACTACTACTTTTATTTAAAAACCATGAGTGCCACATTGATGAATATACAGCTCATGAATAACTTAAAGTATTTCCCATATTAAAAGGCAATGCACACAGCATACAAAAAGTATACTAAACAAAGCTATGAGGATACGTGATTGAAGTGTCTAAAATGATATATACAGTACATAATTAATGTTTGCTTTATATTCAGTACAGGCTCTGTACTGCCATTCCCATCATGCCTCACTCTCCCCTGACACTGAGTTTTGCACTTCTTCTTCCAAAATGGGTACAATCAGGTTATCCTTGGACATCAGGTTATACTTCATCACAAACTTAGTGAACCGGTGACACAAGAACGTTTCATTCTGGAGGTAAAAAAAGGGGAAAAACAGTATATACAGAAAGAATATTTTAAACAATTGAGCAGAACATACTAAAAAAAATCTGCTTACATGTAACTGATTAGATTGACAAGTCTTAGACATAGCAATGCTGAAATGATAAAATTATATTGCTTCTTTTAAACCTTTCCTTCTTGCTTATAGTTACAGCAATTAACAAAAAACCCTACTGAAATTCAGGCTGAAGTCACAGCTCCATTCCACAGCACTTGGACAAGAATATGTTCAAATTTCAGTGTAGTCCTAATCCACTCTCCAAAAGAGAATTTGAAGGTATTGTGAAACCCCTCTTACATATGCTATCCCCAACAGACCAGGGCACAGCTATTCCAGCTGCCTTAAGTGAGACTGGCAAAGGTTTCTTCTTCTTCCAGCTGTAGGCCCTACCTCCTTTCTATCTGGAAGTTTCTACTTTTCCATAAAAAAACAAGTTCGCAGTTCCTGGAGGTGCACAAGCTAAAACCAGTTACTCTGTTTCTTTGGAGTTTTACAATTCCTTAACTGTTGTGTGACATACACAAACAGGAACCATACATCTATAAGCAGTACTAACTACACCAAGTACTGGAATACATGCAGGAATCTTCAAACCAAGATGAATTTGAGTTGTTTCTAGAAAAACTCTTAAATTCTGACCTTTCATCCAAATGAAACCATAACTGGGTAAACTAATTATACAAATTAATTTTCACTGTTATATACAGGTGTAATGTAGCAATTCGGTTCTGGTAAAACTGTCATCTACTATAATCGATACTTCACTTGAATGCAGATGTTCTGCTAGGACTATCAGAAAGCATGTAATACAGTTACATCACAGCTATTACTTCAGTAAATGCCCTTCTTCCAGGATGTAATTTAAAACTACTTACTTCATACTCATCAAATATCTGCCGGTGATGAAAATAAGCATGTGAAAATATTCTGTAAATCCTTCGGCACACCGATCCTAATTTGGCTACAGAGGATTCCTTTATGCTAACCCTGCAAGCACCAGGACAGAGGTTACAAAACAGCTCTACCAAAAAGACGACTGAGATAGATACATGTTGACATGAATTTTGTTCGTTAAACTATACTAGGAAATCTCATTTGTAATTTAGACTTGTTACAGATACCTGTGTCTGCAGTTGCTCCTTTTTGGAAGGAAAACAGATGTCAGTACGTACTGCATATTTAAAAGTCATACTCTGCAAGGTTTTGCCTCTAGTTAAACACCACTGGTTATTCTGCTAAGGGCTGCACTTCTGGTTTCTAGCACTGATGGGCAAAGGGAAGAAGACTTCCTATTGTATCTCCTTTGCAATACTGGGTTCCTGGATAAGCAGAATTTTGACTTCTCCAGTTGGGTTTCTATGAGACAATATGTGGGCTGCCCATTAAGTACACTCAGTCTCTGTAGTCTCTGGTCTGCGTTTTGGTGGATTGGTGTTGGCTTATGGAGGCTTTCAGTGCCATAGCATCCTCTGAGTCACTGTGTCTCTCTAAAGGCCATCCTGCTCTTTAGGTTGGCACTACACCACTGGAAGCCCCATAACACTGGTATTAGTGTTGCAGTTCCCACCTAAAAAGGACCCATCAGCTCCAGTAAATGGCAAGGAATTCTTCCTTGGCTTAAATGTGACAACAGGCCTACCAACAAGTGACACATGGAGGACATGCTTTCAGTAGCAGTCCACAAAAAAAATGCCTTTGAATATACTTCCTAAGTGGTTAGGTACCACTTACTCCCTCCCTCTCTCCCTCCTCCCAAGAGAAAGCATTTTTACCTGCTGGGGAAATATTTATTGCTATTCAGGAGACATGCAGCTCCATCAAGTGTGTGTCTGGTGTAGTCTATAGCAGGACACTACAAAAAAGAGACAGTGAGTGAGCACATGTATGAGTGTGTGCATGATGCTGTCATATAACTTGTTTAAAGAGAAGCATTTTAGTTATGCTTCTTGATGCTTTTATTCCCAGAAGTTTCACATGGCTTCTCTGAAGGTCTATCTCCACTTCTTCCTTAGGCGAGCCATTTCTTTTCTCTCTTTCACAAGCCATGTGAATCTATCACAAAAGAGTTACTATGGAAATGTGACTGTGCATGAGCAGTGAATTTCATGCATCTCCTGAAGTAAAGCTGTGTAGTAATACATACACCCCCTGAAAAGAAAGACTTTTCAGTCCATTTGTTTCCCACACAGAGTCAGTCTTTTACAGGCTAAATTAACACCTTGTAAAAAAAACTTAACCAAAACCCCCCAAAACAAAGCCAACCAACCAACCAAACCTGAACCTAAGTTCAGGAAGGACTTCTCAGTTGTACATTTTTGTCAGCAGGTTGCATCACCCACTATCTGACCATTAGTTGATATCTATTATTGGTATGGAAAACAGTAGATGACTGGTGCATATTGAGAGAGAAAAAGCTGCCTGAAATTCTCCAGTCTAGCTGAATAAAACAGACTAAGTGCATGCCAATACACTCGGTGGCAATGAGCATTAGAGGAAGGAGTGGAAAAGAAGTTGGCCTTCAGAGCTAAATAAGTCATCTCAGGAAAATACAAAACAAAACAAAACCAAAGGCTAAAGTTAAAAAGAACCAATACCTTATTCTGGAAGGGGAAATACAAAGATAAATATGTCAGACTGCACTATCACCATAACCAACAGCAACAGAGAAAGACCTTCTGAAGAAGGAAAATAAAGCTGTATCAAGTGGTTCAACAGATCAGAACAAAGTTAAAGTAACTGGACAAGCTACTGCCACACTGATACCTCACTTGACATACAGGATTTTTATGACTCTACTACTTTTTAAGAGTAACTCCCCCAAGAATGTGCATATGCAGCCGCTCTCAGCGTCAGGCTCACATGCCTAGTGCTATGGATTGAGGCCAAAGTCTGAAAAGGACACCCTATTCTCAGCATGTACTCTTCTTTCAGTTAAACAAAGACCTTTTTCCACTCAGTTCAAGGCTATCTCAACACAAATTAAAGGAGAAAAGGGGAATATGCAAAGTCTCTAATACTGTGTTAAAAAGCAGTTCTTTCCTACCTCATCCTGTTCTTTCATAACCACTACAGAATGGGAAAGAAGAAAACCTTAAGTGATATTCTTAGCCCACATAAACTGTCAGTTTGACTAAGGAGCTACTATAATTGTCTCCACATGAACACAAGAACTGTGAAAGACAATCCTGCATCAATAGGGTCAGTTTTCCAGAATACATCCATACCTCTTTGGGAGTTTTATGAGCTGCACACAGAAAAATCCATTGTTCAGTTGCTGTCATCTGAGTACATGTGTCTGGGTGACATTCACTCTGTGAAAACAATTGTTCAGTTATGAAAACCACCCAGCAGCAAAAAACAGGCTGATCTTTTCATATCACTTTCTTGTCCTATCCCCCACCAAAAAGGGGTTTTGTCCCTTTAAAACCCTAAAATACTCTTACCTGAAACCACTGGTTAAGTCAGTGTTTATAAATTTAGACAAAAGCTCTGCAAACTCCCCATCTTACAATACAAAAACAGTCTCCTCTCTCATACAACATAGAAACATCAAGAAAAGAATTACCTGCAGCTTGACAGCTAGTCCATTGAGCTCAAGGCAGAATTGCCTAAAAAATACAAACATAGCAGCATCATAATCAATTTGTTTTTCTACTGGAAACATCTAATAAAAACCAAGGTGATACATTCTGATTGTCATAGATCCCTTAACAGTTTGGGAAATGATTCTTGTGAAGTGGAAGAAATACAACAGCACATGAAGAATATCATACTTAATGGATACTATCAAATAATACCAGCTGTCACAGCTGACCAGGCAATAGGCTAGGAATTGACACGCTATAAAAGGACTAAAGGTTGAGAGAAACAGAATTCATACCAGCAATTTGTACTCAGCAAAACTATTACAGTTTAATTCTTACCTGAGAGTAGAGGCTGAGCTTAACAAATAATTTAGTGGAAGTGTTTTGGATCCCAACTTTGTTAGGGAAGAAAGCACTATCTCACAAACACAGGCTAAAATGAGGAACACTTCAAGAAAATCAGTTTCTTAAGAGTGTTTTAAATTCAGATAGCTGGAGCATTTCATCTTTGTAGGATATTCTTCCTCCAGGTCAATCAACTGGCTAAAGTGCCACCAAAGATCATTAACAGAGTGGGATTCGAGAAACCCTGCCTTCACTAGAATGTACCTGAAAGTGCGTTCTTTAACTTTAGAGAATCCACCCCTCCATCCTGCAGGAAAATCTGAATGAATTTTCCAAAAGCAACAAACATTTAGTGACCAGTCACTTCTGTGAATCTACAGTGATTTTAAGTGGTGTATGTGAAGGACACAGGAAATCGTATGTATACACCTTCTACTCTTTTGAGGATTCCCTGCGTCTACTGGAACTATTCCAGACCAGAGGCGAGAAAAAGAAAATAGGAGGCAAAAAGTCAAGATATTTAAATCTAGGGGTAGCTTAGAACTATTCCTATTCCTGAAAGTGTATTTGGTAATTTGTATTTATTTAAAAAGAATCGGGACACAAGAATGCTAAAGTAATGCCAGGAAAAAAGGATTATTACACACATACTAACAAGGTGTAAACCTACACTACAACTGAAAAAGACTTTTGGGCACAAACCATCGAGGCTAAACGTATTTGTTACACTGCATAAAACAAACTGAAGAAAGACAAAAAGTTTTGGGTTTCCTTACAACTAGATAAAGAACCGTGAGACACGGATACTCCTGCTTTCCCACCTAACGCAAGTTTCAGAAGCACTGGGAGCATCTGGAAATCATATTCCCAGTTAGGGAAGATGATGATACTAGGCTGATGATACTAGGAGAAAGTACGATGGAAATTCATGACTGTATTTTCACATTCAAAACACGCTAATACAGCTTCTGAAGTGAGGTACAAACATTTTCTTCAAAACCTTTAAAAAAAACCACTAGATCAGAGCACATCATAAACCTTAAAAACAAGTAATTCAGAAAATAATACCAACGTATAACAATGTTTAATAATAGAAATGTCAAGGCTCATTTAAGTTTCTTTTGATCTGTCATATTCAAAAAGACTCAGTATCGATGAACAAAACTTAGAATCAGGACACTATGTTGATGAAAGATGGATTCTCACCTTAAATGTTCATACTTCCATACACCTTCATCCTGGCCTTCAGGAGGTTCAAGGATCTTATCAATGTTGGAACAGTCTGCCCTTATGTTTTGCTGAATATACTAGGAAAGGGGAGGAGAATAAGTGGCAATCTTGTGGTAATTATAGTAAGTATATTTAGGACATCTTTCAGGATCTTACTTTTTCTCTTTACTTAAGGAGTGATTGACAGGTTAAAAATTAAGGAGTAGATGGGCAGGGTAAAAAAGCTGGTATAAAAAAAATGCCAGATCTGCAAAATGCCTCTGCTCAATTAGAAAAGGTAAAAGAATGGATGAATTTTACAGCTTTTTACAACATCCTTCCCAAAACAAAGGAACCCCCACCATTTTCCTTAACCTGTTTTGTTTAAACCAGACATGGGAATTAAGAGTTATTTATGCATACACAATTGATAACTACTTCTTTTAAAATGTATGTAGGGTGCTTATGAAATTCACTCCTGTTCAACACAATTCTGAGCAGACACAGAGCACGCCCTGTTCCATGGGTTTTCACCAAGATACAGAACTTGGGAAACTAAACTTAATGACAACATTCCACGAAAGGAAGAATACCTGCTGAACAGCTAATGTGCTATCCATTTCTTCAAAGGATTCATCAGGCCAATTGTAGAAATCCTGTAAAAAGGAAAAATTTAATTTAACAAACATGGAGGCAGAGGAAGAAAAGCACACAGCCTACAGTAAGCTTGGACATGCAGGAAAATAGATGTAGTTTATACAATTCCAGGAAGCTGCATCTGAACAGAAGCAGCACAGTCTTGGCAAGAACGAGGACTTATGTTCCTAATAGTACAATACTAGAACATCTTGCAGTTAAAGTCTTGGCATATTGTCTTCATCATCTCTCCACTGTGTCTTCCTGCAGCACCTTTATGGCCTCTATTTTTTAATGCATGCAATGCCCATTTCACATGCTAGACCATGTAAGACTGCGGAAGAAAAGAGGTCTGCAGAGAGCAGCATTATCCAATGGTTATGAAACTAAAAATCCCAGTATGTTCCAGTAGTAACACACGACTAAAAACACCTCTGAACTGAGGTGATGTAACGCAGCATTGCTCTAACTTGGTACTACACCCTTTTGGTACAGTCAGTAGCTGCATAACTGGATGGCTATCAGCTGTGCTAACCCATGGTGTTTAATACTGTTAATCATAAAACCCTCCTGAAGTTTCACCTTAGATCTGCAGCAATTCACATCACCTGCAGCTACCATCATCCCAGATGTATGTATTTGTTACTTGGCCACAGCCATCCTAGCAGACACACTGACTGGATGGAAATACTCCAGCTGCAAAGCCTAGCAATCTATTCTTGAGACAATACAGTCTCATGTCCAGAGAACATACCTAGAGTGAACAACTGCTGAAATACCCTTAACCGTATTTGCATACAGAATAGCTATAGCACAGTGCCATCCAAAATCAACAATTTAAATACAGACACATAGGTTTTTTACCTATATGATTGCATCACTATACACAAAATTCTTCAACCTACATGAACCATAACAGAACACAGACCAAACCTAGGTCTATGTCCAGCTTACCAGCTTATTTTTCAAAATACCCCAGATTTATCACAGACACACAATGTTCTTTTTCCTTCATAGACTAAACATGTACAGAGTGAACCCATGTACAAGGCTGTGTATTAATTTTACCTCCGTACCTTATGACAAAGCATAGAGAGATTCATTTTTTCAACAACATTGTCACACTGCTGTTTCTGACCATGAGCTCTCCTCACCAGAGTGTGAGCATAAAGGCCTCACAGAAGATTACACCTCTGACATCACCTCAAACCCGCAGATAACGTGTTTGAGATGCACCTTTTCCCGATGGCCTTGAAAGCACAGAAATAACTTAATTTCTACGAACCGAAGCGCTCTGTGGCCGGCCGGGAGCGCAGGTTACGCAAGGGAAGGATGACTTGTCTCTCCTGATGCGCAGGCCAGGTATCGCCTGTGTGACGGTGCAGAACTCCCAGCCCACACTCCCAGATCACACAGGGGCCTCGCTCAGCTCGATCCGGATCCCGCATGTGAACAGCACCAGCAGTAACACACGGTCGCTGCCACAGCAACAAACACCCAGGCCCCGGGAGCAGCGCTTCCCCTCAGCCAACACCCGCTCAATCCACAAGCCCTCACGCTACCGCGGCTACCGGCGTCCCGCGGCCAACGCCAGCCACCGCTCTCCGGAACGCCGCACGGCTCTGCCTGCCGAACCGGAGCCCGGAAACCCGAGGGAAGCGGCTACCGAAACCTGCGGGCTGGGGGCAGGGGAGGCGGTGGTGCCGCAGTGACCGCTCTCCCCTCGCCCGACAGGGAAAGCAGAGCCACGATCGCCGAAGCTCGCCGAGGCCGCGGCCCGGCTGAGCGGAACAAAGCGATCCCGCGGAGCGGGGCCCACCGCCGCAGCCCGCCCGCCCCACCGGGCAGCGCTGGGCCGCGGTAGGCCCGGTGAGACCCGCGGCGACACCCCGACAGCCAGCCGGGCCCGGCGGCTCGGCGGCGGGGCTGCCCGTCCCCGCGCACCGGCCTGGCGGCGGCGCCTCACCTGGGCCTTGGTGCCCGGCCTGTTCCGCCTCAGCACTGCCGTCCCCTCCGCCATGACCATAGTGACAGCGGCGCCAGGACCCGGATGCGGCAGCGCCGGGCGGGGCGGCGGAACGGGGGGAGGAAGCGGAACAGCCACGGGCGGGCAACGCGGGGAGTGGGAACTGCCGCGGGGCGGGGCCTCTCGCGAGAGGAGCCGGCCCTGAGGCGGGGCAGGCGGGCACGGCAGAGGCTGCCTCTCTGGCCCGCTGTCCGGAGCGGGTTGTGCTGCTGTTGTTGCCGCTCCTGCCGCGGGGCTGCGCGGCAGAGCCGTCCCCTCAGCGCGGCTGCGGCGCCGCGGGCGCTTCCGCGGTGCTCTGGCCTCTGTGTGAGGCAGAGCCGTGTGGGCAGCCCGCCGGTTGTCCGGGACGGCTTCTTGGAAAGTAGATCTGTGAGCCCTGTACTCGTGAGGAACAAACCCCTCTCCCCTGCCCTGGGAGATGGGGACAGCTTTAATGGTGGTTCCTGTCGCTTTCTGTCCTGCGGTGCCTTGCCCGGGGGAGAGTGAGTGAGGCCGGCTCCAGGCGGGGTTGCAGGGCAGCGAGTGGGGCTGTTGTGTTGGTGAGATGAAGTCCCCGAGGTGAATGAGCTGAGTGGTTGGTGAGGAAATGCCTCCTTCAAGTTTCAGCCCGTTTCATCAGTACCGCACTGTCAGCATCTGACTGCGTGCGCTCCCACAAGGTCAGTCCTCCATCTGCACAACCGAGGCTGTGACATTTCATACAATATAAACCATAAGGCTGGGATTTTACAAAATATCTTAAGCCCTACATTAAAAATACATATTCGCTAATGCTAAGAATAACAAATTTTAAAAAATCACCCAACAACAGTGATTTGGGGCAAAATACTTCAAAGTAGGCCTGAAGTCTTCTAAGGTCTTCAGAGGTGGGATTGACAGCCTTGTGACTGGTGTGCAGAGGTCACAGGCTGCTGTGACAATGGAAAACAGCTAGAGTTTCAAGGTTTCCTATGTCAGGTGTTGACTGTATTTGGGAAGAGAACATAAAAAGCACTGTTAGCTGAAAGTTGGCTGATAAATTGGTCGCTGTTAGAAGCAAGCAGAGACTTTGGAAGGCTGGAGTAATTTGTTATTTCTGTAGGATAAGAGAGAAGAAAATGTTTTGGAAGCTGTTCTGTTTCCAAGGGATAAACAGTAGGAATAAGGACAAATGTAATATAATGTAGGAGTACAGAAAAGTAAGTAAGGGTGAATTAATTCTGTGAGCACGAATGGTGCAGCACCAAGGTAAAGATGCGAGATACAATCAGCAAGTAAATGGTTTCAGTTAAGTGTTGATTCCTGAGCAGTGGAGAGTGCTGGTACCTGATGATGCTGCTTCCACTGCATTACAGGGTGAACTCTGGGTAGTTTTTCCCCACTCACTCAGTTCATTTGCTCTATGTAACATATACTTCCCCATGTTAAAACCTCTCCCTTCTACCCAATGAAAGCTAGAGTGTGTGAAACATATCTGTATTGGAAACACTGGAAAATCCCTAATTAGGTTTTCTCATCAGAAAGCAAAGTGCATCTTGAGTATGTATTTCCTTGAGGCAGTGCCATGAGTAGGCTCTCTCCTTGTTCAGGAGGTCAGGTTAGAGCTGAAAGCTGGGCAATGTGCAAGCAACTAGAATAAGGTAACGGGGTCACCTCCTGCATGGGTGCCTGCAACCAGCTAAGGGGCTCCATTCATGTTACACTGTAACACACAGGAGGGGCAGTCCAGCTGTAAGCACCCAGTTGGGTTTGTATTAGTTACTTTTTTACTGCCGGTCAGCATTCCTGTCCCAGGATGTTAGCTATTTGACCCTGTGGTGAAACTGCTCAGCAGTTTGTGTAAGAAACCATGGAGAGGTGAATAACCTTGGGAGAAATTGGTGCAAGGAAAACGGAGGGTACATATGGCCCTGTCCAGGGCAGGGGGTGGAACTAGAGGATCTGAAGGTCTTTTCTAACCAAAACCATTCTAGGATTCATTTTTTATGAGGTTGAGGTTAGCCAGCCCGAAAACAAAAGCAATTCTAGCAGTCTTCAAACTTTAAGTCCTTTATAACTCAGCAGCTTGTTTGGATTTGCTTTTTTGTTGTCTTGGCTTTACTTTTTCTGTCACCAAACTCAAGGTTTAACTGTAATCTAAACCACAGAGGAGTTGAGGATTTGACATTTCCATTTGTCCCTGACTTTCATTTCATGGACATCTCACTTCTAAAATAGAAATAAATCTGGCTGTGAGGAAATACCCCTCAGAGATAAATATCTCTTAGTTCAGTCTGCAACTGCTTTGCAGAAAAGGGAAAGAAGTGTGCAGTGCTTGTTAATGAAGATGTTTAAGTCTGTTGATCTGTTGAGCTGTCCCTTGATATTTAACCCGGTATTCCTGGAAGCTGCTCATTGTTCCTGTTTTACTGGATGTCAAGTTGGCTTTAAACAAAAGGTATCAACTTTGTTGGGTTTTCACCTGGTCCTCATTGCCTCAGGACCTTTTTCACCTCAAGAGGGTGAAAAATGGAATGTTTAGCCAAAATCTTACTGTCTATTCCTGTGCTGTTAGGGATCTGGCCTTTCTCCTCTACGCCCAGAAGCAGGTAGGGCAGTATGTAACATTTTCACCAAAATTGAAGTTCTGTAGTAGACTAGAAAACAGGGAATAAAGAAGCTAAATTCCTCCAGGAATGACACTGCAAAGAGCATTTGTGTTTGATTCTGTCCTCTGATATAAAACCAGAAGGGTATAGAGTTTGGCCTTCCCTCATGGACTAGGGAACAGTAGGAGCAGATGGACTATCTTGGCTGCATAACAGTTACCTTGTCCTTGCTTGCAGTGATAGCCTTGTGGTGCAAGAATGAAATGTTGTTTATCAATCCAGCAGATGTTCATGTATGTCCTTCATTGGGTTAAGCCGAGGAATACTTTGGGTTTGCTTTTTATCCACATCCATAAATTACTTATTCCCATGAAAGCTTTCAGGAAAATGTGACTTTTGTGCTTAGTCAGTTATGTGAACAGTAGTGGATACAGCCACACAGAATAGTTTATTGAATAAATGCGATACCAAGCTGCTGCAAGCAAGGTTGGGGGAGACAAGCTTGTGTAGTGGGCACTTGGCAGCACTGCTGCATGGATTTGGAGCTTGCTGTGATCCTACTGGGGAGAGGGCTGGTACAGGGGTGCTGCCTCAGCTGAGGAACAGCAAGTGGAGGTAAGGGAGGAAGTGCTGCCTCAGGTGGTACCCTGACAGCTTGTAGTGCCTCCTCATCAAGAACTGCAGAAGTCACGAGACCCTTTGCTGAGTGAGGAGCCCAGGTAATTCGTATCTCTGGAAGACACCATTGAAAGAAATGCTGAAAGGACTAAATGTTTCTCTGTTGGGAGTTGATTGTCATTGGGATGGGGTCTAGTTTCCATTTTAAAGTACGTTAAATACCTTCTCCCTCTTGGTATGTGACTACAGCCGCATACCTCCCTTATCATGCAAGATAATGCTTCCCAATCAGTTTGCTTTTCATTACACAATGAATTGTCTTTCAGGATGCTGGTAGTGTGATAAGGTTCAGCTGTGCATTGCTGCAGCTAAAGTAAAGCTGCAGCAGGGCAGGTTTCAAGAGTTGGGCCTTTTATACTAAAACATGTATTTTTTTAAATATAATAACTTCCCTGGTAGTTACATCAAATTATTTGGGTTGGAAAGGACCTTCAGATCATCCAGTTCCAACCCCTCTGCCATGGGCAGGGACACCTCACACTAAACCATGACATCACCCAAGGCTCTGTCCAACCTGGCACAGTTCAGTGGTTTTTAACGACCTGAACTGTGTGACCTTTGCCTACAGCTCTGCAGCAGGTAGGTGGTAACCAGCAGCACACCCCAGTTCTGGGGAGCAAAAGACATGATAGCCAAGACTGTCAAACACTAGTTCCTAAGGGAGTGGATGGGTGATAACTGGCATCTAAGTACAAAAGTGGCTCCAGGTCACCTCTGTGCTAAGCTTATCAGCTGCTGGGGCAAAGAGCCCAAAACTGCCCTATCAGAAAATACTTTTTCAGAATAGGTCAAAGCTGCAGCCCCCCACTGCAGCTACTCAAGCTCTGACAAACCTGTTTCATTACAGTCCTTTCCTGCTACCTCCCAAGCAAGGCTTCTACTGTATCTAGCAATGTTCATTTTGTAGCAGCTTCAATGGAGTGGAGAAAGAGCTACCACTTAACTCCTGCTGTTGAAGTTTCAGGAGCAGTAAGTCATACGCTAATTTATTTCACGTAAGATGGGATCAGAAGATGTCAATGCAGTGTACATTCTTAGACTGCACTAGATCAATGTATATATACCAACTCTGAAAGCCTCACTGGGAACACAGGATATAGAGTCTAGATTTGTGTATTCCCACACAAGCAACCTTGAATCCTATTCCAAGACAAGATAAGGGGGTTGCAAGCAAGTAAATGTGATTTCTTCAGCATTACTTAAATAGATGTCTGGGTATTTAGAAATGTTGTTGCAGTAAGGATAAAGGAAATTCAATTTGTCAAATCAGTGGAAGTTATGGGAAAGTTGAAGACCTGGCCTGAGATAGTAATCAGTGAAGAAACATGCTTTAAAACCAGCACCAGCCCCAGTGCTCCCTGATTACTGCTTGAGGGAAGTTCCTTGCTTTCTAGTGGCAAAATTCAGTGAGAGCAATGTAAAAAACCCCATTGGTATGAGTAGTACCAAGCTGCTTTCAGATGGCTATGGGACAGGCTGTTCTGTATACCAGCTTCTCAGCTGTTGCTAAACCAGGAGTTAAACAAGTTATCTTAAGCTAAAGCTCAATAAAGCAGAGGACAGCTGGAGGTCCCTTCACCATGGCATCTGTGTGATAACCATTTTAATTTCATCTCCCAACTCCATGCAAGTTTAGGGAAAACAAGGCATTACTCCAATGGAAGTGTTTCAGAGGAGATGAGTGCTCTGAACAACTGAGACTCAGTTTCACTGAGCAACAGCAGAAACTGAGACAGAAGCAGAATAGTTTTAGAAGTTTATTGTAAAGACCTTTACACTCTCAGTACAGAGATAAGGGTATAAAATGATGTTGTTTGGAATAATTAAGGCTGGTTGGTGGTCGCCTGACTTTCACTGTCCGGTGGAACTCAAGCAAGAGCAACTGATTTCTGACTGTACATGTTTTTATTTGCGTTCCATCATTACAGTGAGATCACAAGTTATTTCAGAGACTCAATGCCTGTTTACTATAAAATAAAGGACATTATTTACATGATGAAAGAAAAATTTCAGCATTTTAGTGGAATGGATGACTGATACTGCAGCAGGTTTAGTCCACGTATTTCCCAAGAATATCACCATCTCTGAACAAGTAGTAGTCCTGCAAGGAAAACAAACATTAGTGCCTGTTGTACAGGTTGGTTTGCTTGTCTGGTTCTGAAGTCAGGGCTATCACAGTCATGAAGTGCAAAATCAGAAGTGAGCTAACCAAGATTAGCTCCACACATTGACTTCTTGAACAGATATTTCTGCTCCTAATATACCCTTTGGGAAAGCTACCATGTTACTGGTTTTAGTAGTAGGAAGTACAACTATTAGAAGACAATTCCATAAACTTTCTCTGGCAGAAGCTAGGATACCCTCAGTAATTTCAAAGCCTTTTGGGGCTTGGCATGGGGAGCCACTTCATCTACTCAGCCAAGATCAGAGGTTTCCTTGGTTACTTCCTTTTAAGCCAGAGTGGAAGTAGTCAATACTACAAGTACTAGAGGCTGGCTGAACCAAGCTGCTCCCATTCAAATACCAACCACTGCACTTCTTGAATGCTGCTGACACAACAAAGTAACTACAGGATTTATCACTGGCAGTGTGACATTTTGGAAACCAGCTTAAACTGGATTCACAAAGCTGGGATACTCGCCTTATCTTCTAGTACAATCTTAGTACCGCCATATTCTGGTAGCAAAACCTTTTCACCGACTTTTACACTCACTGGCTGAATCTCACCATTCTGAAAGGAAAAAAGAAAACCTTAGTTTTACACTATATAGACAGATGTAACAGAATTCCTCCAAACAACAGTGAGCCATCCACATATAAGGCACTCAGGAGATCACAATTCTATTTTCATTGTGCAATGAAACTAGCATACGCAGGTGTACTGGGAAACCAAGCCACCAGTCAGTTGTCAAGCATGGGAGTCCTGCAATATTTAGGCAGCAGAACCACAGTGATTTTCTGTATATAACTGGTTTTCATTTATTTTTCAGTACAAATATAACTGTGAAGTCTTCGCTTGACAAACTAAATAGATTTCACTTAAACACCCAAGAAACCTAAGAAATTAAGTGACAGACCAAGAAACCCCCTTCTCAAATGAAGGGAGAGTCCACGTCCATATTCTTAGCCAAGGATAATTTCTCCCAAATGCCAGTCAGATGAACCTTCCTATCTCTTATCGCAATCAATTTGTCACTGTTGCTAATGAATCAATTGTTTAGAAACACCTGATTAAATGTAATTCTATTTGTGTAGTATAAAGGAATCATTAGCATGCTAGTTAAATATTAGCGCCGTTTCACAATACAAAGGTTTAGAATCAGATATGACACAAACCAGCACAACTCCTATGGAGGACCCAGAGTAAAGAAAAAGGCAGAGTCAACACAGCCAAGTTGAAATGTAACCTGTTTTACACTATCACTTCTAACTGAACACTGCTTTGCTGAGGAAAAACCCTTCTGATGCCGAGGCCCACAGCCACTGGTGGCTTTGTGAAGTGAAAAATGTCTTTTTATAATTCCAGATGCATATTCAACATGCAAAATCAACAAAAAATAGTATTTGATATATTTATTTTGATTCCTGATTTTCTCTTGTCCAGTAAACCTGATCCTTACGGACACTGGTATACTGCACAGCATCAGACAGTGAATGCTGCACTGGGGGATTCCACCCTGCTCACAAGTCACAGGAATTCAGCCATGTAATCAGTTTAACACAGAAGACTGCTGGTGCTTCAAGGTGAGAGCTTCAAGCCAGAGCTGAGAAGTGGTGCCATTTAAAAGGCAGATATTTTCCATTTTATAAATGATCAAAGGAATGCTGGAATTCAAGGCCAAGCCAGTCAGGAGAATTTGAGGTTTCTACCTCCTCCTTCAATCTGTACTTCCAACTTCAGTCACGCATTTCAGTGAGCCATCGCTACACTTACACTGCAGCCATTCCTTCCTTATGATGATATTCCAGCTACCACCACATAATCCAACCCAAATGTAATGCCTCAGGATATTTACCTTTCCTCTGGCTCCCGAGCCAACTGCTACTACTGTTGCTTGTAGCACCTTCCCTTGAGCTTTTTCTGGAATCATGATACCTCCTTTGGTTACTGCCTCAGCCGCACATCGTTCAACCAGAACACGATCAAAGAGGGGAAGGAATTTCCTAAAAGCTTTTCCTGCCTGTGGGAGTAATGTACATGAAACAAGAGGAACATTACAACAGAACAGACTGAAATATCTTTCTTTTTCAGTTTAAGAAAACTTTTCTAACAGTAGCATGCAAAGGCCACCTTTGATTACATCAGAAATTGCTGCAGACACAAGCAGATGCTGGGCAATCCCGACAGCTGAGCCCCAGTAAGATGTACTGCAGCACCACATGGAGCAGCTGCTTCCTCCTCTGGCTGAAAAGCTCCACATGTCTCAGCATTTCACATAACCTCATGAGTCTGAAGTGAGAGTGGTGTCACTCATACTGACTGCTACAGCCTGCAGCTTTACACAGACCTTTAGCTTTGGCCCCTAAAAGAGGAATGCAGACATATTTCTGTCTTCACTGCTTCAGGGTCTGCCTCTGCTAAAGTAGAGATGGGGGGGGGGCAATTTGTTGGGTTGTTGGTTGAGTTTTTTGGGTTGGTTTTGAGGATTTTTTTTGTAACTGCTCAGGCATTGGAACAGGCTGCCCAGGGCAGTGCTGGAGTCACCATCCCTGGAAGTGTTCACACACCGTGTAAACAAATCCCTCAGTGCTGTGGGGCAGTGGTGGGGAATGGCTGATGATCTTACAGGTCTTTCCCAACCTGGTTGCTTCTATGATTCTACTTACTGCCACTTGGCTGCATTTCAGGAAGAGCAGCCTAACTTCCATTCATCAGCTAAATGCAAGCACTGAATCCCAACAAGCAGGGGGTAGAAAGAAGAAACTTGCTTTGGTTTAGGCACCTTGCCAAGTCACATGGAGACAGTGCTCCACTGGACAGGTACCCAGAACCCATATTCACAGAAACAGCTAGAAACAAGGGCCTGGCATCCACATGCTCTTTACTGATGGCTCGTCAGCACACACAGACATGTTTTAAAACTGGGACAAGACAAACTGATAGGTGGAGCATGAAGACACTACATGAGAGAGGTGTGTTCTGCCAGCTACTGTTATACCACAGCAATAATATTACACAGGATGACTGCTTTCATCCTGTGCAGATGACATCTCTGACCCTGGGGATTCTTTTTAGGTATTCTGTATTTGACACAAAAGAGCAGCCAGGCTCATGACCGTGAGCATTCTACACTAACAAATGTTATCTTCTCACGTCAGCAGGGCTATCAGAATTAAGTGTTACTGCAACAACCAACGCAATTCTGCCATTACCCCATGCCCTGCAAACTCCCTGTCAAAGCTTACGCAAACGCCACTGAGCGCCCGAGCCCGCAGCACTGACGGGCTCCTTCCTGTCTCCAGGCCCCGCAGCGGGGCGCGCGGCCCTGCGCCCTTCCCGCCAGATGCAGCCCCGCCCGCAGCCCCGCGCCTGCTGGGTACCCGCTCACCCCCCGCGGGCCGCTCGACCTTGCGGCGCCTCAGACCCCGCGACCCGCAGCCCCTGATAACGCGCGGCCACCGCCGCCGCCTCCTTCCTTCCCTCTCTCCCTCCCGCGGGGCTGCCCGGCGCGACAAGGCCGCCACCTCCCCCCGTCAGCCTAAAGGACTTCCCGTGCGTGGCCGCGGCCCGCTCAAGGACCCCAGCTAGCGACTGGGGTCGCCCACAGCCACAAGCGGTGCCGCCGGCAGGACCCGCCCCCCCTCCGCGGGACCGGGCCAGGGAGCGGGCTCAGGACCAGCGGCAGGCACTTACCATGGCAGCTCCTGCGCTCCCCACACCAAGTGACCGCGCCGCCGCACGCACACGTGGGGAAGGTCACTGCCTGCGCATGCGCGCCCGCAGCCCCGCCCCAGGGAGGAGCCGCCCCCCCCCACGGCCGGGCTGCAGCCTGTTCTGGTTCTGTCGTTAGGTTTGGGCCGCCGAGGCCGCGCCCGGCTCCCGCAGGCCCCCGGTACCGCGGAGCTGCCGTGACCCGCGCAGTGCAGAGCCCTCCGGGGCCAGGGGCTGGGCACCAGCCCGGAAGTGAGCGCGGTTCAACTTTGACCTTCGGCGAGCATGACCGTTCCAGAAGGTTCTGGAAGTGGCGGGCCCCAGAACATGGGTAGTTCATGCGGGAGCTCTCCGCGCATGCGCATAGCCGTGCTGGCGCCGCAGGGGGCCCTGGCGCGATCGTGGCCGCGCCCCTCCCGGCGGGGCGGGGCCTGCACGGCTATGCTGGTTCCCGGGCCTCGCGGTGCGGAGCCCCACATGGGCCGGCGCCTGGCGCGGGGCGGGGCACAGATAGTGAGTGCCTGGCGCGTTCCCGTTCCTGTGCACAGATCTGCCCGCTCAGCTCCCGCTCCGGACGGTGGAGGCGCCCGCTGCTTCTCCCCGCGCTGCCCCCAGGTGAGTGCGGCGGCTGGCGCGGCCCGGCCCTGCCTGCAGAGGGAGGGCTGCTCCCGGCGCCTTCCCCCTGCGGTACCCGTTACCGTTCGGAGACGGGCTGCCAGCGCGGTCAGTGGCCGGGCCTGCTCCGGGTGCGCGGCAGCGTGGCTGTGGGCCGGGGCGCTGGTGCGGGGCCGCGCAGTGGGCCCAGCGTGGCGCGGTGCGGCGGGGCCCGGCGCTGCAGCACGGCCGTGCTGGCGGCAGGGGGCGGGCGGCTCTTGACCTTGCTGCGCGTGTCCTGGCTGAGCGGACCATGTGGCCGGGGGCCTGCGGGGCCCTCCTGCTCTCTTGTGCTGCCGGTGGGCAAGGCCTGGTGGGGGCAGCGCGGGGCTGCTACAGGCTGCTTGGGTGCGTCGGGGCTCCCAAGCACTGTTAACCTGCACTTGCTTGTATATGGCTTTGCTTGAACCAGCAGGAAGGCTAAAAGCGCGCGGTCACTCGCTTTACCTCACGAATGCTTTTCCCTCGTTTTTATGCCAGAAGTAGCTGTGCAGGAATATAACTGTTCTGGTTTGTTCTGTATTTGTTTTAATCTTTTAGACATGCTCCGTTTACCGACAGTACTCCGTCAGATAAGACCAGTGTCCAGAGCCCTCGCCCCCCATCTAACACGAGCATACGCAAAAGATGTTAAGTTTGGAGCAGATGCTAGAGCTCTTATGCTTCAGGGGGTAGATCTTCTAGCAGATGCTGTAGCAGTCACCATGGGGCCAAAGGTAAGGGAGCAATTTAGTTCATGGTAACGCTGTGACTTAGTTGAAAGCACCACAGTAGAAAGCAGTTGTTTTAGCTTGATAGAGCCACATTATTACCATCTGCAGGTGCATACCACGAGGTGTGGGGTATGGGCACACTGCTGCAAGCAGCCATGTTCTCCTTTCTGTCACCTGAGCAATGACAATGGTGCATGTGCTTTTCAAGACCACCAAGTAAAACTAACTGGATCGCTGAGAGAGGAGCAGTGCATTTGTTAAAGCAGTGTGAAGGTTGGGAGGATGTGCACTGTAGGCTGCCCTGGCTCAGCTGATAGCCTGTGGCAATGCAGTGGGTATCTGTGTCTTGAGGTGGGTGAAATAGCATGTGGGTTTATTAATATCCATCATGGCTTTATATCAATTTCAATACTACTTTCCCCTTGTTAATACTGAAAGGTAATGCTTGAGTTCTCAGTTGTCTGTAAATGTTACCAGCTTAAGTGAAGTTCCATGGCAGTGGCATTAGTTCTTGTTTCTTCCAGGACAGGACATGGTGTCTGATCCCTGGAAGATCTAGGTCTTTGGAAGCCTGGCTGCTGTATTCTGCACAGTCATGCAATGTGCAGTGAGGCTTGAAATGAGATTCCTTTTGAAGGGAAAGACACCGGTTTTCTTTGGGCTCATAGGGATATGTAACAGTGTATGTATGATAGTTCTTTGTAGGGCTGCTTGGCATCTATAAAACTCATTCATGGATTTCTTGCACATTTTTGGTGCTCTGTTATCTTTATTCAAAGCAAAGATGCCAGAAGCTGGGCAGATGAAGGTTGAGGAACTGTGATGTCAGCAGGATGTGACTGATTTCCATAAGGGATCCAAGTTTAACCATAGTTGGTTAATTTAACTCTTATTTTTGTGGATCAGGCTGCTTGTAATGCCTCAACATCATTCCAGTGCACTGGTTACAAGGTAGTTCCTGATGCAACTTACTGCAACCTTGTGGGGGTTTTGTTCCAGTGTTCTCACTTGGCTCTTCTCATGCATGTGTGAGATGTAGGATTGCGCTGAGGTGGCTGATTCTGCTTCCAGTGTTTTTTAGGAAATATCACTGTGGTGAGGAAAATTCCCTCTGGCACTGTTCTGTAGTTAAAGAAATGTGGTTTGCCGTCTCACACAGCCTTTGGTATTGTAGCTGACATGTGGAGTTCCTTGTCAGAACTAGTTTATGTAAATGCTTGGATTCGTGAGCTGCAAGACCATGCAGAACGTGTGTGTGCTCACTGGTGGGGCTTCTTGCTTCAGAAGCCCAGGTGAAAAGTGTCTGTTGAGTGTCACTTAATACAATAGAATACGAGATTTGTTGTACTGTTCTCCACATCATACAAACGTGGGATGAGACCATGTCAAAATACAGAATAAAATTAAGCAAAATAAATTCAGAGCTTACCTGTGGCAGGAGCCTCAGGGAGAGCTTTCTTCCTCTTGAGCCACTCTGACCTGCATGTCTCCTGAATCTGATAAAACAGCAGCAAGGAGTCGGATGGTTCATTCCTTTGGCATAACTGTGTTGTAGCAGAGTTAGAGCTAGGTAAAGCTTTCACATGTTCAAGGCCTGAAGCTCATCTTTTCCTTATCCACTTCTGGGGCTAGTGCTTCCAAAGCAGCGCAGCCTCATGCCTGGCAGGAGTCCAGAGCCGGTTCAGTCCCTGGGGCAGCTGTGGGTGGGCTCTGTGCTAGGGAGGAGGCAGGGCAGGCAGCGGCAGCGCTGCACGGGAGGCCTTAGTTGGCTGGCTCAGCACGTGATGCGCGCTCTGCTTGGGGCCGGAGGCGCACTGGTGTGCAATGGGCTGTGGCAGTTCCTGGGTGCAAGCCAGCACAGTCAGCTCCGAGCAAGGCCTGGTGAGAGGGGACTTGTGTGCAGTGGGGAGCCACGGTGCTGAGCAGGGCCAGTTGCTTTCCCTTCCCCTCTGCTGACATCTTCAGCTGTCAGGGTTGCTGGAGAGGCTCAGAGCAGCACTGAACAAGGGGTGGCCTCTGCATTGCTGCTCCTCCACATAGAACTGGAATGTGGTTGATCGTGGCAGCTGCTGAAGCTATTGAACTCATCTGGGAACAAGCAATCCTCTTGTGCAGATGCATCTGCCACTGCCGTGTGTTTACTGAGTGGTCCATAGTTGCCTGCATTAACTGTGCCTGTAGATGTTGCATAGCATAGTCTAGCCTTTCAGCTGACTGCAAGTGTGGGCTGGGAGAAGAAAGGTTTGTTAGCCTGCAGTGCTTGAGAAATTATTGTAACACGCTAACAGAGATTTGTTAAATGTTCTCAGTTCCCTTTGCTAATCGCTAATCAGGTTGGCAAGTGTCTCTTTCTCCCCCAACCCCCTGAATGTGCAATGAATGCAGCCTTCTATTAGTGTTTCTCAATCACATAGGGGTTTTTTTTCGTGATGCAATGGAAATCTTGCATGTTCAGTTCACTATGTTGATATATTTTGATTTTAGGGTGCAAATAATCACTGTTAAAGGGAATGTATTCAATTATATTTCTCTGTAAGGCCAGGCTTAGTTTAGCTGCAGACTTCTGGGCCCGTGGTATGAAACATTATGCCTGGGGGATGGAGTATAAAACCTTGGAGCTGTTTTCCAGATCTGCAGCACCTTGGTAGTGTTTGTGCTTGGAAAAAAAGCCACAGCTGAAAGCTCTGTGCTTTGGGATGATGTTTCTGTTCTGCTGTGGCTGTTCAAAAGGATCTTGAGCTGAACTCTTAGTCATATGCTGTGGATTATGTGGCTTTAATTTAATACTTGTTCTTCGTGCCCCCAGGGAAGAACAGTTATCATTGAACAGAGCTGGGGGAGTCCCAAGGTGACAAAAGATGGTGTGACAGTAGCAAAAGCAATTGACTTAAAAGACAAATACAAAAATATTGGAGCCAAGTTAGTTCAGGATGTTGCCAACAACACAAATGAAGAAGCAGGAGATGGTACCACTACTGCAACGGTACTTGCACGTGCCATTGCCAAGGAAGGCTTTGAGAAGATCAGCAAAGGTGCTAATCCAGTAGAAATCAGGAGAGGTGAGTTTCTTTCCCTTCTTTTAATGGTAAAGCCCTGTTTTGTTGACTTTTCATATCCCACATTTAACTGGCTTCCTGAATAAGTCACTTTCCTTTTGGTGACCCACATAAAGCTTTATATGAGTAACAATGTGTAGAGAGCCCCCTTGTTTCTGTTACTTACTCTGAACTATTCTTTATTTTCCTAATCTTTTTACTATTTTATATGCAGTTGTTTAACTTGGCACAGGTACACTCCAGCTGAAGCCATTTCTGCATTTAATTAATTTGAGAAGTATATAAATTTACTGGTGCTGTGTAAAGTCACCATGAATTTCAGTCATAATGGAAAATATGTCCCACCAATTCCAAAGCATCATCGTTATGTGTACAAATGACAATGTATATGGAACTAGAACTGCCAGCCACTTGCTTTTGAATGTGCAAACTTCATCTATTTTGCAATGTGGACTTCGGCTTAAAAGTTAAACTGCTAGGGGGGGGGCTATGTTGGCTTGTTTCTGTGCTGTATACCCTGTTTTGTCCACTCACAAATGTTCTGTTCATCTTTAGGGGTGATGCTTGCAGTTGATGCTGTCATAGCTGAACTGAAGAAGCTGTCCAAACCTGTTACAACTCCAGAAGAAATTGCACAGGTTAAAGTCAATCAATACAATACTTAAACCAAGTTTACATAGCTGTTCTTCAAAACATGTTTTGTGAACTCAGGTTTAATGGAGTTAGGGTGTGCAGATATGGTGGCATTTTTCTTCATGTAGTAAGAATCAGAGTACATTTAATTGAATGGTCTTCATGGTAATGTGTTTATTATTTTCTTGAGTTACTTAAAATTCTCAGTGTTTTGCCTTCAGTTACATTGCTAGAAGTTGGATAGTTTTCTTCAAGTTTTATTCTAGAATGTCTTGTCTTACTTGGGAAGAAGTGATAAGACCACAGATGTGGTTATGGATGGGAAATGGATGCAGTCATAAGTGGGGTGGCAGATCTGCTGTGAGAGGCTCAAGTTGAGGTGGGTGTCCAGTGCCCAGCTGGGTGTCAGGCACCAGATGTGCTGGCCCTTGTGGCTTATTTCTTTTCCCTGTGGCTGTGGATTGGGATAGCCTGTGTGAGGCCAGTGCAGGGTCAAAAGCCACAAGCTCCTCTTGTAGCAGTGGTGTTGTCTGGGGGGTGAGGGGTGTGCTGCAGCAGCTGCCTGCCCCGTGCTGTCAGGAAAGGGGAGAGTTGAAACAGGTTGTTGTGATTTTCTTTGTAGCAGGGAAACAAACCGCTTGCTTTGTGAAATGAGAAGAAATGCCTTTTCTGTTTCAGGTTGCCACAATATCAGCAAATGGAGATCAGGAAGTTGGGAATATAATCTCGGATGCAATGAAAAAAGTTGGTCGAAAGGGTGTGATCACTGTCAAGGTAAGAACCAGCCAACATACAGACCAAGTGCAAAGCAAGTATCTCCTCTCCAGTTAGGAGACATTGTGCCATGTGATGTAGTTGCTGCTGCTCAGATACAGTATCCTGCTGTAGTTCCTTTCTCTCCAGATCATTTAGTTCAGGGTTTGATCACTGTTCATTCTTGCCATCTCTGGCATTGTTCAAGGCCAGAGCCTTGGGTGACATAGTTTAGTGTGAGTTGTCCCTGGCCATGTCAGGGGGTTGGAACTAGATGATTGTAAGATCCTATCGAACCCAAACCATTCTATGATCCTGAAACTGATGTGGTGCAGAGCCTTTCATTCTGTGGTGCATAGTATTCTAAAACTACAACTGTGCCTTTATTTTAAATAAAGGATCTTTAACATAGACTTTCTTGCATCTAAACAGGATGGAAAAACTCTAAATGATGAATTGGAAATCATTGAGGGTATGAAATTTGACAGAGGCTACATCTCACCGTATTTTATTAATACAACCAAAGGTAAGTTAACAGTAACGTTGGGTACCTTATTTCTGACTTGCAAGAGTTAACTGTTGCAAAGGCTCTAGTCTGTTACACTGTGTACATCAGGAAATGGAACAGGGGTCCTTCCTCATCAGAAACTGTTAACTCTCGGTAAGAGGTTGGGGTCTTGAGGTGGGTTTAATTTCTCTGCTGAGTGTGGACAGTGCTGGTGCTGGCATTGAGCTGGCTCTGTGGCATACCAGAACAATCAGTGTGCAATTGAACGTGGACTCCTGGATGGAACAGTTTGTGTGTCTGTGCAGTGCTGTTGTGAAGTGCAACACTTGCTCCAAAGTTACTCCTTCAGCTTAAGAGAATGCTTGATACATTTTGACAACCGGATTTTTCAGTTACTTCATGTTGTTTCTGCAGGCCAGAAATGTGAATTCCAGGATGCTTATGTTTTAATCAGTGAAAAGAAAATCTCTAGTGTACAGTCCATAGTCCCTGCTCTTGAAATTGCCAATGCTAACCGCAAACCTTTGGTCATCATTGCTGAAGATGTTGATGGAGAAGCCCTCAGCACTCTAGTCTTAAACAGGTGAGGCTTAAAGTCCATGCTTTTAGACTAACAAGGTGTTTTTTTGCATATCCATCCTTCTAAGGGAACACGTACAAAAGTGTGTTGTTTGCATTTGCTGTGGTGTGGTGCTGTGGTCTGGTCTCTTACCAGTACCAAAGGAGCAGCAGCTTTTGCCCTCAGCCATATTTTGCATTAGTCCGCACAGAGCTTTGCTTGTTTCCAGACTACCTTTTTGAGCAAAACCAGCTCAGTTCATGAAGGCCTCTTTGTTTGCTTGCTAGAGCTGTGCTGAAATCATTTGGTTTAGTAATTTGGCTTGTTCTGAACACATGTGAAGTGTTGCTCTCTGAATTCTTCTCTTCAGACTGAAGGTTGGTCTTCAGGTTGTTGCTGTAAAGGCACCGGGTTTTGGTGACAACAGGAAAAACCAGCTTAAGGATATGGCAATTGCTACTGGCGGTGCTGTAAGTAATGATGTTTTAACTGGCTTTGTGCTCAAAGAAATGGTAGTGGTATTTGAGGAGGAAAAGAATGTCTATTTTTAGGTCCATGGCTTATATTAGAGGACACTGTGTCCTCTTCTTTCAAGAACGTAGCAGTAGCTCTAATGTTTCAATCTTTGTTGTTTTAATGCAGTTACTGCTAACTGCTGTGCAGTACAGCCCTGGCTAGCCATAACCAATGTGTCCTCTTAACTGGCTGCAGTTACACACAACTTCCTTGCAACCTTTAAGTTGTTAAGGGGGTGGAGGAGCTTCATGGATATTGCCTAGAAATAGCAAAGGTTTCTTGCTATAAAACTGATGATCTCTCAATTGCCTGGACTCAAGTATGGCAAATACAGTTCTTTCCCATGTGTGGTCTATCTGTCTTAACTTTGCAAACAGTTGATGGGCTGATTAGTGTTCCTTTACACTGTAGTTTTTGATATACATTTCATAGCGTGATACTGGGATCCAAAAGTGATTGTTGAATTAGAACTTAATGCTTAAGCTTAATGGTTAATGTCAAGAAGAGGGGTGCAAAGTAACAAACAAACAACTTCTAGTCTAGAGCCAGTTTAGTGCCAATATCCGTAACGTGTGAAAAGACAGGGAAGACTCTTAACATAGCTATTTTCTCCAAGCACTTGGAATTGGTGTGTTATGTGAGTCAGGCATGAATAGGAAGGAGGCAATTCCCTGTTTCTGAGGGCCAGTTTGTGAGGTACCCACATGCTTGAACTCTGTTAGCAGAAGGGGAGAGTTTTGTTGAGCCTGGCTGCAGTAGTTTGATTGTTTTGCACTGTTAGCCTGCTGTATGTGTTTGTGTGTCTGAGTGAAAAATGCACGTATGGAGGAGCTGTGAACTCCAACCTTTCACATAATTTGTCTCAGGTATTTGGAGAAGAGGGTCTGACCCTAAATGTGGAAGATATTCAGCCTCATGACTTTGGTAAAGTTGGAGAGGTCATTGTGACAAAGGATGATACCATGCTCCTAAAGGGGAAGGGTGAAAAGGCTCAAATTGAAAAACGTATTCAGGAAATCATTGAACAGCTGGAAGTTACCACAAGCGAATATGAAAAAGAGAAACTGAATGAGCGGTTGGCCAAACTCTCTGATGGAGTAGCAGTATTGAAGGTGAGAAGTTCAACTGCTTGGGAAGGGTATCAGTCCTCCATTGCCAGTGCAAGTTACAACTCTGTGGGGGTCGTGCAATCTTGTTAGCAGGTTGGGATGAGCACTTTGACTACATTTACAGTGCTGAGATTCTGTATTAAGAACTTGATGAAACACACAGTTGCAGTTGATTACTTTGGCTTTTAGGGTGTGGAGGTACAGGGGAGAGCAGGGGTTTGCTGTCTGGTGCTTTTCAGTGCCGCTTAGTTCTGTGCAGCAGTGGCATAGCCAGCAGTGCTCGCCCAGCCAGGCCAAGAGTGTGGACCTTGACGTGTGGTTTGCTGCATGCAGGTTGGTGGCACCAGTGATGTTGAAGTGAATGAGAAGAAGGACAGAGTTACTGATGCCCTGAATGCGACCCGTGCTGCTGTAGAGGAAGGTATTGTTCCAGGTGGTGGCTGTGCGTTGCTTCGCTGCATTCCAGCATTGGATGCTTTAGCTCCAGCTAACGAAGATCAGAAAATTGGTAAGTCAGTTACTTGCATGGGTGTGTGGAGGTGTTAAGAACAGACATTCTCCTGTCCTGAGGCATTACAAGACTGAAGTATGGGCTGTTTTCACTGACTTCGGAGTTAGGTCTTTAGAAGTGAATAGGAAGTAGGAGGGAGCTTTGTTTGCATCCCTGCCTTGGGTGTGGATGAACCAGTAAAAACAAAGTAGCAGTAGTCCCTGCAGAGATCTGCAAACCATTAATGGAAGAACTGACTTGACTGTCACCACTGCAAGCAGGTATAAAATCTAAGAATACTTAAGAGATTGTGTGGCAAAGCAGATGGAAAAGGGCTCTATGCCGTGTTCCAGGACCAAAAATGTGTGTGAATATCCTGCAAAGATGCCATGTATTGATAAGTGTCAAGTAGCAGAGAATTTTTTTCTCTGGAAGTGATAAAAATGGCTCATGTTCTTGCTCAGAGGATTCTGCAAGTATTGATCTCCAGCACGTGAGGGCATGCCTTGGCAGTAGGAGCAGCATACGTAGCACGTAATTGTAAACATCCTTTTTCTTACAGGTATTGAAATCATAAAGAGAACACTGAGAATCCCAGCAATGACAATCGCAAAGAACGCGGGTGTTGAAGGCTCACTAATAGTGGAAAAAATCCTGCAGAGTCCCTCAGAAGTTGGCTACGATGCAATGCTCGGGGACTTTGTAAATATGGTAGAAAAAGGAATCATAGACCCCACGAAGGTAACCTAAACCAGTCTTGATTCTCAGCTTTCCTTCCTCCCACCTCGTGCGCTGGCAGCAGGGATGAAGTTATTTCTTCCCTATTTGCAGGTCGTGAGAACTGCTCTGATGGACGCCGCCGGTGTTGCGTCTCTCTTATCGACGGCAGAAGCAGTGGTCACTGAGGTGCCGAAAGAAGAAAAGGAGCCGGCAATGGGAGGAATGGGTGGGATGGGTGGAGGAATGGGAGGGGGCATGTTCTAATTCCTGGGATGGGGATGCATCATGAGCTGGGCTGTCAAAGACTTGACAGTTCTGATTTCAAAAACTTGAGCTGTCAGTGCGGGAGGGTGGATAGTGACTGCAGTGAGGCTGGTGTTGAAAAGAATCACTGTAACCATCAGTTACTGGATTTCATTTAACACACGTGTAATTGTTTACAGTCATTGTCCATGCCTACAGATAATTTATTTTGTATTTTTTGAATAAAGACATTTGTACATTCCTGATAACTGGGTGCAAGATCCATCTACCAAGGTCCTGATTGAAACTTAATTAAGGCACTTGATATCCTGTTTTGGAATTTATCAGTGCTTGCCAGTACTAGGAAGAACGTGGAAGCCACCGTGCGGGAGCCTAGACAATTGTGTACCAAGTAGGCAAATACACAGTTATGTGACCTTTCTGTAATAAAACAGGCTGCTCAAAAGTTACAAACTGTATCACCTTATTCATCTGCACTCAAAGCTGTAGTCACAGGAGAACTTTAAACCCCTGCTGCTGCTTCTCAGATTTATTAGAAATCTGACAGGGCCCTTCCCTCCAGGAAACATTCCTTTGTCTAGAATGTTTCTTAGAACTACAAGCAACTTTAGTTTTGGTAAGAAATATCTTACTACAGTTCTTTGAAATATTAAACAATGCTCTGAAAATCAGGCCCGTGCACTGACTTTATTTTGCCGTCTGTACTGCTTGTTTCGGGTGCTAGAATGGGCAGTCCAGTGTATAACTGGGGAGGCCAAGCGCCCTCAGGATATGGAAGAGGTAAGTCCTCTGCTAAGAAGGAGCTGTGGGTTTTTAAATACTTCTCTTGCTGAAGTGTAATACGTGGTTATTTCCTGCCTTGAGCCTTTCAGTGTCATCTCAGCTTCCTGATAATGGGCTCAAGGATTCAGTTTGAATGACTTTGCACTGAATGCTACTTTCCCTTACATAATGGCTTTGTTTGCCACGTGCTGACCTGCCACATCTTTTAACATAGATGTGTAGTCACCTCTGCTTTCTGAACTTCTCAAACAACAGGATTCCCAAATTTGTCTTATGTTCATCTCTCATTGTCTGAACAACCAGCATCACCTCACAACTTCTCAGTGCTATAAACCTGACCTCTCAGTCCATCTTCCTACCTTTAGTAAGAGCTATCCTTCACAGATGGGACGTGTGAAATGTCAATTGTTCCTTCTGGAAAAGTGGTCTGGAACTGCTCTGGGGCTGGCTGTCCTGAAGAATACCTTCCATGTCATTTAATACACCAGTCTGTAGGAGCCACATGGATTCCAGACACTGGAGAAAGGACCAGAAGCTTCACCTAATCTTGGTAAGGAAACTGGGTAATGCAAGGCAGCACATAGGTTATTCACTTACGTCCCTTCAGGGATTAAAAAGAACATCGGGAATAGAATTGCTAAAGATACATCTTTTCTAATCAAGACAGCTTTTACTGTTGTAATGGACTGACAAATGGTAGTATGGTACTGAAAAAAAACCCACAGAACTAAGATTCAGCCCTGTTGTATGGCTTGTAGTGACAACTGGCCTTGGGCATGCTTATCTTGCAGTAAGTGGAAGACATCTTGTTCCCTCCGTCCAGGAAGGAGAGCTCTGTGGTACAGAATACTGTGTTATCTGTGCCCTAGCTCGCACAGCTGTACTGCTCACTTGGTTTCAAGTTGGGTTGGAACTGGGAAGTGATTACCTTAGATCCCAACCCCAGTGCGTGACAGTGAAAGTTGCAGGTCCACAAGTTCCACCTGCCAAATGTACTACATGTTCAGTGGTAGCTGGAGCCTCGACAGCTACAAACCACTGGCTACCACTGCAATAACTGCACTTGATTTATGGCACCCCTCACATTATGTGTACCCCTTAATGTTTAATTACTGGAAAAATCAAGAGTGTTCAGGTTGTGGTGTTCTTTCTATAGCAGTTATTGGTCACAGTTAAGCAGCAGCTGGAGACTCCTGACTTAACCCTTGTCTCTCCCTTGGCTGACAAGCACCTGCTACTCCATGGTTGACAGACTGTTTAATGCTCTGCAAACCCAGAATGCCCACTTCCCTTCGCTGAGGCAGAGTTGGCCGAGTTGATGCTGTTAAGTTACATTTATGCTAACAATAACTTACATTTGAGTTCATATATTACGAAGCTGAAAAAAAATCCTCCCATAAACTTAGATAAGGCAGAACTTAGGCTGTGATTACACAAACTGTTTGATAAGTTAATAAATGGCAGCCTGTGACACCTTTTGTTACAGAAGCTGCCAAGTGTCTGTTGTTGATAAGGCTTTAAGTTTGCCCCAATTGTGGCTTGAACATTCTACATACATCTGGCTGAACCGGTGTGGTTTGTACAGTATAAAATCACACACAAAGCTCAGGTATGAAATAGATGCCCCAAAGGAGGAGCACGGCACCTCTTGAACAAATGAAGTGTACAGACAAGTTTGTAATGGAGGTTTCTTGCAGTTCCCTTTACGTCTGATGAACTTCATGGAGCATTAGCTCCCGAGGTATGCTTGTTTCTGGACCGTGGAGCTTGGATGCTCTTCTTTCAAAGGCAGCTACCATCTGCTTTATCACTTCATCAAAAAAGAGTGTAGCGAGTTTTGAGTGCAGAAGTGAACGAAATTCAAAAGAAACCTGTTTAAGAAAATAGAGAAGAATTTTCTATGTCTACCATTGTGATAAAATGCTGTTACAAAAAGACAACTTTATTAAAGCATTTCCAGTTAGTCTGCAAGCTGCATGAGAAAGAACAGTTAAAGCAGAGCTATAGGTGAGTGTGTCTGCAAAGAAAAGCCTTATTCCTTTGTCAGAGGACTGTCTCCCCAAGCTCTTCAACTAAAATCTTTCAGTTTTTTGAAGTAATCATTTCCATTTATCTAAACTCTATTTTACTTAACAAATGATGCATCACAATCAGGATATTGAAATCTTATTGACAAAGAATAACTCAGTTACTTTGCACACAGGATTCACCTGGGGGCCACAAGTTGAAGAAAGTCCTGCATGTCATGGCAGCAGACTTACAGGTAAGCTGGTGCAAACCTAAGAGGCATTTAAACCTAACTCGATATAGGTACCTGTGAACTACCAGCATTTTAAATCAGTCTTTCCATCACGGTAGCTGTAGTTATGGTATGTTCAAACAAGATACAAATTTAATTTTGTGTGCCAAAACACACTGTCCTGACACAGGCAGGCAATGTCAGCCTATAGCCATACCAGTTAAGTTCTCTATGCTGCACCCTTGGGCCTCTTACTACAGCACTAGAACTTCTGCATTTTCTTCTAGCTACTGAATCTTGCAATTTAACTGAAGCTAGTGCAGCAGTTAACTGTTAAGGCCGGCGTGCAGGGAGCTGCCTTTTCTCTTCACCCTCAAAAGAAAAGGTCATTTTTATGTCTAATAGTCTTCAATTACATTTTTGTGCTGTGCTGGCCTTCAGCCTAGTTTAAAACTGTTCCCCTAAAGCCATGGAATGGTATTGTTTAGGAATGCAAAGCTTCCCAAAATGATTACAGACTTTTCAGGAAAAGCAGGTTGCTCTTCTGCAATGTTATCACTCCTGCTATAGCATGTGTTTTGGACTGAGATTGAAGTATTTTTGTCACTCCTGAAAAATCAGCAGATTAAATGCTAAATTGAGTAAATGTAGCTTCTCTCAAACAGCTTATGAGTAATGCACATTAACCGCAACACAGGAGCACACAAGTAATTAAACCACTTGGCCTGTACACCAAGGGTAGCTTCACTTACAATTTGCCTGACCTCAAGCATCAGTAAAATTAACATGCCTTTTGAAAGCATGAAAGCTGTAGTTCAGAGCATGTAGAGTTGTACAGGCCAGGGATAAGGAATCTGGCATCATATTCACTTACTATATAAAAACTTCAGGTACAGTACAAACAAAGTTTGCACATGGTAAAAATAGTGTTAGGCTTCAATCTATATACCAAGTCATTTAGGAGCTGAAACCAAACTAGAGTTCTCTGCTGCTTGTGTATGTCTTCTGGCATCAAGCTAGCAAAGTAGCTTGTGGGAACCAGCATAACCCAAAACTCAAATTACGTTTTCTAAAGCAAATGAGCATTCTTGAAATCCAAGTTTTCTCTTCAGTATCTGTAATTGCACAGTATGTTTTGAGAAGGTTGTTGTGAAATGCTTATCAGCCCTACCTGCACAGGCCCAGAGGCAAGTAACACAGCAGGTCAGTAACTAGCAAGGGTTAGAGTAAGTCAGGGCTTGCTTTGTTGAGGCAGCCTGCTTCTCAGCTGGCTACATTTGCTTCTGCCACCTTGAAATGGGGTAAGCGGTAAGAAGTAGAGGTAGTTTTTCTCCAAGAAAGGAAAATGTTCATATTAAGCCCAGTTTTGACTTAGCTGAAATTTTTGACCTGAAATGTCAAAAGGTGGTGTGGGGAGTTTTCCTCACAGACTCAATATTTGGATTACAGAGTTCAAACATTTACATGTACAGATTAGTAGCAGGATCTGACACTTATTTGCCTGGAGAAATGAAAATACCACAAGCAAGTAAGATGCAAACATCATTGGCAAATCCCATAAGAAATGTATTTTTTTGAATGCCTATAAATTAATTTTTACAGTTGAACTGTATGAATTGCAAATAAGCTGGAAGTTGCTAACCTGAGGAGATTAATGTGCTAGTTTACAAATACTCCAAAAGCTGGGGTTTTTATTCACTGAAGACAATTTTTAAAGCAGAGAATCCCAGTAGAGGGCAGCAGGATCAACCCGTTTTTGTGCAGTTTTGCATCCTGTTCTGAACTCCAGTTTAGTTACATGCTCAATGCAACACCTACCCTTAACACTATAAAATGTGAGAAAACAATGTGATGACAGACTACATAGAAAAAAAGGAAAAGCAATAACTTGAATGAAAGACAACTTGTCTAGGAGTAACAGGCTAAATCATGTACTGGATTTAAAGAAGGATAGTTTTGAGCTGCTGTGATATCCCTTCATAGAGGTGCAAGCAAAAATCTGTTATACCTTCATTATAGAAGGAAGGTGTAAGAGTAAAGATACATCAAAAAGTAAAACTAGAAGCCAGGAAATTAAATGGATCAAACTGAAGGCCAAACAGAATACCTGCTTTCTAGTACCAAGAACACTCAGGTTATAGAGCAATTAAAGGGGAAATAGCAAAGTATGTTTAGTATTTCTCCCTTTGTATTTGACTAAAAACTTCAGCATGTTCAGAACTGTAGGGTGAGAGATCCCAGTCCCTAGACTGTTTCATGATATGTGGACTCCTCACAGAAGACTGCTATCTGTACAGGACATTGTAGGGGTTTCCATATGGTAAACTTTCCAAAAGTTTTTGGCTAGTAGTGACTAAAACTAACTTGGTTTCAGGGTTTGTGTTAAATAAAACCAAAAATGAATGAGTCCCACACATTCAATAAAAAAAAGCACAGTTGAAGATGCCCTGTTCTGAGCACGTGATAATCTGAATGCCACTACTTACTGAAAAATCCAATGTACATGTCCTTGGATAACCAGGGATACCTGGACTGAAACGCCACACTGTTTCCAAGTGATTAAATAGTTTCCCATCAGTGCAGGATGCCTAAAATAAAGTTGAAAAAGTGAAGCTACAATTAGGCTTGCACAGATGTGACAAATTGCTATTACTGTAGTTTGCATTTTGTGAGACAGTGAAGGTCACAAGATAGTTAAAATTATTCTCATAGTACAGCAAGCATGAGATCACGTTTTCCCAGTGTCATTTATGGCAAAATTACTAAATTCCTTTTAAGGGAGAGGAAAAACTCTTGTTCAGAGTCATAAAACAGATCTCTAGCATGATGCATGGAAAATCAGAATAATGCTATATACCAGAATTTTGAACAATACTGCTTTAAGCAAAGGATACAGATATTAACTGTTTGTACTTTTTTTCTTTATATGCTGATATATGGACTGGTAGTCTCAGGATGCAGGAATACTTAGCATCAAAATAAACCTCACTGAAGACAAACTCCAAGCATCACTTGTCACAAGATACTATTGTGATCAAAAGCTACCATGAAGCCAGTAAGACTATACACTCAAGGTCATAATCAGCTTATATGTTGACTTTTAGTTACCAGCAAGCCATACCTAACATTTAAGGAGTGCTTGCATACAGTCCTTCTTCAAAACAACAAAGTATTCACTGTAGTCAGCTTCATAGTTTTGTGACAATAGGATCCTTACTGTCACTGATTTTGCTTTTGGCACATACAGCTAATTTTGTGAGGCTGTAATCTCAATTGGCTTGGAATTTCTAGAGAGAATTTCTGTAACTTTACCTTTTTAACTTGTTTTTACAAGTTCTTCCTATTACCACAAGCAGCTCTGCTCCAACAAGACTACACATAATAAATAGGTATTCCTCATGCTTTGAAAGCCGTGGCAAGGTAAGCCATCTCCAAAATCAATCAGCTGCACAAAAATGCCTATATTTTTCTGCGCAGGAATGAGAAGCAGTACCTTGCTACTTATTCAGCAGAAAGGGGAGGAGTGGAGGGAAGACAGGCCACAAAGAGCTGGGTTTGCTTTTCCTGCAGCTGCCAGAAGGGCAGAAAGAACAGGAAAATTGCCACTGTGTCCCCCTTCCTCCCAACCTTGTAAGCAGCAAACACATTCCATGTTTCCCTGGTAGCTGCTGCTGCCAGTGTGATTTTTCCACTGCTCATTTTGTTGTCACCAGTAGCTCTCTATGCTAGACCAGCCTGCAACGTGCCTTTGCCCAAAGTTCGTTCTGAGGCCAGTGAAGTAACTTCACTGTCCCAGCAACAAAGTAGTTGCTTCTCTAGAAACGTTCATACAGTTACATGAATATAATGTAAACTAAGTGAAACAATCCCAACCGAGAAAAGGCTAGTAAGTCAAGGAGGAAAAATTCTAAAGAAATGGCTTTCTTCACTGCTTCCGTGGTCTTTTCTGAGACAAGAATTCCCCATTTGAGTGAATTAGAGAGGAAAAGAGTCCAGTCTTGTCAGGCAACAGTAGAAAGGGAGAGCAGTCAGCATGTCAAATGCAGATTTTTCCATTGTAGCTGCTCAACTTTCTTAGTAAAGTGAGACTTTTTCTTTCCAGAATCAGTAAGTACCTTGAGTAAAGGCACTTAACATATTCCTTTCCAAGCTTATGTCTCATCTGTACTTAAACCTATACCTATTTTCTGTTGTAGGCAATGTCATTTAACAGGAAGCCTGACAAAGAACAGTGAAATAGGATATCTAAACAATTATCTTGAACAGCAATAACTGTAGTATTTTCACTACTTAATCCAAGAAATAATCAAGATCTGCCACAAGAAGGGAGAGGCAGTTTTACTGTAAGGAATCTGTTCTGAGCTGTTCCTTGCCAAAACCAATTTGAACACGTAAGTCTAACAAGCAGTTAGAAGATCCGGGCACCATTTAAAATTTCTGCCTTTATATTTTTCTTTTAAGTATTGCTCTTGAAAAGCTGAAAGGAGGAGAAATACAACTGCTTCTCTTCTGAACAGAGTAATTCTAAAACATGGTCTTTAAATTTACTCTGTCTTCCCTTCAATACACTGAATAACAAGCTCTTCAGCTCCGTCTTAGAGTTCTCATATTAACTAGTTAAAATTGTCAGAAGTAATGACAGACACCAATTTTGCTAAGGCATCAGAAGCTACAGTCAAAGATAACTTTTAAGTCAGTATTAATTTTGCATTTAGAGAGAAAAATTATAACAAAACCAAACAAAAATGGCATCTCTTATTAATGGTTGTAGTTTCTGCAGCAAAGGCAAATTAAAATGCAACTCACCACCACCATTTGCCAGGTTATATTATAAAAGTACATTAAAATTCCCCCCAGTTAATCTAAAATCTTAAAAGCAACACAGATTTTGAGCCACATAAAGCACTTCCATTACAAATTTTGTTTTGAAGCAAGACATTCCTGGAATATTTGATTCTCAAAGGTTACAGAAAGTTACAGCTAAATAAAAAAACCCCACAACAAAACAGTTACCTTAACTAAATGAGGTCTCACTAGGGTAACAACCGACGTATATGTCTCTACTACAGGAGGGAATCCGATTTCTAACTGTGCTTTGCAGTATCCAGAGCGCTTTGTTAATACATCTGATTTTTTACACCAAGGAACAAATAGTTTGTAATTCTCCACAACAGCCACAACTTCATACATTTCCTGCATAGAATACCTGGAAACAGAAATATTAACATTACAGTTACAAGGTAGATTAACCTCAAATTCAGTATTAAAAAGTTTCAAAGGTGGTAGTAAGTGACACAGGCAGCTTGAAAAGTGAACATAGAATCACCTGCAAACACTACACCTGTTTCTGGAAATTAAAAATGCACCTTTGCTAATTAAGAGGGAAAAAAGTAATAAACTGGTACAAGTCTTTGCTTTAAGAAGCAAAACGCCACAGAACACCCAGCAGTAAAGTTAGTAAACAGTGAACCTGGTGTCTGCTAGTTTCTGTATTATCAGGTAAATATGCATATGTTTCAAATGGGAAAAATACTTTCCCCAGCACAGCTGGTCTTCATTTAGGTCAATCTTAGACATTCCACATAAAGAATCCACACTTCATGGCTACAAAGAAAAGGTATATCAGAACTGAAGTACTATATTTCATAAGGTTTAAATAGAGGAACACTGCTTTCCTTATTTTAGACCAAATAAAAAAAGCTTAATTAAAAAGAAAAATACATGCAATGGAAAAACCTCACAGAATGGCTGAGGTTGGAAAGGAGCTCTGGATATCGTCTTGTCCAGCTGCCCTGGCTCAAGTAGGATATTGAAATCACATGAAAGAATATGGTGGCAACATTTTAGTTGATTCTACTGTAATGTGGCAAAGTATTACATAGTTATGGTTTTTAGTTTTCAATTCTGACTCAGAAAATAATCGAAGCACATGCTTAACTCCACCTGCATTTAAAATGAAGCATATATTCAACAGTACTCAATAGTAAGTACTGGACAAAGGTTCATTTTAAGTGAATATGGGAAATCTGTTGCAGTTCAACAACTATCACATAAATGAATGTTAAGCATAGTAAAAACATGCTTTTAAGCAAATAGTTCATACTATTGTGGATCAAAGACTGGGGGCAGATCCCATTCTCATTAAATGAGCTGGAATTTTCCCACTAGCTTTAAGGTAAACAGGATTTCAAAGTCTTTTTCTATGTGCCTAAGTTTCTTCATCACACAACTAACTAATTTCCTGCTTTCAAATAAAAGAAAATTTCGAGGAGTGAGAAGTATAACATAATGTAAGTGCAAACACTGGCATGGATTTGGGACAGAAGGGAACAGAGTTTTCACACTTGGTGATTTGTTCCCATTTCACCAGATTAAATCAATAGTATACTCTTCCCCTTTCAAGGTTGTTTTCATTTTGTCATGGAATAGAAGGATTATTTCTGCAGTTTATTTCTGTGAGGCAAGGGGTTTGAGTTCATGGGGTTTTTTATACTCAGTTTCAGACTGGAAAAGCCTGATTTCTATAAATTCTAAAAGTCAAAACTCCTTTATAGTCTACAGTTTGGCAGAGTCACTGGCGCACATGTCTTCAGGGATGCTCAGTCTTTAACTTCTAGCATTTTGGATTAACCACAGCAAACACAAAATCAATAAGCACATGAAGTCTCTTTCCACGCTTCTATACAAACCCGATAATTCTTCTTTCTGAATATTCTTTTCTTTTGTTTACTAGAGGTGCAGCAATGTTGAAGAAGGTTCTTGAAAAGGCATGGTTCCTTACAGGCAGTCGCGAAGGAGAAATTCTGGTCATCAGAATACCACAAGAAGCCAAGTGCCTGAAACAGTAAAAATGTTCTTAGATGCATTTAATGTCAGCAAAATAAATAACAATACATTCAGGTGATACAATCTGTTGTTTAAGGTTGCAGAAAATGTCAGATTCAGATGGAAAAGCAAAAATAAATGCTTGTAGTAGTACATGGATCATTAAAAACACAAGGAGGACTTTTTTTTCCTTAGGAGAAACTAAAAATAGACCCCAGTCACGAGGAAAGTAGTGGCAGAGTAAAATACAAAGGCCCTCATTAAACATTGGCAGCCTGAGTTCATGTACAAGCCTCATAGGCACTTAGCTTGCAGAACAGGCTTCCTTAATAGCAAAAGCAACACACAGTCTGCAATACTTTACCCTTTTGGAATATGCAAAGAGGAGGTTACACCTGGAGATAGGAAGTTGAACTCCGCTACAATCCCTCTGCTGCCATCCTTCTCTTAGAAGGACAATCTCATTCTGAAAGTCCTTTCAGAAAGTGCATTGTTTACTTAGCTTTCTACATTTCTTTCATAGTATATCATGCAAAAAGACAGTGTAAGTAAAATGTAACAAATTACCTTTAAAAATGCTAGTAATTCTGAGATTGTACCTCTGTGTTCTTTGTGAACATCTACACTAAAATCTTACAAATATCCACTGTGATTAATAGGTCTATTTTGCTAAATTACTGATTTTGCCTAGATCAAGTCAGTTAAAACACAAAATGCTACCTCAAAGGCTCTGATTTTTGGCACAAGGAAGCTAAAAATGCCACTACTTGTTGTCAGTGATTCTACAAACATAAGCTAAAGAGCAACCTAAGTCTTTTTCTGTCCTTTCTCTAATTAAACAATCAAGGACCATACTTCTGAATTCACATAGTAAAAATGGAACCAACCTTTCCCACTTAGCATTACACTTGTCTGGTTGTTTCGGTAGGTTTTTTTAAACACAGTGAACAGATAGGTGTATTTTTTATTAATCACCAAAGTAATCTAGTGAGTTACAGTTGCCAATTTTAAGCAATTAAAATGATTATTCTGTTGATTAAAAATCCATGTAACTATGAATTCTAAAGAAACACAGTAATAATCTGGGCCTGACCACATTGGTTTATAAGGTCACTGTATTAGGAGACAGACAAATAATAAATTGGTATTGAGTTCAGAGGAAAATAATCATCAGCGGATTAGAAACAATCTGTGCAGACCTTTTACAAATAAGGAGCTGTGATACAGAGAGATGTTTGACAAGTGAAAACTTATAATGGGACAGAAGTATGGTATCAAAAAGATTAAGTCATAGGTTGACTTTAAAAGTCTAGACAACAAACTCTGCAAATGTTTGTAGCTGTATCTCAAGGGACACAGAGGACATAGTTTGGTTCTTTTCCACACAAATGGGACAAGACGGTTAAGGAACAGCACTGCTTTCATAGAAATGCTGGAGGGTGCCAGTAACATTGTAGCTGCCCCAACCAGGTTCATAGAAAGTGTTCAAATGTTTAGACCAGACTTCAGTCTGGAGAGATAATTTAAATTATTTTCTCCATCCAGGACTAAATACAGTACACAGTCCAAATTAGCTGCCAGGTTTCTATTATTGGTTTGTTTTTACTGTAATGCTGTGCCAGTATATTTTTCATGCAGTTTTCCTAGAGCTGTTTCCGTTACAAGGCTGAAAAACAATTATCTACACGTAATCTTTCAGCTGCTGTAACACGATGTCCCTTTCACAATTACGTTGTCTTTCAAGGAAGGCAAGGTTAAGAGAGGCTATAATGCTAACAAACATGGGGAGGCTTTATCTCTCTTATGATTTTATCTGAAGAAAAACAGATGCTGTGACAGCATGCTGGGCTTGTTTCCAGTTCAGGAAAGCCACCTCTTTTTCAAGAAATCACAAAAGCGTGGATTCCAATGGACTGTCACACGTTTTTGTGAACCTGATCAAGGCCACAGAAGAAAAGCCAAGCCCTTACTAGCATTCAGACACAAGGACCACCTCCATATTATCCTCCAGCAGTGACCCAACCATATTCTGCTCACACTGCTCTTACTGGCATTGTTCAATTCCTGCCACTCACTGCTTTCTCTGTAAACATTTGAGCACTGACCACAGTCTCACCTGACTTCCATGGCCTGAAAGGAAACATTTACTGGTCTATGGTATATGTATGTAAATGATCTGTATTCAGTGATCATTTTTAATAGCCACAAATTTTGTTAAGCCTAAAGATTAACTTCTTTTTGTACAAAGGGATCTTGAGCTCCTGACTATAAAGACTGAAATTAGCTGTAAGAGAAAACAGGGCAATTGTGTTTACTGTTATCACAACTGTTAGTTCCATCAGGTTAGTGGTCCCAGATGGCCATTTTATGGTCTGTGAGACATGAGTTGATTCAAGTTTTCTGTTGACAGCTGCTCCCATCCCCCCAAAAATGAGTGTCGCCAACAAGTGTCATCTCAGTCTGAATGAGCCTAATTTACCACCTGAGCTCTTGAAGTCTGCTACTCAGGACTTTAAGAGGTCTACTGAGTTGACAACAGGTACAGAATGTGAAAGCCTCCCCAGCTTCAAAGCTACAAGTCATATAGTGCTGGTTTGGATTCAGCTTGTACTTGCTTTAAACCAGCTGCAAGTTGGTCCTACCTTACACAAGAAACATTTTCAAACTTAGTTTGCAACCAGTTACTTAATGAGCTTCCCTGTACCCAACATCCCAGTAAATGATTTTCCCTCAAGACTCTAGTAAATTACTTTTAAAAACAGCAATTGTGTTTACCACGATAGAACCATTTTAATACTGCAAACACATCCTAAAGGATGAAACCACCAAGGATAATCGGTGAGAAATGGTGGTCTAAGTAAGTTGTCATTTTACCACTGCAGAATAATAATTATGGCAAATGCTTGAAATTTGACATCATGAACCAGCCTCTGTTCCACTTTTTCACTTGTTTATGAGGATGACAGTAGGACTTCGAATTTAACAAAGAAACACAGTGGCACTGCCATAACATTAGAACCTTTTTTTCTTCTAAGGTTTTAAAATAGCACCCTCTCTTGTCTGCTTGTTCTTTTTCTCTTAGCTACAAGATCAACCCTTCCCCCAAAGCGTATTTGTTTCTCAGGTAGTTCCAGCCAGCCCTACATGTGATCAGGGGATAAGGAACTTGTTGCATTATCTGAAGGGGAAAACATCCGGGCGCTTTACTCAGTTTTTCATCTCCGTTACGGATTGCTCAAAGTTATGCAACCGGCTCGCGGAAAAAAGAGGCAACTTCACCATCTGGTAATCGCCTGTGCTTCCATCGGCACTGGCCGCATTGAAAGGAGCCAACAGGTACCGCAGCTGAGGGCAGCCCCTCAGCCTTCCCCGCGGAACGCGGCCCCGGGGCTACTTTCCCCTTTCCCAAAGCCACCAGCGTCCCTCCTGCCCCGCTCCCTGGGCGGGACGAGCCGGCCAGGGGCTCGCCCGGGACCTGTCGCTGTGGAGCGGGCTGAGGGGCGCGCGCCTCAGGCGGCCTCGCCCCGGGCTCGGCCCTGCCCGCGGCTCCCCGGGGCTACGGCGGGTCACCCGGCGGGCGGAGGGGACCGGCGCGGCGGCGGTGAGAGGAGCGAAGGTGGGACCCCAGCTGTCATCCCCGCAGATCACTGCGCCTCGCCCCGCGTACCTGACAGCGGCCGGGCGCGGTGGCGGCGGGGCGGCAGCGAGCCCTCCTGCCAGCGCCCTGCCGAGCGACCGGCCGCTCCGCGCCATCTCGGGCTCCGCTCCTCGCCGGCTGCCCCGCCCGCCGGCCGCGCGCTGCCTAACGGCTTCCAGCGCGGAGCCGCGCCCCCGCCGCGCAGGCCCAACCACCTATGGCCGCTGAGGGGCCGTCCGGGCACGGCGGGGGCGGTGCGCGCTCGGTCACGAGACTGCTCCCTCAGTACCGGGGAGGGGGGAAGGGGGAGAATCCCCGCTCCTGATTGGCCCGGCGGCGCGCGAGCCCCGCGCACGGCTATAAATGGGCTTGTGCGAGCAGCCCCCAGTCCCCCCAGGCTGGCCCCGCACTGCGCGTGACTGGGGAGGGGCGGGGGCAGCGCCGGCTGAGGGACGGTCCCGGCCGCTTTGGGCCGTGCTGGGGCCCCCACCCCCGCAGGAAGAGCTGCGGGCAGCGGGGAACAGGTACCGGAACAGCCGGTAAGAGCCCTCGGCGATGCAAGTGGCTCAGAAAGGCCCCTTGGCACCCACCCACCAACCAGCCGTGCGGGGGGGTGACATGGCCCTTGAGAGGCTCACGTCAGCTTCCCTCAGCGGCGGGCTGCGTCCGCCGGTGTGCAGCGCTGTGATGCTTAGACAGCTCCTGCTCGGTGTGTCTGGGATTACCAACGTCATTAAAACTTACCGCTGCCTCTACACACCCGGTTACAGTCGCACAGAATTGTTTAACTATAAACAGACGTGAAAAAGTCGCGTTGTTACTTATGCTTTCTCACAATTTGCTGTTCAAATACAGACTTCCTTAACAAAAGTATGTTTTACAACTGCCCTGCAATCGAAGAATCACTGTTAAGATACTGTCTAATCGCACATTTTGGAATATATGCAATCATGTGTTACACATAAATTGTTTAAAAGTGAGTCTACAAAACCTATTTCCATAAAACAGTATTTTTTTTAAATTCAATGCTTGGTGGACTATTCAGCTCTTGACTGGGGACCTTGAACTGAGGCATAGTACTTGAACTCAACCTTGAACGGAGGCCTAATATTTGCATTTCATAGTGTTTACTCATCTTTGATTTGCATATGGATGCTGATAAGGTTGCTAGTTACAAGATCTGCAAATTATGCAGCTAGGAATTAAGGGCACATGAACTATTTCACATTTAAGTGGATTAATCAGGAGCTACAATGTAAAATCTAGAGAATTTTCATGTATTTCACATAGCACCACTGCACTGTGTGTTTCTGTCATAGCAATAATGAAAATATTTGTCTGTAAGCCTGTTGTGAAAAGGATTAGACTTGTTAAACTTTCATAAGATTTTGGTGAGCCAGAAAATCCAAAAAAACATTGAAACTTCAGTGTGTACTCACAGCCAATTTTGAAATCCAGCTGCTCTATTCACATCCTGTCCCACTCCCAGTGCAATACAGGCTGTATTTATTTTAACTGCTCAGGAAGAAAGCCATCAGCTCCAGACACCGGCCTCAGCTTCTCTCTGCTGGAGGAAAGCTGTGGTGTTTTCTGCTTCTCCAAGGGGCTGGTGCAGTCCTTACCCATCGCCCTCCTGCTGCCAGCTCTGGGGTGCTGTGCCAGTTGTGACATAGGCCTCCTGCGGGCCTGAAGCCCGGCTCCTCTTTAGCTAACATATAGGAAAGGATCCTCAGGCTCCCCCAGGAAGCACATTACCTTAGGAGCACAGATTACTGCCACACTCCATCTTGCATTTATGTTTGTCAGGCTGTCCTTACCAGCAGTGACAGGGAAAGTGCGGATGGTTTGTGCTCAAGTTATAGACTACAAACCACAGAGGAGCTCTCATTTACACACCTTCAAAAAGTTCATCACCAGAAGTGTGGGGTTTTTTAATTCATTTTGGCTTTTCTGTGAGGAGGAGGATCCTTTCTATGTTACTACTTAACATCAGAAACAAAAAAGGGACTAGAAGAGATTTTATTTTGTGCTATTTTTTTCTTGCTCCCATTGTGTGAGAAGCTTTAAGTTTCTATGGAGCTGAAACATAGATGTTGTTGTGAAATATTTTCTCTAAGAATTTGTTCCCTTTAATAGACACATAAATGTCAATAAACTGATCCCAGCACATGAAGCCAAGCACAGACCTGGGGTAAATCAAAGGACTGGGACTTTAGATCAGGTTTATGGCTTTTTGCTTAATGTCAGCTCGTTGTGCTGGGTGTGGGGAAAAAAAATGAGTACCAATAAGAAGTTCTTTCTGGGAGAATCAGCAGGAGGGTGAGGTTAGAAGCATGACTGCTTTGAGTGAACCAGTGCCAGAAACTTCTAGGTGAATCAAGGACAGGCAGAGTAGTTGGATACTTCTTGCTGCAGCAGTGCCAGCAAGTGATTGCTTAATCTATCATGAAATTGGACCTGAACCTGTTACGTAAAGCAGGACTTCACAAGTCTAACTTGGGTATGCTTCCAGATCTACAAAGCTTATGGGCTCTTAAATCCAAGCTGTTTTCAACCCATAGAGGAATGTCTGTGAAGTGTATGTACATGTTTATGAGGGGAAAAGGGATGGGAACTTGGGTAGGCAAAATAGGACTGGTACATTACTACCCTGTCAGTATTCTGTGACAGAGAGATTGTTCAGGAGGCAAAAGTACATATTCAGGGCTTTGACAGGCAGACACAAAGAAGCTAGGGCTGCATACAGAATTTGGCACTGGGGGGCAGTGGGAGAGATATAAGCAGAAAGCAGTTTTCTCATTGCTCATCACAGTGCAATTCCTGTTTGCTCTCATAGCACAGAACTCACTTTCATGTCGGAAATGGAATATCTAAAACTACTATTTTGAAGTGTCCTCTGGGGCTGCAACCCCTGAGCTCAGTTCAGTTTAATAACTGAGGAAATGTAATATTGCAACTAATATTCTGCCTACCATAAGTTGGAAGTCAGGCTGAAGAAACAAGAGAAAGTTACTGCAAACTGATCTTCATCATGAACCCGAGCATGTGACATTTACTTAAAATAGTTACATGCATTAAATTCTTGCAGTAGGGAATTACTGTGTGCCTCAACCTTACCCTCACATGTCAGATGAGCAGGCAGATGGATAGATCAGTTGAGCAATCAAGCATTCATATTCACACAAATGCACAACCTTGGCTTTATTTTCTTTAAAACAGTCCTCAAAAAGCCATAATGCGAACTACCAACTTCTATAAAGGGAATGATGAGTGAGTAGTGAATATGTGTTTTGCTATCACGCATTTATCACCCTTTTTGCAAATCATTTACACATTTTACCTCATCAGAAGTTCTGAAGTTGGCTCAGTTTAGCTTGTTGCAAAGGCTTCTGAGGAGATCAGAGACAACAGTTTCTGATGATGAATAAAACAAACTGCATGATAGTAAATAAACTATATAAGATTACATATTACACTGTGTTATGAAATATCATTAATGTGCTGTATGATCAAGCAGTCATGGACTGTGAACTTAAGTTGTGTGCCCAGCCTTGGTGTTTTACTTAGGTATGTGCTTACTACTACTAAAGATTGAGGAAGTAAAAAAAACCAGTTTATTCACAATACTTGACTATAACAGAGCTTTTCCAGGGTTTTGCATGTGGACAGAATCAATCCCATTCAGTTATGATGTATACTGTAGTCAGTGATGTTGAAATATGTATATATTACATCAACAGAAGTGGGAAAAAAAGTTCATAATTTCCAGGTGAAATGCAGAAGCTGCATAAGGACAGTTACTGCAGAAGAGCTAAATAATTTCTGTTTACATTCTCACCTAGCTCATATTCCATAAACCTCTCATCATTCCTCATACTCTCTTCTAGGCTATGTCAAATTTGTCCATGTCTTTGTTGAAGAGTCCCAAAATTAACCCCATCATCCTGTACTCCATCAGTGCTTCTGACTGTGCCAAGTAAAGTGAAATGATTGTCTTCCAGGTTTTATAGGCAATGCCGCTTTCAATGGCCTAGAATTAGATTTACTTACTCTGTGGCAGCATGTTGCTGCTAATAGACATTTAGTTTTGATTTGCTGTCCACATGTGATCACTTTCCGATTTTTAGCTACTTTCAACTCATATACTTGATTTCAAATTCCAAAACATAGTACTTTGTCTGTCATTAAAGTTCACCTTGATCTTAGATTGTTTCTTATATGGATCAATATAAGATGATTCTGAATTCCTTCTTCCACCTGCCAGTGGTTTTAGCCAGTTTGGTGTAATCTGCCAATTTTAGAAACCTAGCTTTCATTCTCTCTTTCAAGCCCTTACTAAAATACTGAATAGACTTGATTGCCTGAAGTGTTAACATCTAGTTCTGCCCACATCTTGTGGCAAGTATACATATATATGCTTTATTCTTATATCTCTAGCAATTCATCTGTTGGTGTGGGTCAGTCTGGTAAAATGAAACAAAGGTCAAGCAATTTGGCAAACATAGCAAAGCACCCCATTCCAGTGGGACTGACTATTGGGAAGAGACTGGTATCTGCAGAAGCAAGTTACCAGAAAACAGTGAATATGTTTGGTGTCTCAAGTGTGAAGAAGACTGCTTGTAGCCACATACTGGAAAAATACTACTGATTGTCTTCTCCAGCTTGAAGATAACAGAGGAGCACTGAAGTGCTTCGTACCTTCATACACACAATAGCTTCTCGCGTGAAGGCCGCTAGAAAACATTGTCCCTCAACGAATGTCCTGAAAAGCACGGAGGGAGGGAACCTCGAGAGTTACGCAGCTAAACCCTGGTAGTGTGGAAAGATGCACATCTGCACAGGGACAATGCTGCCTGCATCTCACCCAGATCACCTCCCCGGCACCGCAAACGGCTCAGCCCCATTCCGAGCCTTGTCCCGCTCTGTGACATGAGGCGGCCGCTCTTCCTGAGGCCAGCGCCGGGAGCAGAGCCAGCCGCCCCTTTCCGGCCGGCAGCCGAGGATGCGCCATCACCCTCCCCACTGTCAACCGTGCATCAGGCTGTAGAGACGCTTCTCAGCTTACCCTACCCAGCCCCTAGGGCATCACCTTGCCCATGACAACCCGGTACCAGCCGCCCCAGCGCCCGCCTCCGCTCCGCTCAGCCGCGCTGTCACTCGCTGCCCGAGTCGTCCATCAGGCGGTGGGCGGAGCTTGGAGCCCTGCCCGGGCGGCAGCCCTGTTGACAGAGTGGGGTCGGCTTGCCGCGCCACTGCGCTTGCGTATGGCGGTGGCGCCCAGCTGCACGCGGCGCGGCTCTGATCTGCGTTTGCGCACTAGGCGCTCGGCCTTCCCCCTTGTAGCGGAAGTGGTGGGGCCGCGCCAGTTCCGGCTCGGCGTTGTTCGCTGTGGACAAAATGGCGAAGATCGCCAAGACCCACGAAGGTAAAGAGCCTGAAAATCACCCGCAGCGGCGCGCCTCGCGGTTGTGCTTTCGGCTGTGGTCTTTTGATTGTGTTTCTCCGCAGTTCTATGCGCCACCAGGCTCGGCTCCTCGGGCAGGACCGGGTGTGCTCTTCCAGCGGCGGTCGGGCAGGGCCTGTTTGTAATGGCGTCTGCGCCTGTGTCAGCGCCATGCCCAAGCTGCTGCCTGGCGCTCGGGGCTGAGGGGGTGGGGCTGCGGGGCCCGGCGGGGGGAGCCTGATTCAAGGGGGGCTCTCGCTGTGCATGCGTGGGGGGCTGTGGCGGTGCTGCCAGGCTCCCAAGGGAGAGCTGTGAGCGCGACAGTGTCCGCTAGCTCCGCGGGGCTGACGGGTTCTACCGGCACGGAGCGAGCCAGAGCAGCGCTTCCAGTCGAGACCGCCTGCGGGACGCTCTTCGCCTCCCCTCGGGCTGCTGCGCCGTGCGCGCTTCCCCGCGGCCCCGACCCCGGCCCATTCCAGGCGCTCACGTCGCACCTTCGGTAGGCGCTTGGAAAAGTCTCGCATGGTAAATGTCAATAACACACATCTGTTCTCTTGACCGAGACCTTTAGCCTGCCTCTGCAGTAAACAGGAGGCAGGGAAGGGTGAGCCGGTGTGACCCGCTGAACGCCGGCATAACCCGAGCTATTACGGGATGCTTGAGAAAATGGCCCTAAGGGGGAAAAACTAGCGTGATGTCTTAAGCACTTCAGCTGCCAGTTTAGCATGCAGGCTTTTGCCGGCTGGGGCTTTACGTAGGAGAACTGTGTCTGAGCAGTTTAGTGAGTGAGGGCTTTCATAGGCAGTGTATTATTCTCGGAGGTGCTATGTGGCCGCGTTCGCTACTGCTTCCAGCTCCTCGGTGTGAATCAAAGCTTTCTTGGGCAGCGTCTGTGCCTTGCTCTGCTCTTAAATTTTTTCAGGCAAGGGAGTATAATTTTCAGAATCCTACTGCGTCTGTGTTTTTCTTTTGGGTTTTTAGTCCTATTTTTGTGTATAATAGGTGAGCCACTGTACCTTTTGTTAATTTGCGTCCATAATTCACTAATCAAAACCTACCCTGGACTGTGGTTGTATACTGTGAGGTAGGCAGAGCACCCGGGTATGCATTGCTTTTGGGGGAGGGTGGTAAGTTTTGCAATGCAAAAACTTTCAAATGGAGCAGTATCATCTCCCATTGACATGAGGTTAATGTAGTCTTCAGCACTGCAGACATAATTTGGGTTTATGGATGAGAAAAGGGTTAAACGGTTGTCCTCGCTTTTTTAATTTAAATTTAATTTTAATTTTAGTTTTTACTATTCTCGAACTTTTTTAGAATTACGGAAATTGTCTTTTGTTTATATGCTGTGACATAAGGCTTGTGTGAGCTAGTACTACCCATCACAGTGCTGTCATTACCTAAAGAGCTTTTAATAACAGAACACAGTTGTTGGGAGTTTGTTGTTTTAACTGAAATTTGCTATTTATTGAAGCAGATAGTGGTGCTCTAACTTTAATGAAAATATTGGCACACTTCCAGTTGCATATGTTTTTATCAGTGTTGTATCAGAGCAGGGTTTAAGGTGGTGGTGTAGGTAGTTGAATAAATAATTTTGTATAACTGGATATGATCATGTAATGCTCTTGTCTTTCCCAACATGGAGGTATTATCTGGACTGCCTGATGGTTTTTCTTCTGAGTTCTGTCTTTCTTTTTTGTGTCTGGCTAGCTCTCCAAAATGAGTTGTTTGTTACTAAATTGTCTTAGATTTTTCACATCTTTGCACTGTTTGCTAAATACCTATTGATGTCTCATAGACACAACTTGAAAGAAGTCTCAGAGTGGTTTAGTTACATAGTTTAAGGGAGAAATCTTTGTTTTAAGCTGCAAGTAAAGTTTAGAATGGCAATTTATAAGGCCTCAATAAATGCTTGAGTTTTGAATGCTATCAAAGGTAGGTTTTAATTGCAACCTTTTTTTTTACTGCTTAAAAAAGACCAAAGAGATCTCCATTTATGATGGAGACCTAACGTTTATGAGAGTGCTAAGTAACTAGAAATGAAGCTGCACAGGGCAAGCTAAATGTGCAAAAGTATGATAAGGCATGAAAACATAGAACTATTTACAGTGTAAAGTACTGCTGCAGTACAGGGTCTGCTGAATAATGTCTTAACACTCCAGAGGCTGCAAGTAAAGCTACATGTATGGTAATGGAGTATATATTTCTAAAGACTGTTGTAATCTGTCTTTGAGCTAGATTTTCAGTTACTTTAAATATGGTAACTGTAATATTGTTCAACATTTGTGGTATATTTCAAATTAACTGTGCATGCTAAAGTTACCTTTCTTGAAATACCAAAATGTATTACGATAAAACACAGAAAAGGGAATAAGCAGATGGATATTATCCCCTCGTGTCTTAAAAAATCTCACTCCCCTTAATGTTTGTCTTTAAACTTTCTGCTTATGTCCTTGTTGACTAAATCAAAGTAAGTCAAAGGAGTACTTTGCTTTACACAGTGTATTTTTAAGCTTTGTGATTACTCATCCTTAATTTGGTTTGTATTTAAGTGCTTTGTTAAATAGGGTGTGAACTTTTTCAAGAGAGTACCAGTTATATCAAGGAAGGTAAACGCATCTTTAATGCCCTTGTGGTCTTTTATGGCTAAATATCTGTTGTTTTTCTAAACTGCCAGTCAGTTAACCTGGTTAAAGGGCTTTGTGGTACACCAGATGGGTGTTCTCCTCAGAGTGCTTCCTTTAAACTATCACTTAATGACTGTGTTGAAAACTTTGGTGGCTGTAAGTGGGGATTTATTAACCTTATAGACCCTCTGCAGACTTTCTTTTATGGTATAGATAACCTAGCAGGTCTTGGTGTCAGAAAATGAGAATGCTCCGTAGTCTGCGAACCAGCTATATAGTCATTGAAATTTAAAGAAGACCAATAATACATGATATCTGTACCCTTTAGAGTAAATACAGCTGTTTAAAAAATGAAATAACAAGACCTTAGTATGTAAAGTGTTGGTAAGAGCTATTAATAGGAAAAAAATTTTGTATTAACACTCTTGCTGCAGAAATTCCACAGTTGTTTTGATAGACTGTTGATGGTGGTAGTGGTGGGAGCACATGCACAAGCAATTTCCATGGCCCACCCTGCATGGCAGGTTGCTTCATGGTGCTTGATTTAGCAGAGCTACATGGTTAGATTTGTTCAGCAGACAGATGATGGTGATCTTGCATTGTAGGCAAGATCTGTAGGCTTTTTTGGGGGTGGAAGTTGGTGATAGCTATGGATGTGCAATCAGGACATAATATGCCACTAAAGAGGCAGTGTGTTGTTCTGGTAGCTGCTTTTTAGAAAGAAACAATGTCATTGTGCTCTAAAATCACTACTGTGATAGCAATATTGTCCTTGGTAGCAACTGAAGCTTCGAGTATTCCCTTTCACCCCAGTGCTGCATTGCACCAGGCTGCAGAAGGAATCAGGAACTTGATCTGCTCTTTGGAAGAAACAGAAATAAGTAAAATACTTTAAGGTATTTAATTTTCATGAAGTCATCCTGTGGTGTGCTTCTGGAACTGATACAACTCAAATACTTTTCTCACAGGTCTTTTTTTGTGAGAACTGGTAAACAGGATACAAACTGGTATGCCTCTGAAGATCATCAGAGACTCGTGTGGGTAGGACAGGGATCCCGAATTCAGCAGTAGTTTCTCTCTGCTGCTTCTCCAGAAAGTAACTAACATGTTGGGAAAGAGTGTGTCTCAAGTTTTGGACTCACTGGAATCTCTTGGGTTGTGCAGGATTTTAAGGGAAGCTGAATGTCCCTGGGGGCAGGATTTAGCAGGTGATAATGGCCAGCTGTATAAGGCTTTTGTTAGGTTTCAGTTTCTCAGGAATTCAAGGGCAGATACCATGAGTTTCTGTAATGCTGAGGTGACTGTCCAAGTTACCCTGTTCTAGATACTTGTAAAATCTTGATGGGAGCCATTTACTGGCTGGAGCAAATTCTTCTTATCATCTACTATGATGTATCTTCTGTGCATGGGACTGTTGCCGAGTTTAGAAACACAGAATCATAGAATGGTTTGGGTTGGAAGGGATCTTGAAGATCATCCAGTTCCAACCTCCCTGCCATGGGCAGGGTCACCTTCCACTAGACCATGCTGCTCAAAGCCCCATCCAGCCTGGCCTTGAACACTGCCAGGGATGGGGTGGCCACAGTTTCTCTGGGCACCCTGTGCCAGTGTCTCACCACCCTCACAAGGAAGAATTTCTTCCTCATATTTAATCTAAATCTACCTTATTTCAGTTTAAAGCCATTCCCCCTTGTCTTATCACACATGCCCCTGTAAAAGGTTCCTTTGCCATTTTTTTCTTTCTTTCCCTACTAGACAACTGCAGGAATTGCACATTTGCTGTCAGGTTTTCTGTACTTAGAGTGAACTTGGTGTTTTTAATTGCCAGTCCTGCAGGCTGGACACGAACACTTAATCTGTTATTCTTACTCATAGCTATGTAGCAAAGATTTGTCAGGCAAAACTACTGCTCAGTTACCTTAATAGAAAAAATGCCTTTCTGCAGGAGGTATAATATGGCTTACAGTGGTGGTGTTATTGTTGTTATTATTTAATTATTGTGTTCATTTAAGAGAAGAACCCAGCCTTGACTTTAAGTCTTGAGGTTTACAGGGCTGACAGTTTAAACTTTTAACCTAAGCAGTTCTGATTTGCATTCCTGCAAGCATCTAAAACCAAAACACAGCCCCACAGTTGAGCAACCTAAACCTCTTTCCCCCAGACCCCCCCACCCCCATTTTTTTTTAAGTATCCTGATCTTTCTGACAGATTTGTTAGCCTATGTTGTGGTACGTCGTGTTTTGCAAGATACCTTGCTGGGAAACCAGTGTGAAATGTATTCATTTTACAAAACGAGAAATAAGCAGCAGTAGTAAAAATACAGTGAATAATCAAGAGTTAAGATTATTTGTAACTAGAGTTTCCTGTAGCTTTTGTATATTGGCAAATACCAGGTTAATGTAGCAGCAATACCCCTTCAGATGGGAAGAGTGAATTACCGAATCAATGAGGTTGGAAGGGAATTTTGAGCTTCCGTATAATCCCACCCTCCTCACGCATGACCCTTGGTATTCCTTCAGCCATGAAATGCAATTCTTAGGTATTTTTTTTCCCCATGAAAAGAATTGTTTGATCTCCTGAAATTCATATTATGTGGATAATTGTCTTTACATGTCTATTGAATCAAATAGAATTCAGATGGAAACAGTAATATTTATAAAGTTATTGCCAATTCATGCTTAGGTCTTTTGAACAGCTTTGTTTAAGTCAGCAAAACAGGTTTGTGAATCTGTTGAAAGGCTTTTATAAGGACAGAATTGCATTTGTTGAGGAAGTGTTGTGTTAGTATAGTGTTGAGAAATATTAAATGCCCAATTCCTGTCGGTGTTCAAGGCCAGGTTGGACAGAGACTTAGGCAACATGGTCTAGTGTGAGGGGTCCCTCAGAGGGGCTAGAACTAGAAGATCTTAATGGCCTTTCCAACCCTAACTATTCTATGATCCTGTGATTACTATGGTGTAAATTACCTTCTCTGCTATCTCTGTTGGAAGATGAGATATATTAACAGTGGGTTCGAACGGTTTGCCTTAGGCCATACAATTGAAGTACTCTGTGCTAGATAATATTATAATTTAAGGAAAAGCTGTTTATAAGATTTCATAGTTTTATATGTCAAACTTGTTTGTTTATTTAGAGATAATATTTAAAATTGGATAAAAAACTCGGTTTGCTGTGCCTGGTAACGTATTGAGTTTTGTATACATGTAAGTATAAAAAGACTTCTTAATTCTTCTTTTTTTCTGCTTTTATGCTAGATATTGAAGCACAGATTCGAGAGATTCAAGGAAAAAAGCCTGCTCTTGATGAAGCACAAGGAGTAGGCCTTGATTCCACAGGATATTATGACCAAGAAATTTATGGTGGCAGTGACAGCAGGTTTGCTGGATACGTCACTTCTATTGCAGCAACTGAATTGGAAGATGTAAGTGATCTTATTTATTATTTTGGTTAGGACTTTTTTTAAAGTATTTTGGAGTTAATTTTGAGTAATTTTTAATGACAGTTGCTGAAGTCAAAGTCATACTGGACCAGATATTTCTTACAAGTTAAGTGTGGCTTTTACTTCATGAATTGTGCTTTGAAAGTCATATAGGCCCAAGGAGAAGGGAAAAAGTGGTGGCCCGGTGGTTAATCAGAGTTAGCCTTGGCTGGAATAATTAACTTTGTTCTGTTGTTGCTGCCAAGATGAAAAATGATGGGGGGGGGTAATATCTGATACTACTTGTGCCAGCAAGCTTAAGTGACCCTGTTAAGGTTTGTATTGCTACTTCATTTCAAATTTCAGAGCAGTTTTTTAGAATTGGCTCTTTCACCCTATTGTGTTCTCAGTGTATATCCTGCTTGTAAGATTACTTTATGTTAATTTCTAATGTTAAATGTTTGGCAACATTTTCATTTGCAGGAGCAGATACTACAGTTGTAACCATAAATACATCAGCACCTGCATGTTTCACTGAGTGAATTAAATTTTTCAAAAGAAGATTGTTATATCCAGTTTAGTACTAGCTGATGTATTTATTTAGTGATGTACTTACTTAGTTTCTTACTGTGTGTCAGTAAAAAAATTAACTCTATCCCAGCTGAAACCAAGATGGTCATCTTTAGGATTCTAAGAATTTGTTAAACTTCCAATTACAGGCTCTCACTGAAATAATTTCATGGGTTAAAGAGCAGGTTTTCTTGCTGAAAATTATTGCACAGAAGCTGGCTACTAAAAAGAGAACACAGCAAAAGCATCTTGCACATTCTGAGTTCTTGTTATTGCCATTGTGATTGAGAAGGTATAACTAAACTAACACAAATGTAATTGTGAATTTTTCACTGTTTCTGAATATTTTTAATGGTTTTAATCACTCAAGGTTTGTTCTATATCTAGCTGGGTTTCAAGAAAAATGGATTTGAATTTCTCTGCACCAGTTTTTGCATGCAACCTAGGGAAGTATATAAAAAGTTTGAATATGAAATGCGGACTTCTTGTACAACTAATGTAGACAGCATACTTGATTAAATGTAGAATATTGCAGAATACTTGAGCTTTGCAGAGAAGAAGTTCTCTTTTTGGTGATGTGGCTAGGTTTATCTGATCAGTTTGGGATTAATAAAGCAAGCTGTATGAAAAAGCTTTGGAATTAACTATTCTAGTTGTCTGTTTTCATATTTTCTTTGACCACAGGATGTTAATTTGTTATTTTATCTAAATATAATATCAACATGACCCATTTGCCATGTCTTTATACTGACAGGATGATGATGACTACCCTTCTACAAGTTTGCTTGGCCAGAAGAAGCCAGGGTACCATGCTCCAGTGGCATTGCTTAATGACATACCACAGTCTACTGAACAGGTACATATCTTAATTGAAGGCACAATAAAACACTGTTGTAGGTATTAGGGGAAAGAAGTGTTAAAGTTTTTTGAGACCAGGTCTTGTCTCCTGGAAAAACAAGATGTGTGTAAAGGGCTTTGGTATTTTAATTTTGCTCTAAGCTTGTCATGGCTTTAGTTGAGAATTCCACAGCATGATAGAAGTTAGCACTTTTGCATGGAAAGGCAGCGTGGGCACTTACACTAAACTATTTTTAATAGGTCAGATATTTCAAAAATGAAAACAACTTGTACTATATACGTCTATTTTTGTAAAGAAAATGTAATCACTTAGGTTTTCTATTCCTGGAGTATTTTTCTGTGAAATTTAAAAGCATATGAAGTAGCATTAAGTTCCCCTGCAAAAAGCGGGGGAAGGGTTGACAGTATGCAATGCTTTTGTAACAAGTGAATAAACGTGTTAAAATAGCAAACAGAAATTACTTCATAAGATTTTCTGTGTTGGAAAAGTTCCAGGTACAGAAGTTAACATTTTTATTAGCACACACTTCCTGCATAGTTGAGATTAAAAATAAAGTTGGCCTGTTTATTAATGCTGAACATGAATACAGGGTTATGGTCATATTCTGCATAAATATGTGACTAACAAGCTTTGTTTGGTTTTCAGTATGATCCTTTTGCAGAGCACCGTCCTCAAAAGATTGCAGATCGTGAAGATGAGTACAAAAAGCACAGGCGGATGATGATAATTTCTCCTGAGCGTCTTGATCCTTTTGCAGATGGTAATTTATTTTAACTTTTCTATACCCTTTATGGAATTTGTTGTCTTTAGCCCTTTGATTTCTGTTGGCATGCCTGTAAAGTTAGTTATGTTTTAAACATCCCCTTTTCATAGAGATTTGGTTGAAAACCTAGATGCCATATTCTTCATCTTTATAATACGAGTTTTCTTTCCAGGTAGAAGGACAAGAAAATAATGAGCCATTGCCATAGAAACACAAAGGGTTAAAGGTTTCTCTTTTCATTTTGTTTTGGGTTGTGCATTATACTTTGAACAACTTGTGTATTGAGTGCTCAGATTCTTTCAGTACCTTGAAAGTTTTCATTCCGAGTCAGAGATATACAGGGTTAATGGTTTTGAAATGCTAGTTCTCAAAAGAGAGCACCTAATTCTTACCATCCTATGTAATCTTAGGTGGTATAACTAAAAGAAACAAAAGCATATATAAGACTTTGATACTATTAATAGTTCAAGTCTATTCTGATAATTTTAGAGGTCAGGAAAAGGGGTATTAGTGGGTCTTCAGGTGATTGAGTTTCACGTGTGGCAATGAGGTGCCTGTTGGCTTAAAAATCAGTAGCTATTTTGCAGGTTTTACAAATGAGAATTTCAGCCTGCATGAATTAATAGGGATATTAATTATTTTACTTGCTTAATTGTAATTGATATAAACATGTGTTGTCAGAATTCACAGGCCCATACTAACTGTCCTTAATTTCTTTCCTACAGCAGTACTGCTATATGCCAGTCCTGTCTGCATTCTTAAGGGTGCAGTTCAACACATCCTGTGTAGATTATGGTGAAAAAGTATTCCAAAGGAAAGTCCTATCAAAGCTAGTGTCAGAGTGACACAGCCAATTGGGCAATGTTCTTCAGCATAGAAATGTTTAAGAGTGTATTATTTTCCCTAAATCATAATGCTATACCACTTGTATAGCAAATTTGCACATTTTTCTTAAAGAAAAGTGTTTTTCTTGACAAGTCAAGTCTTAATTTTTGTAAAGTTGGGCTTCTTGTAAAATATTTAAAAGTTTACTTAACGCAAGATACACAGCATAAAACAACATAAGGTGTACAAAACCCATTACCTGTGAGTATCATTGTGGTGATATGTGTACTGTATTGCAGTCAGCTCCCAGTCACAATTGTCCCTTGAGAAGAGAAGAGGGGGAAAGTGTAATGAAGTATTTTTTATGGGTTTTTTGTTTTGGGTTTTGTTTGGGTGTTTGGTTTTTTTTTTTTCAATGAAGCCCTTTTACCATATGACACTAAAAGATCTGGGAGATGTGTCCAGATTTGTCAAACTTAGAAATGGGTCTTTATGCTAAAACATTTTAAACATTACTTAGGTATGCGATAGTTATTTGTAGTCAGATAACAACTAGGATTTAACAGCTTACACAAGGTAATGTTTTGAATATAAATATCTTTCCAAAGTGTTACTAATGGTAAAGAGATAATTTTCTAGGCTTCTATTCTGCTGCTTGAAGTCAGAACTGCTGATGGAGACAAAGGCACGAAAGTGTACGTATTCCGGATTAGCAACCCAGGAACCCATCACTTCTGAAGACTCTTAAACTGTGTTGTCATTTTACCATTTATATCGGCTTTAAAATATTTGTTTGAAACTGCAGTAGTTATGTTTGTGTTCAAACAGGTTAAATTGATCAGCAAACTGAATAAACGTAAGATACATGTAATTTAAAAAATTTTCAATCAAAAAGTAAAATTTAATGATCATGGAATAATATAATACTAGAGCAGGACAATAGAAAAAGCCAACAGTTTCTGCTTATCCTTTACTCATTGTTCTCCATTCCTGTTGCTGTTCTCTTCCGCAGGAGGGAAGACACCAGATCCTAAAATGAATGCCAGAACATACATGGATGTTATGCGTGAACAGCATTTAACAAAAGAAGAGGTGTGTGGAGAGGGAAGGGTTTTCCACTTGAAATTTGTTTCATTTTACAGCCTTTAAAAGCATGTTAAGAAAGTGGGAACAGAAATTCTGTTAACTTTTTGCCTTGACACGGAAGTCCTTTTCTTTGTAAAATCTTGTTCTTCACATGTTGGAAGTCAGTAGAATTTGACGATGGAACATCTGTTCTATATAATATTTAAGCAACAGAGAGAGAAATTATCTCAATATAATATATTTTTTTATCTCAATATATATGTTTTTTTTATAGCACTTGGACTTTTTGTTGTTTATTTCTTTTCTGTGAAAAACAGTGATTATGGGGTATTCCATCTGTTTTGAGGCCTTTGTAAAGGGAAACCAGGAAGGTCTTGAAAGGCTTTTGTTGCAGCACTTAAAACAGATGTTGCTGTACTAAGAACTGGTGTAAGGTCAACATTTGGTTTTAAATACTAAAAAAGTGGTAGTAAAAGTACATGCTTTATTCATGGCAATTAAAATTAATATGTAAGAAGGTATTGGTAATATAATCAAATTTCTTGTGTAATACCTGCAGTGCCATATTATTAATTGGAGCAAGATCTTGTAGTTCAGTGACCTCTGTAGAATTACATTAATTTACCTTGACTTACCCTAATGGAGGAATTACTTTATAATTCTGACAGTCTTAACTGCTTATGGTTAACTTATCCCCGCTGATAAGTGAAAACCAGTCTGGGCTAGTGCTGTTTTAATGATGTCATCTTAGAATTTTAAATAAGAAATTTAGTACTTCTTGATGTTACAGGATATAAGTCACATGAACACATTTTCTGACTTATCCACCTTTAATTGACTGAAGTGGAACTTGCTGGAAACAGATGTGTAATGATTTTAAGGCATACATGTAGGTGACAGAAACTGATAGCACTCAGAATTCTCCATGCAGTTGCTTTTGCTGTAATAATGGCTTTTATAAGAAATCAATTTTAAAACAGCCCTTCCCAACGCATAGGTGCTCTGTCAGTGTAGAGGAATTTGAAACAGGAGTGACCTTGAAATTAAAACAGCAGGTAGCTGCATGTTAGTTGAGCAAAACCTCAAAAGTAGCATAAAATATATGATAAGCTGAAAAATCTCTTTTAAAGATATAATTCTCAAGAAGTCTGTTTCTCATGTTTGTCTTTCTGTGCCCTTGAATAGCGAGAAATTAGACAACAGCTAGCTGAAAAAGCTAAAGCTGGAGAGCTTAAAGTCGTCAATGGAGCTGCATCTCAGCCACCTTCAAAACGCAAACGGCGTTGGGATCAGACAGCTGATCAGACTCCTGGTGCTACACCCAAAAAGTTATCCAGTTGGGATCAAGCAGAGGTAATAATCCTAGTGTTCTTATCTACAGAAGACATTAATGTTTCTTGAGTTTCAGAAGTTTGTTATTCTACTGAAAAAGAGTAATTTGCAATCTTTTACTGTATAGTATAAGAGATAATACTTCCGGTTTTGTCTTGTGTAGACTCCTGGACATACACCGTCTCTGCGATGGGATGAAACTCCAGGCCGTGCAAAGGGTAGTGAAACTCCCGGTGCCACTCCAGGCTCAAAAATATGGGATCCGACTCCCAGCCATACACCAGCAGGAGCTGCAACACCCGGTCGGGACACACCTGGTCATGCAACACCGGGCCATGGAGGGGCCACTTCCAGTGCACGTAAAAACCGATGGGATGAAACGCCTAAAACAGAAAGAGGTATTTATGGCAAACTGGAAAGCACATAATAAAATTTGAACAGATAACTGAATAGGGTTTTGTTTTACCTTAAGTAAACACTAGATTCAGAACTCGGGCAAGAAGTGTAATTGCATTCTGACATCTAGTGGTTGATGTTAAATGGTGTTTTTGTCCAAGTTTGCAGCATTGAATTGTGCCCGTTCGCTAATTCACATCTGTGAAAGAACCTCAGTTCCAAAACGGATTCAAAGTTCTGTGGTATACCTAATGCATGTTGCATGTTAGGATTTTAATGTGTAGAGGAGCTCACATTAAGTAGGTGTTTGTGAGTTTCTGAACTGTTTAGTGTTTTTTGAAGAGGTTAGCATTAAAACAAGTTTAGGAGTGTTTTCTTACCTGCTTAATTTGAATTAGGCTCGTGTGTTAGAGAACATTGAAACACCATTGTCCCTTATTACTTTTAACAAGGGAGTATGTGGAGTATTTTGTCTAATTTCTAGAATATCTGAGTTCTTTTGTAACTTTTAGGATTTTATCCTTTTATGCTAAGATCCAGAAAGAAGATTTTATGCTCTTTTCATAAAATTGAGTTCTCTGTTGGGTATTTTTTGTGTAATGCCTTTGACTTTTCCATGTCCACCAAGGCAGGCTTTACTTTTTGTCTAGTATATCGATTTACGTGGTTCTTGTTGATTGGTGTAGACAAGATGCTGAAAATGGATTTGGATGTTGATACTATACCATATGTTGTTAAGCTTTCTGCTAAAATTTTGTTTTTCCTTAGATACTCCGGGACATGGCAGTGGATGGGCTGAGACGCCTCGTACAGATAGAGGTGGTGATTCCATTGGTGAGACACCAACCCCAGGAGCAAGTAAAAGGAAGTCACGATGGGATGAAACACCCGCTAGCCAGATGGGTGGCAGCACTCCTGTTCTTACACCTGGAAAAACACCCATTGGTACCCCAGCTATGAACATGGCAACTCCTACACCAGGTAAGCCTGATCCGTTCCTTAAGGCTTCACTTTCTTTAGTGGAAATGAAGTCTTTACCTTTATATTGTATTTTGAAATATTTATATTGTATTTTGAAATAGAAATCTGTCTTGCATGTTCTCCTGCCTGTATGAAAGCAATCATTATATGCCCAGTTTACCATTTTAATACCCACAGCAACTCACTTTGAGAGGGGAATTAGGACTAAGGTTGTATGTCTGTTCAGGTTAGTTGGTACAAGATTGATAAAAGGCTCTCTGAAAGTTTGGTATCTTACTGGCTACAAATTTCAGGTGCTTTGGAAACTTGCTCAAGAGAGCACTGAAAAGTTAAGTAGACAAGGCATCTCCTTCTGCATACAAAAGAGTGTGGGTTTTTTTTATATTTTAAAGTATTTTCTTCTGTTTGAATATAGGTCATATCATGAGCATGACTCCTGAACAGCTGCAGGCTTGGCGTTGGGAAAGGGAAATTGATGAGAGAAACAGACCACTTTCTGATGAAGAATTGGATGCAATGTTTCCAGAAGGATATAAAGTAATTAATCTGAATTAAAATACAGCTGAACATGAGGGGGGGGTTTCTGCTGAGGGATATTGATTTATTTTTATTTAACCCAAGTTGTCCCAGAAGTAAAATGTTTCACATGAAGTGTTAATTATTGATTGTAGATGCTTATTGAATTTGACTACTGATTTGTTGTAAATCTATTAGAAAGGAAGAACTAAAGGTGATCTCAAAGGCCATTCTTCTTCTCAGTATTGGGAATGCCTTGTCAAGGGCAGAACTGAGCTCTGAGCAGACAGAAATACGAAGTCCAGATGCATAAAAACATAGAAGGGAGTCACACATTCGAATTAGCAAGTACACTGTGTTGATATAAAGTGCTTCTTTAATACTTTGTGAAGGGCCTTCAAAGTTTATTGCCCAAGCTTTCAGCAGTGGGGAGTGAGCTTTCTTCTGAAATACTGTCAGTACAGTAGAAACATGAATATAAACTATCACAGTGAATTTGTTTGCATTGCTGTGAACATGCAATCTACTATATGCACTCACACAAATCCCCAAACAAGTTAAAATAGTTTATTTTTTTTTTGTATTTGCAGCCTTCTTCTTTTTATATCTGTTGTGATAAATCTGTCCATTCTTCTGTAGGTTCTTCCCCCACCAGCTGGTTATGTACCTATTCGCACCCCAGCTCGGAAGCTTACAGCAACTCCAACACCTTTGGGTGGTATGACTGGATTCCACATGCAGACAGAAGACCGGACTATGAAGAGTGTTAATGACCAGCCATCTGGCAACCTTCCATTTCTGAAACCAGATGATATCCAGTACTTTGATAAACTGCTGGTAAATGAGATTTCACTCATACTGATTAGAGTTTCCTAATTTCTTTTGAATATGTAGCAAATCTTCATATTTGTCTGGAATTATCTGTAGGTTGATGTTGACGAATCAACTCTGAGTCCTGAAGAACAGAAGGAGAGAAAAATAATGAAACTGCTTCTGAAAATAAAGAATGGCACACCTCCCATGAGAAAGGTAAGATGTGTTATTAGATGCATTTATGTAACTTCATTTTTCCAAAATCTGCATTTGGTTTCAGATTTAGTTTCTGTTGTCCATGGGATTCTCTGTAAAATAATCTCCTGTGGTATTTGTTGTTGTGGCAACTGATCTGATTAACCCCAGATGGCAACTAAGCACTACACAGCTGCTTGCTTACTCCCCCACGGTGTGAGGTGGAAGAGAACCAGAAGGGTAGAAGTGAGAAAACTCATGGTTGAGATAAAAACAGTTTAATAATGGAAATAAAAAAATTTAATAAGAAAAACTGTAATGAAAAGACACCTCCCACACACACAAAAAAAAGAAAAAAAGCCAAACCCCCCTCACCATGAGACCTAAATAACAAACAGCCAATGTAAATAAAATCCAAGAAAGACAAGTGATGCAACTGAAAAACTGTTGCTCACCACCAATTCATTGATGCCCCGTCAGTTCCTTAGCAGTGGCCTCCAGCCAACTTTCCCCTAGTTTACATGCTGAGCATCGTGCTATAAAATATGGAACATTCCTTTGGTCAGTGAGGGTCAGCTGTCTTGGCTGTGGCCTTTCCCAACTCCTCACGCACCCCCAGCCTACATACAGGTGGGGGTGGGATGAGAAGCAGAAAAGGCCTTGGGTCTGTCTGAGTGCTCCTTATTAGTAACTAAACATCCCTGTTGTTATCAGCTCTGTTTTCAGCACAAATCCAAGATACAGCCCCATATCAGCTACTGTGAAGAAAATTAACTGTAACCTAGCCAAAACTAGTATGCCTGTTTAGTGCTTTCTTCCTCTTCTATATCTGTGTGGCATTTTGTTTGTCATTCAATGTAATTTAGTATGGCTACTCTTTGTACAGTAGTGTCAGTCACTAAATAGTATGTTGCTTATATAATTATTTTTCCTTTACAGCTATGAGAAACTAGGTTTATAGTGCTCATGCTTACAGGGCTTTGTGACTTCCTGCATTTTGTTTCTTACACTTCAGTTAGCAATGAAGCTCTTAGTTAAATTTCAGCCTTACACATCATGCAATATGTTAGCAGTCTTTTTTGCACAGTTCTCTTTACAGCAAGCTGCCTAGATGCCAGTGCTGTGTAAGCTGCGTTTCAGATAGAGCCATTCTTCAATATTAGATCAGAAGCATGCTTTTCCTGAGAATTGAGGAACTAGCATCAGGGTAGATCTCTCCACGCATTCAGTTTTTAGCAAATGAGCATAAAATTGTTTGGAGTCAAGTTTTGCAGTGGTAGGAGCAAGTATGTGGAAGCCTTTGGTTACATTTAACTGGGTTAATATCTAGTTGTTTTGTAATCGTTCAGTGTTGTTCCTTAGTTTAACAGATGGGCTCTTTGGTTTTGTTTAGGCTGCGTTGCGACAAATTACAGATAAAGCTCGGGAGTTTGGAGCAGGGCCGCTGTTTAATCAGATTCTGCCTCTGCTGATGTCCCCAACACTTGAAGATCAAGAGCGTCACTTGCTTGTCAAAGTCATCGACAGAATTCTTTACAAACTGGATGATTTGGTCCGACCATATGTACATAAGGTATTTTGCAGATAACTGTTTCAACTTTGATTTGCTTTTTCTGACCAGAGCTGGGAGAAGCGTGTATTTTATTTGCATAGCAGAAGAGGTTGATAACATGGTGTTTTAACATAATTTCCTATTTATTTTTAAGACAAATTTCAGTTCTTGTAGTGTGATCGAAGTGTGGGCTTAATAGTATTAAGACATGATGTGAAAACGATACATGCACACTTGGGGTGGAAAGGGGATCTTACCTGATCTGGGTAGTTCCTAGGCCAGGTCCTTTACAGACAAAGAGCTCTAAAAAAAACCATAGTAGATTTAAATTTTTTTGGGGTCATCATAAAGCTTTAAGCTTGGATCCTGTTTCATGTCATCTAGTAGGACTAGAAATACTACTGAAAGTATTAATGATAGGAAATACTAATTTGGTCATCTTTTTCAGATCCTTGTCGTCATTGAACCACTGCTTATTGATGAAGACTACTATGCTAGAGTGGAAGGCAGAGAAATCATTTCAAACTTGGCGAAGGTACAGTTCGATCCTTCATTAAGGCACCAAGTTAGCTTACGTATAGCTGCATGTTTATAGGTGTGACAGAAGAATTAACTATGTTGTTCATAAATCCAGTTAGTATGTTGTGTTTGTTTTTCTTTCAGGCAGCTGGTTTGGCAACAATGATCTCCACAATGCGACCTGATATTGATAATATGGATGAATATGTCAGAAATACAACAGCCCGAGCCTTTGCTGTCGTTGCCTCTGCTTTGGGCATTCCTTCTCTGTTACCATTCTTGAAAGCTGTCTGTAAAAGCAAGAAATCCTGGCAGGCTAGGCATACTGGCATCAAGATTGTACAGCAGATTGCTATTCTTATGGGTTGTGCTATCTTGCCTCATCTCAGGAGCTTGGTTGAAATTATTGAACATGGTAAGTTCTGCTGTCCCAGGCAGGATTTATCATTCACTTCATATTTGGAAAATTTTTCATACCCCAGTGGGCAGAGTGTAAATAAGGTCCTTCTGTATGTGTTCTTTCGACACTGAAAAATGGTTGGTCTGACTCAGAAAGAGGAATAGAGGTTTGGTTTTCCTTAGAATAAGTTAATCCCTTTTATACTTCCTCTGTTTTTGCTGTTTTGAACTTAAGTCACAAGAAGTGGTGCTATACACTGTTCTTTTGCAGGTTTGGTGGATGAACAGCAGAAAGTCCGCACAATCAGTGCTTTGGCTATCGCTGCTTTGGCTGAGGCAGCTACTCCCTATGGTATTGAGTCATTTGATTCTGTTCTGAAGCCTTTATGGAAGGGTATACGTCAACACAGAGGAAAGGTATATCTGAAGTACTTTCTTTAGTTTGAACTGAAATGGATGTAAATCTTCTGTAACTCATTAGAGACGTGTTTCTGCATTTAAATAGGGTTTGGCTGCTTTTCTGAAGGCTATTGGTTACCTGATTCCACTCATGGATGCTGAGTATGCAAACTATTATACCAGAGAAGTCATGCTAATCCTTATCAGAGAGTTCCAGTCTCCTGATGAAGAGATGAAAAAAATAGTGTTGAAGGTATGTGCAAATGATTGTTTAGCATTAATATTAAATATGTATGTTTTTCTTAACTGACAAAACCCAAACCAAGACAAAAAAACCACCCCATCCCCAAACCTACACAGAACTAAAATGTTTGTGTTTTTATTTCCTGATAGGTGGTAAAGCAGTGTTGTGGTACAGATGGTGTTGAAGCAAATTACATTAAAACAGAAATCTTGCCACCTTTTTTCAAGCACTTTTGGCAGCACAGAATGGCATTGGACAGAAGAAATTACAGACAGGTAGGTTGTTTTTCTTTAGTTGGAAATGATTTTCAGTAGAACAAAATTCACCCTAGAATGTTCATTCAGTCTAGCTGCTTAATTTAGTCTTGAATGTCCTGAAACTGAATTTCTTTGACTAATGATTTGGAAATTGCATAACTAGAAGATTCACAGGTTCTTAGGAGGCTATCAAGAGATTTTATGTTTATGAATATGAGTCAGTGTCAGTTGTAAGGTGCGGTAATTCACCCCAGTTGTTGAAGACATTAGTTGATTTAAAAACAGTTGTTTCTAGTTGGTTTAATATGCATGATGCTGTTTTCCCTCTTCAGATTAGGGAAATTTATTTTCAAGATGTAAAAAGTAGATTTTAACGATACTTGCTCACTTAATATCTGTGTATTTCAGTTGGTTGATACAACTGTGGAGCTGGCAAATAAAGTTGGAGCAGCAGAAATTATCTCCAGAATTGTGGATGATCTGAAAGATGAGGCTGAGCAGTACAGAAAAATGGTCATGGAAACAATTGAGAAGATCATGGGAAATCTGGGGGCAGCAGACATTGATCATAAGCTGGAAGAACAGCTTATTGATGGTATCTTGTATGCCTTCCAGGAACAGACCACAGAGGTATGACCAAGGGTATTTAGTATTTGGATCACTTTAATTGTAAGCTAGCTCACTGTTAGTTATACATGAATGTGTGCTTCCAAAGTAGACTTAGACTCCTTTTTTTGGATGTTAGTGCTCTAATCAGTGAAATCCAGGAACAAGCTTTGGAATGTTACAATTTAACAGTAAGTTTTGATTATATATTGTAATTAAAATGTAATGTTGCTGTTAGTCTGATTTTTCCTTTGTTGTTTTTACACTCAGGATTCTGTGATGCTGAATGGCTTCGGCACAGTGGTTAATGCTCTAGGCAAAAGAGTTAAACCCTATTTGCCACAAATCTGTGGTACAGTTTTGTGGCGTTTGAACAACAAGTCAGCTAAAGTTCGGCAGCAGGCTGCTGACCTCATCTCTCGTACTGCAGTTGTTATGAAGACTTGTCAGGAGGTACTGTGTTGACTTCTCCTACCAAATTTGCTGTATGTCGTAGTAATGAGAGGGAAAAACTAACTTCTAAATCTTTTCAATTGGTTGTAGGAGAAACTGATGGGACACTTGGGTGTTGTGTTGTATGAGTACCTGGGTGAGGAATATCCTGAAGTACTGGGCAGCATACTTGGAGCACTTAAAGCTATTGTGAATGTTATAGGTGGGTTTGTGTAGCGATAGCATGCCTGTTAACGCTACAGAAAGTAATGATAACGTTTTCAAGAGCAAAATCAAAAGGCATTATAAAACTAAATATGTCTCTTTGAATTCAATAGGTATGCACAAGATGACACCACCAATCAAAGATCTGTTGCCACGGCTTACACCTATTTTGAAGAACAGACATGAGAAAGTACAGGAGAATTGTATTGATCTTGTTGGGCGTATTGCAGACAGGTAAGCTGCCTGATAATAAAATACCTGACCCTCTGTGTGGGCAATTGTAGCAAAAGCTGAAGTTAATCATCAGGTTTGGTATGTGTGTTTTTATTGTCATATCTCTTGGAATTTCTTAAGTTAGGCGTAAAACTTAAGATGAAGTACTTAGCAGGCTGTCTGTAGAACATATTGTAATTATATTATTTTGCAAGCACTTTATAAGAAGTATGTTACCCCTTTATGCAAACTTAGAATGCATACAATGCTTTGAATCTTGAGTACACCATCAACGAGTGGAGGTCTAATGGTAACAGATACCTAAATATGGAAGTTGTTTATGGAGTGTCCCTCTATAGATAGCAAATAAATAGGTGCTGCAGCTTATGTGGCTTTATTTAAAATCCTCTGACATCACTGGAAAGATAATTCACTTTATTCTCTTTCAGAGGTGCAGAGTATGTTTCTGCAAGAGAATGGATGAGGATCTGCTTTGAACTGCTTGAGTTATTAAAAGCTCACAAGAAAGCTATCCGAAGAGCCACAGTGAACACTTTTGGTTATATTGCAAAAGCCATTGGGTAAGTTGGTTTAATGCTCACCCACTTGTACACACAGTTATGTAACATATTGATGATTGTGAATTTTCTGGTGAGAAAATATTGAACTTCTCTATATTTAGCGTGTTAAATGCATAGACTTGATTTTACTTGTTTTGTAGAAGGAGGAATCCCATCACCTATCCTTTGTTAACATAGGGTGCTGCACTTTTGATCTTAATTTGTGGGCTAGTGGGGCTAGAGACTAATTTTGTAGGAAGAGCTGTTTGTCTCATAAATTTCTGATACTGTGATACGCATTCAGACCCTCTCTGTATTCTTCCATAAACTCTGCTTTAAATACTTAATCTCTTTTCTTACTTTCCCCTTGATCAACACTTTCATTATTTTATTCTTAATTAAGTCACCAATTACTGACTTAATGTAGATGCAGCAAGCAACCAAGGAATGCTGTAACTGCATTTATCTGTACAGGACATGCCTCTCTCTGTGTATATGGTCTTACAGAAGTGTGTAATTACCTCTGAGATTAATGTAGTAGTTGGGAGGCTACTGCTACTCCAGAGCTTAAAAGAGGCAGAACAGAAAGCAGGAAAAAAACTAAGTGTAGAGAAAGTAAAAAATACTGATTATGAAAACAACATCATGCAGTTGCAAAAGCTGTTTTAGTTTCGTGGTTTATGTTGTTTACCAGTTATCTTAATGTTTTTAAGGGCTAAACCATGCTTTTCTGCCACTTGCTATTTGAAGCTCAACTAATTTTACCCAAATCTTCACTGAATGTTCATATTATCTCTTCCAGACCTCACGATGTATTGGCTACACTGCTAAATAACTTGAAAGTACAGGAAAGGCAGAACAGAGTATGTACTACAGTAGCAATTGCTATTGTAGCTGAAACATGCTCACCTTTCACAGTGCTGCCCGCCCTCATGAATGAGTACAGAGTTCCAGAACTGAATGTTCAGAATGGTGTATTAAAATCTCTTTCCTTCCTGTTTGAATACATTGGAGAGATGGGAAAAGATTACATTTATGCTGTGACACCATTGCTTGAAGATGCTTTAATGGATAGGTGAGTGCACTTATGTATGGTATAGATAGCTGTAGTCATGTGTTTTAACTATATGGCTGTGTCTTAATGATAGCAAATAGGCATATTGTCTTTGTTTGCCAAAGATCTTAAGTGACCAGCACAATTTGTATATACTCCTTTTTTTGTAATACTTAAGATTAAAATGATACAAGTATCTTTAAGTGAGTCAAGGCTTCTTACATTCAAACAGGTTTTGATAATTGCTATTGTTAGTGCTTCTGCTGTGGAATTAGAGGACAGTAATTTATCAGGAAACTCCATCTTTTTTATTTTTGCTGATTTTTATTATTCTGGTTCTTGCTGTCAGTAAATATGGGTTAAAACATGTATTAGTGCTTTCAAGAACAGTGTTATTGAAAAGAAATACTATGCTTATCCAGTCTTGTTGCTTAACAGACCCCTGTTCTCTTTGCAGGGATCTTGTACACAGGCAGACTGCCAGTGCTGTTGTGCAACATATGTCTCTTGGTGTTTATGGGTTCGGCTGTGAAGATTCTCTTAATCATTTGTTAAACTATGTATGGCCAAATGTGTTTGAAACCTCTCCTCACGTCATTCAGGCAGTTATGGGGGCTCTGGAGGGCCTCAGAGTTGCTATTGGTCCTTGCAGAATGTTGCAGTATTGTTTACAGGTATGTCCTCACGTATGCTGGGGTAGTAGATACAGCCAAAAAAGTCAACTGAAAGTGATTTCCAACAAGGGACGACAGTGTGGCTTTTCATCTTTTGAAAGTATTGTTTAAACATGGCATTCTGTACTAAAGACTTCAGTAATTTAAGTAGGCAGTACCCAGAGATTTTGGTATAGCAAGATAGTCAGTTACATTGAGGAACTTCCAGAGACGTAATAGATAACTTGTAATAGAAATTGGCTAAAATATCCTCTGTCTCACTTGTAAGATGGAAGTGTCTCACTAATTTTGAGGACTGGGTAATAAATAGTGCAGGTTGTTATGAGAACAAGTAAGAAGTGAGGTAAATGAATGAGAGGATAGGCTTAATATTAAATCACCGTTATTTGTTGTTAGCCAAGAAAAACAGCAAGGCATCTAAAGCTGTGTGAGAGTGCATTGGTCAGAATTTATACCATTACATCAACACTAGTCGGCTTCTGTAAATATGTATAGGGCAGTAAAATCTGAAGGTTCCTTCTCTGTGTTACTGTACATAAGAGTTCTTGCTGCATTGGCTGATTCTACACTTGCATAACAGTTAGGAAGCAAGGATGAGTGTCATGTTCATCAGCACAGAGAACATGTGACAGCATTTTATTAATTATTTGCAGATAAGGAATTTCACTGTGTGGGGTCTGAGGGGAGGCCTCATGTAAAGATACATCAGTAGGAAGGCAGAAGTCTCTTGCACAGTGTGTTTTTGCAAATACTACTTGTATATTCTTATTATACAGAGCTGTGTTTTCTGGAACTTTCACATTCTGCTTATTTTTTTTAGATTTAATAACATTTGTTTATGTATTCTTCTGTAGCTGTCCATGCAAACCACAATTAGCAAAACCAAAGATAAGACTCTGTTAGAACCAAATATACTGCAGTACATTTTAATTTTAAAAGGATACAAAGCTAGACCTGCATTCAGTGGAATTTCTCCCTGCAGAAAAAAAGAGAAGAAAATCTGTCTCTAAATAATTCTTTGTTACTGCTTGCTAGTTTAGATAGGCACAGAAATTGTGAATGATACATTTAGGGTACCTTCTGTGTTGTAAGTGGTGCTAGTTACTGTAATGGCTTTTTAAAATGCTTCTTGTCTAAAATGTGATAAAACTCAATAGCAGGATTTAGACCTTAAGATTTCAGTGAATTTTGTTGTGTTCTGTTTTCTAGGGTTTGTTTCACCCTGCCAGGAAAGTCAGAGACGTTTATTGGAAGATCTATAATTCGATCTACATAGGATCGCAGGATGCTCTGATAGCACATTATCCACGAATCTATAATGATGAAAAGAACACCTATATTCGTTATGAACTTGATTACATCTTATAATCTTCTTGTTCAGTTGTTTGTGTTTAAGGCACAGCTGTTCTTCAATTAAACGCTTCAGATTTGATGTAATATTTTAAAGTATTGGAGATCAGTCTAGAGCTGGTCAGAGGCAGACCTAGGGTTCCAGTAGCATGACTTTTTAAATATGTCCTTGTTTTTTGATGTTAAACAGTTAAAGCCAGTAGTGACCAAGAAAAAACCAAGTGATTACAATGTACTGGAGGGATTTCATTTTGGATTCATCTTTATGAAGATTTAGATTTCATTCCTTGTGTTTAAAGGGGAAGTTTATTTGAGAAATAAACATTTGTGTATAAAAAATAATTTGTGTGTGGTTTTTGAACAGAGGAACTTGTAAACCGAGTCCCTTTAGAATTAAGTATTTGTTCATGTAATAGGTGGCATCAAACATTTTAACCCTTTTTGTCATCCTCTAGCTTTTGAATAAATAAGAAAAACATACAAACTGTAGTTAATGTGTGTATCTTTGTAATGCAATAATGTAGCTGTGATCTGGCTGATGGCTGTAGTAGTGGCAGTTTATTGACATGGAAAAAGTAATGTTTAGTTGCCTCTTACTACTGCTTCATCTGCAGTACCCTGGTTGTGAGGCTGGATTAGCCTGTTTTCAGGAGTTAAACATCTTATTGTAAACCACATGTGTAAAATCAGTTGCATATTGATTATATTTAGCATGTATGGCTGTATAAAAAGCAGAGTAATATTTATAGGCTGTGCTGTAATTCGTGTGACAAGCTAGGAAATTAATGTCTCCAGCACATGAGACCATTTCTATGTATGTGCTTGACATAGGAAATGCTTCAGCTTGAGATAAGCGTTTTGTCATTTGCTTTTTATCTTCTGTGCACGTACTTGAAAAGGTCTTGCTACCTGACAGTAAACCACATGAAACACTAGGTTAAATAATTCTGGTAGTACTGTACATTATCATAAGATAACAACAGGTAGTAGCTGGCTGTCAGGCATATTCTGAGAGTCCTTGATTCAAGCTGAGTGATTTAAGTTGTGTCTTGCCAAGTTCAACGCAGTGTTGTTAGCAGACTTCTCTGCTGTTTTACGTGAACATGAGTTTCTTCAGCTGTTCAGCGTGTAAGAAAATTCCACCCTTTCAAGGCCTAAGTTTTTGTTAGGGATTTGGGGTGGCGGCATAGTGACAACTTGGGACCCTTTCATTTATGAAGATGCTGATCTGTAGGGAAATATACAAAGTTAATTTTTCCAGCAGTGTGCTTCATTCTAAAATTTGTTAGATGAAGACATCTGAAACTCTTGAAGTCTTTCTTGCTGTGCTGTTCCCTTGCAGAGTAACATGCACATTCTGGTCTATTTGTAGTGCTTACTCATTTAATACTATTGTTTGTATTACAGATAGCCTGCCATCTTCATTTCTTCCGTAGCCCTGCAAGATAGGAGCAAGCAAGTGCTGGTAGAGAGGGCTGAGAAAAATCCAATTTTGAAAGACTAGCCAAAAGAGGGCTTGGAAACAGGTAGGAATAGATGATGGCTCACGAATTCTAGTTGTACTTTAGCAAAATCATTTTATAAGGAAGTCAAAGTGCAAAAATTTTCTAGTAAAGGAGAGGAGAGCAGTTTCAGCTTTTTCTCAGTTTTGTCTCTTTCAAGCTCCTCACTTTAATTCTCAAAAGTGTTTTCAAAAGTCCTTTTGAGGAAAATACAAACCATTTTTTTTCCTTTCTGAGAAAGGGAAAAGGAAGGAGACAAGTTTGAAATGGAATTGTACATAAAACTGTCTTGTTCATCTTTGGTGTTTTTTTTGCTATCCCAAGTATCTTGTATGCAATCAGGTTTGAGACAGCAGTACTGAAGCACAATTCCTCATGCAGTCTCATCAGCAGGCCTTCTTTTCCTAAGGCTTCTGTGGATTTGTGGAACTCTTGCCTAAAATGGCCATGTCTGGGTCATTGACTGATGTGACTTTCTAGAGCCTACAGCAGCTCTTAAAGAATTTACCTATGTTATGTAGCAACCATAGCAAGTTTTATTTGGCATGTGCAGATTAAGGGGAGAGTATTTAAGAATACTGACTTCCATTTTTGTTCTGCCCAGGGGCAAAAAGTTCTGGGCAAGGAAGTAAAGTAACTAGGTAGACTAGTATGACATCCATCTGTAGACATGTCTTTTCCAATACATTATAAAATCATTAATGAACAGGGAAGTTTTACACTGAGGTTATGGCTGGTGCTCACCTGCAGTTTTCTGATTCTGGACAACAAAGTTTTTAAGTGTGTAAATGAATGGAAAGATTGGGTCACTGCTATTTAAATTACATTAATGAGTAATTAATTGTGCCATTAATATAGAAAAAGAGACTAGGCTAAGTGAACAAAAAATTTGCTGTTTTGCTGCTTGTTTATAAAATGGGTGACATGCAATTGAGAACTTTACCTTGCAACAGAATTACTGTGTGGTGTTTAGTAAATCCAGGTGTCCAGAGAGTCTTTCAACTTTCTTATTTAGGTTTCTTTGTAAAGGGAACCAAGTGTTCCTTCCCATCTTCACATACGCACCCCCTCCTGGATTTACATACAGCTCCTACCTTTATCAGTGAATTGCAGAAGAAACTATGGACGAAACCATCACTGACCGTACAGTTCTTCTGAACAGGCTCATCCAGTATGCAGAATGAGGTGAAAGGATCTACAGGGGAAAAAGGTATGTGTTTTTTTGTATCTATATTTTAAATCGATTATAATGATGCATTTCGAGAAAACGTTAATTAAGAGTGTGTTAAGCCATACTGCAGTAAGCAGTACTGTCTTGGGCTTTTCATAGTTTAGAGCATTTAATTTTCCAACTCCATGTGATTCCTGGTTGTAACTGATTTTTTTGGTTTGTCCTTTTTAATGGAAAGACAATGTAAATATATACAACCCAACAGCTGTATATGCATATATTTCCTTACAGTCTGAACTTCTCCATCAAAGTATGCTGATTTTACAGCTTGAGCTGATGGAGCTCAAATTAGCCAAGGCTAGCAGTTATCCCTGAGGTATGCTGCTCTTAAAAGTTTGGGAAATTTTTTTTGTGTGTTTTATCTGAGCTGCTGTGAGAGCAGCAAAATATGATCTAGTGTTTCCTCAATTTTATGTTCACTTGAAGCTGGATTCTTTTGCTTCTATACCTCTGTCTCTTGTGATACAATTTCACAGACATACACCTCCTTCACTCCTACTCTTCTGATTAAGTTGTACCCACTTTGCTAACCTTATTTTTCCATAGAATCTAATTTAATCTTCCCCCTCATTCCCTGCATTGAAACCTGTACACATCTCTTTATCAGACTCCGCTCCTGCATGTCTTGGCATAGCAACTGTGGTGGCAGTGTTTGTTGCACTTGCAACTGCATCTGTTTCTGGATGCATGACAATCAGTCACTGCTGGAAAATTCTCACTCTGCTCCTGCTGCTCAGGCTGGAGCATGCCAGGTACAGGGGGCTTGAAGAATACATCTGCCCAACTCATACTAATTGTTCTGGGATATACTAAGGAGTGCAGTGTGCATATCTATCTATGCTGTCAAAGCTGATACTGGTCTTCCTTGCCCACCCTTCACTACACTGGCTGTTCCTCTACCACATAAAGCAGAGATGGAGCCTGTTCAGTGGCTTTTTACATTCAATTTCTTGATCCTATGATAGAGTCATTGTAGGAGTCAGATGGAGCTTGTCAAGGTGTTCCTGTCAAGACAAGGAAATGGGATGTCAGAAGGTTACTGAAATGCCGGATTTTCTGTGATGCTGTTTTGTGTGAACCTCCAGAGGGAATGCTGGAAAACTTATTACAAAGCACAGCAGAACCTCAAGCCTGAGCTCCTGCGTGAGTTGAGGAATTCAAGTTAGTAAGTAAGGGCTTGCAAATAACCCTGACTTGCCTTGACAGTTGTCATTACAGACATAAGACCCTGAGGTTACTTAATGAGTGGTATTTTTTTCACAAGAAATTTGATGCCCAGCATAAGGTCTTCGACAGAATCTTGAAGAATTACACAGCAAAGTATAGATGTGATGATTTTGAAGTAAGATTGCATTAAAGAGTCCCTAAAAACTAGCAGAACAGACTTCCAGCAGTTTATTCTGCTCACTGAAGGAATTCTGCTCTCTGAAAAAGGGTTCATTATAAAGTAGCTTCTAACATGTTAAGAAAGGTTGGAGCTTGGCATGATTGTCAAAACTAGGATGGTCTAGGGCTAGGAAACCTTAAGAATGTTTGCTATCACTGTGGCATACATTCTGTTCATTGGCTTGCTTGACAGACAAACCAAACCAAAGTGTTTTCCTTACCAATTTTGCATCCATATGATTCCCAGAGATTACATGATACAGGGTTTTTTTTCTGTTACTTTCTACAACTTTGACTTTCAAGGCCACTTTCTTAAATCTTTTGGTGCAATGACTGTTGTGAAATCAAGTTTCAGACAGCATTGCATCGCATCGCATCACACTGGTTGTTCTCCTTTATGCTTTTCTCCAATCTAAGCAACATTTTTCCTCTATTTAAGCTGCTGTAGTGGATACCCTTGTTACTAATAGACTGGGGTGGGATGGAAAACAGCTTTCAGATATGTGGTTCTTCACTAGATGTGGGAAGTGTTGATGTATGAATGAAGTTATTGCCTGTACTTAATGTACATCTGTGAACAAACTGCAGAATCTTGCTCTTTGCCAGTTGATTAAAAAGGGAGAAGTAAATGTGACTCTGATTCAGGGTATAAATCAGTGTGATGCTGCATGCTGGAGGGACTTGAGTCTCACCAGTAGTAGCTGGAGTGGACTTCTGCTGGCCCTGGCCTGCAGTGTTGGCTTTCCCTCTGGCCTCTGCAGTTTAAACTTCAGCCGTCCCTGTGCTCCCCTCCCAGCTGTGCTCCTTGAAACTGTGGTGGGGCTTTCCAAGGCCTCCCAGAATCCTGGTTAGGACATCCAGCACACCACTGGGTGAGGAGTGCCTTTTCTTTATCCAGTTATGTGCACTCACCTGTAATGCAAGCCCCAGAACAAATGCTCTGGAAGTTTTAAGTTGCTTTATGTTCAGTCAAAACAGCAACAACTATTTGATGAATTGTGATTAAGTGGGAGAGTGAAAGAAGGGACTTGATCTGTTTATCCCAAGACTATCTGATGAGTCTCAAGTCAATTACTGTGTCCCCTCTTGACAGCGATCTTTATTAGAGGAGACTGTTTGGCCACCATAATATCTAAGTGTTCCTTTCCACAGATAGATGAATTTATCTTTGCTTTATTAGCAATCATCTTCACTGAGCTAGCTAATAAACTGATTCAGTGAGCTGTATAAATTGCCCCTCCTGCCCTGTTTCCTCTGTTGGCTTGTGTTTCTCACTGAAGAATGCTAGTTTTGATCGGTCCTGACGTACTCGTTTTTAATGTTAAAACCATACATGACCACAAGTCTTTGAATAGGCTAACTGGAGTGGGCTGGGCTGGGCTGGGCTGGGCTGAGCCATGGTAGGGTGACAGGGGTCTAAGGTGACTTATTTCCAGCCTTTTCCTAGGTAACATTAGAAATAGTGACCTTCAATCCCTGCCTGTCATCCTGAACAGTAGAACAGAACTGTGTTCAGATACAGTGATTTTTGTTTTGAAAGCCATTATGTTTTTGTCTTTGTTGAAGTCTAAGTCTCCAAGGATCTGCAGATCTTAAGCCCAGCTGATAAAAGCGATGGAACTGACCATTTATTATTTTAGCTAATAAAAGAGGATATTGTATATTAGCTTTTTCACATTCCGAGGCACGAGCAGCAGAATGAAGGTTAAAGGCGTCTGATATTCACAATTAAAGAATGGAGCCTTTGTTTTTCGCACAGTATGCAGCTGAGACAGAAGGAATAGGCCAGGAAATGAAAACCAGGTGGCTTGGGTTTGAATTTTAAGACCAAAGAAATGACCTTCAAAGACTATTTCCTCATTTAATAAAAATAAGTTAAATGTATACAAAACCATTTAATTCTTCTCTACATGACTTTGCAGATGTTTCTGTACATGTATTTTATATTTTCACAGATAAAACATGATGATGAATAGACTTGTCTTAAACCCCCTGCTGGGGTACAGGTAGAGGTTTCTGTAACACTGGGTTCAAAGCTAATTGTGACAAGATTGGAAGGTACATTACATTCAGTGAGAGCAGGCAGAAGTTTTTTGTCTCACTGATGTGTATATTAGACATTCAGCTGCATGCAAACATTACTGTTAATACAGCAGTAATCATACTACCAGTTATATGATGCTGACACTCTTGTGTCAGCACCTAAAAAAAAAACCCAACTTCACCTTGTCATCTAAAAAAGAAATAAGTAATATCAAGGATGTAATTGTTTCTTATCCTTCCCTGTTCATGATGATATTTATTGTAAAAGATGTAACCATGGTAACTTAAAATTAGTATAAGGCATCTTTAAAGTAAAATTCTAAGTTACCATTTAACACAACTACCATTTTGTTTCAGGAACAACTTTCATTTAATGCTTAGAAAACTAGAGACAGCACACCATGCACATCAGCCTAGTTTTGCTCTCTTGAAAAGGGTGGACGTGACTTTGTAGTGACAAGCTGTGGGTAACAGAATGACCCTACAGCAGTACAACTGTACCTGTCAGAGCTCCACACAACTGGATGCAGCAGCAGGCTGTATCATAGGCTGTGTTGTTTGCCCAGATGATCCTGGAGAAGCATATTGGACCACAAGTGTGAAAATACTTATCTAGCTGACTGGGGTCTGCAGCACAGGCCCCATTGTCATAAGCTTTTCTGTGGCAAGCCATTCATTTGCATGTTGTGACTCAAGAAGCGTTCTCAGGTGGTAAGAGAGAAGCGTCTCTTGCAGCATCCTCCTCTTAGAAACTGAGCTTCCTGCTTAGCAGCTAAATTCAGGCTAGAGGTGCTTGTGGGTATGGGTGTGTTTGCCTGTGTGATCTAACACGTTAAACACGTTTGTCAGCTTGTTGGTGTTAAGGCAGAGTGTACCTTTTTCAAGTAGCTGATTCAAAGCCTGGTTTATCTTAATGTGATAGCATGTTTCCAAGAACAGTTTTTCTTGTCTGTGCTTCAGGATGTTGTCTGAAACTTTCTGACATCTGCACACAAAGTACGATAGGCCTTAGTACAGAAGCTGACTAAGGTTCCTGCAAGAAACTCAACTTTCCCTAAGCTTTTTGCTGATTCTAATCTGGTATTGTAAGGTAGATTTGAATGAGCTTCTCGACTTGCCAAGTTTAATGAGCAAGTCCATCTGTGTCCAAAATGCTTCCCTGCTAATCATCACCACCGTTTGATTTTGTTGAGTTGGTGTAACATTGTAGTTGAATGTTCCTGCAGAGTTTACAGGAGCAAAGATGTTTGATTACCAAATTCTGCCACATCATCTGCTTGCTGTTTTTAGGAAGTTATAGTTAGGAATTGCATAAGCCTTTGCATGGCTTATATATTAAGATCTTTCTCTGAATTACTGTCTGAAGATGGGAGAAAAACTTACCAGTATTAATATGCATCCTTTCTAGTATTAACATTTATTTACCTGCCCATGGGCAAGTGAAAATGCATATCTGTGCCTGGGTGGAGCTTATTTTTTCTTGTCCTGCCAGCTATAGTTTCTTTCTATACTACTTTGTACTGAGGTAATTCTTGGTGTTTCAGTCATTGGAGACAGGCCTGCAGAACAAACTTTCTGGAGTTACTACATTTTCCTATGTTGGCTATTTGCTTGGTGTTAGAAATGCAAGTCTGCTGTTCATGACAGCTTGTCAGCTGCCAGCTCTACCTCCTCCATGCTGATGTAATGCCATGTACTACGGTCATACACCCTTCAAAAGTCTTTATTTTTCAGGCAGTGTGGGATATGCAGTGATCTAAAACCAAACAAAACACACAAAAAGTTCCTACACCAATACAAAACACACAATCCAGCCACCACCACATTTGCATTTCAGCTTGTTTGACTTGTGGTTGGGTTGCATCCATTTTGACTGGGCTATTTTTAATCACTTTCCACGCAAGGCTTAAAAAGCTTTCTCCAATGTTAGAGAAGAGGCCTCGGGTAAGAGTCTTTGCTAGCACTGCTCTGAGGGATGGCCTTGGGTAAGAGTCTTTGCTAGCATTGCTCTGAGGGATGTCTATGTGATACAGACACTGCCATTTGGGAGATGTTTTGAGACTTCTTGTGCAGTTCAGCTATCGGAGAACTTCCTGGCACATCTGTTAAAAGGTTTTACCTCTGTTCTTGCTTCCTTTGGATTTCTCAGGGCCTGCTTGTTACTTAGCTCTGGAGTTTTGCTGCTATGGATAGTGATTTCCTCCCCCCCCAGGAATTAATACGTATTGATTGCAATACTTCTGTTACCATTGCTTTTATTTTTAACTTTTTATTTCAACTATGTTTAATGTGTTTATTGTCTGTATCGTTCTACTCATATTGTTTTCCTCTTTAACTGGATCATTAGCTTGTTATACCACATCCATATTTAAAGCCAACCCAAAACTTCAGGTATCCTAATCAAGGCAGTAGTCCTGGACTTTGCTTTAAGTACCCACTACCACCATGTTTAGCTCAAGTGTTTTCTTGTTTAACCCCGAATGTATTTCCTGAGAACAGAGAGTTAAGGTCTGGGTCCTTGGTCCAGTGTTATATAGAATAAGGGTCTTAACAAGCAAACAGCTTTGCTTTGCTGTTTTGATTTAGGGTTAAAATGTGGAATTGTCTCGTACATCTTGTGTGTTGCCTTGTCAAAAGTTTGATTTATGTGCTTGAAATCAGGCAAGCATGGATGTGAAGATGGATCAAGTGTGTAATGATTAAAGCAGGGTATTGAGACTTCCTGCTCTGGCAAAAGATTTGTTCCATGACTCCATGGCTAAACTTTTCTGGAAAACAGAAATTGTGACAGCTAGGACCAACTCTTGGAAACCAGGCGGAGGGTACTCAAAGGGATCTTACAATAAATTAGAGGACAGTTGTTAGCTTCTTCCAAGAAGTGCTGTCAGAACAGAAGAGGCAATGCACTAAAGCATTGGTCCCAGAAAGAGGAGGAAAAAGTATTTGGCAAGCAAATAATTAATTTTATCTGCTATTCTCTTGCACTTTATCTGTATACCACTTTTATGTAGTTATTATGTGAAGTTCTCTGTTTCATTTTAACAGCCATGTATCCCTGAAAGTTGACACTTAGCACCAGTTTCTGCAAGGATGTGTCTGTGGGAAGAAGACATTTATACTGGGGAAACAATGGGCTTTTAATGCTACTTTTAGGGCCTGCAGGAAGGAGTGCCAGGGTCTGACCTCTGAGGAGACCAGGAGATGTAGGTCTGCAAGTCACAGCTGAGCTGTTAAATTCACTCTAAATCCTGTGAGAGTCACTTGAGGCCACCCAGCTCCCGGGACTTGAGCTCCTGGGCTGTGCACTGTGCCAGAGATGCTTGCAATCTCCTCCTCTTCCTTCTTCCAGTGATGAAGCAGATTGATCTGTTTTATTCCCTCTCATATTCGAGTCTAAAAAATATCACAATTTAGTAGCTGTTGAAAATTTAAACATTTACTTGCAGCTGGGGTAAATTATTGCAAAGCATGTTTAGAGTGTGGGTTGTCTCCAGCAGTCTACCCACAGGAAGACATCCGAGAGCCCAGCTGGTGCTATTTACTATGGCAGAACAATGCTTTCCATCCTTCAGGAGGCAGGTTCCCTTTCCAGGGCTTGACTGTGTCTCATCACTGTGGTAAGAATGCTTCTCGGTGTTTTTTTTTTCATATCAGCTAAACTCTGTTGCTGGAGTGAACCTGGGCCATCTGTCCTGATGCTGGAAAGGAAGAGTACAGCCTGCTGTCAGCTATCTTAAGCCCCTAGCAAATCAGCAGTGTGACATAAAGGACTTAGTAAGGAGTCTCACGCTGAATTGCAGGCTGTCGTGATTAAAACTGGTCTGCCCTACTTGGTATACTGGTTCAAGATGTTGCTGTTTAGTGGGAGCATTCTAGTAATACAGGCATAGCTTTTCCTGCCTCTCCAACTGCATCCTCCTTCCCACTTCCACCTAGTGGGTTTGAATCCATAACATACTGTTTAGAAAACTGGTTTCTTGCGCAGTCAACACAAAGTCATGGAATCATTTAGATACCGTATTGAAATATGTTGTTTCCTGCACTAAAAGAACTGCAAAACCCACCAGGAAGTGGTGCATGATAGTGGTGTGATTTGCCATGTTATTTATTGTAAGAATGAGTTACTAATGATGTGGCTGGTCAGCAGAGTTAAGATGTTAATGCATTATTAAATCGTTAGTACTGGTATACAAGAATAAATGTGTTTAATGCAAAGTAAGCAGTCAAAGAAGTCATCCTGATACATTCACACGGCTTTGTTTTGAGAGATAGTGGAATGAGCTCTCACTTTGCCATTCAACAAAGGTGTAGGCTTAACATTTCTAACTCCAGCATTCATCTCCTGTACCCAAATAATGTCTGCTTATGGCACTCTTTTTTTCTACCAGCAAGGTGTTTTTGTGTTCTCACTGTGCTCTGGGGTTTAGGAAATCAGAGAGGAGTAAGGCAGCTGTACCATAAGCTTAGAAGCGATTTTTGACCCGCTTTATTCTTGTAGCTGTGTCTGTGATTGTTTGGAGATGTTAACAGTGACATTATTTGGAGTACAGCCATTGACACAATCTGATCTTGCAAGAGGATTGGGGAAGACATCTGCACTCATGCAGAAGCTCACAAATGTCCTTGAGGCATCATGCAAATGCAGGGTCCATCTGTATGGGCTGAATCCATAGATTTTCCTTTTGCCACCAGGCATTATTTATTCCATCCATTGCTAAGTCAAAATGTTGTGCAGAACACATTTGGTTTTGGCATTGCATATTCTTAACTATTGTATGCTGCACATATACATTATTTTTTAAAAACGTAGAGCAGATATTCACATTGTAGAAGCTTTAAAAGGCTTATACAGTGAAAGACAAAGCCATTTAAAAGGGATTTGGACAGTCTGCAACAGTTACTCTATCTTGAAGTCATGACTTGCCTCTCGGATACCTTGTTCCAACTCACATAAATAGAGGGCAGGCTCCTCATTTCTTTGAGGGAAAGAAAGGTTGAGTTGGAAATGCTTCATGTTTTAGTCAGTTGGATCCGTTTTTGTTTTATTGAAGACTCTCAGCAGTTCTTAGCCACAGAGGTTTTGGTAAAGAACATGCAAGATGAACTGATGTTGATGTTTAAGTCAGGCCAAGGTTGTCTGCTTTCCAAAATCCAGTGCAAATAAAACCAGCCCACCACAGGATCTTTCTGTTTGTGACACTTTCTGCATGGCCTTCACCAGTGGCAGTACGTGCTGTGGACTTTCCTAGGATTCATTGTGCAGGCAGTGTGGCCATCAGCAGGTCACTATAACTTCACCAGGATCATTGCAGTTAACGATGGCTTCCTACCTCTCTACTCTGTTTCTCTCCAGTCACTATACGGCTATAAGAGACACTTCTGATCTAAAGAAGTAGGCTTCTTGTTTCCCTCCCAGTAACACAATGAGCCCATGTCAAAACAATCAGTTGTTCATTCTGGTGAATGTCTGTACTTGTTAAAAACAAATTAACCTCCTCGAGAAATGGAACTTCCATCAAAATCTCACAAAATTCTCCATTACCTTGTTTGGAAAGGAAAGGGGCTGGAGTAGGGAAATGCTTTGTTTTCTTTTTCTTTAGAAATATCCTTATTTGGCATCTGTAAAGCATTTACATTCCCTAGTTCTGGATCAAAGTCCTTTCATGGCTCATGTTACTTATTTCCTTCTTTAACTGAAGCACAGAAAGAAAAATGGATTTTTCCTCCTGAGGCTTACAGTAGAAACCATTGTGAAAAGTCAAATCCCACTTTTTAGCAAGGCAGTAGCAAGCATGAGGAATAAAACATCTCAAAATATATAATCTGAGGAACCATCACCACCCACTTCAGAATGAATGCTGTCAGTAAAGGCAAGTTTGCATAGCAGTCATGAAGCATGTATGGTAAAATTTAGTAAAACCAAACTAAGATAACTGTGCTGCTGTATTTCCTTCATTCCTCAGAAGCCAAAGGTTCGTGCTTCTCACGGGAGGAACTTTGTCTTCTTCAGCCTGTGTAGTAGCTAGTGCAGTTGGCCAAGTACTGGGATACAAACTGCAGTTGGATCAGGTACCAGAAGCATAACAAAACACATATTGCACAAGTGGCAGGATGAAATCTGGGTTGGGCAGAATCCTTTTCTGATAGAAGAACTCCTGTGAATCAGCCATGACATCTGATCTTGTTTTAAATTTGCAGGAATGTGTAGTTTTGTTTCTGAATGCAGAACAAGCCCTTTTAAAGTCTGCCACTCCCATTGATTCTGTGCCCCAAAGAGCTCCGTGTTTCTGCTTATTTTCAGAGCTCTGCTGGCTATTCCTCTGGCTTTCTGCCTTTTGTAGACACATGGAGCTGGGCCCCAGCACCCCCTTCAGTTTGCAGACAAGCTTTGGGGCTGTGGTCTGTCACCATGAGTGTTGGCACTCTGATGTTTCTCAGTATTGCTACAGCAAAAGAGTATATAATGGCTCTGATTTGTCTTCTAGGGAGAATTTGGACATCTATCAGTTTTTAGCATGGTTTCTGATGATCCAACTAGTTTGAGGCAAGCTGATACTGTAATATATACATCTTTGTTCCTGTAGCTTTGTTCTCCTGAAAACAAATTGTAAATTTTCCTCTGCTTTAGTGTATTCCTATATTTTAATTGGTTTACTTCACAGACCTTCATTCTGCAAAGTTCTAGTCTAGTGCTCCCTTTTTGTAAGGGAACATCCAGTATTGCATAGCAGGCTTTCTATTTACTCATAAAGCACTATGGACCACAGGCTCTTTAGGATGTTCTGTTTCCATTAGCTTTCATCTTGCAGATCTGAGCTTAATGCAGACTTAGAGCATTTCTCCAGAAATAATGTTACTGACATCCTCTGTCACATGGTTCTCCCCACAAAGCTCTTTGCCACGTAACTTCTGTGATGGAAGAGAAAAACCTGCCTTTGGATTATGAGCTAAACCCTAATATCAGTGAGAAAGCTACCACGATGCTGCTCCCTCCTTGATGGCGACTGCATGTTAGCCACTATGTGCTTCTGCAACCCTTTGAATTAAATGTAACTTCAGGGATGGGATTTCGTTCTTCATGTGACTTGAAAAGTGAAATCTCTTGCTGGATTTTGGGCACTGGGGAAAATATAGTTGAATCTGGAGAAGGAATTTGCTAGCAGAACAGTTCCAAATCTTACCTGGGTCTTACAGTTGGCATTGGATTCATTAGGTACTGGCAGAGGCTCAGTCACAGGCCCCTTATTCCTCTCTGCATACTGAGAATGGATTGATAAGGATTCATGCCTAATTTATCCCATGCAGTGCTCCTCACTTCCAAGACAGCAACCTTGGACACTTGCCTGATCTTTTCTTTCCAAACTTATTTTATTTTGCCTGATGGATTTCAACACTGCTGGCATGCATCTGTTGGTGTCCCATCAGCTGTACCTAGTACCAGACAGAAGTGAAGATTGTGCAGGTAGTGGGAAGTGAAAAGACCAAGGACAGGATATCTTGTATTAAAGTAGTGATGATGCTGTAATGCAACTGAGATTAAACTTTGGTATTTCATATTAGTGGACCAGTTCAATGAATATTATCTTGAGCATGAAAGTAAAAAAGAGACTTCAAAGCTAGAGATTGCAAATAACTACTTACTAATAGGTTATTTAGGTGAAGTGAATGTGTAAGAGGGGTTAAGGTAGTGTCCATTTGAACTATCAGTGATACGTTTCTAACCAGTCTGACTTACTAGATAAATACAACTTGTACAGTTACCTGATGTTGCCCTCAGAGGGGTACAGAGGATGTTTCAATGTAACAGGAATCCTACCCGCTGGAGACCATTTGCTGAATTCTTTAAAGGTCAGGCATACTTGTAAGTCAGTGGAAAAATGAGGATTTAAATTAAAAAAGAATACCTCAAAGCTGGTGAATCACTTCAGACTGCAAGTACTGGAAGATACTGCTTTTAAAGTCCAAAATCACTGTTGTCATGACTTGGGAGGGTGAGGAGGTAGAACTGGAGTACTTTGAACTCATGTATACTTATACCATGCACAAGGAAGCCCTAAGTATACTTTTCTTATGGCTTCTATTTTCTCTCCATGTTTCCCCTAGAAGATTAATGACAGGAGATTTAAGATTAATGGTACAGGAGACTTAAGATATTTTATATACCCATAAATGGAATAGGGCTGAGAACAGAAAGTTTAAATACTGAACTTCTCTCTTGCTGACTTGCTTTTTCTTCCCCTTAATTTCCTTTTCTTGTTTTTGCAGTACCTTAGCACCAGTAGGTATAGCGTGTCTAGTTTTGGAATGGAGTCCAGACTCCACAGCCAGCTGTTCTGTAATGGGGTGAAGTGTCCAGTGGGGTGGTGGGGTTGTTGTGTGGTGGGGTTTTTAGGTTGTGGGTTTTTTTTTATCTGTTGGAAAACTTAAAGCAGACTTGAATAGCTTGGTATTTTCCAGGAAAGAAGCATAGGAGATAAAAGTAAAAATACCAAACAAGCAGCAAAATGACCCAGATCTCTCTGGCTCTCTTTATGTGATACAAGGCAGAAAAAAGCACAGGCTTCTTCTTCCCCTTCATCCTGTCCTCACTGCATCATGTGAAACGTTGTCCAAAGCCCATGGAAATCACCATGTCCTACTGACTTACCTGTTTTCTAGATTGAGCACTGGGCTATGTGACAAATTGCTGAAGACTTTGTTGCAGGCTCTTGTCAGGGATGGCAAAGGTATGCGTTTGCTCGGGCCACTGACACACTGCTTTAAGGACTGCAGTGAGCCTGATTCTTACCCCTGCCAGCGAAATCTTCCTCTTTTGCAGAGCTGCATTTCTAGGCTGTTTTAACCAGAAAGGAATTATCCTGTCCAGTTGTAATCTGCCTTAACACCTCCCTTCTCTTCAAAATCTAGTATTAATTACATGGATATCTGCAAGGGAGGTGCTAGCTAAGACCACCTGTAAGAACACCTTAACATATGGGGGAGTGTTTATTCCTTTTCTGTTAGCAAAGCAGAAGGCTGCAGTAGTTATGATTTCAGCTTCAAATTCACAGTTTCCAGTGGTATCATATGTCTGAGCCTCTGTGCATTAACTACAGGGCTGCAGATGTATAATCAAAAAGTATTTGAAAGGAGAGGAGGCCTGTGTCTGGATAAGATGAAGTGCTGTTAAGGTCTCCTCCCCTCTTTGTCCTTATCAGTGGATGGATTCATGTTGTTTGATTCCTCCCTTACCTCCCAACAAGTAGATCTAGGATGAAAAATAACTTAATCAGATAAAAAGAATCTCCCTCAGGGAAAAAAATAATACAATAAATTCCTCCTTCTGAAAGTAAATCATTCTGAAACAGAAGGGAGGACTTGGAGAGGGCAATGACAGGCAGCTTGAAGTGCTTTCTGAGGTGACCACCTGCATCCCACCTCCTAATCACCCTGTGTGCTGTAGTGGTGCGGGAGGGAGGAAAAGATGGTTGCAGCAATAATTAGTACTGTCTCTGATGTTTTGCTTGTCCAGTCTTCTGCTGTGGCTTGTGTTTGCCCTTATATTTCGAATTCACACAGCTCTGTATGGTTTTGCTTGTTTCCACCATGGCTGTCTCATAATGATGCTTATACATCACTCTAATCTAACTGCCACTGAGTCTGTAAGGGGAAAAGAAAGCACAGCAGGGTGGGTTTGTGCTGCTGTTCAAGGCAACAGGTAGAGACCAGTGGCATGCTAGACACCTGAAGTCACCAGAAATGGTTAGAGATGATAAATGTAACTTCTGCTATCAGCCCTGTCATCCACCCGTGCTCAACAGTGGCAAATAAACACTATTCAGGAATACACTGGCTCTATTTACTTTAGCTTTCTTCAGCAGTCAGGAGCCAAACACATGTCTAGGAACAATTGCATCCTCCATCTGTGAGTGATCATCCTGCTTAAATACAGCAGCAGACCTGACTTCGGAGAGCAAAATAAAGCCTTTCCCCCTGCCTCTGCTGCTCAGCTGCACAGGCAGAGCAGGGGCAGGGAGGTGGTGCAGACGTTTGGCTGCCTTCTAGTGACCACATCCTGTTAGGCTGCGGAAACATCAACCTAATGCTGAGATGTGTCTGAGATGTAGGAGTGCTTGTGGGGATCCAGCAGATAATTTGCAGACATGTTTGTATTGCTGCAGGAGGAGCAGTGGTGCAGGGAGAACTCCCGACCCTGCTCCTGCCCTTGGTCTGTTCATCTGCTTCCCCCCCCCCCCCCCCATCCTGGTTCTCTGTAGCATTTAAATACAGAGCAAATGGATTTATTTCAGTGAAGTTGCTTTCTTGTCCTCTGCTGCAGCTCCCAGATGTTGTTTTCCTGATACTGCATGGGACGGCTTAACACTGAGTTTGTGTTGGCTGAGTAATGCCCAGAGCAGCAGCCTTTACCTGAGATCTTTCCCCAGCCGTATCAGGGTGCTGCACCTTGCAGGGCAGGAGATTTTTACTGTACAAGCAGGAAACCAGGCACCATGACACCAGGAGTGCTGTGGCATGAGAGAGAATTGATAGTGAGTTTCTCAAGCCCTAAGTCAGTGCCCAAACCTGGGCTTGCAATATTACACCACGTGAAAATGGCATGTGAGAGCTTAACAAAGGGCAGATCGCTTAGGATGCTGCCTAAGTTCTGTTGAAATCACATGCTTAAATCTAAGCGTGCCTGGGAGTTTTGCTGAGCCCAAGTGGGTATGAGAATGCTAAGTGCTGACACAAAGTCTGGATGGGGAAGTGGTTCATGCACCTAAAACTGCTAATAGTAAATGGCGTTCATCCAGTTTCAGATGGAACTGGAGGAACTTTGATTTTGGCAGAGGCCTGTTCCAGTGGGCTCGTGTTCTACAGAGCCCCATGGTGTTGTGGCCAGAAGATCATGAAATCTCAGTATGGGCAACTGCACATTATTTGGGGCAGTTCTGGTCCTCCTTGCTGTTCATCAGAAGTTGCTTAAGTGCTAAAGTTCAAGGCTTCATATTCCCAGTTTTCTTTTTAAACTATGTAAAGGGGGAGTGGTGTTTGTGTTTCATAGAAGAGTTCCACCTGGATGCACAGAACCCTCATAGGATCAGGCATGGGTCAGTAGGGAACAAATGCACCAGCCATCCTTAGAGAGTTTCTTTCCACTTCCCTGTCAGAGGCCCAGTGTAGCGCTGGGGGGTTTTCCTTTCCAAAACCAGCTTTAATTCAAGATGATATCTGGCAAGCTCAAGTGTATTTTTTTTAAAGCTCTTGCACACCTGTTTTGAAGGTATTTGTTATTGTCTCAGTTGGGGAAGTCAACATAATGCTGCAGGTCTGAGAGCTGCAGGTGTGACCATTACTTGAAATACTAGCTCTGGATCCTAGTGTCTTTGTGCCTCTTCTTCTCTAGAAAAGCAGTTGAGCATACCACATCATTTCACATGAAAATGTGCTATGAAATTACTGTCAGTGTAGCAGCCAGGGCTAAGGGTCTGTAGAGTAAAACAGCTCAGAAGACAGGGTTAATTCTGCATGGTAAGTCAGAAGCCTGTAATGGTGGTTTTTGTGCTGTTTTGTGAACAGGAGAGGAGAACATTGTACTTTGAGAGAGCTGTTGGACTCCTTTACTGCAATGGTAATGATTGTAGCACTGTGACTAATCTTGGCAGTTCATGCAAAGGGCACTTTAATGAATAGTGTAAATACAGTTGTAAGGACTCTCTAAACCAAGTGCTGCCCTGTTAATATGGGATGTGAACACTTTCTGTTGCCATGCGTGCCCTGGGGGGACCTTCCCAAGCAGCAGCATCTTAGGGGGTTGGTCCTCCCAGGCACCATCCCGTGCACAAGACTGCTTGTGGGGAACAGAACTTCAGAAAGGTATTTCAGTACTAGCTCCCATCTATCCCAGTGTTTTACTCCCAAGGAGCTGGGCTCCTACTGCACCAGCAGATTTCCATGCAGATGGCATACCATCAGTTTAGCTCCCCAACAGGAGGTTGCTGGGGGTCCCAACAAAGATACAAGATTTTTACCAGATTCTCAGATTGGAGCACAGAGCAAATCTAAAAAAAAAAAAAAAAAAATTTCTTGATATACCCACCAAGTTTAACTGCAGGTGAATTGCTATGGCACATGCCAAATCCTCGGAAATAAGCATTTACAATGGAAAATCACAAACCAGACCTTTCCTTATAATGCTGAAATTTTCCTGCATTTTCTTCCCTTTTTTCCTCTTGCTCTCAGCTGGAAGCTAACTTCTGCTTACTGCTGACCTCTGTGTGCTGAGCCTGTGTTTCAACAGAGCCTGGAAGCGTGCTGTTAAAGTGGAATTGCTGGACTGAACCAGTGGGACACAGAAAGGCTCCGGTCCACAGTGCATGGCAGCAGTGCATGGTTCCAAGCATGGCAAACCTGCTGATGCCAGCGTAATGCTGCTAGGTGTTTTGGCATGAGGAACACCTGGTGGAAATGAGGCATTCTGAACAGGTACTGGGTTCTCTCTTGCTGCTTTTTATTTGCTTACTTTAAAAGACTGATTTGTATTAACACTGTTTTTTCCATTAAGACCCTTTTAAAATAGATGGACTCAAAATGTGTGGTGACTTGACTGTTATTTTTAATCCCTATTTACAGTAATGCCTCAGAAGCCTGAAACCAACATCTGTTTCCCTCTTGGATTAGTTTTCTTCCATAGAAGACACTTCCCCTTTTATTTTTAACTACTTACAGTCACCCCATTCTGTAATCAAGGGTTGAAAAGTCTTAAATCACTTAAATCACATCAGTTTTATCTGATGTGTTGGGCACAGAATTTTACTCGTATGGAGATATGTGGCCTCTTAGTACAATACAGAGGAGGGAAAGAGGGAATCTTCACTCCTTTGCTTTCCAGTTACATGTCCTTGGAAAAACGTTACCCTCATTACCTTCAGTGTGTATCTAACTCCTGTTGCTGTGCATTGTGCAAATTATTTTAATCAAATCACGTCCTTCAGGGATTCAGTTCGTCAGTACTGAGGGGTAAGAAAGAATTTACCCCTTCATACTTTCACCCCTCATGTGCCTGGCTGTGCACTCTTGCTCTGGTGTTCAGGTCACATTGACAGGCAGCTCTGAGGGTGGAACTCCAATTTGCCCTAGGTCAGCTCAACAGCAACACGGGGTGATACTTGTTTTCCTCTGCAGCACGGGGCAGGGATAGGGCTGCTTGTTTGCTTGCTTGTTTAAAAAGAAGTACAGCTTATCTGATGTGCTGGTCCTTGAGAAGTGAAATAATACAGAGTATGGAAACACTTGGACCAGATTAGTGCAAGGCAGCTGTTACCACTGTGTAATCCCAAAAGAGATTAAAAAAACCCAAAACAAAACCAAAACGACTCCTGACAGTTTTGCCTGGAATATGTAAATTGACAAACACTAATGGGAAAAAGGGAAAGAAAGGAAAAGGCATCGATTTCCCCTTTTATGCGGGCTCGGGGTAGCACGTTCCCCGCATTCCCTCAGCCTGGTGGGAGCCACAGTGGGCCTGAAGACAGCGGTGCGCATGGGCTGGTAGCCAAGTGTGCTATGGTCCAAGCCTGGACCCCCTTGCAGCGGGCCGGGGGTAGCACGGCCTCCACCGCCGCTCTGAGAGGGGCATCGCCGCCGGTCTCCGGAGCCGGCTGCGGGTGCTCGCGTTTCGGCTCCCCTCACGTCCTGCCCGCGGCGTGTGGCAGGTGCCCGCGGGTACCCCAGCTCCAGCCCTGCCAGGCCCCCGCTGCGGGCTCAACCCCTCAGCCTCCGTGCGCCGGGTCAGGCCCGGTCCGGCGGCACCGCCCCTCGCGCTGCCCGGCGGGGCGGGGGCGCGGAGAGCCCCCGGGGGGGCCCCGCGCTCCGCTGCGCGCAGGCAGCGGCCGCCGGCGCGAACAAAGGCGGCGGCAGGCGGCGGTGGTGGCGCGGCCCGTGTGAGGCAGCCCGCCCGCCCCTGCTTCCTGGGCCGGGCTGGGCTGGGCGAGGCGAGGCGAGGCGAGGCGGCCTCCACCCCGGCGGCGCGGAGCGGAGCCGCTGCCGCCGCCTCAGCAGTAGCAGCGGCAGCAGCAGCGCCGGCCGCGGGGCGCGCTCTCGGCAGGAGCTGCATGTGCGCGGGAGGAGCGGAGCAGGATGGCGGTGCTCAAGCTCGCCGACCAGGTGGGCGCCGCGCCGCGGGGCGGGGGGAACGGGACGCGGGGCTCTGCCTCAGCCGCTGCCTCAGCGCTGTGCGGGCCGGCCGAGCCGCCAGGGGAGGCCCTTCTCCTCCGTGGGGGTTCGCGGGGCCCGCTGCGGCCGTGGCCGTGTGGTGCCGGCTCTTCGTCTCCTCCCGGCGGACATTGTGTGTTCCCCCGGGGCCGTGGGGTCGGGGCAGTCGCGGTAGCCGGGTACCCGCTCGCCGCTGCCCCGGCTCGCAGCCGGGTGCCGCCGTCGGCCCGCGGTCTTCGGTGAAATCCTGACATCTCCCGTCGGCGGGGGGCAATTGAAGCGGACGTTGGTGCGTTTCGAAAGGCCTCTCGGCTCTGTTTGTCCTTCCTTGGGGTTTCTCCCTCGGTTTGTTGCTGTGCCGTAGGTATACATTATTTTTCCTGTCGCCTTTTTACTGAGGAATTGCCTATTCTGTTTAGCTGTAAGCCGTTGTTCACGGGCTACTAGGAAAAGCCATAGTATTAAACCCTTCTATCGCATTAAATTTAGCAGTGGGCAGACAGCTGTAATCAGTATTCGCATTGCTGGTAGTTAAAAGCCTTTAGAAATATTTAGTAAATTGATATTATGGATCCCACATCCTGATTTATCCACATACCCTACCAACTGTTACACACTTTGCGTGCCTTAATCTGCTATTTTTAATCTGAGGTCTGCCTGTGGTAGGCAGCGTGGGTGCCCTGTGAGCCTCAGACCTTCCTGCTGGGTTCAGAAGCCCCTCTCCAAATACCTCACCCTTAGAGATCACAAACCTCCTTCCCAGCCTGTGCATGCTTTTCTGTGGAAACCTGCCAAAGCTCCCATAGAGAACGCTTGGAAGAGTTTTGAAAGGAAAAAAAAGGATAAAGGCACTTCTAAAGTAAAAGCATCCCTGACCGAGCACAGTCAGTAATGCATTTTTGTGTGTAACAGACGGCCGTGTTTATGGCCTGCCTCCTGACATACCTCTTGAACACCCTCATCTTTAGATGTGGTGCTTAGAACTGGCAAATAAAGTGTTTCACACCACGAGGCTTCACTACCCCGTGGTGCACAGACTGAGTCTCAAATAGGGAGATTCAGGGAGAATCTGCATATTAAAAATTAAGCTGCAAGCATTAATATTAAAAATATGTACATTACAGAGCACCAAAATGGTACCGTTTCAGTGTTTTTCATGAGTTTAATGTATTTCTTGAATTTGCTGCCTTTAGAGTTATTAAACCTTTGCTGGCATTTCACAGCAAAGATTTTGCTTCAGCAGCAGAAGTCAAAACAGATTTAAGTTAGATGGACCACATCTTTATGAAGTCTCTAGTGCTATCAGAAATGACAGGCTGTTGTTCTGGTGTTCTCCTTTCTCTTCTGAGAGCCCTCAAGGCTGAGGGATGAGGTTCCTTCAGGCTGCCATTACATCCCTGTAGCGCCTGCTTTGGGGACGCTCAGAATGTTGGTGGACAAATCTACCTCAGATGCAAGAGCGCTATACCCAGGCTGGCCCATCTCTTGACTTAAAGTGACACAGTAACAGCAACCCTATGTGTTTATAGGCAGACCCAGGCAAAACAAAGGTGAAGCTGAGATGAAGAATGATGTGACTGGGAAGATTTGCATTCCTGCAGCATTCAGCTCTGCTGAGGCTGTGGGAGCAGCCTTCTGCATTTCTTCCTGCTCTTGAGGATCGAGGCAGTTGTGGCAGTGATAACTTGCAGTGATTCAGGAAACAATTTCCTGTTGCTTAAACACCAGGGGCTACAGCAGCCTGTGTGCTTGCAGTCTCCTGCAATGGGAATTACAGTATGTAGGACACTGCGTACCATAGTAGTTGGGACCTGGGCTTCTGTGAGTATGGGCTGCTTTTTATGCACTGTGTAGTCTGGTTCAGGTCTTAGTTGTGATGCTCAAGGGGAGGTTGACTCTAAAACTAAGAGCTCTGCCTGTCACTGTGGTTTCTATAGCACATGCTTTCCTCTGAAACCGTGACTTTCTTGACCAATGAGGTCTGTCATTCTGTCTGTTTCATTCTCTCATCTGTCTTCATGCTGAGAGTTCAGACACATTTCTCTAAGTAACCTGTTTCCTCCTCACCTCCATTTTTGGCTTCTCTTACCTACTGCATCTGACAGCACGTGGAGCATTCAGACAGATGAGGAATTAATTACACAGTTTATTATACAGGCTCTGAAGACAGACTTTCATTATTACATCTTTTTTGATATAGCTGAAAGGTGTTAAGGAATTGGTATATTTAATTCTTCAAAGATCCTATCGGTACTTTTGGCTGCAGTCACTCCTTAGGCAGGAGAGCTTAGTTTAAGGGTTTAGCATTAGTGTAGGTTTCTTAAATTTGCTTCCAGTAATGGTAATTGCTAGCTCATCAGTCAGGCCACAAGAAACCCTTAAATCATGTAACCGCAGTAAGTGTATTCTACCATGGTTTGTTGCTGCATGAGTTTCTTTCAGGCCTTCTTTTTTCCAGTAACCCCCTGCTAGCCATCTTTAAATGACTAAATGCTAAGCTGAAAACAACCCGAGTTAGTTCATAAAACTTAAATGCCTAGTATTGTAGCCTTTGTCTGCAGTGGCATTTCAGTGCAGTTGTAAACATTCGGATATACTTAGTATTTTGGTTGTCTTATACAAACACTGCAAAATTTACATCTTAAAACTTTTGTCCATTTCTTTTTTTTGCCATCTCTGCAGTAGATGCTGATCATCGCAAGCATGCAAATTGCTTTAAAAACTGAAAAAGAAAAGGTAGTTTTCAGTTCTGTGTTGTTCCCCATTCAGTTTATTGGTTCTACCTGTTCCATTTTGATAAGTGTTAGTATCTTATATTATGTGAGGGTGCAGCTGCATGTGATAAAGGCCTTTGCTTTTAAGCTAGAGTGCAGAAGGAACAGAAGAGAAGCACTTCAACAAGCAGGTGGCCAGAGATTTGCAGGTTATATGTCCCCAAAGTTGCACTGACATGGCTTGAGCCTGGCTCTGGACATACAACTGGGCATGAAAACCCCTGCTGTGCCCTAATGTGCTGTTTGAGGTATCCTGCTCACTGCAACTCTATTCCTTCCTGTACTTTGAATTGCCATTCTCTCCTCCTCATGAGCCTTTCTCCTTCACCAAAGCTTCGTAAGTGTGAAAGTATCGATTGTTTTTTTACTTTTGGGGCTGCTTTTTGAGCAGTAGTCATTGCCTGGACCCACTTTTCTCCTGTCCTCTGCGCGACCATCAGATTCAGGGTGCTTCCTGCCGCTGCTCTCCTTGCCTGCTGCCTGCAGTTCTTTGCGTGGCTTATTCTTCATGCTTGCACCGAGTAACTTGGTTTCCTGAGAACTGTTTGTTTGCCACTTGCAAACTTCTCAGGAGAAAGCCTGTTAGTCATAGTCCTGCTGAGTGTGCTTTTTAATCTTCAGGGTTTCCATTCATTATTCTAGGCAGCAGACACAGACAATTGCTCCTGTCAGCACTCTGTTCAGAGGGTAGAATAGCTTAAAATACTGCTCTGTGTAAACTTCAGTGAGTTACCTTTTGGAAAACTACTGTGGAAGTTTCTGTAGTGTCTCCATCTCATTTCCAGGCTTGCCTTGCCAGTTGAATTCCTCCATGAAGGACTGCTAGTAGTGCCCACAGGCCTGCAGGTCGTCTCTGTAGCTAACTCCATCTTCTCCCCATTTAAAGCCAATGAAGTCGTGCTGTGTGTGGCTGTGTCTGATTTGGGATGCCAGCTCTCTGCCTCTGCAGATGACTTTGCCTTCACACGCATCAGCACAAATCTGCCCTTCGTGCTGTGTTGAAGGCAATGAGGGTCGGAGTGGCTTGTGCTTGGGGACATCCTGCTTATTGGTGTGTGTTTGTCAGAGGCTGATGCAAGCTCTCCCCTGCCTAGCTGTTGATTATAGTTATTCATGTTTACAGGGGAAATGCATCATTCTGTCTTTGAAAGACACTTAGAATATTTTCTATGAACAAAAATAAAATGGGAAGTTACACAGAGGTGAAGCCTGCGTAGCTGCTTTAGAGATGCACTGCTTAGTGGGTTTCTGCCTGCACTGCCAGATTTGGTGTGAAGCTGGCTATAGATCTGAGACAAACACAGGCTCTGTCCAGCTGTGAGCCAGTGCACCCAGAGGGTCAAATGTGCTGTGACTTCAGTGTCACCAGCTCAGGCCCTGTATGTACAAAACATGAAAATTATTTTTAGGCTACCCCTACAAGCATGTATATACATGTATTATGGGTAATGAAGCCCAGATAAATGGTTAGTGTGTGCACTTAGGCTGCTATTAACTGCAAAACCTCATCCTGTCTCCTGGTATTTTGCCTGTTGTCCTTGATTGCTGAAAGTAATGCAGTGTGACTAGAACTGGAAGGAACATTTCCCTCCCTCCCTTTCCCAAATGTTTTCCTGTGTTTGACGGTTCTGTGCTGACTGTCAGGATCCTTTTTATTATGATCACAGAGAAGCAGCATTGAACAGATGTTTAATTTTAAACAGATGTCAAAGATCATAAAAATCCACTGGGCAAAGGCTGGACTTGCATCTGATGACACTTAGAACTGCAATGAGTACAACAGTACCAAATAATCTCCTAACAAAACCAATCGCATTTCCAAATGATGGGGTGTCTTTAACTTAATTCAGAATCATTCCATTGATGAGACTGGCTTTCTGTGTATCCTTTCTCTGACAAGCAGAAGTATCTGAGAGATGCTCCTAAATCTGCTGTGTAAAATAGGGGTTGTGAACCTGAGCCCTATGGCTACAGGTTAATTTTGTGTGACACAAGGTCCCATGATTTCTCCCCTACCTCATGTTATTACTAGATAGTAGTAAGGTGTGTGTTAATTTGCAGGCTGCCAGGTGCTTTTGAAAGGGCTCACAGCAAGGAAGAGAGAATCCGATTTAGTACAAAATACTCATGTAGCCACAAAACAAAGGTAACTGTGGGGAAGGAAGGAGGAGGGAGGAATTTACCTGCAGGAGTGGTTCTGTCTTTACTTCGTGTGAAATGAAAATGTGGTTGGACAAAAATAACTCAATTGCTGTAGCCATTGGCTTTCTACTGTTCTCTGTGCTGTTCTGGGCATTCCATATATACTGCAAGACATGGCTCTGCTTTTTAGTATGAAAGCTTTGGGGAAAATGGTATGTACCAGCATTCCTGCCCTTATCCAGGCTTTAGAAACAATGGGTGCTGCCATCCAGCATCTGTGGCACCAGAGCTCTGACACATAGAATCATTTAAGCTGGAAAAAACCTTTAAGACCATTGAGTCCAACTGCAAATCTAACACTGCTAAATTCACGCTAATCCATGTCCCTACACATCTTTTAAATGCCTCCAGGGATGGTCCTGGTTAGAGGAGGTAGGGGAGGGAAGCTTTGATTTGACAATGAGAACAAGATACAGGCTTGAAAAGGAAGCTGCTCGTTCTTTTTAATTGTGGCTTCAGCAATAAGCATCACTTCCTGATAGTTCTGTAGCTTGTTTCAAAGTAAATAAGAAGCACTTGAATTAGGAGGATTTCTGGAGTGGTTTAGTGTCCTCAAGTCTATCAGATATTTCTTTAGCAGAGAAATCCTCCAGCAGTTTGCTGTTTGGTATTACAGTAAAGGTTTTGCAGTGGTTGTGCCTAAATGCCTGGGGTGATTTGATGGGGTGTGTGCTTGTCATGTTAGGATGTTAGTTTCCTTCATTTGCAGATGATGTCCATCAGAACTCACCCTCCTGCATGCACCTGAGGTGTGGTATTTTATCCCTGCATGACAAGGGCCTCATGACCTCTTCCTGCTAGTCTCTTAACTGAAGATGTGGTTGTCATGGCTACATTTAGCAGAGAAATAAATGTTCCTCCCAGCTTGGGTGCTTGTGTAATGGCTTGTTTCGGGCAAGGTAGTGTTTTCATCTAGATCCTTGCTCGAGGGGGGGCAGATGATTTCTGTGACCTGGGAATACAAGTGCCCAAACTGGAGCTAGCTGGCTGCTGAATGCAGCAGCTGCTTGTGGTGCAGCTCCCCAGGGCAAGGTTTTGAGTTGGTGCTGCTCCATTGTGGCAGTGCTGTTGGTCTCAGGGACAAATCCCTGAAAGCCAGCAAAGAAGACTCCTGCAGATTGTTTCTAGAAGTTTGGGTGTAGCTGGTCCTGCTTGCTCACTACCGGAGAGGCAGGCTCGGTGGTGCGACAGGAAGGGTTTCCCTGTGTTGGCCCATCGTGGGGGGGAGTGTTCACCCAGAGGAGCTGGGCCAAGTACTTCCTCTTCCTAAAGCTGTTCCCCCATCGGCAGATCTCTGAGTGCTTGCTTGAGAAATGAGCAGCTTACTCTTTGGGAGCTATTGTTTAAGGAGGGGGCTCTGAGCATCCTGGTCTAGTTGAAGGTGTCCTTGCCCATGGCAGGGGTGTTGGAACAAGATGATCTTTAAGGTCCCTTCCAACCCAAGCCCTTCTGTGATTTGTAAAAAGTAATCAATTCTTCAGCATGTTTTGATTTTAGGCTTCTTTTAATCTCTGTTCTCTGGAAGTTTTTTCTCTTTGTAGTACCAATATGGGTTCTAGTGTCATCAGATGCCTCCAGGAGCCAGAAGTTGTAGGTATAAGCCTATTAGGCAAATGTTTCAAAGTTATGCTAACATTGACCATTTCTTGGTTTCCATTCCTGCTTTTCTTCTCAAATGCCCTATTTCACACATTGCTGCCTGTGTATGTTGCAGAGCATGCAGGTGAGCTAAACTTGCTGGCAGAAAACCTCTGTAGTTTAACCATTTAGTTGGAATGTTTATTAACTGAAAAAGTGCATTTTCAGCTGTTCCCCTTTTCAAATTGAAAGCTTCTTTTCCAGAAGTACACCTCTGACAATTGCCGCTGTTTCTGTTCGCTGGAAAGCTTGGGGTGGAAAGTTCCTGCAGCTGCTGTGTGTGGCTGTGGCTTTGTTTTAGCTGCTGCATGAGAAACAAGTAGCAGCATGCTGCTGGAGCCCTTCGGCCTGGTGATGGGTGGGAATCAAAGCATTACAAAATTGCATTTAAAGGGGGGAAATTATTCTGCAGTTTTATCCAAGGGTTTGAGGTCATTATTGAAGTTTGCAAGGAGCTGGTCAACAAATTACAGCATTTAGTTGTGGCTAGGTAATTGTGACACTGAAAAACTACCTGCCTTTTGATGACAGGCATTTGCATGTGTTTTGCTTTTAGGGGAAGAAAAAGTTGTCTGGCTGTAGATATACAACCAAAAATGAAGGCTGTTTAATACATGGCTGTTTCTGCCATGCAGGGCTGAACCCCCTAACCTGACGTAGGCTTGTCTGATGGACGTTTGTGCTCTGTGTTACGAGCTGGTTTTATGCAGGGACGTGCATTTTTGTGCTGGAATTATTTGTAATTCTTTTTCCCTTAAAGAGTGCTTGGGGAGAATGCCCTTGCAAAGCCTCTGCTTCCTCTTGCAGCTGCATGTTGCTGCATCTTTATGAGGAAGTAAGCAAAACCATAATGGTTGACTTCTGCAGACAGCCCTAACAGATGTACGTGATGGTGTGTTTACTAAGCTAAGGCTTTAGGGTTTTTGTGTAAAGGAGTTGTGTTTCAGTGAAAAATCCATGTACTATTGAAATATGTAGATACAGGATATACATAGATATGGATTCCTCCAAAGGCACCTGTTGATACCTTTCAGCCTCAAGAGAAGGCTCAGGGGAGACCTTAGAGCAGCCTTCCAGTACCTATAGGAAGCCTCCAAGAAATCTGGAGAGGGACTTTTGACAAAGGTGTGTAGGGATAGGACGGGGGGGGGGGGGGAATGGCTTGAACTGAGAAAGGGTAGATTTAGATTAGATTTCAGGAAGAAATTCTCTACTATGAGAGTGGTGACACAGACACTGGTTGCCCAGAGAAGCTGTGGCTGGCCCCATCCCTGGCAAGACCAGGTTGGACAGGACTTGGAGCAGCCTGGTCTAGTGGAGTGTGTCTCTGCCTGTGGCAGAGGGGTTGGAACTGGATGAGTTTTAGGGTCCCTTCCAACCCAAACCATTCTGTGACTCTCGTTCTCTGCCATGTAGAAACTGAAGACAGCAGTCAGCTACACTGTTAGATGCACAAGCTTTCACATTCTAAATATGATCAAATAATTTCTGTAAAAGGAACTAGTGTGAGCATTAAAAAGCTTTTGTATGCATATCATCATTAATAATGTAGGCAGTACTGTTCAGATGGAGAACATAATGCATTTTATCATAACACCATTTTAACATGATAGGCTTCTTGACTTTCCAAGGTGAAAGGGCTGCAGATTGCCTTCTGAAATCTCATCTTTGGATGAAGTTTTGCTTTTGCCTGCATTGAATCTAGACCAGCTTTGTAGGAATATGGGGAAGCTGCTTTGTATTTATAGTAACATGGTGGTAGCAGCACCTGTCTCTTTGTGTTTCTATGTATAAAGTTAATTTTTCCCATAATTATAATAGACAGAGGGGGGCAACACGTCCTCTTTTCACTCTTGTTGTCCTAAGTGTGTGTGTGTTTGTTTTAATCAAGGTTATTACTTGTGTCTTCTTTGTAATAGGGCAGCACAGCTAATCCATGCCTTGCAGGAAGTAGGAGGCTGGGTCCACAGGCCACCAAGTTGGGCTGGTGTTTCTGCCTGAGCTGGGAGCCTGGGATTTCGAAGCTCTAAGCCTGCAGCATTATCTGGTAAAACAGTGATTTGCTCAGTGTGGTCTTTAGTTGTTTAACATGCCAAGGGTAAAAAATGAGAGAACAAAGGCCTGAAATAGCCGATATTGTCTTTGTGCTTCCAGCTGCTCTAATGTGCTTGCCAATGTGACGTGCAGCATTTATCTCCAATTTAAAATCAAGAGAGGGACTTATTTAGTCATTGACTCCAGGAACATTTCCAAAGTGCTCTACCAGTCAAGTAAACACGGTGTGCCTGATCCTGCTTTTGTTTGAAAGGGGCATGCTTAGGTGAGTGATCCTGCTGCATCCCACTCAGTCTGAATCAAAGAAAAGGACGTCTCTTTCTTTTAATGTAAGAAAGCCCTCGTTTTAATGTAAGCATCTAACCGTGCTCCTCTGTTAGATGTGGCTCTCATTCTAGGGCTGTTTTTTGCATACGGAGCATGTAGGATATGTGTAGCTGGAGGTGCAGTGCTGCTGCCTGATGACACTGGTTGCAGCAACAGAACTGGCATGCAGAGAAGCTCTGTGACCAAGGTCACACTGAGAAGGAAGAGAGTGACAGAGCAAGACCTGAATCCTGATTTACCTCTTTCAGGGGCTGTTTCACACTGATGCCCTTCCTCCCTGCAGGTTGTTTTTACACTGTTTACTGTGTGGGCTGATGCCAATCTTAGGATGTCACAAGATGAGAAATGAATGGTGGCATGCGGTTTCACAGTGCCGTGTTAAATTCAGGGAACATATAGTTTCTTTAGATATTTGTTCTGAAGTGTAAAAATCAGCACTGGTTCTCTTAAGAGAAAGTGCTCTCTTAGGAAAAGCTTTCTGGGTCACCTGCTAGGTAAAGGTTTATGCTGTCTGGTTGCAGTGGGTGGCTGTCTTTGGTCACTAATCCTGTGTCATAGGCTTAATGCTGTATTGTGACAGTGCAAACAGTAGCAGTGAGATCAGCCTCTTGTGTCTCAGTGCCACTTGTTAAGGCACCAATCCGGGATTGTGTGACTGTTGGCCATAGAGCACACACACTAAGCTGGATCCTTCAGACAAATAGAGATAGCCTCTCAAATATGAGAACTGTCAGTGCATCAGATGGTGCCCTTTGGGTATGTTCACACAAAGTCCATTTCATGTCAGGCTGGAACTGAGCAGTCTTCTCACAAAGTTTTGTTTCCTTCAAGTACATATTTACAGACATAAAATTTAGTTTCTAATTGGAAGAGGATATTGCTTTTAGAAGCATTTTCTTGAGGACTGGTGAATTTGTGCATCACCCCTGCTACCCAGAGGAATGTTATTTCTTCTCTGCAAACAGGAGCAAATGGAGCTGAACAGATTTGTCTTCCTCCACAGAGAAGGGTAAGAGTAGCTCATGCAGCCACTTGGCTCAGAGGGTGAACTATCCAGACATGAGTCTGAGGATGTGCCCACTGTTGGTGGGGAGATTGTGCAGCTCAGGAGAACCCACATGACCTGGCTGTTAGCTGGGTACCTGCTTTGCTGTTAGCCTCTTCCTGCAAGTGTAGGCACGGCTTTCATGTTAATCAGGGATTACATTTAGGATCTCCCATTTCCTGTTCCTGGGTAGCGTTTGCATATCTTTAATGGGGTTTTATGACTGCTTCATGTCCTCCGACACAGGTATGTGCTTTACCAGAGAGCTGCCTGGAAAAGGAGACGCAAATGACAGCAAACCACAGAGCAGGCGTGTGATCTTCAGCACTTCTTGTTCCCGCAGGGCTGGCTGAAGACAACTCAAGACAACTGTCTGAAAGCCCTTGTGTGACTCCTTAGAGATGGCTCTGTGCAGACACACCGTCTCCACCCCTTTAAAAGAGGTCTCTAAAGACCTGAATGCTTTCAGACAGTTGTCTGGAGAATTCTTTGGTTGACTCTGTTGTAGAGACAAAAATTAAAAGGTGGACAAGCAGGTGTAATTCATGCTTTAAGCTTTTCTCCTTTATATTCTGCCTCCAAAAAGCTCCATCATGGAGCAGACTTTCACCTGTAGTGCCTGTTCACAGCTGCCTGTGCAGTGCCCAGCAAAAAGGGAAGGCTCTGATCCACAGAAGTAGCAAAATCTCTGTGTATAATCTGGCCCTGTGAGAATATTGAACTGTTCAGAGTCTGCCGGATTGAGTTGCACTGCTGCTTGCTGAGATACTGGAGCTTCAAAAACGAGCGTGGAATAAATAGCTGTGCTTCAGCTATGTGGATGCAATCCCAGGAATAACGTTGCATTTGAGAAAGTGTTTCATTCCTGACACCGGTTCTGTTGGTGTGTTTTGTTTGCTTTCAAGCAGTAGGCTCAGAGAGAAAACAGTCCAGATTTTTGCCTATTTTTAGCTAAGTGTTCAGCTAATCTGTTAATTGAACCTTGAACAGACGCAGTAGTGATTTTAAGTCATGGTAGATGTTTCACCCGTAAGGTGATTCTCTTTACAGAGGGATAAACCAGCAGAGAGCTTGGTTACTTGTGCCTTACCACACAAGTTCATGTGCATTGTACTACCCGTAGTGTGCTGATCCCTGGTGCTTGTAGAATGGTAAGTGGAATCAGCGTGAAAGCCATCTCCCTGCCCAGGTCTGCCTGGGCAAATGAGTTTAAAAATGAGTTTAATAAATGAGTTTAAAAAGGAGTCAGACCTAGTTTATGCTGCCTGTGCCCCTTACTTTGGAAACCATTGTGGTTGAAGAAGAGGTTTGCATTACTGATAAGCCCTTAGAGGGTAGTTAAAAGTGCCTGCAGAAATACAAATAGAAGGGGTTTTGCTTGGCTGGGGGTGTAAGGGAGGTTGCAGGAGCAATGGTCTGTTCCCTTGTGGACTCCTGCTACTCGATGCTCTCCCTACCCTCATGACAGATCTAACCTTGGGATGCTGTCTGCTTTCTGGCTCTACTGCTGTGTGCTGACTTGCCTTGAGATGGGGTCACCACCACTGGTTGGTTCAGGCTGGTGTAGCTTTATTGGCAGTGACTGCCAGGTCCTTGCTTCTGGGAAGGGGCCACGTTTGTGCAAAGGATTTCCTTCCCTGTCCGTAGGATTAGGGATCCAACATGTGGGCTTCTTTCTTTCACAGTGGGGATCTGCTTTGTTATGCTGCCAGCCCTTTCCCTAAACAGAGGCTGACCCTGGATTTAAAGGTCCCGGAAGGGACAAAGGAGTTCAGATGTCTTTTTGATCTTTGTTGCTACCCTGAGGCACAGTTAGATCATTCTGCGGGAGCTGATCTCAGTGGTGCTCGGAAATTCACTGAGGCAGCTACTCCAAAATAATTATTCTGAGTAGACATTTCGGTGTGGGCGCTCCTCTTCTCGCACAAAGAACGTCTCTTGCTGGTCTGTGGAAGTAGAATAACTGCTGACTAATTATTTGAGAACAGCTCTTTCGGTAAATGCCTGAGCACAGAAACGTCCCACTGCAAAGAACAAAGACTCCCCCCATCCCACCCTGATTCAGAAGAGGAGGTTCTTCCCAAGGTATTGGAATAGTTGTGTTCATTCATGGCTGTTTAGAAAAGAGCATACCAGTGGTAAGTTTTATGGTGCATTACTTAAAATAGTTCCTATTAATTAGCAAACAAGTACCAATTAATTTTACGTTGTGATGCTTCAGGAGCTGACTGCAAGGCATGTGTTTAGCTGTGGCTGTTTGGCAATTATGACCTTGTATATAATAACAGACTCAATAAATTCTTCATGTGAGAGAGCACCATTAATCAACACAGAGTTAATTAACTGTGCTGCTTACACAGGAAGCACAGCACAGAGCTGTCTGGAGCTCTGTAGTGCTGCAGGCTGGAAAGGCTTGATTCATCTGATACCTGGCTTGTTCCCACAGACCTGATGCTGAGGAGGGGGCAACATGAGTGCCCAGGTGAGTGGGCTCTGAACACAGGTCCTATAGTCAGTCCATTGCCTTCTGTGGCCCTGATGCTTAGGCAGACTGAGCTGTGTCACTGTCATTTGGGCTTCCTGTCATCTTTATGGAGAAGGTGGAAGCAAGGCCTTCAAGGAGTGCTGGAGCACTGAAATGTAAAGGGCTCTTGCAACAATGATTTTTGTCAGGTTAAACCTATAGAACTGCTCGGGAAAATAGGAATCAGTGTGTTAGTTCAGAGTTATACTCATCAGCTCTTGTTTAGACTTTATATAGGATTTTGTTTGTTTGTTTTGTTTTTAATAGTTTGAAAGGTACCCTAAACTGGGGAGAATGGACAAGATTCAGCACACTTTCAGAGACAAAAGCATTCCATCTCTGTGCACCTTATTCATCCATTCTTCAAACAGATCTTATTTTCCTGAGTATGTGATGCTTAGAAGCATGAAACTGGCTCAGCCTTTTGGAGTGACACTGACCATCATTTTCCTGGTTTGTTTTGCTGTTGGCTCTGTGTACATTAATGTGAACGACAGATTTCTGACTTGGTGTTGTTTGTTTTTAATCATCTGGTTTACTTGCTTTTTGATGTCCTTTGAACCACTGCTACATCTGCAGTGACTGTAGACTGTGTCATGGAAGATTTCAAAGGTCTGAGCCATGGGAGTGCTTTTAGCTTTGCAACAGCAATGCCTTGTAACAGCCAGTATGGAGAATTCGGATGGCTTCAGTGTGACTGAAATGAGAGAAACCAGCTGGGTCGTGTTTTCTTAGAGTTTTCCTGAGTTAGAACATTTCATGTGCCCTGGTTTTAGTCTTGAGGTTAATTTTTATTTATTTTCTTTAAATAAGTGCAGTTAAGTGTAATCCTTCCTCTTCTTCCCTCTCTCTGCTACCTGGGCTATTGGTCTTCATTACAGAGTCCCAGTGAGTAAATCACTAACACAGGAGTAGCTTCATACACTGCCACAGGATGTGGTGATCAAGTAGGGCCAGAAATAAATGAGCAAAAAAAGTATAGTCTGAATCTTAACTCTTCCTTCTGCCTTGCTGTGGCTGAAAATGTACTGCCTATTAATGCCTCCTTTCATTTGTATAACATCTTTAGAGCTAGGACACTTCAAAGGTTTTAACTACTCTTCACATTTTTATATAGTGGTCTCTTGCTTTGAGTATCAAAGAGGTGTTTTATTCACCTCCTATCTACCAAGACAAATGCTTTTCCCATATTCACCCTCATTTATAAAGTGGAATGGAATGCTCTTAACAGTTTATAACAATGAACTAATTATATAGGGGCCTAGGAGTGGGGAAAAGAGGGAGAGGAAGAGATTTTCACTATATATGTCAAGGCAGAGCAAAGTGATGATTCAGCTGATTTCTCTTCTGCAAATGTGATTTTTCTACTGAAGCCTCACAGCTTCTGTATTTGATACAAAGGGAGGCAGGAATGTTGGAAAAACAATGTTTATTTTTCTTTTCTCCTCAATCGGGGAATCAGAAGTCAATGGACACCTTATTAATCCCAAAGTGTACCTAGTGGTTATGGCCCAGCATTCCTACTTTCCTGCTTTCCCGTCCAGCTACCTCTTTAGTCAGCTGGCATGACTCTTACTGACTCTGGTGGCTCATACTGTGCTCCAGCTGCCATGCAGACGGCCCATTCAGAAACGTTCCTTCAGTCAGGTATATAACACTTTCCCAAATTCAGACTTGTGTCTAGTTTTTCACGAGCCCATGGGGATTAAATCCAATGAATGGGCAGCACTGAATGTATTGTATTAATGACAACTATTACATTTTAGTACTATGGCCGATGGTCCCACATACATATGTTTAAACATATGCACTACATAGTGCATGTGTAGACCCTTAACATATGTTTTTGGATTTGTGACTTGCCTCAACTATTGTTTTCTTTAGAACCATGTTTATTATTCCTGGTTTTGAGGAGCCCTTTCTCTCTTGCCCATGTGCCAGAACAAATTGTCCTTCCTCACACCTCTTCTGTTTCCAGAGCCTGATGGTCTGTGCTTTCCTTGGTCCCCAGCATGTGTCACAAAGGGCTTTTAAATTTGGGCTTCTCCACTTTCCCCCCTTTCATGTTTTCAGCAAAGTCTCTCTTTTCCTGACACTGCCAGGGAATCTGCAGTGCTGTGGAGTCTATGAAAGGCAGTGTTTAAAGCTCTCTTCACAGCAGTCCTTCCCTTGGGTGTGCTGTCCCTTGGATCTCTGCTGAAGTTTCTCCATCTTCCCTTTGTTCTTAGCTTCAGAAGACCTTGGATCATTTTCTTCTCACACCAGAAAAAGACTGGGGGTGGTGGCAGCACAGGCAAGAGTCATCCGTTCTCACATAATTTTAGGTATCATATGTCACTGGTGGCTCATCACTTCATACTCTTCTGAAGAGACTTTCCTTCACTTGTTTTGGCCTTACAAACAGCCTGTATTTTTCCTCTTTAGACAAAATGGAAATGATTTTGTAAATACGCTAGATATAAGTTGAAGACAGTGACAAATGGTATTAAGGATCAGTTCTGTGATGTGGTAGGAATGCAAATAATGGATGAAATCAAGAGACTGAAAAATTAAAATGTACAATAGCCACAGCAGTGTGAAATCTTATACAGATTATTTTTGAGTATGTGGAGGGTGGGAAAATGTGAGTCTGGACACAGGCAAATGTGATGCCTTTTTAAAAGGGGGGAAGTGAGAAGCCAGGAAATTAGGCAATGTAATGCCAACATTGTGCAGTATACAAGGCAAATTGTTGGGCAGCAGATTTATAGGCATCAGAAGATGCTAAACCACAAAAAAAGCATGGAAACAAATGTTCATCCTAATGAAAGGCCCGCATCTTCCTTTCTCCTTGCAAAGATTCAGGGAAATGGGAAGGTTGATATCATTTCAGACTTTGAAAATACAATACCACTTGGTATAGTTGGTTCACTTCCTAAAAGCTCTAGCTGTGGTGGGCTGCATCCTGGTCACCCAAATTTCAGCAGCATTTGAACCTCCCTGCATTTAGTGGCATCCTGCCTTTTTAACAGTGAAAGAGAAGGAGGATTGTGATGTTGAGAAGTCATAAAACGCCTCAGAAGTTGCTGGGATGACAGAAGTCAGGGTGGCTGAGAAGTGAAGTCTCTGCTGTTGATGTTTCTACTCTGTTCAGGGAAATGCGACTTTGTGCACTCTTTTTGATACTTGGATCCACAACACCAGCAGAAACAACCCTGTAAAGACCCTGGGCTTTTGGTAATCACTCTAGCCACGACAGGAGTAGTAAGGAACAGTCAGTGCTGGGCTTGTTCCACATACAAATGTGGTGAGATGGGCTGGCACCCGGGCAATTTTCAGCTGTTTCTGAATCAGGAAGCTGATAAAAGAAGCCACCGCTTGCTTTCCGTGGCTGTTTTCTTTGCAGACTCCCAGAAGGGTGCTCTTCACTCTCTACTGGTGATGCAGCTTTCTGATGGAGCTTTTGCCATAGCTGCCCCAAGCTTGGGCAGTGATACAGGAAGAAAGGTGCCGACTAGAAATTACAGGACTTTGCTGCCAAGGCAAGCAATTCCAGTTTCAGCATGTCTAGTTTAATGAAAACTGTGAAACTGAGGGAAAATAAATATACTCTAAAATAACCTTTTAAATATGTAAGGAATTTAACAGTGTCTGAATCTACCCAGCATTATAAGGTAGCAATGGCTTGTACATTCTGGCTCTTCAGAAGCATTTTTAATCCTTAAATGGTTCACTATGGTTGCTTTCTTGCATGCCAGTACAAATATTTCCTGCATGTTACAAGACAGATGAATGAATGGAAGGGAAGAAAGATAAAGCGATGTTTTCTCTTCAGAAGCTTTCCTTTTATTAGGCCTAGAAGAACTGTTCAGGGCATTTTGGCTGCGTTGGTACAGCTAAGGATGACTGAACAGAAACTTGAATGTAAGAAGGGTGACATGGGCCTCTTGGTATCAGAACTTTTGTTTGGAAAAGGCTTTTTTGCTTCCTGGCTTGCCAGATGCAGAAGTTAACATCTTGCGATAGTTGTTGAGTAGTCAGAATTTGGAATACTTTGTTCTTCCGGCTGCAACTGGACAAACCAGAATTTCTGCTGCTTGTGTGGATTTTAAAGGTCTGCTGTATTTGGCTTCTTTTTTACCTTCATAATAAATTCCAGCTGAAAGGAATAGTGATTTATAAAAGTTAAGGGCAGATATCTCTACACAACAGATCTGAAAGTATACTTAACTGTTCCTCACGATTGCAGAGCATACGCTGTAATTGCTTGAGAGGCCTTCAAGGTGGAACAGATAAAATCAAAGCTGGAAAACAAAGGGACAAGTTAGGTGAGGAGAGTAACAGTAGGGAACTTGATTTCTGCATGCCTGAAATACCTGGGACAGGTTGTTTTGTGATTTGCAAAGCCTTTATGATAACACAAAAGTGCTCTGTGGCTTATGCCAGTTCTTTCTTTCAAGTCCGTGCTCCCAAACCACATTGTAAACATTACTTTTACCATAGCAGGTTGGCTGGGTCTCATGGCTATATTGAATGCATTCTTGAGGGCGTTTGAGTTTGTTGATCTCTTTCCCATTCCAGTCAGTTCCCAATGAAACCACTGCAGGTTTTTGTTCCAACCAGAGGGAGCCCTTGGGGGGACTGGAGTGAAGAACAGGAGTGATGCACTGCTGTGTTTCCACTGGGAAGGAGCAAACCAGCATCATGCTTGTAGCATCCCCTTTTGCAAATGTTAGAATTGTATTTTCAGTGGCTGTGCTGCCCCAACATGAAGGCTTCAGGATTCCTCTTTCTCTTCCCCATGAATGCAGGAGTTGGCCCATCTGGTTTTGTAAAGCTGTAGTAGGTCTGCACATAACCAGCCACACTTCCCTAATGTTCAGAGAGGGGCTGGCCCCATGGCAAGCTTATGTTACAGCTGATGGTGCTGGGTAGCTCAGGGGAACCTGGTGTTCAAAAAAGAATGATGCTGGTTTCTCTTTCACTGTACTCCTCCAGAGCTTGTGAAAGTCAGCGCACACCACTTGGAGCTATTGTCTCTCTGTTGCCAAAGGCTGCATCCTTCACAAAAACTTAACACCTACTTTCCCACTTCATCCTGGCTCCACACAGTTATTAAATTCAGCTGTTGATGCCCTGTGATATTTTTCTCCTTGTTATCAGAACAGAGCTGACCTGATGTCTGTCTCTGCTTTTCCCTTCCTGAACTTTGTCTTGCTTCCTTTTAAGCCACCCAAAGCCTGTCTCTGAAATTGTCTTATAATTATTTTCATCTGTTCACTCTCTGAATCTTTCTCCTGCTTTATTCTTGCCTTCTGAAATAACCGTATGCAGTGTGTTCTGCCAGCTGTGATTTTGAGCTCACAGCCTTGCAGGGTTTCTGTGGGGAAAGAAGGACTCTGCAGATAGCCTGTGAGCAAGCTCCTGTGACCACAGGGATCGGTTCAACATGTGTCCTTAAAACTAACACCCAGCTGGGAGGCCTGGTAAGGCAAACTCAGGTATTTCTTATTAAGTGAAGAATGCGTGACTGTACATGCACGTGCCAGTAATGATTTTTACACCAGAGTACCTTATGAACATCAACCCTTCCAGATAGCTTTCCCTGTTTCCTAGCTGAAACCATTTGAGTGAAAAATTCTTCTTCGAAGGCCATTCTCTATGATAGGGCCCATAAAATACTGCACCTTATATTTTGGATTCTGTCTGGTTTCGAACTTTCTGCTGCTAAAATATGTGTGTGAAACACTCTGTCATGGTATTAGCAAGCACCTACTTTTGTAGCTGCAGTTGGGTTTCTAAAAACGTTGACTTTTGTATTAAAAAGACTTTTTTTCTGGTGTGCAGCTCCATGTAACTGCATGCTTAAAACAGCAATAAAATCGTATCCTATCTCTTAAAAGGTAAGAAGTGTTATTGAATGTTCAGGGATGTGTTCAGTAGACAGATACAAATTAAAAATTAAATCCCTGAATACTGTAATTAAAAAATTAGGGCTAAAATAGCAGGTTTATTGTGGCATGGCAGGGTTTTATGTGAACAGTGCAATAGGGATGTGAAACTGGCTGCCCGAAGCCAGCCAGGGTCACTGCTCCCTGATTGCAAGGAACTGGGGCCATCAGTTCCTTCTGCTGGCCCAAGCACTGGCTGCCCAAGGAAGTCCCAAAAGTGAGTGATGCTTCAGCATAGCCAAAGAAATGACCTTCATTACACCAAAATAAGTGTCCTGTAGCCTAGCTTTACAAAGTCTTCCTTTACAGAAAAAAACACCAAAAACCATGTCCATCCCAACCCCCAGTCTCTAGCTTCTTCTTTTTGAGGCTCAGTAGAGGAAGGATATGGCAGCATCATAGTGTTACACCCAGTAACCCACTGATTGCTCTCCTCAGTACTTGGGCTGCTTTAGCAAGATGCTTTACAGCTGTGTAATGTCACCTTTATCGTCCCTATCTGATTTGTTTCTCATGCATGTCTTCACTCTCCTTTAAACCAGTCATTTTCTCCTTGAAGATGGTGTGAAAAGGGTGACAGGGTTTTGGTTTACACAGTATCTCTTGCAACCTTTGAGTGCTTGTATGTGAAGTAGGAGCTTGATTGTGAGCCTATCAGCCAGCAAACAATATAGCCAAGCTGCAACTCCCAGAGCAGCATGAGTCCCTTCCTGCCAGCCCCTGTCTCCAGGCTCTGTCTGCCTGAGCAGCAGTGCTGTGTCCTCCACTGTTCATGAGCACCTAAATCACTCTACTGAATAATTTGTGCCTTAACTGTTCTGGCACTAGGATTCCTGAGACCAGCCAGCCTGGCACACTATCAGAGGATGCACAGGCTCCTTTATTTGGAGTAACAAATTAGGAGGAATATTGATCTTCAGGAATTCATTCCTGCTTGCCTTTCATTCCCACTTCACCTTTCAAGGTGAAGATGATACAACAGGACAAAGGAGCCATTGGGACGGTTGTCTGTGGGAACATCTGTTTTGCAGGTCTGGTTTCAACTTCCTGCATATGCTTTGTAACTACAATATGTATATATGGTGTGTGCAGGTTCAGGCTAGCAGAAGAAATGTGTTTGTCTTCTGCTGGTAGAGACAGCAGCTCCTTAGTCCTATCATAAAGTACAGTTGTTTGCCTTTGGGATAAATAGAAATCTGCCTTGTCTGTCAATCTGTTTCTTTGATTATCACTTTTTACAATTAACTTCTTAAATACCCTAATGAACACAACCCCCTCCCTCAGCACAGCTTTCTGATTTACATTAGTGGTCCAGAGCAATACTGGTAACTATTATTACCATTCAGAAACTACTTTTTAGATGTGCAGACATAAAAGCTTGGCTCCACTAAAATTTATGGGTGTGTTGTCACTACTGTTTTCCCCCTGGATATTGCCTCCTGGCATTGGGAATGCTCAAGAGGCAGTCTTGTTTGTGCTTCTTCCATGTCTGTTGGCATGAGCTCCTCGGGCTGGAGTTGCAGTGCTTGTGAAGCACTCGCCACAGCTTTTGGACTAAAGTATTAATCCAGAGGTGTAATTGGGACTAAGGGAATAGGAATTCCCAGATTGTATTTAGAAATTTGGAAGATCATCGCTAATTTATAGCTTTTGTCCTCAATTTAGGTGTTAATAATTACTGAAACTGACTATTCAGTCCTTGAGCCTGCATGGTGACAGTACAGACAAATCTTAATCTTGCTTTTAACTTAACCTTCATAATTTGCCTGTGTTAACAGTGTGTGCTGGAGGAAGCACCTTGATGCTGTCAGCTGGCCATGTGAGGGGTCAGTGAAGGTTTGACAAAGGGTGGGCTTTCAGACTTCACTCCCTGAAAACACCAGGCTGCCTTTTGGGTTAGGCATCGCTAAGTCTTTTTCTTAGTGAATAATGCTAAGAACATACAGAAACGAGCTGGGTAGAGAACAGCACATAAGATGTTGGTCTGCTTTTCACCTGGCTCTTCTTGTGTGCTTCTCAAGTGCTTTGGTAATGGTGGTTGTGCTTCGCCTCCGCCTGTAAGTGATGCTGGATGTGGGATGACCAAGTACCGTGAGCCCATGTCCTGGTTGTGACACTGGCCACCAGCCTCATCTGCAGCCCCACTGTGGTGCACACTGTGTTGTGGGACCCTTTGGAGATCCCTTTCCTCTCAGAGGTGCCTGGCACCTGCTGTGTGGCTCTCGGCCAGAGGCAGGTTTTGGCACAACACATGCAGATATTGCCTTTACGTGTTTCCCCATGCCCATGTACTGATGGGGTATATCTTCCCAAGCCACAGGCATTTTGCTGCCTGAGTGCCAGGTATTTCCAGCGTGCTGCCATGGCTATAATCAAGGTGTCCTCATCTCTGTGCCAGACATCTCCTGCTGGGCCATTACGCCAACTTTTTCCCTTGCCAGAAGGAGAAAATACAGTCTGAACATGATCTTTCCCTTGTGGCTGAGTTTGTGTTTCTTGCGGCTGCTGGAACAGTCTGCAACCGGAGTGGTTTTGGGGATGTTGCTGGAAGGAATGGAATGGAAAATCATGGGGGTATATTAGATGGCTTGGGCTCAGGAATTCTGTTTGACATCTCTTGCTTTAAAATTGAGCTTTGCTGTGTTCATTTTGTTCCTAGGGTCTCTAATGCATCAGGTGATGGCACTTGGGAGGACATGAGAAAAGGGTGTTAATTTGGTAAATGTGTGTGTCAAATCTACTTTTTGGATGGTGATGCTGATAGTTTCTGAATAGTTACTTCAGATTTTCTTTATATACCATTACTGACTTTCCCTCTGAATCTCTTCAATGGAGTTTTCAACTGTTGCACAGTTGTCTTTTTGCAGCTGACCATGTATGTAATAATTATATCCCTTTAAGATTCCTGTGAATAACTTTATTCTGGTACTGGTATATTGGCAGTTGTCACAAACAAATTCCAGTCATTCCCGAGGTTAAAGAAGACAGGACTGGAACTGACATACACTGGCCTTTCCCTTCTGTGCCTGGTTAAAAGCTAGGAAAAGTTCCTTTTTGCATATGATAATAAGCTTTAATTACTTTGTTATTAATGATTAAGTTGAGGGATTTCTTTTCCCACTAACAAAACTTGTACCTTCAAGATTCAGCTCCAGTTATGTGAAGCTGAAGTTACTGATGTCTTAACATTATAAGAAAGGGGAGAACATGATGTAGCTGTCAAGGAGTCATTTGTTAACCATATTATTTTAGACACTAAAAAGTGTTTTACTGGATTTTTAATTAGTAAAAATACAATTTCTGCATGCCCTTTGTTCATCATATTAACTGCAAGTTTAATGGATCTCTGCTGTCTTTGATTACATGTAAACTATACATCCGTTTGCTGCAGTTAATGGCAGCAACATTCTGTCATGGCACTATTCTGCCTTGTGACAGACAATTTCATATGCATAATTTTATCCACCATCATTTCTAGTGTCCAGGGATCAGCGGTCCATGAAATCAGATCTACGTGACTATTCCTGATGTATTTTCATTATCTGATTTTCTGTGACAGACTTTGGTAATGCATTATGCTGGAGGATTTAGATTGCCTTTGTTCAGCTGGAAATGATCTTAGTTATGTGTTAACTTGACATGCTGGGTGGCATTCTGGCCTAGGTGCCTAGATATGCAAATAACCTCCCTTGATGAAGTGACAGCTGCCTGTTTTTCTAGATGGACAGGTACTGACTAATTCAGTCTGGGTAGATCAAGAGAAGAGGGGATAAGATTACACTGTGAGGAAGTAGAACGAATCACAAAATCTGTCTTTGAGCCTGAGAACTGCTTTTTGTGTAGGCTTTACATCATTATCATATGGGTGTAAGTGTTTGTGATGATGTATTTGTAGTTTGGGCAGCTGACCTGGGGCTCATAGATTCTTGTATACACAAACTGCAATGAAGGCATTGCCAGATGAAGACAGGGGAGAGGAGGTGTAAGAAAAGAAGGGTCTAATTCTTGAACCCTTCTCTGATATCATCCTGCTTTGCAAATCACAGCTTCACTTTTTGTGATTACAGCAGACATAAAGCTACTGTATGGGAGTATGACTGAGAACTGAGGTTCAGCCTGGAAATTACTGTGCGTTGGGAAATGAAAAGGAGTCCTAGAGTCATTAGACACAAGGGAAGACTCAGTGGATAAACCTGCACAGCCTGGCATGGCAGAAATGGGATTAAGGGAGATTTTGGAACATCCCAAAGCTTTTGGTGTTTGGATCAGTGGTGGTTTAGGCCCATCCTCTACAGCTCATTGCTTGCTTGGAGCTGCAGTTCTGTTGAAACCTCTTGGAGGTTTTGGAAAAATGCAGCTGTTTTGTTCTGTTTCTTTAAGCTGGAGGACCCAGCTCTTTTTGTGTGCTTAATAAATACATAATTTCCTTTAAAAATAAGAGCAGGTTGCTTTGTAAAAGAAAATCAATAATTACATATTTTTAAATACAGTTAATTGCATGTTTATCTCTCATGATATTCAGGAGATAGAAATGTCTGTGTGCTGTAAGATGCTGATACCCTGTATTGAAGAAAGAGAAGCCCAGGGTTTAGCAGGGATAGTGAAAATTCATGTAGGTATGTGCTTAGATGTATCAGCAAGGTAGTTTTAAAAGAACTGGAGGCTTTCTCCCTCCAGTTTGTGTATATACTGACCAATAATAACTCTACTTTTAATAGCACGCTGTTTAAAATGAAGACATAGCACATTAACATGAGTACTTGCTGTAATGACTAATGTTTTCTTTAAGAATGAGGAGTATTACGAGCAGCACATGAATCTTCATGAAATATATTATTGAGCTGGGAGTAAACTTTCTCCAAACAGGTCCAGTGTGTGAGATACAGAAGTGCAATGTTGTGTTGCGCTTCTGCTGGGAATGGAAAGCTTTTGAAGCTGTTTTCAAAATGCAGCGTTTAATATGACACTAAACTGTGTCAAAATACAGCTGGAGTAATGCCAGGACTAGTACAACAAAAGACAACAGAAAGAGAGGCTGGAAATTTTCTACAGAGAACAATAGTGCGAGCAAGTTGTCACTTATCAAAGTATGTACAGAAGTTTAAGCTTGCCTTCCTTTGAAGGTTGCATTGTATTTCTGAGTTGGAAGACTGTGTCTTAAATCAACTCTTATCTGACCTCACTGGTTCTTGTTTCTGTGCCTGTTGGTGTAACCTCTGTTTCTTCCCCAAACCATTGCAATGGAAAGGTTTTGCTGCTTTCTTTACATCCCAGCAGCAAAACTCAGCGGGAAGTCTTACACTGACTTGATGGAACATGTTCATCACTAAGCTGCTGCTGAGGAGTGGGTTAGGGCCCTGCTTCCCTACCCACTGCCACCAGTTCTCCCTTCCCTCTTTTGTGAAGAAGCATCACATTATTCCTAGTCAGTGGGATGTTCCTGCCCACCGTCCAAAAAGCTCAAGGGCTGGAACACACTGGTCCGTTCACTGACATAACTATTCATGAAACGAGCTACAAAAGCTTATTCTCAAAGATGCCATTAGCTCAAAGTAAACTCCCAGTTCTGAGAAGGCAGAGGGGGGCTGTGTTCATGGCGTGGGGCTGCTTTCTGTGCTTCCTCACAAGAGAACTTATGTGGGTAGGTTTTGGAAATTTTCCATACAAAGGCAAACAAACCACGTGGGCAGCAGTCAGGGCCCCAAAGATAAGGCAGTGGATCAGTGTTTGTGTTAAAATGCTGGTCACTGCTCCAGCAAGCTCACACTGAGGGGCACTTTCTGTGTCTCATAATTTAAAATCCATATTAGTCAGAGGCAGACAGTGATTTCTTTTGCTGTGTCTCATTAATAATGGAAGAACTGAATAATATACTGTGGGCTAATGTCTGGCAGTAGAAGCAGTGGCCTGGATTTAACATGTAGTTGGTAAAAGGGAGCAAGACTCACTGCTTCTCCCCAGTTGAATTGAAAGCCACTTTTACTGTCTCCTGCTCTCTCTTCTGTCAGTTAGATGGGAGTCTCAAACTGAGCTGCATGAATCGAGACTCTTTATGTGGAAAATACTGATTCAGAGAAATTCGTGAATGCTCCAGGTTCAAGTGTTGAGCTTTTTTGTTGTATCCTTCTCTCTTCCCTGTTCCCAAGTGTTGTGAGATCCTGCTTTTGACCTGTGGTTGATATTGCCACGTAGAAGCTGACCTGTGTCTTCTGGATGGAGGCTGGAAGTCAGTGTAGGTTTCAGACAGTGTTCAAGAATCGTGATGGTGTAGCATAGCTTTGTCTGGTTGTTTTCTGCTGAGATAAATGCTGGAAACTACTCTTTAGCCCATAACAAATTTCAGATGTGTTCAGATTGTGTGTTTTCTCTCCTGAAACCTGTGAGGTTTTTCTTTTCACCTTGCTCTGTAGCATGTTCTGTACCATTGTAAGAGGATGCTTATGATAGGGGGTTTGGAAAATCATTGAATCCTAGAATGGATAGAGTTGGAAAGGACCCTAATATCATCTGGTTCCAACTGTGATGACTTTTCTTTGGTGGAGACAGTTCATAGGTGTCCTGATCATTTTCTCTATAGGTGTCCTGTATATTTTTTGTATGCACCGATGGATTAAATTATTCAAGGTTTGCAAAGTGATGAAGTCTTTAAGCTCAGGTAAAATGAATTGGGTGCTGTAAACATCCTACTTCCCTCCTTCCATGCCTTCCTGATGATCTCATTCCCCTATGCAATGAAATTTAGGATTGTTATAAACAGGAAACATTATCAAAACAAATTGGCTGCACCCACCCTTAGAGCTTCAATTATATTTCAAGATCTTGCTTGAACAAAACAGTCTAGATTGTGCAGAAATGTCGAACTCTGGTTAGATCACTGTACTGAAAAAAAGGTTTGCAACAACCTGGGAGGTGAATCACAGGTTTCACCAGAAAAACTGGAAGAGATCTGGTTCTGAACTCGTCAGGGTTAGTCACATAGTTGAAGGTTTGGGAGGTCAATCTCTTCCATGCTACGGCCTAACAGTTTATACACTTAAAGCTGCTTTTGCCTCCTTTTCCCCAGATAAATTTGGCAAAATGCTGTTCTCTTTTTTGTATGGGGAATGATGCAAGTTATTGACGGTGACTCTGAATTACCTGGTGAACTCTACAGAAGTAAGGGAGATACCATCTTTCTAAGTCTCTTATCCAGATATATTAAGTCTCATTAAATAACAGTGATACTGCCCAGTGATTGTTTATACTGAAGCGTGCTTTTACGTTCATTTCCAGAGAGAACAGAGTGAAAAAACAATACAAAACCCAACGATGACAACAACAAAACAATCCCCAGCCAACTTCCAGTAGCGTTTTAGAGAGAAATTTAGGCTAAGTTGTAGCTAGAAACTTAGTTTAGTTTTCTGCATCCATTTGAATGTTTATAGCTTGCTCTTACCTGGGGACAGCTGCTTCTTGAGAGACGGGCCCTTCTGTGCCTGGCTTGGGTCTGGTGTGCATGCCTGCATGGCCCCCTGGTTTCCCTGGGCTGCGGCACTGGTGGTTCCAATCCTTGTACCTCACTGGTTCTCTTTTATTTTGGGCCTGAGCAGTTAAGTCATGAGGAAAACCTTGTGTTGTTCTTGCCACCTCCTTTATACGGTACTTCCCCTATGCACTCCTATGCATACCTCTCTCTCTGGTCCTTTTTGGGCCCAACAAAAGCACAACTAGTACAAGCAGGTAATTTTCAGTTTGGGAGCTGGCTGCTGCCCTGAGGAGAGTCCAGGTGTGATGGCGCAGAAAGGGTGTACTGAGTCATGACAGGGAAAGGTGGTGACTGCTGATCAGGGTCTGCTGCAGCCATCAAAGCTGTTTGTTTGCTTTTATGTTGCTTGTTTGGTGTTTGCTGTTGTTAAGCTGCCTGGCCCTTGTGACTGGAAGCCTGGCCAGTTTCTGTTTTGAAGGATGAGCAAGAAGCCTGTTGATAAACCAGAAGACTCAAAGACATGATCTTGTTTTGCTCCACTCCCTCATGAAGGTTTTTCCTTTGCTCAACCTGGTGCTAAAGAGACTTCTTGGCTTACTTGAGGGGGAAGGCAGAGGAGTGGTATGGATCTGGTGTTAGCTGGTGCTGAAAAGGATGCTGGTGCACCAGCAGCTCTCCCTGCCCATGCTGCTTGCCTCCCTCTAATTACAGCAGAGATGTCTCGGTGGAGGAAGTCATTTGTAACCCCGCTGCTGCATGTCCGTGCTCTTTGGTTGTTACTCATCCAGGCTGTTGCTGGAGATCCAGCATAGCAGGGAGCTCAGGAAGTCCTGGGGTCAAGTGCCCTGCAATGCAGGCATCCAGCCAAACCAGGTGGTTTACATTTCTGTTGCTGCTCTTCAGAGACTTGATTTAAACCACAACACGAGGTGACTATTAAAGTTGTCACAGACAAAATAGCACTGCTCCTCGTTCTCCCCTATGTACTTCCCAATGAATGTATTCATTCATGTTAGTCATCCCAACCTCCTAAATCTTTACACGTAAGCAAGACTTGACTTATCATTGAAGTTCAGCAGGTGCATAGATGTTAAAAGCACTGTGTCCTCTGTAATTGTTCTGATCTGGTGATTTGGGCTTCGCCAATAGCCTTAGGTTTAAATGACACAGGATATAAAAATGAGTTAGCTATGCTGCTATGCTTGTTTTAATAATATTTGGTATTCTTCCCTGTGAGGCTATTGAGGCGCTGGCACAGGTTAGCCAAAGGAGCTGTGGCTGCCCCATCCCTGGCAGTGCTCAAGGCCAGGTTGGACGGGGCTTGGAGCAACCTGGTGCTAGTGGAAGGTGTCCCTGCCTGTGGCAGGGGGTTGGAACTGGATCAGCTTTAAGGTCCCTTCCAACCCAAACCAGTCTGGGATTCTATGAAGCGCCTTTGTGTTTCTGGGGTCATACACTAGCAGAAGCTGTGTTTCAGTGACCTCGCGTGGTGCCTGGCTTCTGCCGTGGCTCAGCTGCTGTTCTCAGAAATAAAACCTTTGTGGGAGGTTTATGGAAATGCAGTGGATTTTGGTAGCGTTTGGACTTCCCTGCATCAGCCTCAGGAGAGTCTGGCGCTGGGTGCCTGCAGAAGGAATGCAGGGCATGGAGCTTTCACATTTTTAAAAGGCATATAAAATCTGAGCGCAGCCCTAAGGAGCAGTCTGTGGCTCTTGCCCTGCAGCCAGTGAGGACACAGAGTGTCTGGTACTAAGAACTGGCTGCTTGTGAGCAAGAAGAGTCCAAGTGCCTAAAAGACCTGCAGAGCTGCTCCTCCCTGCTGGTTAACAACAGTGCTGCTGCACTCTGAGTCAGCCAGAGCCAGTTTTTCTGGCATGGTCATGGTATGTTGTGCCAATGATGTAGTGAAACTCATATCTTGTTTCCCTTTGAATACTCTGTACTGTACTGTACTATACTATCCTTGCTCTGTTGTAATGCAGTAGCCATGTAAAATGATGGTATCCCTAAATCCACTACAAGATGTTATGGTAGAGCAAACTCTTAACTGTTATTTTAGGTACTTGTGGTAAAACATTAATATATTTGCACAGAAAAAGGGTATATTTATTTTGCAGTAACATATTTATTAGGAGCAGTTGACTGCAGCTGTCTTCTAATGCAGTTTAAAGATTAGAAGGATATGATACTCAGCTGAAATGTATCTCACCTGTTGACTGATGAGATTTGGATACTGGAGAGCTCTTGTTCTAATAGAGCCTCTGTTACAACAATGGCATATATATATATGATAAACATAAGAGTTTGCTTGATTTCTGGTTCAATTGCCTTTGTCTATCACTTAGGACATTAGAATGCTTATACTTTGTGTTATAGCTCAGACTCTCTTCAGTCATCCTTACCCCTTTTGCGTAACACGAAGTCCCAGAAGAGACTTGGCAGAAGATACCCCAAACAGCCTGCTCCCAGCAAACTGCCCCTGCTCCTCCCTGCAAGATCCTCATGGGTGAAAGAGCATAAGAAGCATCTGATGGACTTGGATCCAGTTCCAATATGTTGTCCCCTTCCTAGCTGTGGTCAGCTTTGAAACTGTAAGGAAATTGCAAGAATGCTGAAAGAACACAGATGGAGGATGATCTCCAGAAAGCTTTTCTCATGTGCCCCAATTGTTTGAATTGGATTAAGGCCTGAAATCCAACTTTGTGGATCTTTTTCAAGATATGTTTGTGGTATATATAGTACGTATTTGTGTGTATGGAATATACATGTGTGTGTCTAAAATCCTGCATGTGTTACTTACAGAGTTTTGACTTCTAGACACAACAAATTTCTTGACCTGAAGAAGCACAGTGAAAGGCTCCCAGTAATTACTGGCAGCTTTCAGAAGTGTCTGCCCCTGTCCTTGTTGAAAGAGGAGATGAATGGCCCATCCCAGCAGAAAGTTACAGGGTAAACTCTGCTTGGCATAATTTCTTTGTGACTAAGAAACTCTAACTGGCTCTGTGTGGGCAGAGGATCTGTCTGTAGTGAGCCAAGAGCTGCATAGCAGCCATGGAAAGCGTGTCAGAGGGACTAGGTAGGATATGGCATTTATGTGGGTCCTTCATGCTTTGGTGTGTTGTTTCTCTTCAGAAGCCCGGTCCAGTTTGGGAAGGCTTTCTTCCACATACCCTCTCTTAAGAGGAGGAGGGTCATACTGTGGGTGTTAAAGGTTAACATACTTGCTGAGAGACAGATATCTCATTGTTTCTTTCCTGTGTGAATTCAGCTGACAATGAAGCCTAAGCAACATTCAGTAGCCTCGGTTAGTTTCAAATGCCTTCAAAATGGTTGGCCAAAGCTGAAATTAATAATAATAATAATAATTAAAAAAACCCAACATAATAAATAATCAAACTGCAAATTTTACATTTGATCTTCTTAGTGATGATTACCTGGTATTATAATTCTTGAGGCTATTTTGTTGTTACTACTTTGATACTGTTTTACTTATGTATCTTAAACTTAGATGCTGCCCTCCTGTGCCAGCCTTACAGTTACTGGGCTTTAATACAAGAAAATGACAAATAAGTTCTGCCCATCCCTGTAAAAATGCCAGCCATCTCCATTAATGTTGTTGTGAGCCTGGTTTTACAGGGCTTATGAGCATTTGTAATATTTGAAGAAATATTGCTCCTTTTTCAGTCACAAAAAGGAAAAGGCATGGCTTCCAGAATGAAAATTGACTTCCTTATGCATGTATACTTTAACTCTGGAAAACTCAGGCTTTTCATTTGAGGCTTTGAGGATGTTTTCTGTCTGCATTGTAAACTCGGTGCTTGCTTCAAAGTGTGCGTGCAATTTGTAAACTTGCACTGCCTGCTGAATTTTTGGGAGTCCTTGTCTGCTGTGTTGGGATGGATGCACACAGAAGTTCAGGTAACTCCTCTAGTGTTTTCTTTCACCAGAACTAAGCTTTTTTTTTTTTTTTCTGCAAACAGAACCTGAGCATCTCTTCTCTTCTCCCTCTCTTCTCCCTTTTCTGTCAGGCTTGATTCTCATTTGTCTTTAAATTGCTAGCAAGTAAAAACTCAGGAGTAAGTAAATGGCCATTACAGTTGCAATGGTGTTATCCTTTCATCAGGTAAAACCTCCTCACCTTGCTGCCCTGGTGAACGTGCCACCAGCTCTCCCCAGGCTGTGGTATCGATGCTCTCTTTCTGTGCTGTGGAGGTCACTAGTGGCTGGACCTGCTCTCTGTGGGTGCCCAGGGCTGTGGGCATCCCTCTCCTGCCCTCTGGGCGGAGCTGGCCATAGGCTGCATGGACAGAAACAAAAATGCTAAGCCTTTCTTCCAGATATTAATGAAAACCAGTTCAACCAGCAAGGCATTAGATACATAATTCATTTTATAAGTAATTCTATCTTCAGCTTAACAGGCAAGTGCTTATTACATAAAAACTTTGCCAATGCCTGAAGGAACAATCTGAGCGAGCAGATTTTAAGGTGCTGAATGAAGCCTAGTTCCCAGTGATCAACTAAATGAAGCTGCCTAAGCAGCAGAGGTGAAGAAAGAAGGCTATGGGGAGGTGTTTGTTTCACAAAGCAAGGGATAAAACCACCCCCCCCCCCCCCCCAACCCTGTGCCATTGTTTGTTTTCCCTCTGCCTCCTGGAAAGGAATGTCTTCTGGCCTTTGTGTTCCTGTATTTATTGACATCATTTGTGAAAGCTGAAACCCAAACCACCACCTTGTTCTCTGGACCATTCAATTGCAATATGGTGGGACCTCAGCAGACCTGCCAGCTTGTCATAACACATGTACTGGTTGGCATTGCTTCTCATGCTGAAGCTGTTCTGGGATGGAGGCAATGCTGAGCATAAATGCGCATGTGTTCCTCTCAGCTGGTGTCAGCTATGGTGAAAGCAGGTGGGAAAAAACAACCTAGCAGTGTGTTTGCAATTCCCGATTCAAATATTTATCCCATTAGATAACTCCATTATTGCAGGGGAATTGGGTGCTGTCTCTTCTTGTGGCAACATCTTGGTGAAATGCTGAAAGAGTTTTGGCCCTGCTGTATAATGAATAACGATCTCACAGTTCAGCTCGTGGTGTCAGTCCTCTTGGTGACATGCAGTTGTCCTCAGGTCCTCAGTAGGGATAGGAGTAAGTGTGTTTTAGATGTCATTGAGACAGTCTGTGGCCAGTGTTCAGAACAGGAAATGATGGAAACTTTCCATAGCATGAGGTTCTACTATGGGAAAGCTCAAGCTTTATGGGGAATTTTAATGAACATAGTTATATCTTAACACATTATTTGTTATTAGATTGAAATGTTTCCATTTGTCCTAGAACACATTGCAATGCAGCAAAAGACCTTTTTACAGTCTTGAAATGGCTGCTGGGATATAAAGTGGGTTGTGGGAAGGGAAAGACCAAATGCAAACCCAAGTACATTGATCTGCAAAGGCTACAAAGATGCATTTTCTTAAAATATGTTTTGCTAGGTTTAACTGAAACCAGTGACTAATGCTTATTGTTTAACCCAGGAATTCACAGGTTTACACACTTTAGAGGTTTCCCCCCAGATTTTATCTTGAAAAATGTGAAATTCTTCACATTTATTTGTGTGAAGTTCATAGATTTATGTGAACAGTTCATAGAACACTTTAGGATTTGCTTTAAAGAAAATTAGTTGGTCTTTCTGCAGACAGCTTCTTACTGCTAAATAGCATCTCCATGTAGGCTGTGATGGTATCAAAGACCACTTTATTTTTGCTTCCTTCATGACCTTCAGAGGGACAAACCAGAAGAACATTAACCTTTTCATATGTGCATGTTTGAAATGGTAAACTCAAAAAGCCATGAATGTGCTTCTGTAAAAATCTCTTCCCAGCTGGACTCCTACAGTCCAGCTCACTTCATTGTTGTCATTTGGTAGCGAAAAGCACTCCTGCTATTTATGGTGCGTTACTTGGCTAGTTGCCATTGCTTGCTGTTTATCAGCATGCCTGATGTTTTCGGGGGAGGAAATACCCATGTTTTTTCCTCACATAATGAAGTTAAGCATAGCTTCATTTACTACTTTTTTGCTTTGTTTTGTTGCTGTTGGAGGCTTATAGACGTTTGTTTGGTGCGCCAGCTCTGCCGGAGGAATCTGTGAACATGTCTTTTGTATTCTCTGGGTACCATCTACTGAGCTGGAAGGAAGGAGCAAAGATAAGTGAGAAAGTGGTCTAGTGATAGTGTGTTATGGAAGATTTGGTTTCGCAAGCTTTCAGGAATAGGTGACTTTGTAAGACAATCTATACCCTCAGAAGTGTTTTCACAACAGTGACTGTTAACTTCTTTTAAAACCCACTTCATCTAGCAAAATGAAGGTTTTCACCAGTCTGAAGTGGGTTAGGGATTCACACAGCAAGTTGTGGCCTCTATGAAGTAGATTACCTGGTTTTCTTTTTAGTCTCTTGATCACTGTCAGTCTCATCCTTAAGTATTTTGTGATGAGCTAAGCCTTGAGTCATCTATTTGCTCTAGGTCTCCTTAGAGCTGTGTTTATCCTATGGTATCTGCCAGTGTAAAATTTATTTGGAAAACTACTTTGTACCTTTTCCTGGTCCATTTTTGGGACTGAAAGTAAGTGCTTATGATGTGTGAAAACATCTGCTAAATACTCTTGTGATACCTGAAGAAAGCTCTGATCCAAACTTCTCTTCAAGCTGGGCTTGAAATACAAGAATCACTTGCAAGGATTTTAACAGCTGACCTTCAAAGTTGATAGTGTTTATGCAGGTTCTGGATGTGAGCTGCCCTGAAGTAGTGTGAATGAGATTCCTGTAATTTGACACATAGAAACCATAATCTTTCTCTTCTCACATCCTAGGATAGCATCATGACTGTTTTGGGGGTGGGACTACTTAGCACGTAGTTTGCAATGGAAATTCTCAATCTTCCTCTTGCCACCCCTTAGATGATTTGTCACCTCCTTCCTCCACCTGTGATGTTTGGAAGATGCTAATGTTTTGAGGCAAACAAATAATTGCAAGTAAATGCCACTCTGTTGCAGCATATCCTTCCTTTCATGCCAGGCAAGCCGTTCTGGCAGGAAGTAACGTTAAGACCTTCAGAAGAAACTCTAAGCCTTTGCTGTAGCACATCTAATTCTGTTTCAGGTCTGAAATGGCTGCCTATGAAAAGTGATTTTGTGCTGTCAAGCAAGAAGTGCTGGTAAAACATTTAGAGATGACTCTGTCTTTCCTATTGCTGTTTTCCAGCATAATGAAGTGATGGAGCTGCTTGCGAACCTGACATTGAATATTGGCATGCTTTGTTTATGTGAACGTTGTCTTCATGCAGCTGAAGCTTCTGAGCAACTGAACTTCTGGAGATCCATATTCCCCAAGGGACTTGTTTGAATTCTTACCTGGCACTAACATATTGCTCTTCCCTTCTTTCATAACAGATTTCTGCTGTCCTCTCTCTTATTGCCTCAGAACTAAAAAGAAGTTGTCTTGTATTTCAACAAGAACTTCTGTTGTATTTTTAGTTTATTCAAAATAAAGTGAAACAGCTGTCTGACAAGGGTCTGTATCAATGATTTTGTCTTTCTTTTGGAATAATGTCCTAGCTAATTGTTCCTGCATGAAGTTTGCATAAACGTAGTTATTGCTGACTTTTTCATGTTACTTTGTTGAGAAAACAATAGTTTTCTTTCTTTTTAATTAAAACTGTCAACCCCCCCCCAACCCTGTTATATCACCCAGGGAGCCTTTACCATGAATTAGACTGTTACTGTGCCAGCTGAAGTTCAAATACAAACCCACACCAGAGCTTCTCCCAGCAGGACATACTCTTTATTCCCCAGAGAGGAGAGTGAGTGCTGTTGTGAGGCAAGCAGGGTAGGTGCAGTGGTACTGGCTCTCAGTCTGTTGTCTGCCATTATAAGTGCCTGTCTGTCCTCATGAAGTTCCCTTTGGTTGTCTCAGGGGAGGCTGGTGTAAACATCTGTGACAGCACTGCTCCTCTGTGACCTGATCTGAGGAAGTGATTAACTTGGATCTGGGCTGGGCTGTATCCGACTGCACAGTGCCTCTTTTTGTCCCCTGTAGCTGCAATCACGAGTGTGGTATGGCTGAAATTGCTTGCCTGTGCAATGGGAAACATTTCTCTTTTTCGCCCTTTTATGTGAAGAAAACCATGATTCACTCATGCTGATCTCCACATCTTGGAAGCACTGCTTGAAATAACCCTGGGTTGCACAGGCAGTGCTGCCTGTGGGTGCCACTGCTAATGGTGGGCTCTGCCTTTGCACCTCCTGGGACAGTGCCCCGTCCTCACCTCTCCATTTCCCTGCCTGCAAGAAGGGGCAAGATACCTAGACCTTTGGTGCTCAGAAGGCCCATACTGAATGGTAGTGCTGCAGTGAGGTCTCCACTTCTCTTCTCCCCATCCATTGTTTACGCTGAGCCTTAGATAAGACAAGTATCTTTTGTTTTTCCTGTACATAATAATAACAACCGCCTGTCTCTACCAATACAGGATTAGGTTCTTCTTTCAAGAAGACGTGGGAAGACAAAAATGAATGTGGGTTTTGTGAAGTATGTGTGACAGAAAAGGTTTGAGGGTGGGGAAATAGCAGGCTGTGTTCTCTATGGTTATTCAGAATGGCTTTGCTGAGTGTTGGTGGCCTTGGAGAACCTCTCTGCCCCAGCTGCACTAGCTGTGGCTTGCTGCTGATCACCCTGCAAGATCTCCTCAATGTCAGCATTTTCCCTTCATGAATATACTATCTTGCTTCTTGATGACAAAAAGTAGTCATCACATTGCTGATAACTGATGAATAACAGAAATACAGGGGTTGCTGTATGAGTTGGTGGGTTTCCATCACTGATGTGATCAGTCTTTGGGCTCCTGTCACAGGAGCAGAGCAATCTTGCCTTTTTCCCACTCTATACTGAAAAATGAGTGCTCTGAATTTGGAAGCATGTACAGAGTGGAAACTCCCTGGAGGGTATTCACATTTTTAGTGTTAATTCTGCTGTTGCAGGGGAATGCATGGTTTGTTCTACCCCCGCCTCCCCCCTTTTTTCCCCTCTTGCTAATTCATTCACTAGCTTTAGGTAACTCAGTCTTGTAGGTCTGATTTTCGTAGCAGCGACTATATAGTTGGACTCTGCTGTTTACATGATTCCTGTCTGCGGTGTTTCTTCGTGATCATATGGCTTTGCTGTAATGCAGACTTCTGAGGGGGTGAACACATTGGTTCCATTCTGCCCCAGCCTGTGTCCATGGTGTTTGGAAGCAAGATCAACATTTCCTGAGGCCTCCTTTATCTCTTGTTGTTCCATCTAATGGAAAATTCATCCTTCTTTTTTTTATTTGTATATATTTTGGCTGTCTTATCCCATGAAATGTGCTGGCATTTAGCTGTAACCCACAGATACTCATATGATTTATTCACTCCTTGCCATCAGAGTTTAGTCTTGCTTTAAATTGACTTATTTGGATGGCAGCCTTTCACACTGCAACTCCCCTCCAGAAGACAGATTGCTAGATCTTATACTTACCCATCAAAACAGGACTTTAGAGCAAAGTGGTTGGGTTGTCCCTTAGTACTACTTTCTGTCTTTTGTTATGGTTATGTTCATTTATCTTGTGTTTTCAGCTGCTTTCTGTGATACTTGCTGTACCAAAACCTTCTGAGATGTCATCTTCTGCAGTTTATCTTGCCGCTCTGGAGGATGCGCTGATTGGAGCTAGCGGATATGTTCTCATTAACTTGCCAACAACATGCTAGGGAGAAACCTTGGGCGGGCACAGTGCGGCAGAGCACAAATTGTTTGTGACAGCAAGTGTAATTTAAATCGGAGCTTTTCTACTGATGAAGTGTCAAAATCAATGCATTGATGTCGCTGTCTGCTGAGGAGGGCACCTGCATGAGTGGAAGAATCCTGATTGATGTTGCACTAAAAGTCAAGGTTGCTGACAATTTTGAGGAGTAGTTTACGACTCATGATATCTTTTCTTGTAACACATTACTGAAACATAGGATGTGTGCCAGATTTGGAGGCTGATGTTTACCTTGCTGTTCCTTCAGAAGCTGCATTTTCCTAATTTTTAGCTATCTATTTGGAGGAAATTTATTCTCCAAAGACTACGTGACAAGTGACTTGTGTGACCATACATGTCTCTCTTCTGGTTACATTTAGTAATTGTTTTGCTGTATGAGTGTCTTTGCAGGTATTTCACAACACCAAAATATCCAGGCTCCAAACCTTGATAAAGGACTGTTTGTCATCCTTGTAACTTGGAGATGTGTTTATCCTTCTGATCTGTAGAGCTGAAGCCCACCATATTGATGGGTGCTCTTGGCAGCACTTAGGGATGAAGTTTTCCAGGCTCTCTGTGCGGGTTTCTGTTTGTGTCCTGACCCTACAAACATACTTGCCCTAGTTATACTGTTTGTCTTGACTGAAAGGTTATCTGGTGCAAAGGATACTCTAGCTGACAGGGCTGTAACAGACACCTGCCTTCAGTGATACCCCATCCCCTAGTCTCATTTTGTTCTAATGTCATCTGAGATGTTGTGATTCTGTGTTTGCAATGGGGAGTGAAAAAAAACCCAGCTTCTTGGGGACCTTTCTTTTAGATAGACATAAGGAAAAGCTATGGGAGACCTCATTGTTTTAAGACCTGGATGCTGTTGCCTGGAAGTTGGCTGTGTCTTTAAGAAAAAGCCAAGTATTTATATCTGTTGTCTATCTGTAATCATGTTTACCCTACAGTGTTTATTAAACCTGAGTTAATTTTCCTCCTCTCTTTCTGTGGCTGCAGGAGCTTTGCCAGCAATGCATTATAATAGCTGGTAGTCCAAAGCGGTGTGGGCCACGTGCCAGCTTCCCATTCCCGCTGCTAGGGCTGGACCGGGGACTCGCTGCCTGGCAGTGCCATGTTGCTCCGATCCGTGCTGAGCCCGAGCATCCCTGCTGCTGCAGGAGCCTGAGCTGCTCTGTAGAGACTCGGCTTGGAACTGAGGGCTCTTCTGTTTAAAAGTAATAATTGTAAAGCTTTAATTACTCTCTGTCTCTCTCCCCTCTCTCTCCTGTCCATTACTCTGAAGAGCTCTCAAAATAGAGTCATTAGCATTGCTCTGTCACACGGCAGTCTTGCGCTGTTTAACAAAATAAGGTCGCTGTGTCTGATACCTTTTATTTGCATGGCCACTGGCTTGCTCTTTGTAGTCTCATGATATTTTTGTCAGGACCGTCTTGGCTGAGGTGAGTGCCAGGAGTCACGCAGCTCTGTCAACACTGGCTTTTTGTCTGGTCTTCCTCAGTAGCAAACACTTGCAGGGAGCTGATGGGCTTGTTGTCACAATGCTTTCAGAGGCAGAATTTGCTGTTGGTTCAGGTCTGACATCTTGCCTGGTGTGGGTATTTGCAAACGTAGCTTTCAGGGAAAGTTCTGTATCTGACATGTGTGTCTTTGGCAAGTTTGGAGAAACTTGTTGCGGTTCGAGCTGTCCACAGGGATGGATGACCTGAGGGAGACTCCAGCTGATGGATGCCTAACTTACCCAGCATATGCAAATAGTAGAAATGTGCTTGTAAGTGTGTACAACATTCTGAACAGCACAGAGATACCTGTAGCGATGTAGTTTGTTTCTGTTGCACATCTTCTGGTACCCTTGTATTTTGTTAGCATTATTGGGCACAGCCCCTTTGTCTCAGTTTTTTCTGTCAGTTATCCCAGAAGTTCTCTTCCAGCTCTGGAAAGCATGCAAATAAATAATTGACTGCTTGAGGATCTGGCAAATATGATAATTGTTCTTGGCCTAACAGTAAATCACGGGTCTGGGACAGTAAATCACAGATCTGGGCTCTGACTTTCTAAGTTTTTGAGGAGGAATGCCACGTTTCTGGAACAGTAAAAGTGAAGATTTTTCTAGCAAGTTAGTCCTACTCTGTCAGTGTCATTAGGTCAACTGTCTGGGCCAACACTACTTCTATGGAATGGGGTGAACAGTGCATATACCCACATATGCCTATATCTGAATTACAATATGTATGTAGTATCTTGCTTACACGAGAACTTTCTGTTAACATCTCTGTGCTAACTCAAGGAGTGTGGGGGTTTTCTGATTTCTTAACTGGATTTTTTTTGGCCTCACAGTATAGACGAAGTCCTACTGGTTGTGCCATATAACTTAGCCCTGAGCTAGGTTAGCAGTCATCCTTAGGGCCTTTACTCCTCTGGGTACTTCAGGATATCTTCACAAGGAATCCATATATCACTTGCATCCATATATGGCAGTTGTTTTTTGTTTTTAAGCACTCAAAGGAACAAAATGTTGTTGTTAAAGCATTTGTTATGAAAGAAGAGCTCTTAAAACTGTTTTCTGTTAGTCCTCAGTCCTTGAAAATGTTTTAGGTTCCTGGCCAAAGTGTGTTTCCCTTTTTGCAAAGCTAAGCTCTGAATGCAAAAGTCACTTTACCCTTGTGATTATTTTCAGACATTAACAGCAATCCAGCAAGAGGCATTTGAAACACTCTTCATTCTTCACTTTTTCTCAACACTGATCTTAACTGGGTTGAACCCTTTCAATAGAGAAATTTCTTGCCTGGTATAAGGGCTCTGATGGACAAGTTCTAACAGAGTTGATCGCAGTGTAAGGAATTCCTCCCTCTCTGCTACAGGTTCATGGCTGTTAGACTCATCTTAAACATTTTTCTGCTGTTTTGTCCCCAGATTGGTGAGAACAGAATGGATGGTTTGCCAGTGCTGTTGTCACACTTATTTATCCCTGCGGGCACAGCCTGACTGAAATGCCAGCAAGATTTCAAGTTAGCAGTGAACCAATGTGTTGGCTGGCTGGAAGCAATGGTCCTGGACCGTTGTTTGTCCCTTGCTGCTCACTCCTGTCTCATCCTGTGCACCAGTGTTTGCCAGGCTGCTTGTTGAGCATCTGAGACTCTCAAACCAGCAGGAAAATATTTGCTGCCTCTTGGAGAGTAGGATTCAGCTCCCTAGAGCTGTTTGCTGCCGACTGCATGAGTGCCAGAGGTCTGTAGGCGAGCTGCTGGCTAGGACAGGGTTGAGGGGGAGCGGGACTATCCCAGCTGTGCTGTGCTGCCAGTGGCTGAGAGACTGCAGATGTGGCACATGCCATGTTCTGGTGTCTGCGCTACTGGAGAGGTGCAGAGTAGGTGCTGGGGACATTAGCACCTTAGGCTATCACAGCTCACCTCTGCCCCTGGCTTGCCAGAGCCCAGAGACAGAGTGAGCTTTTTGAATGGGAAAGCAAAATGCCAAAACACTCTGGCAGTTCAGATGTCCAGAACAGAAGCAGTGCCTAAATTGGAGGTTTCAGTCTTTATCTTTTCAAGTCCGTGGTAGTTAAGGTGACTGACTTTCAGAATAGTGAGTGCCCCTGTCACCTGACATCTCCCAGTTTAGGGTGATTGCTGGTAGCCTTCCTGCTTTAACTTCTGGGAGGCACAGAAGACAGGCAGAAGGAATTGAAGCCATGCATTCTTCGGGATCCTAAATAGAGGACGTTGATGGATAAAAAAACTTTCCAGAGTTTCCTAAAGAAGGATTGTCTAAAATTTCAGTTAATGTTATGTGTTTTCAGAAGGTTTATGTGGCTGCATCAAATTCTAATGTCAAAAACTTATTTGACAGTAAATGAAAAAAGCCAAAAAAGCTGAAAAATCCAAGCAGTAATTCTCACTTTATGAAGCAAAACAGCTAGCTCCTGCCTAGTTTAGAAAGAAACTTCATCTGTAGATAGGTTTTGAAGAACAACATGTCTTTACATGATTTAGAAAAAAGAAGAGTTAGAAGTTTGGTTTACATGCGGTAAGCAAAGACAGTAACAGAAGACTGATGGTGCCCATTAAAAATGAGTAATTTCTGCAGAAAGAAATGGTCTCATCAGTGACTGCAACAAAGAAAAAGGTGCAGAGAATATGACTGCAAACCAGACAAAACTAGGAGAGAGAATATATACATATATATATATACATATATATTACACAGTCATAGCCAGGAAGAACTACATGGAAATATGTAGGAAATGCAGCAGGTTTTACAGCAAATTTCCCTGTTTTCCAGTAGCTGAAATGTGTGGTCTGTAGCAACTTTTATTTTGGATAATCACAGAAAACAAAGTGATTCATTGTGGGCAAAGGGAAAGTTGGGTAACAGTGATGACGGCACTATCAACGCTTAGCGTTCATACTGCACATAGACATGGTCAAAAATAAGCATTCCTTGTGCTGTTGTGAAACAGGAAAACAGGAGGATTTGGGGTTAAGAGGAGTTTGTATCAGGACACAGTTTTTTTACTGGAATAACAAGTCTGCTCTCTGACCCAGTGTGCAAGTGATAGATGCATTGAACTTCAATTTATATTTTGTTTCTATTGCATCTTATTGAAGAATGAGTGGGCCCTGAGACTGGGATGGTGTGATGGGTTCGTATTCCGGTTGTTACTTTTTACCATTACTTAGGTTTTTTTTTTTCTTGAGGGCTTATTAATGGGTTTTTCATTCAGTGACATCGTTGCCCTTTGTTAATCAACCTTCTAGAATTTAACATACGCCATTACATATAAGGATGAGAACATTATTACTTCATTCTTTTCACTTTTTATATTACAGTGAACACCCTGATTAAATATTTATCTGGAAAAGGCCATGATGAAAAGAAAACATAATTAAATATAGGAACTAAATACTGAACTCCTGACTTGAGGCTGAAATGATAAATGAAATCAAACATACAGGGGGGAAAATAAAGGACTGCAAAACTCACCCAGTATTGCATTTTAATGTTTTATTGAACCAGACCTACAAAGCAAGCTGCTTGTATCAACTACAGGAACTGATTATTTCTGAAGGTCTTACTTAGAATCCACTTCTTCTAATTGTGTTATACTAAAGATGCTTGGTCTTTGAAAAAAGGAAGCAAAGAGAATAATCTGTATTTTGACTATAGAGGGGTATGGGACAGTTTGGGTTTCCTACTCAGATTTAAAAAGCAAAGCAGCAAAGCATTATACTCTATATTGAAGATTGCTAAAGAGAAATCAGCCCATATCCCTCATGTATAAGTGTCAGAGCAGGGAGGCAAACATGGTGCTTGGTTGCATCGAAGGAACAGGGCTGGACCTGGGCTTGCTCTTGAAGGCTCTGTGTGTCTGCTCTCCCTGCGTGTGTTCAGACACTTGGCACTCACTGTTGCTGAATCAGGAAGACAGAATTGACTTTCCTGTCCAGCTAATTATAGTTCTTTAAAGAGATTAACCCTTATTTTTCTTTAAAGGAACTTCATCAGTGAATCCCATGTCAGAGTTACCTGCTGCTTAGGATCTCCTTCAGGGATCATCATCATCAGTGCAATGATGCTTGCAGCCAGAGTCTCATTCTGGGCAGATGCCTTGGTGACCAAACTTTTATTTTGGATAAAGTGCTTCCAGAATTACAGTACAAGCCTGTAAATAACTGCTCAGTCCATGGCTGGCAGTGGATTTAGACAGCTCTGTGAGATACAGTTGCAAAAAACAGCCTATGGTTAAACATTTTGGGAAATAAAATCAACATATACTGTGCTATAGATACAAAAGATGAAAAGTGCTTCATGGAAAGTATAAAACAAGAAGTATAATTACCTACTCCTTTCCTTCCTTCCTTCCTTCCTTATGTATGCTGTGGGCATGCAAAGGGGTTGGTTATTTCTCTGATGTGATGCTGTCTGGTTAGATATGGGATGTGTTTTGTCCTCTGAGAGTATTGGGCAGCTGACAAAGTCTTAATTGGTACCTAAGTGAGAGATCCTGTGAAGTGTGGGTCTTGGGGATGCAGACCTTCTTGCTGCTCTGCTTTGGTTTCTGAACCAGTCCCATGGGGAGAAGGCGTGGGGAGGATGATTTCAGCCCTAGCAGTACATTAATTGTTGTGCCATCTGTGTGGAATTTTGGTGCGATACAAGACAGTGCTGTGCTAGAAAGTGAACGACTAATCCAGTTCCTTTTCCTGGGACTAATTGACAAGTAATGGCTGGCTGCTTAGGAAAGGGGGGAAGACAAGTCTCGGCTGCTCAGCAGTCCCTCTGGGCCGGTGTGGGAACAAGCAATTCCACGGGTCTAAAGACTCTATCCCAGGGTAATGGAAATAAAATGTTAGGTTGGCAGGGGGCACCACATATGCAAAAAGATTCCCTGAAGTGATTCATCTTTATGTTTCCTCAGGACCCAGGCCTTCTCTCCTGGCTTTTGGTTAGCTGTGATTAACACAGATGCACTCTCAACTCCCACAGGTTCCTCTGATGTAACCAGGATGCTCTGCACCTGTAGAGGATGAGAGGCCTGAGCAGCTTGGCGCTCTCTGTGTCCTTCATCTGCTTGCTCCACTGTGCGTACAGTGCCCAAGCTGTGAAACTCCCAGTGCTGGGTTCTGCCTTATTGATGTGAACGTGGTTTTCAGTCACTGTGTATGGTTTCCCTCTGGAAATCTTTGTCCCCAGTTGATACTCTGATGGATGGCATTTAAATGTTGTAAGTATGTTTGGCCTTGCAACCAGATTCAGAGCTGGGTGGCATTTGGCAAAATCAAGCCCTGACTTGATTTTATGTCACCTCCCTTGGAAAGGGGCTAGGGCTGACGTTCACAGCCTGACCCCTTGCTTCCATAGGAGTAAGCGGATGGCTGGGAGTGAGAATGAACAGTCATGGCAGAAAGCAATCCTAAAGGTCATTGAAATTTGGCTTTTTTGAATGAGTGGTGTGCAGAGGTGACCCCAGCTCTGTGATGCCAATACAGACTTATGAATGTCTGGTTCTCTGTTCACGTAAATGTCTTTTTTTGGGGTGGAACAGCAAGAAAAGGAGAGCACAGAACTTTTTCTTGCTTCTTGTAGTTCCATTTGTTCTGGTGCCTGGGAGTTCATTTGCAGAGCTTATCACCAATTCTATAAATGCTAATTTACTTATGGAATTTAATAACACTGTCACTCAGCAAAAGCTACTGGAGAAATGTTTTAAGTGCTTGTAAATGTTGAAAGCATAAAACCTGAAAATACTTAAAAGGAGAATCAGCCCTAAACAATTTTACATGTGCTTCTCTGGGCTTGTTTCTTAGTCTGTGAAGCATTGGTCCACCCTTATGAAGTGCTTTGGAATTGCAGGATGAAAATGTATCCCTGTCTCCAGCTGCAGAGTGTGGTGGCTCTAGGCCCCAGTTTGGAAAAGGGAAATGCAGCTGTTCAGGTGGCTTCTGCTGATGTGATGAACTGGTAAAAGGGAGACCTTTGGTATCTAGGTATCTAGGAGGTATTCAAACCCCCTCACTTGTTCTGGCCACTAGGTCTGTGATAGGAAGGCCCAGGAACAAACCAGATGTGAGTCATTTTTGATGCTAGGAGATGTGTTTAGAGAAGTTGTGAATTTGGCATACCCAGTATATGTATTTTTTGGCCATGTGCAGCTCTGACACTGGCTGTCTAGCTTGCACACAATGTGCAGTGAGTGCTCTGTTTAGGTTGGAGGCAATAGCATATATGTTTACCAGCTTTGGTATGACTTCCGGCACTTTCCAGAATGAACAGTGGAAATAAGAGCAGTATTTGTGGTACCTCAGTAGCCAAGCCTTGGGGATGGACAGCTCAGGGGGAAGTACTCAGCACCTCTGCTGTACCACACGCTGTGTATAAAACATGGTCTGCGTGAGACAACTGCAATAGCTTTGGCAGAACACTGTGGCAGAGGCATTAATCTGTCAATTTCTTCTGATGTATAGATTTCATTGTCGGTGTCAGTGGAGGTTTGTAAATGCATTTCATTTACCTGTCCATTTTAATCAATTTTAGATAACACAATTCTGATTTGCCATAAACCAGTCGTTATCCCCCGTAGGCTTCAGGAACCTACAGCTTGCTCAGTGTGGGCTTTTTTCACCTCCCATCACACGAACAGACTTGTCATTTGTTCATTTATCTAGAGCATCTTAATTACACTTTGCACATATGATGTTGTTTGAGCAGCAATATTCGTGAGAAATAATTAGGAGAAATTAATGTGGGAAGTGGTTTCTGACTGTGAGGATGAAATTTCTTACCACTTTCTTTTAAAAAATAACAAAAATTAGAGGCTCTAAAATTTAAACTCCAGGCAGAGGAGTGCAAAGACATCACTATCATCGGGCAAGCTTCAGGCATTACCTGAAAACTCTAATTCAGGGTATAATTCTTGACTTTTCAGAAGCACTGTGTTTTTAAGTAGTGTATTATGTGGTGGTTTGAATTGAAGTGACCATTTTGGGTGCTGGATAACATTGTAGCTTTCCTAAATCCATCCTGGATAACTCTAAGGGTTTGCTCTTGTTTTAAAGCCATGTAATCTTTAGTACTTACATTTCTTAATCTCCTTTTCATTATGCTATTTCTAAATTTCCTGTTGAGGCTTGTGGGGACAGCACTGTGCACTAGCACTCATGCTAGGAAAACTGCTTCACCTTCATGACAGGCATGAGTTCTTCATGAAGGCATGAAAACTGAGTCATGTTTGATGGTAACAGCAGGAGAGCATCTCGCTGTCTGCCCTGAGCGCCAGTGCACTGGTGCTGCTGGCACGTGTAATGCTGATAATGAATGGGCCTGCATTCAGTAAACAAGAGAGCAACGTTGGAGTACAGCCTGTGCACATGGTGAGCTTTCCTTACACTCTGCGTTTCAGGACTTGGCTTTCAGACATAGCCCTCAATCTGGGTATTCTGCTTTTGTCCTGATTAAAAACACATCCAATTCTCCATATGCAATTAAAAAACCCCTGACTTGTTCAGCCTGTTATCTATCCAGTTACCTCTGCTGTATCACACATGAAAGATGAAACTTTTCCAAGTGATTGTGTTTTGGAAAGGGAGTCTGTATCTCTGAGACTGTAGCCAGGAGGGAAGCTCTGGAGGACATGGATGGTCATCAACAGAGAGCCTGTGTGTTTGAATATCTACAAGCTCTCATGCTTGTAGTAAATGAGGGAGTATTTACTTCTCTTTGCTTTCCAGTACTTATTACTAATTTGTCTTTGGCAGTCATGATTCTTCCCTGCAGAATTATAGCTTCCTGGGCTTCTTCCTCTCCTGTGATATCTCAGCCTCCAGGAATTTTAGCAGGAAGGATCAGTTTGACATTAATTGTCAGGAGATAAAAAGAAAGTTGCTGAACTTGGTCAATAAGAAAGACATAGCTGGGTGAGAAGATGTAGGATTTGCACAGCAAAGGCCATGTTGGCTTGGGATTGAGCATAACTGCACATATCCAGCCTGAGTCGAGTGTGGCTGGAAGCTGATGAGTGACGTCTAACTGTGGTTTCCTTCCCCCCTTATCTCTGTTAAACAGTGCTTAGCAAGCTTGGAGTGCATTGTGGCCAACTTCTGCTCTCTTAATACAGCAAACTGAATGAAAGCTGGAGTCGGATAACCCTCAGTGAAAAACTGCAGAAAGACAGTCCTTACTTCCTACAAGAGCAAGCTGTATTCTGTGGTACTTCCATTATCTGAAACAGAGCCAGCTGCTGGGGTTGGGTGCAGCCATTTAGAAACGTGATTTGTCTCTTTCTGGCTTCACAGAAACCTCCTTAAAATATTTCCTGAGGCTTTTCTCAGAATCTGTGTCAGAGCAGCAAGTCAGCTGGAGGCAGCTCTCTCTTAGGCAGCAGACATTTAACACAGTGACACCAATATCTTTATAAGATGACCTAGATTAGAAATGTCTTGTTCTCTGTTTGCAGAAATCTGCTCCAATGTTTAATGTGACTCAGAGCTGGGTTTTTTTCTTTTTTCCTCTTGTAGAAACAGAAATAAAATTCAATAAAATTCAAGTAAGAAATAATTAAATGCTTCTGGGAGCCAAACGGTTTCAGGGAGCAGGTGAACTGGAGTTAGAATCCATCAGAAACATGCAGTCTGCCCCTATGGTCTATATACTGCTATGGCGTGGAAAGGGATGAGAGATTTCCAATGTTTCACTCAGCTGCTTGTGGTTGTATGGATTTCAACTTCTAAGTTTTACAAGATGCACAGTTTACAAGGTAGAAGTCTGAATTGGTTATAAATAAAACCACTGGAAAGCCAGATTGCCTTACTCAAAGCATGTCGCAGGGTAGCTCCTTCCTGCTGAGGCTTGGAGGAGCAGGACCAGTGCAGTCCCAGTTTTGGTCCAGTCAGATCTGATGTCTAGGCCACAGAGCTGGTCAGTCCAAAGCAGGAGGACAGGGTGCTGTGGGTGGCTTGTGCTCACCAGGAAGATTTGGTTTTCTCTCCCTTCTCTCTAGTTACTGCCTCAAGATTCTGCCTGTGTTTAAACAGCCTGAAATCATCTGGTGAGGTATCTCATGGGTATGGAGAAGGGTACATCCACCTTTTTTGCTAGCATTGCCATATTCACACAGCTTTAAACTCCCTGCCAAGCATTGTTTCAGCTCAGTGCTTTGGGACTAAATTCCCCTTGGGCAAGTCCCATTTACACTGTAGTTTCAGTTAGTCGATGAGACTTTTTAGATAGTGTAGAGAAACTGTTATTGTACTCATCTTTCCCCAGAGGAAAAGGGAATCTGGACCCTATGTGAAGTGGCTGCAAGAGCAAAACCCTTAGTGAAAACAATTCATCAGACTTTTGGGAAGAAGCTGCTTCCTTTTCTTCTTTTCTTTCTTTCCTTTTTTTAAGCTCCTTGCAATCATAGTGAATTAAGATGTGTGAGGTGTCCCTGCCCATGGGAGGGGGGTTGGAACTAGATGATCTTGAGGTCCTTTCCAGTCCTAGCTATTCTATGATTCTATGATTCTAAGATGGTGAGATGGCACAACCTTTCCCACCCCTCTGAAACCTTTGCCACCCCTCCAGCTTCATATACTGAGGGTAGGGTTTTTAAAAGCACCAAGCATTGCTTCCAGTCTCTTGGAGTAGTTTGAAAGTTTTTGCCATCAACTTAAATGCAAGCAGTGTTAGGTGGGTCTTGAATGCGTTTTGATAGTCCTATCCTGAAGATCTGAGGTCTGTGACACAGTGTTATGCAGCTAGTGAGCGGTAAGCTACAAGTATCAGTGTAAACAAGACATCAGAGAAGAAGACATACAGGTCTTGAGTTATAGTCATCACCACAAAAAGCAGGTGAGAGTTTAACAAGGACTAAGAGAAGGCTGTGAGGTGTGGAGAGATTTGCTTTGTTTTGCAGATCAGTGAGGCAGGATGGCCTGAGAATGGACAAACCATCAGCAAAACAGGACAGTGGGTTACCAAACCAGTTCCTTGAAAAAGAATTGAGCAAGTGAAGAGCTATGTCTGGGCCTAGTGTAGATGCTGTCAGACCTCACTAGCTTCTGAGGCTTTACTTGAGTCACTTGTAAAGAGCTATGAAAACAAAAGGGGATGATTGCTGACTTAGTTACACAGATGCTGGTGTGATGTTTACATGGCATTTAGAAGGAGAACTTCTAGAAAGAAGGAACTTTTAGAAGGAAAACCTTTTGGAATGTTAACACCTGCTTCTACTTCAGTTCACATAGGGGGTTCATCTCAAAAAGGATGATCCCTTAACAAAGGTGTCTGGGGTAACTAGTGGCAGATCAGATGTGTTCCCTGTGCTTATCCTCAGACATCGTCTTCTTGAGTGGGCATGACTTGAAGAGCTTCCACTTAAAAGGAAATGTTCCAATACCGCAGGCATCTGCAGTGGTGTGGCCAGAGTGGGTGGCCAAGGAGTCATAAATGAACAGTAAAGCCAGACCAGATTGGGAAATCCTTTGTTTTGGTTTGGTTTGATCACTTAGCTAGGTTACTGTAATTCAGCTTTCCTGATCTCATTAGGCAGTTGATCAAGCTGTCACCAGCTCTTTCTGCTGTTGTCACTAGTGAGAGGTTGAGGATAATGCCCTGCTTAACAGTGCAGGCAAAAATGAATGTAAAGCACTTGCCACTGCCTTGGCAACAAGCAGTTCTATGTGTTAGCTGATTAAGTGGTGGTGGGTTGCTTTTTGTTTTGTAGTGAGGTCACATATTTACTAATATGCTAAATTTGACCATATTAATACAGGAATATTTACCAAAGAACTGCAAAGGAGATCAGGATCTGCAGCCTGTAGAGACTGAAGGTACAGATTTGTTGGGTTTTTTTCATATAAACCTTCTGTTAAAAAAACCCAAAACACTATTTTATGGGTTTTTAAATCAAGCTTTAAAGTATTCCTTTCTGCAAGCATGCCTTTTGGCATCAGACTCCTGGTGCATATCACACAGCACCAAGTATTAAGTTAATAGCTTTTGAATTGGAATGGTTCATGAAAAATCAATGAGAGGCTGAAGTGTTAAGCTATGCAAGTCTAATTAACTTCCAGCTTTAACAAGCTACGGCTTCTCTAGCAAAATAACAAATGGGATTACAAATGGTACCTCCAGTTTGGCTTTAAAAAGGATTTTGTGAAAAGTCACCTTTTTCTTCTGGCTTCTCTGAGCACCTTGTGTTGCAGAAGGGCATCTGAAGTGGACTGCAGTCTTCCCCTCTCCTGTGTTCGCTTTTCTTTGCTGGATGATTCTTTGCCCTCTCCTGATGTTCAGAAGAGTGGGGCTTGTCTTGACCATTCCACACGGGTCACTCAGTGATTGAGCACCCTCACACCAAGCCTTCGTCTCCAGAAAAGAAGGCTCCATTTAGACAGTGATTATCCCAGGCCAGAGGGGATTAATGTATCTAGATGTGATATGGGCAGAGGGAAGGTCTCTAACACAGCTGAGCTGTGTCTGACTGCAAACCTTACCTCTTGTAAGGTAGGAACTGGAAGTGATAGCAAAGATAACTGTGTGTACATAATGACTTAGCTGTGTTGTGGTCTGGGGCGCTGAGGCCCTTTCTAGCTTCCCTTCTCAGTGATGAGGAGTTTCAGCAAGAGATTGTGGCTGGAAGCTGCTTGAGAAGAAGGAAGATTTGTATCTTGCTTTTTTCAGCTGATGTGAATGCATATGCTCACAGTTCTGTTTGATTCTTCTCATTCAAGATGAATTTGTCTCAGGTACAGAGACATATTTAATGCAGGGGATTCTGTGTGATGAAGGGTAGGCTCATACTGAGGCTCTAAACTGTGACAATAGTCTTGGAAGCATCTTGCAGCCCTTCCAGACGGTATCCGGACCAAGGTGTTCATAACTCGTGATGGTGTTTTGTTGGAAAAACAAGTGTAATAGCTCATTACAGCTCTCAGGCTCATTTTTTGGGTTAATTTGGCTCTGTAGAAAGTCATTTTGAAGCTGCTGGATTTCTCACAGTCAGATGCATCATGTTTGGAAGATGCTGAACTGGTTTCTGAATTGAAGCCAAATTTGAAACCTTTTAAAATTTCCATTTAATTTCTTTGGCCTGGCTACCTGACATTGCATTCGCCAGCATAGCCTGACATTTCCCCTCCTCTGTCCCCTCCCCATCAGCTTTAGTTGTTTGGTTGATGATGAGTATGAGGCTGTTATCATGATATGTTGAATCAAGCTAACTTTGCTAATCTGTTCCAGATTCAATATAGAGGTAAAACATCTGCTTTGGTTGTTGAGCTGAGCTCCATGCCAACTGCAGCATGCCTAATGTAAAGAAAGAGATGAAATGCTGGTATGGACTGATCTGCATGTTCACACATAGTTACTTTGCTAGTAATGGAAATAACACTGTCATCAGCCTCAGTAGTTAAATGTTTTTAATCTGAATTTTATACTGGCTCTGCATAACATGAATCCCAGTGACTAAAATCTGCAAAGGATTTACTATTTTATGAAAACAGTAATAACCCACCATGGTGTTCTTCAAGTGCTCTGTGAGCTCTATGACCCTTTAAATCAGGAAACATAAACGTTAGCAGTTAATGTCTTTTAAGGTGTGTTTGGCACTGGCAATGTATGAGAAAGGAAGCTGGAAGATTCTCTGTGTTACTCTGGAGCTGGCAGCAGGAAGGCTGTTGGGGTGACACTTGTTCATCAGAGGAATGAACTTCACTGAGGTGCTTAGGGGATAGGCAGTGGTGAGGTGCTGTGTGTGAAGTGCAGCACAAGGGGAAGTTACTTGAACCTGGGCAAGATCCACATGTAATATAATGGTAAGACCAAGCAAGTCAGACATTATGATTTTGCTCAAGTCCCCAAAATGTCTTTTCCCTCCCTTATGTCACTTTCATGACCCCAGAGGTCTGCTGTTGTCTGGGGCTTGGTTTAGACACCCATGAGAGCAGGACCTTGGAAGTGTTGCAGATAACTGCTAAGAAGAAGATGAGATTCAAGAACATGTGAGATTGTGACTGCAATATATATCTATCCTTAACAGACACTCAGCATGTGAACTTCAGTGAAGAAAGCCACAGCTGTAATTAACCCCTGACGAGTGAATTAAACAGGGTCTTGAAAGTTCTGCTGGGGTCATGGCACACATTACTGTTTCTACGCAAAGGCACTAGACTCCCCTGGAGCTTCCGGAAGCATATATATATGTATATATATATATATATATATATACACACATGTATATTTATAAAAATCTCTCTATATATCTACATAGAAATAAATCTATATATATAGTATATATAGTATACATAGTATATATACTATATATACATGTATAAATCAATCTATATATATATATAGATTGATTTCTACAGAAATTCCCCTAGCGCCTTGTGCCACACTATTTAAGTAATTGCCCCTTTTATGGTGTAATATCCACCTGAAATGCTAGAAAATGTACCTTCTCTGTTTTTTTTGGGAAGTGCAGTCTGCTGTAGCTTATCTGTATTAAGCCTTGTGTCTATGTAAGTGTGATGTGAATTTTGTTTGGGCTCTTTTGCTTTTGTACGTTCAATCTCTTGTCCATGAAAGCCTGAAAAGCCAGAGAAGAATCCCTTTGACTTTCAGTGATCGGTAAACTGGTTCTGTTCTTGCAATTATTGTCTTCTGCAGTTCACTGTTTGTAACTCAGCTGAATTGGTAACCAGTGTCCTGGTTTATGTTGCCTTTAATGGAGCAGAGATGCTTCCTCCTTGCATGCTGCTGGTCGAGCTCTGTATGTCTTGTGTATCTGTGGAAAGTGAATTATTTCTTTTAGTAACAAGCCTTTATTGCAAATTGTTCTCATGCTCCCTTTAAATTTTCTTCTGTGTAGGCTGCAAAGCTCTGATCTGTTTGGATCTTCCCTGTAAATCATGTTTTAGAGCTCTGGTGTCCAAGTGAAGTGATGCCCCAAGTACCTCAATCCAGTCATAGCCTAAGCAGTTCTGAGCAGTGTGGAAGGACTACTGTGTGTTTTGCAAGCCATGTTGCTATTTTAAGGTCTCTTCCTCTTTCATAACATTGTTCAGTTACATTCAGTTAGTAACTGCAGTCCCACATTCTGTCTTACACGAAACTGCCTTGTAACAACTCTAGGTGTCTTGCTAACAGACATGCTGTGTTCTCCTCTATACTCATCATCTTCCTCAAGTCCAGTTGTTTGTATAATGTGTTGAGATGGTTGTAACCGGCACTGGAGGCTTTGGAACCTGCCCTCCAATGTCAGTCTCTTGTAGTTCAGAAGTATCTGCAAATTTATCAGGGCACTCTCTGTTTCATAGCTGCCTTCTTTGTGTGTGCATTAATATAAACCAGGCCCTGTTAACCAGCAGAAGTCCCAATCTGTGTATGATGCGTATCAATGCATGCTGGCTATATCAGATATAGCCCTTAATTACAGTGCAGAAAGAGATTCAATGGACTATTATTCTGTACCACTGAGTGCCCAGGATGCCAGAGAAAAGGCAGGTCTCACCGTGCTGCTGTATTGAAGCAGCAATGTGATAAGGTTGCTTAAACCAGCAGCAGTGTGTGTAGAGGTCCTTGCTCATGCTTACCTTGGCAAGGAAGAGAGGGGTAAGTCATGGTTTCATAAGTGATAAACCGAAGGGAGATAAACTTGCAACATTTCCGCTCCTCTTCTGTTTTCTCTTTTATTCTTCTTCTTGGCTGCCTTTGCTGCTGGTAGAGTGGATGAAGGCAGGATGTCAGCAGTCTTCAGAGGATGTGGGGCTGTGGGGCCACTGAACAGAGGAGACGGGTCAGTTTAGGTGTGCAGCTGCAGCCAGCATGAACCCGTTTGTTCCCCAGAGCATCCTCCCAGTGCACAGGACTGGCTCTAATAATCTTTGCTCTTGTTGTTGTGAAATTCAACACCTCTGTAATTGATTGAAAAAGGAATTGCTCATGTGCTTGAAGACAAGCAAGCAGGAAATTAAGCTTTCAGTAGGGTTGATGTTTTTCAAGTGTGCTTCTCCCCTGTGTTGTTATTAAAACTCTAGCAAGGAGCAGACCAGTCACTGGTGGTGCTGCTGCTCTGCTGCCAGCTGTTTTATTTCTCTGGAGGTTCATAACCTCATGCTGCCTGGCCACCTCTTAGATGTGCTTCTGGTGGGGAGAAAGCACAGGGTTCTTCTGAAAGCAGGTGGTGTAATATGGCACAGTGCCTCTCACTTGGGACTTCACTTAAACTGATTTACACAGCTGGAATTTATGCCTCTAGAGATCTGACTCACTGCTGTACTCTTGTTCAGAAACACTGCCTTGGTGCCAGGCCTTCCTCCCTGCTTCTGCCTCGATGATAGATAGATTATGGGGGAGGTGGGAAGGGGGAAGACAAAAGCTCTGGAAGTCAAAATATGGATGTGACAAGAAGTATTCATATGGATTAATAGTGCAGCACTCACTGCTGGGAATGTATAAAAAGAATTGGATCCTTTCTTTGGTAGTGCCATTACAACCCCATCACTGTATTTAATGGTGTCATTGATATCTTTGTTGTGAGATGTCACACAACAGACACTTTGTATCAAGACAAAAACCCAAGAAACTTCGAACAAACAAATTAAACAGGACAGGAAAAATACAGGATACCATTAGATTGATTATCCTCAATCTCTGCAAATATTTCAGCAGATCTTATTGTGCTGTCTGTGACAGACACTAAAATGGGTAACAAATGCTGGTGAATATAACAAATGTTATGCTACTATGTTTTTGTCTCCTTTAGAAAATTTCTTATTTTAACTAGCCTGCAGCATGCCCAGTCTTTGTCTCCACTTGATTAATGTAACTTCAAGACAGGATTTATTAACTAATTTTCTGATATGATCTGCAGGCACTTAAAAAAACATCCCCCCATCCCCAAATGCCAAAATCAAGAACCCCACCACTTAAATCAAGATCGGTGGACAGCCTCCAGTAATGAGAATGAAGGGAAGGATACTGGCCAAGCTGAATTAAACATGCTTAGCTCTTTTCCTTTTTAGAAGTGATCTAAATATAACATCCCATGAGACATTTCAGTGCCTTTAACTGATAAGTTGAACAAAACATAGGCCACTCGCAGTGCATTTGGTGTGTAGAAGTATTGCAGGATTCCAGGAACGGCAGGATGTAACCTTCACTTCACCTGGAAACATAAGCAATTCTTGGGGCAGTTGATAGGCTTCATAATGAAAAATGGGAGAGAGCCAAAATCTGGAGCCAAGCTGACAGCCAGAAATAGATCTGCCGAGAGGCTTGTTTTGCACCGTCCAGAATGGCATATCAGAAATTGTGCAAACAGAAATACCAGGCTTGATCCAGCATTGCACAAGGAGAGTCAATCCTGACTATTTTCCTTTTTAAGTATCGTGAAAGCTTGACTAAATGAATGTTGTGTTCAAGTTTCATCTATCTCAATATGTTGCAATACTTTTTCCCCAGATAGTTTTCATTTTGCTTAAGGTTTTCTTTGCCACTTGCTTGAAATGCAAGTGTGTATTTGATAGTGTGTGTTTGAAATTGAAGGTGTTGAGGTGTGCATCACCTGAGAACTCCAGCTCCCCTGCTGCAGCAGCATAGGAATGGGGCAGCCAAGAGAGAAGCAAAGGTTTAAATCTCTTGGAGAAGGTGAGTAGAGAAGGGGGAAGAACTGGGCACAGGGAGGACCAGAACAGGAGGGTGCAGAGGGTGGCAGGGAGGCAGGGATGTGAAGAAGGTTTGTTCTCATTGCTTCAGAAGCAGTGTGCTTTTGGGAAAGTGAACTGAAGTATGTTCTGGTTTGCACATCACTTACTAAATGATTAATTGTGATTATATTTTATTATAGAATCAGATCTATTGTCTTCTCTGTCTGGCTGGAGACACATGGAGTTTGTGGGTGGGATGAAAGCCAGGTCCAGCTGACTGGGAGTGGAGAGCCAGAAGCCCATGGGAGCTCAGCCTGGATTTCCAGTTCTAAATCCAGTTTGCTATTGCAAAAGCCTAACTGGTGTGGAGGGGAAATAGTTTAAAAGCAGGTAATGCAGGATGCATTTTGATGGCCCTGCTCCCTTTTCATCGCTGAGCCATGCTCTAAGCAGTTCAGGTTGCCCTGTTCCAAACGTAGCATAAGAAATGTTCAAAGCAAGAGCCTTGCTGGAAGGTGTTTTTCAGCTTGTCATGGGGCAATCTTGTTTCAGGCATCTTTACTGCTACTACTTCAACCCTTTGCCAGGGATGGTGCTATTTTTTTCCCCTTCTGTTAATGATGTACAATAGCTGTAATGAAGGAGAGCTTGGAGTTTTGGAAAATCGCCTAAAGCTGATGATTGGATTTTTCCATCCTCAAGATGCAGAAGGGTGTTTTGTTAGGCCTGAACTTCCAGCCTCTCACCCTGATCAGTACTGGATACAAGAATTCAGCCAGAGGGCTGCAGGCAGCTTCATGGTCTGCACAAGCTGCCCAACAGAGTCAGGTTGGAGCTGCTGTATTTCTGTAGCTGTTGGGTAGCTTCTGATTAATTGTCATCCAGCTAGCAATGTATACCAGTGGTTAAACTCAGGTTTTATTAATGCCATCGACAATGACAATATCTGATGATCATGTTAGAATTGCCATATTCCAACTGTTTCTGCACCAAGGATTTCTGGAAATACTCGTCTTCATTTGTGAAGGCTTGGGTGCATGCTTAAGTGGGAACTACCTACAGAACACATTAGCATAGCATGAATTATTCAGACATTTGTGAACAATTACTTAAAATCCTGAACCACTTATGCATTACTGAGCATTTAACTGATCTTTGGTAGAGGGAAGGAAGCGCTGAATACAAACCCAGCATTGTTTATAACACACTGAACATTGCAGACATCAGTTGAACAGCACCAACAGCATCCTCACCTGATGCTGTTGGTGCTGTATAGTACTGGCGCCTTAGGGTTAGACCAGACTTGTAGCCATAGGCATGCACTGAGGTATTTTCGTATTTGGTCACTGAGCATTTCTTTGTGTTTTGATGCACTTGCCATTCACCATTAGAATCAACAGATTGGAGGGACAGGCTCTTGATCACTGAGGCTGTGGGCAGGTTCAGGAGATGCTGGGTTGTTCTGGCAAATGCAGACCCCCCTCTCCAGCTCTTTCTTAAAAAATCTAGGTTAAAAGTTGCTCTTGGAGCTAAACATATGCTCTAGTTACAGTTTATACATACATCTTTTCCTAATCTCAGCAGAGCATAACAGCAAATGAAGCAGTGATCGATTCCCCACTGCTCCTGCAGTATGTTCCTTGTGTGCTAAACTCCTTTTTATGGTCTGAAGGATGAACACAGCCTGAGGTTTTGAAGAAGCTGAATAGAAAGAAGTTGTTATAAATGACATGGAGAAAAATGAGGAGCTGTTACAGGAAAAACTAACATGTTTTGCAATGAAACTTTAATGCCCAGCACATCCCTCTAAGCAACTTAGAACACAGTGTGGTGGCAAATTCTAAAGTCATTGGCATGGGGGAACTGTCAGAACACAGTTCTTTAGTGTCCTTTAAATGGTAGCTTAAAGACAGCACAAAGATCTCTCAAAGTTTGAAAGGGACATTTACCCAAAGGTTTTCTTGCTTTCAGGAGTGTTCATTTGTGGTTTGTTGAATACCTCTGTGTGTCATGTAGGTCTTTGGGCATGGAAACGCAATAGAACAAATTGAAATAAATAGCAGTGTTTGGGCATACATATCTTTTCTGCATTGGTTCGTGTGCAATCCTTACAAATAATTGGGATAGTCTACGAAAAAAATGGAAGGACATGAAAATTAAATCAATTTAAAAACTTTTCTCCTGCAGTATTTGAAATGCGGAAGTGTCCAGGTTATTTAGGTAAGGATATTAACTCAACAGTGCTGTCAGTTTGCCGTAATGCTTCCAGAGGATCACTCTATTTATGGATTTGATTCTCTCCACTGGCCTTTCAGCAGCTTGGACAAGTATTCCTTAGGATTTGCTCAGTAAAAATCTAATTGCTCTGAAGCACCCCTTAGCAACCATCCAAGTATGTTCTTCTCCAAATACCAGCTCTGTGAAAGTACTTTGCTGTCAAAACCCGCTATATAGAAATTGCAATGAGAAGTACGATCTTTGAAATGATGATAAATTGAGAGCAAAATTCTCTTTGTATTTACCCAGCAATCAGCTCTTAAAACACAGTAAAAGGCTAACCCCTGATGCAAGTGAAGTAGGCTGCAAGGCTTGTTAAAAAGGGGTTAGTGTTGAGTAATTTCTGTGCACGGAACTGTATAAGTACTAAGGAAATAAGCACCAGGAAAATGTGCTCTGAAGAATTAAGAGAAATCCTGTTAATGACTCCTCATGCATACAGACTTTAAAGTTAAAACAGTGTTTGAGACACTCATGTGTTGTATGCTCAGAGGGAGAAAGTCCTAAAGTAAAACTAGGAAGAGGAGTAGTCTTTGTGCTATGACCAGTGGAAGGAAACAGATGTATGTGCTGTGACATTGCAAACAGCCTTGTAATTTTGATTAATGGAAGTACTTGCAAAAAAAGATAGAATAGAGGTGTTTGGCAAAACACTGACACAATCAATACCACTTTGAAATGATTTTGTGTCCTGCTACATTGTCTTGCTGGTTAAAGAGAAATGAGTACATGGTTGTATGCAAGTGTTTAGTCCAGCAACTTGATGTAATGCGATTAGAACAAGTAAATCAATACATAACTTCTTTTCACTCAGGAGACCGAATGATGGTATATTACATCAAATCAGCATAGGAACTGATCATCCTTTCCCTATCTGACTCCAGCTTCTATCAAATGAAAATCTGATTTAATGAAGTCCTTGTTAGTGAGTCAGGACATCTAAAATCAAGACAAAATACTTCATGTATGTCACAGTTACTTGACAAAAATTCTAACTGATTAGCAAGGAGCTTCAGCACCCATGTCAGACATAGTATTTAAAATGATACTTGAGACAGTCCACTCAGATACTGCATCTCTTCTGGGGTTCAGAGACCTGCCAGTGCTGCTGGATAATAGACCCGGCTTTCCTCTGTGCTGTCAGATCCATGGAGGGGAATGCCACAAGGCCGGATTATTTTCTGCCAGTGTGGGTTGTTGGCTCCACAAGACATTCTTCCATGGGGTTTAAGCTCTCTATTGCTGAAAAAAAAATCGTGCTTTCAGGTCAATAAGCTAATTTTACCTTAATTTTGCCTGATGGGTTGAAGTCCAGCTTGTGATTGTCTGTATGCGGTAAGGATAGGGATAGGTGCCTACATGTCTGCAGATACTTATTTTTACAGTAAGGCTGGTTACAGCACAAAGTATAGAACACTCTAACAAAACTTGCTGACAAGTTTTGTACTTGTAATAGTAACTCTGTAGTAGAAGTGACATGGAAAGGTTTTTGTTAGCTGCTGGTGTATATTTTTGGGAAAAAAAATGTGAACAATTCCAGCTGAAACTCTCTGTAAGAATTTGGAAGCTTTTGAGAGCTGGGCTGATGAAACGGGTGTTCATCATTCAAAAACCTGCACCTTGCTTCATTCTAATAATGGTTACACATAACCTGCTCTGTGCTTGCTTTTTGTTTGTTCTTATTATTCTTTTATTTGGAGTGTTTGGCAACTTTTGAATGTGAAGAATTTTAAAGCAAGGTATTTCTGTTAACAAAATAAGCCATTGATGATGTTGTCATAGGCTTTATAAGTCATTTCCCCAAATATTCTACATCCTTCTTTGGTAATTAGGAAGTGTCATTGTCTGCCTTTCAGGAATTTAGGGGAAAAAAATTGAAGTTATGAAAAGTTCATGCATGAATGTGGTTATCACTGAAGATGAAGAAAGTAATCTGTTCAAGTCATTGGACATCCATCATCACCATGTACGTAACTGCACAAGTTCCATTTCATCACTGTCAGCTGTTGAATGGAGCAATACTTTTTCCATCCTACCGATAGATGCGGATGCACATTCTCAGTTGCAGCAAGAGCAGCACACTTCTGGCATATTTTTCCTAAACAGGTCATTATTGATGACTGTGAGTCTTACATGGAAACATGTCTTAGTATGTAATAAAGATTCTTTAATGTGTTGCTTGTTTCAGAGCTAATACCTTTGAAAATGGAGTAAAATCATGAAATAATAAATGATAAAAATGCCCAACTGGAGAAGGCTGCACAGCAGTGACTCAGGATGGTTATTAAACTGTGCCAGTGTTTGCTCTTTCCAATTCACAGGCTTTGATCTTTTTCTGTTATTTCTGTCTCTTGCTGTTACAATTAGTAGAGCTAGATTCTATTGTAATTAATTTATCAAAGGTGTCAATCTCATGGGAATGAGGGCTGAAGGGCTGAGGCCTTTGCAAAGGAGTACATGGCAGCTCTCTCCTGTCAGCAAATGTTATGTGTATCAGCAGTCTGAGGTTTATAAACTGTTTCAGTTAAATACTGGGTTCTGATATAAGGAACTGCATGTAGATATGTGGTGGTGGACAAAAATTGAGATGGGGATGTCATACACATTCCAGGTTTAAAGGAGCAGTTTTATTCTCAGTCTACTTTCTGTGTTAAGTAGCTGATGCTAATTAAAAAGGTCAAGTATTTCCTGTAAACCCAGGTGTCTGATCCAGATTTCTGGCAGAGGGAAGAAGGGTCAAACTCTCTTATCGTAGCCTTTCCTCTTTTATTAATGTAACAATGTGCAGTACTTTATTCTTTCTCTATTAAAAGAAAAGCATCACCTCCAACAGTATTTTAACTTAAAAAACTCCAACCAACCACCCAAAACTCAACAGATTTGATGTTTGTTGAGTGTTTGTCTTGCTTCTGAGACTCTGTTTGAAATCTCAGCTTATGTGTCATCAGAGCCTGGCTGATGCCTTTTGTTGAGTGCTGGGTGTACCTACAAGTGGATTCAGAGACTAATCTGAGCTCCTGCGGGTATTTGTTGCTTGGCCACTGGGTTGTGTTGCCCTTTAGCTTGAAATTGAGTTCACTGGTTTCCTGTTTACTTTGTTATTTAAATATTGTGATAAATGGATATGAAATGGAAATATTTTGGTGTGAGCATTCTGATTTCATAAACATTCACTGGTTCTTCATAGCTGTTAGTGTTAGCTTTGCACTAACTACAGGACATTTTCAGTAGTGGGCAGAAGATTAGAGAGTCACTTCAAACCACTTGTTTTGGTAGAGAAAAATGCAGAAATGAATCCATCTCACTGTTAGCTGAATTCTGATTTGAGCTTGGCAGATGAGGAAGAAGGGAACAGACTTTGAGGTCTGGTGTTTGCTTTGTCTTGTGGGGAATACCCTGTGGCTGTTCTGACACTGGCTGGGAAGGAAGCATGCTAAATGGTTCAAGTGAAATGCAATTTGTTTTCTTTCTTTTCCAAACATCAACTACAATACAAAGGACTGCAGACAGTTGTGATAAAAGATGCTGCTTTAGTCCTTCTTCCAGCAGAGGAGTGGCAAGAATGAAATTCCAGTGTGAATCTTTCTCAAGGGCATAAGGGATTAATATGTCTTAAAATAGACACCATCAACTTAGAAATGTATTTTCCACACTTGAATATGATGAATTTTGCAGTGAAAAGATTGGGTGAAAATGGTATTTTCTCTGTTCTTCCAGCTTGTTTATGAATTTTGAGATAACCTTTTTATGAGTTAGTTAAATTCTGCAGTCTTAGGAGCTGTTGTGGGTTTATGTGCTGAAGTAGTCCTGCATGCTTCCATTTTGCAGAGTTATTTTAGACTCTGGTGATTACACAGCACCACAAACTCTTTGTTGCTGGTAGGGACCACAAGGCAACGTGGAGGTGAGCAGCAAGCTTTTAGGACAGGTGACAGTGGAAATAGGGCCACCGCCTATTTCAACTATGTGCTTCAGAGGATAGGGATCTTTGTAATTTGTCCCCGTCTTTTCCAAGTTTCCAGCAAGCAAGTTCTTGTAATTCACTAGGTTAGGTTCTGCCAGCTCAATTAATAACTTAGATATTTGTCCAGAGCAAACGTAGGTAGAAGGACTTGAAATTGCTAGCTCTGGTCATGTAACAGCAGCTGAGCATATGCAGTGCTCCCTCCCGCTGACGGGCAGTGATGCCAGCACTGCCAGAGGAATGAGCCTGGCATATTGTTTCTCCCGTATGCCTGATTATTTATTTATGCTTTCCGATTCATAATAGCATAATAACAGACTTGAAACAATAAGATAATTATTTCGCTTCTTGGGTGGTTAAAATTAACTGTGCTCGTTGCATATTTATTCAGTAAAAAGATACAAGATGTTTAGTAATTACCCAGAAATTCATTATCTGCATAATGTTCTGTTTCTAAATGTGTATTGCATGACCATTAATCTGTGCCAACAGCAAGCATGCAGCGATATCTGATGCAATTAGTTTTCCCCTTACATGCCAAGGAGAACATCTGGGCTAATTGCGTGTTGTTGACTAAAGTTGCCATTCTAATGGGGGTCCCTGTTTCTGCACATACACACTCATTATATGTACAAACATACTCATGATTTCCGCTTATCCTCAAGCAAACTGATAGTTCTTGCTGGTGAGATACTCTTGGTGATGTGTTACTGGGGTCATACAATGTTTGTGAGCAGCATTAGTAAATGTTAGCAGGGATAATATGCTCTTTTTAAACAGAAAACAAACCTGTAATGCTGCTTCTTCTGTTTTGTTTTCCCAGCCGCCACTGGTCCAAGCAATTTTCAGCGGTGATCCAGAAGAGATACGGATGTTGATCTACAAAACCGAGGATGTCAACGCCTTGGTATGTGACTTGGCTTGTGATATGTGATGCTTGTGATATGTGATCACCATGCTTATGAACTGTTGCAATGGCAGTATTAATCATGTTCTCAGTAATTAACATGTAGCAGAACAGGAAAGATTTGGAAGTTCGAGATGTGGGGATTCACTGGAATCCTTATCAGTTCTCTTGAAATATAATTATCTCTGGCAGGTGACTTTAAATTTTCTTAGTGTATGGTAACTATTCCAAATCTGCAGGTCAGGCGGGGACATTGTTTTCTCTCTTATTGAGAAAATGAATGAAAACAGCTGAAAGCTGCATGGTTTTACTCTCTGTAGAGTTTCCTTTTATGAAGAGTCTTTGCAGATCAGGAGCTGCTATTCAGCATTTGACAATAGTTGAAATAAAGCTTGAAAGTCTCAGCAGTGAGAGTAAGGAAGCAGTATCTTGGCCATGATTTGCCCACAAAGGAATTACTGTTCTGCAGATTGACTTATTCTAGCCAGAGCAATGGTAAGCAGCTGTAAACAAGTAGTGGTTAGCTGTCTGGCAGTGCAAAAAAACCCCTTCACTTGGGCTTTGTGCATAAGGTTGGGCTCTCCCCTGCCCCCCACCTTTGATTTTAACTTAAATCCTTATTGTTAGAAATTATCTTTGCCAGTCCTGACTACCATCTGTGGGCTCTGAAAGTGGTAAGAATATAAAGCAAAGCAGAACGATGATTTCCAGGTGTTTCCTGGACTTTTGAATCAACCTTCCTTTTTTCACATCTTTTTCTGACATAAAGCCATCAGTTTATTCATAGTTAACCCCAGCAGTTTGTCTGGTGTAGTCTTGGTGCTGCAGCTTTTGCAGGCAGTGGGGTGCAACCATCTGGTTCAAAGCTGCAGAAAGGAACTGGAGAAGATCTGGTTAGCTGGAGCTCCACTCCATTTGCTGTCAAGTGGAAGGGAAGAGTTGCTGTTTTAAATTGAGAATCTGATCAAGCATGACCTTGATATTAAGCTTTCTCTTTGATTATCCGTAACTGGCTGCTTTCTTCAAAGAAGTTCCTAAAAATGCTTTTTTAAAGCATCATCTCTCTTGAGTTTCTTCCATATTTGTTTTCACCAATGGTCTCAAAAAGCCAAAGGAAAAAACCAAAGCCATCCAAGCAAAACCCCTAACCTAGATGAACATGACAGTCCTAAGATTTCGTCTGTATTTCACTTTGTTTTTTTCAAAATAGCATCTCCTGTAGAAGGTTGTTGCAGCTTCTCAAATGTTTTTATATCCTCTGGCTGCAAGTGTGGTAGTGATGGTTGCTAGGGAGATGCTCTCAACTGTCAGGTGTGATACTGAATGAAGAATATGTGTTTTGCAGATGAGTACTTAATAGAAATAGTCATTGAACTGGGATGGTTTTGCCCAGAGTGCTGTTTGAGATGCTGAAAGTCCATCCAAGAAGGCTTTTCCTCAACAGCTGCTTTGTCAGGAGCAACAAACAAAGCTGTTCTTTGGAGTAATTAGAAAAATACCAGTCAGCAAAAATCCTGAAGGTTTTGTGTGTGTCTGGACAGTGATTGCAGACAAGTGTCACATGCTTAAAATGTCAGTAAAGACAGACCAAAAGACAGCATTCCCCACTCCCCCCCCACCTTGTGCTGTGAGCTGGCAATTTACACCATGTGCTTACATTACTATTTTAAGGGTGTTTTTAATTACTTCCATGTTAGTGTTTCTTTAGTGCTTGGTTCTCACGTGAGAGGAAACTCTGAAACTGTTTGGCAGTGATTTGTCCTTTGTTGGTCGTTTTGGTTAGCTGCATTAAGACTGGAATAGTTCTCATAGAGGTAAGATGGGGAAATGAAATAAAACTCCATTTCTGCAGCAAGCTTCCCAGATTTCCGAAGTTTTAGACATGGGGTTTTGGAATCTGCAAAGAGAGGTTATTTGGAAGGCAGAAATAAAAGACACATGGAGGAACGATGCAAAATTAGGGATGTATATGCATACTTCCTAAGAGAAAATCAATCTCAGAGGAAAGAGTTTGGAGCAAATCAGAAGTGTAGAAGGTTACTTGGTTTGGGTTTTTTTTTTTTTGTGATCTGGTAAAGTCATTAGCATCTTTCCTAGCCAGGAAGTGTATGTTGATTGAAATGGCTACATTCTGAATGCTGCTATGATTGTAGCTTCTATTTGTCAACCAAGTGAAAGCTGTAGCTGTTTGGCTTAGAAGTCTGGGTTTAGTTCACTGCCTCCCTAATCCCTAGCTATGCTTTGGGGGAAAATGATGCTACTTTTGCACCGTGGGGGCATGGACAGTGTTATACTTGGCTGGCAATAAGTGATTCCTTGCCACTGAGGACTGCATATGCACTACTTCCGTGGGAAATGTGGTCTGCCTGTGGGCAGTGTTTAGCAGCCTGTTCTCCTGGGGCAGTTGGGATGTTGGGTTGGGCCATCCAGACCATGTCACAATTTTCTACTAAACCAAAACCCTTCCTGTAAAATTTCTATTTTCGTCTCGGTCTTCTGGTTTAGTTACTTTTCAAAATATTCAAAGTCAAACAAAAAAAGGCAAAACCCCCTTCCAGCATTCTTCCCCATAACAAATGTGGTATTTGCAAGCCAAACCAGACATTTGTTTCTCTCTCTTTTTACTTTTTATCCCCTAATCCTACATTTGCTCTTGGACAGAACCCTAAGAAATGAAATACATGCAAAACTTCGATGTCCCCAGAATATCTTCCATGCATTAATAGGTTTTTTTGGTAAGTAAAAAGTATACCCACTCACTGCACAACGAGACTGTTGAAGCAACATCTGCTTTCCTAAAACTTACTTGCTTCTGTTTCTACAGTTGGGGCATGGTTGCTGACACGGCCTTCTGGGCTTGATCCTCATAGCTGCTTTGCTTGATGCTCTGCCAGCTGCAGCTTCTCACTGCTTGTTGGTGCCAAGAGCTGCTTGTGCACATTGTCCCCCACCCACTTCCACCAGAATGAGATAGGTTAGGAGAAGGTGACGGTTTAGCTGAATTTGGCTTGTTTCCATTCATGCAGAGCTGCAAAGCCAGGTGTTTATCCAGGTCTTCACACACACAAGTTATATGTATTTCTGTGATATTGCTAAGCATGCTGTTTCATGTGGTCTGAGTGCTTGAGGGTACAATTGTGCACACATGTAGAATTGTGAGTCTGAAAGGCTTTGCGTGCTTGGGATGGCTAATGTAAAAACCAGCTTGTCGTTCACTCTGGAGTGACATGTTGGACATGAGGGACCTTGATATGGTATTTCAGTAATCTTGGGAACCAGAGCCCTGTCTCTTCTCTCATCCAGGGAATGACAGTTTTCTTTCTGGCACTGTGGAGTCTTGCAGGAGAATAAAATTATCCTGGAAGTAGATGCTCCTCTTCTAGATGTAGTTTTGCTGTGCTGGAAAGTCTTCTGGAGGATTTAGTCAAGAACTTTGGAAGGCTTCTGCTTTGACACAGTTTGACAGTTTGGTGCTAGGTGATAGCTGTGTTTCCAGTGGGCACTTAGCCCACTGTTTGGTGTGCCATTAATTTGAGAGGGAAGTAACAGAGAAATTTCCTTCTAAAGACAGAAACTGTGAACAGTTATTCTCCGTTATGAAAGGAAATTGAAATTGCATCCATGTTTGTAAGGTAGCCAGCATGACTTCTGTTGAGAGTATTTTTTTCTCTCAGAAAAGGTAGGTTTTTTATATTTTATAAGGAAGATGTTTGAACTGTGAAGAAGATTCTGCTGGAGTTTACTGGGAGTCTGAAGTATTATGAGTTACTCTGTACAGCATGCTAGTGTATTAGTGGGTGCTAAGTCAGATATATCTTGCTGGTGACTCGTGTTTATCAGTGTCCTTAAAACACTGGGGACAGTCAAGGATGTCTCCATTAAAAGCTTATGGCAGAGTTGGTTGTTGCTGTGTTATTTTCTTTAAAGGCAGCAACGTCAACCTGAAATAGCTGGACTTTCTGAATCTTCTTTTCCCATCAGCTCAAGTGATACATGCTCCCACATCATCACCTCCCCAAGTCAATATTGTGCTTATAAAATGGAGGGGTTATTTAAGTCTCTCTTTTGAGCCTTACATTGGAAACTCGCTCCTACCATCATTAAAACATTTCCATTAATTAGGATAACAGTTTCTATAGTCTCAATCTAGGATGAGTAATTGATTTTAAAAGTTATCTTTTTCTGTCATGATGACTACTGTTAGCATGAGGCTGGCAGTAGGAAGGAAATGAGGAGGCTGACGTGAGGAAGGAAAGTGTTGGATGGAAGGGGAGAAGGAAGATGATTTTTCTTGTCTCTATAAGTATCTCAAAGTATTTGCCTCTTCCACCTCATGGCCACTTGGTAATTAAAGACTTAGTCCAGAAAAATCTTTGTTTCTGGGGTTAAACTGAAGACTGTGGGGGTGAGAGGTGCTGGAACAGGGATCTGGGTTTTCAAATGGGACTTTCTGTGCTTGGTAATAGCTGAAGAAAGAGCACCAAGCATAAGTTATGCAGCTTGACTTTCACCTCCCAGCTGGTGCTCATACTTAAGCATTTGATTTGCTTTGTGAATTACAGGCTTTAATAAAAGAATCAGAGGGAGGAAATCCTGAAGTCGCAGAGACTCTCCTTGTACATCAGTTTTTGGCTCTGAAGGGTTGTAAGTAGCCCTAGAAGTAGCTGCTTCTTTGCTTTTAGCAGTAGCTCCTAACCAGTTCCCAATATGCAGCTTTCCCGAAGTCAAGCTGTATCTGAATGTTTGCTTGTTTTAATGGTACCTTTTGTGTTTTTATATCAGGTGTACTCAGATGTAACAACAGTAAATGGAACAACTGAGCAGGAGGCTTGTTTCTGTGAATGTTTTGGTTAGACTTGTATCAATGGAAGTTGTAGCCATTCATTTCTTTCTAATACAGTTGAGTTTATTCTGCCACCCAGGCAGATGCTATCAGCTTGAGGGTGAAATCCAGACACTTAATACCAATGAAACTTGGTTTTGGTTGTGTATTAACTGCTTCTGTGCCAAACTATTCCTGCTGGTTGCTCAGACAGGTGAAAAAAACAGAATATAGACATTTATTTTCTGTAGCAGTTGCTCTTATATTTTAATAGTAAATAATTAGTAAATAATAAACATCTGATCTGAACATCTGCAGTTGATATAAAAGTTCAAATCCAGAATCTCCTTTGAGATACGGGCTGTGCTGAGGAGAAATTGTTGGCCATTTTCTTAACATGACTGCTTATTTTACATATGCTGATATGACTGATCTTAGCCCCCGTTCTGCTACTCTTCATGTACTTTAAGGCTCTGCGCCAGTAAAGCACTTATGGACTAGCCTAACTTCAAGCCTCTGAAAGGTTTTATCAGTGTCCCTGTGATCACTTGAGTGCTTTAAGCATGTGGCGAGTGTTTTTCTTGCTGAGGCCTTCTGCCTGCGATTGCCTGGTTGTTAAATGCTTCATTTCCTTTATCTTTATGCTTCCTAAAAACAAATGAGTACAGATAACGCAGCAGCATCTTTTCTGTGAACTAACAGAAGTCACTGACACAGTTTTGGGGAGAAGGTGTTTATCTCAGCATGTTTTCATAGTCATTGTTTAGCTTAACTGCAGTCTCTTACTGAGCTTTGGTTCCTTGGAGAACTGCACTTGAAGCAGGTCTGATTATTTGTCACACTATCATCATTTCTTCCCCCTGCCTCCTTTCCTTGCTCTGATAGTATATGGTCAGGTTTGGGGTACTTCCAGACCTTTCCCAGAAATGACAAGTTTTCTTTTTATTCCTCTGTTTCTGTTTGTAGCCTTCAGTCTTTACATTGTTACTGAGCTACTTGTGCTCCTTTTACTACCGCCATGCCGTAAGGACGTCTAACTGGATAGGTGCAAGTGCATGGGTCAGGTGCAAAGCCAGTGAGTTACTTAAACCTGACTGAAGTGGTACATAGCTTTGAGGAGGGCGCAAGGAGTGTGGTGGGGCAGATAGGCTCCAGTTCCTCTGTGTTCTGTGTCAGCCCTCTACAGAGAGTAAACAGGAACTGGAAGATGTTCCTCCACTGAGTTGCTCAACTGCATGCTCAGCTGCAGGCACTGTGTGGACTTCTCCCTGCCAAACTGAAAACGTTGCCTGCAGGGCTCTCCCATGTGTTTTTAGTTTTCTATACCACACTCTGGGTTTTGTCAGTGGCTAGTTCATGTAAGGGTGAATTCTTATTGGTGTCTCATTGTGATAACTGGAGGAACTTCAGGGGCTTTTTTTTTCTCTTGCAGAAATTAAACTCATGTTCAGCTGTGTGCCTAAGCCTAACTTTTTCTGAAGACTGGATTCTCACTAAATTTGATAGGATTTTGCATCAGTTTTAAGAAGTGAAAGCAGATGATACTTTTCAGACTGTTATTCCTGCTACAGGAAGACAAAAATTTAACTTTTCTGTTTCATATCCTTTCCTCCTTCAGATATCAAATGTCTATCAGATTTACAGTTTAGTATACAACATTGCTTATAATCAGTAAAGCACTGAACACCTTTGGGTCCTTGATATGGAAAATTCATTCAGCTTCAAACTACTCTGTTCTGGTGCCAAACTTGGCTGTGTAGCAAGAAGCTGCTGCAAAATTTATCAGTGACAGGTACAATAGCTATTACAAATACTACATTGTGCTAGAGACAGATTCATGCATCCAAATGAACAAGCTAAGAAAATGAAATAAAACTGATTCTATTTGTGTACAAATGTTTGATCAGTCTTTGTGTATTTTTTCCTATGGATAGCCATAGGATATGTAATATAAAGCAATATTTATGAAAGGTCTCATATGCACGTATGCAGCCTATAAAAGCTAGTCCATGGTGGGTTATGTCTTAGGAGCTGAGCAGATGAGAGAATCCAGCTTATGATTTTGGTTCCTGAGTGGACACTGCTGAGTGGATGTCTCTTAATATTGTTCTAATGTGCCTATTCTGTGAGAAGATGAAGTAAGGCATCTTTCCCTCTGACCTGTAACAACCAGGGTGTCATGTAATCTGTCTTTCAAGTGTTTTATGTCTATGCCCAATCTGTAAGATCAAAACCCACTGCAGCAGAATTTGAGGGCTATGTACACCATGTATGGTTGATAAAAACCATACAAATCCAACATTTAAATGTAACTTATCCTGGTGACCAATGGCTCTGTGCCTCTCAGTGCTGGAAAACAGTTTTCAGCATTCACATTACAATTGGCTCTGCTGCACTGATTTGTCCACATTTATAGCATATTTTGAAGGCGTTCCAAAAGAGCTTGCAGTTGATGACCTCCTGGGTATGTTAAAAGTGATATTTTATTTTACAGTCTCAGAGTTATGTTTCAGGGAGAGAGTTTAAATACCAGCAGGGTTTCTGTGCTGTTATCATTTTCAGGAAGTGGTGAATCTGTTACCAGGTTAATACTGGTAGGCTGTGATTTGGGAAGTTTGATTGATAAGTGTCGTGGTTTAAACTGAATCTGCACAGTTCCCCCTTTTGTTTCCCCTCCCCCTCCCTCACCTTCCCACTCTCAGAGGGATGGGAAGGAGAGCCAGAGGAATACAACTCCCACGGATTGAGGTAAAATCAGTCCAGCAATCAAGGTATAACACAAATCACTACTGCTACCAATAACAAATCAATGTTAGAGGAGACAAACAGGGAGAGAGAATACGATACCACCCGCCGCCATGAGGCCAGCCCGGAAGAGAGAGCTCCCTGCTCCCCCCTCCCCTCCTGGCCAGCTTCCAGTTCCCTCTCCGAGCCCAGCCCGGAAGAGAAGAGCTAACCCCTCCCCTCCTGGCCAGCTTCCAGTCCCCTCCCCGAGCAGGATGTGCTGTGGTATGGAATACCTCCCCGACTAGCCCAGACCAGGTGCCCTATCTCTTCCTCCTCCCTGGCAGAGCATGAGCTACTGCTGAACCCGTGACAATAAGTCTCCTAGAACTTACTTTGTATTAATGAGAAACTGAAAAGAAATACATTTAGCAGTAGAAAACATGGATCAAATAACATGATTATCGGTATTAGTAGTTGTTGCCCATATTACAGTGTTTAGCAGTTTCTTTTAAAGGCCTGTGCTCTGGAATCATCTGACTAAAGCAGTAAAAGAAAGGTGTTTTTTTTCTGGGTCTATAAACACTGCATTTACACCTCTTGAAGGTAGAAAATTGTGAACATGTGACTCCCTAAGGCTGAAAATTACAGAATAAAAGTAGGTGTATTTCAGAAGGTGTATATACGATTATTAACAATTTTAAGTTTAAAGACACAGATCTGACCGGTAATATTTTCTTTATTTGTGTTCCGTTTTGGGCTGCTGTAGACAGCTTGGTACGAGAACCTTTGTAGACCTAAGGGGATTGCATCTTGTCCTTACATGTGATTCAAACCATTCTCCAGAGATGTCCTTCTGATGAGTCCTGTGTTATATTGCTAGTGCAAACTGCATTGCAAAGTCTGATGTCCAAAAGCATCTGAATTATGTCACTGCAATACTTACAGTGGAAAAAGTTTCCAAAAGAGACCCAAGGATGATGTCTTTCCTCATTTTAGATTTGATTTTGTCTACCTCTAATTGGGGTATCAGAGTAAAGATGAGGTCTCTGACAGGTCTGGTGGAACCAAGTGATAGAAAAAAGTCAGGTTTTATTGGGAGGAAATGTGTTGTTCAGACCATGAAGTTTGTTCTTGCACTAGTTGAGGTTGCATTTCTAATTATAAACACAAATACACACAGAAAAATAACCGCGATCTACACATCCATTGCTCTTTAGCACTAACGTTTGTAGTTATTTATCATGTTTTATAACTGTACAATCTATGGTTTTGTAGGATGCCGAGAAACGAACTCCCCTTCACGTTGCATCATTCCTGGGAGATGCAGACATCATCGAGCTTCTCATTTTGTCAGGTAAGGTAGTACCCCTCACTGTTACTAACTGGTAAAGTAGCTAATCACAAAGCTGCAAGGAAGACCAAACAAGGCACACAAGTGAGCTTTGTCCAGTGTCTGCTTCTGGTTGCAGTTGTTGCAGGCTTAGAAAATATCTTTAGATGTGGTGATAGAGTTATAAAACACGCACCATGACTGAGGGGAATTCATCAAGAAAGCAACTAGGTTCTTAAAACTTCTAAACATTCAAACTGACAGTATTTGTGGCTTGTTGAAGTACGCATTTGAAATGCAGGCTCACGTCCTGGAATACAAGCCAAGAATTCGAATTCTCTGAAGCAAAAATTATAATGGAATAACAGCAAAAAAGTTATGAATGAATTTGAATGAATTGTAAGTGGTATTTATATTAGAAATGTGGGTCTAAGAGATGGGAAACTGATTTGGAGAATAGAAACTGTGCAGTAGGAGGTATCTAAACAAAAAAATCAAACAGTGTTCCCAGAGTGTTGTAGTGACAGAAAACATGATCAAAATATGTCAGAACAAAGCATAAAGCAGACACCTCTCAAGGAGTAAACACAGGTCATGGCAAAGTCCTGGATGTGCTTGCAGGTTTTTTCTACACTGGAGAACTGTAAGGCTAAAGTTATAGGGGTTTTAGAATGTGGGATTGAAAGGAACCTTATGGTACAAATATCTCACCCCTTGACAGCAGCCTTGGTGTGTGATTGGTTTCACAAATTATCAGACTGGTTCTCCAAATATTGCTTTTCTTTCTCCTTTTTTATTTAGAAAGTTATTTCAGAACTGTCAGTCTGGTGATTTGAGGCACCTGCTCATTTCCAGCCTCCAGTCCTAGAATGAAATTCAGGCTGTAAGGGGTTTTTAGAGGTTACCTGATCCAATCCCTGCTTAGAGCACCAGCCAATTTCCAAGGTCGAGCAGCTGTTAATGGGCACATGCAAACCACACATGGGTATTTCTTTGGGTTATCAGCCTATGCACACATGGAGAAGGCAGAAAATGAGAATTCAGTTTGCTGTAGCTATGCATTTTCTCTGTACATTTTTGGGGGTGTTTTGAGTTGTCTGAGTGCTTAATGAGGGTAACTAATTGGACAGACATCACATATCAGATTTTTCTGCTGTAACTCTGGTGTCAGCAGAGTGATTTAAATGAACAGGTAATGCTTGGGTGAGTTTTCAGTATGCTAAATGCAAACCTGATGTTCTTCACTGGTAGGTAAGAGTTAATAAACTTAATCTGGGTATGTGTTCTTGCAGTGTGTGTCTGTTGTTTGTCGTGCACGGTTGTTCCACAGTGGTGTGAGAAGATTGCAGCAACAGTGTCTTTTTTCAGGTGTTGCAAATTTCAGCACATACAATATCCACATAAAGAAAAAGGTGAAGCCGTTCTGCCCACTTCTTCATTGAATCCCAATAGCATAAATCATATCATGGTGAACATTCTTGGTTTCGTTCACATTCCTAACGAGGGAGTGAGTGTTCTTCTAGGACACTTAGCTCCAGCATCTCACTGACAAAGTGTCATCCACAGACTATAGGGTTTGTCTGGTTACCAATGGTTAAAATGCAGAGGATGTATCTTGGGGGGCATTTTATGTGTCAAGGTGAGTGTGAAAAACTTACAATGTGGGCTCTTAAAAATTGGACTTTGTCAATGGAACTGTGCTGGTGTTCAGTCTGGATCTTCAACAACTAGCTCAGCTTGAGTCAAAATTAATCTTGTGTTGCATATTCTACCTATTCATTGTCCTTTAATCTCTGAAGTATCATTACTCATGATGAGTGTGAGTACTTGTATCCAAGAGCAGGTTTGGAGGTTTCTGAGGTTTGGAGGAGCAGATTTATGAGTTATTATAAACACCTCTTTGTTATTGTGATCTCTCTATGAGCTAGGCTCCAAAGACAACTTCTGTTTGCTTCACCTCTTCATTCAGTATGCTGTATTAGTAAAAGGGTATCAAAAGGGATTAACCTGATCATAAAATCTAGTTACATAAGTAGAAAACTTTGTTTTCACAGAGAGAAAGCACATAAATGCTTGCTGTTGGAGTCAATAATATTCTCAGCATGAGAAGTTAGGAGGAGTGGCAATCCATTGCATTTTGTACAGGGCTCAGGAGAGAAATTAAATGAAATATGCACATTCTGAGATTTGTGGCCCATGAACGGATAGCAGCACAAATAAATGTAGTGTCTAATGAATAAAAGTTCTTCCCAGGTGGTTGAAGACAGACCAGAAATGATTTTCTAGGTAGTGAAATTGATTCTGTTTGGGATTGATAGAAGAGAGTGTCAGATCACTGGTATGAATCACCTCAGCCCATTAAATGTCAGAGCTAGGTAGATTTTCACCACCTCAAAGGTCTGATCCATAATCATGTGGTTCAAACTGGGCAGTTGTGCTGTGTGGTTTGTTTTTCCAGGATGCATGAAAGGAGGAAGCTTTGAGTACTTCTCCTTCACCTCCTTTTTGTCAAGGAGAAAGGTGAGGGCAACCAACTTGCAAAAGTGAAGCTCTGTGTGATGACACAGTCATGGATGTACAAGAACTGTCAGGGCAGATACAAGTTCCATTCTCATTTGTGTTGGTGCCTTTACCCCTCCTGGGCTTTCAGCTGGTGCCCAAGGACATAATGTTTGAGCTCAATTCCTTACCTCTTGTTCCTCACCAAGGAGATTTAGGCTGTAGAATCTAGATTTATTAGACCTGTGGCTTTGGCAGATGTCCTGGATGGAAAATTGTACTTTGGTCGGGATAAAGAGATGCTAACTTTATTCCTGAAAGCCAACATCAGGTTGTTTATTTTGGATCTCAGAAGAACAGAGGCAATTTCAGATTTATTTCCTCTTTTGGCAGAAAAGTTGGAGAGTGAAGGATGGCAAAGATTACAAAACAGCCATATTAGAGAAAAGTGGATTACAGAAAGTTTCCGCTCTGTTGATCTTATCTGTAACATTATATGTTATGGTGTCTCCTTCAGCCTCACAGAGCAAATCCAACAGCTAAGCCCTTCCTTCAGTCCCAAGGGTACGAGCTCTCCCAAGGGCAGAGTGTAGAAGATGGGGCTGAGAAAAGGATTTACTGTGGATTGATTTCTTCCTAACTGGATATTTTATGGGGTGGGTGGGTGCTGTGCTACCTGGAAGGATGTTAAAGGAAATCTTTAAAGCAGCTTATCTTTCCAAGGAAGATTATGCTATGAAGGATAACATATACACCAATTTGAGTGTGTTATCAGCCCTCTTTGTCCTTATAAATACACAGATTAATTCATGGAATATTGTAGGAAGTGTGTTGAAACATGCTTAAAGTACTCGGTCTAGAGTGAAGAGAGGGACACTGAATTGCTGGGTGACTTTGGGGAAATGTTGTGAGATGGATTTGAAGATTGAAGCTTCTGATTTTTGGACACAGCTCATTTTAGGTGTTTTAGCATGTTTGAGGACTTAGAGTTGGATTCCTGTTGTTATTCAGTGCTTTCAAAGAGCTGTCCCCTGGCTTGTCATAGGAAGGGCACTCAAGTTCGTGAAGTGTAGAGAACACTTCTGAACACATGAGCATTGCTCCCCGGGTGCCTCCTTTAACATGGCAGATATTTTCTGTCCCTGAAGGACTGCATCAGTGCTGGTGAAGGTTTTTCACTGTCATTAACCGTTGTCTGCAAGGAACTGCTGGGAACCAAAAAGCTGCATTTTGGCATTTTTACAATGTCTCTTCAGCAGATGGGCACCTCAGTAAATGGACAGCAGCAGCTTCTGTAACAGCTGAGTTGTTCAGCTCGTTAAAAACAGAAATCACAAATGTATTCAACCAATGCATTGAATCAAAGATGTGGGAGCAATTTCACTTTGTCACATGAAGAGCCCCAAAGCACAGAGAGGTAAAGGGATGCGGAAGACAGGTGAGGAAGAAAAGGCTGACAGCATGCTGTGTATTATTTTATTTACACTGGTATTATCTTGCTTTTAATGTTTTATAGCTCTTTTCTTGGCAAATATTTCACCTTCACAAAGGGTAAGTGGATCAGTGAAAAACATGAATAGATGTTGATGGAGACACTTCCCTGGGCTTTCTAATCATCTTCATGCTTACCAGTGCTGTTGGAGATGTGGAATACTGAGGAATGATGTTTGTCACGCTTTGCTACTCCACACATAAACCTTTCTGATTTGCAACCATCTGCTTGTAGGAGTTGGTGAATGGGTAGAAATAAACCAAAAGAAACCTTAGTTAAGAACATAAGGCAAAACCCCAAGGCAAATACAAAGTAAATTTCTAAACCTGAAAAGAGGTATTTGCTGGCAATCATTAGGAATTAATCCATACAAGTTGCATCCCTAAGACATCTACCAGGCCAAATCAGCTTTGGTGTCCTGTCAGCTTCCTGATGGTGAAGGTTATTGCCTTCCAATGCCTCTAGAGCCTCAGGCAGCGTAGGCAAAGGGCAGGATACTAATGTGCATTGACCATAATGTCCTTCTCATAAAGACAAAATAAGCTAACAGCTTCTTTGCCTGGGCAGATTCATAGAAAACTCTTTGAAACTTGTATTTTTTAAAGGGTGTTTTTCCAGAGGGCAGGTTGTACCACCAGGTACCAGGTTCTGAGGTGAGTTCAGAGGATTGCCTCTAATTGTTGCAGTAATTAGGAAAGTGACTTTCTTTTCCTTGCAGCCAAAAAATTATATCCCAACTTGTGGAAATACGAAAGAACTTGTTTCTTCTCTGGATGTCTAGCACAATTCCCAGTAACCACCGTGATTCACAGGCAAGCCCCTTAATATTCCTGAGAAACAGCTCTTGGAAAGTATTTGTGGTTCAGAGAGTGCGATTTATTAATTACAGGCTTTTGTATGCACTTAAGTTGTGCAAAATGAAGCTCAAGACTCCCTTTGTTCATGAAGTGCAGATACTCATCCTCACTATGTACTGATGCTTTTCTAAATGTTTCCTGCATGTGCTAGTCTTCTCAGACTAGTACTGCTATCTGCAGACCAGAGAGATACAACGTTTGCAGGTTGAGCTCTTTTTAAAATCAGCTTCTCTAGTCCTGTTTACAAGATTTCCTTTCTGGGGTATCACATCAGTGAACAGCTTTAATATTTCTTTTACAGAAATCTGCCTTATCACACAAATGTGCAGCATCTTTTTGGTTTTGTCTGCAGCCAGCCAGGATTACTGTAGTTATTAAATATTCTTCCTTTATCCTTTTTCCTGGCAAACCACCCCCATCCTGTCTTTGTCAGTGTGCACATTAGCACTGAACCACACAGAAGGCGAATGGGTAGCATCCTTCATCATCTTCTGATGTTTGCTGAATAACACAGGCAGAAGCTGAGGGAGTAAGTGCCCAGTTTCCTCCTCAACCTGAGCATTTCCTGGTCCTGTTTTCTCAACCCCAGCAAGATTTGTGAAGCAGGGAAGCAGTTATATCTATCAGTGGTTTGCCTGGTTGATCTGGAAACAAGAGACTGTTGTTCCCTTCATTCTGTCTGCAGACAGCAGCAGTGCTCAAAAGGTTGCTTTATTTTTTCTCCCCAACTATCAGTTGATGTAAAAAGTGCATATGCATAGAGATACATGTACATACATACATATGTAATCTCCTGCAACTAATCTTGCTTCTTTTGTGTCCTGTAAACAAAGCTGTTCCTGATAATAGTCTGACCTATCCAATTCTTTTCTTTCTGAATCACACTTCAACTCCTATCTATGCAGGATCTGGAAACGCTTTCCAAAGTGAACAGGGGTGCCAGGAGAATCATGGGGAGTGCTGAGAGTACCACAAACAGCTCAGCTCTTGTTACTAGGAAACAGTTGGGCAAGGCTTTTGGTGTCGCACCCAAAACATGGATGTAACCTCTGCTGTTTACTTGCAGGTGCTCGTGTTAATGCCAAGGACAATATGTGGCTGACTCCTCTCCACCGGGCAGTTGCTTCAAGAAGTGAAGTGAGTAAGATTTGGTTACCCTGCTTTTGCACATAAACTCCGTGCTGGGGGTAAAAACAAACCATTGAGAGCTCTAGTAAGTAGCACGGTGACACACTCAGGGAAGCATTTGCAGTGTGCAGGGCCTTTAGCATTGCAGCTGGAGGCCAGCTTTTACATTTAGTTATAGCTGCTTTTAAGCCTAAATGTGGTTGACTTTCACCTTGTGGAATGCTTTACATTACCATAGCAAGTCATACTGAGCAGCTGTCAGCTGGAGTGGGTGACCAGGACAGAAATGGGATAGAGTCTTGTCGTGGTTTAAAACCAAATCCGCACAGTTCATTCACTCACTCCCCCCCTTGCTCCCCCGACTACTGGAGAGTTAGGAAGGAGAATCCAAAGAATGTAGCCCCCACGGATTGAGATAAAAGCACAGTTTAATAGCTAAGGCATACCACAAATCACTACTGCAACTACTACTACAAATAATAATGATAAAGCCAATAACAAGTGAAGAGAATACAACACCTCACCAGCCACCGACCCATAACTCACCCCACCCTGCCCGACTGAGCACCAACCGATACCTCCTCCATCCCCCCGGAGCTCCAGCCCTTCCGGGTCTCTCCCGGTTACATCCTGGGTATGACATCCTATGGTATGGAATACCTCATTGGCTAGCCTGGGTCAGGTGTCCTGTCTCTCCTTCCTCCCGGCCTCCCCTCCTCCCTGGCAGAGCATGAGCTCAGAAAAAGGCCTTGAACAAACCAAACATTTGAGCAGTAACTCAAAACATACTTGCTATCAGCAACTGTTCTCAGCCTGAAAGTCAAAACACAGCACTGCACCAGCTACCAAGAAGGAGAAAAAATGACTGCCACTGCTCAAACCAGGACAAGTCTGCAGGGGCTACATCATCTTTAAGTGGTGAAGTAGAGGAATAAATCCAGATGGATGTGCATGCTATGCGTGTGCCAGGAGGGAGTGGATATGTATGTGATCCAACACATATTACCACATAGTTTGCTTTAGTTAATTGCATTTCCAGGCATCCATTAGGTTTTCTGTTAATGCATTTGATTCATGCATAAAGAAGGGTTAGCCCATATTTCTTCTGCTTAACAACTAGAAGTCTTTTGGCATCATGTTGTACTTCTTCCATTGTTATCTCAAAAAGGAACAGCAGTAGGTATCAGGAATGCAGTTCAGGCATAACTGTTCTCAACTGCACCATTATTCTTGGCTTTCCATTTTGGACCTCCCTGTGTACTTTTATCCTTCTAATACTTACTTAGCTAACAGTGAGCCCAACTGCAGACCAAATTGGTTGCTGGGGACGAGGGGAGGAGTTGTAAAAGAGACAGAGGGTGGCTATCTTCCAGAGATTGATGGACTCGAATCACCTCTGTAACAGTCCCCACGCTTGCCAAGCCTGGAGGCAGGGATCCTGGGCTCGCTTCTGAACTCGGGCATTGTTTGGCTGCTGGCTGAGCTTCCCAGCTGCTGGCATCCACTGAAACCCTCTGAAAGGAATATCTGATAGAGTATGAATGCTGTAATGAGGCAAAATACAAAAAGCCATGTTGGAAAACAAAGGTCAGACTCAAACCTTAAAACACAGCCACAATCTTCCTGATGCAGGAATTGCACTGTGGTTGGTTTCTTTTTCTGGATGTGTCAGAGTGCGTGATTTTCATTGTCAGTGACAGCTGTAACAGAAAATGTATGTCTTTCTGTGGGTTTATTCTCATCTTTAACTCTTTGTCAGCTGAAGGCCAATTGCACAATGAGAAACTGCCTTTCATTGTGCCAATAGTTCTGTACCTCAGAGTACACAGGTACAACAGGGGAGCAGCAGGGTAAGGCACCAGCCGTTGATGCCTTTTCATGGTCTGCTGTGTATTTTATAAACACACATAGCTTTCTTCTCCTGGTCTTTTTTCCTTATTATTTGTATGATGATTGCTACTTTTGGTAATAACTTTGAAGCAAGACTCAGCATTGCAGGGGCTTTCAGTGCTGCTTTTACTTTACTACACAAACTAACAAATGTGCAGCTTCAGTATAATAGGGTGAAACTGATAGTGATAGTAGTCAATAGCAGTAGGTGAAGTTATAGTTCACATTGATAGTAGAAGAGGAATTCATAATCCAGAAGTTGACTAGTAGCGCTCAGTGTTGTTTTTGAAGTGCCTGTGAGCACAGTTGCTTTTAGAATGGTCACCTACAAGCTTTAAGTTTTATTATCGATAAAAGCTTTCTTACTAGAAAGGATTCAGATGTTGTCTCTTTGCACTTTTTTATAGGTTTATTAAAAGCATGAGCCTATTTTTACTTAAGACTTAATGAGTTTTCAAGTCGGCTTTAAGTATTTCCAATGTTTATTTACAAATCAGCAGCCCTCAGGTGTGTCTGTGTACTATTGTTAATGGATGTAGCAGCTTTCAGCCTTACATGCTTTGAAGAGATTGCACTGATAAGTCGGGATAGCTGTTGGAGGCTTACTTCATAGCTGTGGACCTCATGCACTTTTAGATATGTTAATAAAAAGGGATCACTCATGCTCTCACAAGCAATAAATTTTAGACTTCTCTATAAGCACTTTAACATTTGGATCCCAAATCTGGTGGAGCAGAGGATATGTAGAAGTAAACAAAAATGTGTAAATGGTTGCTGGGTTTTTTTAAGTCCAAATATTTTTAGCTTATACTTTCTACTCCTTACTGTTTAGTTCTAAAAATTCTCCTTTAACTTGTTTGTTAGATTTCCTGCATTAAGAGCCAAAGTGCATGAATTTTCCTGCTGACTTCATGTCCCAGCTGAGCAGGTCTCCAGTGAATTACATTTACATGACTTTTAGAACAGTAGACCTGTAATTAAAACACAAAATCCTATTGAGATATCAACAGTGATAAATCATTATTGGTGGTGTAGGAGATGCAGTGTTGCTAACTGAACAAATCTGTTAAGAGGACAGTTTGAGAGATGGCTGTAGAAAATGAAATTGCTGAGATCGGTTGAGGATAAAGAGCTAAAACTCCTAGTAATGGATGTACTGCTGTTACAGCCTGCAGGCACTCTCCTGGGCCATTCAGGATACTAAAGTGCTGTATAAACACACTGTATGTGTTTGTCATTCATTAAGATTTTGGCTGGGCTTTCCAGAAAGCTTTTCAATTTATGGCAAAAGAATAAGGTACTATGTAGGACTAAGGCTCTCCCCTGCTTCATCACAACTTACCAGCTGTGAGTAGTAATTAGCAGACAAGGCTACTTGAATGCTACCGTGTCCCAGTGGTTCTTTGTATTCTGTTTGTGGGGGAAAAAGGAAGAAACAAAATGTAGTTTAGAGAGAGCCTTGTTTTTCCATCTGACTTGCTCAATGGTGGAGGCATGAATAGAAGCAGAAAAGAACTAATTGTGAGTTCTCCAGTGAGACAGCCTCTCAAGAGAAAACAGGACATTTTCTCACTGGGAAATATTCACTTTTAAACCAAAAATTAACTTTAAAAGATGTTTCTTGGTCTCAGGCTGACAGAATGGATGTTGCAGTGAAGACCCTTGGCCTGTACATAGCCCTTAGGGAGTGAAAGAATGCTAATGCTAACTTGGGGACACCAGCATATACCCTTGCCTGTGATTCTCATGTTTTTGCAGAGCTAAAATCTTGTTTTCACATATTCTGTTTTATTTTCTCTTTTTTCCTGTTTATAAATAAAACTTACATCAATTTGCTGTGATTTTACTGTCCAAAATCCTGTGCTTTTTATTTTGTAAACAGTCTCTGTGACAGTGAGTTCAAATAAGTACATTTATTTCTTCAGTGAGAGCGTGATTATGACGGTGGAGGTACTGAAGGTTAACCAACTGAACAGACTGAGCTCTCTGCATAGGCAGTTTTGTACATCTGAAAACCAAGTTGGGAAAGTTTGATTATGAGGGTACTGCTTTAAATGAGAGCAGAGGTGATGTGCACTCTGCCATTTGAATCAATAATACTATTTCACTAGCTTGGAAGGTTGTTTTGGTAAATGTTCTTTTTCCCTCCTCCTGGGCATGTCTGATATGCATAAATGATATGCGTAGGTACTATGATTGAGATACTGAGAAGATGTTTCGTGTATTTATTCAAACTGCTTTGCAATAGACTTGTAGAATGGTTTGGGCTGGAAGGGACCTTAAAGCTCATCCAGTTCCAACCCTGTGCCATGGCCGGGGACACCTTCCACTAGAACAGGTTGCTCCAGGCCTTGTCCAGTCTGGCCTTGAACACTGTCAGGGATGGGGCATCTGCAACATCTCTGGGCAACCTCTTTCATTGTGTCACCACCCTCATAGTAAAGGATTTCTTCCTAATGTCTGATCTTAATCTCCCCTCTTTCAGTTTTAAACCATTGCTCCTTGTCCTGTCACTACATGCCCTTGTAGAAAGCATGGGTATAACTGTGTTGCCATTGCAGGAAGCAGTGCAAGTATTGATTAAGCACTCTGCTGACGTCAATGCTCGGGACAAGAACTGGCAGACACCATTGCATGTGGCGGCTGCAAACAAGGCAGTGAAGTGTGCGGAGGTCATCATCCCCATGCTGAGCAGCGTCAACGTCTCTGACCGAGGTGGGCGGACAGCACTGCACCATGCGGCGCTGAATGGCCACATTGAGGTGAGTTGTTTGAGAGCATAATTGATCAGTTGATTTCCCAGTTCAAACAGTTGACCTGCTGTGACTGGGTCTAGACTGAGCCCCATATCCCTGATCCTGTCATTCAACTGCTATCCAAACTGTGTGACAGGTTTCCTACCTGCCAAAATGAGCCAGTGCCTGGAAAGTACATGTGCAGAGCCAGCACTCAAATGAGGTGTGTATGTAGACTTGCAGAGCTGGCTGTGCCACAGACCGGTTACTCAGGTGTGTCCTTGGCTGTTTTGAGCTTGACTGCCGATGAACATGAGTGATAGAACAACAAGGGAAAGCCAGTGGATTCATTTCATACTGAAGAAGTGTTCAGCTACCTGAGCTCCAGTTGGTCTGCTTTTCTAATTAGTCTTCTAAAAATTGTGCTTCTGGTTTTTCTACTTATCTTATACAAGGAAAGCCTTCCAGCCTAATTATTGTTTCTACATGAAAAACCCCAAATTTTGTAAATGAAGCCCCTGTGTAAAGGGTTTTGCTAATGTCTTTAGGTCCAGGTGCAAGGATCCCGTATGTCAGTTCCACACCTGAAGATCTAGATACGGAATAAAAACTCTTAGACTTGACCAGTAGGCTTCTGTCAACAAAAGTTGATCAGTTGTATTGTAACTAAAAAAGGAAGAGGAATGGTAGTTCCTAAAGAATTATGATGGTATTTGGCCTTTGAAATACTGCACTGTAGGAAAGAGATAGTAAAGTTTGAGTCTAACCATCATAATCTAGAGCTCCTGAGCTTTTGGATAGAGTATATCATAAATGTTAGCTGAATGTATGCTGTTATTAGCCTATCTCTGTGGCAAAGCAGTGCACAAGAGGAATATAATCACCTAGATCTGTAATTCATTATTTTAGAATGTTTGCTGAAAAAGACATTTGTTGAATGTGTTTTCCATTCGATTCCCTTCTTCCCCCCCCGACTTTTCTTATGTTTAACGTTGGATGATTGGCAATGGGGAAAGCAGCATTTCACCTTCTAGCAATGCTGTCTTAAAGGCCAGTGTCATATGCAGCAGCCTGGTGCCTTTCCACACCACCATGGCACATGGGAATTTAATAAAAATCACCAGGGCATGCCAAGAAATAGGAATTCGTTGTTGAAAGATCATGCAGATTTTAGGGTTTGTCACCTCATCATCTGGAGGAATCTTGTCCTAATCCACAAGATAACCACTTAAATTGGTTTTAGGAGCAGTGTTTCTCTTCCAGGCCTGCTTTGCTTACAGGTTGTTTGCCAAGCTGAATTTGAAGCACACTGGTGTAGCAGCACCCTGCATGCTCTCAGCCCCCTCTCTGGACACAGAACTTGTCTGGCTTACTTGTGACCATCACCAGTCCCTCTCATTAATGTACTCAGCTTTGAACAGTATTTGTGTAATTCACAGATTAATAATTCAGATGCAGGATTTTGTGATCCCGACTTTATTGCTGGAATTATTTGTTATAAACTGTTGATCTACAGGGTTGGTTTACTTGTTGTTACTTCTAGATGGTGAACTTGCTCTTAGCCAAGGGAGCAAACATCAATGCTTTTGACAAAAAGGATAGAAGAGCTCTTCACTGGGCAGCATACATGGGTAAGGCTTGCAGTGTTGCTCCTTCTTTTTAATTTCCTGTTCACAAATCAACAACACGTTTTAAAATGCACAATAGCAGACCTGGCCATGGAAAGTGAGTGTTATATTTACCCTGAAGAGGGAAGGGTTCAGCTGGTCTAAATACACACTGTCCATTTATGGTTTTACAGCTGGGGAGGACTTGGCTGTGATTTCTTTTCTAACATGATTAATTGTGGCTCTTTTTGTGTTGCTTTTTTCATTTTGAGCTTTTGATCCTGACTCTAATTCCAGCCTGAGACATTTTGGGCTTGAAAAAATATATTTGTTGTATTTGTTTCAGTTTTTGCTAAAAATGACTTTATAGAAAATACAGATAAATGCAATCATAAATTTTGCTGTTTATCTATGTTTATAAGTAGCCAAGTTATGATATTGTTAGGAAGTGCTTCATAGGCTTTCTTCCTGTTAGGAACAAATTGTTGTCTTTTATTCCAGAAGGGACGAGAACAACTGATCCATCTATTCAAAACATCAATGACGTTACCAAATTTTCCTTAATTAAATCAATTGACTGTATCATTTCTTTCAAGTTAAAGGAGACTTTATTACAGTGGGGCATTATAATTCAAAAATACCAGAACAAGATTGCCTGTGATAACAGTCACACTTGTCCAAGAGCTTTTGTTGGCCAAGCAGTGTATTCCAGATAATAATTGGTGAGGTGCTGTGTGCCCTCAGCCAGCAACTCTTTCATCTGACCTGTCTAATCTTGATGTTAATCTTAGCACTTTTGGAAGTGAGACAATAGGAGATTTCAAACTGTGGGGAAAGCGTATTATGCATTTTTTTGATGTACACAGACAGATGGAGGGTCTCTTGCCAATGAATGTGATTTGGCTTTTGAACTAGCGAGCTTTGAACTTCACTCTGTAGAGGCAAAAGGACTTACATGCGCTGTGCAGTTCCACATCTCTTTTGCTCTTCATTATTTTCAGTAATGCATAGTGTACTTTTCCAAATATTTAGATAACATTTAAGGCCTAAATTAGCAATGTTATTTAGGAGTCTGTGGTGTAATTTGGACAGAATTTAGATAATGAGACTCAAGCATCTTATCCTCATGTAGTTTCTTGAATGCTTAAATGTCTTTGGGCACCTCAGACTTTGTCTATAAGGTTTCCTGGGTCCTGCACATGACCAGAATTGCCTGTCAGGAAAGTGCTGTACAACTCAGATGGTGCACAACTTTATGTGCTGCTTGCTATAATAGATTTTTAATTCTAAGACAGCTTTGCTTCAATGTGATGCAGTAAGGACTGTTCCTCATTTAGCCTTGATTTAATATTGGTGGTTAGGGCACTATCATGGAAAGCAGGCCACTTGGTTTGAGGCCTTCAGGAAGAGGAAGCTGGAGATACTGGTGGGTTATAAGTTCCATTTTGAGGTGTTTAGGTCTTCCCCTACATTCTATAGGGAAGTCCTAAGTCAGCGGTAGGCATTTCACTCCAGAAGACAGACGTCACATTGATCTGGCTGTCAGCTCTCAATTTCTGTGATAATGAGGCTACTGCAGTTATTTTAGCTTGCAAACTGAGTATGTATGTACAGACTACGAGTTTAGATTCAAACATATTTAGACCTGTAGTCAGGATTTTTTGCACAGTTTTTTGTTAATGATACAGTTTTGAAAAGTCAAAAACCTGATCCAAAGATCAGTGGATTCAGTAGAAAATCTTGTGTTTGTATTGGTAGGCTTTGGATCAAATGCTGCACTCCCTTGAAATTTAGCTATTTGTCTCCTCAGTGGTGCTAGAAAAGATGCCTTCATTTTTACCATTTATTACAGTTATTCTGTATTGCTAATGAAAACCAACAAGTGTTAGAAGTTATGTTTGCAGATGACATCAACAGGATGCTGTTTTGTATTGTCATGCTCCTGTGCTCACTGTTCTTTCTCTTAACAGGGAGAATAAACTTCAAACTGTTATTTTTAGAGAAATAAATAGAAAAGAGGTGTGGTTTTGTTCTTTTAATGACTGGAAAACTAATGCAGGAAGGAGAAATTTGACACATCTGGTGATGGTGAATGCATGGATTTCTTGACAAGGATTAGGAACATCTATGAAAATGCTTTTTTTTCCTGTTATAAAACTGTGGCTTTTCCCCCTTATAAAAATGCTTTTTTTCCCCTTATAAAACTTACAGCATTGTGAAACAGCAGCAAAATGGGCAATGCATTAACAAGAAAGAAGTAATCTGGGAGAAGTGATGCTGTGGGATGATATATTCATTGATAACTATCTTTCATCTTTTGAAGGTCACCTGGAAGTTGTTGCCTTACTGATTAATCATGGTGCAGAAGTGACTTGTAAAGACAAGAAGGGTTACACCCCACTTCATGCAGCTGCATCCAATGGGCAGATTAACATTGTGAAACACCTCCTTAACCTGGGGGTAGAGGTATGTGGTAATGTGCTTCCATATTGCTCCATATTTGAGGTATTATTTTCTTCTTTATTAGAACTGCTGCAGTTATTGGCAGATCTTCTAAAGAAAATTGTTCCCATTCTCTGTACCACCTTGTGCTTCATGTGGTTTATTAGTGCAAGAGCCAGGAAACATTCTGGAATAAAGTGTCTGATATGGACAGTAAATTCCAGGCCACCTTGCTGAAGAAATCAGGAAATACATGCTGTTCCTGTAGAGGAAGATGGAATAATGAAATTTCCCTTGGCTCAGTGTTCCTCTTGATATGATGAATGGTTGTTCTCAACATATACACTGCGAACTTCGCTAAACAGCAGTTCAGGCTGTTTAAGTTTAGGACCTGTATTTCCTCTGCAGCTGACAGAGGGAAGGAAAAGATTGCTTTAACTCTGGAAAATAACTTTTTTTCAGAGCACAGACTTCTTTTAGTGTAATATTGTCAAGTCAGTGGTTCGAAGCAGCAGTGAGATGACCAGAGAGCCTGCACTGGTTAATCAGAGATGTCAGATAAAGCCATCACATTTGCCATGGTATTTTCAACTGCCAAAAATATGTCAGAAGTCCATGTTCACAGGCTCTACACTGTGCAGTTGAAGGGGAATAGGTGTTTCCTGTTATTACCAGTACTATGCTCATAGCTACCTTTAACTTCCACATTCTGCGCCACTGGGGATGTGATCTTTGAGAAGCCTTATTTTGTGGAAGGGTATTCACGTCACTGCTGGATCTTTTGTACAATCTGTCTTGTCCTATTTTACAGAACAGCAGTTGAATACAAAGCCAGTCATCAAGAAGTAATATAATCTTAATTACATTTTTATAATGCTGAGTTACCGAAAGTGGTTTCTTATTGAAGTGTAAATGTCTGTGCAGTTTCACCTTCCCTTAACGCAGACATCTTCATTCCCTTCCCAAAAGAAATCTGTAAAAAAGAGTTCTTAAGCCTGATTCTGTTCACAGAAATTCTATAGTCAGTGTTTTAATTACTTCTTAATAAAGATTGTGAGCTTTTTATTTATCCTACTTACATGTGAAGGCTTTCCAGCTTTTGTCATCATCACTGTCATTACATAGCCCTGCTATCAGTGTAAGCTTCATACTGGCTTTTAGAAATGGCCAGTAGGATAAAAAGTTAATAATTGTAAAGGTGAAGCATTCCAAATTAATCTCTTTGGGAGTATATTTTTGTCAATGAAATTTGCTGGTGAGACATATGCCCTGTGACAGGTCAAGCCGACAGCTGTTTCCATTTGCAGTGTGTGATGTGTTTGTAAAATGGTTAGCTATGTCTGTAATTTTAACTATGTCTCTTTGTCTCATTTCAGATTGATGAAATGAACATCTATGGAAATACTGCACTTCACATTGCCTGTTACAATGGTCAGGATTCTGTTGTTAATGAGCTGATTGACTACGGTGCTAATGTAAATCAGCCTAATAATAATGGATTCACTCCCTTGCATTTCGCTGCTGCCTCTACTCATGGAGCACTGTGTCTTGAACTACTAGTGAATAATGGGGCAGATGTTAATATTCAGGTAAAACTTGCATTGTGGCTCTTTAGTTTTACTTTGTCCCATTTTGCGTATCTCAGGAGACTGGAAACTCTATAAACAAGGGCAGCATGGCTTTAAATCCTTGATGGAAGTAGAGTGATGCTGAGGAAATTAATCATTAAGGTGTTTGGATGAGATTGCTTCCCAGCAGAGGAGCTCTCAGTACCTTGATAAATATAATGACAGCTTGAAATTCTAGGCTAGCCACTCACCTGAAGGCATAAGTCACTACTAAAATATAGTTCCAGGAGCTCTATCAAAATGTTATCTTGGGTAGTGGTGGTAAGTGAAGGAACTTACTTGCTGGTGTTTTCCTTCCCCTACAGTATGGATTTAATTAAACCTGGTTCTAAAGAGTTCCTTTCGATTTTCCTGGGGAAGTAAAATCTAAAGGTTGCTTATTTACCTGTTTTAGAGCCTGAGTTTATGAAGTCTGATTCTTTTAGGATATCTGAATGTTCTTGAGATATAATTGAAGCATCTTAATGAAGCTGAAAGGGCCTTGCTGTTAACCCACAGAGGGTACTGGTATGCATAATGCAAGACTTGACATCTCTGAGTTCATATAAGATTTTAACTGCTGTACTTTAAATTGTGTGTTTCAGTTTCACATCTGTAAAACCAGTCTCTTAGCATTTAATGTCTTTGGCAAGTCCCTTTAGATCAGTAGTCAGTGCATTATTTAAACTCAGAATTATTAAAATGAAATTAGGGATTGTGTTAGCCAAGGAATGCAAAATCCCCATGCCAATAAGCACAAAGTGATGTGAGTAGTGAGACTGCTACCCTTTCCTTGCTGTTTTGTCAGCTTCTCTGCTTCCCCTATCTCAGTATCTTTCTCCAGAACCAAAAACACTAATCTTTACTCATTGTACCTTTCTTTTCACATGCCTTCCCTGTTTTCTAATGGTATTTTGTAGGCATCCTATTTTTGATTGCATGGAAATTTATTAACCAGAACTTTTTAATATAATGGGGTTTATTCTGGGATGTATCTATAAAATGCAGATTGATAAACAGGATATAGTTCTTGAATCCCTCAGAGACTATCCTACTTAATTTTATGCTTCCTCTGTTAGGGAAAATATTGATTGAATTGGAAATGTTGCTTAAAAATAATATTAAAGGATAATATGTTATAAATCTGTAGTTTCTAGCATGTATTGTATACAGCCAGGCTGTAAAATCATGCTCTACTCCAGCCCCTTTGCTACTCATTGCTGAGGAACTATTTTACTTGTATGCTTGTACCTTCTGCATTTATCATCATGTATAGCTTCAGTCCTGCCGATTTTTGAAGCCAGTGGAGGTTTTGTCTGTAGGATGTTGAGCTGAGAGACTTCAAATTGTTACCACCACTTTACATGCTAAATGATTGGGTTTCTGTTTTTTTTCTGTTAGAGTAAGGATGGGAAGAGCCCATTGCACATGACAGCCGTCCATGGGAGGTTCACACGGTCGCAGACCCTCATTCAGAACGGTGAGTTTCTGTGCTTGTTTAATGACTCTCCAAAAGATCAGGCATTTCCAAGGTTGCAGTGTTTAGCTGTTCTCACCCAGGGAGCCAAAGGTCTGCTCTGAGAGCTGCTTAGCTCTCCATCAGCTTCTGGCTTTGAGCTGCACTGACAGCTCTCATTCCAGCATGTCATTACAAGCTGAGATTTTGGTTGTTAACAGAATCTCTTATTCCTCCAGCTGACAGGGGTCCAGCTGATCTATTGTGATTCTTAACCTGAAAACAAGAGTTCAGAGCTGTATTTGGGTCTTCTGCTGAGAAGCAGACACAACTTTCTTTCTCAAATTACTTAAAAACTGGAAAAAAAAATCATTGCTCTCCCTTGAGAGCCCTGGTGCTGTTAGAATTCGGACCATTTTCTCTGCCCTCCACTCAGTAACTGTATTTCTCTCACCTCCTTTAGCTCTACACCTTGCCACTGTCTTCATTAAGTGTTGAATAAATACTCAGGAGGGTAGACCAGTGCCAACCTGTTTGTTCTGGCATAGCCAGGATTCCTGATTATCAGTCATTTATCAGGTATCTCCTTTGTCCAAGAAATCTACAAAGTATAACAAATATTGTTGTTGGAGATCTGGCAGAGGCCTGTTTCTGATTGACAGAGGCTGCTATTATTGCTTGTTTACTTATGCTTCCCAGCTTTGGCCACTGTACCAGACAGGATGGTCTGTGGTTTGTGGTTTGGTTCTGTTGTTTTCCAAAATCCCTAACTTGGAACCTAAGTGAGATATTGAAAATGGCTGAACAGTTACTCTGTAAATGTAGTGACACCTATATTTACACACAGTTGTACGTTAAAATGGAGGTCTTCAGTACATCATGCTTCTTTCACGTCATCATGCAAACTGTTGTAGTATCTCTTCTTGCATAAGTAAAATAGTCATAATAAAAGGAGTTTGGGCAAACTGAGGAAACTGCTTTAGTGCGGTTTTTTAGCTCTTTAGTCAAATACGGTCTCTGACTTAGAGCTGTTGTTTGCTCTCTGCTGAATTCGTGTGTGAAAGGACTGGAAGTTCTTCACCTGTCATTCATGCTTCTCTACTCTTCTTCAAGCTACTTGAGGTTCACTTCTTTCTTTCTTCATTTGCTGTCCTTCTAATGTTAGTGTTGTGCACAGATCTGGTTGCAAGTGACTTTATGCCTCATTGCCGTGGGATATCGTGGAAGAGAGAAATGTCAATGACTTTAAGTAGAGTTTCGTTGTACAGTACTTAATGAGCTGGCTAAGGATCTCTCCACTCCTGGCTGCTGTCTCTAGTGACTTGTAGAGGAAGGACTGATTACCTTTAAATTGGAAGGCTGCAAATATAACACCTATCTTTAAAAATGGTGAAAAAGCAAAGCTGGAGAATTTCACATAGGTCAGCCAAAAATTCTGACATCATTCACTTGGGGAAGAGTGGGCAATATCTGGCATGGATTGCTCAAGAGCAGAAGACGCCAAAACATCCTAATTCTCATCTGCTGCAGGGTAGTAGGCTTTGTGATCACAGCACAGTCCTCTGAGTTTTCTGTGGGAAAGTAATGTTTGTCACCCCAGGGAAACTGTCCCAGCATTTCACTGACCTTTATCTGCAGTTAGAAAATGCTTTATAATGCTTTAGTGGAACTCTTCTTGTTGGAGTTATGGCCTGTTATCTCCTGTGTATAGTGGACATGAGTAAGTATCATAATGTCCTGATGTTAGCAAGACTTTTTATATGTTTTCACAAAGTATTCTCATAGAAAACCAGTGGGGTATTAAAATGTCACAGTGTTGGTGCATAACTTGTTGAAAAACTACATTCAGAGATTAGTAATGGATTGTTGTTGAAATGGAAGGTGTAGTGAGGCAGTGCTCAGTTTCCCTCCTGGATCTGGAACTATCCAGTATTTTCATTAACAACTTGGACAGAGGAATAGAAAAATGCACTTTTAACATTTGGAGAAAACACGAAGTTGGAAGAGACTGTTAGTTTAGCAGAAGGATTCAGAATGGAAAATGATCCTGTAAAATTGGAGACAGAAGTTATAATGCAAGTAAAGCAAAGCAAAGATCCCACACAAGCAGGAGTATCCATTGAACAAGTTAAGAATGACAACAGCAGAGTGAGTGGCAGCTCCTCAGGAAGGGTTCTGGGGCTTGCAGAGGGTTGGAAGCTTGTGATGACCACAAGTCAACAGTGCCATGGTGCTTAGAAATATGGTCAACAGTGTACATGGTGCTGTGCAGTGTACAGGGGTTTATAGATAGGAGTGTAGCCAGCGGGCATGAACTAATCATTTTACTCAGCTCAGCATTAGGAGATGTCAGCTCTAGTACTGCTTCTGGCTTTTGACATTTCACTTCCAGAAGGATGTGAGCCAGCTGGAGTGCAGCAAACCTGACTTACAAGGAGAGACTGAAAAAGTTACAGTTCCTTGGTCCAACAAGAAAACAAGGGCCAGATGGCAGTCTTGTGTGGGTCAAAAGCTGTGGCAGAGAAGAAAGAAATAATATATTTTTCCTGCTTGTGAGCATAAACCACAAGATGACAGGTTTAAATTGCTGCAGTTCTACTTAAGTACTGTTTGGTTGTTCTTTGGTAAGGCACAGAAAAGGCACACAACCTGCTTGTTGTTTGTAGTGTTTTCCTGCTGGCCTCTGGAGCAAACTCTAACACGTCTTACAGGTAAGGCTGAGTGGCAGTGCTTTTATGAATGAGGGCATAGTTTCAGCAGTTTATTTTGCTAGTTTAATTTAATACATCCATTTGTGCCTTTAGATGAGCAGCAAGTCTGAATCATATACTTGACCGTGGTATATCATCCTGTTCACCTATTTGCCACCACTTTTCTCCATCACTGTAGCTGGAGAGAGAGGTGAAGGTGATGCTGCCAGATCACATTCAGTACCAGTGGCTGACAGCTGGCAGCTTGCTGTGTGCTGGTTCTTGGTCTCTGAAATATAGTGTCTCTGTGGCTGGACTGGTAATGCTGCACTCGCTAGAGAGAAATAACGTTTGTGGTCACTGATTCATGCTTAATCTTTCAGTGTTAAATGGTATGAAAACGTTTCTTGCAGGAGGGGAAATCGACTGTGTTGATAAGGATGGTAACACCCCTCTACACGTGGCTGCAAGATATGGACATGAGCTTTTGATTAACACCCTCATAACCAGCGGAGCTGATACTGCCAAGTAAGTGGCTGAAGTGGAGCTGTTTCTGGCGATCAAGTGTCATGTCCAATGCCTGGAAACACAGTTACTTCTTAGGTTCTGAAGTGTGAAAGTTAAAAGGGATAAGTATAAGCGTAAGTGTGCTGTACTTCAGTGAGTGACATGAGGCTAATAGATGAACACTTGGGAACAGAGGGGAAGGAAACCTGCTAACTTCCTATTGTGCCTATTTACATGATTACAAGTACTGCTTCTTTTTCCTGCAGCATTGATGTGGCACAGTAGTATATAACATACATGAAAGACGTATGTATGTAAAGTGCATCTTGATCGCATAAAGATATAAGAAGTCCATAGTGATGAACTTGTACAGGAAACATAACTGAAAAAAATTCAGATGCTTTCCAAGGGTATTGTGATCATATTCTTTGGTATCTGAACTAGGTTAATTTTTAGTGGCCTGTTAGATATGGTGAATCATAGAATCATAGAATAGTTAGGGTTGGAAAGGACCTTAAGATCATCAAGTTCCAACTCCCCTGCCATGGGCAGGGACACCTCACACTAAAGCATGTCACCCAAGGCCAGGTCCAGCCTGGCCTTGAACACTGCCAGGGATGGAGTATTCTTTTGTTTTGTATCTTTTGGTATGACATAGGATAATCAATATAAATGCAGTATTGCAAAGCAGCTGTTACTAAGTATTTCTGATCTCAGTAGAAGCAGAGCCTGTCTTGAAGTTGCATGGTTTCTCATATTCAAGTGACTGAAATAATAGGACTGCTTTTATCTGACTTGTGAGTTTGGGAGTCTTTTTTTCAATAGAAGGACTAGCAGTTGAAATTACACACATTTCTAAATGCAGTTAGTGCTTTCTGCTTCAGTTAATTCTTTTGTCTTGCACATGTGTCAAGACTGCACCCACAGTATGATAAACATTGTCAACGCAGACATTGACAAGTGCTTGATTTTTAAGAGTACTTGAGTATTGGTTAGTTATCTTCAGGTTCTTATGATCTGTCAAAGGAAAATAGCAAACATGAAGGTAAAGAAAGGGGTGTAAGACCAAAGTAATGCAATTTCACGAGGGATATTTGTACCGGGTGTTTAATAGCAGCATCTGATTTAATGAATGTCAGTTTTTGGTGGCTACCTCCACGTGTCTCTAAAATATAGTTTGGGAGTTCTCCACCTAGAACCTGCCATAGGAACTGGTCATGTTTCTTGACTTGCCTAGTTAGGAAATCCTGCTTGCAGATGCAAATGAACTGGGTTTGATTTTGAAGATACTTGCAGCTTTTGGTACTTGTTTACTTGATGGTGTTTAAGAAAGTGGCACATATTCCTGTATCAAGTACAACTGTCACCATGCAAACCGGTGTGGAACAGCTCTTCAAATGGCCTGGATAATGAAACTCCACAGGCTTCAGCTAACACCACTGGGGTTTATTAACATAGCCAGAATGAAGATCTGGGTGTCTAAATAGATGTGTATTTTTCCTAGCTCTTTCTCCAGTACAGTAATTCTCTTATCTTGAGGTTTAAAGGGAAAATGAGATACAGTGGGGTAGTCCACTCTTGGAATCAGGGTTATCCAGTTAGAAATTTCTGTTTCACACTTGGGTGACTGGAACATTGATCAAATTAAATACTTTTTCCAGCAGCAGAAATAAGTGATATAAGAAGTTGTCTCTAAGATACCAGGCAGATCCAAATGATGCTACTGTCTATGCTGAACAAGGAGCATTGAAACGCTGGGAATGGGCTTTCATATGTGCTGCATGTAAATAACTGGCTGAGCTCCCTGAGCTGGCTGTGACAATTCTGCAGTGTTGTTAGTGACAACTGCAGACAGATCAGTCAGCCTTTGAGGCAACTGCATTATAGGGGAAAGTGCGTAAGTGATGGGAGGCACCAGTGTGAACAGCAGAACAGGAGTGTGACCTGGTTAGCAGATGTGCAGATAGTGATTTTTGATGGAAACTGGCCAAATCATGTGCTGAGTGGAAATCTTGACCTAAAAGAAGAAAAATACTGCTTCCAGTAACTAGGTAGAGGGGGAGATAGAGGGAAATGGGTGTAGGAAGAAGCACAGCAATACAGAATGTCCAATGTTAGCTTAAATAAATGAATCCACAGAAAAAAAATGCAATCTGTTTATACAGATACAGCAATTTGGTGGAACTTGTGCTGTTCCTTTCAAAGAATAGGCTGTCAGGTCATCTTTTAATACATTTACTCTTAGACGTAGATTGCTGACACTAGCAAAATTAGAATCTGTACAGCACCACAAGTCTCTCTGTAGTGTAGTGCACCAGTGAGAAGGACACATTTAGTGTGAAGACAGAGGAAAGATGAACCTGTGGGTTCTGGAAACCGTAAGCTTTTTAAAGACAAGCCAAACTTATTTAAACACGTTTATGTATAAAGTGTTGGAGAGAGTAAAGTATCTTTATAAACACCCACCTTCACTTTTGTCTAAAGCTTTGTAAGCTATTATGATTTACTGTGAAAGTAGACAAGCAGAAAGACAAGTTCCTTCATGGATCCCTATCTGACATCCTCTTCCATGAGGTGATCATACTCACCCATCCACCAATTGTCTTCCAGAAATGAAGGGCAGATATGAATCCATCTGCTATTGTTCAAGAGCTTGTCATTTGTCAAAAGTATATCTGCTGAAGCAGGCAGGAGATGCTAATCTTGTTGAGATAGTTGGTTTCAGAGGTCTGTGTTTGTGTGCACTTGGAGGGCTGCCGATAGGATAGTATTTCTAGACTAACAAGTTGCTTCCCACAAAACAATGCTAAGTGACAGAAGCCAAGTTCTCCAAACCCAAAAGTCTTCTGAGACTAAACAGTGGTGTGCTTGGGGACTGAACTGGGATCATCTGTTGATATTAATAAAGGCTGCTGAGTGCTCAGCTTGTTTAAAAACTGTGTGGTTGCCTGATAGAGATTTAGCCTAATGATAGGTGCCTACCTTTTCTTTTACCGAGCATGTCTGCTCTTAGAAGTTCATATTGTAATTGAAGAGTCATGTGTTGAACAAGGGGAAAAAGTGAAAAGGAGTATGAGGAGAGTAGCTGGAGCAAATAGGAAAATCAGATGTTTGGTTCTTAGGATGTGGGAAGAAAACTGTGTGTGTCATAGCAGCCTAAAGGAAAGTGTGAAGGAGAGCCTTCAGCTACCCTAACCCCAGGGGAGAGGGAGGGAAGAAGTGGAGGCTTTGAAAACCCACATAAGAGCTATCTGAAGGATGTTAACTGCAGGAAAAATGGGTTTCAGAAAAAATACTAAGAAGATTTAGGCATTTACTTATACCTCAGAATGGCAGTTGCAGTATCTGTGGCTGGTGCAGAAATCTGTGCATTGCGCACCAGGAAATGGACTCCAAGCACTATCTGCTCTCTCGCTTCCTTCCTTACCTTGGTTTTTGCCTTGAATTTTTAGAAACCTTCCTACCACATTCTGTTCAAAGCCTAAAGCCAAGATATTGCTGTATCAGAATATTTTTAACTCCCAAGAAGGCTGCTAAGGCAATACAGATAAAAATAAATGGCAGAAACCAAGGAAGAATCTTCCTTGGAAAGGATAAAAACCGTTGCTTTTGAGGAAGGAGCTTTTCATGGGTCGTGTCTGTGTGTAACCTGCATTTCCACATCACTGTGTAATGAGGCTGTTGTGCCTTTCAGGTGTGGGATCCACAACATGTTCCCTTTACACTTAGCAGCGCTGAATGCTCACTCAGACTGCTGCAGGAAGTTGTTGTCATCGGGTAAGTAAATCCCACAGTGTCTGTGAAGCTCCAGTAGTGTGTGTCTCTGCTGCTTGTGGCCCCTTTTATACTCATTGTTGTGGATTGTTCAAATGAAAGACTTCCTGTGCTGCTGTGTTCGCCTGTGTGGTGTAATGTACGGGAGCACGCGAGGCTTTCCTAGTGGCATGCTGGGACTTCCTACTATCCTGTACTGCTCATGCCCGAAATTCTTTTCTCCTGGCAGGTTTAGAGAGTTTATATTAATTCACCAGGAGGAGGGAGGAAATTGAGGACCCTTTTTCCAAACTGTAGGACTGTGAGATGCTGTCTTGGTTTGGGTTCTTTTCCCCCGAGAAATAATTCAGGAAGTTACCTCCTTGGTTCTGCACTGTTGTGGGTATTTACATCTCACTGATAACGGTGTATTCTAGATAGAGCTAGAGCGTGTCTCTGACTTTGGACAGAGTAAAGGAGTTAGGCTGGCCAAAGCTCTGTGAGCGTGAGATGGGAAAAGTGAAAAGTGTAGTGTTGAGAGAGCAGTTCTCAGGAAACCAGAGCCCAAAGCAAACGAAGGAGCTTGCTCACACAAGTGTTACCAAAGAGGCATTATCAGGTGCCTAATCCCAAATTCTTTCTTTCCAGGCAAGAGCTCCCAAGAATTAAAAAAATCACAAGGCAGATCATACGCTTTTTCTAGAAAACTGCTTTATTACTATATACCCAAAATCTCCTACAGTGACTTTTTCCCCTAAACTTGAGTCTTGTAGGATAAAGCATGGAAAATGGTAATTGCATACCCATTCCATTAAACCTTTGGCCTTGACCACTAGATCTGAAAGCAGGAGAAGCAGCTCTGGGTGACCAGATTCAATACTGCCAAGTTTATATCCTTGGCCTTGTGCACCTTTGAATATCAGCAAGTGCTCCTGGAAGCCTCTTTTCAACCTGAAAACCACATACAATAAAAATGGCCCCATTTCAAAGTCTGACTCTGTGGTTTTTCCTCATTTCTTCATGTTCTCTGTCTTCATGTCCTGCTGTTGCAGTCCTCTTGATAAGTATCTGCCTCATAAATGCCTGTCACACTGTTTTAAATAGGGATGTGGCAAGGAGAGCTGGATGTGGAAATAGATGCTCGTCGACTTTGCAGCTCTTTTTATAGAGCTGCCAAACTGGATGGAGCAGCTGCTCGCCGTTCCCCTGACAACCTCTTTCTGACTGTAGTTGCTTGTGTTCTGTTTCTTTCCCAACTAACTGATTTTTCTGTCTCTGCAATGTTTCTTGTGGTTTAACTAGGACAAAAGTATAGCATAGTGTCCTTGTTTAGTAATGAGCACGTGCTGTCTGCAGGCTTTGAAATAGACACCCCAGATAGTTTTGGAAGAACGTGCCTCCACGCTGCCGCTGCAGGAGGGTGAGTACCTGCCACTGTAGCTGTTGTAAGTTATTTTGTGGCTTCGTTGCACGTTTGGTGCCAGCCAACTTAACTGTGCCATCCACAGAGGAATTTATTGTGGTGCAAGGGAAGCAAAGCAGTCTGATGTCAAATTTGGGTCACTTGAGGCTGTCTTTTTCCACTGCCCTCATGTAGGGGTTGCTTGCAAAGCAAAGGAGATGGTCTGATTCTGTCTACTGCAGAGAGCTGGGCGATTTGAAGCATGGCTTTCAGGTGTAGGGTAAAACTCTTTCTTTTCATGGCCTTGAGAAGACTGCCTCAGCTTCAGATGGGGGTACTGCATAATCACTCAGGTCTGTCTTTTGAACACAAGCATTATCGAGTGCCAGAAGTCAGCAGGAAATCATCAGCACCTGGGACAAAGTGAGTAAGGAAGAGGAGCTGTAGCTTCTGCGATGCTGCTGGTAGGGGAGTTATTCCTGGCATCCACCTTTGGACTGTGTTCTTGCCTGAAAATGCGATAGTACCCATCATATTGAAACCCTGGAGTCCGAATACAGCTCATCTCCTTCTTCCCCATTTTTCAGGTGCAAATTGAAAAGATACTAAAAGAAATTACAACAAACCAAAACAACAACTAAACCAACCCCAGAACAAACAAATAACCTTCAACCTCCACATTGGAAAAGCAAAAGACTGTTGTTCTCTCAGAGTGATGCATTCCTGATAAGTGCTGGGAGGCCAGAAATGGCAACAAATGAAAAATGAAATGCACCAATTTGAGTTGTAAATGTAGCATCCAGTTAGTTTAAATATTTCCAAGTAATTGTCAGTGGAGTGCTGTGAAGTTAACCTAGCAAAAGGACAGAGCATTTGGCAAGCACTGGGTTTTGACTCTTCTGTTGAGTACTTTATGGCTCAGTAAACAGCTGAAATGGAGCCTTGGCTACAACCCAGCTTGGATTCTCTGTGGTTATAGCAAGCAGAAATGGTCATCCACAGCAAGCACTTGGCGGTCTTTCTGGAAGTTGGTTTTTCTTCTCAGTGAACCAAAACGAGTATCACAAAGTTTTTATCATTACAAAAATATAATAAAAGTGGTCCAAATACTGTTTCTATCATCTTCATGGTGTTACCCTTCTTGATACCTCTCTGACATTTAATATTGATGTTTAATAGCGGGGTATGACTGTCGCTTGGATGGAGATGATTATGCTATAGTTCAATAAGGCTGCACCCCAAAAGAATAAGAAAAAACAACCTGGAAGTCTGAAAGAAAAGGAGAGGCTTTGTAAGAGGCAAAAGTGGCTCACAAAAATAAACCATATTTTTCCAGTGGTTTACTGCAATTGTCATCACAAACAAGTGTTTTTATTTTTAGTACATTGTGGTGAGTGTTCTGTAGCTATTTTATGCAATAGCAAATTAGAGTAGGGATGAACATATGCCAATATATTGCATCCAGTCTTCTTTTTTTCCTGGAGCTGGAGCTATAGACAAGGAATTCATTTTTTTCCTGACACATGCTGTTACTCCAGTTATATCAACGGGAGTTGCATGAGTACTAGGAAAAGAACATGCTTCACAGGCCTGCTCATCTGATTGTGAACACCAATGATTTATTGTCCCTGAGAATGACAGGGAGTCTTGGAAAGTGCTGCACTTCTTTATGCCATTTTCTGGCTTGGAGTCATATATATATATTTGCTTGCATTGCAAAAGATGTGAGAGTTGAGCTGTTTTGTTTTCTATTAAAAATCACCTCGCTTTAAAGATGAAGAAGCAGCTACGATGTGGTGAATGCCTTCAACAGATACAAAGGAGTCCAACTCATCCACTTATATAAATGCAATATTTATATGACAATAACTTCAAATAGCTATGCCCCTTATTCAACCAAGCGCTTAGAGATGTGCTTAAATCTGTCAATAGTCAACAAATCACACAGAAGAGTTACCCTATGAGGAACTCTTGTGATTAACTCTCACTAAGTAAACAGGATTTGAGCAAAGTGATTCCTGTTGACTGCTTTGCTGAACGGGGGTGGAATTCGTTAAATGTCACCTCTTCATTATTGAACTGGCATTTTATGAGCTAGCAACAACTTCCTCCTAAAATTCTCTTCTAAAATGCCAGTTCAGTGCGGGAAGCATTAGCACACAGCTCCCATTGCAGACTGCCAAACACACCGAACTCACATCACAGTTACTGTGCTCTGTTTGGAAAGCAAATTGTTTTTCTTCTGCAAACGGGAAGTTAAAGGTTTTCTAGAAAAAAAGGAATTAACTTTTTAAAGCTTCATGTTCTATTGGATTGAATTTCACATTGCATTTGGCTCTACTTTGGTTTTACATGGCAAATAATACAAAACGGAGGAGCTTTCTCATTTTGAAGGCAGGGGACAGCACAGATGTAAACTTCTGGTTTGTTCATGTTTTGTTTTCTTTCCTTCTCTTTCCAGTAATGTTGAATGTATAAAACTCTTGCAAAGCAGTGGAGCAGATTTTAATAAGAAGGACAAATGTGGGAGGTAAGTAAATGATGAAGCTCATTTTAAAAGAAAAGAATCTAGAAGGCTGGGAAGAAAAACTTGCGTCAGTCTGGAAATCATATCTTCAATGAATAATGACAGTAAAATAAAGTAGGAGTTTGGCCTTCCCTGCAGAACTCTTGCTGCCACAGTCATATGCCAGACAGACAGGTGCAGACTTCATTAAATACATAAAAGCCATCCCACCCTCTTGAGTTTTCTGGTTTAAAAATATCACAGGTCTATTTTTTCCCTTACTGCTTCTCTCATTGCCTAAATTCTTGTGCTTGTGTGCCCAAGACAACACCTGGGTTACAATGGGAGGGTTGCTGTGATTTGACGTGCCTCTCTGAGGGGCTTTTTTCTCCACATGAAGTGTTGCTATGCCATCTAAATAAGATGCTGCGAGGGACACCATGCTTTGCTCGGCTTCCCAACAGGAAGAAAGTGGCATGTATGCAGAGCAACAGCAGAGACTGGAAATAGGCTGTTTGGAAGGCACAGGTTGATGATGTGTATCCTATTAGGCTTTATAGGAGCACCAAAACTTCCTATTAGCACAGTGTTTTGTTAAATTTCCATAACTTTGCATTTCATCACAGGAACACAAGGCACAGATACTGACTGCTGCAAATCTGTAGCACTGCAGCAGTTAAGATTTTTTCTTATCCTTGGTGGTGCATATTGGAATACGAGGTAACAAATTGTCACTTATGTTGCAGGACACCTTTGCACTATGCAGCTGCAAATTGTCATTTCCACTGTATTGAGACACTGGTGACAACAGGAGCCAATATTAATGAAACAGATGACTGGGGACGCACCCCTTTGCACTATGCTGCTGCTTCTGACATAGACCGAAAGTAAGGAAACTTCTTTGTATTCCTTGTTTAAAGTGTTCTGCTAAATTAGAGTCATTCTATTCTCTTCAAGATGCTATTTCACTTGAGCCAAAAAAATGATCCTTCTAGCAAAGGAATTTCCCTCAGATGTACGCATAGCTCCACACTGAGTTGCTCTGACTATATGCCAGATCCCCAGATGATGTGGCATTTCAGCTCAGTTACTTTTGATGTAACCCACAGTTTTGCAGCCACAGTGTCCTAATGAACTATTTTGCACCACATTTTCTGTTTTTCTCTGTGGTTTCCTCACACGAGTAAGCTCAGAGAATTTTCTACATCTGCTTTGCAAGTCCCTCAGAAGGGATGGAGCAAGAGACAGGAGCAGAGGTTTTCCTAGGTGGGCTGCAGTGACAGAAAGACCTTTAGCCATTCTGACAGGCTTTCTTGAAGAGATGGGGTAGAACTACCCATGAGTCTGTCTCCACTCTCAGAGCTGATAAAAATGCTCCCCCTGGCCAAACAGGTTGCTTTCAGAGACTTTAAAAAGAGAGAGGACTGAGGAATATCCTTGGCAGAATGCAGTGCTCTTCTTGTGAGAAGGGGGGAAATCAGCTGCAACACTTAGAAATCCTGTGGTTAGAGACTGCAATTCCTAAATCCCAGATAGTTGCATATTTTGACAATCTCGTCCTTATAACATACTCTAAGTTCAGTTATCCTGTTAGTTCTCTCTTAAAACAGTTAGTGGCCTGTGTTTGTTGTAGGTTATCCCATGTTTCTCATTCCTCTAGATGCTAAGGTTTCTTCTGTAGTGAGGTCTGGTAAAAATACATCTGGCTTATTCCCAGCAGAATACCATCTGAAAGCCACCGAGGCTTCACAGGAAAACTCGGGCTTAACTTTATGGTAGAGGTTTGGATGCCATACCAGAGCCTTGGTGGCTTCTTCATCATTTGCTGTGATATAAAGAATGTCTTCCTTATCACCCTCAAACCTGAACAGTGCTGGAAAGAAGGCAGCAGGATCTTCAAAAGTCTGTGCTTGTCATTGCAATCAGAGTAGGCTTGTAGGAAGGCTTTCAGCACTGGCTGTTTCTAATTCTGTCTTGCTCAGGAGAGGTGTTACTTGAGATGTTGGCAGTGGTGATTTAGTGTGTGGTTTTCAGCTTTTGGCTCTTTGTAGGTGAAGTTCCTGCATTTAAACAAGCTCTTGGTTAACTTCATGATATATCTACTTCCATAACTAATTAAAAACAAAAGCTTGCTTTAGTCACATCCTGAACATTGTCAGGACTATATGGCCTTTATTTGCCCTCATAGTCCAAACCTGAATTGAATCTGATGTTGTGATGCTGTCTTCTCATTAGTTTTTCCAGTTTGAGATGCTCTGGAAGAAGTCTTGTTACACAGATGAAATGCTATTTGCAGCCCATGATTTTATAGGTCAGCATATCTTTTTTTCCTGCTGAATGGCAAAAAACTCCCAAGGTCAAGCAGTCTCAGCCCAAAGAATCTTCATAATTATTTAACTTTGGATGTGGGCAGGTGTGAGCAAGAAGGCTTGGTGCAGGGAATCTTCTGGGATGTCACACATCTGTAGTTAACTGAAAGCAGCTGCAGGCAGGACTTCAGCATAGCACGAGTGCTGCTTATGAGTTTACAATGTTAATATTCAGGGGAGTTATTTTATTAGTAATTAAGTTTTCTCTGAGTCAGTGGACATCAGACAGACCCTACTTTTGCAGAACAGCCCATTATTGCTAGCACCCACAGGAAGAACGTCAGATCTTGATAGTACTAATGGGAAAATGCATAGTAAAGAAGGAATGTACGGTTCTACGTTGTGCAGAAGCCAGTCTGGAATTTGCATGTAATATGGATTGAAATTAGCAAGCTGTCCTTCTACAAGCCTTTCAAGCTACCAGTCCATGATGACAGCAGTTTGTAAACATATTCTCAATTAGCCTTAGGGGCCAAGAAAGCTTACGACTGTGAGATCACAAATTGTAGTGTTCTGTGTGCCATCCATCCAGCTGGGAAGCAGAGGTGCCAAAAGTAATCCAGGAGGGTGCAGGAGTATGAAGAGAGGCTAAGAAGACATTCTTTGAAGAATCTGAAGAACCTCACCAGAAGATGCACACATTGTTTCCAAGATGATTCACAGAAAGTGAAGAAGAGCCAGCAACCCAGCTAATGCAGAATGAAATAGGCCAGTTTGGTATCAGTGGTTAAAGTTTCTCTAAATCCTAAATGCTAGAGAACTAGCAGGTTACTGCAGGAAGAAGCAAGCTTGGTAGTCCTGAGTTCCTTTCTGCAAAGGAAACAAAATGCACAACACTGCTGTGGGAGAAACAGAAGGACTCTAGAAAGCGATGATCAAACTGTTTCTGATAGAGACCAGATTTCTTTCTTGTTTCATTCCTGGCATTGGTTTGCAGGTCAATAAACTAGCACACTGTAGTTGTCTCCATAACTTGCAAAACTCATCAGCTGCAGACCCATGCAGTGCACTCATTTAATGTATGTAATTCTTGTTGTTGGCTGGAGGAGGTGAGCTCCTTGCAGAGGAGGTTGGGGATGGGTGGCAGACTGCATCAGAATCACTGGTATGACACTTACGAAATAAGTTGCGTTTTTCTGTCCTTTATGCTAAGAAGAAAGAATATTTTAGGTAACTCCCATGAAAATGCTGAAGAACTTGAAAGAGCCACTGAGATGAAGGAAAAAGAAGCTGCATTGTAAGTTTGGTGCCAGTAAAGCAGTTAGACCTCATTTCTGGAGAATGCCACTGCTTTGGGCTGCAGTTGTACACTCTGCTTTTGCTCATTCATTGCTCTGCTAAACACAATGCTTGGCATTAGTGAAGGCTAACCTGAAGGAAAAAGCTCTACACTCTTCTCTGTGCCCATAGTGCCTAACATTTCTGTTTCTGTGCTTGTTGCTGAAACGCTGCTGAAAATGCACTGCCTCAGTAATTTCATAATTCTTTAGTATCATGCGCTGCCTTGTTTTAATGCCTTGCACTGAGTATGTATGTTGCAAAAGGAAGTAGCCAATGGCTTCCTCGATGCATTTACTCAGATTGACATTTTCATCTAGTTTTTGTTTTAAAAATCCCTTTTTTCATATGACAGCCTTACATTCACCACAAATTACAAGCTATGGAAGACAGAACTAATAACAAAATGGTTTCATGATGATTATAAGAAAAAGTGGCAGGAACATAAGGGATCCTTTGAAAAGCACATGATTTAAAACAAAACACAAAACCAAACAAGAGAAGAAAATGTGTTTATGTACATATATGCCAGGAAATCAACTCAGTTAAGTCTGTTTTTCAGCTGGCCATAGGGCATGTTTGGAGGCCAGTGGTTTGATACAAGTTTTTACATGAGTTGTAGCAGTTCTACATGATGGTACAGAGTTGTGTAGTTTTCTTTTGGCCTTTGTTATAGACAATACTTTTTGTAATCTAGAATACCTGCAAAACTTAGGTTGAAATTGTTTTTTATGAAGCTCATCCTCAAAGATGAGTGGGGAGTTTCTGTTTGAAATAATGGTGAATGTGAGGATCTGTTGGTGAAACGCAATCTGAGGTGCTGCTAGAATTAACTGCCACTTTTCAGGGTCACCCCTGGCTGCAGTGAGGGATGAGTCTCTTATATATTGTGAGCTCACATTTACACTAGTGAATTGTCCACAGGTGTCTGGAGTTCCTCCTACAGAATGATGCCAATCCATCCATCCAAGACAAAGAGGGGTACAACACTGTGCATTATGCTGCTGCATATGGGCACCGGCAGTGTTTGGAACTGGTGAGTGCTCTGGCAGTTTCAGAAGTCTCTTACCTGCTGATATACATGTGCCTATGCCAGTATTATGAACTTCCCTGACGGTTACTATTTGAGTTCTTTGGGCATTCAGAAATCTGTTAAAACCATGTAATATGGTGCAGCAAACTCAAACATATGCAACCAAATGGATCTTAGAAATGTGTTCATCTTGATAATCCAGTCCTTGTTTAACAAGCTGGTGTTTAAATGTTGTCTTTGGTGGAATTTATGTGTGCTCAAATTACTTTTAACTGTCGTCAACACATTCCCAGTATATGTGTATGTGCTAGCAGTAAGGGATAGTTCCCAGTGCATGGCAGCATATGTGCCTTATTTACCTGGCACATTATCTGACTTGCAAATTGAGAGTAAATAGCTTTTGTCAGCTGTGTACCTGCAATGCCTTTTTGCCCCTGGTGAAGGAATAGCAGCATTGATAGAGTTACCATAATCAAGCTTAACCTTGTGTGTAATGTAACTCAGTGTGGTTGTTGTTTTTTAATACCCTGGACCTGAATGATTAGAAATTGCATCTCATAAGAAGCCAAATATTTTTAGCCAAAAATTGGATTTGAGAGAGGTATAGCATGGATTTTAGAAGTTTGTGAGCTGTAAAAGGAAGTGTCATGAAGATAAGTGTTAACTGCACTGCTTGATATATAGGGTGACCCAAAATTATTGTGTCACATATAAACGGGCTTTAATTGCTTAAAAAATGAAGAGCTCTAATTAGAGTATTGTATAGATCTGCTTTAGTAAGAACACTGTGTGCTGGTTACTGTTCTATATTCTTTGGTTCGTTCTTTCTTTGTTGAAGAGTCAAAGTTCTTAATTATTGAAAAGGAGCTCTGCACAGCACATGCTGCTTTCACACCACATGTACCAGCGCTGTCCGTTCCTGCCACTGCAGGAGAAATACTGCAGCTGGCCTACATCAGGGTCGCAGCAGCTTGGAAACCTCAACCTGTAATTACACGCTGGGTCAGAATGTCAGGTGGGATGTTCAACCTGTTTGGCTCCTACCTGCAAGCATGTATATTTAGGACACTTAAAATATCACTGCTCCTTTGTTGCTTGTGGCAGCAAATTTGGCCTTTCCTTGTTCAGAGCCTTCTACCTGAACTGATCTCTTGTGATTCTGCCCCAGGGGATGAAAGAGTTCTCTGCTAAACCTGCTGCCCATTTGGATCAAAAGGAAAGGTTCTTGATACTTGAAGGGTACATATATATATAGAGTAGCCCTCTCTCTGCTGTGTACAAGTCTACACTTGTGTGGCTACAGCAACCTGTACTAAAACCTTACCCATACATTACCACCAGATTCTTACATGACTTGCATGAGCAGGGACCTCCATGAAAGCATCTTTAGTAGGGAATTCTCTTTCAGCCTTCGTATCATGGTCCCCATGTGCCTTGAGGCATGGAGCAGGCACAGAGCAAGGTCACCTCTCCTTTCACTTGTTGCTGTGCACATTGTCTGGCAACAGATCAGTTGCAGACAATGACCTCCTATCAAGTGCCAGTGTTGTTTAGGCTTGCCAGACAAAAGGAAGAGCTGGGAATGCAGTGCCTGTCAGAGGTGTTGGGTTTTCTTTTAATTCTGGAGGATGAAATGCAAACTGTGGCCTAGAGACAGCTGTGCAGCAAGTGTTCTATATTTGGACACAGAAATCCAATGTTTTACCATGTCAGTCTCCTGTCTTTGTGACTACAGCTGCAGTATAGAAACCCAAGGTCAAGCATAATTTCCAGAGTTGTAGTCATACAGCTCTCGTGTGTACACCGGTGGAAGAAAACTGCTATGAACTTTAGCCTTTTGCATGCAAAGGAACACTATTGCAGACTAGGGTGTCTGCCTGAAAGGTTTGTGGTGACTGGGATTTTGCCATTGGTGTTTAGAGGCTGACAGACATCTCATTTTATCTCTGGAATACAAAAGTTAAATATACCAGAAAGCATTTGTGCTCTATCAACAGTAGGACAAGGACCCACCATCTTTACACCTACTGTCAGAAGAAAGTGATTCTGTTTTGTTTGCGTGAGCAGTTGCTCCCTAGCTCTAGTGAGTTACCAAGTCCTGAGTTTTATAACTTTATATCTGTTAATAATGACTAATTAATACAGAACACCACCTTTATGCTGATCTCTTTGCATTGCTTGGATTCAGGATGGCAAAAGGGTCAAGACCAAAGTCTTCAGTAGCTGAAAGGTAACTGTGCTTTTGGTGTGAAATGGAAATAATCCTCTAACCTAAGTTTATCACCTATTCCAACATGAGACTCCCAGGTGTTAAGCTAATTGTTGATTTTGCCTTCATCTGATAAACCATTGCCATTGATAGACATCACAATCCTGTAATGCAGTCAAATTGGTTTTGATGGATTCACGGCTCTTTGAAGCCTCTGTCTAAAAGCTGCAGTAACTCTCTGATGCAGGTAGACTTGTGAGGCTGACTGGTGGCTTGGTCACAGTTTGTTGTGCTCTCTGTAGTGCACCTATGACAAGGACTTTGTCATCTGTATTTCTGGTAGCTATTAACAGCAGTACTTTAACTGCTCTAGTTATTCATATTTGAGTGAAGAATCCAGTAAGGCTTAATTGCTTCTAGGCATGACTTTTAAATTGATATCTGTCATAAAAGTGCTGACTTTGAAACACGATTCCACATCACAGGAATTCTGACATACAGAATACTCCTAAAATACTTCCAATCCCTTCCATCCTGAAGAGGATTTTCAGGCAGGATTACTGAAATAAAAGCATTATTTTTTTCAGTGCCAAAATCACTGTTATCTTACTGATTTATCCCTTGAATAGATATTATTGATAGCTCATAGAGGAAAATATCTAGGAATTATCTTCCCTAGAACAAGACAGTTCTTTATGGGCATAAAGCTTTTAGAGGAAAGAGGTCACATAAGATACCAAATTTTAATTCTGATCAAAGCTCAGGCAAAGTGGGTGCAACAGTAAGTTGGATTTTGTGAATAATGGTTACTAGTATTTCTCTACATGCACAACACTGTACTTAGGCAAAATGTCAGGGAATTATTTCAGTGTTCCAGAATATGTCAAGTTTATCAAAGACCTTATAACATTAACTTTGCTTCCTCTCTTTTCCCTGCTTTTTTTATAAGAGGTATTTAAAATAGCTTACTTCTAAATAAATGTTCACTTAAGAAAGTCTGCAGAAGAAGATGCAGGATCCAGTGGACTTTCCTTTGCTGAGGGATTTGATCTGTGCTTTAAGCACCACAGCTTCTCAGCATGATGAGATACCTGTGTGTTTGCGGATCGTTTAGGAAAGGTTGGTTTATCTACCAGATAATATATATTTTCATTTTTTGACCAATGTGTTTACTGTGAGCCCAATACTTTGGCTGGAATTTAGCTGTAAGTTCTTGGGAAGAGGAGAGGTATTAGGAGAAATTAGGAGCTCGATGACAGATTCCTTTTTCCTGGAGGACCTTTAGGTTGTCTGGGATGTTAGTGGGTTGTTGCGCTGCAGTGAATGACGTGATGTTGCTAAAAAGAATGGAAGCAGATCCTGGAATTCTTTCTCCATCTGTAAGGAGCCATTCATGAAGGCTCAATGGTGAGCACGTGTGCTCGCAAGCAGCTGAAACTCCCATCTGCTTCCCTGCCTCTAAATATAACCTCACGTTTGGTTAGCATAGCACTGACTTCTTCAGTGGTGGGTAGTCAGGGATATCGGTCGTGATCGCTAGCTGGTGTTTTAGAGCTGATCCCATCACCAAGCTACCTTGGAAGCAATAAAATTATGGTGTTTTTTTCATTGAAGTGATCTCTTATCACAAAATCCTTATTGGTGCAAACAGAGAGAAACTCAAATTGTGATTTCACACTAAAGTTCTGTCTGGAGAGCCAGTCAAGCACTTTGTGCTGGCAAAAATAGGTTTCTGTGCAGTGTTAGGGCAAACAGAATGAAATGCCTGCCTGCTGGAGTGAAATCTCTTCTCTTTTTCTTTTACTCTGCTCTTTATTTAAACAGCAAATGAAATTCACCTTTTGGCTAATAGAAATCAGATCAGCACAGGGGCTAATTCATTAGAAGTTGGGAGGAGAGCATGGTTTCACTGGCAACCATGTCCAAAAGGAAAGGCAGATTTCAGTCTGCTTGCCTGAAGCACAGTGATCTTCACAGCTGTATGTGACAGGCAGAAGGGGCAGAGGGAGATTTCTTGCTAGCAGAAGGCTGCTTTGGCTGTGCCATGGAGGCTGGGTTTGAAGAGAAGGAAAACACCTTTTATTAGACTGGCTGCTGCCACGGGAAAATAGTTAAACTGCCTTCAGAGCACTTGGTTCCTTAACCTGGGGAGGAACTGAAATCACAGAAGCCATAAATCTCATGTGGCTGCTACTAATTATATGTGTCTCTTACCAGCAAGAGTTTGTTCGTTCATCCATCTGTGAGCAGGACAGTGGTTATTAGTGAGGAGTGGATCACCAGTGTGGCTGGGGCAGGTGTTAAAAAGTCTTCAGCCACGTAGGGATCTGGCTCAGATGCCTGTCCAAGTGACAGTCCCTAGACCTCCTTCTGATGCAAATCTCTTAATTCTGAGGATACATTCTGTGTTTTTCCTCCATAAAGGCCTGTCCATCCCCATGACCAATATCTCAAAGGGAGGTTTTATTCTAAAACCAGTGGTGATAGTGTTTCATGCAGTGAATGACTTTGTACCTATAAGAGCTTTTCCCGCGTGGAAGCTCCTTTGTTAGTGGAGAAGTGCAAGGTCATTAACTCGAGTGGTTCTAAAAAGGAAAAGAGCTTAGGAACTTAATGCTTGAAAATAATAAACCTAATTTGTCTTTTAGTCCTAGAACCCCCTGAATCACGGTAGGCTCATTTAATTACTTGAGTTTCAATGTCAGCATTAGTGCCAAATATACCCACTAGTTAAACAACCAGTAGGAGCCTGGTATGCGAGGTATGGTGATATATGTTAGCTTATAGCAGTGCAGTTTGGCTTAGATTTTATGTTTTGGAAACCAGGTAATATTGAACCTAAGAACATTTTCTAGACATCTAATGCTGCTTTGTGAAGTGAATGAGTGCAGGAACTTACCATTTGCTCTGGCACCCTGTTGGCACTTTGGCTTGTAGGGCAGGAGTGTTGCCTGGCATCTTGGAGCTTTAGTTTGTCCCTCTGACAGATTTGGTCTTTATTTTTTAGTTTATGTATTTATTTTCCTGGGGTGGAAAAGCAAGGCACTTCTGTCTGCTGTCTTCTGACAGAGAATAACAGGGCCGTTGCAGAACTGCAGGAGACATTTTTCCTTCAGTTTGGAAGAAATCATGGATTTCTGCTGTTGCCTTAAATACTTGTCTGTGTATCTGTGTGTGTGGTGTTTAAATGTAAACGTGTGAAGATTATCTGACTCTCAGATCTACTGAATCAAATGAAAAGGGCATTTGATGGTGGCATATGGCATTGCATTAGACTGTATAGCTAAAAAGAGCTGTGGGCACTGGGATTTTAGAGGTGTAATCAAGCATATTTATACAAGGCAAGATGTTTGCTTGCATGAGCAGACTTTCAAAAGGAAACTGTCATTGGTTTGTTGGTATCTGGGGGTTACAAAGCAACCTAACTTCATCAGGCAAGGTCTCCCCCAGTGTGTGTATTTTGTGTCTGTATTTCATCCATTGAGTAGATTCATCTCAAGCATTCTTACTGTTTTCCTCTTTCCCCTTCTCCCTTCCAAAGTAACACGGCTGGTATCTGTTCACAGAGGCTGTCTGCAGTAGGCAGTAGTCTCATTGCTTCAGGAGTATTCTATTGATAGGTAGAGATGGGTGTACACTGGATCAGGTCTTGGTTTAGGGTTCTGTTCATGCAGTGCTTGTAATGCAGTTTATTGTACTGGAAAAACAAAGCAATGCAAAAAGAAACAAACCTAGAAACACTTGCAGATTACCATTATACTTAAATACTTCTGTCTTTAATTGTTCTAATTGACATTTTTAACTAGATTGGAAGCAAAACTCCATTGGATATAGTGAGTAAATAAAAAATGATCGCATGTTGTGTATTTTCATTTTTCTTTGAACTTCTTAGTATTTCACAGTCCTTGCATTCACTCTGATAAAGCCTGAGGAAGAAGAATCACAACTCTTAACTAGCATGCCATGTACTTCAAGCAACTGCATGTGTGCTGCTCCTACTTCCATTAGAATTCCTTCTTGCTGTTGCTTACAGGCTTAAGCTTTGCTAGAAAGTCTGTTGCTTTTCCTCAGTCAGTGTTAGGAGTGTGAGTCAAGTGCACGTACCTGAGTGGCATGACACTTCTCTGGATGTTAAAGTAACTGCATTTGGCAATGTGAAATGGAACCAACACTTGTGTGTTTTCTGGAAGTTTGTGGCCAGTTTCAAAGTGGCTCAGAGAAGAGATGTAAATTACACATCTTCAAGTGGGTCTAAATTTAAAAAGCACTTGTGTGTAGAGGCACAAATGAGAGGAGAGTAGCAGAAATACCATCGAGTGGCACATTTTGAGCAGTGGCTGTCACTGTGTTTCACCAGTGCCCAAATTTTCTAGCTGAAGAGGAAATTTCTTAAGGGTAGTAATTTCTCAAAAGCCTTCCTGTATCTTTTACACAACTGTATGAGAAGTTACAAAAGCTTCAATGGAGGGTCCTTAAACCAACGTATAAGGCTTTGCAGAACCTCAGAGGTAGACTTTCTGGCCAGAAAGACACATGATTTGAGTGTAAAAGTTACAGGTTCAAATCTCTGCTCTGACTGACGAAGAAATTGGGCTTGTACATCCCAGGAAGTGACCATCACATTATGCGGGCTGCTACTGGGTAGGATCTCTTGCTCTCATTTGGAGCTGTCGTGCTTTGTGTAAATACTCACTGGGTGAGAATCTCCTCTATAACCCACTGAGTATGGCACTCATATGGTTTAATATGAAATGATTTTGTATGAATTGGAAGAGCTCCAGCAGAAGATTAGTGTCCTGCGTGAGAACAGCCAGTGGCCTGGAGGTCTGCTTGAATTTTGAGGTTTAGATATATTTAAAGACTCAAACAGTGTTCTCTTACATGTCAGGTAAGTGTCCTGTTTGCATGGTGGTGACTGTTCTGGTAGGGTATTGGGTATTTAAACTTTGTCCTGAAAGAGTTGCATGGAACAACTAACAGATTTCTTCAGATGCAGTCTACCCAAACTCTTGTGAAACTTCTCTTGCTTACATTATGTTAACTTCACCCATAATCTACACACACGAGTGAAATTGATGTGAACACTGATTAATCTGATTTTTAAAGCCTGATTTTTAGGAAAACTTATCAGACACTGGGTGAAGGATGTGTACTGGTGTTAACCTCATCAAATTAAAGTAGTGTGATCGTTTCTATGTACAAATATGGGAGAAAGCTTATAGGCTTCCTTGTCCCCACGAGGATATGTTTGTACCACTTCACCTTTGGATTATTCAGTCAAGACTAATTTTGAGATCTAAAACTGTGCTTTTCTGGTATAAAGTACTACAGAGGTTAATTCTGTTACCGTTTTCTGTCTCACCTGGAACAACTGATGAGAATCTTCAGTCTTGTGCTTGCTACTTGCTGGAAAAGCCTTAATTTAAAAGAAGCTGCTGCTGGTATGTTTTCCCCCAGTAGAGACAATGATCTGTGGCAATTTGTTAAGGAAGATGAGACTCAAAGTGACACCCTGCCTGATGTATTTGTGTTCCGTTCTGAAAGGGACATTAAAAATCGTTACAAATCCCCACTTCTGAATGACCTGGTGATAAGCTACATTGCTGTGCAATTATGGCAGATGGGCAATGCCCAACTACTTCTTTTGTCCTAATTGCCTTTTGATCAGCTCTTTGCATGTGTGAAAATCTCTGGAGGCTATTTTCTTAATGACCTGTCAGAGTAAAGGCCACTTACAGGTTATACACATGTAATCTAATGGTTTGCCATTTTACAATTAGTGTTAATAGCACCAGAGAGTTTCATTAACAGTGCAGAAGTATGGAATGTAGAAATGATTGCCTTACTAACATGGTAAAACACTCACTTTTGCTTCAGTGGTAGTTAGAGGAAACTTTTGACATAACTACCAGCAATGCACTTAGAACCATAGAATAGTTAGGGTTGGAAAGGACCTTAAGATCATCTAGTTCAAGCCCCCTGCCATGGGCAGGGACACCTCACACTAAACCATATCACCCAAGGCTTCATCCAACCTGGTCTTGAACACTGCCAGGGATGGAGCATTCACAACCTCCCTGGGCAACCCATTCCAGTACCTCACCACCCTCACAGTAAAGAATTTCTTCCTTATATCCAATCTAAACCTCCCCTGTTTAAGTTTCAACCCGTTACCCCTTGTCCTAACACTACAGTCCCTAATGAATAGTCCCTCCCCAGCATCCCTGTAGGCCCCCTTCAGATACTGGAAGGCTGCTATGAGGTCTCCACGCAGCCTTCTCTTCTCCAGGCTGAACAGCCCCAACTTTCTCAGCCTGTCTTCATACAGGAGGTGCTCCAGTCCCCTGATCATCCTTGTGGCCTCCTCTGGACTTGTTCTAACAGTTCCATGTCCTTTTTATGTTGAGGACACCAGAACTGCACACAATACTCCAAGTGGGGTCTCACGACAGCAGAGTAGAGAGGCTGTGTCTCACAGTGTGGCTGCATGAGGGCTTGTACAGAATCACATGTGGTGTTCTCCCTGCTGATTTCAGATAGCACCCAGTGTTAGTGTCTGTGGTTTGAAGTATCCTGACTCATTAACTGTCATATGATTAAAAAAAAAAATGGGGGGAGGTGGTGAGGAAGCACACACCATATCCTGCTATATGATCCTTTATTGTAACTGCAGAATAAAAGCGAGCAGTAAATCCTCTTATGCCTATAAAAACCCTTACTGTACAAATACAGTTGTGAGAGCTGTAGAAGTTATTGATTTTCATGCAGAGCTGGGGGAGAGAAGACAGTTCATAATAGCAGCCTTGTAGTGCTATTAGTTTGTAACAATAAGAGTAATTGACTTGTTTTATCTTAACTTTGTCTGCATCTAACTCCCAAAGCATTCAAGCTCCTGTTTCTGAGTGTGAAGAAGCCTTTACAGAATAATTACAAGCAACATTAAATAACACTGTTACAGGAAGTGAAGGGGGCATGCTGGGAATTTCTCAGAAGCAGAGAGGGAGAGTATCCTTACCTTTTGAAGGGTTATAACCTAGTGAGGAGTGCCCACCAATTTCACTTGCAGTGTCTCTGCAGGCAGTCAATATGCAGAAATGTAATCAGCTAACAGACACAATGTGTGGCACCAGAACTTAGCAATGAGAGATGCTGGGACATGCTTCAGTCAGCCACCAGGAACCATAAACTGTTAGGAATCCATGCTTATTTGTTTGTCTTCACTGAAATGCATTGGCCAGCTTCTAGCAGGCAGGTGTGTATCGCAGCACAACAAACACACTTGGGTTGCTCTGCGGGTCTCTGTGGATTTAAGCTTCCATGGCTGTCAGAGCAAATGGTTTTGAGCGATAAATTCACCTTTGTAAAAACACATGCAACTGTGGATAGCTTCTTACTCTAAGATGGAAGAGTATGGAGCTAGAGGCCCACCCCCCCCCAGGACACACTGTCCTATGTTTTCTTATAACAAGTATATTTAATGAACTACAATCACATTCTCAGAATCATAGAAACACTGGTGAAACTGGAGAGCTGCTTGGTAACTTGGACCTGGTACTTTTTGTGTCTCTGCACATGATGTCTGTGCTTCATATGTCTTAGTTCTAATCATTATGAAGCAGTGCTTGATCAGGCATCCCGGAAAATTATGAGTACTGTGTCTTTAATCTTCCTTCTCTTGCTCTCCTTTATAATTTCCCTTCCTGTGCTGCATGGCTGTGTATCTGAGAGCTACTGGCTTTACCATGGGATTTTGTTTACGCTTGATTTTCTGATGGAGACATTCAGCCTTATGAGTAGTAAGCTCATTAAGCCTTGTCTGCATCAGCCTAAGCTGCTTTAACTCTAAGCCATGGCGATGCCTTTTGTGAGGGACTCTTCAATCCCACAATTTGTTCCTTTAGAGCCTTAATTTTGTCAATTTTCTGTGTGGTTTTTTTCATAATTACGTGCCTTGTTCCAGGAGACTTTTGGAGCCTTCTGACAGGTTTAGGGAAGTGTTCCTTTGGTAAGATTTTGATCCTGGAATTGCAGCAGGTGATGATTAATGCAATTAACAGTGATTAAATTAGATTGCTGTGCTGGCCTTATGGACTTGGAGGAAAGGCCAGGATTAGGAGGCAGGCAAAGGAGCAGGCTCAGTGCTTGGGTTTGTTCGATGGGATTTTGTTCTAGTTTGTTTACTGACTAGAGAAAATCAGAGCTGGCCACTGCTCCATCCTGTTTATAGCTGTCTTATATAAGAGAAGAACAACATTTTAAGCTGGAGGTGGCTACACATGGTAAGACCAAATGTGTTTCCTAACTCTGCCCCAAACCTACTGGAAAAAACAGTGTGGGTCTTGGTTTCTTGGTGTTGTTTTGGCTTTTTTTCCCTTTAGCTGCAGGGAGTGTTAAAATTCATATTACCTTTTAATGCACACACCCACTTGCTTATGAGTGCTATTTGCATCAGCACGCATTTCTTTCCCAGTCCTGACATTTTACAAGGCACAAAATACACAAACAAGTGAAATTACTGCTTTGTTTTCAAGTTTTTCCATAGGATTTGCATTAGAGTCCTTATTTCTTACACTTTATGCAGTATTAATGGTAGCTTGTATTCCAGTTTGATTTTCTTAATAAATTAATCCATGATACAGGTCTATTAAAGACTTAATTTGTTACACCAAAAGTTCAGGCATACATCAGAGATTAGGATATGCCATCATCTTGCAGCATAGGGAAACCTACCATAGACTTTCACTGGTCTCTTTGGAGAGTCTTCCATGTTGTCGTACCCTAGAAGTGTCCAGCTTGTCACAAAAACTTCCCTTCCTCTGCTTCAGTCTTTCCATGAATTCCTTGCTCTGTCAAACAAATCCAAACCAAAAAATCAAAGCTTGTGTGAAAAATTGACTTGCAACCTTCGAAACATGGCAATGCAGTTGTAGTTACCTGTCAAGCTTTGCTTTCCTTTTTGCAGTCTCCTATTCCTAGTTTTCTGTGAAATGCTCATTTCCAGTCACAAAGGTGTTTGGAGACAAACTCTCTGAGTAGTTAGTAAGTAAAAGGCCATGCACCTGAGCAGTGCTGCTCAGCAAATGTTGAATTGCCACTACTGTGCGTGATTTCCTTTGCAGCCTCAATTGGGTAAGTTGTCAGGGTTCATGTGCTGTTGTGCAGTGGTACTGATCCATAGTTCCTCCTTCTTACGGACAGAAATTCAAGGCTTAACATGATTTTTAAGCCTTAAAATACTTTGGGACCCCTGAAATTAAGAGGAACACATGAAAGTGCGATGCATGTTATAGATACTTGTAAGAGTTCACATGACTGTGAATGACTCACAGCACAGTTGTAATTATTCCCTAATGCTAATTGTGCATCAGAATTATCCTAAACACTGTCTCAAACATGGCTTGCATCTGCACTACCTGTGTAACCATGAAACTGCGTGTTCCCAATGTAAGCTTACTGAGGATCCTCCTCTACTCATCAGGCCTTCTGAGGGTTCCTTTCTCCCCCCAGCAGGCTCAGTGATTTCAGGAAGACTAATGAATATGGGTAAGGATGTAAATGACCAGTTTTATACTTTACTCTGTGGGGAACAACTTGAAAAACACCTCACAGCAAAGGTAGTGAAGTATTTATTCCTCACAGTCCGTCAGTACTCAGTGCAGACATCTGCAGACAAAAATGTACCTTTGTCTGCTGGTTTATAGCCAAAAGGACTCATCCTGCCACGTGTGAAGATGTTTTAAGACTGTCATTCTTCTTTTTCCCCCAGCTTCTGGAGAAAACCAACATGTTTGAGGAATCCGATTCTGCAGCTACAAAAAGTCCTTTGCATTTAGCTGTAAGTATGGGACTTGGGTAAAGTTTTTGATCAGTATCTGCTAAAAGAATTCCTTAATCTCTGTCTTTGAAGCAAGTTTAATCACAGACTTGCTTTGAAGCCTGGAAAGGTTGTAGGTTTAGATGTAACAAACACAGGTTGTGGGCTGGAATCGTTAATTATGTTTTCGGCAGTTGAAGCTTTTGGTTTGGTTCTTACTGATTGCAATACCTGGGTAAAAAGAAGACACAGACACTGAAGTGAAATTGAATGGGAGGTACAACTTTTATTTGTAACTAGTTTATAATGTTGGGGCCTGAGCCTGTGGTTCTGCTCATGGGTCTGATGTTCTGGCGATGTGCAGAGTACAAAACACTGCCTGGTACACAGCCAGGTACAGGGGGAAGCATGCTTAAACCCCCAGCAGTGCCCTGGGAGTGTGCAACAGGTGACGGTGCGTGATCATGGTGATGGCTGAGCAAATGACTGCACAAGGCAAACAAGCAGGAAGAAAAAGTCCATTTTATTGTCCTTTCAAGGGGAGGAAGGGCTGTACAGTCTACATGGCACCTTCGAGATAGATACCTCACATTGTGTCAAAGACCAGGTTGTTGCAGGTTGTTTACTGAGGACAATTGTACTGAAGAAGAGCTGACAACTGTGTCAGAGTATTTACAGAGACATGGGTTTCCTGTGCCCTGGTCTCCTTTGGCTTTTCTCCTGCTTTTGCCTTTGCTTTCCTTAAGCAGCTGTCTTGGTCTGATAGGGAAACAACTGTTTGCTCCCTGCGCTGTCCTGTTCTTTTGAACTTCTGGCAATGGTCAATAGCAGCAAGCTAAATCACACACAGCAAATGCCACCACTACTTACCCTTGAAATTCAGTGTCTCTGTGGTTCTCCATGGTTGCGTTTCTCTTCTGTTTCATTAATTTCTTTATTTATATAATTTTATATAATCCTTATAGAATTTATATAATATTTCTTTATATAACTCTGGTAATACTAATGATGCATTCATGTATAAATGAAAGAGGAAGTTTTCTCTGAGTCTCTCAGTAATGAAGGGAGGGCAGTCCCCTACAAAGCTGAGTGAAGCATTTCTAGTTTCTGGGGCTATCCACTGAGTTTCTACGATGTCACGTGTGTTCATGCTGTTGGCCCAAATGAGGCTGTAGGTCTGGAAGTGCATCTGCTTGTCCACTGTAGCTGTTCTACCAAATGATCCTACTGACAGAAGTAGTCCATGAAGCATCAGCTATAAACAGCAGGTCAAGTTTGTGTTTGCCCAAAAATCTGGATTGGGAATTGCTTTTGTTCAGTTGGAGACCAGCAGCTATGCTATGTTGAAGTTAGCACACAGTTAGGTGATGATCCATGCAACCTCTGCCCAGCATCACTCTAGTGAATCTGACTTTTAAAGCAAGCATTTGCCTGAAAGACACTGTAGAATGTGGAAAATGAACTGTTGATTCACCTGTCCCCCGCTGGCAAATTATTGCCTGAAATTCCTCATGTTGGGTTGTATTAGAAGGTTAGAGCCATTTCTCTCCCTAAACATAAGGAATTGCTTAGTTTCTTGGCTGTAAAAGAGAGAGTCGTAAGGAATTGAGATGCTGTGTTCAGGAGCCTGTGACAATGACGGATTTTATTCTCATTTTACATGAAAGTCCTTGAAATACAAGAGTTGTGTTCTTTATGTGAAACATTTCATATTTCTAGGCTTATAATGGTCATCATCAAGCTTTGGAGGTACTTCTCCAGTCTCTAGTAGATCTGGATATCAAGGACGAGAAGGGACGCACCGCTTTGGACCTGGCTGCCTTTAGGGGACATGCAGAGTGTGTGGAAGCTCTCATCAGCCAGGGTGCTTCTGTCATCGTAAAAGACAATGTCACCAAAAGGACCCCTCTCCACGCCTCAGGTGAGTATGATCTTATGTTACTGATGTAAATATGCATGTCCCTGAGGTTCAGTGCCCCCTCACACAGCATCCTGTATTTTTCCATACCACTACTGCTCTGCCCGTACGTGCATGACTCTACCTTACTTCACCCCTCTGTTACCACCTACTCCTTTAAGATGTGTGATGTTTCTCCTGTGACACCTTCTTTTAATTGTTCCTTGGCCACAAAACCAAGGGAAGAGAGAACACTTGTCTCACTGCTTCTCCTGGGGAAGAAAGGTTGAAAGTACAGCTGGGCTCTGACTGCTGATAAAATTATCCTGCTCTCCAAAGCTTTCACCCTTTTGCAGAGGCAACATAACAGAAATACACTCCCTTTCAGACATTATCCTCCTCTGAGCTAGCCTGTGAGCTTGCTCTTGCTGGGAGTCTGCTCCACTCCTCATGTGTTGAGTGTTAATAATGCAACGTGCCTGATTAACTGGAGAATGTGGAATTTGCCATTTATTTAAAGGTTATTATTTAATAGGTACCCGACAGGTAAATACAAAGGTGCCAAAGGGAACCTTGCTTCTCTGGCTGTTCATCGAGGGGCTCGGTGCAGCATAGCAGTGACCTCTAGTGGGAAGTAACATTAATACTTCATTGGATAACATTTTCAGGGCAAATTAATTTGTTAGTTAAGACAGGCTTCATTGTCTTTCTGTTTATCTTTTAGTCTTGTTTGCATTGAAATGCATGTACACAGAATCATAGCATCACAGAAGGGTTTGGGTTAACGGGACCTTAAAGCCCATCCAGTCACAACCCCCTGCCACACGCAGGGGCACCTTCCACTAGACCAGGTTGCTCGAAGCTCCATCTCACCTGGCCTTGAACACTGCCAGGGATGGGTCATGATGATGAACAAAGTGTGGCTTTGTCTGGTACATTGTCACTATAGCAGTGTTTCTGAATTGTTCAGACATTTGGTTACAGTGACATAGGTGTCTTGTCACAGCTGAGTTGTCGAGAGTTCTGCAACACTGAGAAAAGCAAATGGCACCAAAGTTCTTTGTTGCTGCTAGGTTTTTTAGCAGCTCTGACTTAAAATATAACTTTGTTGAATAAATCTTTTGAATAAGATTCAGTAGATTTGTTCAAGAGAAGGTGTTATTTTAATATGCAGATTTCTTACCTTTATGCAAATTACGAATGTGGGTTGTTTTTTCCTGCCTTATTTTTTAATTGCCTGCATCACTGTGCTATGAGTGCCTTCTATGTAACAGCTGTAGGAAGATGCACCATAGAGTTTTCCTGTCTGTGGTAATTTTTCTCCTTGGATTAAAAGCAACACAGGGACAGAAGGAAAATGTTCTTGAAATGTGCAGTGAAGCAAATCAAGTTAGGTGGGTAATAAAAAAAAAGGCAAGGAAGTTCTGCTCATGGGAATGACAGACTGACAAGGGACCATGTGCCTTAAGCAGAAGGAAAAACACTGCACAGGCAGGTTGAATGAACTCTTAGCAAAGGAAATTTATCACTGTTATTAATTTGGAGGCCTTCAAATGTGAGATAAGTGCACTTTGGGTTAATACCCATTAAGATGTAAGTTTAGAAGCTTACATTCAAGAGCTATGCAGAGTTCTGTGGAAATTAACTCAGGAGTAAAGCTCCTATCACCAACTACTCCATAAGCCACTTGCAACTGATGGGTTTTATTACGCCGTTTCACAGCACTACATTGTGCTTAGGACCAAAGAGTGATACCACAAACCAGACACTGTGTGCTGCCACTGCTGCTTGCAGTGGCTTTAATTCACAGTGCAAGAGGTAAATTGGGATATTTTGATACCTCAAAGGGCATTCCTATGGAATAAATCCCTTGTACATTTGCACACACAAAAGTGAATACCAGTGCAATGCAGTGCACTGGGAAGAGCCAAGGTGGCAAGCGTGCCCATCCCCTGCAACACGTTTGCCTTCATTCCTTCTAATTACACAACGCAATGGCAGTTATGGTGGCCTGAGGTGGTGGATTGGATTACAGGAATCTGCAGAGCTCCATTCAGTGAGGGGATTTGTAACCTCAGTAGAGAAATCACCTAATGAAGTAGTTCTTTTTTCTGCCTATCCCCCTGAGGGAAGAGACTGCCTCTGACCTCATCATATGGAGAATTTCCTTAGCCAAAATTATATGTTCCCTGTGTAATTTTATTACCACCAGTCTTTCCTCTGGGTAGCTTGGGGAATCCATTGTGGATGTTCCCCTAGGGTTAGTGTTGTAGCTCTGCTGGTAAAGCTAATGTTCCCTGCAAGGTCTGTAATGCTTTGCAGTCACTGGGTCAGCTCCTAAGTGTTTCTGGGAGAGTCTGTTCTAAAGTTAATTTACCAACCCCCTTGTCAGACATTGGTGTGAACAAGTCATGATTTCTCTTCCTCCCACTGGGAGAAAGAACAGATCTCTTTTCTCCCCTAAGCCAGTGACTCATCAGCCCTGCAGAGCTGTCTACATGTTACGTATATGGCATCACTTAGTGGTAAATAGCTTAAAAAGTCCTTTATTTGTCTGGTTAGAGCAACTAAGATTGTTCTTGGATGAGTTATTTAAATGTGATGTGACAGAGGTGGTGTCCAAGGGTTCTGCCTCAGCCCACAGGGTGTAGGCAGTGTGAATGCATGACTTGCTGTAATAAAAACATGATCCATAGCTACGGAGTACATGTATTACTGGTTTTCAAAGAAGAAAATACTGATCTCTTCATCCCATAAAAGGCTGAAGCCTTTAAGCCAGCTGACACACAGATGGGCTTCCAGTGTCAGGCCCTGCAGAACATAGTAACTCAGAGCTGTTTAAACAGCAGTGGCTTACATTTTAAAATGAAAGTTCCAGTTTTGAGAAGCAGCTGTGGCTTCCAATGGCATTAAATGAGAGGAAAAACCCAAAGGGAATTTTAGTCTCTGGAGTGACGAGCTGTTACAAATATGACATGTGTGTGGTTGGTCATTCTGTGCAGATGCTTCTGTTTTCCTAGCAGCACTGAAGACCTTGCTTGTACAGTGCACACAAGAAGCAAGAGCTTTGATCAGGTACTTCCTGCTGTGGTTCCAAACCTGATCACAAAAAGCCTTGTCTTCCTGCTCAGTCTGTGGGATTCTGAAATGCTGTCTGGTTTAGTAGAATCTTCTCAGTACGGAAAATCACAATCTCCGCTTTACTCATGTGGGATTTTTGTATAAGGGACTTAATCCTTGTTGAGGTCAGGGAAATAACAGCTCACCATTTCACATGCACAAGTTACATGAAAATTGTGTGAATATTAGTTTCTTATACTGTGGAATATTTTGTTTATAAGAAAATTTCTTATCCATAAACATTCCAGTGGAAAAATGTCCGAAATTAAACACATTTTAATTGAACATGCCTTTTTTTTCCCTTTATAGTCATTAACGGCCATACACCTTGTTTAAGGTTGTTGTTGGAAGTTGCAGACAACCCTGATGTGACAGACGCCAAAGGACAGTAAGTTTTATTTGTGATGGGGTTTTTTTCAGCTCTGTGATTCAAACAGCATCTCGGATTTCTCACCAAAAATCGAAATACTCTATTTCCTGTACTTATCCTTATAGATTCTGGCAGAGATTATAACATACATATTCAGTTGACCTAAGCCATTTGAAGAGGATTGTACATAAATCTGAGGCTCTGCATCATACGTTAAACAATTGTTCATAGATGCTGGGGAACAGATTCAATAGAAACTAACAAGCTCCTAAGATGTTTCTATAGAGTCTTGCTCTTTATCAAACACTGCCGTTCCAGGGTTTACTTGGTATATCAGGCTGGTGCAGTGGGACAGAATGTTTATTCGAGGTGACACATGCATCTGAGATGTTGCTACAAAAATTCTGTTTTTCATTAAATGCCAGTTATAAAGCAACAATAACGTATATTTTTGAAGTGAAAATATGACTTGAATAGTTTGAAAAACTCGTGGGGTGCCTGGAACATACCTGACTGTACATATAGTTTTAAATGGTATTAGTCTATCTAAATATAGAAGGAGAATAGATCTCTTTCAGAAACAAATGGAAGATATGTTAGTCCAAATTCTGTTTTCCTCATGTCCCATGCAATCGTGCAGCACTTGCACAAGAAATGCTTTGGGTGGTTTTCATCTTGGTGGCTAGCAGGAACATTCATTCACAGCGCTTGGGTATTGTAAAGCTCATGGAGGTGACAGTAACTGTAGGTTATTAAGACAACAGATTGTTTTGAATAATGTTGCTCTGTAAATGGCTTACAATTGAGTTTGTATTTCAGTCATGGTAGTTGGTTGTTAAACATCTTAATAACTTCATAGAAAAGGTCTTCACTTGGGTGTTACATAGAGAGAAAGAAACAGGATTGTGCTTCGGAATGGAGAGAAATGCAGGACTTCCTGATCCTTCTATTCCTGTAAGTTAGCATTAGGAAGTAGCATGTCATTTTATAACTGTGACTGGTCTGGTTTTGTCTTTTTCTAGAACCCCACTGATGCTTGCAGTGGCGTATGGGCACATTGATGCTGTTTCTTTATTACTTGAAAAAGAAGCATCTGTAGATGCAGCTGATCTCCTGGGATGCACAGCTTTACATCGAGGGGTGACTTAATTTTTACAATTCTTACTTATTTGTTTTACTGTGAGTACAACTCACTCATAAATACAGAGATAATGCATGTAGGAAATACTGTAAATGATTGGAAATATAACCACACACAGTCAATGAGGTAAAAAGCAGGACAGATCCACTCTCAGTAATGCTCTGCTTTTGACTTTCTTTCTTGTTTGCTTCAAGTGATTAGCTGAACTACTGATGAGACCATTTTTTCTTGGCTCTAGGTACTTACAATAGCAATTGTTATTCTTAGAACCAAGCACCTATGAATTCCGAAAATAATCTCTTTAAAAGACCTGCCCAGCAGTTATTCCATTTTTCTCAGGGAGGTGGCGTAAATAATGTAAAGCTCAAGTTTTTAATAGAGGCAGTGAAACTTGAGGCATACCTTTGCTGGGAGTCACCTTCTTAGCCAATGTAAAGTTGATGCAAGAGGCGATACTTACACAGAACTCCCTGATGACTGCAGTGAGCAGTTCTGCTTAGGAGTCCAGCACATAATAAAAGCTATGGCATAAGTTCTGTATTGATAGTGATGCGTTAACATGCTCAGAACACCAAAGTAGTTAACTTACATATGATACAGAGGTCATTGATATAGTAGCTGGCCAGCTGTAAAAGCAGCTTTTCCTATTTCTGATGATATAGTTGATCCCTTTTTTCCACAGTTCTTCCCTCACATTCATACATGATTTGAGAAGTCAGACTCAGGTTTTCTGAACTTCACCCCTATTTCAGCTGTTTCCTTAGTCTTAAACTCCTCTTTGGTTTTGTACCTCACTTAGTGGAGTCTCTTCCACAGAAAGCCTTTGAAAGACAGTGCCAAGTGTATTTCAATATATCAGTTATCACAGGTACTCATGGGAGAAAAGGAGCTTTCATTTCTGTTTTCTGAATCCCATCCAGGCCATCTCATGTTCACAGGCATCAATCCTATTCCATATTTCCTGTCCAAGAATCTGTTTTATGTCAACCTCTTTACTCATTTCTCTGTTACCAGATTATGACCGGGCATGAAGAGTGTGTTCAGATGCTGTTAGAGAAAGAAGTATCTATTTTATGTAAAGATGCCAGAGGCAGAACACCTCTGCACTTTGCAGCAGCTCTGGGTCACGCCACTTGGCTAAGTGAATTACTGCAGATAGCACTTTCAGAGGAAGACTGCAGTTTGAAAGATAATCAAGGTTATACACCACTGCACTGGGCTTGTTACAACGGTAAGATTCTCCCTGTGGGCTTAGTTCAAATGTGGCCTCAGTTTTAGGGAAGCAACCTAACACTTTGAGAAGCTTGAAATGAAGAAGCAAATTATCTCTCCTCTACTTGCTCTCCATAGTTAGCATTTGCTCTGTTTGCCCTTCAGCTCAGAACCCAGGGAAATTACAGCATTACCTCCTAGTGGCTTTGCAACTCATCTAATCCCTGTCACAGGAGGCCAGGGGGAAGTTCTGGTTTTACTGATGTCAATGATGAAATTGATTTCTGTGAGTCCAGGAATGCTCCTTTAAGCAGTCACCTTCTTATTTATTGAACCACATGAATAGATGGCTATTCTGAACTGATTATTCTAAACTGGATCATCTGATCTTGTTGCTAAATATGAGGACAAAGCTTCTCAGTATCATAAAGTCATAGAATAGTTAGGGTTGAAAAGGACCTTAAGATCATCTGGTTCCAACCCCCCTGCCATGGGCAGGGACACGTCCCACTAAACCATGTTAAACCATGTAATCAGTTAAGATCATCTTTGGAGATGCATAAAGCAATTTATAGAACATCACTTAAAAAAGAGACTGTTTTTCCCTTTCCTCTTTTCTCAATAAATGCTAATAGTAGCTTGGATCTGTTTATTATTTTATCACATTTGTTATTATTGTTTATTATTTTATCACATTTGTTATTATATACACATTGTGTTCAACTTGGAACTTCACATATTAAATTCTAATCTGTATAAGCCTAATATGAATGACGTGAATTACCTGTGTCTGATCTCTTACAGGTCATGAAAACTGCATAGAGGTACTATTGGAACAAAAATTTTTCCGCACATTCTATGGTAATAGCTTCTCCCCATTGCACTGTGCTGTGTAAGTAGAAATCTCCAGTACCTAACACAGATCTGTTGGTTTAGGATATGTCTGGAAGAAGTAGCAGTATGAGAAGAAAGTCATGCTTTTTTTGAGGTTATTTTAAGGCTGATCATTAAATTGTCCTAATGCTTCTGCTGCAAAAGTGGCAGACTAAAGAGTATGTTTGCATAAATGTCTTACATTTAGGCTTTTTGATAAAATATCAGCTTACAATTAAAGAGCTGCATTTCTGCTCCCTTTCTAGTTTCTTTTCCCTTGCTGACAATTACACACCTATGCCTTTTTTTCACACAGGGTGGAACTTTATAGCTCTTCCTTTCTCAGGCCATGACCTAGGCTATAGTGCTTTGGTCTGTGGATGTATTGAGCTTTTGAGGTTCCTTTGAAAGCCAGAAGCTGAAAGTTAATATATTGGTCAGAATCAAGGTGATCCTTTTTTAGCAATAGAAACAAAGCCTTAATGAAGGAAGGACTTTGAAAGAAGCATCTATGTCACGCCACAATTGTGTTTTGTGCAGGCCATGTTTTTGCCAAGACATCCTCAGCTGAGTGTTTTCCAGTCTGATTTTCCTCATGGTCTTTTTTCCTTCTGAGATAATCTCACGTCTTAAAGGTTTGGTATTCCTTACTCAGATCCTAGCCAAAGGGACCAATCAGCTTTAGAGGCAAATTCTATATACAAAGTTCTCATATTACTTATGAACAACAAAAAGTGGTGGTTATCATGAGTTATGCCTATACTTATTAAAACATAAAAGCATATAGAAAGCACTGCTTTTATTCTACTTAAAACTAAGGTCTTTGTGGCTGAAACATAGTGTTTGAAAACCGAATTTCAAATGACAGCTTTGAAGAAAAGTGCCTTGATCGAGTGCTTTCCAGATCCAGGTGTATTTGACGTATAAACTAAAAGATTTTAAGATACTAAGGTTTTAATCCTAGGTTTGTGCAGCACTTCCAATTACCTTTTTCAGTTACCATAGTGTACTGCAGGATCAGCTTTGCTTTTAGAGATTGAAATCCATAGTTGCACGTGTAGTTTGGTTAAGTGGAGAGATCATGAATATTCAGAAATGTGACTGAAAGCATGAAGGCAAAGGTATGTTAGGATAACCAGTAAAAATATTAATGGAAGTAAAGGGAATTAATATTGTAAAATGGGTAAAGATGAAGACATTTTACCTTTCTGAAAATTACTTTTTTTGGCAGAATCAATGATCATGAAAACTGTGCATCACTGCTCATCGGAGCCATCGATGCCAGCATTGTCAATTGTGAAGATGACAAAGGAAGGTAATAGTTTCTTAAACAAACTGCATTTCACAAATCCATCTAGTATTTTTCGCAGTTCTTTCTGAACCTCTGAACTATCTTGGTTGAGCTAAGACTTGCCGTGCTGACTCTTTCAGAGGGCAGATACACTGCAACAAAGTTAAATGGTGGCTCACTTGAAGCAGGAATACTATGGAAGTACTCAGTTTCATAGTACATATGAAAAGAATACAGAAGAAAGAGTATTTTGTTTGTGCAGAACATCCATGACTGCAGGCTGTTTCATTGTTTAATTAAACCAAATTCAAGACCTTCAGTAACAGTGATCACTTACTCCTGTAAGGCTAAGACCATCTCACCTCTTCTGATAAGAAAAACCTGATGTATGACTATGAGCTGGGCTGTGTACCAACTATCTTTCTTCTCTATTAGTCATGCTTCAGACTCAAAATGCTACAGGGAGACAGTGAACAAATTCTAGTGTCTCAGCCTTGTGAAACTGATAACCTTCAAAATGGATTGCATTCCTTCTGCCTTTTATATTAATGCTGTTGTTGTGCAGCATCTTTGATTATAACTTCAAATACTTTAGGTTTTTTTAGTAATGGATCTGTTCTTTTCTAATGGTTCTTCCCATCTTAGGCTTGTTGAAAGAGTAAAATTGGATGGATAAGACTGCGGGATTACACCGCTTTTTGTGTCACACACTATGCTCTGTTAAATAAATACGCTGCTAATATGAGGTTCTGAGATTTTCCACACTGTCATATCTACCTCCTGCTTCCCTGTTTTTAAAGTTGATGCTGCACCAGGACAGACACTGTAACTATTATTTAATTTACTTCAGCTGCTGCTACTCTATAGCTTTCCCCTGGTGATAACTTCAAGTTTTGTAGGAAAACAAGTTAAAAAATGGCTTGCACTTCCAGGTTCATGGGCAGGTAATCTAACAGGAATATTGCCATTCCTTAGCAACAGCTGTGGTCATGTCACTTTCCCCACAGAACACCCCTTCATGCAGCAGCCTTCGCAAATCACGTGGAGTGCCTCCAGCTCCTTCTGAGTCACAGCGCACAAGTGAATGCTGCGGATCATGCAGGAAAAACACCACTCATGATGGCAGCTCAGAACGGTCACACAAGTGCTGTAGGTAAGTACATCCTCCGTTTGTCTCAAAGGGTGAATGCTACTGCAGTGACCATCCCAAATAAGTAATCATTTTTTCCCCATGAAAACTAGGGAAGGAAAATAAATTATGTGGCTGTCTCTGAGAAGCTACTTTTACATCTGTAAATAATTTCTTTTCCTCCTCAGCCATTGTTTCTCAGCAGACTTGGTGAACATTTACAGGAACAAACTTGTGTCTTACTTCCTCCTAAAAGCACACTGTAAGGAGCATGAGGGGAGCAGTAATTCTATTCCCTTGTTTACTCCCTTGATTTTATGGAGCAGTAAAACTGCATGTGTGAAAAAGATTATGTAACCTTTTCCTCTGCTCCATTATGGGAAGTCCTATGTTTCAAAAGGCAGCTATCAGCAGCTGGTTTTTCCAGACTAGACTATATACTACAGGCATACAGATTAGGATCATATTGACTTAACAGAATTCCCTTTTCTTTAGCTTCAACAGCACAGACTGCTGAATTCTTTATATCCACTTAGTCCTCTCAAAGCAGGAGCCACAGTTGTTCTTAGGAGGTGATTCAGGCAGAATTTGCTGATTCACAGATGGGGAGGTTCATAAATAAACTTCAAAATGTACATGTTTTTGTATACGTTTGACAGTTTGGGGCACAGTGAATGAACTGTTAGCTCTGCCCTTGCTTGCTGATTAACTGCACAAGATTAGTCTGTTCTCATTCATTATTGCCATTGCATGTTCATAAAGCTTACATCACATACAGGCTTAACTGAGTAGCGTGCATGCACACATATACTGAAATAGTAATTTTTTCCCCTCTATTTTTACAAGTTTGTCTGCCCATTGGGTTTGTTCATTGATTTCTTTTCTATACCTCAGACTTTTTGGTGAACATTGCCAAGGCTGACTTGACATTAAAAGATAAGGAGTCGAATACGCCTTTGCACTTGGCTAGCAGTAAAGTAAGTTGAAGATCTCTGTATGCTTCTATTCTTGTCACAGTCTGTCTGTAAGTGTGTGTGTGTGTTTTTATACTCCTAAGATTTTTTCCTGCAATGGAAACGTGGTGATTAAACTTGTGGTGAGGAAGAGGACATTGTTCCAAGTTTTTTCTCAAGCCTGCATTAAAGTTTTGTAAATTGAGAGACATGGGTGCCTTTTACAACAGCTGAAATCTAAGGACATAACACTAAAAGAAGTAATGGAAAACCCTTTCAGATTTTACCCAATGATCTCACTGTAAATAGCATAGCTTCAGTTACTCTCCAATTTCTGTGGAAGAAACCCAAAATCTTCTCTTAATGGAACAGCAGTAAAACCAGAGGCACTGATAAGACTGGTGGTGGTGTCTCTTCCCACCCTTTCTTCCTCTTACTTCCGATTGTTATTGCTGTTTTTGCAAGAAAAATGCCCGATGAATTCCCCCTTCTGAGCCTTTTCTTTTGCTCTGAGCTACAGACTCAACTCCAGTGCAATAGTGTTACTCCAGTTTCTGCAGGTACTGAATCTGCATACTGCCTCACTGAATTCCCAATGTCTTTCAGCCAGCTATTCACATGCCAGAGTTGTAGGCTCTACATCTGTGACCTGCTGTGCTGAAACAGTATCAGAAAGAAGGCCCAGATCTGTATTATTTCCACAGTTGCATTGTCAGAGCTCTCACACTTGAAGGGATTTTGTAGTAGCTTATCAATAACACAGAAAGGCTTTTAAAGATCCAGAAAGTACAGTATTCATTTCTGAGATTCAACCATCTCTATGTTATTATAGTCCTAATGTAGTTATAATAAATAATCCATTGAATGGCTCTCAAGAGAAATAGTAATCTCTGAAAGCTGAGGAGGTGAATTCATATATAAGGAGTGAAGAATTGAAAGACAGGTAAATGTCTAAATTTCCAAATATGCTAAAGCATCCTTGCAGTGGCACTTCATAAATGGTATTTTAGGGCTCCTCCAGTTCACCTACTACATATCCATATATGTTGAGTACTATGCTTTGTATTTCAAATTGAGTTATTAAATTTCATTTTTATATGGAGCATTTTGTTTGTCACAGTTTTACATTCTTCAGCAAATTAACACTATTTTCGTCCCCCCTCCAACTACAGGGTCATGAAAAATGTGCCTTGCTAATACTTGACAAGATACAAGAACAGAGCCTTATTAATGCAAAAAATAATGCATTGCAGACGTAAGTAAAGCCTGCTCCTACTAAGTTCACTTGACTTACAACAAGATTCCAATTTCACATTTCAAATTCATGTCTCAGATTTTCTCACTGAACAAAAACGTCAATTTCTGATTTATTTTTTTTTTTAGTGTTTGTCCTTGACAAGACCAGATTTATATTGTATTTTCACTTTTAATTTTGTTTCCTTTGATGCCACTTCTATACATGGGCTGGTGGAAAAATTAGACGGGGTCATTTATTTGAAGACTGTATCAAAATGTCTATTAATCCTCAGACTATGCAAGTAGACATCTGGCATGTCCTAACTTTTTGAGCTTCACCTTAGATCTAAATAATTCATTTAGACTTAAGGTGGTACATTTAATTTTCAGAGGTTTTTTAAGGTGATATTTATGTACAACTGCCCTCCATACCATCTATTATCAGCAGAGTTAAAACCCAACAATATTCTTACTCCAGCTGCAATTATTTGACTAGTATGGGGGAATTCCATTGTAAAAGATTCAACCACAAGTTTAGGTGGCAGATCATCTAGTGCTTGCAGAAGAATTCATTCTATCTTAGCCCTTTTTTCCCCCTTCCAATATAAAATTGGTTTTCCTCTCCTATTAGCTGCCTCCAGACAGAAGCACTGGGTGTCCACCCAGGGTCCACCCAGGGAAGAAGCAAACTAGTGGCTCTGTGTTAACAAGAGATTCACAATGCAAGGATATAAAGGCAATACAATGATTTTGAGCAATCTGTAGTAGCCAGACTTAAGGATGGAACAAAGGCATTTATTCAGTGTCAGATTAATTTTCCTTTAAAATTTCAATTGTGTTCTGCAAACAGTGGAAAAATTAGAGTTATTTTTAAAGAAAGCCTTTAGACTGGAAAGATATAAAGCAATCTTTATGTATGTAAAGGTAATTATATTTGTCTTGCACATATATTTTATAGGTATGAAACATGATGATTATTTTAAAGGCTGCAGTATAATTTAACATCTACAAATGATTGTAATGATCCAAAGAAGGAAAACACTGTCTTTAAGTATTACCTAACTATCTTTAGAAAATCTATTTTAAATTGAAGGTGAATTTGTTGTTTTTTGTAGACCTCTCCATATTGCTGCACGAAATGGCTTAAAGATGGTGGTGGAAAAATTGCTAGCCAAAGGGGCATGTGTCCTAGCAGTAGACGAAAATGGTAAGTAAATAATATACTTCAGCAATCTTCAGTAGACCTAGCAGGTAACTTTACAACAGACTGAAGCAATAGACTTAAAAGCTGATGATAGACATCACTGATGCTTTTACCCCTCCAAGAACAGACAATGAGCTGTGTGAGTACCTATTAAAAACTGTGTGAGTACCTATTAAAAAAAATAAAATAAAAGATACTATTTCTTTTTCTTTAATATGAAAATGTATTCTAAACATCACAGTGGTCCCTTTTACTATTCATTTTGCATGTACTGCCAACAGCTAGTCTTTTTTAATGCTTGAGTGCAGTGGTAACTTGAATTTCCTAAACATGCAAGTGGCACCGGATAATTCTGACGCCTTGCAGAAGAATTAAGGATTATGCATTCAATCAGCGCATGTTTAAATGGGTAGGAAGAAAACCATCACCATATGTTTGATTGTGTCCTAGTTCATTCTGAGATCAAAGCTTGTGCTTACCAATTGTGTGACCTAATCCAAGATGCAAGTAAATTACTGTTGCTTCAAAAAATACATGATTAGTTAATAAAGCCAATAATTTTGTTTCAGATCTCAATGAAGTCCTTCCCCAAACATTATAAAGCCCATAGAGAGCTGTGCTTCTAAATTAATGTTTTCAAAAATGGCTTCCTGAAATAAGCTAGTCTTTCTTACAATACTTGACATTAATGTAACAATTCAGTACCTCCATCTTCCCATATCTATAAAATAACAATAATAATACTCACCCATCATTGCAAGAAATTTGAGATCAATGGATGAAAAGAACTTGAGTGGTGAGTATTTACTATTAATCAAATGCTACCTAGGTACACTTGCATGAATGAGATCCACCACAGTCATCTGACCATAACCTCATTTTAGAGACAAGGGACAGAAAAATTAACCAGACCAGCTTCTAACCACAGCTTTTATCATTAAAATTGTGCATACAGATCCAGCTAATTTGCACGTATGTAATGAATGGAAATTGAGTTTAAATTTTAGACATATTTAGTTTTTGTAGGAACAACTGCATATACTGTTTAAAAGAGAGAAATTTAAGTACAGTCTTTGTGTCAGTACAACTTTAAAGCTTAGACCTCAGTAGAAGAGGAAACGTCACTTAGGATATGCATACACTATAGTCAGTGCTTAAATACAGGTAGTTTGCTATGAAACTACACAATGTAGGTGAGTCTGGTGTAGGTTAGTCCACCAAACTCACCTACATTGCAGGTGTTCTTGGCTTACTTGAGGCAGTAGGATATCAGTAGTGGTCACTGTCTCAAATTACTGTTGCTGCAGCACCTAAGATTTAGCCATCTGGAAAAAAATTTGTTTGCTCTTATCATAAAGCAGGCTTTGTTGGAAAGTGCTGGAGTACTACACAGCAGCCTGCAAAATGTATAGATGGCAAGTGTAATCAGCACACTGGTTTCCAAGGTTTATATATACGAAGAGCTGCTTGAGGGGCAGTGGTAGGGCAGGAGCCAAGTTAAACAGTAGTGAAGACAAACTTCACTGGCTCCCCAGTTCTTTGTTTTACTGACATCTGTATACTGTTAACTTGCATTTAAATTGTGTGCTGTGCTTTCTGAATACAGTTGTTATTCTTCCAATATAATGTAAATTTGGGTGACATCCATGTAGCCATACCTGCTAACAAGTACCATGTGTACTAGTCTAATTCTTTTCTAATTCCTAAATAAACTGCTTTCTGAGTACTCAACTGATACTCAACTTTTAAAGACTGATTAGTCTTTAAAATACTTTGCTTTTTACTTCAAAATACTTTTAAACTAATATCTTTCATGTTCTGATGAAAGTCATTGTTCTCAGAATGAGACTTGTTCATATGCACAGAAACTGAAGCCAGTTTCTGTCCCTGTTGCTGTACTCCCCGTGTTCTGTATTCATCATACTGTCTGTGCTGTAGAACTGTTGTTTAGCAAGTGCTTTTATTCATATTGTGAAGTCTGTTTGCTGCCTGATTTTCAAAATACAGTGCTTGTTGTGGTCACAATGATTTGAATGCTCCATGAAGTGTGTATTTTCCCAGCATGTCTAATTTAAAGTAAGTAACATACCCCTGTTGCCTGGCATGATTGTAACTGAACATACATCTCCCGCTTACGACATCACCTAGAGATGTATATGAGGAATGCTCAGTGCGTTCTCAGTACCCTTCGTACTAACCATTGCCTTGTCTGCATTTGTGCCCAGGTCATACGCCAGCCCTGGCTTGCGCTCCTAACAAAGACGTGGCTGACTGCCTGGCACTCATTTTGGCAACCATGATGCCTTTTTCTCCTTCCAGTTCAATGACGGCTTTCAACTTCGTTTGTTTTAAAAAAGACAATTTGGGCAGGACACACCTCTGCGATGGCTCCAGTGTGGGTAGCATAAACTCTTACAATAAGCCCTTAAGTAACAACGTAGGAACAGAGGATGGGTACAATGAAAATGATTCAGATTCTGAAACATTTTGACTTTTTGGTATTCAGAAACTTCTTTTCTCTTTTTCATTATTGTTTCATTTCAGCTTTATTTTTGTCTTTTTAAACAGCTTAAATCCCAAGGCCATATTCTTAACTATTACTCTTGACAAGTAGGTATTGAAAGATTTTTAGTGTTCATAAGAACAAAGCCTTTAAATAACGAAGTTAGAGGGGTTTACTGGAATATATTCCCATTAATGTTCTGCAGCTTTTCAGATTCCTGGTGTTTTCTTTAGGCCCTAAGTGCCCCTGTGGAAAACCTCTACCTCTTATTTTAAGTAGAAAAAGTGAAAATGCCTTTTTTTCTTTTTGACAGCACAAATAAACAGGGAGCTGTTTGTAAAAAGTTCTTACACGTTTTAGCTGTACCTTTAGTACACAGACGTATTTCCAGTGTAGCTTTCATAGGTTGGAGTATCACCCCTTTCTGTGTGTGTCTGTTTCCTGCTTCCAGGGGCTCTGTTAATTAGAGTTATTAATTTTTATTTTACACAAACCAAAGGTAAAGTTGTAAATCTTAAAACTGCCTGTATTACTTTTCTACAGGAAATGAAACTTTTTGCATTCTGCCTGTATTAAGCACTTAAACACACAGAGGCACTTTTCACAGTTCTTAGTTGCAGCACACAATGAGAAAAATATAATTAACTCTTAAGGCCAAATTCTACTTGTCTCACCTTATTTCCCCACAGGCATTAGTGGAACCACTGGTATAAAATGAAAATCACTTGGCCCTTATATTTTTTTCAATTCAGCACAAACATGTACAGTTTATTTGCACTACAGAATTAGGGTCATTAGACGTTTCTGTCACCTGAGCCATTAATCATAAATCTAATACCAGAAAACATAAGGGGGGTTGAGGATGTGAGGAATTAGGTGTAGGCAAAGGTGTTTGTAAAAGTTGATAATGACTTGCCAACTTAAATGGATTTATTTCCTTTTCTATACTTAAATAACTTATTTTTACTGTAAACAGCATCAAATTTTAAAATACTTTTAACAGTGTTTGGATTAACAGAGCAAAAGTAAAGCAATGAAAGCATAACATGAAAAGCTGAACCACCAAACACCAGAAAACATGGCAGTGTACCGTGCAGGGATCGGAGATACATGCTAAAAAACCCTATTGTCACCAGCTTTTAAAGCAATGTCAACTTTGTGAATATGTTTACTCCTTCTGCCAAAGTTTCTAGGTCAAATGGACCACGACCCTCACCTGCAACAGATGTACAAAAGGAAGAATGAGACTTTGTAAACAAAACCAAACTAAACAAAAAGCTATCACGAACTAATCAGCTGTACCAAGAGGACCAAAATGCTTCAGTAATTAAATGGAAGACTTTGCTACTTTTATTTTTTCTTCAAATGTGAGTGACATAATGAACCAGTTTTTTCTAAACCATAAAAATAGAAATTTTTGAGGTAATGAGTAGTCTTGAGTGAATTTTACATTTTATGACGCAGGTTTCAAGTTGACATTTGTAACTGATGATGTGTTGACCACAGTTTGGGTTGTTTTCTTTCCAGACTAAAGAATATGTTCATATACTTTTAATGTAAATGTGTTTATATTTATTTGAAGTGAAACAAATGCCCAAGAAAAAATACCTATGGCTTGTTCTCCTAGTTAGCATTTGTGCGTACTATTTGGCATGATGTGAAATGAAATGTGAATCTAGGCAAGACTCATAGCCTGAGTAGAAAAACGAAGGGCTGATGCACTTTGGGAGAGTGCCCATCTTCTTGTATGGAATGCAAAGATTAAGTCCACAGGCTATATTGGTATAAAGCAGAAAGCAAAACATGTTCCCTCATTTAAAAGCAAGGCAACTGAAAGAGCACTGTACAGTGATAGGAAAAGGGAAAGGATAGTGCGTAGCATGGAGTCAAGGTGTTACACCCAGGCTTTCTGCAGAGCTATGTATGTGCTGGGAGGATGAGATGAGCGTTCTCAGTGCATGCTTTTGGCAGGGTGAATTGAAAGTAAGGAATTTTTATTTTAATTTCCATTTTTATCCATGTTCCATTGAATTGTTAAATATTGGCAGATACCAGTTCTTTAATTAGGAAAGAGATTTATTTTGCCTTGCTAAAATGAATAGTTTCCTTGAATGTAAACAAATTTCTGAAGTTTACAACAAAAAATCACAAGGAATAGTGTCTCTAAACATGAACATTTCTTTTCCCTCAACTCTGTATTTTCTGCAGCACAATGATGGAGCACCCGAAACCCCTGTTTTCTCTTCAGAGATAGCACAGAATAGCATTTTTCTGACTGATTTTTCTCAACATTTTTCCTTTTAAAAGTTGCAGAATAGCAATAACCACCTTACTCTAAGCACTGAAAATAAGAGGAGAGATCAGTTGTTTAAAGTTTTCAGTGGTGTCTTCATCCTAAATTTTGCTTTCTTAATGTGGAATGATGGCATTGAAAACAAACAAATGGGAAATGGCTGCCACCCATCTAATAGCAGGATCAACCTTTTAGTCATACTGTAATCAGAGATGTAGGTAGGCTCCTTGGCAGGATTAGTTGTAAGTCTCACCCTAAAATACACAAAGTTACACTCTCCTACATGAAGTTGCTTCATTAGGAGAAAACCAGTCCTCTTTAGAAACAGGATGATGTATTATTTTAAGCAGCCATTTGGAAAACAAAAATAAATCAGTATTTTTACTTGCTATTATACAGAGTTACTGAAAATATTTCTGTATATATGCAATACCTGGTAGTTGCATAGTGCAACAAGTGCTGCCTCTTAATGTTGTATTCAACATTATAAAAAGTGTAGGTGCTTACTGAATTACTTTGATCCTTCTAGGAACCAAATCTAAACTGATAAAACTTTTCTGAAACTAACAGTGATCAAAGTATGCAATATTCCCAAAAACATAGAAATAGGTAATTTGTTAGCATCTTAAAGGCATTGTGAAAGTCATGTTTTGAATATGCTATATTTAGGAGGAAAACTGTCATGAGCAAGAGATTTGGAAGTACTCAGTATTGGCCTCTCCCACATCTCATGTGAGTTACCAGAATCCCTTTTTTGGTATGCTAGTACATTAATCTGTAATATAATTTATCACATGTAGAAATACATTTGTAATTTATGGCAGGTATTTAAGCATGGGTATCATTCTACTCTTGTAAATAATCACCTTGCCTTTCTGTGGACTTTTTACTAGAGTAATCATATGTAATTGTTGCACTTAACCCTGGATCCTGCAATTTACAGTATGTGGACAACTTATGTGTCTGCACCAAGCAAAGGATATTTGGGGAGGCAGAGCCATCTGCCCAGGTGTATTAGCAGGATCGTTTCGTCCTGTGTTTTAACCACAGCTGCAGGTGGAATCCATAGCAGGATGGGGTCCCAAGTCTCTCTCATAAATACTGAGTTACAACCTCTGGACTGCCTGAAATTGCTGTGAAATAGCTCAGGGGATTTCTGTTCATCGCTACTAAAAGGGCACCATAATGTGTTTGGTACTTTTATGCAGTACACAACTGCCAGATTATTGAGTTAGAACAAACACATGAAATGAATTGTTTATCCATTGTACTGTTGAGAAACTTGGTTATGTATCTTGAGGATGATTTTAAAAGAAAAAATTGTGATTTTTATTCTTAGTCATGTAAGGAATATTAGAGTGCCTTTTTATATTTGTGTAATATGGAAATGTTTTGTGAAACTTGTCTTTTTTTTCATTTAGGTGTTATAAAAGCAATATATTACCAGTAAATTTTCATTTCAGACCTTCTTTGAATGTATAAAGTGTTTCTTTTCATATGTTCTACCTGCATTGAAATGAAAATTAATATGCTAAATTTCTATAGGAATAATGCATAATTTTTGCAGTGCTGAAAATGCTTTCTTATTACACAAAACGTAAACCTTAGGTCAGTGTTATAGGAAAGGGCGTTTTAAACTAGTGACAATCTGAGTGTGTGTACAAAATGTAATTTTATGCATTTCTTATGCAGTGATCTACATATTAAAGCCAATATCTTATGTTTTGTAGGTTTTGTCTTATATTTTATGCTTTAGCATGTGCAATATATCTTTACAAACCATGGTGAAATGATCTGGTGCCAGTGTTATATTTTGCATAACATTTGTAATAAACAATATAAAATATTGTTTGATGGTTTCAGTGGGGTTTTTGTCGGTATTGTTTGCTTTTGTAAATTGAAGTGTAAGGACTTGGGTAAATGTCACATTTGAAATGAGGAAAAAGGCTCAATTCACTGAATGACTTGGAATTCAACCTGAATCTTCTCAAGCACATTTAAGTAACTTTTTCAACTACTGAATGCTCTATTAATGTAATGAAGAACCCTAACTGTAAACTATTGTTGCAATGCATTCAGATGGTTATTTTTACAAATAAAAATGGTACAAATACTGTTGGAAAACTGAGTACACTTTGTTTCTTTTAAAGGAGGGGGAAAGGCTTAAGAATTGAAGAAGTTGAAAATGCAACTGTATGTCTTCCTGCTTTGTTCTTCCCTCATATGTAACTACCCTTTGTCTTAGTAAGCTCCTGTTAGTATCACTTCTTCTATAACTGAAAAAAAACCTCAAACACAAACCCCTCCAAAATCAGTAACGTTTTTTTGTCAGTTATTTTTACTGTACGCTTTCATTGGTGAACAACGCTAGCAGTCATGGGTGCATCGTGGTAGTAGTCCCACAGTGACTAAAATCCAGCGAAGAATTCCTAAAGATAGTAAAGGAATCTAAGTTTTTTAAAGCAAGCAAACAAACCCCAACAAGACAAGCCACCAACCATCATCAATAACGTCTTTTATGTTGAAGATTTACGGATATTTTAACAGGCCAGGAGCCGTAAAATGACCTGAGGAGGGGAAGCGAACCGCAGCGAGGTCCCCATCCCTTCGGGTGCCGGCCGAGGCGCTAGCCCGGCTCCTGTCAGCACCGCAGCCCCTTGCCAGCGGGGTTAAAGCCGCTGCCTCAGGCACCTGGAGGGCATTTTGGAGGCCGCAAATGCCTACAAGCAGCAGCCGCCTGAGGCCCGGTCAGCTGCGGAGGAGGCTGAGGGGAAGGGGTGTTCTCACAGCCCTCAGGCTTGGGGATATCCCTTCAGCAGCAGGCGCACCACAGCAGCAGTATGATAACTCGACCTCCCCATCATGGCGGACACGCGGTCCCCCTGCAAACTACCGGATGGGGAAAGCCTGTTAGGTAGGCTCCTGACCTCCCCGTGATGGCCGCTATAACATGGCGGACACCCCCCCCTCAGCCTAAAGGAGCAGCAGCCGGACAATCACTGGACCTCCTCAATATGGCAGCCTCCCTCTCCCGCCGGGGGCCCGGTTGAAGCGCCAGCCCGCCCGCTTGCCCCGCCTCCCGGGCGGTGGCGCTCCCGCCCCTCCCCGCCGTGCCTGTGTGCGCGGACAGCCCGCGGGGGCAGGAGGGCTCCGCTCCGCACCTCGGGACGCTATGGGGCGAGCGAGTCGGCGGCTGCCCGCCTTGGCAGCGCTCTTCTACGGGGCACTGGCGGCGCTGGTGCTGCTGGGGGTGCGGGACGTGCTGTTGGTCTACGAGGAGAACCGGTGCAGCATGACCTACATGTACGAGTACCCCGAGTACCTGGTGAGTGAGAGCGGCTATAACAGGTGGGAGCTCCCGCCGCTCCCGGGGTGCTGCCGCTGGGCGGCCCCGCGGACGTTCGGGCGTCGCCGCCCTCCTCTCCGCGGCCGGGACCCGCCTGTGTGAGGCGCAGCTCTCCCCGGGCCGGCTTCCACTGCCCGGCTCCACCTCAGGGCGAGGAACAGCCCTGAACGCGCCCGGCCGCGGGTGCTCCTCGAACTCTGGGGGCTGCCAAGCTGCTGAGGCGGCCTCTGCAGAGGTGTAAATGGGGCACAGACAGCAGTGGCTCGTTTGAGGGGTCGGTGTGGTTGGCAGAAAGCGCTGCGCTCCTGTACGGTGCAGCTTGCATAGGTACAGCAGGGAGAAACGGTGGTATGCCTGTGAAGTAACCGAGGTGTTTCGTACTGCCACCTGTACAACAGAAAATGAATAGAAAAGCTTCCGTTTTTCTAACCTGTAAATGCCCGCAGCTACCTGTAGTCCTGGTAAAAGCAGTCAAAACCTCATCCAAGCTTCGGCAAAGGGAGTGAGGCAGGGCCAGGTTGCTGACAGCACTCACGGAGCTGTCGGTGACCAGGAGGCAGTTTCGTACTTCCTGGTCCTGTTTGTGACTTTAGAACAGTGAAGCAACCACTGGTGATGCAAATAGGAGGGTATTTCTCAAGCTAGTGAACAGCAGCGCAAAGTCTTCTCGGTGAGCACTTTGTAGGTGGCACATCCTGTGATGTATGGGAGAACATGCAAATCTCTCTGAAGTTTCTCTCACTTCGCTAATGAAGCCTTTTAGAAACCTCTTTGAAAACCTGGGATCAGCCTGAGAGTGAATGCTGATGGAACTGTTGTTTTCCAGACACAGTGTTAGGGTTTAATAGGGGAGGATGTATGTGAGAGTATGTAGGCTCACTGCTAATACTGCATGTAGTTGTTGAAAAACAATTCATCTTTTTTAACAATAGTTCCTAGTACAGGATTTTCTGTCCAATGAAAAGCATCCCAAAGCATAGTTTCCTGGTTCCCAGACATTCATTTAGCATTATCTAGGACATAATCTAATTATTCTAAATAATAGTCTGTTCTGAAATAAGTTGCAAGCTGGCTTGAACGCTAAAGAAGATCTTAAAGCAAAACGTTACTATCTTAAATTTGTCATGGAACAGGCAGTTAATTTTTGGGTCTGTTAACCTTCATTTGTTAACCTTGACACAGTCATGTTAGCCTACAAAAGAGACCCTTGGAATAGCTACAAGGGTTGTTTTGTCAGTGCAGTTGGGCAGAATTGGTTAAGCAGTTGTAAATATACTATGTGGTAAGTTCTCTCTTGCAGGCAAAACCTGTTTCAGCTTCAATCTGAAGCCAACCAGTGTAAAGTTACTAGCAACATCTGTGTGATGTTTTTGGTGGTTGCCTGAAATTCTTACCCGCTGCCACACTTCTTTTGTGTGTACTCCTTCTATTGGGCCATAAATTCTAACATCTTTAGGTAAAGTGCTGTGCTGGTGGGAGATACAAGGGCAAGCCATAATTCCATTCAGCAAATACAAGTCCCACCTGGCTGTATTGTTTCTCAATAGTAGGAATTTAAGGTGAAAAGTACCTGTTTTCCCTTCCAGATTGGGTATCACATTGCAAAACAGCCATTTGAGCAATTAAACATTGAAAGTTTTAATTCTTTTGTGTCTGACAGTTTGGCTTGGCTCGCAAGTGAAGCTAATACTAAGTAATGGAATAAGTTTAACCATCTTTTATTGTGTGAGTTGTTGAATTGCAGCATTTGAGTTTAGCCTACTCTTGTCCTTTTCAGCTATGTTTGGTAAGAGATTCGGAAGTTAGTAATGAGGACTTTTTCATCTAAGCCTAATTTGTTTAGGAACCAGGATGAAAAATGAAGCCTACATTGACACTGTAAAAAGTTACTGTAGCTCATTACGACCAATTATATAAGCAATGTCTTGTGAATTTGGAATTTAAAACCACTGTTATGGAACATGACCTTCTCTTTTCCTTCAGAGTTATGCAATTTCCTTCAGTTTGCTGATGCCTCCCCTCCCCAGAATTTTGCTAATACAGTTCTCATGGGTTGTGTAGATTTTAGGTTTCAACACTGATCCGAAGAAGGAGAGCTCATTAATTGTACGTTCTGTAAAAGTTTTTTAGAAGAGAATGAACCAGGAAGATACTGTGGAAGAGCAGTTGGTTTGATCTGCCAGGAAGTCATATAAATGTATCTTGATAGCATGTAGTTTAGCGGTGGAAACTGATTAACTTAAAATGGGTTTTGTGGGTTTTTTTTCTTCACATAATTTTGAAAGCTGTTGAAAAAGGAACAGTAGAAAGGAATGAGAAAGGGACAGTGAGGTCAGTGAAGTTGCAAAGGCGAGATGATGGAGAAAAGGGAGAGAACATTGAAAGGACGATCTGAAGACAAGCTCTGAGAAAAGCGTAAAGTTTTTTGTTCACAATGAAGGAATTAAACATGCTGTCTATTTTGTTATATGTTACATAATATTATAAAATATGTTTATATATATTGTAGAGTATGCATTTTAAATATATATATCAAACATCATAAGAGGAGGTTCTAAATAACTAATATGGCAAACATTTTGAAGGCTAAGAGTGAAAGGAAGTAGTCTTTAGCTGAGGAGACACAGAGAAGAACAGGGGAAGAGAAAGAGTGTGCGTGGGCAGGGAATTAAAGCAAAATTGCCTTTATTGTAGATGCAATTGAGAGAAACAACTGAAATACGTGAAATAATTACTTACTTGAAATAGAAGCACCTTTGAGAGGCTTTAGAGAAGATTTCTGATGCAAAACCGAGTTTAGTTTTGACCTTATTCCGTAAAATAGTTTCCTTAAAATACAAATTACACCTTAATAAATTTATTTTAATGATCTTATTTATCTCTTAATTGTTGTAACATAAACAATCAAATGCTCTAGCAGGTGTAATTGCATTCTTAGAATTTTTAACATTCCATGTCTTACAAACTCAGAATTATAAACCAGCCAACCTCCATACAGGAGTTAAATGGTTTCCTGCTTACCACTTATTTGGCTTAAAGAAGAATGATTTGGCTCTAAGAGTCATAACATACAGGTCTAAGATTTAATGTTCACCTAGCTCTCTGGCTCAAAGAGATTTTGTTCTTTTCTCTTTTGGAGTAAGTTCTGTGATAGCTTAGGTGGTTAGTTGTTGTCTTCTTTATTTTAATGCAAGAAATATGGTTGCCTTTAAGATGGCAATTGACTGTCTAAGTTGGATCCTGAGTTGTTAACAATATCAGGTTGTTGTCACTAGGCCACAAAACTGACTCTGAAAACCACAACTAAACCAAGCCCCTAAAGTATCATGGGTTTATTTTTTTTCTCACCAGCCATATTAAGGTGGTTTAAATTCCCATTGCAGGTTACATCTCTTAAAATATTCTAAGAGAGCTTGTACCACATCTGGAATTTACCCTGACATAAGAGTTGTCATCTGACAGTCGCCTACACACCCCTATTCTCAAGGTTTATCTTTGGTATCAGGCGCAGTGGCACATCCTTGTTAGGAGTTACACGGTATTGGAAAGGATTCCAGACCTGTTCATGTGCATTAGGATCGCTCTCATGCACCAGTTTCTGGTCCCAAATTCTAATGTCCTGGGAGAAGTAGTCAGGTTTGGACTTGCTTTCCCCCTGGAATTCCCCCTGCATTTACTTTGTGAATGTGCATCTTTAAAAGATACAGAAATGCATTATTTGTAATTTGTTTCAAAGCCAGGTAAAGTCAATAGCTGTGTAAAATAAATAACTGCAGCTAGTCATTATGCACAGTAATACCTACTTAAAATACTTTATGGCTTTTTTTTAAAGCAAAACCCAGTTTTCATTCTGTATTCTTTTGACTGTAATTTAAAACAATATATGAAACATAAGCCAGATCATTTTAATGACTGGATGTTTTCTTGTTGGCAACAAAATAAGAGGTATTTGTTTTCTTTTTAACTTTTGCAACAGAAAATAAAATTACCCAAGAAAACAGCCAGACGATACCCAGCATATGAGCTGTATCTCTATGGAGAAGGGAACTATGCCAAAGAAAACAAAAATCTCCTATTGACAGGAATTCCAGTTCTTTTTCTTCCTGGGAATGCTGGCAGTTACAAACAAGGTAAGTGTTTAGCTGAGTCACAGGTATGTTATGAAGAGGTCTCGTATTGATGGATTAGTGGCAAGAGTTTTTCTATTTGAAATAATATCAAGTCAGGATGATCAGTCCTGTTAAGATGTAGATATCCTAGTTAGTCGATGCTTAATTTCAAGCAGTCAAAATAGGTTATTTTTGGTTTGAAATCAGTTGAACACTTGAGCTATAGTATTTTTCTGGAGTGAGACTAACTTTGGCAACCCAGAAGCAGTACAGTTTGTGCCGTACTATGGCACCCCTGCTGTAATTTTGCTTGTAAACATCTGGTTGGTTTTGATTTGAACATGCTCAGAGCAGTTATGCCAAACAAAACAAGACCTGCATTTGATTAGAAGAAATTGATCAAGGTACCGTCTGTGATGTTGAGTAACCACATGCTATTGAAATAGGCATCATCTTGTGGCTTGCCCTGTAGCTTCATTATTTCCTGCTTCTTTATGTAGTGGTGTTTTTTCCTTAGCATCATCTTCCTACTTTACACACAGCCTGCTGTTGTTTCTCGTGTTATACCCTATTACACGTCAATGCTCCAAATGAAAAGAAGTAATTGTTTTAAATCATTTTAATTTTTCATTGTAAATACAGAAATTAGTAGTTTGATAACAAGAAGTATTGTGTTTAAGTGTTTATTCAGGTGTATGGGATTCGTTCCAGACTGGCTTTGTCAGACTGTTATTTTTGTTTTCTAAAATGGCCTTTGAAACAGTAACACTCTTAGTAACACTCCTATGATGTTAGCAAAGTTGATGTGTATGAATGGGGAAAACCACCACAATCTAAACCCTGATGTCTTACTGTGATGATTCTCCCTCATATTTGCACTAAGCTTGATGATTAAATTAGCTGATTTCAGAGAAACTTTACAAAGTTATTTTCTTTAGCTTATGACAAAGTAAAATATTTTACCAACTCAGGCTTTCAGAAAACCCATGCAGGCACAACAGCATCCAAAGAAGACTGCAAACATAATGATTATGAAGGATGCCATATGGACTTTTGTAGTTGTGCGTAAAATATTGCAGATCTGTGAATTAATGCTGTCTCTGTAAACACGACAGCACATCACTATGCAGGAAATAGAATGGTACTTTTAGGGCATGTTAGGAATCAAAAAGAGCTATCTGAATAAAAACCTAAACTGGGTGAGCAGAAGTACTACATGCTATGGATATAATGTGCAGATAGAATCGGTGAATATTTAAATACTTTGAGAAATTGCTTTGGGGAGACTGGCAATAAGTCATGTACATTTTTCAAAATCTTTGTTAAAATAAATTTTTCTGCCTTAATCAGCGGCTCAGAATAGTTTTTGTTCATTATAGAATTAATGAAAATTTATATTTTGTTCAGAATTTATTGTGGGATAACGCTCTCATTCTGATATCTGGATGAGCAAACAAAGTGTTGCTGCTGTTCTTTTTGTGATTTCTTAAAAGCTATGCCTATTTGCTGAGGACTGAAGAGAGAAGTGCTGATGCTGCCTTTGCTGGGCTCATTATTTTCATAGAATCATAGACCCATTTAGATTGTAAATGATCTTTAAGATTCTTGAGTCCAGACATAAACCTAATGCTGCCAAGTCCACCATGTCCCCAGGCACCACATCTATAAGTCACTGAAATACCTCCAGGAGTAGTCAGTCTCTGGACAGCCTGTTCCAATGGCTGACAAGCCTTTCTGTGAAGAAATTTTTTCCTAATATCCAGTCTAAATGTCCCCTGGCATGATTTGAGGCCATTTTCTCTTGTCCTATTGCTTGTTACCTGGGAGAAGAGACCAATACCCATCTTGCTACAACCTCCTTTCAGGAGGTTTTGATGTGTTACGGGCACTTTTGAAACATATTAGTTCATCATCTTTCCTGTGCATTAAAATGAACCTTTGAATATGTACAAAATTCAAACTTGGAGTAGAAGATGGTGGTCTGGTTTAATTGTTGGGAATGAGCCTGAGGCTGGGAGAACTGAGATCCCAGTTCTGTTTAGGAATCTGCCACACACTTGCCTTTTGGTCTTTGGAAGTATTCTTGTTCATTTTACCATGATGATCTCCAAGGTATAAAAATGTGATATTTGATCTTTTAAACACTTTTTTGTCTTTTTCAAGCCTTTCTGAAAGTGTTTTTATTGCTTATTAGCCATAGTTAGAATTGATGAAATGATTGACCACAAATCAGATGTATAATATCATGAAATCTGTTTGGGTTCTTGAATGTATAAAATATTTCAATAATATTATTTTCCCATTTCATGAGCTTCACTGATGTTTGTTTGATATGTTACTTTCTACAGCAAACTTTTCCAAGAAGGAGGATTCTGCAGCCTGCAGATCTCTGAAACCATTGCACTCTAGAATAACCTTGCTTCTGTGTGCCAGATTTGAGCAGACCTTTCTGGCCATCATTAGTTATTTTATATACTTGCTTTTTGGGACTTTCTTTTATTTTCTTATTTCCCTACCATGCTTTTTTATTTGCAGCTCTTACTGGTCCCATCCTGCCATGTCTCCATGGAAACTCAGGGACAATTCTGCTCTCAGAAGGCAGTATTAAGTAGCAGGCAGGGTTAGATGGAGAAGACAGGTCAGAAGCAAGAACTTGTAAACATAGTATTTTCTCCCTCAGGGTTTCAGGTGGGAAAGTTTGATTTTCCAGATCTCTGTATATCAAGTATGGTTTGGTTTTCCAATTGTCTGTACATCTCAGTGGTATTTGGGAATATTGTCTTAGAGTCTTCAAGGGAATTTGAAAAAAGTTTAGCATTAGCAGTGCCACTGGGGTTGAAGTCAAGAATGCTCATTTCGCCTTCTTGTCCTACCAGTGCTAAGAAAGGTGCAAATGAGATGAGAAAAGCAGTGCTCAGGTGGAAGAACATAATCCTTGATCTTGTATAAATTTTGTTTTGATAAAGAGTATGTCTGTAGTCAGTGGTAAGGTAGTACTTAACTGCCATAAGCATAGGATGCAGCTCCTGGTAACTCATTTAAAACTTTCTTTTCATCTGATAAGTTTTTGCTTTTCCACATTCTTCTGTAAGCTCTTGTTATGTTTACTATTTTTTTTTTAATCAGAGGGTTTTCTATGAAAATAGGAAATAATTATATCTTTTCCCATTTTATAATTCAGTGCTGACAGTGACTGGCTGATACTTTTAATCTAATTATTTGTATTTTCAAATCTGCTTTTGTAAAACAAATGTGGTTGCATATGAGAAAAGAGTTTATTTGCTTTGAGATGTCTCTTTCATCTCGAGTGATTTATAAATAATGTGTTTAAGATAACATTTGTCTCTTAATAGATGATATATTTGTGTGTTTGTCAATGATGGTGCTAAGCAGCGAGTATTAGACTATTCTAATTGATGTGGTTTCTTTTCCTAGTACGTTCTCTTGGCTCCATTGCGCTTAGAAAAGCAGAAGATGTTGACTTCAAGTATCATTTTAATTTCTTCACTGTCAACTTTAATGAGGAGTTAGTTGCATTGTATGGTGGTAGTCTGCAGCGACAGACCAAGTTTGTGCACGAATGCATAAAAGTAATTCTAAAGTTGTACAAGGTAAGTACGTGATGTATGCTGAATGTCATTAAGAACAGCCAACATGGTTTTACCAGGGGGAAGTCATGTTTGACCAACCTTACAGCCTTCTGTGAGGAAGTAACTAGGTGGAGGGATGATGGTAGAGCAGTAGATGTGGTTTTTCTTGATTTCAGTAAGGCATTTGATACTGTCTCCCACAGCATCCTCATAGATAAGCTAAGGAAGTGTGGGCTTGACAATCAGGCAGTGAGGTGGATCAAGAACTGGTTGAAAGGAAGAAGGCAGAGAGTTGTGGTCAATGGGGCAGAATCTAGCTGGAGGTCTGTGACCAGTGGAGTCCCTCAGGGGTCCGTGCTGGGACTAGTGCTGTTTAATATTTTCATCAACGACCTGGATGAGGGAACCGAGTGTACCCTCAGCAAGTTCGCTGATGACACTAAACTGGGAGGAGTGGCTGACACACCAGAAGGCTGTGTTGCCATTCAGCGGGACCTGGACAGGCTGGAGAGTTGGGCAGGGAGAAACTTGATGAAATTCAACAAGGGCAAGTGTAGAGTCTTGCATCTGGGGAAGAACAACCCCATGTACCAGTACAGGTTGGAGGTTGACCTGCTGGAAAGGAGTGAGGGGGAAAGGGACCTGGGGGTCCTGGTGGATAGGAGGATGACCATGAGCCAGCAATGTGCCCTTGTGGCCAAGAAGGCAAATGGCATCCTAGGGTGCATTAGAAAGGGTGTGGTTAGTAGGGCAAGAGAGGTTCTCCTCCCCCTCTACTCTGCCTTGGTGAGGCCACATCTGGAATATTGCGTCCAGTTCTGAGTCCCTCAGTTCAAGAAGGACAGGGAATTGCTTGAAAGAGTCCAGCGCAGAGCCACAAAGGTGATTAAGGGAGTGGAACACCTCCCTTATGAGGAGAGGCTGAGGGAGCTGGGTCTCTTTAGCTTGGAGGAGACTGAGGGGTGACCTCATCAGGGTTTACAGATATGTAAAGGGTGGGTGTCAGGATGATGGAGCTAGGCTTTTTTCAGTGATGTCCAGTGATAGGACAAGGGGCAATGGGTGTAAACTGGAGCATAGGAGGTTCCACGTTAACATCAGGAAGAGCTTCTTTACTGTAAGAGTGACAGCACTGGAACAGGTTGCCCAGGGGGGTTGTGGAGTCTCGTACGTTGAAGATATTCAAGGCCTGCCTGGACAAGTTTCTGTGTGAGGTACTCTAGGTTACCCTGCTCTTGCAGGGGGGTTGGACTAGATGATCTTTTGAGGTCCCTTCCAACCCTTGAGAATCTGTGCTTCTGTGATGTATTTGCATCTGGGAATGGAATTCTGGCTGCCTTTTCTGCCAGAAGACTGAATGATGAATAAAGGAAGGAGACTTTATAATGTGTATAGATAGTTGAATGTGATAATAATGCAACAGAAAATTGCTGCTCTTTAGTAGGTTTTTAATACATGTGACAACCCCAGAGCTTTGGTTAGGGTCTGTATTGTGTTTCTAAAGAAATACTTTCATGCGCAATGTATGCTTTTTTTGTAGTAGAGATGTTATCTTTCCCTTGCTTATTAAAATACTAACACAGCATCATGATCCTTGCAGTTTTCTGTAGGAGAATTTTGATATTCTATGTCCCCAAGACTCAGAAACTAAAATAAGCCTAAATTGCCTATTATTATATAATAGGCAATATATTATAGGCAATATATTATTATATAGCATAGGCTATATAATATTTCTTTTTGAGATGGAAGCTTCATGTTAAGCATGGGTTTTTTTTTGAGATAGCAAATAAATTTGTATTCAGTTTGTAAACTCATCAGGTTGATACTAGCTGATATTATCCTTGAGAGAACATGAATGAATTGCTGCAAAAATATGTATAACTGATCACCATAGTTCAGTGTCAAATCTATTTGTGATGTGTTGCTCTTTGCTTAAGGATCGAGAATTTGCACCGAGCAGTGTTGCAGTAGTAGGTCATTCCATGGGTGGTCTTGTTGCAAGAGCATTGCTTACTCTGAAGAATTTTAAGCCTGAGCTTATAAACCTCCTTATTACACAAGCCACACCTCATGTTGCACCTGTAATGCCTTTGGACAGATATCTTACTGGTAAGTATTGCAGGTTTTCTAATTACATTGTATTTCTTTGTTGAGCATCTCAAGCATTAATAGATGGGATTCTTGCAGATCAACAGCAAAAGGTGCTCTTTAGTTTACTGTAATCTGTTCCTTTGTTACTCAGGTGGTTGGTTGAGAGGGCTGGGATGCTGGGAGAAAGTAAAGGGATACAAAATGGATTATGGGGACTGGAGCTTCTGGAGCTCTCAGTAATTTGCAATTATACTGAGTTGTAGAGCATGTAACTAAGTTTCTAAGCTCTCCAGTGAGTGATGTTTTTTTCTTTCTATTTTGTAAACCTTGACTCCAATGGCGTTCTTTATCAACTGAGTTGCCTCAATAGCATGATTTCAGTAGAAGTTGCTGAATTTAATGTTTGTCATGCCCAAAGTTTGGGGGGTGAGAATATTAAATATAGATCTATCTATATATTTTATGTAGTATATTTACACAGAAGATGGATTGTATTTTCTGCTCACCTAAAGAGCTGTGGCTTAAAAAATATGCCACAGTATTGTCATTATGCAGGTACTATACACTTCTTGAAAAGCCAAATTTGACTAAACTATACTGATGTAATGTGTGCTCAGTGGTAATTGTGCTGCTGCATGTAGATGTTTAGGTAATTGGCGAAGGAAAGGGAATTAACGTTTATTTTCATTATTCTCTGTGGCACCCAAGAGGAATGGATCATCTTTAGCTGATGAATTTGATTTATTGTGCTTATGTTAATTCTCCTACAATTGATTGCAATGCAGTGCTGCTTACTTGCTGACTCTTTCTGGACTGTGGCTGTCCTTCAAATCTATCTATGGCTTGCTACTGTAACAATATATGTGCTCAGCTGATATAGAAAGTGTCAGCATAAATGGCTTTCATAACTGGTAACTCCTTGGGGTTAAAATAATAATTTTCCTTCCTTATGTGTCTCAAAACTGATAATCAGAGCTTGAATGCCTCTAGGGGGGGCTTACAGAAACTTTTAGTTGAATGTTTATATAGCTTTTTTGTGTATCAAATAGACTTATGGGGAAATTGTGATTTATTTTAATATATTTTATAGATTTTTATACATCTGTAAACAATCATTGGATTCTTAAGGCCCAAGACTTAAGAAATCTAACTACTCTTTCTGTGGCGGGAGGATTCAGAGATTATCAAGTTCGTTCAGGACTGGCATTTCTACCAAGATCGAGTCAACATGACAGTGCCTTATCTGTTGTGGTAAAAAAGCAAACTACTTTTGGGGGTTTGCATGGAGCTGTGTTAAATAGGTATTTATGTAATGCATGTATTGGTGTCTAATTATAGTCTATATGTGCAGGATAGGATAACTAAATATAAAACCCCAAAATCGATAGTATATGGTTGGTTATAAAATCAGAACTAATGATGCAGTATAATTAAGTGTCCACTAATAAGAGTCTGTGTTGGGGTTGATTTGAATCATCTGCCACTTGGTACTGTTTCTTCTCACCGCCTTCTTGCACCTGTCCAGATCCAAACTCAGGTTTCCTTTTCCAGCATTTTTGCAAGAGATGTGTATATGGAGACTAACAGATGTGCAGCATAGAAGTAAACTGTTTTGCTATAAAAAGAGAGCTTTGGTTTGGGGCCTTCTTTTTGTATTTATTGCTTTTTGAAGAACTGAGGAATAGAAAGGATGTACTGGATCATCAAGTCCAGTCTTCTGCTTTTGCAGGCATCTTTCTTCTTCCAAAATTAAAGTAGTTAGGTTTGTCATTCCACCCCCCTGCTATCAACCTGTTCCTTACATGGGAGAAGCTGGAAAACAGTCCCCAGTAGGGAGAAAATGTTCAATTTCCAACTTCCATTTACTTCACAAAAGCCAGTTCTTAATTGCATTTGCTCTGACATCAGCTTGAAATGTTGCCCAAAATAGTTGCATTCCCTTGGTATTTACTTCCCTGTCCATTGTACAGAAAGCTGTCTATAAATAGCCTCAGCTCTGATTCTGCTACACTAAGAAGATTAACTCTGCATTCCCTTTGTCCTAGTATCCATTCCCTACACCTGCTTTACTTTCATTTTCATTGAGTATTGGTGCCATAAATTTGCATGAGATCTTGCTCATGTTGTGGTATCAGTTTTTTCTTGTGGGGGTTTGGTTTGGGGTTTTTTGGCTTGGGGATTTTTGTTTGGTTTGGGTGTTGCTTTGATTTGCCGTTTTTTCCCCCAAACATAATGCATTAATAGTTCATAGCTTACTTGAATCAAGTTGTACAACTAGGTGATGAGCTCCATTTATGGAAGGCATTTTTGACATTATTAGTCCCTAAAATGTGATACATGTAATACATTTATGCAAAGGAATAGCTTCCAACTGTCCAGTTCTTTCTGTGTGATGTTCTGATGCTGCCTTCTCTTGAGGATGCCCTTGATTTTTCAGCAGCAGCTTTCTATCCTGTGTGCCAGGATCACTACTAAAATAGTAAGATTAGTCATAGAAACAGTCTTTAAAGAAATTTTTGGTAAGTTTCCTTCACACCATTATTTGCCCTTTCACCATAGTGTCTGCTATGTAACATAGATAAAACATTGGTCATTTTGTATTACAAGTTCTGTTTTCAACTGCTTTAGCACTTGTAAGATTTTTGACCGAAGAAGTCATTGTATTACACCCAAGTCCCTGAAATGCTTCAGATAAACATTATTGTCGTGGTTTAAAACCCCACCTCAGTCTCCCGCAATACCACACACCCCTTTTCCCCCCCCCCCAACCTCCCCACTCCCGGAGGGATGGGGAGGAGAACCGGAGGAATACAACTCCCATGGATTGAGATAAAACCAATACAGCAATTAAGGTATAACACAAATCACTACTGCTACCACTAATAAATCAATGTTAGAGGAAATAAACAAGGAGAGAGAATACGATACCACCCGCCGAAACGAGCCCAACCCAGAAGAGAGTTAAAACCCCCTTTCTGGCCAACTTCCAGTTACCTCCCCGAGCATGGTATGCTGTGGTATGGAATACCTCCCCAACTAGCCCAGGCCAGGTGCCCTATTTCTCCCGCCTCCCAGCTTCCCCTCCTCCCTGGCAGAGCATGAGCTCAGAAAAGGCCTTGGACCAAACCAAACATTTAAGCAGTAACTCAAAAACGTACGTGCCGCCAGCAACCGCTCCCAGCCCGAAAGTCAAAACACAGCACTGCACCAGCTACCAAGAAGGAGAAAAAATGACTGCTACTGCTGAACCCAGGACAATTATTCTTTTTAATAGTTATGCAAATATATTTAAATAGGGAGGGGAAAGGCTCGCTTAGAATTTTAAAGTGTTGAATCCTAACAAAATCTGCATTTCTTTCCTTCCCCAAACAGAGCTCAGCTGTACCTAGAGCTTGGGCTTCAACAGACCATCTCTCCATAGTGTGGTAAGCTAATGACAAAGATTAATTGGCTGTCTGTCCATCCCTCTGTTCTCTACTGTTATCACCTTATACAATAATTTAACTTCAGCATAATATTACTGCAGCGTGTCTTCTGACCACTTTCATACCCCTGGGTATTTGCTTTCTGGATTTAACTTTACTTGTTCTGTCTTGTAGGTGCAAGGAATTGATCCTGGCTACCATTAGAGCTTTTTTTGATCTTATAGATGAAAATACAAGGCAGGTTTGTATGTGTGATCTCTTGTATATTCCCTCATCACACTTTCTACTTCCATTCCTGAATACTTAATCAGGACAAATATTACCCTATTGGACAGAAGACTCCTTTTTTTATTATTCTGAGCCATGCTGAGAAAATTATTGCTGTTTTATACCAGTCACTGACAAATCCTGTGGCTTTATGTTGTTTCACCAATGTGTCAGAAATAACTAGGTTTAACTCAGTTTTTATTGTTGACTGCTTGATGCTTTATAGCTGAAGCATGGGTTACACTTTTCTTCCATAATGCAGCAGGTTTAGTTGACCTTGCACCATGAGAAGCAGATTTTGCTAGCTGTGTAGCTTTGAATGACCTCTCAATATGTGCTCAAATTACCTTCTCTGATTATAAAGGGTGCAAAACTGTGATAGCTTAACTGGGACATAATAATTCTCACCATGTGGTGTTGTCGTAGTGGCCAGCATGCATTTGTGGTGTTCTTCTGCAAATAGCAATTCCAAAAATAGAATGTAAGTAAAATACTAGCATATCTGTTTACCTTCAGGTACCATTATTTACTGCTTTTCTAAACAAATATCCTGCATCTTACCTTTTGAAAACTGTTGGCAAGATCTGCCATTATACTCTGTTTTGAGATGTTATGAAGCACTATACATGAATTGGTATTAAAGCCCAAGAGGTTGAAAGTACATAACAGCAGAGCCCCAGACACAGAAGAGAAAGGCTTCCAGGTGTTCTTTTTGAGGCAATTTGAGGCAAACTTCTCTAGTTTCTTAGGTGTACTCACTTTAACATGTGATTTCAAGAGACAGAAAGGGGGTACAGCTGTTCTGGAGTTGACTGACAGAGCACTGGAGGGTAAAACTTTTCAGAAATCAGTTGTAATGCCACAATTCTGAAAAGGTGAATAGGCAAAAAGTCAGTCCTGGAAATTTTATTTAGAATACCACCCCCCCCAGAAAAAGCCCAAACAAATAAAACAACCCCAAACAAAAGCAAAACCCTGCAGTGCTACAGCTGTTTGAATGCTTGAAATGTTAAGGTGCGATGTAATAAGCTGGATTTGTGAGTTCAGACTAGTAAATATAACTGAGTATTTTCCCTAAACTATGGCATAAATGTGTTATTTTAGGAAGAATGCATATGCGTCAATAAGGAAAGTATGGTAGAATGATTTCCTTGTGTAGGCAAGCATATAAAATTCCTAAAAGTTTCAGCCATGCTTTATAACATGTTATAGAATATCTTGATTACATATAATATATAATAAATAATATATAACATGGTATATATTCTATAATAATATTTCATGTAACATGTTTAGATTTTCTGTATTGCAGTGATTGACTACTGATTGCACTTCATGTGTTCAGATGGTTGAATTTGGAATAGAAAGTGTACCATGTCTTAGAACAATTGTTCCTGCCTTTCATCCCCAAAACTGTGTTGTTACCTATGATCGTGTCATATAACAACACTTATAAATAAGCATGTTCTCAAATTTTATTTTACTATTGTTTAGATAACTGAGGATCCAAAGAAGAGGATGTCTGTACTGAATCACCACTTTGTGAGACATCCTGCAAAGATATTTGAGGAAAATCCTGAAGCTTTTACAGAACTCACAGGTGAGCACCAGTTTTTCTTTCAAACAAGATTCAGTGACACTCGTTTGTTAATAGTTACATCTTCTTACTGACAAACTTCTGGAATACATTTTGTCTTTCTTCAGACATTGGTAAAATTATATATGGGTTATAGATCCAAACTGTGAGCTTTTGTGTGGTTTCAGCACACAAAAATCTGTCATTTTCATATGATGGGAGACAAGCTGGAGTCACATTTACATCAAGGTGCTCAGTAGAGAATCTCAGAATATGGGAATAGCTGGATGTCAAAAGTACAGTCTAATACATGCTTACATCCCATGACTGTAAGATGGATAATATGGGGGTTGTAGAGCTGTAGTGTTAGTTCTGTGCTACTCATGGAATTCCAGAATATTCAGATCTGCTTAATCTTCCTTTTTTTCATGACATGGCAGGGTAAAATGGACTGCACACAAATGGCTTCCTTGTAACTGCTAAGAATGTGTAGTTAAAGGTGTGAAATCTGACTGCATGAAGTTTTAGGAAGAAACCAGAACTTTTGTGGAGCACGGCTGTGTTCTCAGTTTTGCTGAAGTGGGCTGAACCATTTTATGAAAGCCATTTTATTTCAGGAATTTTCTTAATGTAAGCTGTTGCAGAACTGCTACAGTAGCTTGAACTTCAGTGCCCTGTTTTGGCTGTCCTGGTATGAGAAGGCATTTAGGCATTGAAGTGAGTATGGAGCAGATTCCCTCCAAAATGGTTAGCTCCTATGCACAGGACATGAGGGAGAGAAACTGGGTTATTCATGCTAAGGAGAATGCTAAGGGGGATCCTATTGCTGTCTTCAAATACCTAATGAAAGGTTGCAGAGGTGAGGCTAGACTTTTCTCATAGGTGCACAGTGATAACACACAGGCAGTAGAGTCCAGTTACAACAAAAGGAATTCCAGTTAGATGTTTTTCCTAAGAAACCCCAGCCAGTTTCCTGGCTGGTTTGACCACCAGGAGGGAGGGTCATACGCTGGAACAGCTGCTCAAAGAGGTTGTGGAACTGATTTTCTTGTTTGTTTGTCTTTTTATTTGTTCAGGTTTTAGCAGTAAGGAGGAAAAGATTTAAATCGGATTTCCTTTTTGCATCTTCCTATTTGTGGTGACTTCCTGACACTTAGCTAAATTTCTGTGATGAACTTGTTACTCTAGTTATATAGAAGAAAGTTTCAAACCTTCTTGCATAATAACTTGTATTGCTGATATCTCTGATATCTTCATTTTTTCTCTTACTCTTTTTTCTCCAGACATACCTTTAAACTGCTACTCTTTTCTTGTACATGGTATTCACTTCATCATGGCCTTGATTCTACAGAAGTTTCTGTATTTTTCTTAAAAGTCAGTTAGGAACAGAGATTCTAATGTTCTGTTTCTAATGTTTCCTCAGCTTTATTCACTCACCCTGTAATTACATTAATACCATACAGGTATTAATTAATTTTGTTGCCTTGAGAGCTTTATCAAGATTCATAAAGCTTTTATTTCACAGTGAATATATAGTAATTATAATGGTTCCCAGGGTTTTGCTGTTTCTTGGGTAACCGGTGATAGCTGTTGCATGTAATTCTAAACAGAAACAAGAGTTGAGTGACGATTAAAGCTCGTAAAGTTTATGGCCATTTACAGGTAAGAGAAAAGACTGTGGGGATAAGTAAAATATAAGATTTTGGAAATAAGGAGAATAGTTCCTGCAGTGTGTGGCATATAAAACCATTTATTTTTAGGAACTTTCACGTGGATTACAGTCAAAGCCTCAAAATGGACTTACTCAGTTTACAATGTAAGTAACTTTTTTTTCCCTCCTTGTGTTCTTATATTTATTTTTTTTACTGATGAGCCGTTTCTTTTCTTTTTAAGGATTCTGATGGAAAATATTTCACATTTCCTCTTGCAAATCACAGAAAATCCTACAGTCATGTTCACTGTGAAAGCACTCTGTTGGTGAGAAAATACTTCTTTAATGTCTTGAGTTTGTTTATAAAGCTGCTTTTTTATATATTCAGTTCTACTGCAGTTTTAAGACAGTTTAATGAATAGTTGTTGAAATTGTTGCCATCCATTTACGTTCACAGCTTACTGTGTTGTGTTAGATATACTTTCTGTTTTATCACATCACACTTAGTGTTCAAGATCTGAAACCCTCAGTGCCACCTGATGGCATTGAAGGCTCTGAATAAAACCTTAGATGTTTTATTTTTGCCTCTCTTATGGCTACCCCCAGATGACCTTCTCCTTTAATTCAGTGCAGTTCTGTATTGATAGTTTTGAATGAAGAAGTTATTTTTAGTGCTGCCAAGATTCAGCCATACTTCTAATTTGGCAAAGCTGTTGATAAGTTTGCTTTCCCATAATAAAATTTAAGTGGGCCTGAAAGGCTACAGAGGTCTTCCTCTAAGCAGTGGAAGCCAGATGAAAAACCAGCAACTTCTCAGTTGTCTCCCCTGTTGAGAGCAGAGGTCATAATGTGCATTTCTTAGATTTTTAGATCGACACATAAGTTCAACCAAAATGGTTTTGTTTTTAATAGTTTTTTGAAAGGAATGACTATAATATCTTGGCAAACTGGAGACGGTAAGTATGCTTTTCAGAATAATGTATTTTAGATGAGTGGCAACAAAAATTGAGATGCTTTCCCATTCCATCCTGCCTGTCCTTGTTGCCACTCCTTCCCTTACCAAGAGTTAATTGCACCAAGATTCAGCCATCTGAGGATTTTTAGAACAGTTGCTGATATGTGATGTGCTGAAACAGCCAGCATGTAGAAATTGGAGAAGATTATCAGTATTAACTCCTGCATTGTTTGGAGTAAAGAATTGCTATTTTTAATGTATTTATAGATATGTAGGTACTTACATATGTAACGTACTGTTTTATGATACTGACTACAGGACACAAGTAGCTGGATTTATGGCTGTATGAACAGTAATTCACCAATGTGGTGAGTATAAACAGTTCCTGTGCTATATTCAAATGGATCTTGTGGGACTACATTTGAATTTAAATCATGTAAAGTATCTTCCTCCTTAGGCAGGAAAGATGTTGGGAAGTAAATTTCTTACTGTGAATAATTCACGCTTTCTGTATCACAGGAAAACCAGGGAAGGACAGGTTTTCTTAAAATTACTGCATGATTGCAGAATAGTCAAACTTTTTCTTACTTAAGCTATATTTCTGACCTGCATAGCAGTGAGAACTTGCTCCTGTTGCTCTCTTGTGGGTGCTGTGTGCTGAGCTGGATTCCCTAAATTGCGTGTTCTCTTTACATCTTTACATCTTCTAAAGCGTCTTTGAAATCCTATGACAGAATACATCAAATGTCACTCAAAGCCTTTAACAGAGTGGATTGAAGCATCTCTATATTTTTTCTTATTCCAAAATTCTTATTATCATGTGAAAAATATGTAGAAATGTGGGTGAGTTTAGTGATTATTTGAAGCAGGTTGTTACAGTCATTACAAAATGAATCTAAAACACTGGCTCAGCTTACATTTGCAAAAGAAGCTCAAAGTAAATTCAATTGACCTTGCAGATTAGGGAAAGCTTCCAGGTGGAATTGAGCTATAGTGTTTATCTGTTCTGGGGTCTGTGCTGAGGTATATAGCCAGAGGGTCTTGCCTCCAGTGAATAGCCAGAAGTCATAATTACTTTTTCCTGATCCAAGGAAAAAATTGGCTGTTACTCCTTTGTATAACCTTTGATCAGCATCAGTTGCAGGTTAGCTTAGTTCAGGTCTGGTACCTTAAAATCTCATCTAATAATAGTGGTTTTGCTGTGGACTGTATCCTGAGATCATGTAACACAATTTATTCAGGGAGAGAGAAATATCCCAATATTCTAAAAATCATAACTTAAAATGACTGCAGTTCAGTGTGTGGACATAATAAAGTAAAGTGCCATTTTAGAATTGCTTTAGTTCTAGTTTTAGTTTATATATAATTTTAGAATTGTTAGCTCTGTAGCAGCTAACAACTTTTGATTTATATGGTATGTTTTAGATGTTCCCATAGGAAAAATTGGTACTTTTGATGTTCAAAAGATGGTAATAAAACTGTTCATTCAATGCCAGTGCTGGTTTAGCTTATTACAAATTTTCATTATGTATCTACAGTTACATGGCTAATAACTGCTGAATGTTTTGTGTATGACAAAGTTAGAGCTTTACTTGGTTTTGCAAAACCAAGATTTGCAGTATTTGCAATGATCATAGTTTATAAATTACCATGGAGCTAACTGCAGTAGGCCCAAACTTGTTCTCATTTTAAAATCTCATGAATCCATACAGAGAGAGGAAAAAGCTGGTATGTTACTCCACCGTCATAACGTAATACCTGCGTAATGAATATGCTCATCCTTTAATGTGAATGAATTTTTACAGCCTGGAAGCTACTGACTTATCCTGGAAAGCTGAGTTACTTCCAACCACCAAGGTAAGGATAGTGCATAACTTGTAGGAGGGAGAAGTGCTTTGTGGGGTAGCTGCATGTATGGGAGAAGGATCTGTTCTGTTTAAAGCATTGAAAGATGCAGTTGTACTCCAGAGGAAGGGGTCCAAGAGGTGGACATCTGAGAACTGGAGAGGAGCAAGCTAAGGGGTAATGCTTGGTAATGGCTTTTATTTCTTCTTTTCCTGTTAAGGTTGTCATGCTAAAACTTCAGGACCATCCTTCTTTGTCCCACATTGTCATTCAGGTACCACCCACAGTTGGCAATAAGGTAAACAAAAACATTAAATGCAGGAATTGCTTGCTTAGTGTGTTCATAGCTTTCAGATGCCATGAAGTATATGAAGTATATTAAATGTGTGCTAACTTAGAAACCATAGACCTATGCTCCAGTGTGGTTTGAATGTAACTTTATTTTCTGTAAGCATGGAAATATTTTCACTTGATAGAATACCAAATGCAAGGCACGGCTAATACTTGAAACATACAGAGCAACAGTTCTCAGGCTACTGCTTATTGGAAGTTCTAATGTTCTTACTCGTTTTTCTTGATAATCTGGTTGAGTTACTGAATATTTATCTTTTTGAACAGTCACTTCTGTTATCTGGGGTAGCAGAAAATGCCATAGATAGTTAAAGGCACCACATATGGAGTGAGGGGAGGAGCATGGCTCAGATAACTTCACAAGCTCTGAGACCACAAATACGGTGGTAGACTGAACTGTGCAAAGTTTGATAGTTCTGAATCTCACAGATGAGTTGGATATATTTGCATCAAGGTCTCTCAGGATCCCAGGAAGAGAAACACTTGCAGTGAACCTAAACAGACATTGCATATTGCCCAGCTGGGTCTGGCAGGCCTTCTAAGTGACAGAACTCTGAACTGGGATTTAAAATCTAAGTAGATATGACATTCCTTTCTGCAACACAAATGCAGACTCTGCATCTATGGTATAATAATACATGAAATGAGAAATTATTCACAGCTGAAGTGATTATAATTCTCAACTCTAAGTGTATCTTCAGATACTTGCGACAGAGACATCTTGCAATTAAATTAGTATTACACAACATTCTGGATCAGCAAAGATAGATGAGAGCTCACCTGTGAAATGCTAAGTTGCAGTCCAGTGTTAAAGCTTGGGAACTGCTTTTAAAAAGTAAATAAATGCTGGATTTACAATGGGATGGAAAATATTTTTCAAAATGCTTATCAGAGATGGCACAAATCATACCGGCTGGATACTTTGGTTTGCTTCTGTGTGACTAAACTTCAGGAGATAAACTAAAGTTTCTTTTTGCTTAGGAAATTGTATTCAGGCTTCGGAGAAGTTGCTGTCCTTTTCAAACCTCCTCCCTACCCCCAAATAAAAGATGTACCCAAGAAGCAGGGATGTGAACTGGATTCTAGTAATTCTCAGCTGTTTGAACAGCCTTTTGAAGGCTGTTGCAAATGAAAGAGAGCTTAAGTAACCTGGAAGTTATACTTAAGCTACCCGAGCTTGTATGGCTGTGTGCAGGAACAAACTACCTGCCAGGTGTCTGTTCACCCTATCAGTGCAGTGCAGAGAGGTGGCTTTTCAGTGTTTGTGTCCTGGACTTTGCTTGAGCCTGTGAATAGAATATGGCAAATGCAAAGGCTTTATAGTCTTGTGCTTGGTTTAGATCTCTATTTGATATCCTGAATTGCAGTATACTTTGGAGTGTGAATTCTTCAAAGAGGATTCCAGAACAGTACAGCTTCCTGTAACACATCTGTTTTCATTTGGTAAGTATAGCTCATTACTTTTGGGAAAAAATGGAAAACTAGTATTACTAATATTTGGATCATAAATGTGCCTAAAAATTCCCATGATTAGGAGGGGTTTTTTTTGTGGTTTATTTTTACTGAAGTTAATACTACTTTTGTTAATAACAGACAAATAAGAAATGTGGAGGTTTTGACAAATATAGATATATATATATATAGAAGCACATGAGTCTCCTGGAAAAAAAATATCAGAAGATGCAGTGGGTTCTCAAATAACTTTATCTAATATGTAAAAATAATACATCCTTTATAGGGCTTTCTTCAAGCAAAATTGTATTAAATTCAAGTGGCTTACTTTACAATGTACAGCTCCAGCACTTCAACCGAGTAAGAACAATACTTCATTTTTTTGGGTAATGTCACCACTGTTTGGAGAATGTAAATGATTTTTTTTCCCTTTTTTCTTAATGCTGTAGATATATCAAGCTTTCAAAATTTATATAGAGAGCCGCTGCCAGTCACTCAAAGGTAAGTCTTCTAAAGTATATATTTGTAAAACAAAGTGTCGTGGTTTAACCCAGCCACAACTAAGTACCAAGCAGCCACTCACTCACTCCTCAGCCCCTTGTGGGTTGGGGAAGAGAATTGTGAGGAAAAGAAAGGTAAAACCTATCGGTTTAGATAAGAACAGTTAAATATAATAGTAGTAGTGGTAGTGTCCTGGGTTGAGCAGTAGCAGTCATTTTTTTCTCCTTCTTGTAGCTGGTGCAGTGCTGTGTTTTGACTTCTGGGCTGGGAACAGTTGCTTGGTGGTGGGCATGTTTTGAGGGTGTTTTTGTTCAAGGCTTTTTCTGAGCACGTGTTCTGCCGGGGAGGAGGGGAGTCCGGGAGGAAAGAGAGACAGGACACCTGACCCAGGCTAGCCAATGAGGTATTCCATACCATAGCACGTGATGCCCAGGATGGATACTGGGAGAGAGAGAGCTGGAAGGGTGAAGCTCTGGAGGAAAATGGAGGAGGGAGCACGCGGTGTTCGGCCGGGCAGGGTGGAGTGAGTTATGGGTCGGTGGCTGGTGGGGTGTTGTATTCTTTTCGCTTCTTATTGGCTTTATCATTATTATTTGTAGTAGTAATGGCAGTAGTGATTTGTGTTGTGCCTTAGCAATTAAACCGTTCTTATCTCAACCTGTGGGGGCTACATTCTTTGGATTCTCCTTCCTAACTCTGCGGGAGCTGGGGGAGCAAGGGGGTAGTGAGTGAGAGTACTGTGAGGATTTGGTTTAAACCACGACAGGTAGTAATGAGAAGGGGGACAACAAAAAGAGGGAGAGAAATAAACCCCAAGAAACACAAGTGATGCACAATACAATTGCTCACCACCTGCTGACAGATACCCACCCTGACCTAGGCAGCAACTGGTCACTATCTTCTGGGTAACTCCCCTGTAGTTTATACTGGGAATGACCTGCTGTGGTATGGAATACCCCTTTGGATAGTTTGGGACAGGTGTCCTGTCTCTGCTTTTTCCCAGCCCCTTGTACCCCTCCTCACTGACAGAGCATGAGAGACTGAGCAGTCCTTGATCAGGTTAAATGCTCCTGAGCAACAACTAGACCATCAGTGTGTTATCAGCATTGTTCTCAGACTAAAGCCAAAACACAGCACTGCACCAGCTACTAGAAGAAAATGAACTCTATCCCAGAGGAAACCAGGAAAATTCTCAAGACAAAAGCTGGTGGAAGCAAAAGTCCTCCCATGCAGTGGGGTTTAGGAAATACTGTTATCTCTTCAAATGTTTCTGCTAATATCTCTCAACTTTCCACTTTTTTGTTAAGAAGAATAGCTCAAAGAAAATGTGGAATTAGTCCTCATTTGTTTGGTTTTCTTACATCTCAGCAAAGGGAAGCTGAACTTTCAGTAGGATTCTGTGTTATGTTGAAAGTGTTTCTTAAGAATAATACATCTAGCTAGGATTTTTATTTGCTAATTATGGGGCTCAAATTTGAATGTTGAGCTACAGAAACTGAAACAAAATGGGATGCTACAGGAGTTTGTTTAAAAAAAAAAAGTGACGGATTTATTAGCTTGAAGCTGCAGCTTTGTGTTGAAAACCAGAAGTTTTCTCATAACTGTCCTGTCTTTAAACATTTATGTCTGTCTGTCTTTGTTCCGTAACAATATGAGTTAAAAAATGTCATTTTTGTTCAATGCTAACTGCACTGATTTGCATTTCAATGTCAGTTGCAATGTTACTGTAAGCCCTGTGATTCTGTATAGTGATCTACATGCCACCTCCATCTTAATTGCATTTAGGTGTTGGAGATGGTTGCCACATCTTGTTCTTCTTTGTATATTTTTAACTCTTTTCCATTTCAGAAAGAAAACCTAGTGTTTACAGACTTCATATACCATGGTCACATGAAGACTCCATAATTGTAGCAAAGTAAGGAGTTCGACAATTGTAACTTATTTCTTGATAGATTTTTGAAGACAGATTGCATGCCATTGTGGTAATATTTCTGATATGAGATAACTTCTTCAGTTATGAGTTTGGCTTCTGCATCTTCTCCTCATTTACTTTTCTGCCCTTGTTGACAAGGTCATTTTGACTTTTCCTCAGAATAAGAATATATACTAATTCTTTGTTTAATAGTTCTCACTGATTTGCTCAAAAAGAAGGTCAGATTTGCTGGTCTGAAATTCACTGCATAATCTTTGACCCTTCATGAGTGGGGATTAGAGGCTGCTATGGATGCTGTCTTCTTCCAGGGTTTGGATCACACAGCAGCCCTAAGTTGCTTCAGCAGCATAGTCCTGACAAAATCAAATGATATGGCTTGAAACATGAGTCACTCATGAATCGCAGTTAAACAACCTGACTTTATTTTAGATAGTTCGAAAAACTCCCTATTTCCCCCCCTTGTATTTTCTAACAGCATACTTGCAGGAAACTGAATTGTACTCTTGAGAATTGTCCTTCCCATTCTTGTTACTCAGCGTATTTACACATTCTGTGAGGCAGTGTGTACAGTAATGCTAAACTTGTCTATTGTCATTAGTACCATGTTCATTAGCACCTTCATAGTTTAGGGAGCAGTGGATTGAGAATATTATGTAGTTCTTTGTCACAGGATAAACAAGTTCATTGTACTATTTTCCTCATAGCTTGTGGTAACACTTGTGTAGTAAGGTCTGCTTTATGTGCACTTGTTGAAGACTAAGGCATGTTTGGGGTTTTTTTGATTTTAAGGACAACAGTTACAAATTGAGTTGCTATTTCAGAATTCCATCTTTGACTGAGATTTCTGCAAAGCTGCATAGTGCTCAGCCTCAGAATGACAGCAGGGTTCCAGAGTTAAATATTTACTCTTCCTCAGACTGTCACTATGAAGTGAGTAATACCCATTTGTTTTATAGCTAGTTTGCACTGCTGTATAATTTCTTGCATAACTCAGTCTTTAAAACATGTGGCTAATTAATCAAAATAAATACTAAACTAATCTAAACATGGGTTGTTTGGCCTTTTTGGAAATGGAGTGCATGTTCCAAGTATTGTGCAACAGCTAGAGCAATATTGAAAGTTAGACTCATTTCTAAGAAGAAATTGAAACATTTGGGGTTTAATAATAAGTAGTAAGTTGTTGTACATTTTAGTTATGGGGTTGCTGTATTCTAATACTGAAGTTGGCTTCTCAGAAATAAAAATATTTTTAATTATGCATGCCATTGCATAAACTAATAAAATATTTCTCTTTTTTATCATTTATCAAGGTAATTCTGAAGACCTCACTGTTACAGGTTCTTGGGCAAGTAAGAAAACCTTCTACCACTAGATTGGTTTTTGTCAGTAGCATCTATAGAAATTTTCCTTTCCTTCCTTCCCTCCTATGGCACTTCAGATTCCTTCCTGATGCCAAGAGGAACATTATTCAACGATCGTTTCAAACCTTCTCACTTGTCAAGGCATCCCATCCGGATAAATGTCAGGGCTCAGTTTTCAGAGGAGCAGAAAAGCACTCAGGCTCTAAAGAGCTAATGGAAATGTTGCGCACTTGACTTTGTGGTTAGCAGATTACCTGCAAAGGGATGACGCTGTAGGTCACTTTCACTTTGTTGCCTGATGGGTCAGTACTGTTAAAACTTTAAAATGTGTTTGGCATCCACTAAACATTGGGGGGGGGAGAGAGGGAAAGAGTCTTATGCTCCTTCTTAACAAATTTTCTTTGGTTATCAATGAAGAATAGATTGCAACATTGATACTGGTAAAAATAGACCAGCCACCTGCAGTTTCCTGAAATTGTAATGTATTTATATTACATTTGAGTTCTGAAATGTAATTAATTTGCAAGCACCTAAGTGTAGTGCTAGGAATATTACTGACAAGTTTCTCTGTTTGAAAGTATGCATTTATATGAAGGGCTTTTCATTTGGTTGCTGTTTTAGAAAAATCTGTGTTATTTGTACATTAATTATGGCTAGGGACAGTGAAAGCCAGTTAAAACATACATGAAATTGCTTCCAAACATTCTTTACTGAAGAGCACATATATACATATATATATATACATATATATATATATATATATATATATATATACAGGTTTTGCTTGCAAAGTGGCCTTTTAATATTTTTGATATATCTTACTGAAACACCATTAACATGGTACTGTTCTTGGAATTATTCTTTTAATATTTATTTTTACTAGAAAAATAGCATTCATTTATAATTTGTTCATTAATTAAAATACATTCATGAGAGATCTGAGTATTTTCTATAGATAAGAATAATTGCCAATTGTGGTGATCAAATACTTATGTATCTAAATAAGAAGCTGTTTGAATCTTTTAAGAAAGAATTTCTAATCATATTATCATGCTGGCTTGAAGATAGTATTTTTATGTGTGGTTTTTCTATATTTTTATATATATAAAAGTTATCATTATATCCTTGTCTTTCAGATTATAAGGTTCCATGCTGGTGCTCTTCCTGCCTATATTGTTTCTAATATTCTTCTTGCTTATGGAGGACAATTGAGCACATTGCTATCAACAGGTAGCTTTCTAGAATCTTTTTCTTTTATCAAGTGTTTTTAGAGAAGTTACCCAATTTATTGTTGAAAAACTAACTGACTGTTGTGCATTTTTTATCTAAGTATCATTGAATTTGTGCTTGTAATTCAATTTGTGTTCTTCAGTTCCAGTTTTTGTTGATAGTCCTTCTAGGTTGTGGTGTAGCAGACTATTTCCTTACTGTTTTACTCTGCTGTCCCTTCTTTGTGAATGACTGCTGTTGCACAGTATTTTAGGATTAATGGAGATCTACTTAAAAATACATGTAAAAGTTTAAACATATTGTTAATATGCACAAAACACTTTATTTCTTGTATGAAGATGAGAGTTGCAGACTAACTTTCAGACATCAGGCAAAACATGTTTTTGTTTAAATTCAGGTGGTGTTCATAACAAACATTGTAATCTCTCTAGGAGCTCTGGTGACGTATCACCTAAAATGAGCAATCCAGTGAATATGGGCCTTGATGATGAAATATGCTTACGTGCAATACTGCTGTTAGAGTTATCTTGTTTTAAAGTAAACGTTCAAACCTTTGTCTGAATGTACTTTTTATGTGCCTTCTTTGTTAAAGTCCATGGCAAAATAATAACTATAGGTGCTTTCTGTTCTTGATTCTAGGCCAGTGTTCAGACTTTTCCCTTGAACTAGTTAGGACAGCTAAACCCTACAAAGTAGAACCTCTTATAAGCATTGTTGTGTTTCTGCAGCGGTGAGTTTGCATAACTTACTTATTTAAAGCAGTTTCCAAACCAGAAATTTCAGTAAGAATATTCGTGGAGAGGAATAATATTTTATCTGTAGTCATTGTGAACACCTTGCTGTGATTTTGTTTGAAACACTGTTGGAGGAGGAATTGTTGATAGATATCTTACTGTAACAGCAATTGGAAATGAAAAGTAATACTGCTTTCATGTTTTTGGCAGGTTTAACTGGTTTAGAGAGATATGGGAATCCCTGTCACTACCAGAGGTGGATGCTGCTGTACTGAGCAGTCGGGATGCATGGTTCCCCCTTGTGTCCCTGATTCTATTTCTTTTTGGGACAGGCATTGCCTACTGGAGTGGAGTATTTTTCTCTACATCTCTGAGACTCTTCTCTTCACTATGGTTAACTCTGATGAGGTAAAACATTATTGTACTATATAATTGTGGTCTTTTAGCTGATTGTGACCCTGTAATTTTTTTGTGTGAGTGTGAACAGTTGGGCATCCTGAATCCTGCAATATATAGTTCACACCTGATTTTAGACATATAGGTTTGTCATTGTTAAGTACTAATGAAGCATGAATATTGCCTCATATTACAGAATCATAGAATCATAGAATAGTTAGGATTGGAAAGGACCTCAAGATCATCTAGTTCCAACCCCCCTGCCATGGGCAGGGACACCTCACACTAAACCATATCACCCAAGGCTAATCCTTATTCCACATTTCCAAAAAGGAATCTAAATGGCTTTCTCATTTCTTTCACTAGCTGTTATAAAAGTGTTCAGTTTGTTTTTGAGGAAGGATTGTTGGAGAAGAAGCAAGTGACCTGTTCTTTTCAGCAGCTCAAAAAATAAATGTATATAGTTAGAAAAGGGACTGTAAGCATTGCAATCCACTCCTCATTATTTATAATTGGGTAAACTGCATTAAAGAACACAAAGGCTTGTAAACCAAAAACTTGTTGGATGTTCATTTCACTCCACAAGACATTAATGTTATAGATCATGTTTAAGAACACTGGAATGTTTTTGTACTGATAAGTACTCAAATATGAAAGTGACTTTAAAAAAGCAAGAAAAGATTAAAATATTTTGAAGGAGTATATTAGTAAATTGGACGACATGTATGTTTGACTGTTCTGACACTAGTAACAGTCTTCAGCTACATTTGAGTCAACTCTGTATCTCCAGAAAGTTGGTTGGGAGGGACTTTACTCAGAAAATATCCACTAAATGAACTCTTTCTTTTTTCATTGCTAAAATCTCTGGTCTTACTCTACCAAATAATAGATGTGGTGTCAGCTATTGCTTCTTAGCCACCTTGTTTCTAAATTACAGTGGATGCTTCAGTATTACCTTTAAGTGACAAACGGATGAACTTCCAAGTTTTGAAACAACTCCCTCTTAATATTTAAGGGGTTTGGCTCAATTCATACTTTCTTCATGTGAGTTTTTTGATTTTCTGCAAACCCCAAGAACACCTTGGCAGAGGCAGGAAAGTAGGATTTTTTTGTGCCCATAGTAAGTCAGCTGGTTCATTTTGAAGTTCTAGTGCCTTACCCAGTTCTAATGCCTTACACAGTTTTTTCATCCTCTTCTGAATTTTTTCTTGGGGAAAAAAAATAAACCCAAACCATTTATTTTCTACAGATCTCTCCAAAGTAGATAGTATTGATTTGACTTTTGTGCTGTGTTCTGAAATGACCTGATAGGGCCAGCAGCAAAGAATTTGTTACTAGGTGTCTCTGGAATTTTTTGTTCTTTTCAGCAAGCTTTTTTTTGTGGAGAGGGTTTGTTTCTGTATGGATGGGTTATTAATTTGGTTTGGGTTTTTAATATTTGTTGTAAAGGTTTTTAAAATTGTATTTTCCAATGCTTTTTCTGTTCTCAATGCCTGTTTTAATACTCGATATCCCATGAATGTCCAAGAAGTACAAACTTTTTCATAGTTCTGTTGCACTTCCTCCCCACTGCATTCATGGTCACACCTTCTCAGCTCGTTTTGGTCATTTGAGTTTCATATCTGCCTGTCAGTCATATCAGCTGGGCTCCACAAACTTCACATAAGCTTTTCTGTGTCTCTGACTATGAGCAAGCAGAAATTCTTGTCTGGGAAGAATGTTTGTCACAGAATTAATCTCTTGGAGATTTTCTGTCATGTACTGTTGTATGATCACTGAATGCTGCAGTGTGTTAATGTGTCTGTAGGAGTCACTTTTGTGATGCAGCTGTGCAGCAATTAGATACTTGTTCTCTTGGGCTGAACAGAAGAACTTGGTGACTGATCCAACTGCTGTCAGATCTGCTAACTGCAGATCTATAGCTAGCATTACCTAATGTTTTATATCCAGTGATAATTCCTCTATGTTGCCCAAATGAAGTAAAAATAATACATTGCAGACATACATTCTAGAATGCTTTTTTCAAGACAGTTTTGTTCATTTAATATGAAAGTTTTTCTTGCAATTACTTTTGTAGGTGTTGGTATATGTGTTAAAATTTGTCTAACTTTATTTTTCCTGTGTTTAATCAATACTCAGGAAAAATTGATTCTTTCCAGTCATTCATGAAACAGAATTATGTTTTTATCTTTGTAGGTCTGGTGTTGTTGCAAAAGTATAACCACAATTTTTGTTTCTTTTCATAGACCTCCTGTGCTTCAAAAAGATAAGTTGATTACACCCAGAAGACTCTGTGAGGTGTTATCCCTTGCTCTAGTTAGCTGGACCACTTGTGGTGCACTTGCTATAGTCATTGTTTATCTTCAATACTTGTTTAAGGTACTGAAAGGCTAAACATTTTGAATTGAAACTGAATTCAAAATTTTGTATGCTTTGAATTTAACCCCATGTTAAAAGCAAAACTATAGATTACCATGGTTTGTGCTTAAAAGAAATGTTATTCGCAGACTTGAAATGGGTCGTCTTTGAATTTGTTAGACTTTTTTAATTTTGTAATTTTTTGAATTATTTTTCTTCTTTTGATAACACTTCTAAAGAAATGCACAGTCCCATATGCCCACACATCAGTGCAGTTTTTAACTTATGGATATAGGTAATGTTCTAAAATCAAAGACTACTTCACTCCCTTGAAGAGAAACTTTAGCAAAGGTTCAACTTGATATGTTCTGTAGAATACTTTTTCTGTCTATAAAGGCTTTCCCCAAGTCTTCATGGAGTGAAAGGAAGAAGGGTCTATATATTGTAGAACTAGGATAGTCTTATTTTATGTCTCATATGATCGTTTGTGTAGTGCCGCAAAGTTCCATATTTAGTCCCTGCCATTCAGTTTCCATGGTCTTCCTTGCATCAGAGCTTCTAACTTACCTGATTCACCCTATGGTTATATAGCTGTTAAATCAGCTACTATACTTAGCTACTAGGGAAGCATTGGAGCACGTGTCTTGAAGTAGGGGCGCAAAGCAGAGCAACTTACAGGTGGTCTGAAGCAGATAGGTGGCAGCTGAAAGGCAGAGCCTGAGGAACAAATGCTATCTCTAATTGAGCTCTCTGTGACATAAGGTTACCTGTGAAGGATGTCCCCATGTTCACAATACTTGCCTTCTGGAATAGATCTGGTTCCTATCTGATATGGTTCCTATGTGGCCCATTTATGATTTTCTGCAGAAAGTGGGGTAGAACTGAATGAGCAGGAGGAGGTGATGAGTATGCCAATTTTTCCACTCTGTATTCTCTGTCGAGCACAGTGAAAGGGGAGAAAGCAGAGCAGCATAAGTCTTCTCTCTGTACTTGGAAATTCTTCCTTAATAGAGCACTTTGGGTGCTGCTGATAAAAAAGGCAGAGGGAATTCTTGTGTTGCAGCTCCACTGGGACCCTAGAATCATCTAACTATAAAAAGAGACAAAAACTAACCCCAATTTTTTTTTCTTCTATACTACAGTGTTTGTGTGAAGAAACATTATTAAGAAAGCTGAACTGTTTGTTTTGCAGGTTATAAAACTGCACGTGAATGTAAAAGCAGAACAAAATGCACTCAATGGGGTAGGTCTGTTTCCTCTTCAGAACTGTGACCAGAAATTGTCTGGCAAACCTATGAATTATGAATTGTTACCGTCTTGCCTTGGTGTAGTATTAAGTTGTGCTGTGATGACTGGATGGCTGTAGTTTACTTACTGTGTGCATAATGTGAAAGAAAGGCATGAGCAGCCTGTTCCATTGTATGTGACCATGGCATTCACTGTTCAAGATCACTGCAGTGCAAACTTGCCTGAAGTACCTTTAAGAAAAGTTAGTCTCTGAATACATACAGAGCAACAATGGTTTGTGTCTAAATTTTGGTTTTTGATTATGTATGTCTTACCTAAAAAAGGATTACTAGGAACATCTGTACTAAAGTTAAATATATTTTTTCCAGATAGGTAATTTGTGGAGTTTAGGGAGTTTTTTTTAATCAGGAGATGACAAATAATGACTTATTAGATGGCTATGGGCTGAGACGGCAATATATTTTGGAGCTGTTTAAAAAGGAGTGTAGAAGTGTTGGGGTTTCATACACTGTGAACTTTGTTTCTTTTTTTTTTTCCAGTTACTTTAAGGTGTAAGATCTGAGATGTAAGCAGGTGTGGATAGAAGCGTTTAATACCTACCTGTCCTTTTTTTGCAAACATAGAACATAGTTTAAAAAAGCAGTCTGCCAGAAAAAGTTGTTGATAGTTTTCTATAGTTTTTGTGTGTTTAATTTTAAATCCTCTCCTTCCCTTCTTTCCTCTCCATAGAATTTTGTTTCATTCATGTGATTTGGGGTTGCTTTTGTTTTTTTTTTTTTTTTTCTGTTGGAAGATAGCATCTGCCAACTCATTAGTTTATCTTTGTTATTTATTCCTACAGCTGATATTTTACTTCTTGGTGCAGTTGAATTACCTCCTGTATTTTTTCCCATGAATGACCATTTGTGATTTTTCACCAGCGTGCTTTATTACTGCTTTTATTCTGTTCTTCCTCCATCAAGGAACTCCGTTTCTTATCACTGCATTGATGTCAGGGTGTCTCCACTCTCTATTATTTTCTTCCAAAGACATATAAACTATTAGTGCATGAGAAATTTCTGTATAAATCTAGATGCTTTAAATCTAAACTATTGAACTTTGCTTTTTGAGGGATAAACTGCAAATTTTCTTCTTAAAATGGAGCTGGTATGACACTGTTTTGATAGCTTTTCCCTCCTCCCTGTTCTTACAAGTCATGATTTTGACTTCTGTCTTCCATTTTCAGGATTCAGGCTGCTCAAAAGAAACTTCACAGAACTCCAGGATACACACAGTCAAAAACCAGAGTTCAGTGGGCAGTATTTCAGAAGCAACACAGTCTCTTTCCAACAGTACCATTGCTGAAGCTGTTAACAGTCTTAAGATGCATGTTACAGTTCTCAATTTATTCACATGGATCGTGCTGCTCAACTTGCCATCCTTAATTTATTGGTTAAAAAATCTCAGGTAACTTCTTAAATTACCAGTAAGGTACAAGGAAAGAATACAAAACTTGGAAGATAATAAAAATTGCTAACATTTGACTCTTTACATTATCAGCTACCTCATAATTAACAGAACTCTTTGATATTGTAATTGGATTTTTTCTATGCAATATGATTTATGTTATGGTATAAGTAGATGTGAAGTGAATCAGTGATACATTGAAGAAAGTAATGCTTCAGAAAGGATTTAAAATCAGGCTGCAATGCCATATATATTTCATGTGTGTGTGTTGTTACCAGCACATGCTTGTTCTCAAGTTGTTTTTTATTTGGAAGCCTAGCTTAGAAATAACATGCATTTTAAACTATTTCTTTGCAGGTACAATGTTAAACTTGATCCTGATCCATGCAGATCTACAGCTGTTATCATCACATGCATTTTAGAAATTCTCATGAACTCAAGTATTTCTGAAGTGAAATCAAGGTACTGTATGTAGCCCAAACTCCAGTTTTTGTTTTCCTGCCTTGTTCTTACTACTTCATTTGTGTGATAAAAGTTAATTTATGCTGCACAAACATAAAACTGTTCAGCCTATGTAGAGATTCATCAACTTGTATGGTTAAATCTTAAAGACTAAATAAAATGCATGCAAATTACCTGTAGTTTACCTAACCTGAGAAAATCACCTCTGTTTACCAAATGGACTTAAATGAAGTTCTTTGCTATCTAAACCATCGGTCACAGAAAGTCTTCTTTAACTGTGACTTTTTCATTCATAATTCATTGAATCCTTCCAAAGGATACAGAATCCTAATGCATTTAGCGATGGCTGTCAGAAAGTTATAAGGGAAAGTGAATTCTAAACCAATATACTTAAGTTCTTGTGACTCCTCTGTATGAACACACTTGTGGAAATGTGCTGTCTACTGGATTAATAAGTTTTGAGCTCTTGTTTTTGTTGACAGTAATAGTGTTTCTTGTTCAGATATACAATTGGTCAGTGCCTCATGAAGGACAGTGAGTAATAACCAATATAGTTTATTCTCTTGACCAGTAGCTGTTAATTCAAATGATGTAAAACATTAAATCTTTGTTTTCATTCTAAATGAATATGAGTATATTTTTAAATTACATTTTCTCAGTCTTTTGGAATAATTGCTCTTGCTTAGGCATCAGTTGTTATTGCCAGTTAGACCTATTGGTCCCCTATTAAAAATGAACAAAGCCTTGAAATCTATAAATGACTTTTCAGAAGAAAGTGAAACATGATATTTGCGTACCTTCTGCATATGTGGCTACAAAAATGGCAATTTTTCTTTATATTTCTACAGTAAACTCTTGAAGATTGCAGCCAAAGTTCCACTCCCCTTGTCTGTTGTGATGCTGGCCTTTGGACAAATGCACTTATACAAAGTACCAGACTTTGTGACTTTTTCTCTTCTTCTACATGTGCTGTGTTGTATTGTGTAACATTTGTTATGCATAGAAAGAACAGTGCAGCCTAGAAACTGAACTCTGGAGATGGGGCAAATTTCAACAAAGGAATGCCTAGATCAATACCATCCTTAGTTTACATACTATGGGAAGAGGACAGAATCATGAATGGTTCTGTTCATGTTGCTTATGAGGTTTTTCATGGTGTTTATTTACTGACTGTGAAAATTAAGTTAATTAACTATTGTGTCTAAGCACATAAATCATATCAGTGTAACATCTCGGTATGTTTGCCTTGTAGACACTCTGGTATTTCACTATACTTCTTTGCTGAAATGGACTTTTTTTTACTCACTATGCCATACAGTGCATATGTTCTGAACTTGCATCTCTTGCAGGTCTAAATTATGCTGGTTAAAACTCAACACATTTCAAGCACACTGTGACTATCACAAAAACTACACAGCCAAGTATACTTTCAATCATTTTATGCTACGTTTAAAAGCTGCCACAGTTGTGACTAGACAAACTAGAATGTACTGCTTATTTAGAACTATTTTTATCAGATCATTTGTTCAATTAGTATGAACATTTGTGAGATTATTGGAAGTCTTACACGTTTTACTTTTTGTGAGAGAACAACAATATTCTGTGTAGCTTTCTATTCAGGAAGGATACCAGCAGATTCATAAATAATTTGCTGTAATGTTGTTTTAGAACATTGTCAGTTTTCTCTGGAATTTTGTCAATTCTGAAATCACTCCTTGGACGTTGTCCATATGTAGAAGCTAGCAAGCACTGAGGTATGGTGTGTGTTCATGGTGCAGTTGCTGTGAACACAGTTTCCAAATAGACAAGGCAAGGCTTTTTGCCTATTCTCAATCAGCTGTCTCATAACAGATATCCATACACGAAATTGATGTGAAATCGTTAACAACAACTCATGCCCTGCCATACAGTGCTAACTTCTTCATGTGAACAAACTCTTAATTAATAGTGGGAAATACCATAATTTTTAGCTCTGTATAAAGTATTATCTTAGTGCCTAGACGCTACAGTGACTGCCATTTATAATAAAGCCTAAAATACATTTGTGTAAGGAATTCTGTCCCCTGGGTTTGTGTTTTGCCAACAGAAGAAATCTCAGTAGCCATTAGATGATAATGATGCATTGATTTTGCATAGAGATGAGCCTACTACTTGCTTCTGTGTTAGCTGTCTCTGCTCTGTCCAAGATAGCTGCTATTTTCATATGGAAATATTAGACCAGCTCAATCATCTTACAGGAATAGTAAGAGGAAATCTGCTACCTTGCAGTCAATCAAGTATGTTCTTGATACAGTAGTACAGCCAGCCTGACCCATTAATTTTATGGTATCTCATTAATCTTGCCTGAAGTGCCTCAGTTAGTTCTAGTGTGTTGTTAGGGTCAATGAATTTGAGCTGGCTGGAAAGACTTAATTCAAACAGTAACTTTCTGAAATTAAAGACAAATGTGAATGAAGTAAGCATGTGTTTTGTGTGCTTATATGCAAGTCAGCAGTTCAGATTATCACTAAGTCATTCAAACTGCTTTAACTGTGTAGGACTTCTGTAGTTAACCAGACCACTGTCACTGCTATCAATAATGTATGTGCTGGTGTTCTGGTCTTAACCTGTTTTAGAAAAGATTAAATTATACATAGTGTCTATAAATGGGAAAAGTTATTTCAATAGATTATATCTTGATACTTTCTAGTCAAATATATGCTACAGTATATGTCTGTAAGATAATTTCTGTGTCTAAATATACTTGTAGAGAAATCCACCAGTTGGTTTAACTTAAAAATTGCTGTTCAGACATACAAGAATAGTTATTCTACTTTCAAATAGCTGTGAATGAAAGATGGTGGCAGCATTGCATTGGAGCTGGTAAAAGGCTGTCTGTGAAAGGATCTGATTTCTGTGGATGATAATTTTCCTTGGCCTTCACAATAATTTTGGTTTACAACTGTATATACCACTGATTTTGTTTTGTTGTCTTAGTGGGCTCTTTATGCACAAATGCGTTTGTTGGAGTTGTTGGTAGAACAAAATGATAATTGGAATAAGGAGAACCAACAGTTCTCTCTGAGAGCTTAGGTGTCTCATCCCAACTAGATTTGCTGTATAATCAGAGGAGGGGGATAGGCTTAGAACAAGCGCAGAGAACAATTCATCCCCTTCTGAGAGAGGATGCCTACTTGCCATTCTGAAAAGGGCAAGAGTTTGTAACAGTCTAAAATTGGTTTTCAGGTAAAATATAACGATTGATTGTTGTTACTTTTGGAGAAGAGACTTCTGTTATATGAACGTCTAGTTCTGCCACTGTCGGTAATTATAATCTCTGCAGAAACATAGGCTAAAACAATATAAATACTTCTAATTGTGTGTATGAGGAAGTGTAAATATTACTGAAATATCCTTTATTCTGAGTAGGCTGCAACTATAAAACAGCTTTGGTGAAGATATTGTAATGTATCTTAGTACCTTTAATTAAATTTCCAGTTTCTCCTTTAAATTTTAGATTATCTAGACTGTGTGGGAGAAGATGGAGACCCAAATTAACCTGTAATGGATTAGACCTCTGCTCTGGAAGGGCAGATTTCTATTGTCACACAGACCCAAATTCTGTTGTTCTCCTTCAGAAGTTACAGTATTAGTTTGGCAGAGCCATCGTTCTTCATCTATGTGGATGTTCACCACATTTAGATGGAGATCATGCCACATAAGTGTTTAGGTTGAGATTAAGCCACTGTTTTTTCTCTTGTACCTCTTTCTAATTTTTTATAAGCTATCAGAAACAGGATTTTTTTAAAAAAAAACAGGTAAGAACCTAGAGTACCAAATGTCACTGATTTTTGATACCCCATATATTTACAGCAGCATCTTTCTTTGGCAGGGGCAGAGGGAGATACAATGAGAAGGTTTAGTGACATCTCCATACGCTGAATTGCTCTTGAAGTCTGTAATATTTTATGGCTGATATGATCAAACATGTGTTCCTCATAGTCTTATCATGCTGCAATCATTATAGCTACAGCTATAGCTAACAGATCATTAAAAAGCTGTATTTTTCTGGTGAGGAAAAACCTATTACCTCTTAACTGAATTACCAAATGTACCTTGAAACTGAGTAAATGAATGTTGCCCAAAGGTGGTATTTTCAGTTTTGATTTAAAAGTTGGTAGCAGTATGTCATGTTTCAACATTGTGTTAAAAGAGTATTGTTTTTTTGGGGGATTGGTTTGTTTTGTTTCTGAAAAAAATTGCAGTAACTGAAATACAAGTTAATAATATTCCTCCTAGAATATTCCTCCTAGTTAGAGTTCTGCTCTGATTGTGGTTTTGAGTGAGCTGATGCATGTAGCAATTCATTCCAAAACAGTAATTTGCAAAGTTTTAAAGCAAACAACACAACAAAACCCTAAACAAGGCAACAGTAATATATCACAGAAGACTGAGACAGCCTGTGTGTCTAAGTGAGCTTTTCAACTATACCTAATTGGGCTACTTTTAAGGTCAGCATTAGAAATAGTAACATGTATTGATACTTAAACCCACCAAAAAACATTGTTGCATACATCAGTATTTGATTTGGAGTCTGATTTTCCATGTGTTTGCTAGTAACAAGGTTAAGGACTTGTTACTTAACTTTTGACAGGACAGAATAAAGTCAATTATGTGCCTGTGAATAAATATAGACATGAGAGAAGCTTTCATTAGATTAAGCTTATTTCAATACATTGATGGGTGTATTTAGACTTTTGTCTTATTTATACTAAAGAAGAAGACCCGGACATTTACAGACCTTCAATACTCTGAGTAACTGAAAATGGTTTTGTAAGTGGTTATAGTGTCTGTACGATAATTGTGCTACTGTTTTAAGTCACTAAGCTACTAGAAGACTGATGGCTGTAAACCAGACTAAGTTCTTAATGCTAATTTTCCACTTTATAATGAATGTTAGTCACTTAATTTACAGCTTTGACTCTTTAAATCTTTTTTATTTTACTCTGAGAGATAATCAAGCTAGCTTATATAAGCACTTGGCACTGTACTGTAAAAGGTTTTTGAACTTTCATCACCATTCCTTTAGGAGAGACATACTTTTGTCACCAAAGCTAGATGTTGCTCTTGTATACCTCTGGAAATGTGTGTGAATGAATGACAATTGAAAGCAGATTCATTTTTATGTTAAAGTCAAATAGTTTTTCTACCCTTTTTTAAAGCCAGATCTTTAAACTAGTATTCATAATAGAATCCTTAAAATCTCTTAAAGTTTATTTGAAAACGTTTTACAAATATTATGTTTTCTGATGTATATTCTTACTTACAGAAGAATGTATTTAAAGCTTTTAAGCAGCTCACTTATCTTAAAGCTCAAATAAAATCTGTATATTTCATCTTGTTAATAAACATTACTGCTTTAACAAATAAAGTTTAAGCATTTAAGGAGAATATTCTATAGCTTTTACTTAAGCAAACCTGCCCAGCACCTCAATTTTTTAGGTATCTAAGCATGTAACTGCCTTAAATTACACGCTTATTACCTTGTAGCATGAAAACCTGATTCAAAGTTGTGACGTTTTGACTTTAATTTCACTGGGTCTCACTCTGCATTCTTAAATGCAGACAGATTTTGCTACTCATGCTGTCCTAAAGAAATCTGGTAAGCCTCTCTACAGTTATTGGCAGGTTGTGGTCTGGATTCTGCAGAAATGTGTGGTATAGGAGCTAATTTTATGCCTATGAAAGTCGGGAATCGCACACACAAACTTGTTACTTGGTGGCATATCATTCCAGTTCCTCCTTCTATATGCAATTATCCTTGGTTTGCTTCTTGGTATCCTTCTTGTATCCTTCTTGGTATCCCTGGCAGTGTTCAAGGCCAGGTTGGATGAAGCCTTGGGTGATATGGTTTATTGTGAGATGTCCCTGCCCATGGCAAGGGGGTTGGAACTAGAGGATCTTAAGGTCCTTTCCAACCCTAACTATTCTATGATTCTATGACTCTGCTGTGGCAAACAATAATGCCACAGTAATAGTAGTGACCATGACTGCCTTAGTGAAGATATGCAGCAGCTGTCCTGTCGGCTGTTGTTCTGTTGAAGTTCTGCATGTTTGTTGAAATACCAGCAAAGACTCTTTTTCCCTCCAACTTCAATCATTTCAGGGTATACATAGAATCATAGAATAGTTAGGGTTGGAAAGGACCTTAAGATCATCTAGTTCCAATCCCCCTGCCATGGGGAGGGACACCTCACACTAAACCGTATCACCCAAGGCTTCATCCAATCTGGCCTTGAACACTGCCAGGGATGGAGCATTCACAGTCTCCCTGGGCAACCCCTTCCAGTACCTCACCACCCTAACAGTAAAGAATTTCTTCCTTATATCCAATCTAAACCTCCCCTGTTTAAGTTTCAACCCATTACCCCTTGTGCTATCACTACAGTCCCTAATGAAGAGTCCCTCACCAGCATCCCTATAAAGTACTATACATGCAAGTGTGTTGATGTTTAGTTTTACTAAATTTTATGTGCCCTACTTTGGGCTCTATTCAGAATTCAAGCTTCAGTATTTTCCACTTACGTCACTTTGAGTGTGAAAATAGTATTTGAGACTGCAGCACCTGACAACTGAAATATTTAACAGAAGTCTACCCATAGTAGACATGATACATATAATTACAGTGCTAGACCAAAACTGAAATGTGAAATTCCTCACTGTGACTTGAAACTGGTAGCTTTCTAGAGCAAACAAAAGTACTGTGCCTTAAACCAGTAAATGAATACACTCTAACTGTAACCTGTGGGCTTCTGTAGCATTATATTCAGTTTTTGAAATTGACCAAAAATATTTGTGTGGACCATACTGAAACTTGATTTGGGGAAAATACTCTTAAAAAAAGTATTTTAATCCCCTTTGACAGAAATGAAGATTTATGACAAATCCAGTATATTTGTGGTTTGGAATCACACCAACCCAAATCAGAAAGCTTTAGCTAACCTTAGTTTCTCAAGTCAAAAAGAGACAAAAAGGAACTAAAACGTCTCAGATATCTGTCTTGACTTCAAAGTCTGTGTGTTAAATTATTTTTGAAACATTTGTTCTTTAGTTGTGATTTTGACCCCACCCCATGTTGGTACTATATAACACTGAGTCTTGAATAAAGATGCCATCTCAAAGCTTGTCATTGAACTGTGGCATATTTAGATATGCACACAAAATGCCTGCATGTCATTGTTTGAAGCAGTACAAATCCAAGTTATTAATCTTTCATTGAGAACTAACTTGACCCTGGCTGCCATTATGCTGCTGTTGCTGTGGCACAGCAGATAACATGTAGTTTTTGTCTTCTCTGCTTCTTCCTTCTGTATGTTAGTTTAATGTTTTTAAAAACTCTTGTTCTGGTCACCTAACTTTCTCTTCTTTCTTTTGTGATGTGGTTGTTTCAGCAATCCTGACAACTGGTGAGTTTTTAGCTACAGGAATAGAGGAACAGTCTAGTATTAAAATCACTGAGAGGGCAGAGCTACCTTTAAGGCCTTTATATATGGTGATTAGTCTAGAAAAGCTGTGTAACTTAGGCCTAGCAACATGATTCCCTACTTAGCTTTTAATTGTTTTTCCAAGCACCAAGTTGGAATAATGTTGGCCAAAATAGCTGGTTTGGGGAGTTTGATGGGAGGAAGGGTGATATTGTTTGGTTGGTTTTATGAGGACTTAAAACTTTGAAGAACACAGATTTCATAAATTATGTATGTTATTATTAAATTACATAAGTTTCCCCAAAATGTAATTTTTGGGAAAATCGGTTCACAAACAACCTGTCTTACATATTTTTAACTCTTCCCCTGCTTTCAGCAAGCGTAAATCTGGTGTTGTAGGTGGAACAAACTCTTAATGGTTACATGTTTCTAGAGATGCTGACAGGGTCTTCTCTGTAAATGTTTGAATAATGCTGTAATAAATGATTGTGCTTATTAAAATGTTTATAACTGAATTCTCAGATACAGATCATACAACGTGTGATCAGCTTTGGCAAAGTCCTTGTCTGTGTGAAGCTGAGAACCTTGGGGAATAGCTGCCTTCAGCTAACGTTGAAACTGCTGAAAGTGGAAATCTCAGCATTTTTAAAAACTGTGCTTTTAGATGCTGGTACTTTTTGCTGAAGCTGAGGGCAATTTGAGTGGGAGCTACTCTGGTATGTTTGTATTTTGTTTGGTGGTTTCTCTGTCTACAGTGTATACTTCACATTTTTTACTTGTCTTTTTTTTTACCCAAGTATGCATGACTAAAAGGAGCACTGTATAGCATATGCTCTGCTGAACAAACACTTCTGTATATTTTTGTTTGGTGCCCTGACATGGTTGCATTAATACAAATGGTTGTAATTCACAAAAAATGCCACTTACCTCTCATACTCTGTGGAGTGTTGTGGATGTTACTCCTACTTCTGTTGTACAAACACTCTAATGAGTGTTGTGATGAATGTTTGTTTGCCTTTAGTCTTTGCTCAGGTACTCATGTGGAGCAGTTTGGTGCTTTTCCTTCTCTTGGGATTCTAAACAGAAAATAAGAACAGTGAATAAAAGAGCATGGTGGTTAGAGCAGTACTTTAAATCACAGACACTTTTTTTCCCCATCTCAAGTAGAGTACAATAAAGGTCATCCTTGATGAAGCCTGTCTCAATGTCTTACTTCATGTATATTATACATGCCTTGCTATCATGAATCAGTAATGCAATAAGATGGAAAATGTTTGGTGAATTATATAGTTTATATAGATCAATGTGTATAAAACTTGTTCTCAGCTAAACTAATTGGTTTTAAATTTTTACCTTTTTGAATTAACTTGCATGAAACTGAACAAACAGTGCTACATGCATCTTCAGCTTCAGTGCAGTTTCATTCAAACATGCATGAACATTACCATGCCGTAAGGGCTAGATAATTAGTATAGCCACTTGCAAGAGGTTCCATTTACTGACTATGTGTGTCTGTATACTTAATTTGTCAAGAAGACCTAACGTTTAAATTTGGCTGCATTAAAAAAGCATCACACTGACATCTAGCTTGGAAAGTGTTTGTTAAAGTAGCTACTGTTTTCAAAGAAGGATGCAATTTTGGTCAATCAGTGTAACTGTACTAACAGTATTGTAATATGTGTTCTGCTTGTACTTCACTGAAGGAAAGAGCTATAATGTAATTATCTTCAAAAACAAAACCAACAAAAAACCCAAACAGGCAAACAAACCACCACCACAATCACCACCACCAAAAAACCCAAACCACAAAAAACCAACCCCAAACAAACGGGAAAAAACCCAAACCAAAACACCATGAAAGAAACATGCATTAAAATGAGCACTAGGTCTAAACAGACTTTTAGCTCAGTTTCTCGAACACACTTAGCTCAGAAGGCAACAATGCAAGTTTGTAGGTTCTTCTTTTTCTAAGACAGCTCACAAAATCACAGGATCATTAGGGCTGGACGGGACCTCTGGAGATCATCTTAGTCCAACCCCCGTATGCTAACTGATCTCTTGCATAGTTGCATACTTCATCAGTCAGCCAGACTGTCTAAGTTATGAAGGTAATAAAACTTGTTTCAAATTTACAGATGACTCATGATCTTTATGCAAAAAATTCAACTAGAACAAATTCTCTACCTACAAAATCACCAGAGAGTTTCCTTACATTGGGCCCTGCCTTTTTACAAGTTCTGTTTCTGCTGTTGTTCTGGTTCTTAATAAGTCTAGTAGCTGGAGCATGTCTATTATGAAAAGTAATTGATGGGGGTGTAAATCTTTTTTCTATTCCAAGTCTGTAGAATAATATACGAACTGGGTAAATTGACTTGTATTTTTATATGTTCTTGCAGTCATGACAACAACCCTGCTAGCATTTTGTTTACTGTGTGGCTAATGAGGTTTGGATGTCCACAACTTTGCCTGCCTGGAAGGCTGGTGTTAGGGGTTTGTTTTGCTTTCAAAATTTAAACCAAAGATGTAAAGCATCTAGTCAGAAATAAATATCTGTAATTTGGAGTGAGATAATGGTCAAATATCTTTAGTTTTAACATGTTTCTTTAAAGATGTTTTGTGTGATACTAACTAAAGTATAATCTAAATAGTGGAGACAAGAGTATAATGAAATTGTAAGCAAAAACTTGGAGCTGAAGAAAGCTATGAAATAAGGCAAAGGTAAATTAACATAGTCCTCATTGTAGTCTTTGTCTTAGTTTCTAGTCTGACAAGAGGATATTCACTGCTGATAAATCCAAGGTAGGAAAGCAACAGTTTCATTAAAATGTTATGATTTTGGATCTTGAAACAGACCTTACTTTCTCTCTATCTATCTCTGTCTAGCATCAAGAAAATGATCCGTATTTCATCTTGCTTGAAAACCATTCAACCAGCTGTACTTAACTGTTAGTCACCATTCTAGAGATATGGCTAATTACTTTAATTAAAAAGTCGTATTTTCATACAGCTCTGCTATCTCTCCTGGGAATTGTTTTAAAGTTCCTATATGCTTACCACCAATTCTCTGCAATACGGCTTAGGGAAGAGGAATTTTAACTGTACTGTTCAATAGCAACAGGTCTTCAGAGTATTAAGGTTGAAATTCTCAAGGGTCTTTATGTCATGGATGGAAATGGAATCATTACTGTATTTTTGAACTCCTGCTAACGTCATTGACACCCACCTACAGTCCACTAGAAATATAAGAGCAGAGATCAGTTTGTTCACAGATTACAAGGAGACTAACCAAGAAGGGGCAAGCCAGAGCCAAATTCACTGGTAAGCTTTATTTTAAAGAATGTGAAAGGGAGAAGGATTTCTTCCTTCCCTCCACCCCTGTCCTTGAATCCAGTTGTAAAATGGGTCTTTAGTGGGTTATACCAGGCTGTGTTGTTATTGCATTTATCAATGTATGTAGTACGCTTTCATTTAATGCAATTTTTAAGAGTTATCTGGATCTCAAGCCGTATTTCTTGGTGCACACAAAGATCTGATGTTGTAAATAATGAGCCAATGTAAATGGCTGTAGGTAATAACCAATGTAAATCCACAAATGTAAATAATTTTTGTTAAATGTCTTGCTAGTCCCTCTCCGAAGAGAATAAAGTGTCCAGAAATAGCTTTGGTATGGGAAGCGCTTCCTTAGGATAATTCGTTCTTCCTAATACATTAGTACTAGGAAAACAACGAAACCTTGATAGTGCATGGATGTAATCTGCAGGAGGCAGATTTTCCTTGCCATGACTAAATTATTGTCAGCATTCCACTGGACTGTTGTGCTTGCTTTCTTTGTTACCAGTGACAGCTCTCTATGACTTGAGTCTGGTTCATTGTCCTTCTTACAGACAGTCTGTTCATCTCTTCAGCATGTGGAAAGTGGTGCTGCTGGGTCTATATACAGTAGTGGCTGTGACAGGACTGGTAAAGGGTGCTCCTTTCCAACCAGAAGAAAAATGGAAACCTCTAGATAACCCTAGAAACAGAGACCTGGTAAGGAAATGCTGCAAGAAAGATAGCCTCAGTTCTGTGGGAGTTCTTTATTTTCCATCATGAGAATTTTTTTACCTTCTAAATTTAAAGCTAAGAGGGGCCCATTAAATGCAGTGTTAGTAACTGTGCACTTTGTGTAGTCAATAACCACCAACCGGATGAGCATTCTTCAGTCAAGATGTACCCCTTAACTGAAGAGACATTCTTGGTGTGCAGCAGGGCACAAATCTTCCTTTTATTTCCATCCCGCAGCTTTAGTTTTTAAAGATGTATTATGTTTATACAACCACCTGGTTTATGAAACAGAAGAGGAATGATTATTGTCATAATAACAAGGGTACATTTAGATTAGATATTAGGAAGAAGTTTTTTACTGTGAGGGTAGTGAGGCACTGGCACAGGTTGCCCAGAGAGTGGCTGCCCCACTTCTCCGGAAGTGTTCAAGGCCAGGTAGGATGGGGCTTTAAGCAACCTGGTCTATTGGCAAGCAGATTGGAACTAGATGATCTTTTAGGTCCCTTCTCAATCAAACCAGTCTGTGGTTATGTTCCTCTCAAATGCATATTCTGTTGATTGATTGCACATTTGTACTTCAAGAAGATAAGTTTGCATCTGATCCATGGTTATGAGTAGTGGCTGAAGATCTGAAAGTTAATTACATCTGAGAATGAAGAGAATACTTGCAAGATATTATGAGCAATTTGTGAAGAACAAACATCAGTTTCCCACAATTTTGCGTTGCTGTTTTAAGAAGCATTCATTTCTGCTTTTAAGTGATCTAAGGGACCAGTTCAAATCAATTGCCTGCTGTTGCTAACTCTTAGAGAAATGTCTAACACAACTGTAGTGTTTGCTCTCAGCAAGGGTTTTGCTGTGCCTGTTTACAAGATACACAGTTTGAATCCTCTGTGGTTCAGCTGGGAGTAGAGATGATCAGTGAGCAGTTGGTGAACTTTTGATGCCATGTCAGGTGTAGAAGCCATGAACAGAGTGGACATGTCTGAATTATATTGTCTATATTGTACTAGTTTATGGCCAAAATAGAGGATTTCATCCCACGTAGGAACACACAGATGTACTTTGTCAGTGGAAATAATTAATCTCTGCTGGGCATGCTTTATTTTCACATATGCAATCTGTTCAGTTTTTCAGAACACTCCAGGCTTATTTTTCAAGCAGGGGTCTTGATGTCAGGAAGCTCCCAGCCACTTTCGCCATGAACAATGAAGGACCAAGGCCTGTCATGCTCTACTCGGATCCTGTTGCTTCTGCATTTGCAGATTATGAAGAAAGGAAAAATTATTTCCCAAATTATTTCAAAGGCTGACCAAGGTAAAAGATGCTGTTTTTTCCTCTAATGTTGTTACATGTAACCAAGCGAAAGATTGGGATTGAAGTGATTCTCACTTCTGTCTGAAGTATAAAAACAACTTAATTTCAGAAGAAATTAAAAGTGTAGTAACTCTTGCCTGAATTGGGTTTAAAATAGTTAAGAGATTTATGAGGTATTTACTACTTTGGCATAATAACACATGGTTCTCATGCAGACCTATATAGACCACTTTTGCCTTGTTTTCTATTCCTCCTTCTTTTCATGTGGAGAAGAATTCTGACAATGTACATGTAATAGAATGCAGCATTTTGGTAACTGATAAAAATTATCAAGAAATAAATTGTAACTTTAGACTAATGGTTTCCCATGATATTATTAAGAAAATTAATCTAGATGTAAGATACTGCACTAACAAATCACACGTTATCTTTTATAACTTCGCCCGCTCATGCCGTTTTCCTTATTTCTATGGCTAGAACTGAAGGTTGCTATTACCCTGAATCACAATGAAGACTGCACGCAGATTTCAATACGAAGCTCTCATTTGGCCAAGCTTTTGTGTCAGGAAAACAAAAAAAAAATTGCTCTGCACGATGAGTATTGTGCATGATGCATAAATGAAAACGGACTTTAAAAGGGATGCTGTAGCTCTCTGTCAGTTACAGCAGCAGTGAGAAAGCAACTCGCTGGTGGAAGTAGCTTGTACTGCGTAATTCAGGCATTCTTTTCAGTGTTCAGAACTGGTTTCGGAAGTAGAGGTCTGCTGCACTCAGCTGGGTTATTGCAGCCAGTGTTACCCTGGTTGCATATAAATACTTCTGTATTTGTCTCACATCCTTTGTTTTGTTTTTCCTCCTCTCTTTTCCAGGCATTAAGTGTCGAACTTCACCCGAAATGATCCCCTTCCCAGCACAGTATCACAAGACTTTTTAACTTCATTGGTTGCTTTGACAATTGCTTTGACAGTTTTGACCTATGTAATCTGATGTCTTGTTGCAAGTAGCACATTTGCCTTCCCTTGACAAATGTGTGGTGTTTGCCTACCACAATGTGTCTAGCAGAACCGTGTGTGTTTAGATGTGAATAAATGAGGAGTGCAACAGCGCGTGTTAACTATTGCCGAGTGTCTTTGTTCAAAAGTGGTAAATAAATGTTACCTTTTGTGTTACTGGAACTGGGCATCCTCAGGTTTTTCAGATACTCTTTTACCACAAGTCTTCTACTTGGGAGACTGAAGGGAGCGGGGAAATACGGGCCCTGGCACAGCCCCCAGAGCGCAATGGCTGCTTGTGCCTCACACCCAGCTCCTTCACACCCGTTTCCGACCGTGCCCCTGGCAATGAGCCGCTTGCACGACACCTGTGTACGTGTATGAGGTTAACTAACGGGGGGGGGGTATAAAACACGGTGTCGGCAGCTGAGGAGCTGCCCTCACGCCTCTTACCCCACCCCTGTGGGGGCTCGGAGGCAGCGAGCAGAGCCGGACCCCGGGACCCCGGACCCCGCCTGTGCCCGCTTAGACAGGGCAGTGTTTCCGTAGAGGCAGTGGCGAGGCGGAACTCCTGCGTGAGGGCGCGGGGCGCGGAGGGCGCCATAACGGGACGGACCCGCGTCCTGCCCCGAAGGAGGTTCTCCGTGCGCGGGCCGTGCCGGCGCGATGTCGGGCTTCAGCCCGGAGCTGATCGATTACCTGGAGGGGAAGATCTCCTTTGAGGAGTTCGAGCGGCAGCGGGAGGAGCGCAAGAGCCGCGAGAAGGTGAGTGTGACCCGCCTGGCAGCACCACGGCCCGGCCGGGCCGCTGTCTGCCTCCATGGCAGCACCTGAACCGCCTCAGGACCGCTCTCCTCTATGTCTGTGTGTGTGAGGGGCTTACCGTGATGGCTGTGGTGCTCAGCTATTGATTGCGGCTACATAATTGCTGATTTCTGCAAAACTGTAAGAAAATAACTGAAATTCATAAGGATCATTAGGCTCTAGTACAGCAAGTTGTTCAGGGGAATGTACACCTTTCAGGAATGCCGAATGCAGCGCTTTGGTTCATGCCAGTGCTGTTTGTGTCCCTTGACATGGCAAAAGCTAGTGGCAGTTACCTTCAGGCACCATGATCAATTTCGTCTTTAGGGCAGAGCAACGAGCAGAAGCAGGGTTTGATTTAATTGTCCAGCATACATTGCTGCTGCTCCCCCACCATCTTCTGTGTGAGATCTGAGGAAGAGATCCAGTTTGACTCATTTTGTTGTGGTTTATTGACAACAATAAGTACAGAGAGACACAGCTTTGTGGCTAAAAGTAAGCAAATAGAGGTGTGAAGAGCAATTCTGTATGCTTGGAGTGTTGTAGTTAACTTTAACCTTGCCATCTTTATGTCGAAATCCAACTGAATTTCGGTATCTTCTGGTCTTCAGAGAGAAAATTCAAGAGAACTCAGATGTCATAGAAAGACAACTGATATTCTAGATAGAATCATAGAATAGTTAGGGTTGGAAAGGACCTTGAGATCCTCCAGTTCCAACCCCTCTGCCATGGACATGGACACCTCACACTAAAAACCCATGGCACCCAAGGGTCTGTCCAACCTGGCCTTGAACACTGCCAGGGATGGAGCATTCACAACTTCTTTGGGCAACCTATTCCAGTGCCTCACCTCCCTAATCCTTCTTACTGAGTTAACAGTAAGCTATTTTGATATTTCATTTTGTATTTAAAAAGGCAGGCTTCTAAAGGATTTTTAACTGTTTTTTTTCTTTTTATAGTCAACCAAGTATCTTACTTCACTGCAATGCTAGATAAACAATGGACTAGTCTCTTCAGTTAAAAGTAATGTCAGCAGTCACAATCCGAGTCACCTCATATTAATACGAATATAAATGTCTTGAAACCGGGTAATGCTAGGGTTGATTCATTTAAAAGCGCTGCACTATTCCACTTGTTTCACTAGCAGTGCAAAAGCTGGAAGCTTGTAGTCTAAATGCTAACTGTAAATAAAAGGGGGGAAAAGTAATGAGTCATGTTATAAAGCTGATAACTAATTTATTGGTATGTGTAGGATGGTGAAAATACATCTGGTGAGGAAAACACGGAAGATACAGAGGCTCCATCATCATCCAAAAAAACATCTGGGAAATCCCAAAGTCAGGATGAAACTGATGGTAAATGTTAATAACTTGTGTTTCAAAGGTCACTGAAAGCATTTGCCCTTTGATAGCTGGCTTGTTATAAACACCTGGCTGCTTCTTTTGAACCTGTGGGTATTGAAGCATGTTGTTAGAACATATACCTTTGTTTTCTGAGTCATAGCCAGGGTTTTAGCTTTGTTCAGTGTTTTGAGGGCTGGATCCAGCCAATTCACCATGTTTTTCTGGGAAACCCTCAGTTTGTCCCCTCCTGACTCCTTAACCACATGGCCTCAATTATTTACTCTCTCTGAAGTTACAAATTTGAAGTTTTTAGCTTTTCTCAAAAAGTCTTCTGTCATTTTTGTTTCATCTCTTTTTTCTGTTAATCTCTTTGCAGTCATTTGTTGACACTTGAATGTTTCAGAGTATTTGATTCTACTGAATGAGCGTTGCCTTCCTCTGTTGTTACCCAAAGTGAAATAAAATGGTTAAAAAGAGGAGTTTTAGTTTTTCTCTATGTTTTTTTTTCTGGTTTGTTTGTTTGGTTGGTTGGTTTTTCTCCTGCTTAGTTATCCTTTGGCTTGTTTAGAATTCCTATACTTATTTCTCTCCTTACTTTCTGGTGGATATTTCTAGCTACAGATTTCCTGGCTGGGTTTTTTTGTGCAGTTACTGGGATGGTAGTATCACCTTAGGTACTTCAGCAAAATAAGCTTAACTTCCTTGGGGCTCCTGCATAGTGAAAGGGCTTGCAAGAAGTGGTAGGAGCAGCACTTTTCTCTTTAGTTTGTATTGGTATTGTTGATCCAATGCTTCAGGTAATGGATTTGAGCTTGGGATTTAGAGTGCTACAGCCTGTTTTAGACACTTTCTCTTCAGAAACTGTACTCCCTACACCTATCAGGGCATATTTTTGTGTGAGTGCCAATGCTATGATATACAAAAGTACAGTTTTTGATCTCTTTGTGTTGGTTCTTAGACGCCTCTTAGAATCATAGAATCACAGGGCTGTTAAGAGCAATTCTGTATGCTTTTAGCATTGCAATTAACTTTACCCTTGCCGTCTTTATGCCAAAATGCAACTGAATTTTGGTATCTCCTGGTCTTCAGAGAGAAAAATCAGGAGAACTCAGCTGTCATAGAAAGACAACTGATATCCTAGATAGAATCACAGAATAGTTAGGGTTGGAAAGGACCTTAAGATAGTCTAGTTCCAACCCCCCTGCCATGGGCAGGGACACCTCACACTAAACCATGTCACCCAAGGCTTCATCCAAACTGGTCTTGAACACTGCCAGGGATGGAGCATTCACAACTTCCTTGGGCAACCCATTCCAGTGCCTCAGCACCCTAACAGTAAAGAACTTCTTCTTTATATCCGATCTAAACTTCACCTGTTTAAGTTTTAACCCATTACCCCTTGTGCTATCACTACAGTCCCTAATGAATAGTCCCTCCCCAGCTATGAGGTCTCCACGCAGCCTTCTCTTCTCCAGGCTGAACAGCTCCAACTTTCTCAGCCTGTCTTCATATGGGAGGTGCTGCAGTCCCCTGATCATCCTTGTGGCCCTCCTCTGCTGCTTTCACTGGGAATTCTCTGTTTCAGAGATTTCACTGTGTGTTTGTTTCCGTTTTCTTAAATTTCAAAAATAGGCCTTATATTGTGTCACCTAAAATGTACATCAGTGTTGCCTTAATTCTGAAAGTATGGCCAGATCTCATGCTAGAAGGATAGAAAATGAACACTGAAGTGTGGCTGGAGCCATATACCTGTAGTTCCTTCCTGACCCTTTCTTTTTTGCCGATGTCTCTGTAATGCTTCCAAGGTGGCTTTGCCTGTTACTTGTTTCATGCATGTTACCTTTCACCTAAAAAGAAATCTGTCCCAATATATTTGTGTGACAGTGGTACTTCTGCTCTTACACAAAATACAGAATACAGAAAGAGAACACAGAAGTTTCAAGAGCAGCTAGAATGAAGGAAGCATTGATATTATGTATTACTATTTAAAGAGTTGCTATTAGAATCATATGTATGATATTCAGAATAAAGCTGTTAGAGAAGGTCATTGTGATACATGAATCTTTAGGGGCAACCTGCTATAATCTTCAAATGACCCTTGCAGCAAAGGAGACCAAAATAAAAGGGAAATGAAATTAATAATTAGGGTGTTTTCAGATGGGGGAAAGAAGACTGTTGATTTTTAGATACTTAATATATGAGTCAGAATAAAAATAACCCAATATATGCAAGTCAGATAAAAACCAACTCCAAACCCACCATGAACTCAGGTATAATGCCCAGTTCCCTCTTGCATCTAGGCAATACATCATAGCTTTATTTTGACATTCCCAACTTGATACCGTGGTTACTCTTTAATTAGATCTTTTGATGCCTAATCCCTGAGCTGAAACCTTTAAACTACATTGTTTTGATGTTTTGCATATATGCAGACTTATGGGCGGTTATAACCTTAGGCTAATTTGGTAATGAAAAGTTGAAATTTAGAAATGTGAAAATAGCAGCATATTCTTGTTTGGTTTAAAGATTTTTGTTATTTCTTTTCCTGGAGAAATGAATATTCTGCATTGTGCATTTACACACATTAAAAGGTACTTACTGTCATGGGTAGAATGGTTACAAGATCCTTCTTGCTCGATTTTGCTTCTAAAAGAGGGTTGCTGCATTATTGTTTAGTATAATTGTCTGCTCACTTAGCCTGTTCAGCTGAAAAGCTTTATTCCATTTGTGCAGTTCAGTGCTTGGAAATTGCTTCATCTGCTTCTCTTATATGGCTTGAGAAAAATGTGTATAAACTGTTGATTTTAATATGTGTTCTTCCATGCTTTCATTTCAGATATCCAGGAAATGGTAGAGGCTGGGGTATACTGAGTGCTGGTGATGAATGAGTCAGAGATTTAAAACCATAGAGGTTGTTAATAGTTTTTCTGCATTTCTGCAGGTCTTTTTCTTATAGAATTGCTGTTTCAAGTGGGCTAGTAATTATGAAGAATTCTGTTTTCTGTGCACTTGTCCTGCTAAGCAGTGTGTACTCTTGATTGTATCATAAGCCTTTTTTGCTCCTTTCTCTGCCAGGTGAAACTTCAGATGGCGTCAGTAAGTCTGTTCATCGGGTCTTTGCGTCCATGATTGGGGAAAATGAAGAGGAGGAGGAGGATGAAGAGGAAGATGAAGAAGAAGAGGAAGAAGAAATTACTGAGCAACCCACAGCTGGAGATGTTTTTGTGTTGGAGATGGTACTTAATCGAGAGACCAAGAAAATTATGAAAGCAAGTATTTAAACTTTCATGTACCTTTGCTGTATCTCCTGACTTGAAGCATAGTGCATAAATGCCAATTCGTGTCATTTTAGCTACTTGCTAAGAAACTTGACTGAACATAAGTCCATTTGGGATATTTCTGCTTATGTTGGTGTCACCTATATTTTTTTTTTAAATCATTACTCTAGATTACTGTTTGAAAACTCTAAAATAATTAAGTAAGCTTTTCCAGTGTCTGTCAGGTATGCAAATTAGCAAATATTTTGGCCAGTCATTTGAATATTGCTAATATATAACTTGTTATTAGGTTGTGTTAGGCACAAGTGTGACTAGTGGCTCCTGAATGTGAGTACAACTGAATCCTTTGTAGAAATAATACCTCTTTTCCATTTAGGAGAAAAGACCTCGCAGCAAACTTCCTCGTGCGTTGAGGGGTCTGATGGGAGAGGCCAATATCAGGTTTGCTCGAGGGGAACGTGAGGAGGCTATTCTAATGTGCATGGAAATCATTCGACAAGGTACGTTAGAATGCTGAAACTCTTTGGCCTTAAGGATGGGGTGAAGTTGTCTTTTAGGACAATTCAGTGTGGCTTCACTGGTGATAAAAATACTCAGTGCAAGGAAAGTCACTGCATAAGTAGTGTGGAATTAAGAATATGTAGTACATTTCCTTTATTGTTTTGCTTATAAAAAGAAACTAGCACCATAATTCTGCAGAGACCTAGGCCTCTGTTTAGCTTTACACAGTTTGCTTTTATTGTCTTTGTAGAACTGAGGTATAAATATCAGCATTTCTACAATGTAGAGTAATGCTAAAAGTGGCTGTTGTTAGAGTCAAGCTGTTTAATAATTAATAAACCTATGAATTATTATCAGGTAAGCATTAATAATTGCAAAAAAGGAATTGGAAGGCTTGTCCACAGTTTTTTAATGAATTTAAACAGAGAAATGTTCATGTTTCATATAATTCTGATGTCTTTTTGCAGAAAGGCAAGTTATTTGTTTTTAAGGTAGTTTTAAACCAATAGCTCTTCATCATTCTTTTTGTCTCTTTGCAGCTCCTCTTGCTCATGAGCCATTTTCCACTCTTGCCATGATCTATGAAGACCAGGGTGATATGGAGAAGTCGTTACAATTTGAACTGATTGCAGCTCACTTAAATCCGAGTGATACTGAGGAATGGGTCAGACTAGCAGAAATGTCACTGGAACAGGACAATATCAAACAGGCTATTTTTTGCTACACAAAAGGTAGTGTAGCAACCATTTTAATAGTTTAAAAATAAGTGTTAGGTGATAATGGAAATAGTCTAATTTTCTTCTGCCTTCTAATTTAGTTCGCTACAGTTTGCTTAAGATTCTGGTACTTCTCTCTGGACTTTGGTACAAGACTAATGAATGCTTAATATAGAATGTCCTTTCTTACAAAAATCGTGTGTGTCTGTTAACATTCATCTAGTCACGGAAATGAAGGTGAAATCTATTGTTGCCTTTTCCTAAACCGGGCTACTTATATGCTTTTTCTTGTAGCTCTGAAATACGACCCAACCAACGTGCGTTACCTGTGGGAGAGATCAAGCCTGTATGAACAGCTGGGAGAACATAAGATGGCTATGGATGGCTACAGGCGGATTCTGAATCTCCTGTCTCCCACTGATGGAGAGCGCTTTATGCAGTTGGCTAGAGACATGGCAAAGTAAGTTGGATTCAAATTTACTGTGATTTGATTTTCCAGAGTTTCTCAAAAGCCAGTATTAATAAGTTCTGCAGCTGATTCAAGCTGGGTACATGGCTGAAATAAAGGAATGCAAGCAATCAATCCACAAGCATGCATCCCCAACTATGATGATGTTTCCAAAGCCTGACATGTGCAGGATCAATGCATTATCTGAGAAGTGTTCATTCTTTTAGAGTAAGGGAATAAAATGCAAATACTGATTACTAAAAAAATGCCAATAGTATGCAATTATATACAAATGCAGTACATTTTTAATCTATATAATATCACTAGAGCTCTGGAAACTTAATGCCACGAAACCTGAATCATAGAAGCATAGAATGAAACAAAGTATTCGAAATAAAAGCTACCTGCGACAGAATATGTTTCATTTGTGGTTTGTTTCTGGAGCAAAGAGAAACCAAACATTTGAGCAGTAACTCAAAACATACTTGCTATCAGCAACTGCTCCCAGCCCGAAAGTCAAAACACAGCACTGCACCAGCTACCAAGAAGGAGAAAAAATGACTGCTACTGCTGAACCCAGGACACCTTGCTGATGAAAATGTTTCTAATAGGCAAAAATAAACGACATACAAAAAACCTTTTGCTGGTGTTCAAAGTATATGTTGTCAGCTCAAATACTAAGTATCTCATATCTCTTTTATAGGAGCTATTATGAAGCCAATGATGTGACTTCTGCTATTGACATAATAGAAGAAGCCTTTAGTAAACACCAGAGCCTTGTCGCCATGGAAGATGTTAACATTGCAGCTGAACTGTATATTTCTTCCAAACAATACGACAAAGCATTGGCGGTATGGAGAGTTAAATGCATTTTTGTATCATGTTCAGCACTTGTTTGCCAGTCAGGAAGGACAGTTTATATTCCTGTAGTGCTTACATATGGTCATGTTTGTATAGTGATAGAGCTGATCAGATACAGATTGCTTCCTATTAGTTCTGTAGAACTTAACAGCTTGATGTGGTAAGTTGGGGGCTGATAGACTTGCAGTGCTGTTCCAGGTTTAAAGTTTTGGGATCCTTTCCTCTGCTTCTCTACAGTTGCTGTAGTTGTAGTAGCCAGAGAAGACTTAGTATGAGGTCTTTGTGAGTGCTACAAGCAAAGGGCATTCTCTAGGCTGAAAAAAGGGTGATACTGAATGGGCTAATGGTTCAAGTACAGACCATCATGCTTTATTTGGCATACCTGTGTTACAAGTAATAATTTCTGCATTAAGCATGAGTCATACATTCCAGAAAAATAATACATCTTGACTCTAAGGCATCAGGAATTGGAGAAGGTCCTTATATCTTCCCAGTTTGTTCTAGTGAATATGCCTCACTTTTGAGGCATGTTTCAGAGTTGATTTGGTGTGGCTTTGAGAGGAAAGACTTTAGGATCTGGCCATTGTGATGCTTTTCAGGATAGATCGAAGAGACACTGTTAGTTGAGACTTTCTCCGGGAGAACATTCGTATCTGCTGATACTAAATTACTTCTCATTTTCTTTTTCCTCCTTAAGATTTTATTTAGCTCACTGTCAGTGCAAAGCATCATAAGCCTGCAACAATTCCTCTGACCTTCCTCTATGTCTTCCCATTATAAAAATCAGTCAATTCTGTGTACACTTTACTTAGCTGCCAGATTTATTAATGCAGTACTCAATCACAGAACTGTTTCTTCTTGATGGTTCTCCTTGGGTCCATTCCTGTGATGGTGTTTCTTGTTCCTGGGTAGCTGAAAGTGTATTTGAACTGGTAAAGTGAGCCCTTAAGAAATAACTGTCAATGCAATCATCTGGTATGTTCCTCTAAGGGTCATGTACTCTGTGTTTGTCGATGATGTTCTGGCAGCGGTAATGATTTAAATACTTACTTTTCAATTCATGAACAAAATATCAAGCTGCATTAGGTCTTAGACCAGCAGTACTTAACACATGTGCATTTCCCTCCTCGCAGATCCCCACTGGCAAGTGAATGTCTTGAATTGTCTGTCTTTGGTTTCTATTTTTTAAAGTAGTTCTGTTGAATTCCACTGGTTTTGTTGAGGTTGGGATGTGTATGATCAGGGCTCTTGTAAAATGCCTGTATGTAGCTGTGAATTCTATTTAATTTTTGCTTTTAACTGATATAAACCACATGGTTTCCATGCAGTGTATTAGACTGAGGAATCCTTGGAGCACTTTGGAAAGATGTGTGCAGAGCTTAGCTGTTCAGCTGGTGCTTTTCTTTCTTTTCCATCTTCCAAAAGGCATTGAAAGAAGCTAGAAAGGTTAAAAGCTTTTCTAGTCGTGACGAAAGTAACTGTTGTGCGTGCTAAAGACGTGCTGATTGGATCATCTAAGTAGTCCAAAAATAGTGGACAAAGACATAAGGTGATCAAACACAGGACTAGTCAACTAACTCCACATGAAAGGAATGTAGCTTTTCTTCTGGTAATCATTGTGATGTCTAAAACAGCAGCCATGCAGGCTGGTTACTTCTTATATCCTTCAAATCTTTAAAATGATCCACGGTATTTGTCTGGTTTAGGTTATTACAGATTTTGCAGGGATTGCACTTGAGAAGAAAGTAGCAGAAGAAAGTCCAACCGTGGAGAAAAAAGGTAAGAAGCTAACAAGCAGTTAGCATGATCCTGCTGCTTCTTTGATATCTTTCTTTCCATTACCTTTTCAACTCCTGGGTATATTTTGATGCATGTTGACAGGCTACTTAGACGATCCAGGTTCCATGCTTTTAATGAGTTATATGGCATGACCTCGGCTTTCTATAAGGAGTTATTCTGATGTTCAGTTATCCCTGCTGAATCATTAAGGACGAGGACTGCTCTCCAAGCAAATGGAGGCTTTTAAAGTTCTAAGCATTCCTCTGAGTGTTCACATTAGACCAGTTATTTCTGCCAGCTAAATAGCTTCTGAAAAAACAAATAGATACTCTTAAGTGGCATCTATAATTAAGAGTATCAACCTTTGACCTGACACTAACATTCTTAATAAAGCCTACTTCTGTTATTAAACATCTCGACGTTTTAGTATACACAGATATAGGGTTATTAGCTTGTACTTAAATAAAGTAGGTTGTCTTTGAGAAACCTGCATTAGGAAAGTTATTGCTCAAGACTGAAAATGTAGAATGATCACAGCATCCTAACTCCATGAGCAGACAACCTGTTTCTATCATTAAACTGGTTGCTTGTTTTAGCAATCTGTTACAAAGACAACTTCTGTTGGCTTTCTGCTTAAATGGACTAAGTGAAAACACAGTTCATCAATGGATAACTGCCCTGATAGAGGCTTTTTGCAGATAATGTAGAAGAAGCAAATCTGTGAGTCTAGGAATTACAACACCATGTTGCCAAGTTACCTGGGGTGCACAATTTAAAGCAAGAACTTGGCTTCCTGCTTTGTTGCTTTGTAACTTTTTTGACTGCTTCCCTGCTGCACTGGCCAAAAACCCACTCCCAACAACCAAAACCCAATAAAGGCCACTTTTCACAGTAAGGTACTAGTCAATTACAGTTTCAAAAGCAAGTAACTTTTGGCTTAGCTGGCGCTGCTGGGATAATCTGCTAATCTTTTTCACAAGATCCAGGGCCAGTGGTAGAAACTGAGGAAAGCCAGGAGGCAGCACCTGAAGAGCAAAGCAATCCAGTTGCTAAACCCACTGCTGCAGGTAAGTAATTGAAGTTTTTGATTTTGTGCAAGTCCATGTGCTAATCCTGTGCTTAGGAATCAGTCTGCAACCATATAAAAATTGGCAGAGTTTTCCAGCAGCAGAGAAATAGGGCTTAATCCAAAAAGGTTTCTTGTGTACTGTCTTCCTTACTCAGAACTTACTCCTAACCCAGGCAGCCTCCAAAGCCAGAAGTGTTCTCCCAGGCTTACCCACTTCCAAGAGCAAACTCTTAATTTGTAAGAATTTATCAGTAGGTAGATAGCTACATGCATGCTGGATTTTCAGATGTTCAGAAAATGATGAATTAATCTGCAGGTTGTGATTTGGAGTAATGGGATGTGGATGTAGGGGGTAATAGAGAAACCATATGTTGGACACCCCTGTTTTCTGACGTTATAGCAATCACTCTTTGAATGTCTGGTGTAGGAATTAAGGTGAAAGAGAATTTAAACAGGGTAGTTAAGGAGGGAGCATGGCTGCACGTGAAAGAAATGTGATAATGGAGTTTTGCTGCATGACCATTTGTTAGCATTGTCATGGGTAATTACTTTGTCTCATGTTTGCTTTCTTTGTGTGGTGTAAAGTTCTGTAGTTAACTGTGCTCAGCCAGCAATGCATATAGCCAGATCCCTGGTATCTGGGACTTGGCTTAATAAGAACCTTAACACGGGCAATGTCCTTCTAAAAGCAAGAAGAGGGTACAAGGAATTGCTAAAGGAAATTGCTAAAGGAAAGCTTTATGAAGCAAGCACATCTTAAGAGGGCAAAGGCCCTAGACACGTCTTATGGGATCTTGCTGTCAAAATCAATGCAGACAGCACTTGATACTTAATCTGAAATTATTAGGATAAAAGACAGCAGGAAGAAGTTGTTCCATCTATCAGGAAAGTTAGAAAAGGGAGAGGCACAACATTTACTAGAGTCAATGAGAATGATTTTCTTTAGAGGAGCTGAACATGGCTTGGAGGGGTTGTGGAGCTGGTGAAGTGCTAGTTAAAGTCCGTGGCTTCAGAAATTCAATATCTCCTCACAGGTGTGGAGAAGGTCAGCTGCTGCATTCCTGAGGGTGTACCCATAGACATTACGGTCAAGCTGATGGTGTGCTTAGTTCACTTGAACATACTAGAGCCGCTCAGTGTAAGTAGAAACCAACTCAGAAGTTGGAGGGTATTCTGGTAAATTACCAAAACAAGTAATTTTTCTTGTCTTTGTATGTCTGAGGTTCCTGACGGGGCTGTGGCGATTCTTCTTGGTAGCTTCCCACTCCAAGAAAGAGACCTGTAATAGCAGAAATACTACTTTTGTCCGTATAAATTATGCCTCCAGTGGCATAAAGCACAGTAAATCACAGCCCTTGTGCTGTTACAGGCCCAGGATCACATTGCTTCTTGAACACTAAGGAACCTAGCTTTGCTTTAAAGTTGTACTACATCTGAACACTCTTCTGTCATAAAGAGCACTCCTCACTGATGGGTGCTTTCACCCACTGGATCTGAAAAATCTAGAATAGAAAACCAGAACTTTTTTAGGAACTCTGCAATTCAGATTTTTAATTTTTATTTTCAAACTCACATTTGAATAGATGAATTGTAGTTCAGAATGCAAATACAATAAAAATCATAGCATAAACCCATAAGCATCCACTAACCATACCTTAAAGAAATGTTCTTGTTGGATATTAGTGCTTAGTGTTTTGTGTGGTTGTGGGTTGTTTTTAAGCCTCTTTTGACCACTCTGGTGGAACAAAATCCAGAAGAAATGGGTGACTTATATTTGGACGTCGCAGAGGCATTTCTGGATGTTGGAGAATACAACTCAGCACTGCCTCTCTTGAGTTCCCTTGTCTGTTCGGAACGATACAACTTGGCTGTAGTCTGGCTTCGGCATGCAGGTGAGAAGAAGCAGGACTGCTGAACATGTGGTATGGAGAGATCATACAATGGTGAACATTTCCAGGGATCTTTACTTAAGGTCACAGGGGTTTTAGATTCACATGTTGAATGATAATTGGTATTTGCAGAGCTGTATTTGGAGTTCATTATGATGGTCCTGTCATGGAGTGTTTTCTTGTTCTTTATATAGACTGACATTTACTTCAGCTAAAAGTACTTCATTCTCATGTAAGTAAGAATATGCTGTAAACAGCATTTATTCTGCATTCCATCCTGTATCAACTGATGAGGTCTTAAGTGAAACTGTGGATGCATCAGTACCTATTTCTGAATATTGTCACTTCAGTAATACATGTTTTGGGTGGTTTCAGCTGAAAATGATAGTAACTGTTTTGCAAGTCTTCTCTGCCATTTAAGTCTGTTGTGTTGTTTCTATTTCTAGAGTGCTTGAAGGCTTTGGGACACATGGAGCGTGCTGCAGAGAGCTATGCCAAAGTTGTTGACCTTGCTCCACTGCATCTGGATGCAAGAATCTCACTTTCAACACTTCAGCAGCAGCTGGGCCGACCCGAAAGAGCTCTGGAGGCTCTGGAACCGATGTATGATCCAGATACGTTGGCTCAGGATGCTAATGCTGCCCAGCAGGTAGGCGAAGTGTTCTTCCTATTTAGGATATATTATCCTGTTAAACTATGGCAGGGTTCAAGATGTCAGCTATATAGGGCCAGGGATTGAGAATTGCTGTCTGTAGCGTGGTGAACATTCACAGCACAGCAAATGATTCACTACAGAGTATCAGGATGAGTCCTCATGGCTCTTTTTCTCTGACCATTTCATTGGTATTTCCCTGTCCTACCTGATTACTTCTGTGTGATGTACAAGCTCTTGGGCACTGAGAACCAGTCTTGATACCAGTCACTTTGTATTGAGGTGATCAGCAGCCGGTACATATGAGCTATATGCATTGGTCTCTGTTGACTGTAACTGATGGTGCAGCAAAGGTTCTATATTCCCTCTCTATCAGCACCTTCACTATAGGTAAGAATTACGGTAAATTCCTCTGAAATCTGAGACTTTGAAACAGTAACTACTGCAGGGCTGTTTAGGGACATCTTGTTGCTGCTGCAAAGATTCTTACAGCCTTCTGTAAGCTTTTTACAATCCTATTAATACTATATGGAGTAAAAACTGTTTTATAAACTCATTTTCTGTGCAGTATTAATGAATAATGTTCAATATTATCTAGGAATTAAAGCTACTCCTCCATCGTTCGACGCTGTTGTATTCCCAAGGCAAAATTTATGGTTACGTAGACACTTTACTTACAATGCTGGCAATGCTGCTGAAGGTAAGCCCATATTTGCACGTTAAGAACTGCTGTGAGTTGACAAGCAACAACCAAACTCAGAAGGACAGCTAGTGGGTTTTATACACAAGTGGTTTCATAGTTTTGTTAGATAATAAATCATAGACTGGTTTGGGTTGGAAGGGACCTTAAAGCTCTAGTTCCAGCCCTGGGCAGGGACACCTTCCACTAGATCAGGTTGTTCAGACTGGCCTTGAACACTGCCAGGGATGGGGCAGCCACATCCTATCTTTCATGGAGTGTGCAATACTGGTGTTCCTGCCTGTAGAGGTCAGAAGAGAGGACCACTTGAGGACCACTTTTGTGTGTAATTCTTAATACAGTGACTTTAACTCCCTGTTCCTCAGTGGATGTAGAACACAGTGAATACTAAAGCTGCTTCTTACCTTTTTAGCAATCTATGCAGTACTTTCCTGAAGTGTTGATACTGGCTTTTATTTCTACAATTTTATTTTTAATTTCTTAATTATTTAATATCTATTTTCTTGTGATAAACAAATTTGTCTGTGGTCATTTTAGCCATTTAATAGAGTGGTGGCAGTTTTGTGTTTATTGGGGTTTGTTTATCAACAGGTAGGGAATATTTAGTCCTCAGTTTTATCTGTTTGGGCAGAGCCGTTACTGTTGTATTATGCTGGTTGAGTAGCTGACTATGCACGCCACGTGTTGTTGACAGTGATACAGAAAGGCATTGTTCTTTTTATGTTTCTATGCAGATAGTTAGATTTGAATCTATACAGGGATGTTCCAATCCCAGAAGTTTTTAAGTCGTTTAAAGAGTTAGTGTCTTTCTTTTGTGTCACCCAGTTTGCACTGGAGCATGAGACAATGCAGAGATCATACTCCTCTTGGTAATGTTATCTCTCATGATATTGCTCTGTTGTGGGATTTCTAAGTTGCAGGCTGTTTTGGCCTGCAACATGAGCAGGATGTATTGGCCGTAAAGCTGCGTTGTCACGGGATGTATTACTGTAATCTGAAATACTGCCCTTAAATTTGTTTCTAGGTAGCAATGAGCAGAGCTCAGGTGTGTTTGATATCTAGTTCCAAGTCTGGAGAGAGACATCTCTATCTTATTAAGGTGCCAAGAGATAAAATTTCTGACAATGATGACCAAGAAACAGCAAATTGTGATGCAAAAGGTAATAAATGTTTTATTAAAAACGAAAAGGTGAACTCTTTAGTACTGAAAACTGAAACAGACATTGCTGTTTTGCATCCTAAATCCACACAGTTCATGTTAATGTTGCTTTATTTCTAGGGCAAAGAAGGTATCAAAAATTAAGATAATACAACTTAAGGGAACAATCTCTATTCAGACTAATTCAGGACCTCTAGAGGTTTTGTGGTCCAGTATTCTCCTCAGTGCAAGTACACACACAAATCTAGAACACAAAAGAAATATATGTTTTCAGTGTGGTATGGGGCTTTTTAGCTGTTACAGGCTCAGTAGAGCCAGACTACATATTCTTAAGCACCGTCTGGTAGATTAGAAGAGTAACTTTGATGCATTCATGTAGTATGTTTGCAGCTTGAACTCTGCGTCTTTCTTGTTATTTGTTGCCAGATTTTGAGTGTTTTGCTGGCACTTTACAGACTGCATTTAAACTGAGAAAAGTAAATATTTTATCTTTATTTTACCTGTTAATGCTGAGATGGTTTTGAAAAGATCAGTTTGACACATTCACCTTTTTTTAAGAGTTTAGCACTCCTTGTTTAATTTTCTTAACTTCCTGACTTGGATATTTTTAGCAATCTTAGCTGTTCTCACAAGTGTTCTGACAAAAGATGACTGGTGGAACCTCCTCCTGAAGGCTATATACGCCTTGTGTGACCTCTCCCGGTACAAGGAGGCAGAGCTTCTAGTGGATTCCTCCCTGGAGTATTATTCATTTTATGATGATAGACAAAAGCGCAAGGAGCTGGAATACTTTGGGCTCTCTGCTGCAATACTGGACAAGAATTTCAGGAAAGCATACAACTATATCAGGTGGGTACTGAGAAGGTAGATCAAACTCTTCTGGAATTGCTTCCGCTGAGGCTGTAGTCATACTGCTAAAGGAGGCTGGCTGATGCTTTTCAGCTTGTTCTAAAACAATTAAGGTTATTGAAACTAAAGGAGCATTCTGATAGCTTCTGGTTCCAGAACATGCATCATGCAGCAGGGTGGTTGGTTTGGACAGAACCATTGCTTCTGTCTCTGTCAACTTTGCCTCATTCAGTGACTTGCTCCTTGAGTGTCTCTGCTTTGTTATCTTCCCTGAATTGTTGAAGTTTTTATTACAGATACAGCATTTACTATGTAGCATCTACGAGTTTCTTGTATACTTTTCATTCTCTAGAATCATGGTGATGGAAAATGTCAATAAACCTCAGCTGTGGAACATCTTCAATCAGGTTACTATGCAGTCTCAGGATGTTCGGCACCATCGCTTTTGTCTCCGCCTGATGCTGAAAAACCCTGATAACCATGCACTGTGTGTCCTGAATGGGCATAATGCGTTTGTGTCTGGCAGTTTCAAGCATGCTCTTGGTAATAGCATTAATGTTCCAATATTAACAAATATGGCAAGTAAATGTGCTTTTTCCTGAGAAAGATTTATTAAAGCCCTTTTTTTCATATGCCAGAAAATTACAGGTGGCTTCACAGTGTTAGTCTGGTGCTTTACTATGTTGTACACAAAGCATTGCTAAGAGTTTTGATAATAAAAATGAGGCTGGCATGTTTCAGTTTCAGCACACATTGCAAATGTAACTAACTTGCAAAGATAACTGAAATCTAATGATAATGATGAAGGGCAGAAACAGGCCAATTTGAAGAGCAAATGAAGTTGGTTGGACATTTAAGCAGGTCTTTGAAGTAAACCTACTGCTTGCAGTCAAGCTCTTCACACACATAAGATGTGTGGCCTCCAGGATATAAATCCTAGCAATGACTGTTTGCTTCCTATGTTGGCCTGTCTTGTGCTTACTTTTACATCCCAGTCAGCATTCCTCCTTCAGAATTGAAGGAGTGCTGAAAGTACAGAATTTTCTTTCATGTTTTTTTCCTGTGTACTTTGCTGTAGGTATATTAAACTATCTCTCCTCTTAGTTCACAATTCTCATGTGAAGATTTTCTTTCCTGCTTTTAAATTCCTCAGGAATAATTTTCACAACAAACATCTTCATTCAGTTCTTTGCTTTTAGGACAGTATGTGCAAGCCTTTCGTACAAACCCAGATGAACCTCTGTACAGTCTTTGTATTGGGTTGACTTTCATCCACATGGCTTCTCAGAAGTATGTGTTGAAAAGGCATGCTCTTCTGGTACAGGTGAGTTACTGTGATGCTTTTTACCAACAGTGTGTCCTGTCCTTGTATCTTGCGTACAGTTATGGCTGCATGCTCTGTTTAAATAACTCTTCCTAATTAAAATGGCATCAAAAGAGGGAAGTGGCAAAATATGAACACAGATATGAACATGCTTTTGAACTGTAATTATACCCATCTGAGTCTGCTCTCCTTTTAGCCAAATGTAGCTTCTTCTGCTGTGCATATGCACTGATTACCCACATAGATGTTAGCAGCTGCCAGCTCTTTGTGGAAATATTACTGATTTCAGCATTGATGGATATAGTCTGGATTTTCTTCCAAATTATTCTTGCCCTGCCTTGCTCTGAAGAAGTGCTGTAGAAGAGAACCCCTGCCATGTGCCCTTCATCGACATGTCTCAGAAACTGCATTGTTGGAGCAAACTTTAGAGACTTATAAAGTGGGGCTTCCCTCCCTCCCCCCATCTTTCTTTTCCCCCTTTTAGGTAACTCTCACTGCTCTCTTTGTAAGGATGTTGTGAACTCCAGTTTAGGCTGCCCTCAGTTTTTCAGCTCCCTTCTTCACGTTTTCCTTTAATCTGGCAGATCCAGTTACAAATCACTGTCTGATTTTTAAAAGTAATTTCCTCTACTCTCCACTAAGTGTTTTCATTAACTTGAAATACTTTTTAATTCCTGTGGCCACTGAGCTGGGAATCAGCAGAATAGAGTGAGGGTTCTGAGCTCTCATGACTTGTGAAACTGCTGAAAAACTGTAGCTTGCACAGATTTTGACAAAAGCTGCAGGTCCTCAGCTCCTCTAAACCAAAGCCCATTATGTTTTTAAGGTGGTTGGCTCTTCTGAACATGAACCAGTCTTACCAGCGTGTACACTGCATAAACACATACATATGTACATACATTTAGCAAACTAGTGCCATGAGTCACTTTACTCATTAACTGTGTGCTCAATTTCTTAAAGAGCTCTCCCCATTGTTACTAAAGGCAGTGAGACTGACAGAGCACAGGGTTTATAGTCTCAGCAATTGAATGTGACTTATTTATTACCATCAACTTGTCTGTGGTTTTGTGGGGGAGCACAGATGAGAAGGTTAAGTCGATACACTTAAACACCTCTTCTCCAGCATTCTTTGCTGCCATCTTGTTAAAGGGAACATTCACAAATGTGTATAATATGTGTACAGGGATTTTCCTTCCTTCACCGATACTTGGATCTGCGTGGACCATGTCAAGAGTCATTCTACAACCTTGGCCGTGGCCTTCACCAGCTGGGATTGCTGCACCTGGCAGTCCACTATTACCAGAAAGCACTTGAACTTCCTCCCCTCACCTTAGAGGTACTGTTTCTTTGTGAGTTAGGTACAGAGAATAAAGTCAGGTCAATGTTAGTAATTTATCAGCCATAGTTAAAATAGGTACATAAGATCTATGTCACTGAGTTCCCTTTACTTTGTGTTGTTATTCCTTGTCATTGAAAGCCCAGATTTTGTTGTCACCTGGTAGTATATTTAAGCATGTGTTAATTTCACAGGTTTATGAATTTTGAAGGATTTACTCATAGGCTGAGTGAAGTAGCAGCAAAAAGGGTCACTACACAACTTCACCTGAATAAGTAGCTGAACTTTATATATATATATATATTACATGCAATGAGTTATATCTGGAAGTTGTATCTAGTCACTCATGGTATAAAAGAGCATGCTGAAGCAATATGATCCATTATTAAGATTGCCTGAATGCCTGTGAGCCATGGTTTTACTCTGATTTGTATTATAACATCCTAATTGATGTGTCATACAAGTCTGGTCTGAGAGGAAGTTTCGCTTTGGCATGGGAAGGTAGTAAAATTGCAAGTGTCTTTAGAAGACAGGAAGGGTTGATAAAGAACATGGGTGTTAGTGCTGGAGCTCAAAGCAGCATCTTGTGAAAGATACAGACAGTATTCACATTCTGATTGAAGAAACAACTACTTTGCATGCAAAGACAAATTAAGATAGTACTTTCCTGGTTTGTGAGCTGGCTTTCTAATTTATAGCTGATCTGAGTATGTAATTGTGTAACTCTGTGATTAGCAATGTGGCAACTTCTGAAAGAGGGAGGGCACAAGGTACTACCTTAGTTTCTGTGCAGCTGAAAGCCTATATCAACCATGAATATGTGATTTGATTCCACTGTCATTGCTACACATGTTTCAATTTTTATACTATTTTTGCATATAGTAACTTTTTTCCATTATTATTTTTACAGGGAATAGAAACTGATCAGACAGACTTGAGAAGAGATGCTGCCTTTAACTTGTCACTTATTTATCAGAGCAGTGGAAATATCAGAATGGCTCGGAAGCTGATGTATACCTATGCAGTTGTATGATGAGGTTTGTGGCAGGTGGAACTGATAGTCTCTGTATTAACTTTTGCATTATGCAGTGCTGGGGAAATGGGTTTGTGTACAACCTTTTTCTGTAGGTGGTCAGAAAGGGCTTGTGCTGTACCTGGCTTAATGGACTACTTCTATTTCCAATATTTGAACTGTGTCACAAATGGGTGGAAACTGACATGCTCAGGTCTGGCTGTTATTAGCTCTTCTTTGGTGCACTGCTTTGTAATCCCAGTCTTGTATATAGACTCAAACTGAAGTCCAGGGCAGCTTGTTGTTTTGGGTTTTTGTTTTTTTCGTTAGGGAAGATTTATGATGTGCAATAGTACAACTAGTTACCAGTGAGGTGGTTCAAGAAGCCCTGTTCACTGGGGATTAGATTTGCTTTTTTAACGTGCACTATTAAAGTGCTGTAATAGAGAAGCAGTGGGCTCATACTAATCCCCAGAGGTTGGAGAGCTCACTATTTGAAGTATTCAGAATTTTCTAGGAGTTCATATTCCCAGCAGCTCTCCTGTTTGAAGGAGCTTGATTTCTATTTACTGAATCAGTGTGACCTCTGTTGTTCTGAACTTGTCAATAAAAATTCTGAGGATAATGATAATGTTTACTCATTCTCAGCAAAGACAGATCCTACTGAATAGAGCAAATATTAATCTAATAATATCATACAGCTGCTTGTTTCACATACACTGCAAATGGTCTGGGGTTTTAATTAGTTCTGACAGTTCAAGAAAATATGATGGTGGAAGCATACTGCTTCCAATACAGCAAATTACGCTCTACCATAAATAAAAAGAGTATGTAGTTACATATATAGTTATATATGTGGCTATATGTTATGTGCTACAGCAAAATATGGCTGAGTAGTTTGCTGAACAGAAAACAAACTGTGCTGTTGCCTCCCAAGGCATTGAGTAGCTAGTTACTTATGGGACCACAGCTAACTGCTGTTTGCTTTCAGCCCATTTGCATTTAATGAAACACAGTCAATATGGACTGGAAAATTCATATTGCAAGCAAACAGTGTTCTGAAAAGATGTGCTAAACAATTTTGAGCATCTAGAAGGAAGAGCGATACTACTTGTCTCAATGCCAGTTATCTAAATCTTCCTCAAATGCTTGTGCAAAAAAAACCCACACCTATATTTGAAGATAGAACTTAGATTATTTTATTTTTCCTTAGATATATCCAACTTGCATTTATGGCTGTGAGATGAACAATCTTTGACTCAGATTTCACTGCTGATACCTGCACTGCCAAACGTAGAAAGCTGTTTGCGATCCACATTTGCTGAAGGCCACAGGCTGACAGGAAGATAAAGAACAAGCAACTTTCTTGCTCTTTAGAAAACTCATTTTTAAATACTGCAAATATTGCTGTAACTAAGAGAGGCTGAGCAGCTACCAAGCCTGGGGAAAGACTAGCAATGTAGAACTCGATTACTGATCCTGCAGGTGGCAGGAGTGTTTGATTATACTACAGCTTTGTTAGAATTACTGTTTAAAGAAAATAACAAGTTCTTGTCAATTGTGTACTTGGGATGTTTCCAGGGGGTGAGCTGCCACTCATCATGGTATGCTTCACAGCCCAGAGCAGGCTCTGAGCAAACTAGATTCTTTTCAAGTGAAAGCAATTTAGAGGATGGCTTCCAGAAGTGCTCCAGTTGCTAGTGAGCATTCAGTCAGCAGGATTACACCAGAGCAAATCTGAAGGAAAACCTAGTCCAGAACACATCTTGGACATCTGGACCAGCTCTTTCATTCTGTATGTGATCCACAGAGCTGCATTGCTTGCTAAAGCAGACATAGCCAAAACTTAAGGTAGTGCTAAAGTTTACTGGGATACAGTAATCCTTCACAACTACACCCTATCTTACTCCTTTCCACCCTAAATCCCAAACAGGCTTAAAACAAGGAAGGGGTGAAAAACCATCCCTTTAGCTACTCCTTATATTGGTAAAAACTCCCACAGAAGGAAAACAGGTGGTTGGTGCTGTTGCCCTGTGAACATACAGTTAATACAAACACAGCTACCATGTGCTTTGTCCTTTCTGGAAGGCTAAGGACACCCTTGTTTGTCCCTTGTTAGGCAAGCTACTTATTCACTGTAATCATGAATAGGCCTGTATGTAAACATGCATAGGTCTGCTTTTAAGCACCACAATTTAATGAAGCTCAGGTGTGCATTAGCTTCAATAGTGTGCTCAGCCACCCCTTGTTCCTTAGAACAGCCATTTGCTTCAGGAAGAGATTCACATCATGGTGAATTAGAGTCCTATCGCATACGTTACAGTTTAGGACCAAATTTCTGGAGGAGTAGAATGAGCCAATTCCAGTGTGTGTCCCAAGCTACTCCTAGGCTCCAGGGGTATGCAAGACTTCCCACCCCACTAAAGTATTGCAAATAACATGTATAGACTTCGCAGAAATAAACAATACCACTGATCACAGAGGAGCCTGTGAGCAGCTCTGTTGAAGCAAATCATCATACAAGAACACTAGCACTGAAGCTGGGTTGTACTGAACCATGTGGAAGAGTAAGCTGTGAAGAAGGTGAGCTGATCCTTCATTGAACAAGTATGAAAGCTATCTATGTTATAATCATCTTCAACATATTATGATGTAACTCAGCTGCTCCAACTACTCCTTCCCCAGTAGGATAGGTTGAACAAATTCCACTAATTCTTATGAAGGTAAGATGATGTGTGGTGTAACATCACACACCTAATGCGTTCCTTATATGCTCCTAAAATATCCCAAGGCTTGTGTTCTCTCATGACCCAGATATCATCTGCCATTAGAAGCAGCCAGTCCTGCCAGTTCCACACTGTTCCAGTCACGTCAGCATCCAGCCACACACACATGACTCGGCCTTTGGTCATTCATGTGAACCCTCTGCAAACCAGTCTGAGATTTGTTTTGATAGCACCTGCCAGTCTACAGCTGGTAAAAGAAAAGTGATGAAAAGAAAGATGCAGCATATCAACATTCAAAGAGTAGTTGTTTTGCTATATATGGTAGTTATATCAGTCTCACAGTGCAAAGAATCTGAGTCAGAAAGACCAGGTGAGAGGTATGACTTAATTCAAATCAGTTTATGACTTAAACAAGCAACCCTAAGTCCCCTATATGTGGTGCCCTGTGCACACCTTTTATCTGCAATACCTTCTCAGTGCTACAGACCTATCTAATGATGTGAGATCAGCTGAAGTTCCCAATTTCTCCAGTACCTGCATGCTAGCTGGGAGTGTCCTCCCGGCAGGTGATGCTCTCCTTGGACTGGGAATCACCCAGACAAGTTTGCTCATTTCCTGCCCAACTCACGTGGCCTTCCTGGTGGTTAGCTGGAGATGCTGGGTCTCGCTGTGTCCAGGGAGGTGTGAGTGGGATTCTCTTCTTGCTTTTTCTCCTGGAAAAAGATGCTGTGTTTTATGAAGCTGGTGACTGTTTCGGGAATCTCTGTCCTTACTAAAGAAGAGGCTAAAGTTTCAGCAGTTTCATACATGCGTCTCTAAAAGGCTAATTACATGCCTCTATAAGAACTATCAATTATGGAGAAGACGGAGGAATCTACACAAACAAGGTAAGCATAGCTTTTGAAAAGGTATCTGTAAAAGGCATGGAGCAGGGGAAGGAGAACTACTGACCAGGTGAATGTAGAGAAAGAAATCTACTAGGTGTTAGCTTCAGACAAGTATTTGGTTAATGTGCACCAACAAAATGTGCAATAGAACCTCTTCTAAGTACAGATACAGTCCCTTGAAGCAATCTTGTTCCTGTAATATTCTTTGCTGCTTCAGTATGTCATTTGGGAAAAGAGGAGGAAGCAAACTAAACTAGAAGAGGGGTCTGTTTTCCACCCCTGTGCAGGGAACTACAGAAGGAAATTTAGGAAACTATTACTGACTGATAAGAAACTACCAAATATTTTTCCTGCCTATTTTCTTTGCTTCCCTCTTTGAACCAAATGTGCTTGCTTCCTTTACCTCTTTTCTGGGGCTGCTGCCTTCACAGGTCTTTGGCTGGTGTTTTTTCACAGCTTCTAGCTGCAGGTAGTCAGATTTGAACAAACGGTGAGCTGCTTTTAGGCTAGTTGCGATGTAGTCAAGACAGTGTAATTAGAACTGCAGAGAGAACAGTCAGTGCATGCTGTGCTCCAGTTCTTGAGCTCTGTGCAAGAACAGGCAGATCACCATATGCTTTCTTTCACATTTTTTCTTATCCATTCTTTCTCCCATTCATAGGGGTAGGAGCGCTCCATGATGCTCTCTTCCACTGGGGGGGCAATGATATCAACTGTGGTCTCCAAGATAGTATAAACCAGAACGGCGTTTGGAAGAATTGGGGGAAAAATAGATATTAAGTACCACAAGCTCCTGAGAAAGGCAAGGGAAGACTGACTTTGCCTAAAGAGTGGTGTAGAAATACTCTGTTACTATTAAGGTCTCTTTCTATCACAGAATAGCACTTGGGTTGATAAACAGCATGTAAGACATCAATCTGGGGCACCCTTATTCCTTTTACTTTATGCTGGTTAGTACCCTGTAAAATATCTAACCCACTAGATTTTCACCCCAGACTACTATAGTAACCCATGCAAATTATAATAATTTGGATATTATGTACAGTAGTGCAGAGATAAGGTGATGCAAGGACAAATGACTTCTTGGGGTGGGTGGGTGTGTGAAATGTGGTTTTGCATGATGTCACATGTAGAGTGACACAAGAGCAGCTGAGTGGGGCAATTTACATGGTCCCAACACTTCTGTTTGGTTCGTTAATATAGATTTCCTGAACTTGATAAAAACAGTAGTTTGTATGGGATAAAAGCTTTTCTTATAAGCCACACAAAATCAAATTGATGCACAGAAAAGATCAAAACAATACTAAAGGGTGTTTTTTTGTTGGTTTGGGGTTTTTTTTAGCTAGTTGATTTTTTAAAAGATAATAAATGTGACTTGGAAAGGCCAAGGATGCACTTCACTCTTCACCAGAGACCTATATCTGAGATTGAAAGGGTAACTTGGTGCATATGCTGAAATAACATCTTGTTACTTCCAGTGAATTGTTATTCTAATGCTCATTACTCTCACCTTTTCTGAGTCTATGCTAGCTTCCTTCAGTTTCTCTTCTGTCTCCTCTTTATATTCCTTCAGATGTTTGGCTGTTTTTTCCAGTTCCTGAGTAGAAAAAGAAGTAATATTAATTTATATGCAGTTTTTTCATGGCACAAATAAAAAATGTCAATGTAAGCGTAGGACTCTCCCACTGTAAATATCTTAGAGTTCTATCATACAAAGAACCCTAAAACTGTCTCCTTCTTAAGTCAGATATACAGTGTATGTATGTTAAATTGTAACTTGGGCTTTCTGGAGCAGACACGTAAGACTTGTAAGAATATTTTTTGACCAAGTTCATAAACTCTTTCTACCACCTTTTCTACAAGCCCATGGATGTCTCACCACTTCTTCATGCTGTTAGCACTTTACCTGACAATATAATAAAGAGGACAAATGCTACTATAAAAATCTAATGGGGGATGTGAGTCTATGGCATCATATCCGATACAGGTCTGGAGGGATGACAGGAGAAGCCACACAATTACTGTGCTATTGATCTGTTCATCTTCTGTTCAGAATTTGAGTCCAAAGTTAGTTTTATTTTCAAGTCTAGCTCCACTGCAAAGGATTAACAGCAGTCCTACTTTGTAGGAGAAAGGAGTTCTCAACTAGGACATCTGCCTTTATTGAAAAATGTGTGCATACCTTTATCCTTTCTGCATTAGCTTTACAGGCCATTGTCTGACTTGAGCTCTTTGACTTCTTAGCTTTTTCATATAACTGGAAAAAGACTTTTCCAGCTCTATTACCTTTAGCTGCAGCTCTCTGTTGGCACAGGAAACTTCAGCTGGTTTGGAGGATTCTTCTTTATGGGATTTCTTTATCTAGGGGAAAGAGGAAAAAGTGAGTTCACATTAACAGAAGAATTAGTTTATTCTATATAACAATTAATAAGCAGCACACCCAATTCATTTGCTGTATCTGAAGCATGCTACAGCACCTAGTATTTTGACTTTTCTTTAATACCCTTCTAATAAAGGGAAAAGTGAATGCTGGGATTTGAGTAATATTAAGGGTATGCTGAGCTTTGATCCAGCCTTGGCATAGGTGAAGGTTATGCTTGTGATCCAGACCCCAAGAAACAAAGCAGACTTCCAAACCAGTACTTTATCCCTGGAGATTGCTATACAACCCCAGATTATCCTCCTGAAGTTACTGGCATGACTGATAATCAATATTTAGATCTTATGTACAGTGAAGCACATAGTTCTGGGGGACATAGGGTGGTACTTCAAACAGTGAAGAGAGCACAGATATCGCTACAGATACGCTGCCAGATAGGCTGCCAAAATGCCTGTCCACCACATGATAAAATCCTGGGTTTTGTATAAAAGTGATGGACAACTTCATGATGGGCAGAAAAGGAGACGGATACTTGTAATGAGCAGCTCTTGTTCTGTTGTAAAATTGTCACCGAAATCTTTTAATCTCTATGCCTTCTCACTTCAGCAGATTTGTGACATGTGGCTTTCCTGTAAGCTTCTTGTTCAATTTGAAACTGCTTCTTCCAAGACTCTAAGTGTGCAGGACACATCTTTCCCTCAGTCTTGTCTTTTTTCATTAACTGTTCCCTTTAAAGAGCAGAAACAAATTCGATTAATCACATTTATATTTGCTTTATGTTTTAAATACAAGAATAGGAAAGACAATTAATTTGTAAATACTTTTGGATATACTCTGCATTAATGCTCTTTTAAAGACTGGAATGTGTTTTCTAGTCTTTCACATTCCATTTGTTTAAAAGGAAGTCCATAATACCTATGCAAGGTAAAAAGACTTTTTGGAAAGAAACACTTTAGGACAACTTACTTTCCTTCAGAAGATCGCTAACCTGTTTAGACAAAGGATAATGAGGAAACTCAGACTGCACCTACACTTAGGTTTGAGGTTTTACTTACAGACATTCAATTTTGGGTGGGGAATTTAAACAGCTATTCTCTGCTCTCCTTGCTAAAGCTACTGCAGGCCACTTCAAAAGTGGAAGTGGTATCTGCTATCCTCAGGGAAAAGCTGTGTGTAAAAGTGCCATAATGACCCTAGTAAGCAGTTGCTCAGTACAGCAGAGTAGGTCAAAGAGTCATTATGGGAATGAATGAAAGAGCCCATTTCTTTAGTTCTGCATGAACCTATCTTTATCATCTTGCTGGCTCAGCATACAGTCAATGCTGATATTGATGGATGAGTAAAGCCGTAAAGCTCTGATGTTAGTGTATTGTTTCTCCTCAAGTGTTTATTATGGATTTGCTCTTACCTGCAGAGCATCAGCTGCTGATTCTCAGTTTCTTTACTTTTCAGTTCACATTGAGTTTGGATCAGCTTGTTCTGCAGGGTGTTACTGACCTGCAAAAATTCTTCCAAACAAAGAAGAAGTTTCTTCTTGTCTGTTCTAGCTTTTTCTAGTGCCTTACAGAGTGGTTCCACCTGTGCAGTAACAACAAATCAGATTTATACCTACCCAAATGAAAAGCTTAGGACTATTTTTTCCCTTTCCCAGTCAGTATCAACTTCGAGGAAGTAACAGCGTATTCGCCAACTGTCTGATTACACACATCCTAAGGACAGGCATCTACATGGGAATCCTTACAATGCCAATCCACTGACTGACTTAGTCAGAAGGATCAGAACAACTTGTCATATAGTGTGACTTTCTTGGAGAAAAGTGTTCTTTGCCAATAGTGACTGTGTTTGGGTTGAGAGGTAATCTTTGTGACACCAAGTATTATGAGGAAAGATGAAAGCAATTCCTTGGACTCTTTTCCCCTCCATTCTAATAAGAAAAAGAATATAAAATAATTGCTATATAAACTTCCAAAATATCCGTTCATATTATGTATCCACCTGCAGACTGTAAAACCTACATCTGTGCCAAGGAATCTTTCTTTAGAGGAGATGCTTGCCTCCTTCAACACTGGGATAATGGCTTGCCTGTTCAACAGCCCAAAGCGGACGGAGTATTTTTACCTTGGTTCACGTGACTGTGTTACACCACACTGTATTCAGAAAAAGGTACTTGACTCAACATGAAAAATGCAGCAGTGGCTGTTACTACAGAAAGATGTGGTTTCTACCTGGCTGCAGTGCTGCTTTCCCATGGCAACCAGTTTGGCTTGGCAGTGTTTCAGTTCTCTTTCCAACATCTGTATTTTCAGTTGAGTCTGGTTCCTGAAAATGGAAACTGGATTGTAAAATCATGCATTAAGTCAATTTGTGCACATCTCTGAAGAGATGACCATCTCACAGTTTGGTTCTCTACTTTAACCATATTAAGTTCTACCTGTCACTGAAGTTACAAAGGTTTTTACTTACTTTCCACAGGATGCACAAGGCCTGCCAAGCTTGTGGAGTTGGCTACAAGCACTCGGTGTACTTGGTTCACTGGTACCAAATATGTTTCAGTGTTGCAGGAAAGCATGTGGGAAACTTCTCAAACAAATTTTCTGTATAGCTTATTAGCCAGAGCCATGGGGAAGATGCCAGGCTTCAACTCTAAGTCTTCCCCACACTGCTGATAGACCACAGAAACAGTATCAATTTCACTTACTTGTCTCTTCTGAGGTGGCTGATTTCAGTGTCCTTATGCGCCAGCTTGGTTTGTACCACATCCAGTGCTGCTTTCATCTTGTTACAAGATGCTAACGCATGCTCCAGCATGGTTGTTGCCTTATTACTATCATCCTTTGCTGCGTCCAACTGGTGCTGCAGGCTTGCCACCTGCAGTACAATAAGTCGTTAGGAAAAGGAGCAGGAAAATCCGTCATCTATTAGAGTTTTATGAAAGTATTCCAAGTAACCTGCATGGTTTCAGCAGTGCCAAGAGTATGGAATGCTTCTGAACATGGAAATAAGAAGCGGTTCTTAGCCCTTCTACTTTTTTCACACATTAAGCAAGTTAATCACAAATCCTAGAGATGCTACATTAACAGCATTTTGTCACCCTATAAGGCAGTATGAGCAGGATCGAAGATGACTTTGATACAGAACTCTCAATATATGTGCTTGACAGTATACAAATTAAATACAGAAGATCAATAAGCACTTCCCTGCAAATGAAGTACCAAAGAGCTAAGATTAAACAACCTTGTATTTGTTTCCCTTTTGAGCTGACAAATAGGATGCTGAGAGGTACCTGAAGTTTTCCTTTGTCACAGGTCAGTTTATTCTTTCTGTCAGTCAGCTCTGCCAGCACTTGTTGCACGTGCTGCTGGGCATACTGAGGAAAAAAACAGCAGACATCACCATTCCGTACAAAAAACAAGGCAAAAAGCAACAAGAAAAATACTCAGTATCTTGTTTCTCTCTAAGTATTTTAACTTTCTTCTGTTGCTTCAGGTATAAATACTCCATTAGGTGAAACACTAAAACAGATCTTAAAAAAATAAGAAATACAAATGCCATACATTCCTGCAAGACAGCTTAATCTTTAGGAAGAGCTGCTCAATTTGATACAACCTTTCAGATGGCCACAAGAAGGCCACTGTCCTGGGGCAGAGGAGAAAAAAATGGAGAGATGAAAGAAGCCTTTGACAATAGGAAACAGAGAAGCATTAATAACTAGAAGAATGAGAAGGCATGAACAGAATTAAATAACTTAGTAAAGAATAAAATAATAATCAGGCTACTTTTAAAGGTTCTGAACTATTCTATTGATTCACATTCTGTAACTGCTGACTGCCAAGGGAGTTCTGTGTTAAACAGAAGATACACATATGTTACCCACTAACTACTGCAGAAATGTGACTTTATCAAATAACAAACTTTCGAAAGCGATCTCAGTTATTTTTTCTTTAGCATTGTGATGTAAAGACCTTAGCAATTGCTAAGTGTTTCTTAGGCTCTCCAACAAACACAACTGCTCATTACATCTAATACTGTAAAAGCACTGATAGCACAGCATCACTAAGCTTTTACTCAACTTTTCTGGAACCAGTAAAGTATCCTGATCTTGGTGACTGAGATTAGTGAGAAATAATGGAATAGGAACAAGTTAAAAACAGAAATGACATCCCAAGTGCAAATTTGTCCATAAAGGGCATAAAATTGTTAATAACTTCCCAATGTACATAAGTTGAATATATATATATACAGATACAGAAGTTGTATGCCTGTACTAGAAAATGGAATGGAGTCGTAGGGTTTTAATGCCATACCAATACCAGAAGCTCTATAGAATCCTCTTACCTCATCCCACACAGACATCTACAAAAATGAAGTAATATTTGAGATATCCTTTTATTTTCACTTTTCCCCCTTTTTGATTCCTTAATTTCATCAGCCACTCTCCAAAAAATACAGATACTTCAAAGAGCACTTTGATTCTTTCTACAGTTACTTCTCAGTCAGGTCATCAGTTACCCACTTCGTTAGTGGCTTACCTGCTCATGTACCAGCATATCCAAGCAGTTCAATAGCCTCTTGTTCTCTTGCTTTAGTGTTTGCAAAGTGAATTTCATTGAAATAATTTCCAGCTACAAACAAGAAAACCCAACACTAATCGTACCCCTTCAAGATTTCCACAGTCACAATATCACAAAACCTTAGCACTATGCATGGATTAGATATAGGCTCTCCCATTTTAGAAAGCAATTCTACAACAGTGAAAGAATCATACTAACTTCAGTCACAACACTAAGCAATATCTCAGTCATACCACAAATTCTGCCTTTCCTTTTCCAGGCTATATGTATGTAGCATAACAAGCTTACTACTACAAACAGGGCCTTATGCAGTAGCTGTAGGGTTGCTGCTCCAAAGGACACAACCATATAGGCAAGAAAAATATCAAACAGCAAAATGAACAATATGGCTATGGTAAATACCACAATACTTAGAAATAATTGAGCTGAGAGAGTAGGCAAAATGAAAGCAAAACTTAAGACAACACTAAATTTAAAGAACAGCCATATATATTGCAAGATACCTCATTCTGTGTTTTTAGTACTTCCAGTTTATTCCTTTCCTGTACTGTTTCATTTTCTCTTGTCCTTATCTGTCAAAAAAAATGTGAAATTATTGTCACCTGAAAACATCCAGATTCATAGAAATATTACACATTCAGAACAGTTGATCTGAAGTTCAGAGCTGAAATATCGTCTCTCCCTTTACATGCTCCTGAGAGGAGACATTAGAAATCAAAATATAAGCATAGCTGGAAAGGGGAGAGTGTGTCACACTTGTAACTGCAGCAGCCAAAAAATAGTAATCTTGAAAGCAAAACTGGTGTGTCAGTAAGAACCCTAATGGTGTGGGTTTGAAAGCAGCCTTCAACAATATAGTTTTAAAACAGTAAGTTTTCTGTACCTCCTGTTGAAGATCTTCCTTTTCTGCCAGCAGAGATCTTTTCTCTTGCAAAGCTGTCTCAAATTCATCTTGCAGTCTAGCAACAGTACCTTCCAGAAGCTGTCTCTGTGAGGCTGCTTCCTTCTCAGCAAGGCTTGCCTTCAACCTGTATTTGCCATGCTCTGTACGCAAGGTCTCCCTAAGGAAAGAAAGCCAAGCTGGAGTTGTAGTACAATAGAAGGACAGAAGATGGCCTCCATATCAAATACCAAACTGGCCTTTCTGTGTTACTAAGTAACGACTGCTAGAGAAGCAGAAATCAAGGTGATGAGAATACAATGGAGGAAGGGGGAAAAGAGGCTGCAGACAAGGAAACTCACAACTCTCTTTGAAGCTGAGACCTCTCATGTTGCACACTCTGCAGCTCTCCAAGAATGTTGGCATGGGCGGCATTCAGAAGTGAGTCTTGCTCTTGCAGCTTATGGGTCTTGTCTTGTTCTGCCTAAAGGGGAAAAATGACCCAGGCAATAACACTAACATCAGAATGATGAAGGACGAGTAACTAATTTACAAAGCTGTTCATTTGTCACTGAGCTCTTGCAACGTCCCTGTAGTTCTGCATATTGTGGTATGCTGTCTCTTGAATAGGGTGTCAAATCTTCGTTCACCTTACCTAGCTTTTATCTATCTATATATATATATATTTAATCTCAGATCCTTATTACTTCCTCTTAGCTTCTGCTTTTACAGTACTTACAATACCCATTAATTTGTATGTTCCTCTTTCTTAGTGGTTGTTACAGGATATTTCTGTAATTAGTATTACCACATTTACACTCTCTCCCCAAAACATATGTCCTCTTTTTCCTGTACTGAAAGTAAATCTTTGCAAAGGACACTAACACTTTATAGAACTTCCGTTACTGTATGTGAAATATTTTACTCTATTCCCACAGATTATCAGTATGAGGAATTAGTCTGTTGTCTAACATCTGAGCTACAAACTTTCTTGGACTTTAATAGCAGGTTCATACCTTAAGCACAGTCTGATGGTCTGAAATGAGTTTTGCATTCTCCATGGCAACACTTTGGAGTGTGGTGCTGAGCTCTGAGCATTGCTGGCTTAAGCGGTCATTAAGGATCTGGTTAGATAGAAAGAGGAGGAGGAGGATGACAGACATGTTTTCAGGGGGTTAGGTCTTTTTTTTCTCCATAGTAGCCTGTCAGAAACTTTAAAAATACCTCTTGTAGATGTGGAAAAAGCTATTTTAGGTAGAAAGTCTACAAAAAGATTTGTTCAGGTGGTTCCTATTTATGGCAGACTTATTCCAAGGTGTCAAAAGTTTAGAATAATATGGAAGAAAGAGAACACAGTTTAAACTACCCATCAAGCATAATCACTTCTGAGTTTTGAAGTCCAGAAAAAAGTAATGCTTCTAAGGCAAAAAAGACAAAAATTGAAAACAGACCCCTACATATTTCACAGTTGGTTTTCTACAGATAGCAGATAAAATGGAAACTTTTGCCCCAAGAGGCAGAGGAATGTTTAGTCAACCAGGTACTCTATATTTTATTAATTAATAGAAACATACTCCTTAAGAATCTAAAGGTGCAAATGAATATAAATGTATGACTTTGAGGGTAGATAGAAGAGGGAGCAGTAGTAGTCCTACATGTCCTAGCCCCTGAAGCAGACACATTCAAAAACCCTGTTTCAAAATAAGTATTGTGAAGAAAACTTTCCAGTCTTAAAGACAGGAAATCTGGAACAGTTACCTACACTAGTGATTGAATCAGGCTGCATTACCTGAGGGCATTAAGTTTTGTCTCCTCACCTGCATTTGAGGCTTCCCATTAATATAATAATTTCTCACTGTAATCACTTGTTCTGTTATACTTTATTTCCATCTTAAAAACAAAAGTAGCTATTCTCATTACCTGTACTTTCTCTGCTGTCTCTTGCAAGGTGATCATTTTAGACTGAAGTTGCACGTTTTCCTTGCGTTCTTTGCTTAAAGACAGCTGTGCATTCTAAGGGGCAATAAAACAAAACATTAAGAAAAAAAAATTAAATATCATTTAGCCAGACTCTTCACAAATATGAAATCTTTGTTTTGTACTTGCCTATTTCCTTAAGCTATTGTCACATCGCTATGTTCTTGCAAGCACTGGGCATGGCACGTCTAAGACAAGCCTCTTTCCAAAATACGAAACAACCAAAGTGCTATGTGCTCTAACTTAGCTTTGAAAGTTGAGGGTGACTTTATATCCTTCTGAGCTCAAACTTATTAATTTCCAGTATAATTAATCTCAATGCTTCTGAGCTTAAAGGACAAAAGTGGTACAATTAACGAATTAAGGAATTCTTTGCCTGCATTGTGAGACTCCATGGCTCAGCTGAACTTTTACCTCATCTTACTGAAACATTCTCTTTCAGAGAAGGCTTCAGACAACAGCCACGCTCCCTAAATAGGCGGTAAGCATACCTCCTTGCCCATTCAGTACCCAGTTAACCAAGCTTCTGATTTTTTTCTGTAGTATTAACCACCAACCCATTTGTCTCCTTTATATGCAATACTTGTGCTACCACAACAGTGTTTTGTGGCCAGTTCTAGCTTTCCAAGGCAGGCATTGATATCAGTGTTTTGGTATTTCAGTAAAATATGAAAGTTAAATCTTTCAAAAAATAAATAGGTCAACCCCAAACTGGTAAAATAATAAGACATTCAGTGTTTAGTAGCCTTAGCATTTGTCTCCATAAAAATTCTGCCTCTGAATATGGTACATTTGACAGGCTTCCCATAAGCTGTTCTGATCTTTATTTAGCTATTTTCCTCACCAATACTTGTTTACAACTTACTTTTGTTTCTTCACCAAGCTGGGAAATGATACAGTTCCTGGAGTCTAAAAATAGGAAAGAATGTCAGGACAGACTGTGTTATCTGTTTGGTAACTTTAAAAGGTGACATTTTGATTTAAAGTTTATCTGAGTTACTGAATATGCCACAAACAGGTAAGACTGCTACAAATATGCTTTTCTTTAATAATTTCCTTGTAACTTCAGTATATCCGCAAAACTACTTTGAAAAATTGATTCCATAGAGTAATTGTAATGTATTTAATTTTTAAATGAAGCATGCCGTCATGCCAATCTCCTACATGTACCACTTCTGTGGTTGCTTCAGCAAATCAAATAATAGTATGACTCCTACTAAGCTGTCAGGTGTGTAAGCAACTGACTTGTGCCGACTATAACCTGCAGCCCATATACAACATTTTTGTGCATTGATAAAGAAAAGGTAGTTAGATGAGATCCCTGCTAAACCACACAGATCTAAAACCAGAAGCATTTTCGTTGGAATTTGAATCAACCTGCCTATAATATTGTGCTGTGCTGTATAACGTACTGGGAAAATACGAAGACAGCAAAAGACAATTCAGCATGAGCAGGGTAGGCAGGGAAATGTAGCCAAAATGTTGTGACATCCAATGTATCATCAAAGGCTCACTCAAAAGTTCCTTCAATTAAGAGGTCTGTTGCTTGTTTCCTCTCACTGTGGAAGCAGTCAGAGAAGGGCTAAAAGGACGTGACAAGAATCCACTGTCATACCGAGCTCAGCTTTCAGTTGTGTGCACTGTTGCTCCAACTGTGCAGTTCTTTCCTCTTTCTCTTGCAGCCTCACTCGGGCTAGCTGGACATCTTTACACAAGTCTTGGCAGTCCTGCTGTAGTATCTGTACCTGCAATGATATTACATGTTATTCTTTAAGATGCAGAATGCAGTCAGGCAAACCTACCAGATTTCAGATCCTAAAAAGTTAATCTAAGTGGAAAAGATACAGCCTGGTCAACTTCTCTCTGCTCATCCCAGCCTTATGTAGAAGACTTTTATGGCAAGCAATTCCACATATTTCTATATGTAACACAGTGTATGTGTGCTTATAATAATCTTTACATGACAGGCAGAATTTAAAAGTTTGCACAATTAAGATTACAGAAAAGATCAAGCTATAGAAGATGAAGGTGAGTGCAACATGGTCAACTATATCCATCAGCAAGTGACAGATTAATGAAACTAAGCCTTTGCTTCTCACATGATGTATGTAATTCATACAGTTCAGTAAGGTCTCCATCATTTTTCCACTTCTGCTGTAGAAGAACACAAAGATAATAAAAGGCATGTAGGGGGAAAAAAAAACCAAACAACCAACTGGTGATTTCTAACAGAACTTTGTATATTTCAGGAACACAGACCTTGATGATGATCAAAAAATAAAAAAACAAAGAACAAACCTCAGTTATTCCGGTTCTGATACTTTGCTATTTGCTTCCTTTTATCCTTACTGAAGTGTTGCTATGAATTCAGAAGTGCTACAGTGACTGCATGTGGCTGGTGTGTGCGTATGCATGCAGAGTTATGAAGTGAATTATGCGTAAGCCAGTTCATTTCTACTATGAACTACTCCAAAATAGCTAGATAATACAAATAGAGCTGAAAACAAAGATCTAGCTTTGTCATTATGGCAGTTAATGGAGAAAGCATTCTTACTCCCAGAAAGTTTACGATCTCAACAAAATGTTTTTCTACTTATTGGTACCCCAATTATAAAGAGGTTTGTACAGCCTGGGGAAGAGAGGCTAAGGCAAGATCCAGCTGTGTCCTACAGATATAAGTGGCAGTTACAAAGATTATGAAGTCAAATTCTTTTCAGTTGCACTGAATGATTAAAGGAAGGGGCAGTGGTCTCAGATTTAAGCTTAAGAGCATTCAGACTGGATGGTAAAAAAAAAATCTTAACTGGAACATGATGGTAGTACTATCAAAAATGCCTACAGCTGCCACAGAATTAGTATCTTTGAACAGTGCTGCTGAACAAATCCACCACTGCTCCAGTCCAGTGTTTATGATACTCTGACTTTGAGCAGGAAGTTTGACTACATGATGTCTTCTGATCAACACTTGCACAAAATGTTGTAGTTATAAAGTGTTTTAACTGGTTTCTAAGAATGACATCCAAGTTCTTGCTCTTCCTCCCAGATGAGAAAATGAAAACAGACAGAAAAGAAGACTGAAAGTTTCTCAAACCTGCTTTCGTTCTACTTCTACTATTGCTTCCATGTCCTGTACATAACTCAACACAGTTGCATGGGATTCCTCCAGAGACTGACGCAGGCTGATCTCCTGGGAGAGCTGTTCCATGAGCTAGAAAAATAAACACTTTCTGACCCAGGTCTAATTAGAGAGATTGAACAAATACTTCAAGAGTATATATGAAAGATGTTCTCTCTGTATTTAGTTATGAGCATGGCTGGCAGGTTCCATTGGGTTCTGCACATTCCGAAATTGCACCCAGAATATTATTTAAGAATCTTCAAATCTTTAAACACTAGGCAAATTTAGCCTCCTATTGAGCTCCTTGCTCCTGTACTTACCTCTTGAAGTCTACAGTTAATCTTCTGTTTTGTTTTCCTCAGTTCCTCAGCTGCAGTTACTACATCCATCTAAAGAAGATGAAAGGAACAGATATTTTTATCCTGTCATGTTCATAAATATTGCAAAAGCAACAGGTATAATAGAATACAACTGCTGTACTAACACCTAGAACTTGATTTTTATCTCCAGCCTCATGTTCTCTGTTCTGAAGCACTGAATATAAGAGTGCAAGTGCTAAGAAGCAACACATGCTTTAGTACAATTAATGCGATTGAGTGACATACTCCACTGAAGTTCTTTTCAGCAGAGATAGTAACAGAAGTGTAAGACTGAAACACCAGAGGAATTCCTGGAAAAACAGAAAAGCTATTGAGAAAAGCTGGGATGAACTGAAGTCACAAAGATGACAGAATTACATATCCAAAATATTTTTATTCTTTATTTCCTATGTGATTTTTTTGGAAGCACAGAGTCTCATTATCTAATGTTTTTGCTCTTACTGCCAACAATATATCATAAACTCCCTTTTCCAGCTAAATATATATTCTGTTTAACTATGTCAGAGATGACTGTACTTAAAAACAAGTCTGTCCATACTTGAAACTACTGGAAGATCATAGTCTTGTACCTTGGATGAAGTTGTAATCTCCAGAGCAGTACTCAGTCTCTGAACTTCTTCTTTTGCCTTTTCTTCAGCCTCTTTCACATCACTCAGTTGCTGATGCAACTTCATTGCTTCTTGCTGTACAGTTTTCATTTCTTGGAAATGCTCCTGGTGGAGTGTATTCAAGCATTGCTTCAATTGGGCTGTGCAGTAAAAGACAAAAAGCTGTCATTGACAGGAAAACATTAGTAGGGATAATGAAGAACGAAGTAGTATCCATCCCCCCCTTTTTTACTACCTGTGTGCTTGGAGTTCAGTTCCTTTTCTGCCTGCAGCTGGAAGATGTTTGATTTCAGTGTCTGTACAACACTCTCTAACCGACACATTCGATTCACCAGCATCTCACAGTTCTTCCACAGTGTATTTTCTCCCACAAATGCTACCCTGGCCTGCACAGGGCTAATGGCTGGGTGACGAGCAAGTGTTTCTGAGGTCTCTGAGTGGAAATGATCAAGGCTGAAAAGGAGAAAAGACTGACCTACTCTGTGTATGCAAACCTACCTGACATTGCATGTATGCGTTACAGTTGTGATTAGATTAGAAACCACGTTTCACAGAGCTGGAAGGTTTCCACTGAGCCCAGGTTGCTATAGCCTGTTCTTGCTGATGCTGCCAGCACCAGCTCCTTCATGGAGAGAAGAGCAAAGCATGCAAAGGGGTGCAAAGAGGATCGAGAGGAGGAAAATGAAGTAATATCCCAAACTGCAACTCACAGTATGGTTTGGGTTGTAAGAGACCTTAAAGCTCATCTAGTTTCAAGCCCCCTGCAATGGGCAGGGGGGACACCTTCCACTAGACCAGGCTGCTGAAGGGGAAAACCCCTGATTACTCCTTACCTCTGCCCATTGATGCCAAGCTCCTCCAGGTCTCGCATCAGGGCAGTGGTTTGCTCCTCCACCATCTGCATCCTCAGGTGGAGCACCATGAAGGCCTCTGGGACGGTCACCCTGACTCTCATGGGCACGATGGTTGGCCTGGCCATTGCCGCCCTGCGGGGACCCACACCAGCCACGGCTGAGGTACCGCCAGCACGGAACCCCCACCGCGGCCGATCCCTCTGTCCAGAACCTGGGACAAGGCCCCCGGCGGCGCATGCGCAGCAGCGCGCTGGGAAGCGACAGTCTCCCCTCAGGCGGGACGGCGGTTTGAGCCGCCGCCAGGGGCTCCTCCGCAGTCAGGGCGCGCCTGAGGCGCTGCTGGCGAGCGGGGTCCTCAGGTGCTCACAGGACGTTCTGCTTCGGCTCTCCTGTGTCCCCCCCACGGCCGCGCCTCCTTCACACCCGGCTTCCCGGTCCCATGGACCTGGACCTGAGGGGAAGGTCGGGGCGGAGCGCGGAGTCCCCCAGGGCCCGGCCTCAGGCGGCAGCGTGCAGCAGGACCCGCCCTTGTCGCACACAGCGGCGGGTGTTGCGAGAGCACGTGGAGCTGTTCGGGAGCGCTCCGTGGGTTGCGCATCCCCTCTCCTCATGCTCAGGTAGCTCCTGGAAACACGTTTTACAACAAACCGCTGAGTTATGGTAGCGTTTGAAGAGGTTTAAAGTCAGCTTGCAGGGTGTGTAGGGTCAGACCTCTGAGGGAAGATGCCCTGCAGGAGCATGATAATAGTTGTTTCATGCATGATCGATTTACTGCATATCAAATGACGTTCACTTTGAGCCCTAAGCAAGAATAGTATTTTATACTTAACAGGCAAGCAGTCATTTAATACAGATGAGCAGCCTGAGTTACACTGTCTCCACTGTGTATTGGAGGTGTCAGTCTTTTACAAACATACCACTTTGGTCTACTAAGGCTCATTTTCATGCAGAGAGGGAAACTGACTTTGCAACTTCTTGGTTAGAACATACAGCTGTGAAACTGACAGTGTGGTGGCTGAAGCAGGCATCTAATAGCAATGCTATAGCCAATAAAGCCTTAGATATTCTGGGGACTCAAGCAAAAGCATTTAGGTTATCCCTGAGATTTAGAATCTGCCTTTCACTTTTGGCAGCTCATTCAGCTTCTGAGGGGCATCTATGTGCGACTTCACTCTTCCCATGCATTGGACAGAGAACATGAGCACCTAATTCCCAGATTAGGATTTTGCAAAGGATAGAGCATCACTTGGCAACACCTAAATCACTATGGCAACACCTGAAGACCTTTCGACAACGTGTTGCTTGGGCTCAGCTTCGCCTGACACTTCTAATATGTTGAGGTAACACTGTTGAGATATTTGGGGTGAACTGGCTTGTAGGGCGTGTCGAGATCCTATTCTTAACTACGTACCTGGAAGTAAAAAGTAGATTTTACAACAGTTTCAAATGTATCTGTAGATGGCAGCAGAGAGGAACTATTTTTATTGGAGCATCTAAACATGGTGACTATGCGTTTTATAATCTGTGCAACTGCAGCTGGTGCCTATTAATTAATGCTGCAAATTTTGCATTCTCTTGATGAATATAATTGTTTTGATTTAAGGATCTTTTGGCATGACTGCTTTAGTTTGGAGGAAAGGTCGCAGCTTTTCTGAGCAAAAAGAGTGATGCTGCAGACAGGCCAATGCTGCATTTGATCAGTAATGGATGTGTAATAAAATGATCCTCAGCTGATGCACAGATGTCATTGCGCCACTTGAGAATTTGCTCCAGGAAGCCTTTGCCTGGGGGATGTTGCCAGGAGGCTTGTGAAGAAACGTGGGATGTGAGGGAATATAAAGAAAAAGGAGATTAAAAATGATAAATTAAGTAACTCTTAAGCTTCTCACCTAAGGAAGAGTTGCATAAATATCACTGAATATTAAAAGTAACATTGTTTTTATTGTATAGTTTCTCAATAACTACTGGTGTTGTAATTCAGCTGTTTTTTAATCAAAGGGTATTGATATAATAGCAATGTAGGGATGCCTAGTTTATGCAGTAGAATACTATGTGTAGGAAGTGAGAAGATAAAAGAGCAACTGGTATGTAGGTCAAAATGGAAACTATTTCAGAGATCCTTTCATGAACTAAGGTAAGGTAACAAAGTTTGACAGAAAGAGTTAATTCTGAAGGTGCTGTATAAATTTTGAAACAAACAGAACAAGCTCTATTCTTAATTTAATAAGAACTGATTGGTCTGAGCTTTTTAGTCATGTTCTTTACTTTCAGACATTGGTGTGTATTTCAGTAAGAGTAACTTCGTATAAAAATATAGAACGTATATATCACACTGTAGCATGTTTTCCACAAGAAACTTTTAAGATTATGGTAATCAAAGAACTGAATGTTGAAAGCTGAAGTGAAACAATTTGATGACCTTTTCTTACTCTAGCTATTCTGTCCGCAGTTTCACTGAAGTCTTCAAAATAACCTAAAGCTGGCATTTTATTTTTGATGTCACTTATACAGCAGTACAAAATGGGGCAGGCAAATGTATTATGATGATGAACCACCTACTGTTTTCTTCAAATCAGAATAATTTCCTCTAGTTTGCCTGGTGGCAAACTGTGGCCTGGTGTTTTCCTACATATATGCCTGGTGGAATCATCATTGCTGCACGAAGTTCCAAGCTAAAATGGAATAGAAGTATGTTTTGGTTTGTGTTTAAGAGCACATGTGTACTATTAAAACACCTGTGCCTTGTGTGTACAGCAGCTCACATATCTTAGTAAAACTTTGGTGTAAATTAGATATATTAAAAAAATAGGATAATTCTCATAATGTTTTTCTTATTTCAGCAGTTTTATGACTCCAGTTTATTTTTGTATATTGTCTCCAATCAGCTTTTCAGTCTGATTGCAAATTTTTTTGGGAAATGGACCTTTCTCTGGGAAGTTATTTCATATTCCAATAGAGCTCACTTCTTAAAGGTGCTATTACATTTCCCTTTCTCATAATGACAATTTTTTAGTTATACCCTTTTTACTACGCCGATAACTTCCTTCAATTTCTACTTAGATTTGCCATGTGTTTGTAGATAATTATGTGCTACAAGTGTCATTAGTTAACAGTTTTACTTCAGCACATGTGAAATGCTTTCCTTTTTCATAGTTTTGTTGATCTTTCTTGAATTCCTTCTAGTGTAGTAGAACAGAACTGAAGTGTTTGTTCAAGGTGGAGTCTGAGCTGCCAGCACTATCTTTGGAATTCTTTTCATCTCACTCAGTTGCTTGCTTATGCAGAACACTTTGGTATGGAGGTAAATCAGAGAGAAAACACTAATGCAAAGATCTCTATTTTTGATTCCTTGGATGGTATGAAAGAAAGCTATAATAGTAGATAGAACTTTAAGTTTGAATTGAGAGGTGGTTTAAATCAAATCTACTAAATTGGAGCAGTTTGTCCATCCAGGTTAGCATTCTGCAAACGAAGGTCCTTTGTAGGAGTAAGAGCCTCCATTCTGTTCTATAACTGCTGTAAATATGCTTTTCTCGAGCTTTGCTTCAGTTAGTTTCTCTCCTTCTAAATTGTCCTTTTTTATTGCATCAAATACAAGCTGTAGAAATTGTTAGATGAAAGTTTCCACTTCAGAACCCTGCATGACTTTTCTTCACCCTGTCTGGTATGTTTATCATCAATGAGATACTACCTGAGTTTACTTGGCCATTCTGCTGGGCTCCAATGTGTTTTAATTGAATTCATATACAAATAAATATGTGGGAGATTTTTAATTCTCATCACTTGCACACTTTGAAGGATATTAATATAAATATGCCGAGAGCACTGTTCTTTGATCCATCCTTAAAACTCCTATACTGTTATGTCTGCAAAACTTAGTGAGAATGCAGGTTATCAGTGTATTTCTGCCACTGTGGTGGTTTACTGGCAATAATTCTGTACTTTGTGCTGCCCAGTCTGTTTGCATCCATCTATTCTTTGTAGAAACCTGTCAGATTTTTAGGAAAGCTGGAGACCAGCTTTTGTGTAGAGTGTCATGAAAAGATCATCCCTGGCTGAGTGTTATTAGCTGCTATAGAGTCTTACAGTAAATATATTATTGGATATATTGCATAATAATACAACATAAGTATTCTGTGTAACATATTTTTTCCTCCTTATGCTGGCAGTATTGATAATCCTAATTTTGTATACCAGATAAAGAATGTTCTGGTTTTTATCTCTCTATGCTTGCCTGCCTCTGATCTGCTGTCTTTTCCCCTCCTCCCCTTTTTTATGGTGAGCTAATACAATATTAATTCAGTTTGACAGCTTTGTCTCAGACAAGAAGGGATAGTAGTCAACAGCAGACAACAGCCGGATCCTGAGGTACCCAACTTGATGTTAAATCAGCACTCCTGACAGAATTAATATTTTTTTTTTACAAGAATGGTGTAAGAATGTTTATGCAAACCAGTGAACATGAAGTTAATGTTTCACTGAAGATGCTGTTGTATTAAAATGCTAATCATCAGAAGACCACTTTTGTTTTTCAGTTTGCTACTTAGCTTGTCAGTGTAAAATTAATATACCATGCTAATACTCTGATCTATTTTATACAGTGTAGACCAGAGCAAAAGGGAGTACGGATTAGGCTTTCAGGTGCCTAAATGTAGAAGTCTAGTGCTGGTTTAGGTATTGCAGGCCACTGAAGATACTCTTACAGGGCTAGCAGATGATACACAAAATGTAAGGGGGTTCCAAGCAAAGGGAAACCAGCTGAAATACTTGAGGTTGTCTAAAATGGCACTAGACACCTCTCTGTAAGCAACCAAATACCATTTGTCTAAAATGGCAGTAGACACCTCTTTGTACGCAACCAAATACCATTTGGGTTGTCCAAGTGATGCTTTGCATGTATCATGAGGAAAATAAACATGATAGATGATTACCAGTGTTTCATTCATCTTCCTTCAAGCGTTTTCTTGTTACTGAGTTTTAAGAAAGCAGAATTCAGATTGGTATGATTATTTTTTTTCTGTTTGTTTTCCTGTCTGAGGTAATCTGTAATACCATTAACATCTTTAGAATGACTGATGATGATGTCACTCTGAGAATTATGAGTTCAAGGACAGAGACACTAGGACCAATAAACTAAACCCATCAGATCTTGTACGAAGACCCGCCTTTAATAAGAAATGTGCAAGGAGATGACCCTGTCTGTGTATGTGTGTGTATGTACATACATGCAGAAAATATAGTAATAAATTTGTAACTAAGTTGCTATGAGGGTGGTGAGGCTTGCCCAAAGAAGTGGGAAATGCTCTATCCCTGGCAGCATTCAGGTCCAGGGTGGACAGAGCTGTGGACAGCATGGTCTAGTGGAAGGTGTCCGTGCTCATGGCAGGGAGGTTGGAACTAGATGATCTTAAGGTCTTTTCCAACCCAAACCATTCTATGATTCTATGATTTAACTAAGCCTTCCTACTTTTTGATAGGACACACTGAGTTACTAGGTACTTTTCCATACTATTGCTTTCTCCTAGAATACTGGGGTTTTTTTGTATGCTGTTGAGCCTGGACTGCAAGAGTTTAAGAAAAAGTCTCAAACTTTAGACATGTATAAATGCAGATCTGATTGATTCTCATGTGTACTTTATCTTTACAGTAGACCCTAGTATCTGCAGTTCAGAACACTGTCAGAAACATTTGAAATATAAACACAAGTTCTGCAGCTGTATTCTGTGTTTACTTTGTAGACAACTAAGAAATGTCTAGTTAAAATGATGCTAAAATAAGACTGATGTTTCTCCTACTTTGATTTTCCTTTCAATGTTCTACAATTTCAGTAATTAAAACATGAGCATGCTGTATACATCATGTTCAATGTTCTAGTTGTGAAGGTTCATATTCTCTAAAACAGAGAGGGTACAAACTATTTATGTCTTTTCTGCACAGCTTTGTGGACAAAATAAGTAACATTCTTCTCAAACCTCATCTTAATGAATGTTCCAATAGAGAATCTTTCTTGTGTGTAAATGCATATAAATGCATATATGAGAAGTGTGAAGCACTTGTTCAAGAATTGGCATTTTATCTGTATTCTATTAATTCACTTGAAGAAAGGTCCAATAAGATGGCAATTTAAGTAGTATATTGATGCTGAATCAGAACTCTCACTTTGGGAAATCAGGAAACAGGCTATAGGGCCCTAGACCAAGGGACAATCAATATCTGGAAAATGTGTCAGTTTGCTGTCCAGCTCCTCTCTGGGAAGTCTGTGAAATACGAGAAGGCATCTGCTCCTTTAGGGATATATAAAAGTCCTCTTGCTGCAAATAAAGAATAGCACTCAGGTACCCAGATTTACTTCAGCAAGTAGTTATAAGCCAAAGTGGCATGACTTATCATTTTTAACTTCAGTGTACAGCACTAAGAAATTAGAAGAAATAATAACACTTTGATATCATTTCTGTTGCATTCTGAGACAGGAGGTAGAATCAGCTTCTGTCTTAAATCAGTTCCTATCAGCTTAAACAGACCAGCTCCATATCTCCAGGGATTTAGCATTAAAAACTTAATGTGGCACTAGATATTCTTTCTCTTTTACCTTTCAGAGACAAATACCCCATTTTCATGCACTGAACTGAAAGAATACAGAATTAAAGTGTAATCAAAGTGTCATTGTACATGACAAGTTAATGCATAGATTTCCACAGATTTTAAGATCTATGACAAGTTTAAATGACATCTAAAACAGTCAAAGATGATTGCAATGACAGAAGTGTTTGTAATTATTTCAGTTGTCATTCCTAGCACCTCTTTCCCTGAAATCAAATGAAATCTTACCAGAACATTTAGTACACTTAGATTATAGAACAGTGACCTACACTCCTGGTGAGAAGCAGTATTTTGTGTAAGCAGAGTACAGTGATTTCTGTTAGGTGTTTGAACCCATTTTAAACAGAATGTCAGTAGTACTCCTATGAACAGTACCATTCCTTACTTGCAACTGTGTAATTCAACAAAGTGTGAAACAATTGCATCAATTTTGTGAAAATGAAAGAAAAATTCTGTTCTTTGTTGAGTTCTGTCTCATGCGTTAGGAGCTGGCAATGGAAATGTTGATTTCTAATCCAAGAAAAACATTGTAAAAATGCAGAAAGATTTATAATAGCTTTTATTGTTTCCCATATTATGACTTTCTATATGTCCTGGCTACCTGGTTTAAAACTTCCAGTCCCTGTAAGCAGTATCACAAGTTTCAGTTGTTAAATCAATAGGAATGCTCTTAGTAATATTCTTTTCTTCCTATTTTTAAATTCAAAACCTGAAAGCTGCAAATCCTATTTAAGTGCTTTTTGTAGAATAGAGTTAAATTCCAAGTAAGGATTTGCCTCTTAAGTGCTTTTTGTAAAATAGAGATAAATTCCAAGTAAGGGAATTAAGGTCTTGCCTTAATGCCAGTGACACATAAGCTTAACGTTTCTGCTGGCCTATTTTTGAAGTGAAAGAGTCTAAGGGTTAAGACAGTGACATGATAGAAGAGGTAAATGACTGTTGTCTTTTCAATTTATTACTGGAAAAATGACTTCTTCAGAACAAGTAAACAACAAAGCAGAGGAACCCCATCAGATATTAAGATAAGTAGCCTCAGATTGAAACTAGAGATGCACAGAAAACAAAGGCTTCACACAGGATACATTAATTTTTAATTTAAATTTTATATTTGGATTCTGGAGTTGTTTATGCAGTCCTTAAGAAGAAAATTTTGTTTTCAATACAATCAAAGGACAGCATATATTTTTGGGAGGGATTTTGACTTATTATTTACTAAACCTGCACTGTGCATTCTTTGAAGTGCTGTGCTATTTTTGTGTGAATAACCAGAGACTGCTGCATAGCTTTGGTGAGTGTGGCCCAAATCCTGGGAGTCGCAGACTTACAAGTGCTGTAAACCAAATGCGTGCACAAAAGGAGAATATAGCCTTTTTTTTCCCTTTAAATTCTTGTGTCCACTTTGTGCAGAATTCATTCATCAGCTGCGAGGGAAATATTATTTATCTGGTCCTGTGGGGACTGAACCACAGGAATGGGGGATTTGAGCCTGGATTTATGCCAGCAGCAGGGAAAAAGGAGAGAAGCATAACCTACACCATCAGCATCCATTTTATGCTGGGATCCTTGAGGGTCAAGTGGCATATACTGGAGTGCAGTGCACACTACCAGTTCCACACCAGAGAATCTGAGGTCTCTTATCTCTTAAAGCAACTTGCATCATTAGCAGATATTAACACAGCCAACATATTTAGTTATCTTGAGTAGCAGAGTTTAATTTATATTCCAAACTTTAATACATTCAGCAAAATATATCACTCTGCTTATTGTTTTGAACATCCTGAAGTTTATCTAAGCAGTACTTAATATTAATTGCTTTATTTTTCTCTACTGTCTTTTTTGTTGATGTACTTATTAAAAGGTAATGGTCTGATTAAAAGGCTTAACTGCATTTACAAACAATGAAGGATATTCTGTACTTCCAACAGTGCAGTATTTAATTGTGTTAAAATGCAATTGCCCTAGATACTGCTTTATAAAATACTATCTCTCCCTTCAGACCTTGTTTCCTTAAATGCTGGTAGATTTTATGTTCTTAACTCTCTACGTCAAACTGCAAATGACATACTGTTCCATAATAATACTGATGGATGAATAAAATTCTTCTGCTAACACTGACCTTTGGCAGCTGCTCACACCATAGAGTTTGATGTTTTGCTCCTGAATTTTTTCAAAGCCACAGAGAAGTACTCTAGCTCTAGAGTAGAGTACTTGGGAGACTTTGTAAGCGACTTTTCCTGCCACTTACAGAGGTTCATATGATTGTGGAAAGAATGCACAATTGTATCCAACAGAGCAGAGTCAGACAATTTAAGAAATATTACAGAGTTGGAATACCTTTCAGTAACTGATAAGCTGCAGAATGCAGTGAGCACAGTTTGTTACCTGTATGCTCAAATTTACTGAATTGTGCAAAATAGGGCTAAAATGTTGGTTTTTACTGAAGTCTATAGCACTTAATAGCTGAATTTACAAGGACAGAGTTTTGTCCATTATATTTTGTAATCAGAATCCATTCCTATGCACATGAAGGGTAAAATACATTATAATCCCACTGTGCATTTTCAAAGTAATCACTGTTCTTTGTAGAATTTGTGGCCAAAGGCATTTGCTCAGGTGTCCTGCAAAAAGTATCTCAGAAATGGTTCAGTCATAATTAATTTTTCCTTAGGGCAGAAGGATAGACTACACCTATATAAGCAAATCCATGGTCAACAAACCCTGTCTGTATCCTAAACAAGAGATGGTGGCCTTCTTGTGTAAAGAATTGCATTTACAAAAAAGCAAACTACAGCTTCATACAAATACATTTTTGTGTGTTAGCAGCTATGTGTCGTTGACTTTCGACAGGCAAAGGCAGGAATTAGGACATATTATTATAATTTTTCTAATTAATATTTTAGATTAAAATGGTACATATGGTAACATTTTAATTAAGTACAACTTCTTTTGCCTAAATGCTAAATATTTATCACATGCCTTCCCACCAAATAAAAGAATGCAACTTTTTCTGTAGACCTTTTTTCCCAAGTGCTATCTAGTCCTTGGATTCTAAAAAAGGTTTGGAAGCAGTGTACTAAATGACCTCTCTCTATTCCTTCCCATCCTTTCCATTATATCTGAAAAAAAATAGGAAATCTCTGAACATACACAGTGCAAACAGACTGTGGAAAGGATGTACCTTTGTGCTGTAGAACAGAAAACCAGATCTTGGTGGTCAGGTGCTCATATAATACCAGATATTTCATACCAATGTTTGCTAGTTCAGAATCTGATACCAGAATTCTTGAGATCCAGCTTAGGTGCTGTTTTGTGAATGACTCCAGCTAAACCATTTGTCCTTTGCTGTACACCTAGCTAAGGATCCTAGCCACCTCCTTCAGGATCTTATCAGTGTAGAAAGACTATGTTTTGCCAAAGTAACTGAAGCTTCTTTATTGAACTATATATGTAAAATAATAATGATAAAACCACTTAATGCCAGAGCAGCAGTCAAGTTTTTGTCAAGCCCCTCTGCTAGGGTAATAAAGTTTGCATTAATCTGTCAAATCAAGAAAGAGCATTTTCCCTCATCAGAGTTTCATGGAGCACATTGGGAAAGATCATAGAAATAGAATAGCCATGATTTGCAATGCACCAGTATTATTCAGTAGACTATGTAAACCCCTAAATGCTGTAAATATACTTTTTTATATAGTGCTGCTAGTAAATTTACAGTTGAAGTTGGTTTTAAGTAACATTCTTATTTCCATGTTACACTTGCTACGTTAGAAGTTATCTACTGTTCCATGGGGTTTCAGCAAATGGGTGACCTGGAAAAACGGGACTATATAAATATTTTATAGTTTTATTATAGTAGAAGAATATTCCAACATTTATGAAAATATGAATTGCAATGATGAGGTGACGCTTATGTAAAGGAAAAACAAATAAACAAAAATCTTCAAATAAAAGCGATTGAACCCTTTGCCGTGGCCAGGTGGAGGAGAGAAAACACCGATACGATGTAGATTCACAAAATGCTCCGTTTATTGATTACAAGGCTGCTCTTAATATACTGTCTTACACGCGATCACGCATTACTTGATTGGCTGCTTCACTTTGCCCACGAGGGGTACACGCTCCACTTTACCTCTCCTGATTGGTTTCACACCTTCGCTTCAGCTTAGCGTTACATCATGCTTCTGGCATCTTGTTATTGCATACCTGTTTTGCTGATCTTGACGCTTCTTCTTTTAGCCTGGGGTCAGAGGTTCACTTTCTCACAGCTTGCTGTAAGCCTGTTAAAGCGCCCATGCTCGACCCCCAACAACCCTTCAATTACATTTCTTCCCCTCAGTATCTAAAATCATCAGGGGAAGATTAATCTCTTTGTAGCGATAGTGATAGTGAAATCTGTTGCTGCATTGAAATGGCGGCTGCAAAGGAATTAAGCCTCCTGGATTACAATACTGCAAATTATGTTTTCATTTTTTTTCAGTGAACTGAATAGATGCACACAAGTATGCTTCTAATAAACAAGCAAAGAAAACCCCTACCATCTGTCTATAAAAGCAGAATCGAACCATAGTCTTATGTGGAATTTAAAGTTAAGCTTTTACAATGTAACATAAAAGCTTTATGTTTGACTGACTTTATTATTGCCAAATTTTGGTTTAGGATTTTCACTATAAACAACTTTTTTGTTAAATTTCTATTGCCTTAAATAATTTGATGGGGAAAAAAAATCATGTCCTGCTTCAATCTAATATTGTATCTGTGGCTTGGTCCGTTATCAAAGAAATGAAATATGCAATCTTGAATGAAAAAATTACATCTTTTCCTATGCAGTTACAACATTTTATGTTACAGATCTTGATATCCTCTCCAATACTCTCTTGGATGAAATTCCTACTGGATTTATTCTGAAATTCTTATTTTTTATTTCATTCTTAGCACTTTCAGACTTGAAGTCATGGACTTGTTCACAAACTTAGTGTTGCACTTCAGTGTGATATAAATGAATTTACAAAGCATACAGCTAAAAGCAGAAGCAGGGTGTCCAGGAAGTAGAAAATAGTTGATGTTTAGATTAGAAACATAACATTATTGTGCTTCCAAAAAGAAGTTGTCTCATTCCTTTCTCTCTTGCTGTCTCTTCCTAGTCATGGAATCACCTGTCTTTCATATCAGATTTTGTGCCACTTGGATTGCATGGTGAACCCATGCAATTTGCTAACTAACTCAGCAATAAACCCCATGCTTTTAGTGGGTTAGTGTTCTCCCATTTTAGTGAATAGAACATTCCTTGCCATGCAATTTGGTGGTTGCTAAAGCAGGTGTGAAGTAAGCGATAGGACTGCTTGAAGGGAATTGGTAAGGATTTGAACTTTAAGTTTTTGATGGTGGTGGGATGTTAATTTGGCTAAAGCTGTACCATGAAACTGCCTTTTGTAGCTTTTATAGCACTGGTATATTTTAATTCTAAAATCTAGAAATGCATACCCAAGAAAATACACATTACATTTTCTTCATTCAAAGATTTGAAAATTCCTCGTATCTTTTATGAGTCCAAGAAATGTTCAGTTCTAGTCCTCTGGTTCAAAGATCTGAGGAAACAGCAAGTCCTGGACACATTCCAGTCAGGGACTGATAAATCTTTGCCTAATTGACCATCAACCATATGGTACAGTTCAAAGGTCTAAGCAAAAATGTGCTGCTGCTGCTTCATTTTTAAGCCCTGCATTAGTGTGCTTGCTGTGGGAGAACCCATGTTTCTTTCCCTGCCACTTTCTGTTCATGTGTCAACCTAGCACTTCTCAGACAAAAAATAGACCTTATACCTTCAATAAATAGAAGCTTCAGAAGGCTGCTCCAAATCATGTGTAATTTGAGGCAAATTAAGAGGTTTAACAAATATACACTAATAATATTCGCCAAAATATACCAAGTTGTAATCATGATTTTTAAATAGTTACATTACCTGGAATACTTGTTTTCTCAGAATGTCATACCTGACCTTGTAGAACTAATGTTATAACTCCATGTGAAAGTGGTATCTTCATGCCTAAATAGCATTCATTATTAAAAGGAATATTATGTGGAGATGATGTTTTCTGCAGCAATATGTTATAGCATTTTATTGAAGTTATTCAGACACTTTTGATAATAGTGTACTAAAGTACCATGAATTAGCCATCAAGGCCAAACTAAGTAACATTTATTCCCGATTTTTCCTGCTGCATTTAGGTTTTCACTAGGAAATTAATTCCACTCATGCTTAATAAGATGCATTAGCTTTGAATTAAATGGGCTATTCAAATGTGATTAGAACACACTTGTCAGAATTTAAAGTGCTTTTTCTATTCACTGGTAAAATCCAGGTACAAATATTCACCTTGCAGAATACTCACCTTGCAGTAATGTGGTCAAATACTAACCAGATCACTTAGATAGCCTAATTGACATGCTCAAAAGTCTCCACTGTCTTTTGTCAAGTATATCTGTCATCTTTGTCCCCTCAACAAGATTCCTTAGGATGAGATAAATTTTTTCATGTGCAGCGTGTTGATGTGTAAATCCAAGTTTTGTAATACACAGTTTGGTACTTTGCTTGAGGGATTAGAAAGTGGACCTTTATTACAAAGTTTGGACAAATGGAGTGTAAGTGAAGTATGAAATTGCCTTGTAAAGCAACTGTTTTGTAAAACACAAAACAAAGGCTTGCACCTATCAACCGAAAGCAACAGAGGGGTGATGATGTGTCAAGAATGATACAACCTGTGAATTCTGCTGTAGAAGAAAGAGAGATGACATTTAGGTTTTGTATAAAGCAAAGTAGGCAAGGCCATAGATGTAGAACAGTGTGCTGCTTACCTCAACTTAGTAATGCTGCTATGAAAACAAATCCACATTTGTCAGTGAGAGAGATACTTGTATGTGGTTTCGGTACACCTGGAATAATTGTCATGTAGTAGTCTGGATTTCTGCTCTGAAATCATACACCAGCCCAAAATCTTGCACAGGAGTTAAATGATTGCCTGCTACAGCGATGTGAGCTTAGTTGAAACCTGACAGATATTCCTGATCCAAATATGCCAGGATAAGAGTTTGATCTATTCAAACTGCACTGCAGGTGTCCTTGCCGTGTGTCATCTGCATATCAGAATATCTAAAACTGTAAATAGTTGCAGAGATTTCTCTGTGCTTCAGTTTTTTAGAGAGTTTGTGCAGCTGTACTCAGGACTGCTCTTACTCTAGCCATTAGCTTTGAGTTTTGAATGCTTATCTCAGGAACTCCTGTTCTTCTTGGCTCTGGTCTTTCAAAGCACCTGCAGGGATTCAGGTTTAGTCTCCGGTACACAGATTACATAAACGAGAATTACTGCAGATTCAGCAGTATACACCACCACTCTTCTCTATAGGTAACAGGCAAACAGTTAGCTGTACTGTTGATCACTCTGGAGTTCTGACTGTGCCTTATTTCCTACACTCTGCACTGTATTTTTATTACTCTGTAAACCCAAATATTTGTTTGTTGTTTGCCAGTGTGAAGATTTCTAATATTGTTGCTTCTTCTGATGTTCTTTGTTACTATCAATTCTTCTGTATGTGTCATCACACTCATCTCCTGAGCCATTTCTAAATTTGGAATGTGGTTGTTTTTCACAGACAAGTGATGGTTTTGCCTGCTGATGTTTGGTTTAACTTGTAGTGCATGTTTAAATTTGCCCCTCTTCAGGTAAGCAGTTAAGTTTGTGTTTGGATTTAAGTGCATACTTAATGCACAAGCACTTTGAGGCATGTTAATGTGCCTCAGTGTGTCTTTAGTTTGGAACCCTTATTTTTATGTGGTGTTCAGGTGAGGTCCCCATTCTCACTCCTACTGGTTGCTACAGCACCACATCACCAGGTCTGGGTATTCTGGGTGTTACAGGCAGAATCTATAAGCCTCAGAATTCTATTTTTTTGTTTAATTTTTTTTTGTAATACATACAGCAGATGTTGGAAATCTGAGCAAGAATTTTGAATTTTGTAAAACTTTTCTATTATAAGGCAGAGAAACATTATTTTAAAGAGAAAAATACACCTACAGGTCTCTTTTTACTCCTGTGGTTGTTCTTTGAATGTCTGATTTATGAACAAAAGTATTGGCTCACACAGTAGAGCTACCCAGTGAGCTACTGTTAAATAAATACACATTAGGAGCAGACAGACTGCAGCATTTCAAGTTGGCCAGATAGCTTACACTAGATTAAAAAATTAGAGTAAGTTAGATTTATATTCTTGTGTAATGTATGTTGTCATTGATATGAACTAATGGTTTGCAACTGCTGTCTTTCCATGTGATGACAAGGAAAAAATGCCAGATGAAAATTAACATTATATGAGATTAACATTATATGAGGTTGATGGGTGTTAGGATTTTGTGGTTCTCTTTGTAATGATGATGCATATGGTTATGGTGACGCTTGTACACAGAAAACTAACTGAACACTAACTTTAAGGTCACCATTGATGGATATTATGCCATCACTGAAAGAATGTCTTCTATATATAAATTTGGCAAAAGAGCTTGGGCAGGTAAAGCCCTAGTAATTCCACCATTCTGAATTGACTTTTTTTTTGCCAAAATAGTCTCAGTATCTGTACTTTAGGCTCTGTGGATTCTTACATACAAACTTACAGTCCTTTCATAAATGGAGGAGGATATAATGGGCAAGAAAGCTATTTTGGATGAAAATCATGTCAAGTATTTATTTCGACTGGGACTTTAAGAAGGTTTAGCTGGATTAGGCACAGGCAAAAAGCTTCTTTGTTCATTCTTCAGGCTTTCAGGGTGGCTTTATTTTCTGGCATTAATGTTTATTCATTCTGTGCAGGATAAATGCAGCTCAAGTGTTTGACAGTTCTCTCTCAGTTCATGATCAGTTGAGTTTCCATTGCTGCTCATGCCTGTTAGTGAAGTGTATATTCATGTCACCCTGTTTGATGAAGAGCAGTGAAGTACAAACGTCTCCTGAAGAGAAGCTTCCACTTGCAGTGAGAAGTGTATTATTTCTGCCTGAGTTGCAGGGGCATTTTCCAACTCTGCTAATTCCAGATTCAGTCCTATGTAGGATGCAGAAGGAATTAATGTCACTAGGGTAACCTGCTGCCTGGTTTCCAAAGAAATTACTGCTTTCTTCAAATTGCTTAAAGGAAATTCATTGGTAGTACAGCTCACTCACTTAATATCTTCTGTATTTGCTTACTAAATGCATCTATGTGGTAATTGTTGCTGTGGTGGAAACTGGTAAGACTCCTAAAGAGATCATTTGAGGGTTTTAGTCAAACTATTGACAAATGTATAATTCAGATGACCATTGTTATTGTCTAGAAAGGTGTAAACTAACATGAAGAGAGGCACCAGATAAATACTCTGGGATTTGAATCCCAGTGATATTCATAGAATCATAGAATAGTTAGAATTGGAAAGGACCTCAAGATCATCTACTTCTAACCCCCCTGCCATGGGCAGGGACACCTCACACTAAACCATATCACCCAAGGCTTCATCCAACCTGGTCTTGAACACTGCCAGGGATGGAGCATTCACAACCTCCCTGGGCAACCCATTCCAGTACCTCACCACCCAACAGTAAAGAATTTCTTCCTTATATCAAGTCTAAACCTCTGCTGTTTAAGTTTTAACCCGTTACCCCTTGTCCTATCACTACAGTCCCTAATGAATAGTCCCTCCCCAGCATCCCTGTAGACCCCCTTCAGATACTGGAAGGCTGCTATGAGGTCTCCACACAGCCTTCTCTTCTCCAGGCTGAACAGCCCCAACTTTCTCAGCCTGTCTTCATACAGGAGGTGCTCCAGTCCCCTGATCATCCTCGTGGCCCTCCTCTGGACTTGTTCTAACAGTACCATGTCCTTTTTATGTTGAGGACACCAGAACTGCACACAATGCTCCAAGTGGGGTCTCATGAGAGCAGAGTAGAGGGGCAGGATCACCTCCTTCGACCTGCTGGTCACGCTCCTTTTGATGCAGCCCAGGATACGGTTGGCTTTCTGGGCTGCAAGCGCACACTGAAGCCGGCTCATGTTCATTTTCACACTGACCAACACCCCCAAGTCCCTCTCCTTGGGCTGCTCTGAATCTCTTCTCTGCCCAACCTGTAGCTGTGCCTGGGATTGCTCCGACCCAGGTGTAGGACCTTGCACTTGGCATGGTTAAACTTCATGAGGTTGGCATCAGCCCACCTCACAAGTGTGTCAAGGTCCCTCTGAATGGCATTCCTTCCCTCCAGCATATCAACAGAACCACACAGCTTGGTGTCATCGGCAAACCTGCTGAGGGCACACTCAATTCCATTGTCCATGTCACTGGCAAAGATGTTAAACAAGACCGATCCCAACACCGATCCCTGAGGGACACCACTCGTTACTGGTCTCCAGCTGGACATTGAGCCATTGACCACAACTCTTTGAGTGCGACCATCCAGCCAGTTCTTTATCCACCAAGTGCTCCACCTATCAAATTGATGTCTCTCCAATTTAGAGACAAGGATGTCATGTGGGACAGTGTTGAACGCTTTGCACAAGTCCAGGTAGATGACGTCAACTGCTCCACCCCTGTCCATCAGTTCCGTAGCCCCATGACAGAAGGTCGCTAAATTGGTCAGGCAGGATTTCCCCCTAGTGAAGCCATGCTGGCTGTCACCAAGTACCTTGTTGTTTTTCATGTGCCCTAGCATGCCTTCCAAAAGTATCTGCTCCCAGATTTTGCCAGGCACAGAGGTGAGACTGACTGGTCTGTAATTCCCCAGGTCAGCCATTTTCCCCTTCTTGAAAATTGGGGTTATATTTCCCTTTTCCCAGTCGTCAGGGACTTCACCTGTCTGCCATGATTTTTCAAATATGATGGCCAGTGGCTTAGCAACTTCATTCTCCAGCTCCTTCAGGACCCGGCGGATGGATTTCATCAGGTCCCATGGACTTGTGTACATTCAGGTTCTTAAGATGGTCTCGAACCAGATCCTCATGTACAGTGGGCCCAAGGTCTAGGTTTTCACAGTCCCTGCGTCCGCCTTCCAAGACTTGGGTGCTGCGGTCAGAGCCTTTGCCAGTGAAGACTGAGGCAAAGAAGCCATTCAGAACTTCAGCCTTCTCCAAGTCCTGTGTAGCCAGTTCTCCTGAAAGTTTCCGGAGGGGGGCTACATTGTCCTTAGTCTGTTTTTTAGCCGCTACATACCTATAAAATCCCTTCCTATTATCTTTAACATCCCTTGCCAAGTTTAGTTCCAATTGGGCCTTAGCTTTCCTAACTTGGTCCCTGACTACCCTGACAACATCCCTGTATTCATCCCAGGCCACCTGTCCTTGCTTCCACCTTTTATAAGCCTCTTTTTTCTTGTGAATTTTTCTCAGCAGCTCCTTATCCATCCAGGGAGGTCTCCTGGCCCTCCTGCTGCACTTCCTTCTGGTCGGGATGCAACACTCCTGAGCTTGTAGCAGGTGATCCTTGAATATTAACCAAGAGTCTTGGGCCCCCTTGCCCTCTAGGGCTATATCCCATGGAACCTTGCTAAGCAGGTTCCTGAAGAGCCCAAAGTCTGCTCTCTTGAAGTCCAGGGCAATGAGCTTACTGCACGCTCTTCTCACTGTCTTGAGGACCTCAAATTCCACCATCTCATATTAGTGATGTGGCAGTTCTGTGCCACCTGCTTGAGCCTTTTCTGCCCTCTCTTCTCTGGGGAAAACCAGGAATTGTTCCTCTACTGTCAGTACAGATCTTTAAATTCTGATACAGGTTAGTCATCAGCCTCATTAATGTCTTGATACCTTCATAATCTTTGTATCAGTTGTCTTCTCAGCATGGTATTGGACTGTTTCCCCACAGACTCCTTTTACTTGCTTCAGCAAGAGTATTCTAGAAGAACAATGTGTATATTTTCCTCAGTTGTGGAAGCTTCCTGATTTTACAAAAGTATGATTCATTAGTACTGTAATATACTACCTCAGTACACATTCCTACATATACTGCAGGCTTTCTTTGCAGATTTGACTGATATGTTTACAAGTCAAATAACAAGATCGTGGAAGTGTGTTTTACAAGTGACATTTCAGTATGACTTCGGATGCAGTGTGTATGGATCTAATCCTATATTACTTGCCTAAGGGTACAGTTCTAAAATTAAATCTCTGCAAGTACCAACAGAAACTGACAACTGCTTTTATCACCATGACTTTAACCCCAGTTCAGTAGTCTTCATATACATTTCAGTAACTCTCTGGAAGCATTAGGAACTGCAGCAGATTTCATTTCTGTAGGCAAGAACTATTTCCATAATTTCATACAATGCTATTGGTAGGAGATGACTTTAATATTTGCAATGAATATACTTCTCATTAATGGTTTAATATTTTCTAAATCAAAACTTGGCCATGTGTTTATTTGCTTTATGTATGAATATTCCTCTAGGTCCAAGACCAGAAGGCCAATTCAGGTAAACTCCTGGAGATATCAATAGGATTTTGCCACATTAGGGGTCTCTCTCCACCAGAAGAGTGGAGAGCTGCTGTGAAGCCTCTCCAGCTGGATAAATGCCTGCCCTGGCACCAGGTAGTACCAGATGGTCACAGCTCCTGAGGGCCTACAGACCAGCTGCAGGTGGCTGGAGCAGCAAATCCCAGGCATGCTTTCCCTCCCTCCCTGTGCCCTCCTCTCTCTCTCTGCTCAGATTGCAGGGGCATGTGGCCTCCCATGGGGTGGGCAACTCCACAGTCACTCCAGACACTTTTATATCACAAAAACCCCCAGCTGGAGAACTGCAGATGGCTTTCACTCTCATTAAGTCTTTCGTGCAGCACAAAAGCACCAAGACAGGCCAGAGAATGTCCTGCTGATTTTGGCACCTAGGGTGATTCTTTCAGTTAATACTTTCACCTGCTGCACAGTAAAATGTCCAGAAGTTTTGTGAAACATTACAGTTCCATCCCATGTGAATGCTCTTCCAGTTGATCCTTTTAGCCTTTTTATGCTGGGCTTTTTTAATGGTCATGGCAAAGAAACTCTTATTTTGAGTATTCAGCTTGGCCCATTGTCTTGCAGAGAATTGATTTGCTGGGAAAATATAAAATCTTTGTACAACATAGGACAGCATTTCTTGCCTTTTAATGCTTCTAGCTGTTGCATAGCAAAGTTTCCCTCTCAAAGGGCATTGTTCTTCACACACTCCTGTTGATCACACAATGCTAGACCTTCAGTAATTATTCAGCAGGTTCTTTGTTTGCTGTAAATGATAACCAAAAGGAAGAAAAAGGAGATGGGAAGTTCTGGAATATTGCTTTATTTTCTTTAGTTATTATTTACTAAAAAGTTATATTTTGCTTTTTCTGTACTTGTCTCTTAAGTATTTCATAGACTCATACAGTACCATGTTGGAAGGGACCTCAAGGATCATCTGGTCCAACCCTTCTAGGCAAATCATGGCGTAGACTAGATGCCCCAGAACCCTGTCCAGCTGAATCTTAGAAGTGTCCAATGCTGGGGAGTCCACCACTTCCCTGGGGAGATTCCAATGGTTCATTGTTCTCATTGTGGAAAATTCTCCTCACATCCACTTGGAACTCCCCAGGAGTAATTTGTGCCTGTTACCCCTCATCTTTCCATGTGACTCCTTGTAAAAAGGGAGTCTCCGTCTTTGTAGCCACTCTTAAATACTGGAGCATGATGATAAAGTCTCCCCTGAGCCTTCTCTCTAGGCTGAACAAAACAAGTTCTCTCAGCTGTTCTTCATATGGCTTGCTGGTCCTTGGATCATCTTTGTGACCCTTCTCTGGACCATCTCCAACCTCTCCACATCTTCTCTGTATAGCTGCAACCAAAACTGAACATTCCAGGTGTGGCCTGACAAACACCATGTAGAGTGGGATAATGGCATTGTTATGTCGGCTGCCGATACCCTTGTTGATATAACCCAGCTTCTTGTTGGCTTTCTTTGCCACAGCAGCACACTGCTCACTCATACCGAGCTGGCTCTCTGTCAGGATCCCCAGGTCCTTTTCCACAGAGCTGCTCTCCAGCCCTGCAGATCCCAGTCTGTGCTGCACCCCTGGATTGTGTTTACCCCAGTGCAAGACCTTACACTTGTCCTTGCTAAACTTTGTAGCATTCTTGTTAGCCCACTCTTCCACACTTTGTGTGGGAATTAAGTAATGATGCCAGGAAAAATATATATTACTTTTTCATATTCATGTCTAATGACTTGTATTAAGATTATGCTTAGAATCAGAATCACAGAATAGTTAGGGCTGGAAAGGACCTTAAGATCATCTAGTTCCAACTCCCTGCCATGGGCAGGGACACCTCACACTAAAACATATCACCCAAGGCTCTGTCCAACCTGGCCTTGAACACTGCCAGGGATGGAGCATTCACAGCTTCCCTGGGCAACCCATTCCAGTACCTCACCACCCTAAAAGTAAAGAATTTTTTTCCTTATATCCAGTCTAAACTTCCCCTGCTTAAGTTTTAACCCATTACCCCTTGTCCTATCACTACAGTCCCTAATGAAGAGTCCCTCACCAGCATCCCTATAGCCCCCCTTCAGATACATCTTCTGTTAAGTTTCCAATGTCCAAAGATAAAGCAGCTGAAAATCCCTTTTTATAGAGGGTGCATCTGTGTGTCGGTGTGTTACAGGTTCTCATCATATACAGAACTTTAAGGGCATTAAACAGAAATTTTGGATGTCCAATTTATTTTTATGGTAAAGATTTTTACAAAGTTCATAGCATTCCACAGGGATTTTTACTAAATAATTGATAAGGATGACTGAAAATTGATTTTCCTCCAGTGAAACCTTTTCCAAGAACATAACCCATTCTTTGGAAGTTTCAGTATTCTAGTACTACTACTCCAGCTATTTTTAGGTACTAATCTCCATGTGAGATTTATATAAGTTTTCCAATTTTTAACCAATAATGTCTTTGCCCCAGATACATTGTAACATATTTCTCAGTCTGGAAAGGTGTGATAGTGTGTTGTGCACTGCACCTCTCTTACAGAACCTGAAGGCAGCAGGAGTACTCACTTGGGAAAGCTGACTTTGTATGAGTCTCTGTTATGCTGGTTTCTCTTGTATTAACTTTTTGTCAAAGGAAAGATGGGGTGTACCAGGTGTGTGTGTGAGCAATAGAATTGGAAAGAGGAGAGAAGACAGTTGTTTGCTCCAGGAAAACAGGCTGGTTTTCTCTATTTTGGAGTCTGCGAAGGTTAAATACACATTGCATCAGGACATGGCTCTAAAGAGTTAGCCTGTTCCTTATTAGCTTATTGTCTGTGGGTGTAGAAGCACCCATGAAAACAGACATAGCAATTCCTCTGTGAAATGTCTTTGTTTTCTAGTGTGTACACAACTTTATGCAATTACAGCCACAGTCACGTCTGGGGAACATAGAACAGAATCCTAAACCATACTAAAGACAGAGCAGCTGTTAATAAGGAACTGTGGGTGTAACCTCACATGTGATGTGAATATATCAGAAATAAAAGCACAGAAATTAACAGTTTTGTAATTACTCTAAAGCAGTAGTGCTGATGTCCTACAAATACTTCTGATTATACTGTTGTTGTGATCGCTGCCACTTACATCTTGGAGAAAGTTGAGAGGATTTAAAGTTTCATATGAATTAACAATTGCTCAGTGGAAATAGGATTCTCCTAGCATGGGTGCAAGAACATTCTCAAAACACATTTTGAGGGAAACATGAAAATCCAGTGTATGATTACAGTTTTTTTAATTGACAGATGAAAAATCCTTATTTAAAGACAGTCTGCACTTGTGTCACACCGTCAAAAGGCTTTTGCAGCTTGCAGGTCCACTAATAATTCATTAGCTAGCGGTTTTCATCTTCTCAGTTTCTCGTCTTCTCATTGTAAAAATGTCAGGATAACCAAAACCAAAGCACAAATAATTATAAATGTTATGAAAGGCTTGGCATTACACATCCTTCTTTTCATCTTGTTTCAGAAAGTAAAAGGGGCTTTATATTGTCAATGCCAAGTCAAGGTAGTGCTGAAGAGAGAGATATATGTATCTAAGAATGCCCAAGTCACCACTAACCTATATACGATCTTCCAAATCTGAGCCTTTAATGTAAGTCCAAATGGATTTATTGCAGTCCTATGTCAGAGTAGCACCCTTCTAAGTGTAAAGAGTCAGGGAAAATACATAGATGACCGATCAGTTGCACACTAGGCATATTTAAACTATATTGTGCATGCCAATACATGTGCAAGTCACAGAAAATAACTGAAAAAAAGGTTTAAAGCTTCGGAGAGATGAAAGTGTTGACTTTTATGGCTTGCCCTACTTTGGAATACAGCCACATACACTCGTATGTGGAGCAGTTTGTCTGGTATCATACAGTAGGGCTGAACAGCAAATTCCCTCCTGCTGAAGCTGGCCAAAAGTGCCATAGGCTTCAATACAGACAGGATTTCAAGCCCAGGGCTTCGAGCATATGCTGTAAGCTATACAAAATTTACTTTGTATTTTGATACACACTAACTTAATATAGTTGTCAATTGCTTGCTCAGAAGAAACGGTGTCTACAGAAGCCTATTTTGTTGCCCATATATTGGTAGCTACATATAATTTAGAAACCAGATGTGGAATACTGAACAGTTCTGACTGGTGTGCTCCTTGCTTGTGGGAAGATGTGACTCAGAAAACAAAGCATGAGGTGTTGTCTCATAGTAATAACCAGGACCTGGATTATATAAGAGTAAGTCCAATGTGCCCATTTTTAAGGTCATTGGCATTAGCGTGTTTTTGTTGGTCTGGGATTCTGCAGTGTTTCACATCACTGGCCCTCTGATCATTACTGCGTGTATTTTAAATTTTCACTCTTTTTTTTTTTTTTTTGCAACCACGTTTTCCTATGAAAACATTCCTGAATCCATTGTGATGGACAAACCCCTAGTAAAATTGCGGGAAAAGTAGCAAACGTGGAGCCGATTTCACCTAACTGTTCTTTAACGGACAGGATAACTGACACTGAGACAATGATAGAGGCTGGCTCATATTCACGTTGCTGACACTGATAACTGTCAGCGCGAATAACTGCATGTGAATTAAACAAAGAAACTGGCATTTCAAAGCACATTTCAACGGTGCTTTCTCATCGGTAGCGATTAACGTGCAGCGGCTGCAGGACCGTGTCCCCCGGCTCCGCACGGCGAAGGCTTCTCACCAGCCTGACCGGATTTACCCATTTGGGGTGCTTGGGCCGGGGCTCGCCGAGCTGATCTCGGTGGTCCGGGGTCCCCCACAACCCCCTCCCGCAGGGCCCGGGAAGCCGCCGAGCAGCGGCCTGCCGCGGGGCGGGCGAGAGCCCGCAGCCCCCTCCCTCTGTCGGCGGGGCGGCCGCATCCCCCACGGGTGTGTGTGGGGGAGCGGCTTTGTTACCGGCTGCCCGCGGGGAGCTGCCCGCCCCCGGCGCCGCCCAGGCCCGCGGGGCTGCGGCCTCGGCCCCGGCTCCTCGAGCCGCCCGCATCCTGCTGCTCTGCCGGTGACTGAGGGGGAGATGCCGGCGGCGAGGCGGAGGCTGGCGGAGGGACGGCGGGCCCAGCCCCGGCGCTGAGGCGGCGCGAGGGGCGGTGCGGGCGCCCCTGCGCGGAGAGGCGCTCTCCCCGCCGTGGGCGCGGAGGGGCCGCCGCCGCCACGGGCGGGAGCCGCCTGCCGCAAGGACGGGGTGTCTCCGGCCGCCGCCTGGCTCCGCAGAGGCACGGCACGGCACAGCGCGGGAGCCGCCCTCTCCGGAGCCCCGCCGTGGGGCGCGGAGCCGCAGTGCGCGCCTCTGCGAGGTGAGTGGGCGTCCGTGCTGGGCCGACCGCCCGCGGGGGCGAGGGACGTGGCCGAGTTGGAGGGGCGGTCAGGGTAGGCGGCAGTACACGGGAGGCACCGGGCCGCGGCGGGGCCGGCGTGGGGCTGCCTGCGAGAGGCGGCGGTGCCGCGGCAGGTGCGGCCCCCCCGGCCCCCGCCCGCGGTATCACCGGAGCTCGGGTCGGGCTCCGCGCTGTGCGGGCCGGGCCCCCGCTGCCCCCGCTCCGGCGCCCGCGTCGCCTGCCCCGTCATGCGGGAGGCTCGGGCGACTCGGGCAGCAGGCTGCCGCGGAGCCCGCAGGGCGCCCTTTGGCTTTATTTTAATCGCTTTTGGACCATTTAATTATAACTCGTTTCCTGCCCGGGGAATGCTTTCGGCACTTGGTGCGCCGCGTTTCTTTCCTTTGCTCTGTTTCCTCGCCATTTAATGCATTTATTTATTTATGCATAGGGCTGTTCTCCAGATTTCATATAGCAGTGTCCGTGGTGGGCAGGAAAGATCGCTGCAGATTTCAAGCGTGTTGTTTTCAAAACAGTGGGGTTTAATGACCGTTTCTATTGTGTGCACGAAATACAGCACAATGACAGCGGGGGGAAAAGTCGGCATAGGTTCATATTCTAACCATTCTGTGCGTTGTTTGTTGATGTGGAGATATTTACCTTAGTACACTTGTTTTATTTTTCTCTTATCCTTTTCTGTCACTACAAACCGTAAGGGTATTAAAAAGCATAGTTCTTTTTCTGGGGCTGTATGATGTCAAAATAAAGGGAGCATGGTGTATGTGGATGGTAATAGTTACATAATTTATTATCTCTTATTTTGTTGCTGGATGTATGTCAGGAGCATGGGGAGAGTATTTATAACATCTTTTCTTCCTCTCTGGGATGCTGTGTGAGGGAGACTTCGCACTACACTACATCGCACTGGAATGTTTGTCAGGAATTAAGCTCTGAATCCCTCCTGTACCCAAAATCCCAGCAGGGGCCTTACCTTGCTTTACGTCATGAATGTCCACTGCTGTTTCTTGTACTCTCAAAAACTTCCTGTGTAGATTTATTTTCTTCTTCCTCCAACAATTATTTCAGTACAAATATTTCAATAGTGATTATTCACAGTACTGAGGAACAGAAGGAAATCTATGTCATGAATGCAGGTGAGCAGTTTGCCCAGTTCTTAGACTCCTTTGGAACAATTTTCCTTCTGAGATGATGGTTGGTTGCAGCTTTAGGCCATAAGGCATGATGTCATTATTAGCATATGAAAGGAACAAACCTAATGCTGCCTTTCAATCACTTGCTGTTCAGGCTCTGCATTTCCCAAAATGTGGATGCTTCCATGTCAGCTGGAGGTAGGACAGCGGATGTTAGACACTAGTCCACGTGTATCTATCTCTCTATCCTTATTTTGATCTTATGCTGGAATTTAAACATATCACCTTAAAAAAGAGCTCTGAGATTACAAAGACCTCATATGGTTGACTGGAGACCATTTTTAAAGTTATGCTTGGTAGCAGTTTTACTTCACAGAACTGTAGTTGCAAAGCCTTCCTTCCGTTCATCTGTCTTCATAAACAGCCTTCTGGTGATGCCAGTGCAAGCTCGCAGTGTGTCTTTCAGTCTTGTTGGCACTATGGAATTAGTCTGTCTTGGAGCATTTGCCAGTCTCCTCAAGGACCCCTTGCCTTCTTTAACGACCTGCTTACTATCTTGCTACTCATTTTTGCAGTCCGTTTAGCTAATGGGCGTTTCTATTTGTTTTACACTTTCAGTGTTTTTTCAAACCTGGTAGAATTTACAGTGTTTCACCTTTAAGAAGCCCTATGATAGTACAGTGGCTGCCGGCTAGAAATAACACGCTGTTTTGTCAGATCTCCTGAGAAGAAATTTAATGAATTTTGTGTTGCTTTCTGTATAACATTAACTAGTAATGTAAAAATTTAACTCCTTTCTGTTCCTCCCTCCACCCTCCACTTGCCAGTATGCTTTAAACTGCAGCGAAAGCACCGGTATGTTGCAGAATAAGAGGGCTTTCTGCATATGGGACTTAATTATTCAAGAATGTAATCTGCGGATTAAGTGTAACTCCTCTTCCATTTTTTTTTTCCTCTTTTAATCCAGCTTAGTTATTTTTTATTTAAACCACTCCTTTAGTCAGACAGGGTGCTCAGGGAATTGCATTTACTCCATTGGCTGACATATACTGATACAAGAGAGATGGTAACAAAACATGGGATCATGTTACTTAATAATTGAAAATGAGATGTAAATATGTGCTTAAAATTAAGTAGCATGTTCAAAACCTCTTGTTTGAGACGGTATTCAACAATGCTGCCTTTCATAGTATGAGATGCTCTGAGTAGTTGAGTCTAATTTTGTTTGATCCTGCTGTCATCATGCATGGCACAGTCATAGCCTTTGTCTTCACATTTTCCCTTGCTGATATTTTGGTTATATTACAACGGAGGAGAGACTGAGTGAAGTTACTCGCTCACCAGTAAGAAGAGTGTTAATCTAATTGCCCAACAGGTGGAACCAAATAGAATGTTTCATACAGAAGCCCTCCAATCTAAAAGGAAAGGACATGCACTCTTACACTTGTGAGCCTGTTTTCTGGCACTTTGAAGCTAATAGCAGTATATGAGGTGTTTATCTAATTGTACCTGGGCCTTTTGCAAGGTGAGAATGGGATTGACTATTATTGTTACAAACTATTTTGATATGAGTTTAGTATCTAAGAAAAGTTCCATGTAATTTCCATTTGAAATGGAAGTAAACTGTGCACAGTTTCTACAGGGCCTCTGTTATGTTCCTCTGCACAAGCTGGAATGTCAGTGATACTGGAGGTTGAAAATGCCTGTTTCTCTGGCAGTAACATTGCCAGTGGTGATAAACCTATATGCAAGGTTACCTCTTCTAGGATGTGATCCTAGAATATTGTAGTACTTTTGAAGAGTTCAAGTAACACTTCTTAATTTTATATTTTTTTAATTACAGAAATGTGAAAATCAGTGCTTGAAACCTGTGTCTTTTCTTAAAACTGACTGCGTACTGAGTGAAAGTAGCACAGGAGTTGCATGCTCTCTTACGAGCATCTTCATAAAACTTCTGAATGGTTGTGTAAAAGACTGTAGGCAGATTGTGAATTGTGTGAGCCCTGGACTGTTAGTTCGAGGTCTAGTCACTCACATTACAACTGTGCATGTTCCAGTCTTCCAACACTGAACAATTCCATTACTTGCTTTGATAATGTCGGCATTAGGTTTCCAAGTTCTGCTGACAGGATGTGTATGAATTTAGATTTCAAGGCAAATAGGGAGTCACTGCCGTCATAACTTTCTGTCTTATTTGTGGAGAGTTGTTCCTTCTTCTCATGATTCCCTCTAGTACTGGGTAGAAAACTGGAAGTGTCTGAGGCTAAATCTAGTTTGAATGCACACAGTTATGACTGCCATATTGATTGTGCCAGTATTTTGTGTTATGTTTATACAGTTTTGTGTCACAACCATATTTTTTATGATTGGGGAGGACTGATCTGCTGATACCAGTTGCGTAATGGACAATAATACTTGTATTTTGCAATTTGCTTTGTAAATTTGCCCTGAAGTATGCAGTTTTGGAAAAAAAAAAAAACAAACTACATTTGAAATACAGCCTTGAAAGATGAAAAGGAAATTTTGAAAGAGGATCTTTCCTTTGAAGCGTAGTCATCGACCTTTGTACATGACACAGTTGCAGCTTGTGTGTGTCATGAAATGAATTTGAAATAGAAATGTGAACCCAGCTTTATTTGTCCAAAAAACCCAATTAGTACAGTTAAGCCAAACTTAATGGTTGAAATAGTACACTGTTTGTCCTGTAGAATTAAGGAAGTATCTGAAAGTGGATAGTTGAGCTTATCTGAGTTGTTTGTTTTTTTTGGGATTAAGGAGTCATTGTAACATAATTCATAGCTTAGGGTTTGTTATTTGTATTAGCACTGGAAATGAAAAAAATCTTGGAAATAAATAATGTGATCTTAAAAAACCCCTAATCCCCAAAAAACTTGAACTATCAAACTTGTGTTCCTTGATGCTGGCATACAGCAAACCATGAGATCAGAGGACAGACTGGAGTGTTGTGCAGATAGTGTTCTGGTTTGGATTTCTTATTTCAGAATACCTCTACTCATTTGCGAGTTAGACTTGTGGACTTTTAGTCATAAAAACTTTAATAACACTGTCAATATGCCTTGTATTGACCACCAGGGAAAGATATTGGGTAACAAAAATTTACATTTTGCTAATAAGCCCACCTAAATATTGCATGGAGGACAGTCAGATGTGTTTTGTTAAGTGCTATGGTGGCCAGGATCCATTGGCTAGGATCCACTTGGAAAGTCAGATTAAAAGTTTCTGTGCTTGACAAATACAATGTCATTAGCTTAAAAATTCCCTAAAGGCTGGGACTGTTATTAGATGAGCCCAAAGCATGCAGCAGCAAAATTAATTTTCTTCCAGGAATGACCAGCAGCATCTTTTAAAAGAGAAAACATTGACTGTTTCTTGTTGGATAGAGTAACTGCAGCAAGAAGGAAGAGTTTGCCAGGAATGACTGTGATGGCTGAAGCCACAGCACCTTATAGTGAGTGGTGTGGGTCAGCTGCATTCTGCTGGGAAACAGTGAGATCTGTGAGGATCCTGCTGAAGGAACACTCAAAAGTGGTCATTGAGGAACACTCAAAAGTTTGGTGCCCAGCATCAAGAGCTTCACTGTATTGGATACAACACTTGCTGAGCAGTGGCAAAATAGCAAGAAAAATTTACAAAACCAGCAACTCCCTGATTGTCACAAAAAGGCATACAGAATCATAGGATAGTTAGGGTTGGAAAGAACATTAAGATCATCTAGTTCCAGCCCCTATGGCATGGGCAGGTATGCCCATCTTTGAGTGATTCCTTCACTTTGCTCTTTCAAGGGCATACCAGCTTCATTGTGCTATGTTACAATGTTTCAGCTTCAAAAGGTGTGCTTTTTAAACTGTGTGTTTCTTATTTTAAGGAGCACTTTAAAACAGCTCATCAGCTTGATTGATCTTGTTACTCTTCTGGTACATTACTAATTTGAGTTTGTTTTGAGCTGGTAGTTTGATGAAAGAATTATTTCTCCCACTAGAAATAACAAAAAGTAGAGACTGTAAACTTATCATCTCTTCAAAACGTAGCCATAGCTACATAAAAAGTATAATTTATGCTTCTTGAGTCATTGCTCTAATAAAAATGTCTACATTGTCTTCATGAACATAAATATTGTTGTCAAGGAAATCATTTCCCAAATACTTGCATGGCATGGGAAAACAGGAAAATTACAAATGTGGTGGGCTCTCTTAGACTTGCAAAACCTCTGTTGAGGTAAGGCTGTGGCTGTACCCACTGTGTGAGCAGGCTTAGAGCCTGAACTTGAGTGCTGGCCCAGGTTTGTGGCACTGAGGGTTGTTGGTGGGCTCCTTGGCATGCTTTTGGCCAGCATCAGCAGTGTCCAAATGAGGCACAGCTCAAGGAAAGCCATGGACCAGAGACTGTCCCAAAATGGACTATGGATAAGACACCTCCATTTTGTGAGAGAAGAACATTAAGCAAGTGTGCTGCACTGCGTGCTTCAGCATCTGTTTCCTGGCGTGTTCTGCATATGAGTGCAGATGTAGTCTTTAAGATGCTGCTGCATGACTTTGGATAAGAAAAAGCTCCAGTTGCATGCAGTTTTCCTAGAGAAAAAACAAGAAGCATGTTTATGAGAAAAGAACACTTAAGAAAGCTTATTGCATGTTGTTGTTTCATATTTGTGTCTGTAATTAAAAAAAATATGTACACATAACACACGTTATTTCATCTACAACTAGCTTCTTATTCTTTGAATAATGCCATGTTGGGTGATGTCCATATCTTCCCAAAATGCTATTAGGGTCTTGTAAGCATGTGTAGCAAAGTATCAGAGCTAGAATAAATGTCAGAGCTCTTGGTTGTCTTACACAGTGTTTTTGCCTCAGATGTTGACCTGATAATTTCCAAGTGTGTAGATACGGCATCACTTCTTTGTTTCATTTCCTAAAAAGCGTTCTGACTTCCTTAGAATAAAATTACTTCCAGCAGAATACAATTTAGGCTTAGCTCAATGTTTATATTATATTCTGTTAAGCGTGTGCTATGAAGTTGTTCTGAACTTGGATAAGTATGTGTTATGTTGGGCTATTAAGTGTGACAGGTTGGTAATTTTCATAGGCTATTGGTTAATGTGGAGAGCCACTGTAAACAATGTGGTGCTGCTGCTCAACAGTTGTAAATTGTTATGCTCCTTAATGTTCCACAGAGATCTGACAATTTCCACTTCTTGCTTTAGTTCAGTGTCACACGTTCAGTTACACTGAACAGTTTGAGTTGGTTTATGCATGCTTTCTAATAAATTGGTAAATAAAGCCAAGTTACCAGACTTGATGTTCTAAGAGGTGGACTGATCACTGTGTTTTACCCTTCTTTTCTTTAATTGCATTTGGTGGGTGGTTTTTGTTTGTTTACTGTGGGTGTGTGTTAATTTTGCCTTGTAGTCTTGAAAATACTTATTTCCAGTGAGATCCTGGGTTTTTAAAACTGACTCACTGTTTTGGAAGAAATCTTTGCTTTTATGCTAAGTTGTTTAATTTCCTCAATACTGATAATGACTGTGTGCAAAGGCATAGACTTAAGTAGTGGGTTTCTAGCTGAGGTAAGTTAATAGGTAAAAGGCTTTGGCTTAGATATACTACAGAGAAGTCTGGTTTTGAGTCACATTTGCTCATTATGAGAAGATAAATCACTAACTAAAACAATTAACTGCCCAGGCTCTAAGGACATGAAGTCAGGAGGGTTTTAAAGTTTGCTTATGCAAGCCTCTTTTTTGCTTATGCAAGCCTCTTCCAAAGCTTGCTTATGCTTATCTCAGTTTGTAAGGAGTCTGAGGTATTACAGATGCAAGTAGCATGTTCAACACCTCTTGGCATAAGCTTCATCAGTTGTCAGCTGTATGGAGACAGCCCGTTATTGAGGGTTAAAAAACAGCTACCAAGTTTTGTTTCTTTCTTCTGTAGATAAACTTATTTCCATTATGTTTCTTGATTGTAAGTGGGTTGGGTAAATAAAGTCAATATAAGGAGGACTAGTGCATGTATTTAATTTGTCTTTTTATTTTAATGGGAGAACTACAATGTGTTGGCACAAAAAAACCCTTTGTTTTAATGTTATGTTTTGTTTTAAACCGTAAATCTACACTGCTGTTTTTTCAAGTGACCCAGTCTATTTTGAATCTGTTCATAGAAGAAAATGTAAATCTTGGGTCTTGTGCATGTTCCTTTGTCTCCTTTTCAAGGTTTGCGTCGTTGTCACCATGTGAATGATTTTCTTTCCAATGCTTTGATAAAAATCCATCCAAACAAAGGGGAGACTGCTGTGGGGGAACAAAACACACACACTGATAAACTCTCAAGGACTCAATCTGGAAAAATTTGAAATATTTATGATATGATATTATTTATGATAATATGAGGAAATACTTTTACTCAAATCTTTCTTCTGCGTAATTTCTTCTTTTTTTCTTTGGTGAGGTTGTAATACATGGAAAGTTTTCTGGCAGCTTAATGTGATTTTTAAATCAGTGACATCCCTTTATTAAAGCATAAGACAGTGTGGGCTTTCTGTATATTAAACAAAGACTTCAACTAAAATATGCATCGGTTAACCACATGTGAAACGTTTTTAAACAGAACAGAAACACTCTTTATAAAGTATAGATGATGAGTTTCAAATGCCTTAGGATTAAGAGAAACCAGGAACAAGTCATCTATCCAACTTCATTTCCAAAGAAAAAGCATGTTGACTTAGTGTTTTAGCTGAGTATGTATCATTTGGAAAACAAAAAGCAGGATTGAAAGTGTAAAGGTAATTAGCTTTCTCGTGAATATGCTTCATGACTTGTGGTGTAGGCTGCAAGTCAGCTGCAAGCAAGTTTTATTTGTCAAATCATTATTTTGATCTTAGTTTGCAACTCTGACGTAGGTTGAATAATGTTTACTCCTGTAAGTACCCCCATGAAAAAACAATATCATAATCATTCCTTGTTAGTACAGAAACAGTTGTGAAGTCCCTGCACCTGCAGTCGTGACAGCAGCAGGGACAGGATGATTAGGATCCATACAGTATCACGGCAGATTCTCGTTATGTGGCTTATCCTGTTCTTCTTCTATACAAAATACATTTAAAATTTAAATCTCTTTCATTACCTCTTGGGAAATGGGTAATTAAATCTTTTACTTTCAGATTGACAACCTAAGTCGAATGCAGATTGTTGAAGCCTAGAAATTGTGTCATCTAAGGGTGCAAAAGTTAAGGGCGGTTTTGCATCCTATGGAGAAAAATTGAGTATTCTCAACTGAGTTCTATACTTAATGATTTGCATATGGAAAGCTGGTCTTGTGTGTAACACTACTGTTATCTTTTGAATGTTTTCAAACTTACTGAGGTTTACTGAAAAAGGACACACTTGCAGGCCTGATTCCAGCACATAAAATGGGCATAACACTTAATTGACTACTGTGATTTACACTTCTTCTATCAGGCCAACTGCAGCTTAAATTATTAAGTGGATTAACAGAGTGTTATCTGCTTTGACTGGTGTATCTGCTCAGTTTTTCCTTCAGTCTGTGCAATGTACTAAGAAACCAATTTAAAAATTCAGTGAAATGTAGTTTAGTACAGGAAAATAGCATAGTACCTCATGATACATTCACATTTCCTGTATATGGAGAATAAGTTTTCTTGTACTAATATTCTACTTTCCATATAGTCACTGGGTACCTCTATTACTGCACATACTCTTTCATCTTTGTAAAACCTTAGGTAGATAGTCTAAGTAAACTTGACTCGAGATCCTTTATCTCATTAAAATAGAAATGTAATCATACTTCACATTTTTGTAGCTCTTCACTTGAAAGTTCAGTTCTTGTTGTTAAATTGAAAGTTAAATTAAAAATAGTCCATATGTGATCTCCAGAGTATGAATGTTTGAAGCTGTAGTTAGGTGCTATAGTCACATTTTCATCTGCAGGTAATATTTTACTTATCTATAGTTTGGATTAAATAGCGTGGTTAGAAATCTTACCGAGGCGAACAGAGTATCACCGATTTTACAGTTAGCAGGAACTGAATGTGTAAGAGTGCAAACTGTCTGCTCTTTTTTTTTTGTACAGAAATATAGAGTATATTTAAGTATTTATTCATTATCTATACATGTAAAGGACCCAAAGAACTAAGAGTTACAAGTGTTTATAGCACTGCTTCATTCAGACCATGAAGAAAAAAAAATTCTGTAGGCATTTGCAGTTGAAATAATGAGTTGGAATGTGAATTGTTCCATAGGTGTGCTGTTCTGGCACAATGCAGCTAGCAAAGCCCAGGAGTAAGGCTGAAATAACTGGGGATAAAATGCTTCTGGTTGTAAGGATTCAGCTATGGAGCAGTCTTCCAGATCAGTGAAATCTGAACTCCTGCAAGTGCTTCCAGACTTCTGGTTTTGAGAAAGCCCTTTCATGACAAGTGAATTTCCAATGTGAAAAGTTTCCTCTTCCCACCCTTACCTCGCTTTCAAAAAGCATTTAATAATAAATGCTACCCTAAGCGGTGCTTTTGTGTCTTATATGTGACAAGTCTGTTAAAGTTTAAATCCATTCAATCTGTTAAGGACTTCTCTATTGCTTTTGATTTACAGACACTGTAATATTGGTCTTGGTGGTGGTATAAAACCCAAGAATAGAGAATACATCCTCCCGTTTGCATTTGAAACTTAGGACAGAAAAGTAATGCATCCCCAAACCACTGTCAAGCTTCATAAGCATCATACCTTCATAGAAATAATGTTCGATAAAGAGTTATGACTGACTTACCCTCTAGTTCTTGAGTGATAGTTCAACCATTATGGAATTGATTATTTTAAATTCAACTTTCATAATGTAAAAGTCCAAGTGATTTTATGCTATATCAGATGATGAGATTCTTTCCCCACTGTTATCATTAGTGTGTGTTTAATGTGGCTTTTAAATTTTAAAACCACGGAACTTTAATCAATTTAACCACAGAACAGAAACAATTTGAGTTTTAGGAATATATATTCTAAAATGTCACATATCCATTATCTTTAAATTATTATTTTGATTCCTTTCTTAGGAGTTTTCCTATCTCATCATCCTCTGTGTCCCAAAGCACTTTCTCTTCTGATTTCTTTCCGTCACTAATTTCTCTCTCTCTCTTAGTTTTGTCTTCAGGCATCTCTGAAGTTCTCATATCATTCTCATTGCTCCCCATACTGCTGATAGTTTTGGATCTCTGTAGTTCTCTGCATATGCATTCATTCTCATGGTCTCTTGGTCATCCTTTTCTTTCTTGTCCTTTCTGGTTTAGTAAGGATGGGAGCTTGAAGAGTGAGCTTTAGTTTGATTACCCTTGTGTAGGGTAACAGGAAAAGAAGGCTTTTTAAAAGGGCATATTCTAGGTGTTGGGGATGGCTCTGGAGACAGCCATGCTGGCTAACCATACGACTGGCAAAATGGAAATTGAAAGAGGGTTGTGCTCAGAAAACAGGGGATGTGATTAGATTTAGCTCCCTCTTTCCTCTGCCCAGGCTGTAGCAGGTGCCTTGAGTCCCATTTTTTATCAGTTGCTGAACTATGCCAGTGCTCTAATTTTTCTTGAAGATAACTGCACCTCAGAGACTGAAAGTCCTTGATGTCAAATTTTGTTCCATGTGCAAGGAAAGGGTGGCACATACTAGCATTCCTTAATGGAAGAGAAGGATGCTATCATCCAAAAGATGCAATGAAGCAAATGGAGCAAAGAGTGGTCGTGATCAGTCTGCAAACTCATTTGCTGCAGGTTTGTGTATGGGTTTTTATCAGTTAGAGTGAGTTTTATTGTGTTTTTTATAGAACTTAGGCATAAAAGATTAAGGTTAGTACACAGAATTTTTTTAGTCTCTTAAAAAAGTTAAAAATACATTGTCATGCCCACACATAGAACACTAATTTTAGGTTAAGGTTTTTTTAGCCAAGTCATGAAATTGTTAGAGCCATTTCTGAGCTGAGAACAGATTTGAACATCTACAAGCATCAGTCTAGAAGTGATCCACAATGCTTTATTAGGATTATTGATGATTTAATCAGAAGCTAGGCATATGAGTTGTAAGTAAATGTGATTTGTTTGTACTTTAGATCTCTAAAGTAGCTTTCTCATAGCACATTAGGGGTCATGAGGAACAGGACCAGGGCCTTGACATGAAACTTGTGCATGTTTCATGCGTACATGAAACAGTATGGGGAACCCTGCTGTGTGACTCAGATTTGCTTCTGTTGCTGATGGTGAAAGAGCTGGCTGATGGGTGGGGGGTGTTTCTCAATATATTTGGGATCTGGGAAATATAAACATACATAAAATGAATGGGAGGAAGAGAATTTTGAAAACATAGTTCACCAAAATGGATTGTATCATGAAGATTAAAGAGCACATCAGATCATCAGTCTTGTTGAAAGGATAGCAATTTAAACAAATGGAGTTTGTTGCAAGCCTTAATGAATCTGTATGTTTTCTTTTGTTTTCATGAAAATCCTGGAGTGCAAGCTAGCATTAGAGAAACAAATATTGTATGTTTTATTGTTTAGGAAGTGGAAGCTGCCATCGTTCTGACAAGTGGATGGAAAGTTTGTCAGGTTTGTGGTTCAGAAAGAGCCTCTGAGATAATATTGTCATGAAACTCTTAACAGTACCAGGTGCCTAGTTACAGTGTCTGACTCTATTCTTCCTATATTCATTAAACAGGAGCGGTAGCAAGTTTTATTCTTTAGCAGCTGAAGAACATCAGCATCAGAAAAATAGAGACTCAAATAGCTTTTTCTTTTAGTAGAGGATCCAGGATATTTTATACTTTATATGGAAGGTTAAAATCACAAAAGTATTTTTAAATGTACTGTCTAAATCTGTAGCCATTTCAGAATGACTAAAGTAGACCTAGACAGAAGATGTTAAAAAGTACAGAATAGCTTTAATGAAACTGAGTAGATCTTTTTTTATCTTGTTAGAAAAGGTCAGTGAGAAGGAGATGAGAAATACATAACAAATCATCAAAAATACAGAGAAACTGAATAGATGATTCTCTCCCACTCCCCCATTGTTTCAGGTAATGTAGAATGAGGGAGGTGTCTAGCAAAACCATTATGGAACAAGTTTTAAGAAAGCATAACTAATTCATGCTTGTCAGAAAATATCATGGGAGCCAAACCCAGATACATTCCATGGCAGTAGTATTTGGAAATGGCTCAGAGTAGTGCACGAATGGGGAGAATCGCAGGTGAAAGGTACGGCTAATACTGAGTGAACTGGTAAGACTGGGTATGTGTGTATGTGGAAATAAACAGGCTTTTGAACACACAAGTCCTTTTTCAGTCTTCAGATAGCAGCACCAATCCTTGAAACTAAATGCATGTTGAAAATAAAAGCTCAGTTTAACTAGTAAGATAAACTTCTTATTACTAGTGACTGGGTACTGGTATTACTAATGACTGGGTACCTGAGAGAGACAATAAGATCTGGAAGATACCTGCAGTTTCCTTCCCTTGTTTGCCGACTGAGCTTACTGCTTTATTTGTTTTTAAAGGCAGAAGGATTTACATAATCCTGCTGGTAGCATATTTTAGTTCCCTCCTTTTCTTTTGCTGGGTTCTTTGTGCTTGCTAATATTTCATAAGACTGATATTAGATAATTTAGCATGCAGGGTTTCTTTTAGCTGTTGGCTCTTCACAGAGCAGATAACAGGATAGACAACTCTTGGGTTTTGCTGATTATAGAATATATGGGTAGCTGTACAGTTCTATTGTCAACGTGAGAGCATTGAAGGGCACAGGAAATATATTTTGTAATGATTGTATCTTCAGTTGCATGATTCTTACTGTGTGGTCCTCTGGGCAATTGCAAAGCAGATGGTTCCATAGCCTGATGTTTTGAAAAATACCAAGGAAGATGAGTAGCACTTCACGCATACTTGAAACCCATGTTTTCTGCCATGAGATAGCATGCAGCGTCCCATGTAATTATGGCTTTGGGGATGCATTAAACTGTAACTAATGGCTGTGGTCAAGGACAGTTCTTAATGGAAAAGTGAGGGAAAGGACTGGGGGAAAGGAAGAGGCAGAATTTGACTGGAAATCAGTGTAACTATTGGTTTCCCAACGGTACCCTTAAAAACAGATAAACAAATTGAGTGCTGTTGCAGTGAGAACCTTTTATCCATTTTATGCTTTGCTTTCAGTGTGGAGACTAAATGGGACTTGCTTTGGAAATACAGTTTCATTTCAATGCATTCATGCAGTAATTCTGTGTAAAGGCAGACTTTGCTGCTAGAGGAAAGCTTTGGAAAACATCATCACATTTCAGCCCACTGACAAGTTGCAGGTGGTGCTCTGCTGCTCTTCCAGAAAACAGTGACTCATCACAACCTGCAGCAGGGTTAAGATATGGCTAACCCACACTGTGCTGAGCTTTACTTGAACCAAGGTGTACATTTGGGGTTTATCCACAGTGTTTTCTAGACAGTTAAATACACTCAGTTGTGATTCAGTAAATGTTCTGTTCTGATAGAAGTTCCAAACTTGTTAGAGTGCTCTGGATTCTTTAAGAGAAGTCTCATAAAATGCTTTATATAACTTACTAGGATTGTTTTGTGAGATGTTTCAGGATAAGGAAAATAGGTGTGAGAAAACCTGTGTGGGATTAACTGGCTGAGAGCAAAACAAGTAAGTAGCTACTATGTTTGGAAGGAAAAGTAAGTAGGGATAATTTAGCAGTTTTGCATTTGCATTCAGGAATACTGTTCACGTACAATATGTTTATGGTGTATGAAAAATTTGCTGTTGAAGTGGGTAAGAGTTTTTGTGGTACTGCACATTGTCATCACAACAAAAATCTTGCTCTGTTTTTCCTGATTGGCAAACAAAGCAGTCATAGGATGCTTCTAGTGATTTGAAGGGATAAATGGATTTTTATGGCTGTGCATGTACTAGTAGTGCAAACCTTGAAGTTTAATCCATATATAGTTGTGGAGATGTGATATATACAGGTAAGTCAGTATGGACCAGCACCCTTACAAGTGCAGGGACGGTGGGAAAGCGGGTCTTGACGGTTAGAGATTGTGATGAAGTGGGAAAGAGACATTGAGTTAAATGGCTTTTTTAAATTAAATTCAAATTTAATGGCCATGCCAAATCACCATTTAGTTTGTTGAAGGGTTCCCATGTTTGTCATCTGTTATTGGCATGTTACCTTTATTTAACAGGCTAAACCAGGCTAAAATAATTAAACAAGGCAATTATTACTCTTTGTTCTAGTTCCTATGTTTCTTCATTTCAACTGATGACTTTTAGGAGGAGCAGCACTGCATAATTGTTTTCTCTTTCAAAAACAAAGAAAATGGGTCCCATTAAATAGACATGACACATTCATGGTACAAGGTAGAGTGTTTGAATGTTAATGTAAAAGCAGACTGAGTAGAAGAGACTGATTTCCCGTACTGTGATTCTCAGACTGTCACTGTTGGAGAATATAATATTGTCAAGAATCAGTTCTATCAAAGCCACTGTGTGCCACTTGATTTTTTATGTCCATTTCTGTGTTACTCTGACAGTATTCTTCAGTGTTTACTGGGGAATAATGTATTTCAAACTGTTTATCTGTTTTAAATAAACTGATATATACACTTAGCTTTTCTCTACATTGAATCCAGTACATAATATTTAAAACTGTATTTTCCAGCTTTGATGGGTTCCTTGAGAAAAAGGTCTACTGTATTTGTGTTTATTTCTGGTTCTGTAAGTACATGGTCACCCTTCCTTGACTCTGTAATCTGTAAATATTCAGTATGTAGCAAAGTTCACATCACTGGCTATGATCGAGAGGCAAATTTGGACTTTAAATACTTTGTTGGCCTCCAAGGCATTTAGTCTTAATAGAGGTATGGAAAATAGATGCTGGAGTTCATCTAGAATGTGATTGCAACAGGCATGGTTTGGTTTTGCTTGCATAGTGTGCACAGTATAAACCATGATCATATTTGAGAAATTAATATCTTGTTTTAACTTCTTATATCATCTGCACCAGAGCCTAAGCTGACATAACATTGCTGGCTCAAAGACATGACTGTGATCTTCTTTTTCTTTCAGGGAACACATTATGTATGTAGGAACACATTGTAACAATAAGAACTTGGGGTGACATGGTGGCTGAACTCGACTTGTAGTTAAATTTTCACATGTGCGTAGCTATTCAGGAAAATGTGGATGTGAAATTAAGTCTGTAGGTAGCTCACTATCAGAGACATATTTGTATTTAACGTCTTTATAAGGCATTTATGTTAATAATAGTTTTCAGAACAAGAAATTGTAAGGAGGTATTTATATAAAATATTTCTTTTAGAAAATAGAAAGAAACGGTTCCATAAACAGCATGGCCATTCAGACTCTGTCTTTTTTCAGGAAAAAATTGGTTTTAATTCAAGCAACCAGATTTGTAGGGCAATGTAATTGAACTTCGTTTCATCAAATGAAAGCAGTCTTAAGCAGCATTTAAATACATTCCTGATATAACTGATCTTCAGGCATGAGAGAGGAACTGTAAAGCAAAAGTTAAATTTCAGGCATGATTCTGATAGAAAAGTGTCAGGCACTGACAGGGTATTGCACACTCAATTGTGAGCCATATCTCTTGACTTTTTCCCCTCATTTTCTCATGGACCTTGCAGCCAGAGGCTTAGTGCAGGACTGGGATTCTGCGTAATACATTTAAAAACCCGAAACATGTCATATACTTTATTAGCCTTCAAAAGGTAGTTACTTCTGTGGTAGAAATGTGGGACTGAAGACTGGTGGCATTATGGCAAACTGACTAGAAGGAAAGATAGTTGTCCTTGCCCTGCAAAAACTTGCTGAAGAACTGTGGGTCAAATTTGAACACTAAGCAAGAAATCTGTGTTTTATAGTGGAGTGTATTTAAGACCTGAACTGTTTTGCAGATGAAATCCTGAATCATTCAAGTATTGAAGCATGTTTTTCATACAGTTTGGCAGAATGCTGAAGTGCCTACTTAATTTCCATAGATGCTTAATCAGATGCCTGGGGCAGAGCTGTGGTTGCAGATGTGGAGAACTTTAAGTCAGACTCCTTTCTCTTTTGAAAATCAGCTCTATTTTTACAAAACAGAATCCTCAGATTATCTTTTAGAAGCAGGTTCTTTTCTTTTTTATCCCCTAGAGAAAAAGTTTTAGAACAAAAAAAAAACCCATGGAGAATTTCCTGTTGGAGTAGAGAAATTCAAGTTTATGGATGAAATGAATATTAGACCTTCCCATCTTAGAAATTGCTTTTGAAGAGCAACACAGATAAGTTTAGTGTGTTATTATGTAGAATATCCTTCTACGCATTATTTTCTTCTTGTTTGCTATTGATCACTGTGTATTAAATGCTAATATTTTGCCTAGGTTAAGTTTTATTCATATTAATGTGCAGTTTTGGATTGACTCATGTTTTATGTGTAACTCTGAAGATAAGTGAAATGCAGGTGAATGTTCTTTTTAATGATTTTGTAGTATTTGGGGTGTAATGGGATTACAGGGGCTTTACACTGATCTCCTGCAAATAACTAAATCAGTGTCAGTTTGTGTTCAGGCAGGTGCTATACTGACCACAGTGGCATTAAACTGAATGGTTGTGTAGTTAGAAACCAGAAGAAATGGGGTGGTCAGTAATGCTTGGGGCCTGTTAAAGTGTGATATCCATAGACTATCCATGTAACAGAGAAAAGCAAAATAATCTGTTACTCAATTCCCTGCTCCCTAGACAAAACACACACAAAAACACAAACCAAAGATGTAAGTCTTAACTGGATCAAAATAATCTGTTCCTACACCAGATCTGGCAACCTACTTTATTTCAGTGAAGTGGTCCTTGTTTATGTTTTGTATCTGGGAGTATTTGTTTAAGGAACATGGTTTGGGTGTTAAAAGGTACCTTCTCCTCCCTATGACTCACAAAGAATGAGTGAAGAAAAATATTTGTAGATGAAGAGATGCAAACCCCAGTAAGAAATGCTGTTCATTTCCACAACCTTTATATACATTCTGCCAGAGATAAATTAAATCCTTTGCTTTACAAACATACCGTACGACAAAGATTCTGCCTGATGGCAAGCGGTGGGGTTTTGCCCTTCATCTTTTCCAGTAAACTGTTCCAAGGTTCAGCTGCAGTCACTGCTAGGAAATGCAGACTCTTTCAAGGTTGAATTGATCTAGCTTTAGTTGTTAGCTGCTAGATCCTATTACATTATTAACTGCAATGCTGCAAGGTTTTGCTACCAGATCGCCTTCTCAGTGAGTAAGTGCTTATGTCAAATGACCTCTTGGTCTTCTCTCCATTTAGCTGACATAGGCAGGGTTCCTGAAGACGCCAAAAGTGGAAAAAGTAGATGGCAAAGGAAAATATAAATGGCAAATCATAGAATCATAGAATAGTTAGGATTGGAAAGGACCTCAAGATCATCTACTTCCAACCCCCTTGCCATGGGCAGGGACACCTCACACTAAACCATATCACCCAAGGCTTCATCCAACCTGGTCTTGAACACTGCCAGGGATGGAGCATTCACAACCTCCCTGGGCAACCCATTCCAGTACCTCACCACCCTAACAGTAAAGAATTTCTTCCTTACATCCATGATGACAACAGTGTAGGAGGTAAAGCAAGCAAGATAACATTTCTGAAACATCTCCCATTTCAGAGCCATAAGAGTTGTCTGAGAAAATTTGAGTAGACCATTAGGTTCTTTCCCAGGTCCTTGAAGTCCTTCACAATACGTGAAACAGTGCCTGGCATGGCTGGTGGTTCCAGCACGGATCTTGGCCAAGCACTGCATTGCAATTTTCAGTGACTGCCTTTATGCCAATTATCATAAAACAGGAAGGTGTTAACACAAGCTTACAGCTTGGGTGAGACACTGGGAATGATGCTTCTTGGAATTAATATTTAGGATACTAATCCACATATTTCATTAAGAAAAGCAGAAGAAATACCATATCCAGTGTATAAAACTGCTTAAGCATTTTCACCCTCCCAACATTATTGACTTCTCATTTACATCTGTATCCAGTGTTTATTTAAGCTGTGATTTTGGGAACTCTTCCTTTTGTGCAAGTTTCCATTACATTAATTAGTGCTGAGTCTGCTTGCACAAAAAGAGCTGTAATGTTGTAATCCTCTAAATTTAAAGACTTGTAAGGTAACAGAAGAAGGGCTAAGAATAGCTCTAGGAAAATGATGATGGAAGGTTACTACTACCAGGCCCATTCATCCAGCCTGCACCCACTGTGTGCTCTGCAGCTGTGCCAGAAGATACACTACATGAAGAATCTGTACAGTTGAGGCCAGTTCCCTGTTTCTTGGCTTAGCTTCAGAACGAATCAGAGGTGTGCATGTGCATATACTCTCTGGCAAAATACTCTTTTCAGAAGTACTGGAGAAGGGCATGTAACCTAGTAATGTGTGTGTATAGACCTTCAAGCTCGCATACAAGTTCAAGGAACAGAGAAGAGATGCAAGATTTGATCTTCATTGACACTGAAAGAATCTTGGGTGTCTTGCCTGGTCAGGAAGTATTGTCCTGCTGAGCACAGACCAAAACTGTTTCTGGTCTTGTTAGAGGAGTTAATATGCAGCTTCTGGGGAGGTGAGATGCAGGATTCGATGGGGGAAATCTCCAGCCTGTGCTGTGCAGGAAGGCAGGTTAGTTTGAGTGACTTCTGTCCTCCGAAGCTAATTCTGTGGCAGTTGCTACATCTCCCGGGATCTTTTTTTTTTTTCCTATTTTTTAAAATTTATTTACTGTGTTCCTCCTTTTTTTTTTTTCATTTCTTCTACTGGCTTTCCGTTTGTGTCCTGTTGTTTTAGCCAGTTTTTATTAGGTTCGATCCCATTGGTGTAACTTTTATTTCAGTTGAAAGAAAAGTAACTCGGCTGCTGATACTGGAAGCAAGCCAGTAACAGCTAAAGAATGAGTGGAAACAAAGTCTGCCAAAATTTCCGCATTTTAGATGAAACTGTTTAACTTGGATCTCATCAGTTTGAATGTTTCTTTTTTTTTTCTTTGAATGGAAGCTGCATTTTAACAATAAGGTCATATTGGTGATGATGTCCATAAGCCTCGCAGGTGCCTGATGCTGTTACCCTGTAGAATCATAGAATCATTTAGGTTGGAGAAGACCTTTAAGATCCTCAAGTCTGTTAACCCAGCACTGCCAAGTCTACCACTAAACCATGTCCCTAAATGGCACCGTCTACATGTCTTAATTTAAGATACCTTTAGGGATGGTGAGTCAGCCCTGGCAGCCTGTTCCAATGCCTGACAACCTTTTGGTGAAGAAATTTTTCCTAATATCCAGTCTAAACCTCCCCAGGGGCAACTTGAGGCCATTTCTTCTTGTCCTATTGCTTGTTACCTGGGAAAAGCCACTGCCCCCCACCTCACTACAGCCTCCTTTCAGGTAGTTGTAGAGAGTGATAAGGTCTCCCCTGAGCCTCCTTTTTTTCCAACTAAAGAGCCCCAGTTCTCTCAGCTGTTCTTCATAAGACCAGTGCTCCAGACCCTTCATCAGCTTCAAGTCCCTTCTCTGGCCCCATTCCAGCAACTAAATGTCTTTCTTGTAATGAGGGGCCCAAACCTGAACACAGAATTTGGGGTGCAGCCTCACCAGTGCTGTGTACTAGAGCCCTGGTGCGTACTGTTTTCACTCATATTAGGTGACTTGTGTTCATGCTGCATTACCCTAAGCAAACAGAAATTACACAACACTGAACAGAAGTGGTTTTGTTGTGCAAATAATACAGCAGTGCAGCACTGCTGAAATTAAGAGTTCTTTGCTGATTAGTTAAATATACCCTAATCTCATTTTAGTTCAACAAGTATGCATATGTTTGGTGTAGAGCTGGTTAATGAGCAAATTGTGAGAGTACTGGGAATCGAGGCCACGAAACTGGCAAGCTTCTCCCTTGCTCCAAGACACTTGCTGCATCACAGGTTGAAGGCAGGCTGTCTGTTTGTTTGCCTCAGAGATGGTAATGGAGCACTAGAAGGAAACACTGTTAACACTATTAACTTTGTATTTTATATGGGTGTTGTATTTGTGTATACTGTGCAAAATAGGAAATTCCATCATGTTTTTAGGAAACCTCAAAGGTATCGAGGAGCTTGAAGCACATGTAGCTCAAGGAAGCTCTGTTGGATGAGAGCAGTTGTTTCTGTTGAATGGGAGGAGTCCTCAGTGTTGAAGTCTTGTGAATTTTCCTATTTTTTTACTAACTGCATATCCATAGAGAACATGGATGTCCTTCAGAGTACTGTACCAGCTAATGCAGTGCATAGAAAGTTAGCATTGTCTCTTACTGCACTGTTTTCAGTGAAACAGAAATTGGTTTTCAGGTAGAAGATAATAGCGTGGGTATATTGCTAACAGGCTATATGTAATAAAGAATATCACAGAATCACAGAATGGTTTGGATTGGAAGAGATCTTCAAAGATCATGTAATCCAGCCCCCCCCCCCATAGGCAGGGACATAGGTGAGTGTATAATCTTGCATAAACTTAGAGCTTTTGTCTAGGAGGAATTTTTGATGAAACTGTATGTATTACAATGAAATGCAGATGAATGTGAGATACAAATAATGGTTAAGCTTTAGAAACATTTAACTAGGCTTAAAAATTCAGTGATTTTAAAAGTAAGTTAAAAAGGGCACTACTTCAGACTAATGAGCTATACAATCAACATAACAGTTTCCTTGGTCTGGCATCACTCTGGTTTGTCAGGTTTACTTTCTTGTGTGGAGAAATTCACGACCAGATCTGAAAACTGCAGAAGAGACTTTTGTGGTTTTGGTGGTGTGGGGTTTTTTTTGTCTATTTTTCTAGGTGAGAGTCACATTTAACTGTATGCTCCTAATTGTGGTCCATAGTAAATCTGTGAGAGTTTCAGCATAACAAGACCAGACAGTGAATCAATCAAAGAAGTTCTTGTGTAGGGTTTGGCTTGTGCTGCTGCCAGCAATGTGGCTTCTAATCCTTCAGAAAAGATGGGTTCTGCTTTTCTCACTGAGATATGAGATAATTGTTTCTGTAAAGATCTCTCTTTTTATCTGCTTCCTTTCACTGAACAGAATCTATATTAACCCTTGCTGTATATTCTGTTAATTTCTGTTTGATGTTGGTTTTTTGTTTTGTGGATGTTTGCAGTTTCGTGGCATTGCTTTCATTTCTCAGCTTTCTACTTCAGCATTTGTGAGGCTAATGGGTAACAGTATCCTTGAAAGTACAGCATATAGTGAAGTGGAGCCTGAGCTAGAATAGTACCCTTCATCCTGAAGAGAGGACTTAAATGCTGGTTTGCAAAGCTAAGAATACTTTATTCTGAATCTACATTTGCTGGGGCTATTATCTACCATTTTCTCCTTTTCTTCCAATCCAAATTTCAGCTTTAACAATATGCATCCTAATTTGGGTGCCTGCTCCTCACTGACCAACCTCTTTTTGTTTCCCTACATGGAGCTTCCTGGATTGTTTCCCATCAAAATTTTGTTCTCTATTCAAAGCAGCAAAATTCTAAGTCCAAACTCTGTCTGGAAGTCTGTGCATTCTCTCACTGCTGCCATAAACCCTTCACTGTGCATCACAGATCTTATACCACTGCAATTTTTGGGATGTTCTTGCCATCAAGCTAAATAATCCCAGTTTCATTGTTTGCTAGGAGAAGAGGTATTTCTTTTGTGTAGCACTTGTTGTATAATGATTATAGTAGCGTGGGTGCTTCTTGGTGAACAACTGTACTCCTCTGCAATACTGGCTAAGATTTTTAGAGTTATTAGTAATTCTCAATCAAAGAGGAAGCTACAGGATTAACGTTTTTGAAAATATATGCCTTTCTCCTTCATGGGAGCAAGTTTCATCCTGCCTAACTATGAAGGAATTACTGCTTCAAGTCCCTCCCAACCTTGATTGCGCTGTGATTCTATTAAGGATGCAGAAAAATAAGCCTTCCACAAATAAATTCAGAAAAGGCAACAGAGAGTGGTTTATGCAATATGTATGATTAGCCTAACACTTCTGTCTCCAGGGTGGCCTTATTTGTGAATCTTCACACATCCTCTTTCATGTAAACAGGCTGCACAACTGGCATTCAGTATTGCACGGCTGATGAATTAAATAAGGAGAGAGTACTTCAGCATGTCATGTGGAATAGTTTTTGTTATAGAAAGAAGATACAAGAAAGTAAGAGGATAAAGCCTCAATCTAGAGAAATGGAAGGGTAGAAGGCAAGACGGAGGAAGTGTTCACAAATTGTAGACAAGGCCCTTAGTGCTGCGGTTTAGTGGTGGTCTTGGCAGTCCTGGGGTAATGGTTGAACCTCATGATCTTAAAGGTCTTTTTGCACCTAGTCGATTCTGTGATTCTAAGAGCATATGAAAAAAAGCATAGCTTTTAAGGTTTTTAGAAAAATAAACATTTTCTCAGATTCTAAGATACTGTTGGCCATTTGTAAGTTTACTGAACAGTAGGGAGCTAATGGGCAATTCAGGACAGAAAAAGTGCTCATACAGTGGTAAAGTTTCCACGGTGGTACTGGCAAGGCTGGCCTTTCATCTGCAGATTTAAGTGAACACTGTCAGCTGAGAGCAGGATAGTTAGAAACATTCTTCAGGCATACATAGTGCTCTGGCCTGGCAGACCTATAGAGAAAAGATATCGAGTCCTAACTTGGATCAACGTATATAAGTTCCCACTGACTTCTTGAGAGACCAGTCAGGCTCGAGGAATTTGGACATTGTTTTGAGGTCTGTTGACCTGGCAGCTGCTTCTCATTTTGATACTTTTTTCCCTCTAATTCTCTTTCATTTACATTCATCAAGACAGGAATTGTTTCTTACTCTGTCTAGGCAGCAGAGCACCTTGCTTGATCTGTACTTGGGGACCTTGCTCAGTATCTTAACACATGGATACACCCTCGACAATGACACGAAGGGTACGTGGAGCTTCACTCTTTATTCCTGAAATGTCAGAATGATTTATGTTTTGCTTCCAAGCCCATTAAAGGTAGGTAGACCAATCTAAATTGAGTGTAGCCTTCCATGAGGTAATCCAAATAGGAAGCTTCTCAAAGTTGATAATTGTGGATATTTTTAGTCAATAACAATTTTGTTTGATAGAGATTTTTTTGGTGGTGCAGACTGTCTCTTCCCAAACATCCAAAACATCCCGGGCATCCAGGTTTTGACTTCTACCTGTTAGAGGATACGAATGGGTTTGTATGTTTGTTTTAAAGTTTGCTCTCGCTGCTCAGACTGCTACCATCATGCTTCTGTCACCATAAGGGATGTATTCCCTGCTTTTTCTGGCTCCAGATTAAGTGAAGGGTTGTGTTACAGTCTCATAGTTCTGTGATGATTGTGCCACTTTTAGAATGTCTGTGCATTAGCAAATTTGGGGATAGAAATGAAAACTTAAGGGCTGGATTTTTTCCTACATTTTTTACCATGGCGACAGCAAATGAAGCTTGAGACACCCAAAGAGCAAAGTCCCTCATGACAGTTCTGTATGAACAAGTAAGTTTATCTTTTCAAACATGGAAAAATTAAAATACTGTGTTATAAAAAAATGCACTTCTGAAAGACTGATGAATTTAACCAGTGCTGAAGAAGTCTAATACACTTATGTAGTATATGTGCTATTTTTTTTTAAGTCTAAAGAATTTAGGCTTTCAGAAGTGAGGTTTCCACGTCAGTGGTTTCCGAATGCAGGTACACTGTGGAAAGAACATCAGTGGAGAGCAGGAGTCATTTTCTCAAACAAAACCTGGCTGCTTTGTGACTCCCATTGTTCTGTGGACTTCAGGCTGAGCAGCTCTAGTTATGAATTCTGACCTGCAGTAAACTATTGCATATGCAAGCACTAGAAAACAGATCATTCTCGTGGAGGTAAAAAATAAAGTAGCAGGTCCTTATCGTGTATAAACTGGCAAAGCTCCTTGGAAAATCAGTTAAGCTAGCCTTGCTTTATGCCAGCCTACATATTCTTAGGTTATGGCTAAGAAGTGTTCAAGGTGAATAGGGAATTTACTGTATATTATAAACTTAATCTGCTTAGATCAGTCCTTAAAGATTCTAGTTTTCTCCTTTGAAAGTTTATCAGTAATTGTGAATGCCACTTGAGTAACACCTTTTAATTTGCTTTCGGGGTATGATGCTATTGTATGCCATGATTCAGGATATAGAGGACTCCTCTAAATCCACACTTTAAAATATTATAAATATAACTCCAAATTATTTATTGTGTTGATATACACAATGTTGTGAGTATAATATTTTGTCTTTATAGATTTTGATTTTGAATATATAAAGGCAAACAAAAACCTGACAATCACAGAATAATAGGAATAGTTTAATAATTCTGGAGTGTTTCATGTTGTTAGAGGACTTAGAAAAGTAGGAAGAAAAGAAGAACAAGAAGAAAAACCTACAGGAAATGAAGAGGGAGATACTGTGGAATGTAATACATTAAATAAAATAATACTATGCAAGGTAAAGGACTGATACTATATTGCAGTGGTATCACCCTATAAGTGTTAGCAGGTTTTCTTGCTTGTCAGCAGTTCCCCAGTTTCACCTTTTGATTTTGAACATTTTGAATTAAATTCTTTTTATTCAGACATCTCTCATTCCAACGTAGTTTTGTGACTTCCATAGAAACAGATTAGTTTTGTATTGTATTGTATTTTGCTTCAGAACTGCATGTTCAAGGGATGTCTGTAATTTTGATGATCATCTTTTTCTTGCATAATGTTGATCAACCCATGATATCTGTCCATTTTCGTAAGGGGTTTTTGTGCATTGCCATTGTTTGTTATAAATACTCATGAATGTAGATACTGTGATGACTCACTGGTGATAAATGTCAAATCTGGAAGTGTCTCTGGAATATTATGGTATTGCAGGCTTCATAAATAAATAGATCAGATAGATGTTGTAACATCTCTTTGTGGAGGTCTTCCGCAAGATAGTTATTTTTATATGGTAAATGGAGAATGATAAGGGGTATTTTAATGTAATTTTCACTGTGCCACTTAAACTTCCTAAAAAATAACATTAGAAGCAGCTATCAAAAGTATTTATATGTTAGTGACTCACTGAAAATGGTTTTCCATTTAATCCTGGAAAAAATTAAATCTGGTATATCAAACTGATAAATGTATGGATAATTCAGGGTGAAGGCATATCCTTCTTCAAAAAGAGCAAACATTTTGTTCTTCACAAATGTATTTATGAACCTAAAAAATAATCTTTGTGTGGGAGAGATGACATAAAGTTATAAGAAAGATTCGCCTAAATGCCATTAAATATTTTTGGAGGCTCAAGTCTAACAAATGCTGTTATGAGTTCGCTCCTTCATCCATGCATTAGTGAGTTTTATTTATGTAAAATATCTAGAAGTCTGTATCCATGTCCCATTGAATTTGAACACTTGGCTTGAATTTTGTCTAAGTGCTGCATAAAGATTGTATAATTTAACATCGTAAATACATTAGTAAACATGACCCATGTCCTTCTGATAGATGAGCTTTACTGGAACAAGGGCTCTACTTGCAAATAGGAAACATCCTAACTTTTTATTTAGTAAAGTTTTTGAGTTTGAGATTTTAAAAAAATTGTAGCTTCAACCCTGTTTTTTTCATTCATATGCTTAGATGTGTGTGTATAAATATATGTATGTGTAGACACACACATTTCTTATAATTGTGTATATGTGTGTGTGTGTCTATACACAACATAAGCATCCTTTCCATTTTATAATAGAAAACCTGATAATCCAGAGCTGAGATATAATAGAATTGGATGGCAGCTCCTGTTGCCTTAGTTACAGGGGGGCTAAGTCTATACTGAACTATTCACTCAGTGTACAGTACTTAAATAAAAAAAAAATAAGAATATTTTCCTAACAGTTTTGCTCACACACTGTTACGGTGCATTAGAGCACACTGTAGCTAATAATTCATTTCCAATTCCGTAATGCTAAGCTGATGAATGATTTACTATCTGCAGCAGCAAAAGCTGCATAATTTAAGACCAGTGTTAAGTAAGGATGGCTTCCTGCTCATTGCAGTAGATACTGATGCATAAAACAATTTTAAGATCATGCTGATTCTTTTTTCTATGCTCAGGAAATACCTTTTAGAAGTGTGAATATAAATAGGAGGGAGTAAAGCATGTGGGAGTCAGGCATTCCCCCTTGAATGCACCTGATGCTACCTAGTTCAGCAGCCAAGGTTAGGGGAAGGGAAGGCCTTCGGTAACCCCAAGGCACAAAGTACTACAGGAGAGAGGAGAAGGGAGAGAGGAGGGTTAGTACGGTGAAGTAGAGGGCCTTGAAGTTAATTAGCAAAACATCTTCCTGGAAGGAAATTGGAATATGTAATTTTTATTGAGTTTTGCTGCTGATGCCACATCCTGTCTGGAATGTCCTGAAATTTGCAGCATTGTGAAAGCAGCTTCAGTCTTTCATTGTTTGGTTGGTTTGCTACTGTATTTGCGACTTAGTGCTGGAAGGTTGTACTACTTTTTCAGAAATGCATTGTATAACAGTATTTCATCATTTATTCTACTAACATGTTGTGAAAACAAATTTCATCATAAACTTGTTGCTATCTTGGTATCTTAGTATGACCTGTGTGAAATTTATTCTGATTACAGAGAGCATCCATTCTTCACAATCTAGCAAGATTTATCTGGCTAGTGTGAGCATAAACAGCATTTGTTGAACTGTAGAAATTTCAGTCTCTTAATTTTAGTCTCTCTCTTTTAGTATCTTAGCCTATTCAAACATTTTGATCTTAACTGTACAATGATGTAAAGAAAGATAGTATGAGTAGCTATTTGAAGGTAGTTTTTTGGGCAACTTGCCTTTGTAGTAGCACATATAGATGCAAACAGTATGGTATGCAGTAAATAAGGTACTGTAATCCTTATTCTCTAATGCTTATCAGAAAATAACTAATGAAGGTGTTACCATTACTTAGGCTTACTAGTTAGCCCTATTACGAAATGGAGAAACAGAGATTCATTACTGCAGTATCATAGAATCATAGACTAATAGGTTAAAAGGGACCTCAGGAATCATCTGGTCCAACCTTTCTAGGCAAAGCATGACCTAGTTTTAGATGTCCAGCATCCTGTGCAGCCAGATCTTTGAAGTGTCCAACATTGTGGAGTCCACCACTTCCCAGTGTTGGAAGTATCTTGGAACAGCAGTGGAAACCTGAAGCTTTTTATTTCTTGCATTAAGTCCTCAGTATCACTCTAATATCACAATAGTTTCCCTAAGTACAGCAACTAAGAGTTGTTAGCACAAGTGCTGGAAAAGAGATGACTGATGGGATTCTAACCAATGTCCTGTGGAAAGCCTAGCTTGTGGTCTTCATTTCTTGTATTACAGTGTGATCTATGACCAATGACCAGTGTTGTCTTATGATCTGTACCACATGCTTGATGCCCAGGTATCACTAACATGCAGTTTTCAATGCTGCTGAAGAGTGGGAAGGTTCTGGTAATGCATTTTGATGTAATTTTTGTGGTCTGAGGTCTTAATTTGCTGGTATTTTCCTCCAGTAGCACCAACATTCTGGTGAGTTTTGTTGCTTTCAGGAAGCTCTGTAAAGTATCTACAGCTACCAGAAACTCCCATGTGTTTTTTTCACACTCCACCAGTGTATCATGGTCCCTTCAGAGTAAACATCTTTATGAACAAGTGCTCTGATTATACTTGATTTTTGGAAAGCATGTGATACACACTGTGTGTGAATGTCCAGAGGGACAGCATAGGCAGCAGCAGAACTGCTTTCATTCTAGCCTTTATGTAATCTTATCTTATGACCATTTACATGATATACCTATGTTTGTGTTCTGTTTGAAACCAATAGATCTACTTTCTAACCCAGTAATGGATGATGCTGTAAGGGATCTGAAGAAAAAGATCAACCCTATTGATGCACTTGATGGAAATCCTGATTTCCAATTCCAATCAGTGATGAATTAATGAGTTGATAAGTGTTTTAATGCCTTCCTCTTTCTCCTGCCCTCCTTAAATATATTTAGGAAACTGATGTTTCTATAAAGTTAGATTCATTACCGAGAAAGGACTAAGACATAAAAAGACACTTGAGGTAAGAGGCAAATGACTGCTATACTAATGCTTCTTTCTCCTACCACTCACTGATGACTTGATGCAGGATAAAATTAAATTATGGTTGATTTCTTCTTCCTGATTAGGTTCAGTTCTTCCCTTAGATTAGAGAGGTTAAATTAATTAGATTATGTGTTTACTAAAAGTAGAAGGGCGTCCTCTTAAATAGCAACTATACTATGGCAGGATTCTTACTACATTGGAAGCATCTGCTAGAATTCACAGGAAGTATTTTGAGGTTATGAAAACTTATTTCTTTCTGAGGAGTATTTTATCTGAGATAAAACCAGTTCATTTGCTCCTTGAAAATTCTGTGTCTGCGTCATTTACTCGGAAGGTAAGACACTGGAATATGTTACTCAGAGAAGCTGTGGCTGCCCCATCCCTGGCAGTGGGCAAGGCCAAGTTGGAGGGGGCTTGGAGCAACCTGCTCTAGTGAAAGGTGTCCCTGGTTATGGCAGGGGAGTTGTAACTAAATGATCTTCAAGATTCCTTCCAACCCAAACCAATTTTTGATTCTAAGATTTTCAGGTTTAAAAAAAGGCACAAAAAAGTGTTACAGTAATTTTACTACTGAAAATTATTGAAGAGTGTTTCTGAAGGGTAATCAAAAAGGCACAGTGAGTTGTGTAGTAAAAGTAGTAAAGGTTTGTGTGGGTGTTTGGTGGTTTGGTTTTTTGTCCTCTGTTTTGTTTTCCCTTGGTTTAAACCAGTAATTTTATCAGGCATGAAACTTAATTCTGTAGGCTTCTGCTAACAAATATATGTGGTACTTCAGTCTGTTTTACTACCTGTCAGTTCTGTGCTTTGCTTGGTCAATTTCAATTAAATTACAGAGCGGTATGTGGCTAACTTTTAGTAAGATGCCAAAGTAAAGATTCCAAAACATAATTTTCTCTAAAGAATGCCTAAATATAACTCTCCTGTGTTCTGAAATCTTTTGGCTTAAAAAAGGTGAAAAAGCTGCCCCAACCCCCTAAGTGGACTTCTCTTAATTCTACTTTCTTTTAAATTCCTGACTAATCCTATTTTTTTGTATTTCGTTCCTTGTATTTACTACTACCAAAATCAAAAGTGAGCTCAGTTTGCAAGTAATGGGTCAGAAGAGGGAATTCATTCTGCAGCTCCTGCTTGCGGTGGTTTGAGTTGGGTTGTGATTTTGCTGAGAGAAACAATGTAAGGGTCCTTTCCCTCGATGATGAGCTAGTGGTAGAGTTAGGCTCAGAAGTCTGGCAAATGAAATCTAATTGCAGACCCCTAGCTCTGTGCTGTAGAAGGATTGGGTTCTGGGTAGCAGAAGAGCTTCTAACAGAGCAGGAGTAAGGCAGTCTTTCTGAGGGCAACTTCACAGTGTTGTCCTCCCTGCAGCAGGTAGCCTGATGTAATGGTCTTACACCAGTCCATCTGAGAAACGTGGAAACCAACATTGTAGTCCAAGCTTTTTTTCTGACTATTGGAAAGCAGAGTTCCTAAGATTTTTTTCCATAGGTTTGGTACCTATGACCTGGAATCCATGTGAAACTTTATTTTCCTTATTTGCAGAAAGCCAGACCAGGGTAGTTATTCTCAAGTGAGAAAAGAGGTTAAGTGGAAGGAACTGGTGTCATTTAGACACAGTCTTTCAGATGAAAAAAAAGATCTGTCATGGAAAAAGGGAATGGTTTTGAGTTGGAAGAGACCTTAAAGATCATCTAGTTCCAACCCACCTGCCACATTCAGCTTCACTCAGGATTGCAGCCTTAGAAATGCCAGTTTGAGAAATGCTTTTAAAATGAGAAAATACACTTATGTTCTTTTAGACTGGAAGCTCTTGCTCTCTCTCTGTGAATACTTCTCTCACCAAAATTTTTGCATGTCACTGAGAGAACATGAAATATGAATTATCACTGGGGGTTTATCACTGGGAAGAGAAAAACCTCACATCTAAGTGTTGTGGTTTTAATTCTGAAAGGAAGAAGATTGCTGGGAAATTGCTTTTCCTCTAATAAAAAACAGCAGTAAAAGTCATTGATGCTGACTATGCATTTAACCACAACCTATCTTTGCAGTTGCAGAGTCAGCATGGAAGAAAGCAGCAAAGTTTTTATTTTCCTAGTGATGATGATGAGATGTGGTAAAAGGGGTATTATGTATAATTAAAATTCATACAGTGGATTCTGTTTATTTATCTTACTCCAAAACTGTGTTGAAAGAATATAAATTGGCTTTATTATAAACATAAAATCTCAGGAATTCAGAGCTCTATGATTCAGTAATACTTCAAGGTATTGTATTTGTATTAAGCCATGGCTTGTAGTAGACAGGGTTTTTTAACAATTGTATTTAGAGGTGCCATTTTTGCTTTCCTGCATGGGAGAGCTACAGAAATGTGCTTAAGTAACCCAGAGTGACAGGAGTAGACAAAGGTGGCAGATACAGGCTGTAATAAGAAGAGTTAGAAAGATAAATTACAGCATAAGGATGTTGAAGCTCCATTAAGAATAGCTCTGCTGTTTAAAACTGTTTCTCCTTGCCAGCAAAATGTTACTTTAATGTGCCATTTGGCATGTTTAGTTGCAGCCCTCTGGTTTGACTCTAAGCCTCTGTTACAGTTTAGGTGTGGAACAGAAGAGTTCTCTGAAAGCAGTGGTCAACAGTTGTAAGGCAGCAGCACTGACGTCCCTTGTGGGACTTTGGGTCCCTTTATTAGGTGACAGGCAAGTGGCAGCGCATCTGGTTGGGTTTGATTGAGGGATTGGAAGAACAGCATGATGCTCTGGTGCTCCTCTTGGGAGCTGGCTGAAAGCTGGTGCAGCTGCCCCAAGAAAGCAGTGCTGAGAAGGGTTCTCCATCTGATGTCCATGTTGACAGAAAACAATATGCCAAAAAGTGGAGCAGAAGGAAGAAAGCAGAGACAGTCTGAGTGAAAGGCAGAGAGTGCCAATACTCCACATAGGCTGTTTTTTAACATATGCTTTACTGACCTTTCTCATTTCTGTTCTATGAAAAATAAGGGTCTTACAGAATGAAAGATGCATTGCATATGGATCAATGCAGTGCTTTATAAATATTCACTACAGCTTCATACAAATTAGAGTAGTTATCATTGGGGAAAACCCAATAAATATTTTGTCGTGAAAGTAGAGACTGTCAGCCACTTACTGTGCAGAGTTTTGCAGTCTTTCCAAATGAGGCAATTTGAATTAGTTTTCCATTATTTTTGGCCAGCTTTGCTGGCACTGAACTGGTCTATCAGAAGCATCACAAGTAATTTTGTCGAAGTGAATTCTTTGGGAGAAATAAGATGGTACAGCTTGTATGGGAGAAGACTGATCTATGATAGAGCTTCCTTTTTCTTCACTACAGTGAGATATGATGCCTTTGAGTGCTGGAAGGGTTTTGTGATTAGCCTCAAACTTACCTGTTTAAAGGGCATCAAAGGACTTCAGGAACATCAGGAATATGCACTTGATCACTGCAGTGACTTTTGGTAATTAGAGGCACGGAAAATACTGCTCCTAAAAAGTGTATAAAAAGAGATGAGACATTCCGTTCTTTTCCCAAAGATAACAAAAGGGAATGCCCAAAGCATATCAGTTTATGTATTTAGTGACTATAGTTATATAATCTAAACTCCTAAATCCAGTGTGAGAGTAGGACTTTGGGCAAATACCGATGCAGTAAGGCTAGGTTCATGTCCTTGTCCAGTGGAGGCTGGAACATCAGCACTTACTAGTTTAGGCTTTCCTCACAAGAAGGGTTGGAGAAGTTACTGGTTGATAAACTGTTTCTGAAAAGAGTGAGTTTCTTCCAGTAAACAAATTGCGATTCATCAAAAGTGCCACAATACTTGAGAGCAGTACAGTTTCAGTATTTAATTTAAAGAGAATTTGGCATTGTGTTGATCTTAGAGATTCATTGGTAAAATAATTTCCAGTCTCTTTATTCAAATGCTTTATTTCAAACTACTGTACTTCTACATCCTGCAAAGCACAGAATAAAGTCTTCCATGAGGCAGAGTGGCGTGGTGAAAGGGCAGACAGCAAGATTTGTGCTTTTTTTCTAAGTACATCTTGACTATCGAAGTATTCACTTTTTCTTCTGTTACAGTTTCTGGTGTGCAGACATGGGACTGGATCGACTGAAACCCACAGAGATTTCTGAGGATAAAAAATGTTGGGAAAACACAAAATGTGGTAGCAAAGAGCTTAATGAAAACATTTTAACAAAGAGATCTCTATTGTGTGCAATGAGGTTTCTCCCTCTTCCCTTTCTTTTTTAGGACATGACTTATCTTCTGACATGGTTTCATTTTAGTGAATGTTGGCCGTATTTTCCTGGTTGACATATTCACTTCTCTTTGTTGATTTTGTCCCCTTGGAGAACACATCACAGTGGTGTGTTTAATAAGTAAAATAAATAGCTTGGGCCTATAGCTTTAAAATGTCATGCTTGGAGTCTACTGAGTTTCTTTCTTTGTTCCCTGACACATTTCCTTTGTTAGAGAGTGAGTCACAAGCTGTCTCATCCTATTAATAGCTCATTAATTTTTAATTTCAAATCTACTTTTGTAAATGTGCTGCATTTAGTAAATAGTTTGGGGTACTCTGCTTCTCTATGTGATCATGCATTTCAGGATAGTTATAGCAGTTTAATTCATTGACTACATACAAAGAGTATGGATTAACAGCCAGCTTGCTAATAAAATCCACTGTTTATTGGAGGGTGACAGTTTTTCACTTAAATAAAACATGGCTCTGGATAACTGTTCCTGGCAAAGTGACTTCTGCATAGTGTTCTGTCATTCCGTTTTCAAACCTTGGATCCTAGTGGTATGTATTAGAAATAAGTAATTGGTAACAACATCAATAGTATGAACTCTGACAATATTAAGTAATTTTTAATCAACATTTTGCAAGTGATTTTAAGTACTCACATAGTTAATGGCAATACAGTACTAACATCTATCAGGTACCAACTAGAGAAGCTGTCAGGGATGCTGTGAGGAAGAAGTGAGGAGGGCTTTATATAGCAATTCTCAGTTGAACACGTTGGGAGGGTTTAATCCCTTTTCTTAGCATATCATACTTTGAAAGGTGTTTCAGGAACGGTTAAGATGATCTTGACACATTCTGATAAGGAATGTTGAAGCAAATGGAGGAAGAAGAACCTCAAATCCAGAAAGTAATGAAAAAATCTGCTTTATAAGTAGGTACTTTCTGTGGGTTTCATATGTATTTAAAAGACTAACATTAAGTCCAGAAATATACTCCTGGGGCTTTCATTACTTAAGAAATTTCATTATGCTTGTTCAGGTTGCTTTGCCTCTCTTCCTGCTCCCTAGTCTCCTTCCTCCTAGTTACACCTGCCTTGTAAGAATTTAAATTCTCTCAGAAAAACATATCTATTGTTCTTATGTAGAGTTGATAGATGTAGAATGGATTTTGTATTTCCAGTATCTCCCTACTTCTGTTTTTATCTTTACCAGAAGTAATGGCATGTTGCAAAATGCAGGGACTCTACCCCGTTGTGTTGACTAATTGGTAAGGCTTTAAAAAACCCAAACAATCAAAACCAAACTGCAAACCACAAAAAAAAAAAACCCCACAGAGCAAGTGTTTAATGCCCATGAGATAGCTGATTGTTGGAAGCTGAATATTCCACTGTCGGTCTATTAATAACAGAAGAGTTTAGTCATATCTGAACCATCACTGTGGATTAATAATGGGAACATCGTGAGTTCTAAGTAAGGAGAAATGGCCACCTTAGCTGTGGCTTTTATGCCTGTTAGGTTAGGCTTAGTGGTGCCTAATAGGAAATGGCATTTTCAGATTGGAAGTTTGAAGTGAGCAAACTAATACTTGCTACATCAAATGTATATCTGAGCTTGGTTTTGTTCTGTGATTAAGAAAAATGAGGTCTCAATTTTGTTGGAGCTTCTTGTCATGAGAATGTTATTTGAAAGACCTAAGGCACATTGCATTTTAAGCTTTAACCTAGTGCTGAATCAGCCTTTTAGTCAAACAAACAAATAAAGAAAACAACTAACCAACAAAAACCCCACTGTATGTTTCATAGTGTGTTCATAGCTGAGTACTGGTTAACCTGTGGTTTGTAAGCTTTTCTGAGTGTGTTGTTAGAGCATAAAACCCAGGTGCTGCAGCCAGGAGACCCCCCGCATTCTCTGTGCACACAAGAGAACAGAGACTATTTGGAGAGTGAAATGAGAGAATTACAGATTCTGGTTAGCTCTGAAAGGCGGCGGCATGATTATAATGGGAACAATTTAATTTTTTGATCCCCTAGAAAATTCCCTGATGGATCTATGGCAGTATTTTCTGATCTTTTAATTACCATTCCTCTCTCTCTGCAAAGTGGTCCCTCCAACCACTAAGTGTGCTATTAACACTTTTTAACAGCCTATTGATTTGCTTTTGTTTAACCTATGCTCTGTGTACATCTGCTGGTTGGAGCTGAACTCCAGCAGGACAGCAGCAGCTTCACCTTGCCTTGTTGTTCAGCGCCCAGTGAGTGTTGAGGACAATTCCACACTGAGTACATCCTGTCTTCACATACAGAGAGGCAGCCTCTGGCTGCTGCTGGATCTAGTTCAGGACCTGAGAGGTTAGCTACATCACTGTATTCATAGTGAAGGAAGCAGATTTTAACATTTAATCTTCTGCAGTCCTGCAGTACTTGAGTTTTGGAACTGCACATTGTTACTTATGCCAAACCTTGGTCTTTGTTTATTATAAAATAGGTATTTGTTAGTTTGCATATTATCCATATTTGCATATTTGTCAGGTTGGCATCTTATCCTAGGATTTTTCCCTTGCATCAGAAGGATGGGTTTGCATAACACATTCCACAAGTGTTCTCTGTCACTCTTAAGTGTACCTATACTAGGTCTTTTATTACCGTTTCCTTCAGGAACTGGAACTCTTAAGGTAGGGTATTAATGAAGGTGCACAGTTACAGTGATGGTCCAAATTTACTCTGCTGATCCACTGCAGTACAGATTACAGATTACAGGTTTTGCTGACACAGGACTTTTGGTGCTAAATTTTCTGGAAAATGCCAGGAAGCAAAATAATAGGTTTCAGAAAGTTATTTTCATGGAAAGCGGAGTGTCTGTGGTGTGTGTCTGTTCAGAGTTGATCCTGACTTCTGGCCAGCTGCAGTGGGAACTACTTTTACTTTTCTGTTAGGTTGGATGCAATTGTAAAGCATTTTTTTTCTTTACTGGTAAGAAATATTATAAAAGAAATCTGTTTGGGAACAAGATGTTTTATAATTGAAGCTCTGGCTTTTTTTTTTAAACAAGATATAGCATCAATGGGATGTTCCTCTGTGGCCAAGGAGAAACGGATTTAAAGTAATCATATTCGTGTTGATGACTTTAAAAGTAGTGTGCGTTGTTTCCTAGAGTCAGTACTAGTGTCAGCCTTTGAATTTTCAGTGATTTTCTTCTACTGGTCACAAACCAGTGACTGAGTGTTACGACACTTGGATTCAAAACTTCTGCTATGTCCAGGAGGAATATCTTTTGAAGGTAACTAATACAGTCTGTGTTAGGCTAGTACTGGAGGCTTGCTGAGCCAAGCTCAGCAGTCTCTGCCTTCCCAACTGCAGTTGGCATCACTGATGCATGTTGGAGTCTTGCAGGGTGTTACAAAAGGCTTCCAGTGGAGCTTTTTGAATGAATGAGTGATCTGGTTCCTCAGTGTCTACAAAGCTGTGGCACTGCAGCAGCAGACCTGTGCTGTCACTGGACATGGTTCTGATGGCACAATTGCTAATTGCTGCTTCTGGTGTTTCTGTTTTTCTAGCATTCAGTTTCTGGGTTCTAGCAGCATTATTTTAAAGTGTTTTGCTATTGTACCAGTGCTTTGTCCAATAACTGGTATTCTTCTGCAGTTCCAGCATCCTGCCCAAGTTTCTGATGTTGGCAGCTGTAAGATTTGTTTGTACTTTATTCTGAGGTCTGTGTATACATTACAGCATGGGGTAGGATTGTTAGTGAAGGAGGTCAACATCCTCCCCTTGACTGGGCTGCTGCTGCTGTTTAGGAAACACAGATGAAATGTGCTCCCCTAGAACCTGATGGAAAGGTGGTTGCCTAAACCTGCCATTTCTTATTATTGAGCTACTGTAATTCTGCCATAGGGAGAAAACAATTCAGTGGTAATAATTAGTAATATGACTAATGATATGGTCACACAATTTATTAAACAAATGATGAAAAATCAAAATCAAAGCATAGAAAATTGCCAGCTAACTGGCAGTGTTCACAGACTTCATTCATACATTTTAAAACAATGACATTGTAGTTTGGGCAGACTATGAAGTCCAGTCAGTATGCAGGGCTTTGTTTCTAGTGATTTCTCTCTAATTCTGCTTAGTAATAACCTACAGCAGAGGTTTGCTGGGATAATTTGGCACGAGTAGAGGCCTGACACAGAAGCAGTGGCATTATCTAACCAGAAAGCTGCATTGCATCTTATTTTTTGGGAAGGTCACCCTGTGAAGTTAAGTTCCAAATGCAGGACAATGCAGGGTCATTTCCATTAACAGGAAAAAAACCCCAAACAGCCAGTATAGGGGTTTAAAATGTTTTTTTTTTTCTTCTCTACTTCCTTTTTTTCTTACATGCCATTGGGTTTTGATCAAGTTGTGTATAGCTGTTTTTAGTCAGGTTTTTTCTTGGATGAATCTGACTTTGCCATTCTGTGTGGCCAGGTTCTGCCTGAGATCTGCAACACAGTACTCAGTAGGGAAGTTCCTTCTTCTTCATTTGTCACCGTGCTGTAACTGTTATCATGACTACCCAAGGTACCACCTAACGTCAAAATTGATGGCCCTGTTAAAGTCCCTGATTTTCACAAGTATATCTAGCTGTATCCTTTTCCCTTCATTTTTGTGTTGTTAGAAGCTATGAAATACTGGAATACTATTCATAGAAGTAGAGGAATGCAACTATTATTTTGTTATGCTTTTCTCAGTTTTTGGTGGGTGACAGGGAAACTGGGAGGGGAGCGCCAATTGAGCATTAAGAGGATTTTGCCTGTAAATTGCAAAGTAGAGAATGCTTCTGTCTTATGAAGTATGTCTAGGTAGTTTCTGATATCTTTCACCTTTTGGAAATAGATACCAGCCTGTAAAGTTTGCCTTGAATGTGTAGCTGATTGCTTTTCCTACTGTTGTGACCATCCCTGCAAGCCCGTGTCTAGAAGGTAGAAACATGAGGAATTCTTGTGCTTGGTGCAACATTAAGTATTAGAACTTGGTATTTGGAGGGTGCAGAGACAGACAGACGGCTGCTCTGGAACAAGCTGGATTTTTAAGTCTGAACTGGTGGTGGGGATCATGCTGCAATAAGCTCCTTTTGAGGCATTTGGAAGGGCTTAGAGAGGTGGTGGGAATGTTACAGAAGAATCTGGCTCTGCAGTTGTAGGGAAAGCAGATACTGAGACAACATATTGTGGAAGATGACAGAAAAAAAGGAGCAACAGATGGGCCTAATAGTATGCTAGATTAAAACCCCTAAGCTTCACAATTAAAACAAAGAACAGTGAACACTCCTCAAAACCCTGAGCCAAACCACAACAAAAATCCCATAAATCCCCTTTCCCTCAGTCCTGGGTCCTGGATGGTCAGGGAGGGATATTTGTTTGAAGCCCAAAATGCACCTGTGAATAGTGAGGGCACCAAAATAACCATAGGTTTTAATATGTTTTATGTTTTCTTTAAGTGGTTCTGTGTATTTCTGCAGTTGTGGAAAAAAAAAATTGTTTCTGAGATATTGGAAAAAATCTGTCCCTCTCACCATCCCTACAATGTCATAGGAAAACCAAAGATAAATCTTGAGTGGTTACTAGGATGAATCTTGGGGGCAGTGGGAAAGGGGGAACGTACGTTTTGTCCATAATGCTCTGAGCTTCTTTGTCCATAATATTCTGAGCTTCCAGTAAGTGAAATTCCAATCTGAATTTTAATCTGGATTAGTAGTTGTAGGTTGCTGAATGTCTATGAAAAGCTCAAATTCCAAATTATCTTCCAAAGCATATGCCAAAAACATTCCAGTGAAAATCATTGTCATGTTATTGCACCTTTTTTTACTGTACTGTATCTATATTTTTGTTTTGATAAACTGTGATCTGAAACTGCATATTTAGCCATAAAAAGTTGGAAGTTGCCTCTGCTGTTAGGTGTTTTGATTTTGTCATTGTTTTTAATAAGGAATATCTCTGATGTGGATTAAATGACTTCTTGTTGTTACATGTTGAGAAATAGAGAAAAATCCAACTCAAACCAAAGTAGTGTCAGATTTCGGAGCAATTCAAGATGATACTAGGATGCAGGATGCTATGATGTCTTTGTTCTTGTTTCCTTTTGTCGCACGGCATTAACAAGTCCTTACTCAATACGTGTGTGTGGGTTTCAGTACACTGGGGTCATCTTAGAAACATGGGTACACAAAACAAAATGCCTTAAAAAGTAAGAAAAGAATTCCCCTACGTAAATAAGTGTAGGAAATTTAGGCCTCCAGAAGAGATTGTCTTAACTTCTGTTTATATATTTGGTGGTATGTGTGCTAGGATTTCTTGGCTGTATTTATAAACACTGATTTCAATCTTCTTCCGTTTCCTGGTGCTGTAGCACCTACGCCCTGGGGTGGATTTATATAGAATTGTGCGACGTTCCTGAATGCGCTCACCCTCAGCCAGAATTAGCCTGGTCTTTATTATAACCTTTTGTTCATTTACGTCTATAACGTGACTTGATGTTGGAAATCAATGTTAAAATTGGAAGAGAAAATATGAATTTCTTGCATTTGGCTTAATGTAGACTTCTTTCCTGAGTAGTGTGATGAAGGAATGAGGAGAATATGTGTATTCTTAAAAATGAAATACTCAGAAAGTAAAGATTTAAATAGTTACTTCAGTTTTATTTAAGTCTAATGATTGCATCTGCTGCTGTTTTTATCTGATGCAGGAGTCTTACTTCAGATGGCTTTTTTCTCAACACACAAACTGGGGACGGGGACTGGGCTGCTAAGGACAAGTGCCTGTTGGTAGATGGGTGAGAGGATTATGAAAACGCACACAGATAGCTGCAGGTTCCTTCAAACGTTATGGCAGAGGGTGTAGGCCTTCAGAATCCTTTATGCTTGAATCCCAGAGGCTTTTTTTTTTGTGGGTGCAATGATGAATTAGGGGCAATGACGACAATGTGATAATGCACCGTGAGAGTCCATTTAGCAATGGCCCATTTCTCTGCAGGATGAAGATGAATGAAAATTGTACAGGCTGGATAAATCCAGTAATACATCTCTATTTTTGGCTCAACTTATTAAAAACTCATGTATATTTAATAGTAAAAGAATTAATTTGTAATGGGTCTCATCTTTATATAGCCCAGTTCGTATTGTGGTCTTTTCATTAATTGTTCATTTAGCTGCTGAAGGATTTCTGTTTCATTTACTGCAGAAACCAAGGAAAGCAGCAATTGCAGCAATAATCCCACAAGTAAAAAAAAGCAGCATGTGATCACTGAACTAAATAATTAATTGTAATGTGTACTTACAAGGCAAGGACGCATGAGTGGTGATATCAGGCTTTGATACCTCTCGCTCCCGAGTGGTCTGTGTTCTAGCTCAGACAAGTTTCTCATATAGAGAATTCGGACCAGACACAGACAAACGTGTATTGGGATATGCTTGCAGGTGATGTGGGTGACCATGGGAGTATCATTTGTGTCATAGTGAAGTTCCTTAGGGCTCTTAACTGTTTTTCTCTTCACTTGAGTGTGATTACAGATCGTAAACTGTAAATCGGAGAACTGTTAGAGAAAGCTTTTCCTATGTATCCCTTTCCCCTTCCAGTTCTCTCTTTGAAATACAGTGTGTGTCTTTGTGCTTTGAGCCTGTTCCCTGCAGTAGACTGTGTCACCCCAGAGTTGTGCTCCTCACCTCTGACAGCTTCAACAATTGCTCTGCAGCTGTTTAGCTTTCAGCATACAGGGACTTTGTATGGCATAGAGTATCCCTCTATCCTGCCGGTGTTTTTGATATATCATAATAAATGCAGGCATCATCTGTTAATAACCTTTTGATATAAATTAATTCATCTGATTCACACAGCTGTGGAAGAGCATTTGTCCAGAAGAGAGTAACTAGATACCAGTCTGACTTCTTATGAACATGAAGAAGTACTCTGTTTCTTGAGTTATCAGGCTAAACTGTTTGCTTAAAATTCTTAAGTAGTGTTTTGAAAAAACTAATAAAGCAGTTGTCATGTAAGAATTCGGTTGTAATGTTGAAGCCTGAAATTCTGAGCTAAAATACATTTCTGGGGACAGTCTGAAGTGGAATATAAAATTGGAGTTTGCATTTTTTTAAAGCAAGTAGCTAGATTGGGGACTGCTTGTTATTTTGTGATTTGTGCAAGACAACCAACAGAGCTGGTTTGTTTTAAAGCCAGAATGTGTTGAGTATGACAAGTGATATATCCTGTAAGTGTGAAGGGTGGTATCATCAACACCTTGATATACTTTCTACTTAGATTTATTGAAGGTGAAGATCGACATCTATGTATAAGACTGACAAACAGTGCAAAACAGAACTGAGACAAATAGCTGCTCTTTTTTTATCCTTATTCTGGGCTCTTCTGTGCAAGTTATAAGGAAGCAGCTTAACAGAGTAAGTTTAGTATAGAAAAAAGTCTTCAGGGTTTTCTATCTCTATAACTTCTGTAAAGACTATATTAATAGCTGTTTGGTTATCTGCAATTTTTGTAAATTCCTATAGTGAACATAATCAGCACTGCATTTTAACAGTGTGATAGTGTGGTAATGCTGTAAGTTTTGCTCAGAAAAGTGTGTATAGGTATGGGGCTTAATTTTTACCATTTAGCTCCAAGTTCTTGCATGGTTTGAAGTGTTATGAAGACAGGGAATTGAAGAAAAGCTGAATAATTCCTATAGGAATAGCAAAATATAACAGCAGTGAAATATTTTTGCTAATGGTACCTCTTCCTTAAGGACATACCTTGCACAGTCACCAAGCAAATAGCATTGCCTTTTTGCTGGCCCAACTAACAAGTCTTCTACTGCTTCTGCTACTTTCAGGGATTTCTTTCATAATGGATTGCTTAGTATATTCTCAGGGAAAACAGCTCTGTTAAACTGTAGGCAAGCCAAAATGTTCTGATTTTTTACTTCAGCCAAAGAGTCTTCTCAAATCTTTATGGAAATGCACTTTCTTTGGGGGCATTAGAACTGGTAAAATGTTCCTAATTGGAATACCAGAAGGGTAAAATGGGCAGGAGGATGGAAATTTGAATGTGTACTTATGGACAGTTAAGTTCACTCCAGCAAAATTGTTTTTAAAAACAATTGTTTCCTGTTTTCCTTATCTACTGATTGTATCTATAGTTTATTTATAAGACTTAGATACACAAGACTTTGACTTCGTTTTGTTTTTGATTTTACTTTGTTCTTTGAGGAGACCAACTGAGCCTTTTTTAGGCATCTTCCACGCCCAATTCCCGGTCAGTTTTGCCAGGTTAGAACTTGTAAAAAATGGGGAATCAGGGAAATTCTTACCTTTTTTTAAATTCTACTTTTAGTCTGCTTGTATATTTCAGCTGTGAAATTCTTGAATTTGAATTCAATGAATGTATGTTTTACACAAAGAAATGCCACTTTTCAAGTTGATAATACCCCTTTTGCAACAAATGGATAAATATCATGGTGAATTGAAAGGTGTGCTGCTTTGAGAGGAGCAGAGCACTCCTGTGTTTATTGGTAACACAGGAATCTCTCAGCGTGAGAGATGTATCTGTTCTGTGGTGGTTTGATACCATTTCAGTGAGTGAAATCAAATTTACATCATAGAAAACAGAGCTTGATAATGGGAATGATTGTATTGGATTTGGACTTGGATGAATAGAACAATGAGGGTTCATTCATATTCATGGTGTATTCCAGGGATTTCCATCAGTACAGAATGGATTTCCAGTTTAAAATTGAATAAAAATAGATTTATATAGTTGCTTATTGCATGGTATATATAGTAGCTTTTAATAACTGCCAAATAAATACTTAAATCTGGCTCTGTTGAGTATAGCTGAAGTACAGCTATCATTTCTGGATGTGACACTCATTGAATACTATCTGCATTGGTATGGATTGCAGCGACTTGGAATGAAACTGCAGAACTAAAGTGATAGTAAGCAGTAAATAATTGTATTTTTCTGTCAAGTGTATCATTTTATAAATGGCTTTTTGAATTATGGCTTCTTTGGCCTGGCAATTTTCCTTTTTGTTTTGAAGAAATGCATATTTTCTATTCAGCAGGTTTTTTGTCATTGTACTCTTTCTTCTGGTTATCTGTTTACTTACTTTCCTGGACAGACAAGTGCTAAATTGTTCTTTTCTGAAGAAGTTCTGTATTTTGATCTTTATTGCCCCTTGTTGTGAAACAGTCTTTGGATAAGACATATAATTGGGGAACTCTGGAAGTCCTAAAGATAGGAGGGACTTTAAGGAGAGTTAGATGGGCTACCCATTCTTGTTGTCATTAGTATGTTCTTGCAGGCTTTCACATATGTAAGTATGAGCATATGTTACAGCTTATTCACACAATAATTTAATATACATTTTCCCATCCTGTAACAGAACAGTTTCTCACAGAGATTACATTCTGTTTTTCTGGTATAGACGTTTGAAGGGGGCTATATTTTAGATGAGTTATGTGACCTGATAGCAAAAGGCTAAACTGAGACCAACTGCATAAATATTTTGAGGGAAATTCTTCAGATCAACCAGTTGACAACAACTAGCAGCAGATGTGTCATGAACACTGAAAATCAGTCCTCTGGCAGTGGGGATTCTGATGTTAGAGTTTGTAAACAGTAATATGGTATCGTGAATTATTCAAGGCCATAGTTCCATGATATGCTGGGTTTAACGGCTACGTGTCTGTACCTTCAATCTGCCTCATTTGTGAACTCAACTCTTTGAGAGTGGTGCTACAGGTAAGGTTACTGAAATCTTGGTTAAAGCCACTCTAGGAAGAGGTTAAGGGGCTGTATGATACATACACAAGCCATGGCCGTGTAACACATATGGAGCATACAGTAGCCTCTTGGCTATGAAATTGCACTAAAATTTCCAGTCAAGCTTGTTTCTTCATGTGAACAGTCTAGGGATAGGAGCTCTCTGGTATGTTTAACTTGTAAATTTCTGTGCAGATCTTACATTGCTGCTTCTGGTGAAAGACAGAGATGAGTTTTAGGCCGCGGACAGCTTGCATATCTGCAGAGCAATACTAAGGTACATGTGCAGAGCAGCTGGATCCCATAGCCTGGCAGCTGCAGCAGAAAGGATTGTATGAATCCTCCATAATCTCTTCAGTGCAAATTCAGACAGGTTATCCAAGCTGTCTATGTTGAACAATGTAGTTCACATGGCTGAGTTGGCTTAAGATGTTTCAGGACTTGCTTACTCCATCTTAGCTGTGGGGATAGCATTGAAAGGACATGGGACACTTGTCTACACTGTCAACACAGTATGTTGGTAAGTAAACTGTAAAACTGATATACCTGTAGGCATGCCAACCTATACATACATGTATATTAGCCTCTGGATGCATATTTATGACTTCTGACTGGTGGCCAGATGTTCTCTGTACCAGCTAGCTCCATGCTGAAGCTTTTGTATGATTATTAATATGGTAAATTGTATTGAAAGCACAACAGTGCCTGCTGGGCAGAGTGTAGAGACCTGTCAAAAATACACAGAGCCCTTCAGACTGCTGGTCTTCATAACAGGCTTGAGCAGTAACTTTTACCTGATGGAAGCATGTAAGCCTTGCACAAGCAGCTAAAGTGAGTGTTTCAGCTACAGAAGTGTGTAGGGCTGGCTTTACTATGGAACTGCACAAAGCTGCATTGAAAGGGTCTAAAATATTCACATTCTGAATTAACTCTATTCTCTGACCAAATGTGTTGCATAGACTGGTTTTTGAAAATACGTATTTATGCTGAATGATACGCTTTCTCCCTTAGGGAAGATTTTCAGCTGGTATATGGTGGTTTTGTAATCTGAGCTGATGTTTAACATCTGAGCTGAGTCACCAGATTTGAATCCAAAGGAGACTAGAATGTGCATGTGCACTTTCTCTCTCTTTCTTACCCCCTCCCGCCTCTCCTCCCCCTCCCTGTATGGCAACATTCCTGTGAAATTCCACTACAGTGATTTTTAGCTTCCCCTTAAACCATCTGAATACAGTTTCCAGAAGTAAATTCTGGTGCTAGTTGTGTTTTCCTGGCAGTGAGTTCAGAGGATGAGTTAGGAGATCAAAGGCAGGGTATTCTCAGCACAGCTTACTTTTTTGTTGTTTTGCCAGTGGTTTAGGTATGACTCAGAAGGGCAGGAAAGGAAAAGGGCATCTAGACAAAATGCTGTCCTCTTTTGCTTAGTCTCAGGTTACTTCATCTTCCTCCACAGGTCAAGAGAAGGAGTGATTTTGGTTCTCTGAATTGCTTTTTGGAGGAGCCTCTGACTCTTCAGTGAGGAGGCCAACTGCCTAGCACAGCGCCTGCCTGGCATTCACATGGAGCTGGATTGAATGGAGAAGTCAAAACACTTCTCTTAGAAGATTTACAAAATGCTGCATTTTCCAAGATGCTTTAATCGACTTCTGTGGCAATTTCCTTGATTATAAAGGAAACCTGATTAAACTATCCTGCGCATATAGATTAGTTTTCGGAAACTAGCAAGTTTATTAAATTCTTTCATCATCATTGCTTTGGGCTAAGCTGCTTCTAAGAGTGTCCAGAAATTGTCCTATAATCAAAGTCCAGGGGGGCTTTGAAGAAAAAGTAAGCAAATCAGCAGAAAAATGAAGTGTTCCTGAATGTAACTTGTCTCTTTGCACTTCTGGATAGAGCAACTTATATTTCAAGACAATCACATCCAATTAGCTTTAAGCTGAATTAAAGTAAAGTTGAATTTTACTCCATTTAGGAAAAAATAAAGAACATTTAAGTACTTAAACTGTATCTAAGTCCTGTGTCAGTTATGATGATAGTTTCCTATCATTTTTAGTATCTTTTCAAGAGCACCCCGGGTGAAAGAAATACCCAAAACTGGTTATTCAAGGAAAAGCAGTGAATGCAAATTTACTGTCAAATGTGCAAATTGGAGGAACTGGGCATAAAAGAGAGACATTTTTCCCTTTTAATCTCTCTATCTTTAGTATCCTTGTAATTAAAAAGAAAATGGTGTCAGAGGTATAATGATGTAATTTTTCAATTTTATGACATTTCTCTTGTGCTTTTAATTCAATCACAAATTCTCTAGGTTTAGAATGATCACTTTTTTCCTCCAGCATATCCATCAATGCACTTCTTTGTATGATAAACTTGCAGAATCTGTTACTTAAAACATGCAGACCTAATGAGCACTCAGGCAGTTTATGTAGCAATATTGAACAGTTATGGCTATATTTTGGCTGAAGTATCTCATCAGTTCTTGCCTGATGTTGATGCTCAGAACTGTGCAGCTGTGTAGTATAATGGTGGTTATAATTTTGAAATACTGAACTTTATGATCTAGTGGAAAAATACTCAATTTCCACTACATGATACAAGGTGATATTGAATCATCCTAGAGACTTAGGATATAGCTGTGGTCATGTAAGTAGAGAGGCCTTATCACCCTCTACTTGGTAAACAGTGGAGAAAAATAGAGAACCCCATTTTGTTTTTGGCTCTTGAATACTGTGACAGCTTTTACATTCGTCTTTACGTGGATGGTTGAATAGGAAGCCTCCAAGCATTCTAGCTTAACTGGAATCTGATAAAATGTTAGTTAGCGGAGAAGAATCCTAATAATCATACATGAAAGTACTTTTTGGGGAGAAATTCAGTTTTGTGGGTACAAGAAACCTGATGAGTAGAAATTCTTGGAAATTTCCCAGGGGGAATAACAAGAAAAGGGCATCTGGGCAGAAAGGAGAAGTTTTTCTCTTATTTCTGTCTATATAGAAAAGGATGCATCATGTCAGCTTTATCTGATATGTTTTTAAACAGACCAAATCTGTGTCTCCAAATAGTCATAGAATTACTAGAATATAGGCCTGGAATGAAATTTAGAGAGCTATGGGGTTCATCTCTTTGTCTCAGGCAAAATCAGTTACTGATGAACTTGCTGAGTAAGTAGGTGGTGAATGTGATGAGGAGGTGCCCCTCTGTCCTGCTGCCAGAGGTAAATGCACAGCAGCTCTGAAGGAGCTTGACAGTTCTTCAATGCTGAGATAAATGCAGACTGGTAAAGCTTATGAGTTAACCATCACCCAGCTTCTTAGCCAGGAGTTGCAGTTGATAGTGAATTCTGGTTGTTCTGCTTTTGCCAGAGTTTCTAACAAGTTTGAAGACAGCGAATGGATAGTTACAAATGAATTGTAGTCATACCTTATCCCAGAAAATAGGCTAGATTTGGGTTCTTGGGGGAGAAAAATGCCCAAATTCCAAATTGATTAAAAAAACATTTTATTTTCTCAGCCACTTAACAGCGCAGAGCTGATCATTTTGAGCCCTGTTATAGCATTTATAGATCTTTGTACTGAACAAAGCAATTTATATAGTTGGGAAACCAGCATGTTTTCTGTTCTTCTTAATTCTGCCTGTATAATTATGTGGATTGCTTATATCAGCATAGGAATAGCATTTGAGGGAGATACCAAGCATCATCTCAATGTGTCTAAAGAAAAGCAGTAAAGGTTGTGAACGGTCTGGAGAACAGATCCTATGAGGAGTGGCTGAGGAAACTGGAGCTGCTTAGCTTGGAGAGCAGGAGGGTCAGGGGAGACCCTATCACTCCCTGCAACTACCTGAAATGAGATGGGTAGGATGAGGTAGGTGTTGTTCTCCCAAATAAGAAGCAATGGAACAAGAGGAAATGGCCTGAAGTTACCCCAGGGGACCAGGTTCAGGTTGCATATTAGGAAACGTTTCTTTAGTAGAAGGACTGTCAAGCACTTCCACAGGCTGACCAGGGAAGTGGTGGACTCACCACTCCTGGAGGTGTTTAAAAGGCATGTAGTGCTTAGAGACATGGTATAGTGAGATTGGGCAGTGTTAGGTTTATGGTTGGATTGGATCTTAAAGGTCTTTTCCAACCTAAATGGTTCTGTGAGTGGGGAGAAAACGTGCGGGTCAGTTGGTCTGGACCAGCTACCAATCTGATGTACAGCAACAGGGATGCTGAGGTGCAGAGCACTCTCCCTGCCCAGCCATGGCTGGTGGCTGCTGCCTGCCCACCTCCTCACCTCGCTCCTCTTGTGGTGAACTGATGTTGCAGTGCAGTGACACGAATCCATCCCCCCAGTGTTATGTGTTAATTGTTGTTTCCCTGCACCTCTCAGGGTGCAGGTCTGGTCCAGTGGGTGACCTCTTGTGCTCTCAGGGCTGGACCTGTATTGTCGGTTTACAGTAAGTGCTGTGGGAAGAGGTTGTCAGCAAGACCTGTAAGCCACATGAAAGATCACTACCATAAACAAGAAATGAATCACTGTTATGGGCAAGATAAACATGGCAGTGTGTGAACTCTGGTTTTTTTGCCATGGTGGGGTGGGATTTTTTTGGTTATTCCTGTGCTGGAACTCCTGGACTTTCATTCATGTATTCTTTTTTAAACTACCAAATGTTTGACTGCACGTCAGAAATGGTTTAATGTCCATTTTCAGTCTCATTCAGTGAAGAAGACTGGGCGAGGAGACTTTCTTATCTGTGTTTTGTATATTAAATTGAGCTTTTTCTGAGTTGTGGTCACTCTATGATTAGTAATTAAGGAGTATAGTTAGAGAGAAATTATCTGGAACCTGAGCCATTTAGGGATTAAGAGGATATCAGTCCTATTTCTCTCTAAGCTTCTTGCCAGGTATTGAAGGAAACTGTGATACAGATAAGCAGCTTTTGTACAGGTTTCACTTTTCAGCTAAATACTTTGCTAAAGTTAGTATCTGCTGGTTTCTCAAATGCCTGTATTTTTCCTGTGCTTTTGATTCAGTTTCCATGTTTCAGCTTGCCTTCACAAAATAATATGCCTTGCCAGCTTGGTCTGATACTCAGTGAAGTCGCTGCTCTCATCACATTCAGCCAGATTAGCCAAACCTTTATGGCAGGGCAGGTGCACACAGCTAATCATGGATATTGTCTTTACAGTATAGTCTGGATCCAAATGCTGCCACAGTGGTGCTTCACGGGAATTGAAGGTGGGAGGATAATTTTGATTTTCAGGTCTGGTAGGATGTATGCATTACTGTATTGTTAGTTATGTGGGTAATGCTGGACATGGGGAATTGTTAACCAAATGTCAGATAAAACAGTTCCTTTTGTAGGCAAGAAGGCACTGTGCAGAGTTTTCATCCCTTGCCCATAATGAAGGCAGTGGCTCTTTTTTCCCCTCCATCACTCCTTATGGTTTGGGGTTTACGGTAATCGTGTTTTCCCTTTTTACAATTTGAATCTCATATTTATCTCTTTGCAAATCTCCTGAATTAACCTCCCAGTGTACTGTGGGATGCTATGTAGCAGAGTACTGTCTGACACTAGGGCCCCTTTATAACCTTTTACACTGAATTTAGAAAACATGTAAAAGCTTACAAGTCCTGTTTTTTTGGAGGCATTTTTTCCATGATAGGAGCTCATTTAGATGCTAGTTTGGCTTGTTCATTGCAAATAGTTTCATTTGCTTTAAGTTACGTGGTTTATTGGGATCATTGTTTAAATAATGACTTTAAGACACTCGGATTTATGATTTGTAACTTTTTTCTCAGTCTGTTCTCATCTCTCAAACTGTCAGGTGGTCTGAGCTAGTACAAGGTAGTTCTCATGTGTCCTTAAACATGGATGAGTTTGTCCATCTGCCACATATGTACTTTCCATATGTTCCAACAAATGTCAGTGCTGCCGTGGGTACAGTGTACTTATTGCTCTGCAGCCGAAGGAAGCTTTTTATCCCCTGTATTAAAACTTTGACTTGTAACCTTGCTGCATGGTACTTATTTTGCAGTGATTTTACTGCCATAAAACCACTGGATGCAGTAGTTCCAAATGACATGAACCTCTAGTTGTGGGACAGAAGAAAATCAACTTAATGGCAAGATGTCAGTCTGTGAATTAATCTCACCTGATCTCCTTGTGCAGAGGGTGGTGGTACCCAGTCCACTGCCCCTTGAGACTTCTGGTCTCAAAGTCATCCAAGATTTTCAGACCTAGTGAATAATACACTGCATAGAGAAACAAGGCACTAAATTCTCTGACTCTCATTTAAGGCCCATTATACCAAAGTTTTGTTTTAGTTATTGGCACTGGTGTTGGAGGCAGAGTGCACGGGAACATGACAGAGAAAGGAGACAGTGAACCCTACTGACATCCAGTACCAAAAATAGCATGTTTTGTGTATGCAGCCAAAACATTGCTCATGTTAGGAAAGACTGTGTCATGTACTTTGTGAGGTAAATATAGTAATCTCCGTGTCACTTCTGCATACGTAGAATTACTGAACTGAATTTTTCTTTCCTTTTCAGTGATATTTGATTCTGAACCGTGTACAGTGTGTGATAAGTTGCATACAACTGGATGAGTTGAACTTGTATTTTCCCCTTTGTTAGTTTTTAATATCTCGAAACACATCTCATTTTAAAAGCTGAAAAATGGCAGAAGAATTTGTGATGCGCTTGGAGAGTGCCTATACTGTTATTAAAAAGAAAACTAAAGATGAGTAATAGGAAATAGAAGTCAAGGAAAGAGGCAGGTTTTGAAGGTTCATCATGTGGGGAAAGAGGAATGAATAGGAAAAGAAAGCCCTCAAAATAGGAAAATTGCACAACCCCCTTTTCCTGTTAAAATCCCATGATTTCTGATCTACAGTTGTTGGGATCTCCAAGTGCTCTACTTGTTTTTTCTTCTCAGTAATTAAATGGTTTTTGACCTCTAGAGGCAGAGGTTTCTGTTTAATAAACCAGTTGACAGATATTTGATTGATGGTGGTAGTGTTCTGTAGATCTAATTACAATTATAATACTATGGAAGTGGCCAACCAATCCATTCTGTTCTTGTGGGCTCTACCTAATTCTGCATTACAGGCTTCCTTGCTTGAAACAAGGAACATAATAGCAGGTGACACTCAGCACTGCCTGACAGTGCTGGAGTTATTTTAAGAGGACAAATAGATCTGCATATGGTAGCTGAAGGCTATGAGACCAAGGAGAAAGCTCAAGAATAATACACAGGTATCTCATTGCTTTCTTTAATATACACATTTTTCTTACATGTGGTTATTTGTATGTATAAAAATAAGGAAATCTTTCCTGCAGTATGTATCCTTCAGAGAAGATGAGATAATGGAATAATTGATGTCACTGCTTAAGTTGGGATCTAGCCAGAAATGTTGAAATACTACTTTCAAATTGTGTTAAAAGTGTAAAGAGCTCAGGATACAATTTCTTCCTCGTGAACTCTGAGGTTGTTGCTGGACAGGAGGACTGCTTTTGTTTGATTTGGATTTGGAGGAAATATACGATTCCTATTCCAGGGAAATAAAGTACAGAAGATCATTTTCACAGTTTTGACTGAAAAACACATTACTCACATTTTCTTCTGAAGACAAATGGTTTTGCTTGATGAGGACCATTTTATTTCCTCTGTAAAATAAAGAAACAGTTGATAAAAACTGTAGCTTTTGAAAAAGGCAAACTGTTTTGGTCAAAGTCACATAGCTTAGATAAGGAAATTTTCATGCTCCTTCTATTGCAAGAGGTTCCCTCTCACCATTCTGTGCTCCTAGGACCTGTTCCTCTTTTAATGGTTCACTATTCTTGTATTTCATTTCTGATGATTTATCTCAAGTTGTGAGTGATGTGAGGGCTTGTTTTCACATGGCAATACTTTTAGCTATGGATAAAGAGATGCGAGTTCTGCTTCTGAAGGTATGGTGTGAAGACCACCTACTAGTCCACAGGGCTAGAGAAAAGCTATTGAATTTATAAGGCCTTTGTTTTATGATACATGTAAAGGAACAACAAAATCTGATGGCATAGAGAAGCTGACCATATATCCACAGTCTAAAGTACCCCAGTCAGTGGTCTCATGTGGTTTTGTATGGTATAGAGGATTTCAGAAGCTATGTTATGTATCTTAAAAAATAAAATCCTTACAAAGTGTTTTTATAGCCGTGGTACCATATTTCTACTAAAATATGTCCAGCCTTGTTAGTATCAACACTTCACTGATTCTAAACATACAGTGCATAGAGCGTTTTGTTGGAAACTAACATATCTAAGTGAAAGTACATTATATCCTGCTGTGATATCTTTGGTGGATGCTGAGTTCATTATCTCTTCAGTCTTCAAGCTACTACGAGTCTTTAATTAGCATTATTACTGTGGCTCTTCTTGCTTGATAGATGGTCTTGGATGTTTTCCTTTCTCTTGCTTTTTGGCTTATAAATGTTATTTCACGGTGTGTGGTTAACTGAAGTGATAGAGTAATGAAGTAAAAGATTATACTCAGTCCACTTTAGGAACATTTATGCACATTTATGCACTAGCACATCTCCATTTAATATTTCACTAAGTAACTTGTCTGACTTTAACACTTCCGTATTTTTCTTCTTCACTATAGATCTCTGAACAACAACTTTTTCACGTGAACTGACAGAAGTAGAGAAGAGATGGCCAGTTCAGCCCGAGAACATCTGCTTTTTGTGCGCCGTCGCAACCCGCAGCTACGGTATACTCTGAGCCCAGAGAACCTGCAGAGTTTGGCATCTCAGGGCCCCATGGCTGAGAACATGAACTTGCAGCGTGCCAACAGTGACACAGACTTAGTGACCTCGGATAGCAGGTCTAGTTTGACAGCCAGTATGTACGAATACACCTTGGGGCAATCTCAGAACCTCATCATTTTCTGGGATATTAAGGAAGAAGTAGACCCGACTGACTGGATAGGACTTTATCACATAGGTAAGTCAGAAATATTTCTGTAGTTGTAATATTGTAACATTTCTGTGTGTTTCTTGATGTTTTGCCACTTCATATTTCCTGTTCTGATTCATGTTCTGGCACACTGCATGATTAGTCTGAAGATAAAGTTGAGGTAAGACCGCTGAGAATTACTTGAAATTTCTCTTTGTTTTTCTTAGTGCAGTGAACTATTTAAAAACATGATTCTAACCAATGTTGATCTGTTTCTACAGTGAACTGATAGAATATGTGTGCATACAGAGTATGTGCCTCTGCTGGTGGCTGGCTCACATACTAGAAAGTTTGCAATACTGTGCGCTTCATACAACCGACATGCTTATTGTCCAATGTTTGTGCAGGTTTTCTGACAAGTGGATTCTTAACAGTTGTGAAAAGTTGTTTTGTTTGTCTTTGGTTTAGTAGAACTAAAATGGTATCAATTCTGAAGTGAGAGTTTCTGTTTATGAAGAATTCTTGTAGAAGGAAATCCTCTGAAGAGACTCTTTTGTGTGCTTTTTTGTGCTGTCCAGGATATTTCACAGAACAGAGCTGGAAAGATCTTTAGCCTGGTGTGGAGAGACCTGGGAGCAGGGTGTGCATTAGCAAATAATGTGGCTCAGGAGTGGATCGGTAGGGCAAAATGGTTGGACCAACAGCAGCATATTTGAGTTGGGATTTTCCAGTGTGTTACATTTAATCACGTCCTTAGATCCAAACATTCCTACTGTGTCTGTTGTTTGGAGCTGTCCAAAGGATAGTCTGTATGTGTCCACGCTAGGAACTGAAGTTCAGCTAGAGGGTAGCTTTAGTGGTGTATGGGGGTTAATTGCCTTCTCAAGGAATCCAGTTCATGTGCACTAAATTACTTTCTGAATTTAACTGGTGCTCAAGTAAGTGGGACTGATAGGTTGATTTGTTTCACAGTTGCACTGCTTTTCTGAACTGTCGTGGTTTAAAACCCCACCTCAGTCTCCCGCAGTACCACACACCCCTTTTTCCCCCCCACCTCCCCACTCCCGGAGTGATGGGGAGGAGAACCAGAGGAATACAACTCCCATGGATTGAGATAAAAGCCAATCCAGCAATTAAGGTATAACACAAATCACTACTGCTACCACTAATAAATCAATGTTAGAGGAAATAAACAAGGAGAGAATACGATACCACCCACCGAAACGAGCCCAACCCGGAAGAGAGCTAACCCCCCCTTGTGGCAAACTTCCAGTTACCTCCCCAAGCATGATGTGCTGTGGTATGGAATACCTCCCCGACTAGCTCAGGCCAGGCGCCCTATTTCTCCCTCCTCCCGGCTTCCCCTCCTCCCTGGCAGAGCATGAGCTCAGAAAAGGCCTTGGACAAAACCAAACATTTGAGCAGTAACTCAAAACGTACGTGCCGCCAGCAACCGCTCCCAGCCCGAAAGTCAAAACACAGCACTGCACCAGCTACCAAGAAGGAGAAAAAATGACTGCTACTTGCTGAACCCATGACATGAACCTAATTACTCATGAAGAAAGGAACTGTCAACTCAGCCTGTCAAAAGCAGGTATAGCAGAAATCGGTGGAGACAGGTCTGACTGCTGGAATTTTGTCCCTGCTGGGTCTAAGCTTGGTGCAATGAGATTTGGTCTCAACAGAATTTTGGAGAGGGATTTGCTGTGCCAGCTTTTTCCAAGATGTTCCGTCTTTGCATCACTTAATGTTACATGCTGTGTAAATGCTGTTTCCAGTTCTCATTTTTTTTTTGTCTGATATATTTTCCAGTGTTCGTATAGATCCACAAACTGGACAGTGTTGTCTTGTGCTGTTCCAGTGCTTACATGGTTATATATATTAGAGCTACTGCATGAGCTGCAGTCTCTCTTAGAATGAACTGTGGGTATGTGCTAACATTTAAGCCACCTAAACGGAGTGTCTCCATAATAAACAGAAATTAATCCTCCCAACAGCATTAGCAACTGAAGTGTGATCTGTGCTGTAAAATGCAGACTGCTAAATTGAGCTTAAACGCCCTTATTTAAATACATTGAGAGCTTTATCTAAATAAAGTTTTGACACCCCTTCCCATTGTTTCTTTCATGATTCACAGCATTTCATGTTTGGTATTCAAGATGCTCAAATACAACATCTTTCTGTAAAATTCTCATTGTTATTGTAGGCTATAAGTGATTTTTGTCCTACTTTCATGATTAATAATATTCCTACTTTCAGTATGTTGAGCCCCTAAAATACCAAATAATGTTAAGTTACCACAGGATAAGAATCAGCCAAATAAGAAACAGCCAAATTTATGCCTTTTGGGGCTTAAAGCCCCTATCATACTACTGTGTAAAAGCAGAGTGTTTGAGTATATTGAGTTTCCTATTTTTGTGTTAAATGACGAAAGGAGCTCATTCACGTTAGCTTTTGTCTCCACTGCCATGTGAAATCCACAAGTACTGGTGAGAATTTTGTTACTGATTTAAAACAGATTTGAGCAGAGTCTTTCCCTACAGATTTGTGTTTTCATCATTCTGAATGATGGGGTTGCATGGTTTTATATAGCAGAGGGCTAAGGATATGCTCAGCCTGATAAGCCTGCCTATCTTTGATTTAGGTTTATTGATAAACTCTTTCTAGTATTTAGCATCTTTTAAAAATAAAAAAATATTATTAAAATAGTCATATGAGTACAACCTGAAAACTTTAATTTTCCTAAATTTTATAGACATAGTTAAGGTAAGTTAAACCTTACAGGATTGCAGGATTTTAGTTCTTTGTAATAATTGCCATGAAGTATGCCCAGTTTCCACTTACTCCTTTGGAAGTTGAAGAGACTCACTTCTTGTTTTCTCAGGAGAGGGACGTGTGGGTGAATATATTTAAAAACAAAAGCACCATTCTCAAACACATTATTAATATTCAGCGTAGGTGCTTGAGGTTATCCTTCCAGTTCTTCCTTTAGAATGAAAATCACAATGTTGCTTTAGCACTGCCTCCTGAAGGCAGCATCAATTGTACTCAATAACGTAAGATGGCACTGGGGCTGTGCCAGCGTACTGCTGGACCTCCAGCATCCCCCCATGTCTTCTAGTAAAGCATCAGTTTTCAAGGAGCTAGGAACAGAAAAAGGCAAATATTTTGCTCTTATTTAATAAAATTCCATAGCATAACTAAAAATACAGTAATGTGGCTTTTTATTTTTTTAATGTTGGTTGTGCTATTAACTGTCATCAATTGGATCAATGTTTTGAGGGGGGGAAAATGATTGTTAATTTTGTAAATGAAGAGAAGGTGAAATTCTAAAAATGAGCATCATTCTGAGCTCAGGTATTAGTACAGAGAGATCTGGCAAAAGCCAGAAGCGATCCAGGCACATTTTAACTTCAGATTAATTTTGTAGAATAAATCCAATATAACAGGAATTGAAGATGACATACTGGAAGCTGTTTTGCCACTTCATTCATCAATTTATTTAATTAATGTGCTCTTATTAGTTTGTATTGTGAAAAAGCAGTTCTGTGCTTCTGAGTGTGGTTTTCCTGCATGGCTAAATCTGTAGTGGTTCACCAGGAATCCCACCAAACTTGTTAGATCCTGTTCTTGTTAAGAGCCACACCACTTGACACACCACTGTACCCATTCACCCAGACATGGGGTGGTGCAGTTGGTCACAAGACTGTCTGTAATCAGAATCACTGCCTTTACTGCTTGGGTGGTTAGCAGATGATTGGCTTACACTAAGGAGTAGTAGATGGAGCTTCTCCTAGTGCAGTACAACTTCAGTGAAGAGCTTGGCCTGCTAAATGGTTATGAAAATAGTTGTTATCTTTTCAAAAGAGGAAAGCCATAGGGGAGAAAGACAGAATCATCTTATTCAGAAGGACTGATTATTTATTTATTTTTTTAAATTCTATTTCAAGTGCATGTGATTTTTTTTTTCCAGAATTGTGGGTTTTATTATTTAAAAAGGGAGGGAAGTCATAAATGAACAAATACTTTGTAGACAAGACTGTATATGTTATTAGACATTAACTCACTATAATGTCATCAGGATAATCATCTGCAAACTTTTGGTTTTTCATTTTTAAATGCAAGAAATGGAGCCTAACTGTGAAAAATGCTCTACATAGCTAAATTCCTCCTCAGTTTTTCGCAAATTTTGTATTTTAAAGAATGTTTTTAGTTACATGTGTGGGCTTGCTGAGTTTAGTCCCATACTTGTGTCTTCCTCTGTTCATCGCTTTGTGGAACTAAAATGTGATCTGTTTTCTTGTTGAGAGACTGCTTTGTATAGAGGGATGTCTTCTTTTCCAGTGTATTCCTAAGGATTACGAGAAGGAAAATGTATGTGAGAGACACAGTGTATTATGTGAAAGCAAACATGCTTTTTGCTAACTATTTCTGTTTTTGTACTGTCTGAACTTTCTACAGTGTCAGTACCACTTCTTGAACAGTCTTGTCCATCAAGTTTTGTTGAAGCATCTTTTTAGCTCCAGAGCAAAATGCGTGGAGAATGCAGATAACACATCTATAAAAACACAGAAAGGTGTCCCACTGAGACTGCATGGAAGGGAGAAATGTTATTTCTGAGTTTTTGCTCTGCTCATCAGGCAGTGTTGCATGAAACATGAAATTGTGAAGTCAGAAATACAGGTTTATTTTGATTTCAGCTTCAATCTGCCTAGAATGGGTTTCTCATTTCTTCTTTTAGGACCAATTCTTGTCGCTTGAAAGTGGCAAGGCATGATGAAATTTGGAGAGGGGGCTTTCTAGTAGAGATGTCATACCTGTGCTTACTCTGAGGAGTAAACGTAGACATTTAATCTTTCTGTCCTGATGGGAAGAAAGGAAGAGGTCCATTCTCTCCGTTTTTCTTTTTAACTTAAAAACCAAAACAAAACAATGAAAAAATCCCACCCCAAACAAAAAAAGACCCCAAACCCTCACTAGGATTTAGATTGAAAATCTTCTTCTTTTGAAGTGGTAGAAAACTGTAGAATCTAACAAACACTTGTGGCATCCCATCAGACCCAAGAAGTTATCTTTAAGTGGTGACCCAGCTTTTGCTCTGTACATGAGTATTTTAAGAATGGTCGTTCCAAGTAATATTGATGTTATTGGAGTTTTTCAGACATTTTATCCTCTAATTAAGAGGAATCTGCGTCTTGCTATGGAATAATGGTCAGGATCTGGAGTCCTGTGGTGAGTAAGGCTGAGCAAAGTATTGGATTCAGTTTGAAGGGACTATGAGGCACACCAGTTTTCTTGCTGCATAGCAACAGGGTACCATGACCTCCTTGGGAAGTGAGAGCTGTTCAGGAAGATGAGCAGGTTGACTCTCCACTGCTTGTGGGATGGTGAGGGAAGTTGAATCTTGATGAGTTTTATGGGTTGCCATAAAGTCTCATATTTAAAGAAATCAGAAGGCACAAAATAAAGAATAAAAAGTCAGGAGAGAGAAATAAAACCTACTTTTGGTTCAAAAAGATTAACTCCCATGGCTGAATTGCCCACGTTGGCCTACTTTTGTCCTAATTTACGGAGTCCTACTTATGAGATGGATGACCTTATTCTAGAGATCCTAGCATATTTAAAATGCTGGCTATCAAAGGTCACTGTATTTATTTCCATTGGCTGCTTTTCACAGGCTGCTTGGCTTTGTGTTATACCTACAGCATGCATCCACAACAGCATTGTAAAAACAAAACAAAAGCCCCTGATGCAAAGTTATATAGAGCAATTTAGATAGGATCTAGTTTTATACTAAGCCTTCTAGGGTAATGGAGTTCAGAGGCTCTCCATTTCAGGTCAGACAAGATTAAAAAGAAAAAAAGCTTTCACAGAAGCTGCTTTAAATATACTCAAAATAGTGACTAACATTAGATAGAGAGATTATAAAATGTTAAGATACTTCATTCTGAGAAGATTTCTCTGGGTTCCGTTATAGAATACATACAAAGTAATAACTTCATTATATTCCAGAAAAGCCTGATTAATCACTCAACTTTTTTTTCTCCTTCCTGTTCCAGCAATGTAAATGCCTCTCTATACTTTCAAACATGAGTAGTGCTGTTCATGTCTACTGACTAGTTACTAGGCATTACAGTATAAGTTGTGGTTACTTCTTATTTTGTCTGCAAACTGTAGGCTTGACTTTTTATGTAGAAGAGCTGGTCTTTACCCAGCTGGCTCCATGGCTTAGGCTCTTTGGCTTAGGCTTCCAGGAGGCTGGTATTGTGCTATTTGTCATCAACCAGTGGGGATTTGGTGGTTTTTATCATATCATCTGAATATCTTAGTGGTGTGGTGATTTTTGTTCTCTTCAGAAATAAACAGAAGGACTAGCTATGGCTATGAAGCTCTGGAAGAGCCACACCTGTGCACGTTGAGATGTCAGTGAAATTCCCATTGGAGATGTATGCTTAAATAATATGTATAACAAAGCAAAATTCATGATCAACACTAAGTAGGATTAAAGAAGAGAACTTGAATTCCTCTTGGCCTGCATCTGGGGTTGGCAGTAGTTTGCGAATGTCTGGTGTTGGTAGTTGTGGTAAGCAAAAGTGTGGGGGGAAAAATCTGCCCTGAACTATTTAATTTGCTTTATATTTAGGGAAAAGTCACCTCTTGAGAGGGATAATGAAAAGTGAAGGCAGTCTAATACAGGAATTGTATCCTAAAATATGGGATGAAGCCTACAGTCATTTAAAAATAATTATAACAAAGCAAGGGGCTTCAGAAGCTTTCCTTCCAGGTACTTCATTTCAGTCTTAATCTTTCCTTTCTTTCTGGATCCTGACCCACATGCAAAGATCCTTTTTCCCCAACACAGAATTTGGTACTTTCCCTTCTTCAGTTGTGAACTAGTAAATTTTGCTTAAAAATCAGTGTGTGGACAATACAATACCTTCTCTTTACCGCAAAAGTTAGAAGGCATGACTAGAAGGTGCTTTCTCTATGCGTTTTCATTGCATGCAACAGATACCTTAAAAGATACATTCACTACATTAAAATACACTGGTGATATTTGTTTTAAGAAGAATTACTTCCCTGCTAAAAAAATAAACCAAAACCTAGAATCTTGTAGTATGATATTTGTGTCTGAAAGAAGTTCAAGCTATGACAAAGTGTTGCCAGAACAACCAAACTTTTCAGTTAATTGTGTGTTATTAAGTTTTTGAGATCCCCCTGACCTGAAAAGAAGACAAACATAGCTGCAGGGAGGACACCTTCATCTGTGGTGTCAGTATATTTCCACTGCAAGAGGTTTTGGCAAGAGAACATTTATAATCCTTTGGATAGAAAGCAGTGTTCTCCCTATCCTGCCTTATTGATGCAAGTGGCTGTTCCAGCAGATGGGAAGATAACAAACACTGGATAATGGAAAACAATGTACACTTCTGAGTTTGTAATATTTCAAATTACCATAAAATTGCCTTGTGTTAACTTGGTTTTTTATTTGTTTGAAGGAGGTTGGCTTTCATTTTGACTTCTTTTTTGAAGACATTTGCTTAGCTGGTTTCTATCATCAAACCAACGTGCCATGTAGTATTTTCAAAATAATTTGGGAAAAACCAGTTACTCCAAATTCCTGGCAATTGGATTGAAAAGTACTTGCATTAATTCATTTGTTTCATGTAAGTAATAGATTATTAATTAGTTTTGCATTAAGCACAGTGTTAGAATTCCTTCTGTAAATTTTTTATAAAATTCTTGGCTCCTTCATCTGTGTCGTTTATCAATGACTATAGAAATCTGAATTAATGGAGGAGTGTTATAAGCTGAGTGTTAAATACTGTATGTTAAGGATGTGACTGATGTAGATAAAACCAGTGCCACTTAAAAGCATACTAGGACTCTGAAACTACACTTTAGTGGTGGATATGTTTAATATAACCTTTTAATATATGCTGATATTAGAAACACAGGTTCATAAATTATAACTGGAGGAGGTTACTGAAGGTGCCAATTGATCCTGATAGGCCTTCTTTCCTAGGAAAACTTATCAAGATATATCTTGCATCTTATGCTGCTTGAGGGACAAACAATTCCAGAGAATGGCCAGGTCTGACCATCTCGAGCTCCTTTTATACAGAATAATTTTCAGCTAGGCCTGAATGTTACTCAGCCCTTGCATGTTTTGCCACTTTGATGTAAGAGAGGTACTGCTGTGGGGTGAAGATGCTACAGGAGAGCAGTTCAACTGACTATGCTTAGCTGGCAGTTACCCCTTGGGAAGAACAAAGCTTACAAATGCCTGCATTGGCAGTGTTTCCTGTCTCTCTGCCCAGCAGCATCCAGGACTCCATCGCTCTCACTCTGGTGGGCAGCCAATTTCCAGGCAAGCAAATCCCATGCTTCAGAGATTTGTTTCAAGGTCTGGTCGAACTCTCTTCAAGAGATCTGCCGCCTTTGTCTAGCAGTCATTCAGAGTTAATGTCAAACCGTTTAATCTTCAGTTGTATTTCAAGTCACTCATCACTTATTCCATCACTAATGTGTCAGTAGTCCTTGAAAGGTTATAAAAATTAGTAGATTCATTGCCCTTGTTATTCCTGCCCTGCCCTTGGGAATAAATGAATCCTTTATATCCCAATGTGTGGTAATGCAAAAAATGAACCTACAGTTTCTATTAAAAAACACTCGTTTCCCATGTGCTGTAGTAAGGAGAAGAGGAAAAGATAAACAAGGATTTATTACTTTGCCTGGAAGAAGCAAGATGAGTACTGTAAAGTGTTAAGTAAATGTAAAGGAGCTTATTTTGAAAATATACAGACTATATTAAAACTAACGTGCATAGCTACATGGGTATATAATCTGATGTTAAGGGAAGTGGACAAAGCCTATTTATTCTTAAAGGGCATATTTAAGAATGCAGTTTCAGCTTTATCTTTTCTTGCATGTCACTGTTAACATCAAGCACTCTTTAACTGTACATAGAGGAGGGTTTTTATGGATAGAGGTCACTGATTTCTAGTTTTCTTACAGAAAGTGTGATTAAAGATGTAGTTTCTGGTTTTCCCTGATAATAATTCTCTGATTGTTGCTGTTCAGTTGCCATTGGAAGTTTTAATTGTCAGATTTAGTATGAAATCTCATGCTCCATTGTATAATTCATTCCTTGAGAATTTAAGCTTTGTCTGATGGGCATAAATGTGATTCACATGAGTGGAGTCGCACTTGAGGATAGTTTTTGAGAGATTAAAGCTGAAAGCTTGGACCTACTATGTGTCATCTCTGAAAAGGACTAATAATTAAAGGCATTTGTTGCTTTGCAAGATCAGGACCTTAATCAGTGTTTTATCTTTGCCAGCAGATGTGATTTCTTGCATATGAAGCCAGTTAAGCCTAAATGGGTTTGGCTTTATAAGCTGAAATATGCATAGAAAAAACATTCATAGTGCAGTAGCAGGCACATACTGTTGAAACTGAGATAAATATCTAGTAATGACCTTACAAAAGAGAAAAAAACATCTTTCTGTATTCACTGTAGCTTTATCTGTATATAGAGTTTCATGCACGGCATAGGTCAGCAGATGGTAGCCTGCAGGAAGAGGGAAAATTCAGTTCAAGTTTTTAACATAGATGCATCTCTGAATTTTAGTAGACTTACAGACAGGCAGTTGCTTTCAAGATGCTGAATAAGGAAGTGACAACTACTGTTGACTTTCATATATAAAAGCCAACTATGAGTAGGATTTTTGGGAGTTATTGATGGGGTAGTAGTCAGTGTACTCCTGTACAGTTTACTCCTGTAAATTATTTTAGCTATACAATGAAAAGTGCATTGTCCAGTTTTCTTTGAAAAACTTCAAAGCTGTGATGTTTTTGGCAAGTAAACAAAGACAACCCACCTGACTTGAGTGACATTTCACTCAATGGTGCAAACAGCATTATGACTGTCATTGTCCATTCAGCTGGATGTTCTGAGTCATTAGCACATAAGATTTTGATTTGGAAGAGCAGTCTTAATTACAGCACATTTGAGTACACTCCTCTCCTGCTCAAGCAGTTAAATAAAAATCACCATAGAATCATAGAATTATAGAATAGTTAGGGTTGGAAAGAACCTTAAGATCATCCAGTTCCAACCCCCCTGCCATGGGCAGGGACACCTCACACTAAGCCATGGCACCCAAGGCTTCATCCAACCTGGCCTTGAACACTGCCAGGGATGGAGCATTCACAACTTCCCTGGGCAACCCATTCCAGTACCTCACCACCCTAACAGTAAAGAACTTCTTCCTTAGATCCAATCTAAACTTACCCTTATCCTACCACTACAGTCCCTAATGATTAGTCCCTCACCAGCATCATTATAAGCCCCCTTCTGATACTGGAAGGCTGTTCTGAGGTCTCCATGCAGCCTTCTCCAGGCTGAACAGCCACAACTTTCTCAGCTTGTCTTCATACAGGCGGTACTCCAGTCCCCTGATCATCCTCGTGGCCTCCTCTGGATTTGTTCCAACAGTTCCATGTCCTTTTTATGTTGAGGACACCAGAACTGCACACAACACTCCAAGAGAGGTCTCACAAGAGCAGAGTAGAGGGGCAGGATCACCTCCTTCGACCTGCTGGTCACGCTCCTTTTGATGCAGCCCAGGATACGGTTGGCTTTCTGGGCTGCAAGCGCACACTGAAGCCGGCTCATGTTCATTTTCACACTGACCAACACCCCCAAGTCCCTCTCCTTGGGCTGCTCTGAATCTCTTCTCTGCCCAACCTGTAGCTGTGCCTGGGATTGCTCCGACCCAGGTGTAGGACCTTGCACTTGTCATGGTTAAACTTCATGAGGTTGGCATCAGCCACCTCACAAGTGTGTCAAGGTCCCTCTGAATGGCATTCCTTCCCTCTAGTGTATCAACAGAACCACACAGCTTGGTGTCATCAGCAAACTTGCTGAGGGCACACTCAATCCCACTGTCTGTGCGAGCAAAAAAGATGTTGAACAAGACTGGTCCCAACACTGATCCTTGAGGGACACCACTTGTTACTGGTCTTCAGCCAGACAGTGAGCCATTGACCACTTTGCGTGCAGCCATCCAGCCAGTTCTTTATCCACTGAGTGGTCCACCTATCAAATTGATGTTTCTCCAATTCAGAGACAAGGATGTTGTGTGGGGCAGTGTCAAACACTTTGCACAAGTCTAGGTAGATTATGTCAACTGCTCTGCCTTTGCCCATCAGTTCCGTAGCCCCATCATAGAAGGTCACCAAAGTGGTCAGGCAGTATTTCCCCCTAGTGAAGCCATGCTGGCTGTCACCGAGCACCTGGTTGTTTTTCATGTGCCTTAGCATGCTTCAAGGAGAATCTGCTCCCAGATTTTGCCATGCACAGAGGTGAGACTGACTGGTCTGTAATTCCCCGGGTCATCCATTTTCCCCTTCTTGAAAATGGGGGTTATATTTCCCATGTTTCAGATTAGCATAGATTACTATCTTTGGTGCTACTGTGTACTTCCCATTGGCTGAGCAGCCCTAAACTGGCAGAGCATTTGTTCTTCCAAGACTACAGAAAGCTCTACTGCCCCTTTAGCGTCTCAAATGGGATGCAAGAGAGCAGCAGGGGTAGCTGCTGGGAACCTGCAGGGGTGTATAACCAGGAGCAAGAGGACCTGTCTCTTCAGCAGTAAATAATTTGCCACTCAACCTGCTCCAGCTGCAATATGCAGTGACCCCAACAGACAAGGTGTGATGGGATGTGATTTGTAGGCTGCTGTAACAGGAGTGCAGGTCTGATTGTGCCTTTTGTAATTACTTATTTATGCTCTAGGTTTACTTGTGTTGCTGGGAGTAGCTGAGTTGGCAAGCCTTTCTCCCTAGTTGCATTCAGTTCTAGGCTTGTTTTTTGCCTGCAGAATCCCGGGGAATTGCTGCTCTTAATAGATACTCTGCTAGGAATAAAAAAGCCCTTATGGAAATGTTGTCTGTTGGTGCTTTCAAGATATTTACAAGAAATAATAAAGCTTCTTTGCCTTTGTTAGTCTGTACAGCTTTGTGGTCCTTTTTTGGTGTTGCATGTTAACACTGCAAGAGAGAAAACTTTCTACTTCTGAAATTTCATGCTGAAAATGTAAATAAGCAAGATGTTTATCTCCTTTTTTGACCTCTAGTAATGATTTTAATGTAATTGACATGGATTTTTGGCACTGGTAAAATGATACTGCCTGTAAAGAATTGAACCTGACCTTTGTGTTTCTCCTAGCTGTGGTCATGTCTAGTTTAATCTGCAGAGCCACGTAGTACTTATCATAAGCAGTGTTTGGCTTCATCTGCTCTCATCTTCATGATATGAGCCTTAAAGACTTGACACTAGAAGTATCCTTTTTGTTTAAGAAGCTGATCTTAACCTTGAAGAGATAATCCATCTCATTACAAAACTAATGAAGTGTGTGTGTGAGAGAAAAGATCTAGGCAATGTATGGGGGGAAAAAGTCATTGGAGTTACTCTGAATATGATACAGCGGTGCTGAAGACAAGTTAGCAGTTTTTTGGTTATTACAGGAGAAGGCTATTTGTATTGTCAGTGCATTAATCTGGAGTAAACTGATCCTGGAAATTCTAAATTATCTTCTGCTGAAGTAGATCCTAGGCAATCTTCCAACCTCCTTTTCACTCTTCTGCATCTACTGCACGAGAGGTAATGAAGAATAGGTTAATAAGATGCTATTGCTTGGATAATGTCTTTTCACTTAGGACTGCTGTGCAGTTACATGTAGTTAATCAAGACATTGTCATAAAATACCATTAATTGCCAATGGAAAACAGTCTTCTGTTTTACTAGGGCATGAACTACCATATACTTTAAGATAGTTTGTTTGGTACTCAAGAATATTTATTGACACCTTGGTAATACTGTAGATATCTACACATCAGAAACTCTAGTTATTGTGAACAAATGGAAGCTATGTGTGGGTTGCTGGGTATGAAGTATGTTCATCCTAAAAATGTATTTGTCTAAAACTAGAGTGTTGTGACTCTTTACAGATGAGAAGAGCCTGTTAAAAGTATCTGATTTTGAAATTCTGGAGCAGGGTGAGCTTGTTCTTTTAGAGATCCCATTTGCTCGCTATTCAAGGATCTGAATTACCACTTAGCATTACTCCAGTTCTCTTTTTGCTCAGACAAGGGCTGATCAATTTCCTCCTGAAAATTAACTTTTTGGAAATAAGCTGCATAACCTGAAAAAAAGGATTTTTTAAATTATTTTTTTTATTTTTTTTAACCTGATGCATTGGCTTGTGTTGAGTGTGATCTAATTTGGTTATAGTTGTCCTCCGGATACTTGCTGATTTGACTTGCTATGCAGTTAGCCAAGTGCTTTGTGTAGCAGAGCATGGCAGGAGTCAGTGTGAGACTGCTCCTTCATGGGCCTCCTGCTAATCCTGTGGTTCTGTTAGCTGTGATGTGAAACTATGTCAATAAAAGAGTAGTTGGATGTTGGCTTTCCTATATGAGATAAAGGCTTTACAATATGAAATATTGTTGGATGTTGGAATTTGCATGCTAAAAACTTGTGTATGATGGAACTAGTAGATTGCAAGGGGGCATGCTAAGGTTTGGAATCCCATTTCTTTGCAGACCAAGTAAAGATGACAAATGCTGTACAGGGATTAAGGGATATTTCTAACAGAGAAGTCATGATATAGAAAAAATTGTTTCCAAAGCAATCAGCTGGAAAGACTGAACAGACACCAATCCAAACTGTGAAGACTGGGAAGAGTATTGGTTAAAATAAGAAGGAGGCACCTTTTATCATCTTAATTGAATCTGTCTAAAAAATGACTTTGTGCTGCAAAATCAGGGTGCAGTTTCCTCCCATTGTGAGTGCCCCGGTTGATCATTTCTCCAAGAGTGGGGTGGCATTGATGAGATTGCCTCTCAGTACTGGCTGGTGATTCTAACATGTTCTGGGAGATTCAGTATCATGTCTGGACCATATTACATTTCCAAAAGCTGTATGTGCATGTGGCATGAATCTTCCAGGTGAAAGACTGGACTTAACACCTGTGGCAGCCCAGCACATGGAAATACATTGTCCAGCCAAAGGCATCTGTTCAGCATCGCCATGATGTAGTAGTAACTACTATTTCATGAAATCTGTGTTGTTTGATGGGTTTTTCATTTGTTCCTGTCATGAGTTCAGATACTAACCCTGGGAATTAGTGCTTCTTGGAAAGGCTGTAAAAATGCTTCTTGTTCTTTGCTTTTGTTTTCAAAGAGTTGAGCTTTTCCAAGACTGTGCACTTGATTACATTACCCTTGAAGGTAGGGACTTCTTATTTCCTTGTCCCTGGGTGATAACCTCCAGGTTGCCAGTATCCCCAGAGCTCTGTGATGAGGTGGTTCTATTGTGCATCTCACTGAAAAAGCTTCATAGTTTGACCATAGACCGTATGTCCCTGAGGGGCAAGCACCAGAGATCTGAAATAAAGTTCTATTGAGGCATAATGGCAGCAATATTTTTAATTAAAATACTGGGGAGATTCACTAAGCTATTTCAGGAAGAGTTTTTTCATCTTCACAGGGAGAAAAAAAAAACAACCCACAAAACCTGCTTTACTTTCCTGATTAGCCATGATATGTTGCTTTTAAAGTGGGCGTAAAGAGAGTCATGATGATGGGAAACAAACATTGTGTTTCACAGAAAATATTTCAGGTTCTTTTAGAACTTCCTCCTGCTCATTTCTTTAGAAATCCAAGACTGACTTCTCTTATTGTGTATGCATTGGATGAATTTCTTCCAGGATGTGTTGGCTCATTTCCTTGAGTACTTCTAAATTTTCTGGATTTTTTTTCAGTCACAACAGATAGCTGAAAAAGCTTTAAGGAAATGAGTCAACCTCCTGAAATAAATTGCTTACTGAATAGAGGATACTGTGTTTGAAATCACAGACACCCTTGATAGTTCTGTAGATAGTAATTTACAGATACCCCCTGAAAATCTATTACATATACTCCATGCTCTAACAGGATTTGGGACAAAAATACACACACACATATATATATATGTATGTATATGTATATAAAAAAAGTACTCAAGCTTTGCTGTTAGAAATGTAGGGCATGTTTCCAGACTTCCAGGTATGAGCACGAGACATGAGTGGATTGGGAAGTGACAGGCAGAATTTCTAATGCAAAATGAAGGATGTCCCTGGGCTTGAGTGTAAATTAAGAGGAGTAAAGTAAAGATGCTGAGTAGAGGACTACCAAGCCTTCTTAAAATAGCATCCTGCATGCAAAGGCTGCACAGGCAATGTGCTTCACTCCTTATTTCATCACTCACAAACAGTCAGCATTCTGATTTCAGGAGCCCTTTCTGATGGTGTCCTGCTGTCACCTGAAGCAGGTGCATTTAGGTGAAGAAGGGCCCATGACCTAGCTTCCCTCCTTTTGGTGGTGCAAGAGTCCCAATGCAGAGTTTCTCTGCATGGGGCTTTGCTGAGTCACTGCACTGGCAACTGGCTGGAATCCCACATAGTTAAGTCTAAAAATAAGTAAGAAGACACCATTTTAGTAACATATATCTTATACAGTAGGTAGGCAAGGCATTGGAAGTTTCTTTGCTTCTCAAGAATTACGTAGCAGCTCAGGACAGAGCTGAGAAAGCCAGCATCAAACATCATGATTTTGAATTTTCTCTGTGATAAGCCAAACTAAAAGTAAAACCAGATGGTCCTGAATTTTTAACAGGTTCAACATCTGGATCTGAACTTTGAACTTGGATGCAGCAGTAATTAGCCAGCTTGCCCTGCATTAGCGTATTACACAGACATCCCTGATGCAAGACACAAATACCGCATCTCCAAACAGATGACATACACTGCCAGCTTTTTAGGCACTCCAGAAAAATACATGGAGATCAAAACTGAGAGAAGAAAGCCCAGAGCTGGTCTTGTTGGCATGTGAAGTGTCTCAAAACAATGAGTGTTGGCTAAATGCAGGTATGAAATAAAAACCGAACTGTGATGCTCCACCTATGGATTTCACCACACTGCAAAGGGAGGGAGTTGGAGGCTGGTTTTGTAGTTGTTGTCAGTGTTTGGCTGTGACTTGCAGTCATGAACTTGCTACATTTCTCTTATGGAGCCACAGTAGTTTGATACTTTAATTTATGAGCTTTTTAGTATGACCGGTAGGAGTGAAGGAGCAGTATAAAGAGTTGCAGCTGCAAGTTATCCCTGTTGAAGAATCTGAAGAAATTGTTGATTTATATAATTTGGCAGGAATGTGGGAAAGAAAACCTGGTGCTTGATGCGAGATTGACTTGCCAGTCAGCATACGTACCTGCTCGCAGCTCCAGGATAAGGCATAGGGGATGGTATCTGGAGCGTGGTAGAGGAAATCAGCGAATACAGCCACCAGCGCACACTGTCATCAGCAAAGAATTGACAGAAACTTGGGAATTTCTGTCAAGTAAACAAGCCCCAGGCTGCAGTCCAAGGAAACCTGAACCAGGTCAGGGACAGTACAAGAATGCAGGCACTGAGACAGAAGTGAACAAATCAGATTTCCTGTGCCTATATACCTTGCAAAAATAGCATCTTTGAAAGTGCATGTGCAAATTTAGAATGTGCCGTGCTCCTGAATTATTCCTGGGTTATCCTGTCTCTGCTTGAATATTATTACAGTGTATAACCACACTGTATTGTTTTTGTGGAAAGGACTGAAAAAAATGTTACACATTTCTGAAAAGTGAACTGGGTCAGACTTCAGTCACGGGCTTACCCAAAACCCACTTCTCCTAGTCTACAGTGTTTCCTTAATTGTGCTGTTGAATTCTGCTATGTCAGTGTGCTAGTGCCAGATCCCAAAATGAGATAGTCTGTGTTTGCAACGACACACAATATACACTTACAGAAAAATGCAGAAACCACATCTTGACTGCCAGTTATGCCCCAGGGACTCAGTTCACAAACTGTATTAAGAAAGCTTTTGGTATCAGAGCTCACTGTATGAAATTGTGCAGTTAGGTGTAATATAACCAATCTGATCAGGATTTTTTGTTGCTTAAAGAAAGCATTTTTATATACTTTTAAAGCCATAGGTTTCTTTTTTGTTGTTTTTGTATATTGGATACCTACAAAATACTTCTTGGGTATGTACCACCATATTGAGTAGTGCTGGCTATTGTAATCTACCAGTAAGGGAATAAAACATGTCTTTGGGAACATTTAAAATATTTAATTTCAGGTGCAACATTAGTAGTAAGGGCTCACAGATGATGTTTTATTTCATGTAGCTTTTCTGGGCTTCATAATGAACTCAGATTATCCTATATAATGTGTTAATTCTGTTAATTATTAATATCCATATTCAATCTAAAGTGCATCCTGAATCCTTACATCAAAAGCAGGAGGTCAGTAAACGGAAGAATCTGGGAGTATGAAATATTTCTCACATATCTAAAGCATCTCAGCACATTTGAAGTCAAATAGTAGCAATGGATTCATTAATGTATTTTAAAATACTATAATGTTTAGGCCTACTTCTATGCCTGTTCAGAACAAAGTTTTTGGAATAGACTCATTTCAAATGAAGAGACTGTAAAGAACCTGGAAGAGCTTTTCAGGAATGGAAAATCTACAAGATGAGAAATACGCCATTAGCATAGCTAGCCAGGAAAATAAGTAGTAATGGTGACAAAGGTAGTGTAGGATAGTGATTCAGCATATTCCTTTAAAAAGCTTTCCTTAGCACACTGCTTGCTATGGATGTGCTCTCTTTATACCCTATTATTCCTCTCTATCTGTAGGTTTTCCACAGTATTACTTATCAGCTGTTTGAATGCCTTAGCAAATATATGTATAGAAATAAAATAGGATGCTACTGTTTGCTTCAGCTAGAGGTTATGTGGTTTGTAGAAAGGAAAAACTACTTATGCAGGGGGTACCCACAATTTCATAGTTAATGTGTTCACTCTTTAATAGAAGGCACAAGAGGAAAGCATTGATGCCTGTTTCTGCCTTGGGTTAGAACCTATATTTTTGGGCTGTATCTTCTTTTTGTTAGTGGGTTTTACATTTGGTGTAGATTACTGAAAAGTTGAAGTATGAGAAATGTGTATTGTTTAAATAGAAATATTTTTCTATATTCTAAACCAGCAAGCTCTCTGACTTTCTAATAAATTCCCTAAGAAACCTATTACTGTCAGATGACAACAATAGCCTAGTTTGCATTCCTGCTTAAGCAGTTCATAATATTGGAGATAAACTTAAAAAACAACAGCTGCTATGGGAATATTAAATCCCACAAGATCCTTAAGAGATGTGTGCTGCAGAAACATGTTTTGCTGACAACCTCTAGAAAGTAGCAGGATTTCTAACAGGCAATGAGCAGTCACTTGGAACTGGCAAGGAAGAATACCATTTTTAGAAACGTGTCTGAATTAGACATGGGAATGGACTTTAAGCACTGAGAATGATAGTGTGACTGTCAAAAGGCTGGAATAGATTTAGAAGAATATTGATCAGACAATGTCACAAACTGCAAGCAATAATCAAGGGCAATCAAAACCAAAGCTGAGGAATAAAGAGGCAGTCTTTCCTTTCAGTGATGAATCATTTGTCTCCAACCTACGCTGAGGGATGCCACAAGCTGGAAATTCAGAGATATTTGTGCCATTGCAATAGTTCCAGGGTTCAAACCATTAACCATTTGAGAAAGCAAACCTGAAGCTAACCTCCTGCATGTCAGCTGCTCTATACAGGAAAACTCCTTTTTCTGAGTATTTTATCTGTTCTGTGAGTATACTGCATCTAGAGCTTTTTGTTTTAGCCCTTTGTCCCTAGTGATAAGTGACACTTTCAGACACCAAAAAACCCAACCAAACAAAAGCTAAATAAACACCAAGTAAAACAAGGGCTGAAAATGCAAGAGTAATTGAGTGATTAAATGAAATTACACAGGACCCTCGGGGAATGCACCCGGCACTGACTTTGCTTGTTGCTGGTTCATCTAGGAAAGGTAATAATGCTTTGGGAAAACCAAAGGTGGGACTACTATCAAAAGCCAACTAAAACTACCCAACTAGTTGGCCATAAAATCAGCTGATGAGTCATCATGTGTATAGGCTGGTTCAGCTCTTTGGGCAATGCTGGCTCTTGTGGCTCAGAATGTTTCGTGCTGAGTTTTACACCTTTGCTAATGATGAATTAATTTTACCTATCTATTTATTTATCTGGGGGGAGAATAAAAATCTATAGAAAACCTTCAGTGATGCTTTGTTGGCACTTTTCACCTGCACAAAAAGCCACTTGTCATAACTAGAGGAGGGTATGCAAGTATGGGCAGTGAAAACATTGAAATTGTTTTCACAGTTGCACTCATTCTCCTCCATGGCCATAAGCAGAACATGACATCTGGCAAGAAAGCACCTCCTTCCTATTACATGCCTGAGAATTCCCCACAAATGAGATTTCAGCTCATTAAGATATGTTATGCCCTTATGGGGATTTAAGAAGAAATATGTATCTCTTATGTCTTGTGCTTTCTTCTGAATTGCATGTTATTTGTTCAGTTCTAGAAAGGAAATACATTTAGTGAACTTTGCCTTTTCGTTTGCTTGCAATTTGTATATATTCAATTAAAGATTTTTGCAGAATTTATCCAGTTATTACACATATGTAATGAATCTGTTTGGGCCTGTGGCTCTTTCATTAAAAGGTGAGAGGATTAGAAGTGAAAGCTCTTGCTGAATGACACCACTGTGTCCTGATGGGTTTCTTTATTTTGATGAGTGAAGACTGTGAAGTTACTTTTCAGGTGTAGCTGCTTGGGTTGGTTGGTCTCTGTCTGTTTCTCTGCAGTGCGTGGGAAGTCTTGTCTGTCAAGACGTTGCACATCCAGTAGGTGACCGATCTGAGCTGACTGAGCTCATCCTTTGTGCTGTACGGATATTTTCTAGTACTTGCTAAAATGTAAATATTTCTGCAGTAATATGTCTGTTCGAGTATGAGTGGGAAAAAGGCAACAGTGAATTCAGGTCAGCTTTTGTAGAAGATAATTGCAGCAATTGAGGAATTTGTATCACTTGAGTAAGTTAGAATAGGGCTTTTAATATGATTGCTGGTTACTGTGATCAATAGCTAGTGCTGGCTTTCCAGCAGTTTTAAGGATCATCTGTCTTGATAAAGATTTTTGACTTGATAAATTTACTAACCTGAAAGCTTTGTTAATAAATTATAGTATCTTACACTATATCATCTTCTCAGTTTTAGAATCAGAGGATGAAAATGGGAATAAGCACAATACTTGTAAAAAAGTGTTTGCAAAGTTTATACGTCTTTTTATAGTACTCTCATATCATTAATGTGTAGGGCATAGGAAATAGGGTGCCTGCTGATAATTAGGGCTGGGATGGCTCCTGATAATTAGGACAGGAAGTTTTATAGCTAATTAGACAGGTAGTAACAGGCTTAATACTTGCCTTAGATGCTTCTTGGAGTACCCATCTCACCACTGACAGGGTTTCTGTTAATAATGTACCAGAGCTACTATAAATCCTGTATAAATTGAGATAGTTTCTTCTACTGTGTGAGTGTCAGAAGGAAAAATAAAAAGGGAGCGGAAGAATGGACAAAAGGGAAAAGGGGAACTAGAAAATGTTATTTGCAAAGCTGCAGATCAGTAATAACAAAGGTGCTGTCAATAAATCTTACTCTGCTTCATGGGGAGCCAACGTGAGGTATATTGTAAAATGCGCTTGCAGCCCAGAAGGCCAACCATATTCTGGGCTGCATCAAAAGGAGCGTGACCAGCAGGTCGAAGGAGGTGATCCTGCCCCTCTACTCTGCTCTCATGAGACCTCACTTGGAGTATTGTGTGCAGTTCTGGTGTCCTCAACATAAAAAGGACACGGAACTGTTGGAAGAAGTCCAGAGGAGGGCCATGAGGATGATCAGGGGACTGGAGCACCTCCCATATGAAGACAGGCTGAGAAAGTTGGGGCTGTTCAGCCTGGAGAAGAGAAGGCTGCGTGGAGACCTCATAGCAGCCTTCCAGTATCTGAAGGGGGCCTACAGGGATGCTGGAGAGGGACTATTCATTAGGGACTGTAGTGATAGGACAAGGGGTAACGGGTTAAAACTTAAACAGGGGAAGTTTAGATTGGATGTAAGGAAGAAATTCTTTACTGTTAGGGTGGTGAGGTACTGGAATGGGTTGCTCAGGGAGGTTGTGAATGCTCCATCCCTGGCGGTGCTCAAGACCAGGTTGGATGAAGCCTTGGGTGATATGTTTTAGTGTGAGGTGTCCCTGCCCATGTCAGGGGGGTTGGAACTAGATGATCTTAAGGTCCTTTCCAATCCTAACTATTCTCTGATTCTATGTAATCTGGAGAAGGTGAGTACTCAAGCCTAATGTTTCAGTAAGTTTTGGTGGGCAGTTGTGAAGTACTTGTTTGTTAGATGATTTTAAAATTCCATAAACATAAATAGAACAAAAGACTCTTGCAACAGGTTCAAAATACAGACTTAAAATAACGTGTATGTTTCAAAGATCTCTTCTAGCCTGGTGTGCTTTTTATACATGTGCATTTCAGTGATGCATAAGACATTTATAGGGCAGATGTACGTTTCATAGTGATTCAAAATGGTGTTTTATTTTTAGGTTTGCGAACCAAAAAAGTGCTAAAAATATCACACAGTCTTCTTGACTCTATTTGAAGGTCTCTTAGTTATGACAGTTATGTTCACTGCCTGTTCCACAAGAAAAACCTGTTTTTGAAGAGTAAGTCAGTAACATGTGGAATAAAGTGTACTTGAGGTTAGCTTATGAGCTAGTAATGGTTCTCAAATGAGCCTAAATTTTACCAAAATTAAACCCAGAAGGCATCATTACATCTGATTTCCTGTATGTTAACAGGTCGCTCACTGGTGTCCAAGCTTTCAACTAGCCCGAATATTCTTAGAAACTTAAACTACATACTGTTGTCGTACAGTAGCAGCAGGCTGAAGTATAATAGTGATACTATTGTAGCGGAGGAATTGTTCTATTTCTTGAGGCTGTGAAGGAGGGAAGAGGGATGGGGTTTACCACCCCAGTGGTAGACTTGGCAGGGCTGCCATAACCATCTGGCTCTTCCTGAAGTGTTTTCTACTGTTTCCACATCAGAAATGTTTGGCCAGAAAAAAACCCAAACAGCAAACACAAAACAAGCCCCCCAGTTTCTCTGTTACCTTCCTGCACTGGGTATCTGCATACATGACCAGGTGCTGCTGGTCTGTTAAAACCAGCATGAAGGCCATGAAATAAATGATCCTTCACTTTTTCCCCTGGCTATGAGATTACATATGATCTGTACCAAAACAGTCACACCAGAGAAAGCCTTCTCTGTAAGTGCAGCTGCACGAGCAAAATTGTGCTTTTGTTGGTAATGTTTATTTACCAACAGAATCTATCAGGGGGCAGGATAGGCTGTGTTGACAAAAGCACAGCTTTGCTGGTATCATGTCTTCCACAGCAAGAATACTTTGTTATATTTGCTAGTATTTCTGGCAAAGACTTGCAATGGGAATGTGGTCACAGATAAAAGGGCATGCCCTTGATTTTTGGGAAGCCGCAATCCTCTTTTGTGTGAGGCTCAAGCAAGCTCAGCAGCTCATGCGCCGCCAGCAAACAAGTGCTTATCTCACCCCATATAAGGTTGTGGTTGAGAAGGAAAATGATGAAAACTTTCCACAATAAACTTAGACTGGCACATTAAATATGGCACAGAAAAGCCTTTTTTATCAGTTTAGCTCTGACAGTATTTGCACTGTAAAATGACCTTTTACAGATTGTTAGGAAAAATGGCTTCTGTTTCTAGATTTGTCCTCTCGCAGCATAACTGGCCTAAATTTAGGATACTTGTACACACAGAGGGGTTTTTTGGTTTCCTTGGGTTTGATGCCTTTAAAACCAGGAGATAATCACCTCTAGGCTGCAAGGTTGTGGGAGTGTTGGGATGTGTTTGGGGATATGGTGAAGAAGTGGATATGTCAGAGAGAATGTATTGAAAGGAATTATGGTTGTGAAAGTGGGTTTGTGTCATATTTTTGTCAAGTCACAAGGAAGTGCTGAAAAAAGGAAAACCAAAAGATTTGTGCAAGTGTCAAAGATAATGCTGAAGGAGAGAGACAGGCTCTTGTTTTCCTCAGTGTATCGCTTTCATCTTTCCTATCCTCTCATTCTCTAACCTTTATAGTACAATAGCCCACTGAGTTGGTCTAGTCTGTTAGATTTTAAGTGTAGACCAACTTCAGTAGACATTGGTGGCCTAAATCTGGATTTCCAGACTGTTCCTTGGCTGGTGGCCACTGCTTTTTTGCTTTCCCCCTGAGGAACTGGCTGTCTCTATCTTCTGCAGATGTCACTTTCCCCAAATCATCAGCAGCTGAGATGGTTGTGAGTTGACATGAGAGGTGGTGCAGCTCTTGCCTCAGCTCCTTCCTTCAGGGGGAGGTTTGTCATGTACATGTATGTGGGGGTAAATACAGCATCCCCCATGCTGTATTTACCCCCACATACAGCCAGCTGGACCTCAGTGAACTAAACGGTAGGTGATTTAATAGCATTTTGCAAAGATGTAGGGAATTTTCTGCAATGCAATCAATTATCTAATGGTCTTTATGTCTTAGGGCATTCTGCACCATCTGTCAGAGTTTATTCAGTGTTGTTCTCTAGCTTAATTTTTTGTCTAACATTATCTCTTTCTCATAGTATCCAGGCTTCTGTGGTGCGTTGCAGAAACACCCAAGTGCTGTGTATGCTAGTTGGGTGGCATCTGCCTTCCATGTGAGCTTTATCATCTGGCTGGTGATGCATGCTGCACAAAGCACTTGTGCCATGAGGCTGGCACATCTGTGAAACCTGAAGTGTAGATGGGAATGAAATGTACATCATTTTATGGAGGAGGATTAGTAAGATTTTCAGGAAAGAGGTTAAGCTTGAGGTCATTTCCTTCCTATTGTTACACTTTTGAATTTTTGCCAGTGAGATGGGTGAAAGGATTTATTTTTGTCTTTGAATGCTTTGAATTTCAATGATGTCTTTTCTTTGAATATAGAGAAGTGGAATTCCACTTTATTCCTGCCATTGTACTGTGACATATGTCTGAAAAAAATGGTATTTCTTTCTTTTGCAATATCTTTGTCCTGCATTGTAGTTAACTAATCCTTTGAGCTGCTGCTGTGCCTTGAAGTATCCCATTATGTGAGGGCACATGGAGATGGTCTGATCCCCACACTGAAGTGTTACATATAGAAGGAAACAAAATGCAGTGGCATAATTATTGAAAAAGGAGGAAATAGTCCATCTAATGGGCAGTGTCAGGATAAAGGCTGTATATGAAAATGAGAGCAAGGATCTTGCGCTCTGCTAATTTAAGCTTCAATAGCAAAAAGATTTCATTATTTAGTGTTTGGATGGGGTGTATGGTTTGGCTTCTGCCTTTGCTCTGCTTCTGCAGCTGAAATAGGAGTGAAGTGTTAGAGAAATACAGCTTATTCCTGACCATCCTCTCAGTCACAGGTGTAAAAATGAATAATTGCTTTTGCTGTATAAAGTAACAGAGTGCAATAAGCATCAGCAACATAATCTATGTGGTATGTAGGTGTCATGGAGGGCACCTGAGGGAGTGTAATTGGAGTCTTTCCTCCTTTTGCCCACAGTGCAGGGCAATAAGTGGAGGTATGTGAACCTTAATTTTGACTGAACAAGGGAACAAAGTGCTGCTGTGCAGTGAGGAACACCTCCCTGCTCTTTTGACCCTGGGTTGTGATGTTAGATATTTGAATTTAGATGATGATCCTTCACTGCTAATGTAGCATTAATGTGTCATCTGAATACAGATACTTCAGTCCAGGTTGGAGTTCAGGGTGTCACCCCAGAGCCTCTGGCAGTGCGCCACCTTTGACAGCCCCAACAACCAATACTCTCCTATGTGAGGCTGGAGGAACATCTGCTATATGTTCCACCACTTCTTTCTTTTCTGTGCTTTCTTTTCTCAGCTGACAGTTTGTGTCTTATATTTTCATTACCATCCAAGTTTTCCAAAGTGTTATGAAAAGAGATCTATGATGTCATGAAGTAGGATTATAGAATCATAGAATCATAGAATAGTTAGGGTTGGAAAGAACCTTAAGATCATGTAGTTCCAACCCTCCTGCCATAGGCAGGGACATCTCACACTAAACCATATCACTCAAGGCTCTATCCAACCTGGCCTTGAACACCGCCAGGGATGGAGCATTCACAACCTCCCTGAGCAACCCATTCCAGTACCTCACCACCCTAACAGTAAAGAATTTCTTCCTTATATCCAATCTAAACTTCCCCTGTTTAAGTTGTAACCCATTACCCCTTGTCCTATCACTACAGTCCCTAATGAATAGTCCCTCTCCAGCATCCCTGTAGGCCCCCTTCAGATACTGGAAGGCTGCTATGAGGTCTCCACGCAGCCTTCTCTTCTCCAGGCTGAACAGCCCCAACTTGCTCAGCCTGTCTTCATATGGGAGGTGCTCCAGTCCCCTGATCATCCTCGTGGCCTCCTCTGGACTTGTTCTAACAGTTCCATGTCCTTTTTATGTTGAGGACACCAGAACTGCACACATTTCTCCAAGTGAGGTCTCACGAGAGCAGAGTAGAGGGGCAGGATCACCTCCTTCGACCTGCTGGTCATGCTCCTTTTGATGCAGCCCAGGATACAGTTGGCTTTCTGGGCTGCGAACGCACACTGAAGCTGCCTCATGTTCATTTTCTCATTGACCAACACCCCCAAGTCCTTCTCCGCAGGACTACCATGAATTTCCTTTTTGCCCAACCTGTAGCTGTGTCTGGGATTGCTCCGACCCAGGTGTAGGACCTTGCACTTGGCATGGTTATACTTCATGAGGTTGCCATCAGCCCACCTCACAAGTGTGTCAAGGTCCCTCTGGATGGCATTCCTTCCCTCCAGCATATCAACAGAACCACACAGCTTGGTGTCATTGGCAAACTTGCTGAGGGCACACTCAGTCCCACTGTCCATGTCAGCGACAAAGATGTTGGACAAGACCGGTTCCTGAGGGACATCCTGAGGATCTAGTACCTGCATAGGCAGCTTTTGAAACTGTCCAAGAATTTTGCTCTTTTCAACTTTTTGCTTTGTTGCCATTCAAGGGAGAATGTTTCCAAACATTTAGTACACAATGGTGTTTAAATTTCTCTTAAAGTAGTCCAGTTCTGGTGTTCTTTCCCCTCCTGTCCCTTGAACATACAGCTCTTAAGAGCTGCTCATGCAGACATAAAGTAACACCGTATCTTTCAGCTCTTTGTTAGCAAAGAGTCCATCTTGGTTTCTTCAACTGGGAGCATTTGAGTCTTTAAGCCGAGTATGAATACAAATAAACATTCATACTTGAAGTGGTGGAGGTGTCATCCCCCCTTTTTTATTATCTGATTATTGTTAGAGAAACCAGGATTTGCCTTGAGAGCTTGAACTTAGTGCTCCACAAGTGTGCAATTTCATGAAGTGTGTGCTTCATGAAGGACTCATCTGCAGCCCATGGATCAGTTTGCAGAGAGACCTTTTAAGTACCCTTTTTGTTCTTGCAGTACTGGGGCAGCTTTGGCATGGTTTGAGTCCTTGCTGTAAGTTGAGGGAGTTGTCAGTCAGCAGTCAGCATCCATCAGGGGGCTTGTGAGCAGCATTGAGAGCCTTGGCAGAGCTCCTTCACTAAGGTGGCATTAACCAACCTGAGAGAGGTAGAGGTACCGATAGCAGCTCTCTGCTACCTGCTTATGCCCACACCCAGGAGTAGCCAGTGTGGAGTTATCCTGGTTTAAAGGCAGCTTCGTGCCTTCCAAATGTCACAGAGCAGCCTGATCTCTAAAATAACTGGATTTGTGGGAAAGTCATGTGGGAGAGCGAAATACTGAATAAACAAAAGCCAGCACTTCCAGTGAGCTCTTGCTGTGCTAGCTGCTGTGGCTGCCTTGCCATCATTTCTAGGATTTAACCATCCTCCTGTTTACATCAGCCCGCCCCATGCTGTGGGGCCGTGGCCGTGCTTAGGAATCCTCCCATGGAAAAGCGAGGAAGGAAGTGGAGGGAGGATGGGCCTTCGGCATCCTGTACCCTCCAGAGGGGAGTGGCTGCAAATAGCTGAACTTGAAGGACATAATACTTCATATGTTTTAACACTGGCTGCTTGAACCTAGGTAAACCCTTCATTAAAGGAGAAGAGGCAGACGATTGTGTGTCACTGTTAGAAACTGCCGAGGAGTTTGAGAACATCCTTCTAAAACCTTTTCCTTCAAATGACAAGAGGAAGGGAGAGGACAGACGCGCCTTGTGGAGCTGAGATTATACAACAGTGCTAATGCAGAGCTCCAAACTTGAGCTGCGGGGTCCAGAAGGCAACTTTTGTGGAAAATACTGCTTGTGATTTGGAACAGGGATGCTGTTTCCAGGATCCAGCCTATAAAACATTAATTTTATCTTATTCTTCAGTTTGTTAATCTGTCTCAGATGGAGGAATGCAGTTTAGGATCCACAGGCATCCTTTGGAATGGACAGGTAAGGCTAGAAGGTGCAACTAAGTGTTGATCTTTAACTTAAGCAATGTACTGCATACACTAGTGGTGTCTTCCCTGAGATATGTTTTGGTTCCACCAGAAAGCCTGTGAACTGTTCACAGACAGAGATGGGGAGCTCACAGAACACAAGTTGTTTGTAGTGGTGGGTAAATGTTTGTTTGTACAGTAGTCACTGAAGTGTCTTATGTTTTACATAGGCTCACACAGTGTGATTTATTATAATAATTCTTTGCAGTAGAAGCTCTGCCTTGAAATTGTTAATTTACTTACTGGCTTTCCAGAAAAGGAGTGAGGCCTCAGGTGACAAAATTTATCTTCTCCTTTTCAATTGCTTCTAGGTGTATTTGAGTGAAATTGATCTAGTTCATTACTTCAGTAAACTTTGTTGTGCTGTTTTAATGATAACCCATGGTTGGGCTTGGATTCTTTTAGTATTTATAGAATTAAAATTACTATAGGTTACCAAAGTGAAAATATTGCACAATAGTTAGTGTTACAAACTTCTCCAGTCAGTGGCTCAGAATCCACAGTAGGTACTCTTTATTAGTCTCACATTTTGGTGGAAGTCTGTTTTACCGCTGGGATGTCTATGCTCACACCAAAAAGCAGAGTGCACTTGTTGGCACCAGGACTGAGGTTTTATGCAGTAAAATGTGTGTACATCAGATTCATCAGATTTCTGGTTTGCATCCTAGAGATCTCAGGACAGTTGGCTCAAAATTCAGTTACAAAATATCCTCTGATGCCAATTAACTATGAACCTGTTACTTATAAAGGCTGAGTGAAATGACAGAGTAAAATAGGCAAAAGATGACTATTCTCAATAGTATGCTTATGAGAGAAACTGGAGGCAGATCCATGAATCTCAGCTTGAGACAAAGCTATTCATAGCCTTGCTATCTACCAGCCTTCCAGCTCCTCCGATACATACTGTAAGAGAACACCTGACATTTAGACTGATGCTTTATAAGCTTCCCCAGGCTGAGTACAAACACCCCTCTTGATAATTGTATGCATCACACACATCTTCAGTGCCCAGGAATTCATTCAAATTAACCTAAAATATTAAGGAGGTCAGTATTTTCAAATTAAGAATAAACAATACAAGCACTCCAAAAGATCTTGAATAAAGCATCTTCCAGAAAGGGATAAAAAACCTCTGAGATTGGGATGTAAATCCCAGAATTGTGCAGCGATGTGGTGTTACAAATATGATTGATTTCTTCTGAGCCAAACTCCAAAGGTTTTTCAAGAGCTGTGAATTAGAATGGCCATATATGGTAGTGAAAGATGAAAATACTAAAACTCTGTATGATTAAAACTGTTCAGTGACATTCCGAATCTGTTAAGCATCACCTTCAGCTTCTCCCTGAGCACTGCATATAAGCATCTTTGTAAATGTGTTACAGAAAAGTGTTCAGTATATAAAAGTTTAAAGGTCTTGGGTTGCTGTAGGGAACTGTTTAAATTTTTCCCTATGCGCTAAGCAATCCATGATGTTTCCACACTAGGAGTTCATGACTTTTGTAATGTTTCGGTATTTGAAGAATAAAAGTCCTTTGTGTTCATGGAGACAAGCCTTTTATCGCATAACTTAACACTACTGACCACAGAAATGGGGATGAGAAGATAAGCATTGGTTTACATATAAACAGTCTTTGTTCTGGGACTATAAGGCTTGCTTCAGATATTAATTGGTACCAGTTCTAGCTTTTTTAAGTGTCTTATAAAAGACAGTATCTTAATTGTGTATTTATTTGTTCATTTCAGCTACACAAGATGACTCCTAAGGTGATGGATTTCAGGTAGTTCATCTTTTTTCCTAAGACAGAAATAATGAAAGCAGTCAGACACAAAGAACAAAATGTGAACTCCACAGAAGCCTCCTGACCCCTGATGTCAGACACTGATTTAGCAGGGCTTTCAAACTCCTGTAATATCCACATGCAAAATTGGGAGCAGCAGTTTATAAACCAGATGATTGTGCTGCCATTCAGACAGGCTGGAGAAATAGGGAGCTTTGGAAATAAGCTTTGCAGAAAAAGACTCGGAAGTCCTGGGGGCCAAGTAGTTGAACAAAAACAAACAGTGCGCCCAGGTCACCCACTGGCTCCTGGGCTGCGTTAGGAAGAGCCTTAGCCAGCAGGTTAAGGGAGGTGGTCGTTTCTCTCTGCTCAGTACTGGTGAAACATCTGAGTGCTGCATCCAGCTCTGGGCCTCCAGTACAGAAAAGGCATGGGTGTACTGGAGCTTCTTATGGCTCTTACTCTTTCATGGGCATAATTTTATTGTGAAAACCTATTATGTAAGAACGATACCTTCTTTCATGGCACTGTTCATCCCTTTATCCAGTATTCTTTATTGCTTTTCACATAAGATAGCCATACTGAATTGACATACGCCAGAGGAAACTGCAGCCCATTTGCCTCTCATGTCAGGGTAGAGCTGTGGACAGGGGTGGTGAATTACAGTGCTGACATGGAGGACACAGGCTGTCAATCTTACAGATGCCATTGGTAATGATGGTGAAGTCTGAAAGTGGAAAAAAATTAGTTCAGTTCCTGATGTCAGGTTTAACTGATTGCACAGCAGTTTAATAAGGAAAACATCATTGCTCAGAACGCATTTGCTTCACAGCGATTTCAAAACTGGTCAGTGTGAACTTCCGTGCAGTGATATTTTTATTACTAGCCACTTTTCATTGTAGGACATGTCTCAGATACACTGATTTGTGCAGGGTTGCAGCTCTGAGAAATGTATGTATTATTTTGTGCCTGAGAATTATTGAGGATGGAAAGATATTGTGCAACTTGCACGTTTTATTCATTTGAGAAGTGTAGACTCAGTGGACAAAATACCAATGCAGTAAGACAGTATTTTGTTGCATATTTTATGTTCTGGGAAAAGATATTTATATCTACTCTTTGGCCCAGATTCTGGAACAGCTGCCAGTTTCACGAACAGTAACAATTATGTGCTAAAAGGGGAGCTGAACTTCTCAGAATTGAGGTTCCCTATTCCCTATGGAATATATATATATATAGCATGTGTGTGTATATACACACATACATACGTATATATGTTTTTGGGGAGAGGAGGGATGAGGTAGTGGTGGTGATAGCACTGCTTTTTGTGCTATCAAACACTTTCTTTTTATTTTGAGTTGGGTTTTGGTTTTGATTTTGCATAGCTTAACCTTACTGAGACTGTTAACTTTGTGTTGCTATGTTGATAAGTAAATTCCAGCAATATGGTGGATGTACTGCAATGTTTTCATGCTGTTTGGGTTTTTTTTCTGTTCAGTTTCTCTCTTTAGAGTCCATGAACTGTGGTTCAAAGTTATTTTTCCCTATGTATTAGTAATGTTATTTTTCCCCCTTTATGAACTGATAACAAAATCTGTTTCAGAAGAAAACCAAAGCTGTCCAGAATAAATTCTGTAATTTGAGTCCATTGCTGACAGGCAGTGGTCTGTCAGCATTTGTCATCCCTCTGTCTGCAGCACCTTCTGTTGCAATGGCAGCGTGCCTGTGGACAGAGTATCAATGATTTAGGCTTCATTGCTGCAAAGGAGACTGTTCCTTCATGAAAGGGCTTAAAATCCAGGCACTTCCTTAACTGTTGCATTTTACTAGATAAGGTGTAAGAAAATGTTCTCCTTTCTTGTAGCTGTCAGCTCAGAATTCAAGGCTGTTCATGTAGGTCTTTGTCTGAAGCTCACTGATAGCCCTATGAAAACTACCATTGAATTTACTTAATTCTTGGCTTTTAAGAACACAAAGAACAATTTATTGTGCCTTAATGTTGGATATCTCACTGTTAAAGGCATATTTCATTGCTTCAGATTCCTTCATTTATTTAATGAACTAAGAATAAAAAAATATAATGTTTATGGTTATAACACACCAAGCATCTGTCCTTCTGGTTAGAATTATGAACAGACTCTTCTCCAGCTGATTAAATACAGAAATTCAGAAATTGGGGAGAACTATAGCATGTTAGGGGAGGTGGGGCTTTTTTGTCATACAGTACACCTTTATTTACCTAGATGTAATGAGAACACTGAATAATTTAAAACGGTCTGTTTCAGTTAACTGTGAAACTCTTAAATCTGCTCGCTTTTGGTAGCAGTGGTTTGGGGTTTGCATAACCACATTTGTATGGTGGACCAAAATAGGCACTAATGTAGATTCGCTGCAAGTTAAGCTGTATCTCATGGCTTCTCAGAGTTCTGTCTATGGAAGATAATAGTGGGGCCTTGCGTTAGGAAAATAAAGAAGTAAGTAAATAAGTCATCAGTGTATTGTTTCGGTTAGAGCACCATTGTAAGCCACATAGAGTTGGGGTATTTTTATCTTTAAGGGATATCAAGTACCACTGGAAAGAATTTGAATGCTGTATTTGAGGCCTCAGGTATAACTGTCTAGTTAAGAAACAGCTGCCTAAATGCACTTGTAAAACATTTTGATTTAGGCTTGATTTAGCATAAAGGACTTCTCTGTGTAAACGAGTTAAGTTGGATTTATGTTGGCTTCCTCTGTAAGATCGTAACTAACCTTTGTGCCCTCTCAGACAGCTGTTCACTCTGCGAAATACAAACGTTCATCACAACTCTGATTTTCTATCATTCATACAGTGTTCTGGGTGCCTGAATACAAAGCTGGTGAATGAAAATAAACCCCGAGACCTGTGTTTGTTACCGTTAGGACCAAAAGTTTAGTTCAAGAGAGGAAAATACTGGTACTGCTAAGCTGATCTGCAGATACTTACTGTTTGTTTCTCCATTCTCTTTTGAATGTATTCTGGTGAATCTCTCTTGTATGCCTGGCTTAGTCAGTGACTGGTGTGCACTTTGATCCTGTAACTCACCTTCTCTGATAAGGAATAATACTGTACCTGTCAGAAGACTGAAAGTGTCAGATATTTTGGTGTATGTATAAGAATATTCTTACTAGCTTCTGAAGCACAGGATATTAAAAACTGAAGTAAGCCTTGATACCTCTAGTTGCAGTTCTGCACTCCTAGCTAGGGAATGAATGTTAGATTTTCACACTGCAGAGTAGCACCACTGTATAAAATGGTAGGTAACTGTGATGAAGTTTCAGTGAGCTCTCTGTTCCCAACAGCTTCTCTGTTGAGTAAGGGAAGTTTTGGAATTTAATACCTTACCTTGGCAGGTCATTTCTTACAGGAAACCATATGTTTACTTTGGCTGTATGTATGTCTGCTCACTCTGCATAAATTGATCCAACTAAAAACTGTGAAAGAGAATCCATTTATCTGTTGCCAGTTATTCTGGTTCTTTTTTAATTTGATTTCTTTTTAATGCAAGTAATTTTTTGTATCTGAGTCTCTTGGAACAGAAAAACTGAGAAAACTGCTCTCATAGAGCCTACTGATACTACAGGTATTTTAATTGCCTCTTTCAGATGAGAACTCTCCAGCCAATTTCTGGGATTCCAAGAATCGGGGTGTGACTGGCACACAAAAAGGACAAATTGTATGGCGAATTGAACCTGGCCCCTATTTTATGGAATGTGAGTACCTATTTTTCCAATGCATATCAAAAGGCAAGCATGCTTTTGTGTCAAGGCAAGTCAACAGGATGGCATTTGATACCCATTTCTTCAATCCCTCTGATAAACGGAAGGGTTTGGTCATATTGCTCTAAGGGCAGCATTTTCCAGTGCATTTGCTGGTTGATATAAAAATGGAGTTGAATGTAGATGTACATTTGTTTTCTAGGGTGTCATTGTTTAACCCCAGCTTTTAACTAAGTACCACATAGCTGCTTGCTCACTTCCTCTCTGCCTTCCTGGTAGGATAGGCGGGAGAATCAGAAAAAGGTAAAACCTGTGGGTTGAGATGAGAACAGTTTAATAACTGAAATAAAGTAAAATATAATAAAAATAACAGTAGTAGTGAAAAGAGAGATAACAGAAAGAGAGAAGTAAAGCCCCAGAAAGACAAGTGATGCACAGTATAATTGCTCACCACCCATTGACCCATACCGAGCCTGACCCACAGCAGCAACTGGTGGTTCCCAACCCACTCCCCCCAGTTTATATATTGAGTATGATGCTCTATAGTATTAACTGTATCCCAGGTGAAACTAGAACATAAGGATATTCTTAGTGTGCTTCAGTTTAAGGGAGGAAGAGATTGCCTTTTGCAATGCCATATAGCATATACACATTGAAAGATGAAGTCCCTTCCCAAGAAATTTAACATTTCAGCTGGACAAACATTGATAGGAAATGCACTTGAAGGAAATTGTAATAAGCTAGTAGTGCTTGCTAATGTTTGTTAGTATGAAGGTTATATTTGTCTCTAGGAAATACCAGTGTCCAGGTGCACCAGGATTTCTCAGCTTAAGTTTTGTTATGCTGGGAAATCCACTAGGCAGTTTGGAAATACCAAAACTCTATGTGACTGGAAGAAAAAGGATTCAGCTGATTCAGGAGTATTGGTAGCCAAGCTTTAAACCAGATGCTCTGCCACTTCCTTAGTTACCACGGTTTATAGGAAGCTAAGCCACTCTGCTGTGTGCCTTTCGTTTGCTTGGTTTGGTTTGGTTTTTTGCTCTTTGATGAAAAGGAGCTACCTTACCATCTAAAGTATATGACCCCCTAAAGAAATTGACTTTTTTTAATCCCAAGATGTTATGTCTGAGCTTGCTGGAAACTCTGATATACCAAGCATCAAAGTGGCAATCAGTCCCAAAAGAGCTGTGAGCTGCTCTACCACCTGTTTAGCCTCACAGCAATGAATCCTCCCTCACAAATAAATAAATAAGTAAGTAGAAATACTCCCACTCCGTTACTTCACTGTACACTGCAGGGCTGCTAACTGTAGGTCTTGGCAGGAATTTTTATTCTAATTAAATGACATAACAGCAGTACATGTATTTCAAGAGGTGTTGTGTACCCTGTACTATAAATACGTACGAAAACTTCTTATTTCTAGAACTCATTATTGAATCCTGCCAAGTTTTTAATAGGGTAAAATTAAATTCAATTTCAGGAGTTCATCACAGGAAAAATGATTGAACTGACGATAAAGATCAAGAAGAATAATAAACATCAAGATAATTAACTTTCCTGGAGCCAAAGGCAGTCATATATTAAAGCAGATTAAAAAGAATGTTAGCAGAGTTCATTGCCTCGTCTTTCTTCTGCATATACTCTTGTTAGTATTGTTACCAATATGGGCAGTTTGACTTCAAGGATGTTTAGATCTTTTAGCCAGTTACGTGTTGCTCCATGATGTATGGAGATGAAGCTCTTGAGTTCATGAGGAAGCTTCAAGAACCTGTAGTTTTGACTTAAAATCAGTTGCAACTGACTTTGCATTTCGCAACCAACTGATAGAATGCAGGAAATACGTTCTTTGGTTGTGGTTAGCTTTACTTATGAACTGTTCTCTGCCATACAATGAACTAGAGACAAGCAATTAGCAACAGCTGAGAACTGTAAAAAGGAATGTTTATGAGCATCTGTTGCTATAGCACATAGTATGGCAGATAAATATGTCACCAGTGACACCTGTGTTTCTAGTGAGACATCAAAAATTACACTGAAGTACTTCTGATACCACTTTTTAGACTAGAAGCTCTACAGATACATGACCATGTTTGCTCAGCAAGGCTTTTTCTTGTAGCTTATAGGTGTTGAAGCAGCTGTGATACAAATACAGGCAACTGCTCTTTTTCTTTCTTTTTTATGCCTCAGATCACTAAATCACAGCCCAGGCACAGGCAGCAGGTGCAACCACGTTACTACCTCTGCAGTGCAGCACCAGGCTGGGTGTGGAAAGACCTGTGCTGGCAGGGTTCTCACCATGCTCTGCAGGCACTGCCACGGCTCAGCCTGTTCCAGGCACAGAGGTGCACTTAGCTCCCTTGTTAATGTCTTTCTCCTGCCATGGTGCTGATATGATTTGTACTCTCACTGGACCACTACATGTGATGCTGTTGTCACAAGAAGGGAGGTAGAGGGAGAGGCAATCAGGGAGGCTTACATCCCCAGTAAATATAGAATCATAGAATGATTTGGTTTGGAAAGAACCTTAAGATCATCGAGTTCCAGCTCCCTGCCATGGACAGGGGCACCTCCCACTAGACCAGGTTACTGAAAGCCCTGTCCAGCCTGGCCTTGAACACTGCCAGGGATGGAGCACATATATACCTGATTGTTGAAGTTAAGATATCTCTTATGCTTTCATCTGCCATTATTTTCCAAATTTTGAAAGAGCTCTACAGTTGTAGATTTCTTGTGCTTAGAAATACCTTTGATAAGAGGCAGAATGTATCAGACGCAGGTCATGATACTAGAGGTTTGTCATATTCACTCCTCAGTAATGACATGCAGCAGACCAGTAGCAACCTGACTGTGCTTCTCTATGAACGAAAGAAGATGGTGGAGGACAATCCCAGATTCAGCAGCAATGTCCCTGAATTTGTGAAGCACCATCCCCAGTAAGAGGGAGCAATATCTGGGTGACCAGTGTGGACAAAATGGATCAGTTCATCTGGAGACTAATCACAGCATAAGAATGCTGGTTGCATCCAACCTCCTGCTCTATCTGGCAGTTGACCTGGTCAGCTGTGGTTGGTAAAGCACAGTATTGAAAACCTTCAAGGACAGAGATTTCACAGATGCTGTAGATAACCTTTTCCAGTGCTGCAGTATTGTTCCAGCTGAAAAGGTTTTTCTGGCATGCAGTCTGAATGGCCAATGCTTAAATCTTGAGCCATTGCCCTTGCCCCTTTTAAAATCTTCTGCTAGAACTGGAAAGAACTGAGTTTCTAATATTTGTCTTGCCTTAACCTCTTCTTCACCAGACTAAGCAAGGCCAGCTCCTTCAGCCTCTTCTCATAGGTCACAGTTTCTCCATTCCAACCATCTTTCTAGCCCTCTGCTGTCCCCTCTTCATTCTCTCCATGCTCTTGAAGTTTGGGACCCAAAACTAGGCACAGTATTCCTTCCCAAGCAGAGTGGGACAGTAACTTCCATCTCTCTGCTGATCACACTTCTCCTAATGTAGCCTGTGAGGTGGTTTGTTGTATTAGTGATGAGTGTCCATCCTGAGGCCATTTTCTTTTCATCTTGCAGTCTGTTCAGAGGCCATAGTGATGCACGGGGTCCTTCCACCCCTGGTGCAGACTTGCAAGTCTTCTACTTGAACTTGATGACATTACTGTTGACCCAGTCTTCTGTTGCTTGTGCTCTGATGTGTAGAGGAGCTCCAGCAGATCAGTGGTAAACTAGGTATATAATTCAGTTAGAGCTGGGCTTGTGTCACTGCAGGGTTTTCTGGCTTGGAGTTGTTTTGTGTTTGGAGCACAGGCAGTGCTTAGTTGCCACTGCCTCTATACTGCTATATTTACATGATTGGTAGGCTCCGTGCTCTACCTACGCACAAGGAGAGGAGGGGGGATGTTTGCTGCAAGCCTGAGAAGCCTTGAACCAGCTCTGACAACGAGAACTGAAGATGTTTCTTAACACTTACACTGTAACTACATTAATCCTTTAGTTTTTTATAGTCAGAACTGGCCTGAAGTTGCCTGCTTTTTTGGCAAGGAAAGGAACAGACGTTACTAATGTTGAATGATGTGATCAGGCAGCGTGCATGTTACCCCAAAGACTATGGCTGTGTTTTTCCTCTAGCAGTCTCAAAGCTTAGGGATGTTACATATCTTTCCACCAGTAATGTAATACCTCCATAGGGTGAAGTGCAGAGGCTCATAAGCTTGCTAACAAGCCATATGCAAGTGAATCTCGTGCAGAAGTATTTCCAGTTTAATTGCATTAATGTTAATCAGCGGGAGTCAGCTGGATTTGGCTCATTCCTTCTGCGATCCTCAGATTTGTATTTTTTAAGAAAAGCATCTTATACTTTAACTTGGGGAGGTGTTTTTCCATGGGCATAATTGTAAATTTACTGAGCTTCACTGAGGATTGTGGAATTTATGCTTATGTTTTAAGGCAGGCCTTGGATTAATGTTTTTCTGATTTTTACCTTACTGTATATCCTTAGTTTTGAAACTCAATTTTCCCATCATTCAATTTATTCTTAAAATCCCTCCCTATGGATTCAGCATCTCCTATTTCCCAACTAACATGTAAAGGCACAGTTTGCCATCTGTTCTATTTGAATCAAACAACCTCAGAAACAAGGGCAGGGGAGAGTCTCATCACCTTTCTACTAAAACCAGACATTAATTCCCCACAAAACATCTAAAATTAGCAAAACAAGGATGATCAAAGAAAACTCTTACTTGCTTTAGACAAAAATCAACACCAGAACAATCTGTGGACTCTGCCCTGAGAAAGGAGAATCAAAGGAATCATCAGTGAAATAATGAGAAATGAATTTAATGTATTCCAGAAGTACAAGCAGGATCTGAGTGGAGTGACTGAGGAAAGGGAAGGAGGGGAAGTGTATGCAAAGGAGAAGGAAAATGCTTGCAAAATTCAAAGTCCAGCTCATCAGGAATGGATGGTGTCCTTAAGCTGTCACCTCGAGACAAAGTGAGTGGCTCTGAAATGCAGAGCCAACCAGTATGGAGGCACACGTACAGATTGTATGTTTCCCTACAGAAGGAGCAGAAGTGCCATGTAAGCATGAAAGGGAATGCAGTCATTGTAGAAATTCAAGAAGGTGAATTTGAGCATCACTATGCCCAAGATGTTGTTTCCTTACTCACATAGTAGAGGTGGCTTTAAAACATCCTGTTCTGAGGCTTAATAAAATGCGGAGGAAGGAAAACAGTGACTCACTGGACTGCTCCCTCAAGTTGTTTGCTGTGTAAACTGCAGAAGGATTGCTGACCGTGGCCGCAGCAGTACAGTTTTCATCCTGCTCTGGTAAAAGGAAAGAACAAGTTGTTCAGAGGGTATTATTCTGAACAGGTTGCAATAATGTGGAGTTGCAACACATAGCTTCATGCTTTCGCATTGCTTATGGTCATCTGGTATGTACCATGGCATAAGACTGTTCAGGTCCTTAAGTACACCAGGACCTTTAGTGTCTGATGCAAGAGAGGCTGCAATTGACTCAGGAGTGATTTTTAGATAGCAGAGCGTTTCTCTGGCTGTAACAGTCTGAGCTTGGTATGGCAGGGGCTCCCTTTGTGGTGTCATGGTGGAACAGAGATGATGGTATTTCTTACAGAGAACAGACCTAGCAGAAAGATGGATTGAAATGGATCCGTGGAAAGGCTGGTGATAGGAAAAGCATGTGAAAGGAAGCTTGAATTTTAAGAAGACTAGTTGATAAAAGCTGCTGCTCACTTATAAACCACAGCTTCCATGTCAGTTTTCTGCAATATGGGGAAGGGAAGATCATGTTGGGGGTGCAATGGGAGGAAGATTCAGTATAGTCATTGTCACAAAACAGGTAACTGGTGCTTATGCACTTCATGTACAGAGTCCCCAGAAGTTGAAAGCTGTTATGTGTTCCAGTAGTTAAAATGGGCCAGGGGCTATTTTCTGCTGCTGGGAGCAAGTGACAGAGTGTGGCTTTCACCCATGCAGCCAATCCTTCCCCTGTATCAGGAGCACATGGTCAGTGTTTGGCAGATTGGATGGTTGTGTGCTCACACTTAAGTTCCTACCATGGTCCTGCCTGGTTTATTGTTACAGGCACAGGCCAAGACCCTCCTGACTGTATTGGACTTGTATTTGTAAGTTATAGCCTTGGTCCAATGCGTATTAATTATCCTATCAACAAAAAACACCTTAATCTACTCTACATATAGTGTAATGTCTTTCTTGTTATTTATGCTAGTTGATATAATAGTCATTATTGTGAATAGAAGAAAAATATATTGATTTGCATATATTTTCTTTACCAGTGCCATGGTTTTATATCTTGAGCAGTAGTCCGTAGTGGCAGCTGTTGGGATTCATCCAGAGGCTGCCAGTCTTGTCACATCAATCACTGTGGCTAAATTACCTCTGGTGCCACACTGTGATGCTTGGATGCAGTGACTGTGTAGATGCTGTCAGTTTTGTACTTAAACTCTTGGGCTAATAGCATGAATAGACTATGAGAGGTATTCTGAATATGTGGTAAGATGCAAGTTTGATTACACTGGAATTATTTGATAAGTGAGGTTTTGTGCGGGGTCCTCCATATTCAGTCTCTACTTCCAGGAAATTGTAACTTTTGCAAAAATAGTGTTTTGAGACTGAAAAGGCCCTACTTTATAGCTAGCAAAGTGCACTTTCAGGTCCCTTTTTTGTTAAAGAAGGTAATAGATGTTGAAGGACAAAAGTTACAAGTTTAATGATTGAACTTAATGGTGCTTTTAACTTTTAATAGCTGCCCTAGCACAGAGTTTTTTTTTAACTAGAGATATGAGCATGGTTTCATATTTATAGTGGTTTTTACCAAAATGGACAATGTTAATGGATGCTCTGTCAACATAATTCATTACTTGTATTCAGTCTTTATATATTTTGACCATTTAAATTAAACTTTATAAAGGTCATGGTTTTCTCATATGGGATTGTTCTCAGCCTGGAACACTTGGGTGTGTAGCACCCTGCAACCAGTGCCTTTTCAGTGGTCTGTCTGGGGACCCATGGTTATTGTCCCTACCCTATTTATAAACACATTCACTGAGTTAGAAATACTTCTTATTATTCTTCTGCTATTTATATCTGTTGTCTCATAACAGCTGGTTTTGAGTATCACAGATAACTGAAACAGGATCAGGGTTGTATTTTTTACATTTGTGACAAGCCTTGTTGACTTCCTTAAGCATATCATACCCCTGGTGTTTTGTTTTAAAGGTTAGATTATAATTAAATGCTTTGCCAGACTGGAATATAATAGGCAATGCTTGTGATTGTAAGCAAGAATGTCTCAGAGCAACAGCAAAGTGAGCGAGGCTGGCATAGATAGGTTGGCTTCGTTATCTGAACAACCATTTGTCCATGTAGTTTCCTTTGAAGCAGGTTAGATGAAAAGAGACCACTGGGACATAAACATATTCTCTTACTGATTCTAGTTTATCTACAAAGCTTTCTGTAAGTCTGCTTAAGTCCCTTTCTAGGTGTTTGTTGATTGGATTTCTTTATCATCACTTCTGTAAAATAAACTCTATGATATACCTGCTGTGAGAGATGGCAAGTACCTTGAGGCAGCCAGCTTTTGCACTTGTGTTCTGCTGCTGTGATTGCTACTTCCCGGTAGGAAGTAATCAAAAAGGTACATGGTTAAAGTGGTGCAGACAATAGAATGGTAAATGCCTGAACAAAAAGGGTTCACCAAACTGTCAGGCCAAGGGAAAGAAATTCAGCTGGCAGGACATGCACAGCAGTTCTAAATTCCTGAATTTGTTTATGGGGTGTTCAGGTTGAGCTGGGAAAAATGAGGGTTTAGCCCACTGCCTGGATTGCATCTCACTTTATAGCTTTGTAAAGCCTGAATGTGAGTAAATTAATTTGTTCTAGAGACAGAGTTTTACTAAATACGTTTACAGAACAAGCTCTCAAACTTCTTCAGATGAGTTTGTGATGTCAGGATTTTCCTCATTGAATGTTGGAGGGCATATGGTTATGTCTGCAGGGTGCCATGGATTCAGCCTGAGTAACTTCTGGTGTCTAGCTGCACTGTCCAGGGAGTGTTAGCTGCTGTGAGGTTTCCATGCAGTTATCTGGCTGTGCTGGTTATCTCCACAGGCTGTCATAACCCAGCTAGGATGTGACTTGTGTTTTGGAGATGTGTCTGCCCATCCCTTCTCAATGGAGTATGGGGTGGTTCCACCTCAAATAGAGGCTGGGATATACCTGAAGCAACTGTACTTACAGCAGTTTGTTTTCCTGAATTATCAGTCTCCTGGAGACAACAGAATCTGATGATAGAATTATGTTCATGTGTTTCTGTGTTCCAAGTTTATGTATTCTGAGTATCTTTTTATCCTAAAGCATTTTTTTGTGGGTAAAGTATTAAAGACAGTAAAAAGATAGTTAAAGCAGGAGACTTCAGGGAATTTGTGGTATTTAAAAGGAAGCTATTATTTGGTGTAAGCTGATCTCTTTATTATGGAAGAGGCAGGAGTGTATGGTCCATAGAGGGAAGTACAATGCCATAATTTCATGCAGGATTTCTTTTGAAATTCAAATGTCAGTGTTTGAGTCCCAGAAACCTTTGTTAATTCCAACATTTTTATGTAATGGACATGAGCTATAAAACTATGGTTATAAAATTATAACAGCTATTGGCTTTTAAAGAAGGGTATTATGGTTTTACAGAGTGTTCAGATGAATTAACATATATATTACTTTTTATAGGGCTGTGTGATAAAGAATCATGGATACCCCAATCTAATTTTTGTCTTATTTTTAAATGAAGAAGGAGTTTCCTGTGGTCTGTATGATGTCTGGAAGAACGTCAATGACAATAGGGCATGTGAGTTATCAAGAACACAGAGCTAGGTGCAGTCATTCTTTTTGCCCTATGAATGAAAATATTTTTTGTTCTGAAATGTCATATTTGAATGAGACAGCAGATAGTCTTGTGGTCAGGTACAGATGTCTTTCCCTTGGTGGTTTTACTGCTATTAACTTTTTCATCACAGATCCCATACAAATCTAATTAACTTATTGAGGGAAGAAGTAGGAAAGAAAAAAGAAAAGTGCAAGATTTTTGTAAGGGAAACACATGGTAACTGCAGTTCTGCCATTCCTTTGTGTAGTGCTATATAAAGTCCAAACTAAATCCGTGATGCTTCTTTTGGGAAGGGGAGAAAGGTTTCAAATTTATAAGTGCTCTGCTTTTTCTAATTATTTCTAGCAATTAGTCCTGAAGGCTCTTTTTAAATTATGTGGTTTGTTTAGTTTATAAGAAAGGGATCAGCAGATTTATTTCTTGAATCAAGCATTGTTTTTTTTCTATTGCCAGTCACATACAGGTATTGAAAAATACTCTATGCAAATGGAAGTCATTGAGAGAAAGAAATCTGAGGATGCAAAACTCATAGCATTGAATTTCAGCTATTAGGGGAATGTATATGTCAGTGTAGTGAGAATATATAACGAAATTCTGTCCACCATCATGTTATGGACTGTCTGTGGATAGAAGCAGCTGATAACCTTTCCATTGGTTCCTTTCAGAATTGATGAACTGAGAGAAGATAGTCAATGACAACAGACTGAATAAGTAGGAGCTCCAGAAACTCTCTGGAAAATAGTTTGGATCACAATAAAGCTGAGCAGTGTAGGTTGAAAGTAGTAGTCCTGGTGGAGTAGCTCATTGGCTTCCCATAGTCTCCTGTAGTCACAGTATGTTCACAGTGTGATTAAGAGATGTTCAAGACTTGAGTCCTGGTTACTTAATATGTGCATTTTACAGTGTAGATAATCCACCAGTTGGTATAAGTCTTGCCAACTCCCACAAGTGCTGAAACTCCAATTTTGCCTGAGCTAGAAATTGATTTTGTGTTCATTTGGATATAAGCATTGTTGGTAGGTCAGAAGAATTGCTCCGTTTAGGAAGAACCTGCCGGTCCTGACGCATAATTTTTAGGCCTGGTAAACCTTTGTAGGTGATTAGAAAACCTGTCTGGATTCTGAATTTTGCTTGTGGTAAATAGAGCATGTTTTGGCTGTGCGTGTAAACTCAGCTGTGAGGAGCAGGAAGTGGGATCAGCAGCTCCTCCACCTCATAAATCCCTGGAGGCACTGTCATCCAGACACTTGCCTTTGAAGAGTAGTTCTGAGGTGCCTCTTCTTTGTTCTGGGAGGAAGACAGTAAGTAAATGTTGTTCTATAACTTCAGAAAAATTTAAAACAAATAAATAAGTAATCCTTTCTGTCTGAGCAGGCTTGCAGGATGGTTTTCTGATCCTTCTGAGGTAGGGGTAAGTAGGTATTTTATCTTGCAGTGATGAAATGCCTCAACCCTCAAGGAACCATGCTATATATGTCTCAAAACCTTATACAAAACATTGCACTTTCATACTTCAGGACTACCAACATATTGTTAAACTAAGTCAGTGGAATTGAGCTGCCAAGACTGCCATGCACATCCTGTAGTCTCTCTGAACTGGCTGCTGCTATTTCTTCCTGCCTCTGGCCATTTCTGTCTGCCTGTGGCCATTTCTGTACCCAGAGGTAAACCCTCATCAAACTTACACAGAAGAGTTATCCCAGTGGAGAAGGAAAACAGAGACACTGTTCCAGATAGGGAAAATCCCACAGGATCGAGGGCAGCCATAATTATAGCTGTTCTGCTGGTTGGAAGAATGAAGAGGAACAACAGTGGAGGTCAGGCTTTGCTTAAACATAGTACTCCTTTGTCTGCAGTAAATGCAGTTTAGCAAACAAAACTTTATTCAGTAGGACCAGAAACATAGTGCATTTGCCTTTCCTGTGCTTCAGGCTTCCTTCAGATATGTGTTATGCAACTTCTTCCAAAGTCTGACAAGAATCATCCTAGTATAAAAATGTCTTGTTAAGCCTTTTCATTAGCTGGTTATATTGAAATAGTAGCAGAAATACAAACTGCAGAATTAGGTACTGTTAAATAGCAGCAGGACCCAACACACTAAGAGGACATAAGTAGCTGTTCTAAATCTTAATTTCCTCTGAAGAATTTCTGAAGATGGAGCACCAAATGATGGATTCTGATTATATAGAATGAGCTTTCAGGAGTACATCAATCAGCATATTAATAGCTTTCCACCACAGTCAACCATACCTGCATGTCCAAACTTTAAGAGCTTGAGTTTTATAGTATTTTATCTCATCCTCAAATTGTGTATGTTTCTTCTCTTATTTTACCATGATCAAGGTATTTTTGATTTGGCATACTGAAAATATGAAGGTTTGTAAGGTCACACAAAAAGGGCAGTATTAACGGTTAGGATCTGCAGGACTCAATGCAACCTGCAGAACTTTTAAACATTTTCATCAGTGGTTTGAAATCCACTTCTGTGTGTACGGCTTCCATTTTCATTCGGTTAAATAATTTAAGAATAAAACATATGTGTAATTATTTTCTTTTTTTTATTAATTGCATTAACCCTATTACATTGAAAGGAACTTGTCTTCAGTGATTAATAGTTTCATTTCCTTCTCTCTGGATCCATGTAAACATACAAAAGTGGTTTTGTGTCAACAGTGGCTTGTGAATACCTTTCTTACGCAATAGTGACCGTGGTCATCTCACTGCAAGAACTGGGAAAAAATGAGCTGTTGGTATGTTTTACTTACTGAGTAGAAATCTAGGTAAAGAATTAAAAGCAGGATTTACCAGCTCTGTAGCTGAAAACCTGTTTAAGGCTCCCTTTGAGACAGGTTCCCAATTTTCTACAGCTTGAGAGAAAATCTATTTCAGTTACAGTTACTATATGCTTTTAAAGTGAAGACCTATCAAATCGACTTCCCAAACTCAGACTACATGAGCAGAAGTGAACTATGACTTCCCGTGTGCTTGTATTCTTTTCATTGTCTCTCTTTCACCTGGGATCAGTCATGAAGGTTTTAATGTGATTTTTATTTTGTTTTCAGCTGAAATAAAGATCTGCTTTAAATACTACCATGGTGTTAGTGGAGCCCTCCGAGCTACTACTCCATGTATCACTGTGAAAAACCCTGCTGTGATGGTAAGTTTAGCCTATTAGTTCACTGTATTTGTATAAAATGATAATATTAGCTGTCAGACAAGCCAATCAATGTAAGTCTTGTAGTTCTACCAGTGGCTGCAAGTTTTTGCAAAATATTATATTGCTAGATAAAAATCACCAAATTTGGGAAATTGTTTTCATGGTTTTATATTGTTTGTGATAAAATAATAGTAAAAAGTCACTGAGCTTAACTGGTGTATTTGATGCTAAGAACTTGATTTTGCTTGGTTTCAGTTTTGGGGCTTCGTTTATTAGAATTCAACACCGTAATAGAGATGATTTTCACAAGCTGAGTTGCTGAGATAGCAGTTGTTAGTAGGAAAATGAGACTGGACAAAACTCGGCTCTTGCAAAAATTATTGATTTATTTCAGTGTTCACATACCACTGAGATGTAACAATTCTCTGACTTTGCGAATAGTTGTTGTCTTACTATGGTTTTATTGTAAGACTTGTTCTTTTGAAACACTAGAAGTTTTAGAGGAGGTTTTTTTGCTTAGGCCTTTAAATAAATAGTGAAGGAAGAACCTTGCAGACTTCTGTCCAGGTGCTTTTGATGGCAGTAATCTGTCTAATGGGCTAGCTCTTCAGTTGACATGAAATTTCACTGTGCATTCGATTCAGTGACGTAGCTGCCCAATACTTAAGACCACATCTGTCAGGCTGCTGTTCTGATGACTGCAATATTGAAGATACTGTATAGCACAAGTTATTCAAACTATAGAGCTTTTATTCTGGTCCTGCACTTTTTCAGCATTGTATATTATATACAAGTGTATCCTATGGCTCTGTATGTGCTATACTAAGTTTTATATCTCATTATACCAGATGGGTTTTTTTGTTTATCTTAGAATGACAGACCTAGGTGATAGCATCATTTAGTTGACACCTGTCACTATCAGTAGTAGCATTTTGCAGCAGCAGCATGAACTTTTTGATATTTTACAAAAGAAAATATATAGCAGTTAATGAGCTTGACAACCACTGTCTTTAACATCAATTTGTAAACTAAAGACAAAATGGTAGCCTGATTTTGAAAAGAGGGAAGAAAACCCATCTCAAAATAACTCTTAAAATGGGCTACATGCTGCACTATATTATTACTGAGAAGCAGAATGGTGATACTGGGTGGAGGGAACATTTGAACTTGTCGTACTAGCCACCCATGCTTGTGAGATTCATTGCACAAAAGGACATCCGAACTTATCTTTAGTTGGTAGCTACCTGAATACCTGTCCTTCAAAGGCATTGGTCAATCTGGACAGGTATTTAGATTTCTTTGCTTTGGAAGGTAACAGAGGATCCTGGGTATTGTACAGAATGTATGCACCTGCTAGAAGGTGCAATTTGATATAAATGTTTTATTTGCACTAACAGTGTAGGCTTCCAGTAATCATGTTAGTTACCCTGGTTAGATTGTCATAAGACAGTTTAGATGAGACTTCCTCAAAATATCATGATGGATTAGTTAAACATAACTTAAATGCTAATACCTCACACCATTTTCATGGTTTTGGTGTTGAGCTTGAGCAGTGTGCAGCAGTGAATACTTTGTTCTCTTGGCACTTGTGTCTGTTGTTACGGGAATGCTGCTTGTGAAAGTGGTAAGAGAGTCATGACATGCCCACTCCCTTTTATTTAAGCTGTAGTAAATTACCTGTCTTTCTGGATCATTCTACATTTCCACTTTACATGGTTTGCTGGGAGACATGTTTTGGGTTTTCCTCATACTGATGGCATATTGCATCAGGCATTTCAGTCCATGTTATTTTGGAATAAGCAGCTACATAGCATGCTGTTGTGCTCATTTGAACCAGTGAAAATACAAGGCCTGATGTAGCATTCAGAAGCACTGTGTTACACCAGATGAGATAGCTTTTGTAGTGCAAAAATAGGAGCAAGAATGCTGGGGTGGCATTTTGTGCTTGGCACAGAAAAGCTGAAATTGCTATTCAGCCCATAGTGGAACAGGAAAAGGTTATAGAGCGAAACCAGGGATATACCAGGGAATACTGTTACAGTTCATTTTGTTATAGCTGAATTGTAGGCAAATCCTATTTTTTGTAAAATTGACGTAATGATTAGCAACATGAGCAATATTGTTCAGAGTCACTGGTGTAACAGAAAAATAGGTATAGAATAAGGAAGGCCTTTTTGTTGGTGAAAAATGTTTTTAACAAGAAAACAAAGCATGTTAAAATGAACCCAAAAGAGTAAACTGGGATGCATAGTGTTCTTCTGGCCTTGCCTGGGCAGGGTCACCATCCCAGGGTGATGTGCTCCTCGCTGCTTCTAGGGAATCTGTCTGTAGATGAGGACACACTGATCCAGCTGGAATTGACCTGTTGCTTTTGATGCCCTTGTGATTTTACTACCAGTTGTCACTGCTTATGCGTTCATATAAAGTCATAGTGTAAGGGGATCATGCTGGATGGGAAAGGGATAGTTTTGAGCACTCTGGTGATAAATGTCCTGCCCTGAGAACAGGGATGCGTCATGAAGCCAGCAGTGAGGGAAGTAAATGGGCTGGTTGAAGAGCAGTGGTGCTTGCTGGTATGGTGTGTTCCCTCACAAGGCTGTTGAGGCCCATGGGGACTTCAGCATCAGTGCCATTGCTGGTTCTTTATTGTTTTGTTTGACTGTTACATATGAAGTATTTGAGCTTTGCAATGGGAGAATTTCCATGTGTTTGCTAATTCTGATGAAATTCCAATGAGCTTGTGATCATTGTGGGCAGTATTTGAAAGCTAATGATACTAAATAGCTTAAAGCAATGTAAATAAGAATGGGTACACTTTTGGTTAATGCAAAGTGGATTCCTCACAGCTACCACGGCTCCAGAATCATGTGTCAACCTGGTAACTTCAAACATCTCTTCAGCAGCTCAACACTGCTTTAAGTACTTCACCTACACATAGGTGTATGAGTTTTTATTCAGCTTATTTTTATTTAGAGATCAATGGATCAGGTGACTTCCTGTTCTGTAACTAATAGTAATGCCCAGTCCTGTGTTTGAATGGAGCTTTTTCATCGGGCTGTATCAGCTCTTCTGCCTGGATGTGCAGTGCCTACGTGGAGAACAGTTTGACTTTCAAGGCAGCTCCATCGATGTGCATCCAGCTGAATAACATATCATGATGACATCTCTGTCTTGAAAGATAAATTCTTCTGCTAGTTGAAAGAGATAGACATTCCTAAGACATTAGCACATGGGAAACTTTTCATTTTTAAGTAGTGCTTTACCTAACAAGAGATTTCATCAGAAACAAAACCTGAAAATCTATGAAGCATTATCTTTTAGACCACAATCACATTTAGATATCCAATGCACATTTCTGGTTTTTGTTAGTCTCTTTTTGATATCTTTGCTTGTTTTGTTACCCAGTAAATTATGTATTTGTGGAAAGTGACAAAGGTTAACACATACTGTCACTAGCTAGCTCAGTGCTTTGGTACATATTATCAATCCACAGTGTTAATCTTACTTTATGAAAGGGAAACCTGTGAGAAAATACAGTCTTCTTTGCTCTGATTAATAGTGTCTGCACATTTACTAGCCTGTACGTGTTCAGTTTGGAATATTCTGAGTAGTGGTGTGTTAACAATGTGTGGCATTAAATAGTAGGTATGTTCCTAGAAACAAATGCTTTAGCTCTGCCTGTCTGTGGTAATAGGCAGTAGGTGGTCAGATTCTCCCCCCGCATTCTACTTTACCCTTGCATTATCATCCTCAAGTAAATACAAAGTGGATGTAAACTTCTGTGGTACATTTAATTATTTTTCTTTTCCCCTCTTTAGATGGGAGTAGAAGGCATGGATGAAGGTGCTTCTGGAGCCCAGCATTCTAGGAAGTTAGTCAGCTTTACCTTGTCAGGTAAAAGCCAACGCTACTCTGTGGTTTACAAATTATTGTTAGAAACAAAGTCAGTAATAAAAGTATTGCTGTTTTAAATAACATCAAAGGCGGAACCCTTTCCTTCATTAGCCTCTGCAGGAGCACACTCTAGTGGCTTGAAATATGTCATTTCCTTAGAACTTCTGTTTGTTGGAAACAAGCCAGAATCGTGAATCTTCAAGAGTGAAAGATGGATTCAGTGGATCCCAGCATAAAAAATTCGGAGAAATTTCCCATTTGCACAAGGGACAGTTCTCTCAGATTGAAGAAAGCATAGCTTCCAAATAAAATGCAAGCTGGTTCCATCATGTTGAAGGAGTAAAAAAACCAGTGGCTGCGAATAGTTGTTTAGAAAAGAGAAAGATCTTTACTTGTAACAGCTAAACTGTCACTACAGCAAAGTAGCTGTAGGGGTACAGTCTACCAGCTTCACTTGTTTCAATTAGCACTTTATTCCATGGGAAGTCTTGTGTGAGACTAAAGCAGATTCAGCTTGAGCATAGACACTAAAAGAAATTGTTTGTGAATCTTGAACTGACAGTGAGAACGTTTAGAGATTGTGTAGGGGTAGAGCAGAACAAAACCCTGCTTCTTGAAATGGTCTTCCAGCAATTAACTAGGATAGAGCTGATAGGTTGTATAGACTCATATAGAGTATCATAAAAAGAATTGGTTTGTGCATTCTGAAACACCTATTATGTTTAACAGAAAGGTTTGACTCACCCCCAGGAGTCCCCTAAGTTTGAAAGGTGTATAGAGTGGTAGGTCTGGAACTTATTTCCCAGGACATTTTTGATTGCTCATTTGCATGTGCAAAATTGTTGCCTTTAAAGGCAATTGTCCTTTTATTATTTTGAACACATGGTAGGATTTGGGGACTTTGTTTATTTACTGAAGCCACAGGCATGGCATTTCATTTTAGTGCAGTGAATTTTGCCTGCATGTAGAAACTGCTCATCTAAGTATGTATGTTCCAGTTGCACTAAAGTCATGAAGACTGCATGCAGCATATTGGAGTACCTAACGGAAAAAGACACAAACCCCTTGTGCTTCAACACACCTAAACAGAGAAATATTTTACAGTTGAGTTTAAAATCTAACATTAAATAAAAATACCGCTTTGTTTTTGTTCTTATTGAAACTTGCACTATCATTATAGTCCATAGGCATGAGAATATGCACCTGAGGAAGTTGTTATTTATTGTTGTAAGTTGTAACGGTTTCAGTACTAAGGTTTCCCTAGGAAGAAAGAAGCATTTTCAGAAACTTTGCCTCCTTTTATGTGATATAAATTAGCTTCTTCTAAGGAACCAAAGCAACCTTCATAATAAGTATTTGAAGTTCTGTTTATCAAAGTTTCAATTTTGGGAAGGTATGACTTCACTAAATTACTTCCATACAGTTTTTATCTTACCCCGTACCCTTAACCAGAAAGAGAGCAAGTACTGTGTGATGGTGTTTTGTGTTGTTTGGGTTTGAAGAGTGGAAATACTTTAAATGCCAAGAAAAACATTTGTAAGTGAGCTACAAGTTCATGCTTTTTGTTTTACAAATTACTAACTGAAGGCTAAAATATAAATGAGGATGTTGATACCTTTCTTCCCTATACTCTCTTGGGAAAACATTTGACTTCCTGCTTTAATTGCTTCTGTACAGTGGATCCAGTTAACATATGAGTAGAGTTTTACGTCTTTCTAGTAGTTTATGATGAGTTGATTTCCTGGGTAATATTTTTAGGACAGCACTACTTTGTGAACTAGCTTTAATATACTCAGTTCCTTTTTCCTTCCTTCTTGTTTTGCTTTACAGATATTAGAGCAGCTGGACTTAAAAAAGGCATGTTCTTCAACCCTGATCCCTATCTAAAGATGTCCATTCAGCCAGGCAAGAAAAGTACATTTCCTACGTTTGCTCATCATGGCCAGGAGAGAAGGTCGACTATCATCAGTAACACAACTAATCCTATTTGGCACAGAGAGGTAATATATCCCATTTGAGAACAGTCTGCCCGCTGATGCAATGTACCAGGCTTGTATGACTTGTATTTTCCTCTTTATGGTGGTTACTCTCTGAAGGCTGTGAGCTTATTTTGAAGCTAGTTATTTAAAATGACACAGAAATTGTAGTCATTTTAGGAACCCCGTTGTTGAATAGAAACAGCTATCATCTGCATATTTAAGCTGTGTATTGAAGCTGCACTGCTGTAAGGTTTTCGTTCCCTTCTCTGCTAACAAGAGGTGAACTCACTCAACAGCTCAGTACATTTCTTGCAATTGCAAAAATAAATTAATTAAAATGGATTATATGTTGCTAGAAGACTATTTCAGAAAAGACACAATAAGTGAGCATTTATGCCCAGTGATTGCAACCAATTGTTCATTTGGAAATGATATTCTCATTGTGCATAGCAGGTGGCAAGCTTTCAGTTTTGTCAGGCAGAGGGGATGCTCTTTGTTGTCGCCTCTGTTTCCAGTGCTGTAGGAACGAAAGCCCAAGGAGGCATTACAGCACCTCTCAAAGGAGAAAAAGGAAGGCAGTTTGGCAGAAGCCATTTTTCCAGATGTGTTTATATTGGGTACAGTCTGCAGGTCTCAGAGAAGGAACTCAGTCCCACAACTGTCTTTGAGCACAGAAAAGCGAGGCTGTGCCTTTGGAGAGAAATGTTTATGTGGCAAACAAGGTGCAAGAACTCGTACAAGTCCTTCAGAACGGGCAAGCAGCATTCTTGGTCTGAGCCTGTTTTCCAATGAGCAGATGCCTGTACTGTGATGAATGTTAATATGTTGTTTAGAAAGACTGGAAAACTGAGTGGGCCGGCATTAGCACTGCTCTGGGGTATTTGGTTGTGCAAAAGACTGTAGATGTAGGGAAGTCTTAAAATCTTCGGAAAATCAGAGTTCTTATCTCTAAATCGATTCTTCATCTTTCTCTCTGTCCATCCATCTATCCAGTAGATGGGAAGAAAGCCTACTCTAGTTCTTCCCCATTTTTCTCCTCCAATTCTCCTTGGTTTTGGATCTTATAAGAAAAGGGATAATGCTCACTGGTGCATGCATTGTATCAGTTTGCTTTAGCTGCTGTGTCTTCCCTGTAGCAGTGCTCTGACAACAGCAGCTTATGATCCCATTACATACGCTGCCCTAGTGATGCAGAATCGATCTTCTTTTACATCTGCTCCTTTCTGCAAAATAATTTCCAGTTTTATAGCAAACTGAGAGTGACAAATTTTTGAGTTGTTTATCATAGGTACCCAACTCCAACAGCAGCCCAGCATGAGGAAGTATTTTTATTCCTGACCCAATTTTATTGCTTGTTTGAATATATTTAGCTGATGTCAACAGCTGAACTGAAGAGTTAATCCTTCTTTTGTTCCCTATTCAATCCGTCCTCAGCTATCTGGCCATCTGTGTATTAGGCATTGTACTCAGGTTGGCATTTGCTCACAAGTCTTATAGATGGCAGATACTAAAAGGATAATCAGATGACCTCGCCTTTTCTAAGTAGGTTATATTATACTATATCTTAAAATCTAGAGGAAAAATAAAGATCTTGTGTTTCTAAGCTTGCTTTCTTAAGGGAATTTGTTGCCACATTGTGTGTATTTGTGGGTGTCTGTCTGCCTGCTCAGGTATTTGCCCTGTACCACTTTTGAGTTTTCGGCTGTCTTCAGGCAGTCTTGACAGAGCAGAAGAGGCCTCAAAGGTGATGTATTCATAAACTGCCCTGAAAATTGATCTAGGTTGAAAAGTGATAGTGTTCCCTTGTAGGGAAAAGTAGAAGAATGCTCTTAACTAGATATCAAGAAATCTTTTCTCAATCAGCATCATGTTGTTTAAAGGCCACAAGTTCAGAAAAAGTTTCTGTTGGAGCTTGCTGAGATGAAGTGTGAACTTTGAGGCAAAAGTCTGTAGAAAATCATCCTCCTTTAGTTACAGTGCTCCTGAAAATAATGTATACACATTGTCATTTTGGCTTCCTGTCATGCATACAAAAAACTTAATGTAGAGTGTGGTGCTGGATGGGAAGTTCACTAAGCACAGCCTAGACTGAGATACTTTCCTCCAGCTTTGACCTGGCTACTCTCCTACACCTGATAGAGTACAGCAAGGATTCCACCTCAAGCACTAGGATGCATTGGTTTCTTCTTTTGTAGACCATGAAAGCACTTTTATCCAGTGCAGTTTCTTACTGAGCAATTATTCTCAAGGAGTGGTGAAAGGATCTGAGTTTCCTGGGTGGCTGGTTGCATATGCAAAAAAATACAGTGCTTAATAAATGATGCTGACATTATTTTGGACTACAGAAACTGCTGTCATCAGTCATTGCTTTTGCAATTCACTGCACGCTAGTACTAATGATGTACATACTTTATGAATAGAGGTGTATTGATATAGTGTCAAATATGTTCTTTCCTTCCAGAAATATTCTTTTGTTGCACTTCTAACAGATGTCCTGGAAATTGAGGTTAAAGACAAATTTGCCAAGAGTCGTCCAATCATCAAGCGCTTTCTTGGGAAATTAACCATACCAGTTCAGAGACTATTGGAGAGGCATGCAATCGGGTAAATGAATACATTCTTAATGCTATCTGCCATTGATATGGGAGACTCAGCATCCCTTTTGGCTTACTGGCACAGACCAGCAAATTTTTACCATGTCTGTAGTATGAAATTTAGTAGGAATTTTAGTAGCCTCATTGCCTGCCTGGAGAATGTAGGTGTTTCTAACCCTGTTCTGAATGTATGTACCCATGTTTGTGTATATTCATGTCTGTAACTTCAGCTTAACTTCTTTACACGAAAAATGTTAATCTCACAAAAAAATGTTGCCTTCTGGCTAGCTAGCCAAGAAGCAAGGCATTATCACAATACTGCATGATAGTGTGCAAATTTTTTAGAAGAAGCAGATTTCATTGTCTCACTTCCTCTACAGTTCAAGTATTTTTGTCAGTTTAATAATCAGAGATTTAATGTCTGTTCAGCTAATTGGCTAGAACTATAAGGCTCTGACCCCTTATTTTTCACAGTGTGCTGGAACTGCATAATTAAAATTGCCTTTTGCTATGAATAATGCATTGATGGGACTCAAAATTCACCTGTTGAGCTATTAAAGGAAAATCCATTCATTATTTGATAGGTGACTGTTCTGGTATAAAGATGCAGCTCACTTAGAAACTTCTAAGATGTTTTATACTTTATGATAGTTACTGGAGGGGACATAGCATAGTCAAGTGGATGATCCAGCAAAGCTTTCATACAACCATATATACTGAGAAGAGCCGAAGACTTGGCACTGTGATACATTGCAGGTGTGAAGCAAATGGCTGAAGGTCTGGAAGAGACACAGTGGTGTGTGCAGAAATGTAATTTTACGTTTAAGACAGAGCAGTAATTGTATATTATTTTGCTAGCATCTTTTTACATTTATATGTCTTATTTGACAAATTAGGAAAAAATAATTCCTTGAAAGTCAATGGGGGGAATTGAATTACTCAAGTGTGTTTTGTATAGGATCTAACTCAAAGACTGCTAAAGTTAACATGTCTCCATTAACTTTACAAGGCTGCTGGATGAGGCCCATGAGGAATGATATTGAAATAAAATGCATATATTCTTCCCTGATAGTTTAAGAGCATGGCAGTATCATCAAGTTTTTGCACAAAAAGCAGAATATAAATGACTGGCCTCCTTTTTCACAGATATTCCCATCAAAGTAACAAGCTATGTAAATGGAGAAAATCAAATTCAATTTGAAAACAGTTTTCAGCTTTAAGTTTCCAAAGTGGTGGTTACACTGGTAAGTAAAGTAAGAACAAAGTTACGAGTAGCTTCAAATTTTGATGGTGTCTCCTGATACAGAAACTATTAAACAAAAAACAGCCTGCGCATTTGATTTGTGGCGGTATCCAAGAGGAGTTCAGGTGTATGTGTGTTCCAGCCTTTCTAAGAAATGCTTCATCTTTGAGTTTCAACAAATTGTGATGAGCTGAGCAAGCAGCTTTTTCTATTAAATTTGCACACTGCTGTACACTCAAAAATAGCACCATGATACAGATGGGTTTCAAACCTAGTTCAGGGTTTCTGTGCTAAACCCCAAAATGCTTTTTCTGCTCTGGGATTCCCAGTGCTGTGAGGTCTGGAGATTGCCCATTTGCTGTGTTCATCAGTTCTTATCTATATTTTTTCAAACCAGTGCTGTGGAAGACATTCCCTATTTTCTTCTCCATAGTTCAGTTCTGTATATTTGATATATCACATATTATTAGGAAAGGAAGGGCTGTGTAACGGTTATGTAGTGAGAATATAGGTAAGTATTCAGTTTGGGTTTGCCATTCTTCTCTTAAAACTGTCATTAAATCAGGTTTGCCTGTTCATTTGTAATTTATTTGTCCATTTTCAGTTTTTGCATGACAGTCATTTTTCGGGGCTCCTTTTCCTAGGCATTGTAGACACACAACATTCCAGCAGAAGTTTTGAAAAGTAAAGGAGTGCTTTATCTAGATGTCAAGTAAAAATATACCAAGTGTACAGTCAACTGCTGATTGTCTCATAGTCTGGTTTTGGTCAAGCAAAGTAATCATCTTCAGTTTCTTCTTCATTTTGGTGGTCTAGGGACAACTGAAATCCTCTACTGGTTAACATGTGAACTTGAAATATTGCATGAGCAAAGTCATGTGCTCTGTATGTGTAACTTGTCTCTCCATTAGTGATCAGTATTAATGAAATGGCGAAGTCCAGAACATGCCACTTTTAGACAGACTGAACTAAAATTCTGCCCCATTTTCAGCTGTTGTCATAACTCACAAGCTTGTGTAACAAAATGGCAAGTGCCTTTAAATTTCATTGAAAGTATGATAAATGAGCATGAGAATCATCTAGTACTGATTCAACTGAATAGAGAGCAGACATTATTCATGTTGTGGCTTTCTCTAATTTTCAATGGCTTAAAGTAATATAAACCTTACGTAAACCTTAGAAACCTCAAATGAAACCTCAAATGGTAATCTTCTGAGGATAGCTTTGAGTCTAGCTGAAGAATTGTACTTGGAGTAAAGAGCGATGAATCTGTGATGATCCTGGAGACACTACTACAGTAACTTCATGTACTTCAGCCTTTAGAGCAACATGGGGAGGCTACTTGCCATACGTTGTTCACTCAGGACTCTTTTTGCTAAAGCTAATGCAAACTGCTGCATCTCATTTCAGTAATGACCTTGCATTTGTTTGAGTCTGTCACTCATACTGCAGTTAAGGGTGCTCCCAGTGAAGGAGAGGTGCTTATACCAATATAGCTTTATCTGCATAAATAACAGTAATTTCCTATGGGACTCATCAGTAACTTCCTCCTCTCTCTTCAGCTGTCCCAGCTGTGCTTAGGGGGACTGGGGCTGTAAATTCTAGCTATGCCTAATAAGAATGTGTAGCCTAGGATCTAATCCTAAGTCTCAAGCTGATAGAAGTGCTTAGTCAAGTCTGAATCCCACAGAATTCAGTAACACTTAAGAACCTATTTGAAGTTAAATCCAAGCAGTAAAAACATTTCTAAATAGGAATGCAGAAGTGCTTTATTGAATGAAAATTAAAATGTGAAAAAACTGTCTGAGAATTTTGTATATAGTAAAATACCACAAGGGGGCAGGAGGTTTTAATAAATGAAAGATTGTGTTAGTAGAACATTTTGGGTTAGGGGAAAGAAGAGGAAAGGGATCCTTTGCACTTTGATTTCTTTAGGACTTTAGGAAGGTATTTTCTTTTTTATACAAGTGTTTTTCCATCCAAGCAAAAGTGTATGGCTGATTTCAACACTGTAATGGACATTACCTGTTATCATGCTGACCCTTAGCTGATAAAAGCCTGTGACACAAAATACTGGAAAAAGAAAACTAGTTAAAAAAAACCCCGACAACCCAATATCTTTGTTTTTTGCAGAGACCAAGTTGTCAGCTATAACCTTGGCAGGAGGCTCCCAGCTGATCATGTAAGTGGGTATCTCCAATTCAAGGTGGAAATCACATCTTCTGTTCATGAAGGTGAGAATTTGTCAATGATCTGGATCTCCAGATAGCTGTATGGAGAGAATTTCTGTGTGTTTCTATTTATAAGATTTTCCATGATGATATACTTTCTCATTTGTGTACGGTCCTCTATTATAGAATTTTCTATTGGGATTCAAAGTTTAGATATGTCAGCTTCTGCTTTGGAAATGGTAGTTCCAAAGTTACACTCATACTGTTTTCCTATTTTGTTAGATTTAAAATGGATCTGCTTATGATTCTCATTCAGTTGGACAGATTGGGTAATCTAGTTCATTGCTTCTCTTCACTCTGCAGCATCCTTGTTCTGTAACACCTTTGGATGAGATAAGCAGTTGCAAGTAAGGTTCCACCTGAGCTCTCCTTCTCTGCTGCTCTACATGCAGATCAGTCTGTCCTGTCCCACTTTCACAGGACTCTGTCCTGCTTAGAACCAAGAATATCTGTTACAGTTCTAAAAATACATGCTTCTGTTAGGCAGTTCTTTTCCTTTTTTCCTGTTTTCAAGGCAACTAGCAGAACATGGCTGGTACAGTTACATGTTTATAACATCATATATGTCTATTTACATGTTTGTGTTCTTAGATTCTCCTTCATTAGGCTTGGTATAATCTCTTTGGTAGCGAGATGCTGCTCTTTTAACTTGATAGAACCTTCTCATCTTTTTTGTAGCCATGTAGTTGCGTATCTCATTCATGTTTTTGCTTTGTCGCCATTAAAAAATACTTTTGTCTTCAGTCCTGTTGCCAGGCACTCCAGTTCACCAACTTCATGTTAGGTTTCTTGCAGGTGTGTTCAGACAATTACAGCTTCATTTTTCAACTCTATGCCTGTTTAATTTCCATGCTGGGAGATACCATCTTGTCTCTCAAATGAGATGGCGTATTTTTATTTCTCTTTTATATATATTCCTGCAGCATAGCTAATATCTCATGAACTTTACCTCCATCCCTGGCGGTGTTCAAGACCAGGCTGGATGCAGCCTTGGGTGATATGGTTTAGTGTGAGGTGTTCCTGCCCATGGCAGGGGGGTTGGAACTACATGATCTTAAGGTCCTTTCCAACCCTAATTATTCTATGATATCATTCTATGATTCCTATTCTTTACAGTTCATATAAATTAACTCAAAATAAATGTTGTATAAAGAATTTGATACTTTAATAACAATTTGTGATTCCTCATGTGATCTCAGATGCTATTTTGCATGCTGCTAAGGGTGTAATGGCAGCTGATGTTAGTGACTGGCTTAGTGTAAATGGTACTTTTGGATACGAGAGGTATACTGTAGAAAACTGGCTCCTTGTTGGTGAGGCTGCTTTTACTGATAGTTTGGCAGGATGTTTGGTACTGCTCTGTCTTTTGAAAGCAAAATGGAAGCAATTTAAATTAATGTTTCATATCTCTTAAATTTTTTATATTCTGCAAAATAATATAGACTTCTGCAGTGAAAATTCTGTAACTGCTGTTCTAATGCTGTAGATGCTTCTGTTGGTTTAAGTGTATTTTCTTCCCATATTTGTCTGATTGAAATAAGCAAACATCTGGAAAGATGTGTATTTTTATACCATTTCTGTGATGCAGACAAAGTAGAATGAACTGTCTGTTGCTGGATTGTGCTTCACATTCAGCCTTTGTGTCTCTGCAGATGCTTCACCAGAAACAGTTGGCACTTTGCTGGGAGTGAACTCTGTAAATGGAGACTTGGGGAGCCCCTCTGACGATGAGGACATGGCACCAGGACATCATGATACATCCACAGTGTGTTCCAATGGTCCAATCCTTGAGGATTCTTCTGGAGAAGCAATCCTGAGACACCCTTTAAGGACTAGTAGAACTTTGGAAACAGACCAAGATGAGTTGACCTCCGGTGCTTCAAGATCATCACCTACCAGAGGTCGCCAGGACTCACTAAATGATTATCTGGATGCAATAGAACACAATAATCATCCCAGACCTGGGACATCTGCCTGTGGTGAACGTCCACGTGGAGCATCCCCAAAACTGAGGAGTAGCTTCCCTACTGACACAAGACTTAATGCTATGCTTCACATTGACTCAGATGAAGAGGAGCATGAGTTACATCAAGACCTGGGTTTTCCATCTTCCTTGGAAGATGATGGTGGTTTAGTGATGCTTAATGGTGCTACAAGAAGTGTTGAAAGGAATGGTTTAGGTTACTCATCAGATCAGGTAACACAAGGGCTTGCAGAGAATGAAAATGTTTCAACCTCTGAAGCTCCTTTGCCATCAGCTGATGACCAGTGTGAGGCTCTCCCAGAGCTTCCACCATCACAGTTAGCAGGAGGTGAAAGCCTGCAAGGTTCTCAAAGTGAAGCACCAGCAGACCAGGCTGGCAGCGAGTCGTGTACCGCTCAGGAGACAGAGCAGCCTCCTAGCAGTGTAGACGCAGGAGCTGCCGATGCTGCTGCTGGGAGCAGAAGGGGCATTAGTGAAACAGAATCCACTGATCAAGGGTCTGAACCTTCCCAGATATCATCAGAAACCGAGCAGAGTGACCCTGCTCGCACGGAAAGTGTGAGTGAGGCCAGTACCCGGCCAGAAGGAGAGAGTGATGTGGAAGGGGCTGACAGCTCGTGCAACGAAAGCGCGACTGTGCGACGTTCTTCAGTGGAAATGCGGTGTTCTTCATTTGAAAATGCCAGGTTTCCTGAGATTCCAGCCTTTTCTTCTCAGGAAGAGGAAGAGGGAGCCTGTGGCACTGATGCAGCTAGAACTGAGCCAGGTGCTGAAACACAGGACACTGCAAGTACTTCTGGTTCTCTGCCTGTGGTAGAGTTACCTCAGGAGGAAGGGCAGGCAGCTGAGGCAGGTGAATTACAAGACCAAGAGGAAGCAGAAGAAATCTGGCAAAGAAGAAGAAGCCTGCAGGCGGCAGCTGCCAGCAGCCAGTCTCAGGATGAAGAAATTGAAGGAGCGCAAGCAGCTTGTGAGGGTGCCACAGCACAGGTTGAAGGAGCTACTGGAGGTAACTACTGCAGGAGGCACTTTCTGAAGCGACCTTTCTGCAGCCAGTAAATATGATTAAAAAATGAGCATCTGAAAAACAAGCATCTTTATTTCTCTGTTTAATTATCTTTCAAGTTTTGGGGTTTTTCTTTGGTTTGGTTTTGTATTTTCCTTTGAGATTCATTCCCCTGTTCAAGAGACTCTTGGAGGTATTGCTTTAAAAAAATCAAACCTGAAATATCCAAGGCATGTTTATTCTGAAACTGGATGTATTGTAATTTGTGAGAGCATAGTGAGGAGGATGAAGAGGAGGAAAGAACTCCACAGTGCTACCCTGCTTGCAAATCAAAATGGTAATGAAAGGGGATGACATTCCAGAAACTATCCAAGCTGGAATTTATATCTGAGCCTTTTCTTTCACATGTTTATATATTAGCGTTAAAACATAAGGGTAATCAAAAGAAAGGCTGAGGGGTTTATGTCTCACTGAAAATCACTGAAAGGGTATATATGACCCTAACAAATTGCTTCCAAGTGCCTTTCACAATGGGTTGTCTGTTAAATTTCTTCAGGGGTTATAATGGTTCCAATCAATTGGGTTTCTGAATGCATCTTTTCCATAATATTTCAAAAGCTTGGGAATCTATTGATTCATTCTCTTTCCAAATCTCTCTTTGATTTGGAAAGAATAATTTTGGTATTTATTTCAAATACTGTCAAAACTTTGTCTTTTACAGCATTTTCTAGACATTTGGGACTCAATTAGGGGTCAGGCTGCACCATGTTTTTGCAGAACAGTGTGGCTGCAGCAGGGAAGGTCAATGGAGAGTTTCACCTCCCACCCTTACAGCAAGGGCCATGTCAAGCTTTGTCCTTGTACCCTGCTGGAATGTGGCTAGGGAACACACTGTTGTTTCAGTGCCCTGGCTTCTGCTGGTCATGGGTGGACGTGGCACATCACAAGAGGTGACATTTTCAGGGTCAGGACTGCACTGCATCTGAGAGAAATCACTTACTAGAACTATAGACATAACTTATTTGCCTCCCAAAATATATGATTGTTAGATATATCCTAAATACAGTAGTCCTGAAAAAGCTTTAGATTGCCTTGTTCACTTTAGAGGCAACTATAGGGCTTCCCTACATTGACTGGGAAAATAATTGTGGGCATTTTGATTCCAGGTGCTCAAGCCAATGGCCATCAGCCCTTGAGGTCGCTGCCTTCAGTACGTCAGGATGTTAGCCGGTACCAGAGAGTGGATGAGGCTCTACCACCAAGTGAGGTTCTTCATACTTTAATTGGGGGATAAGCTGCCTGAATCTCATTACTGAGATCTAATTACCTTTCTTTTCTAAATGTGAGAACTGAGAATGATCAACTGAGAAGTCCTAAGTGATGATTAAGTCTGGTGTTGTTATTGTAAAAAGCATTGTGCTTAGTCTGCAAACTATCAGGATGTGTTTTCCTAATTATATCTGGTGTATACAGACTTGCTGTGTGACATTTGTGGAGAAGAAGGAAGGCATGGTGCTGCCTTTTCAGTATGCAATGCACATAGGTAGGAAGGTGAGGTGATATGCTATGTGAGACACTTGAAAGATGTCAAGCACTCTGAAATCTCTGAATACTTCTTGCATGATGATGATTTACAGAGAAATATATAACATCTTCAGTCACTGCAGATTATGTGAAAGGTGGCTGTGGTTTCCGTTCATTTTTTTGAGGCAGTGTAAAGACTTCTTGAATTAAAATAAACCTGGCTATTAAGCAACAGTTAGTTGAGTCTAAATTGGCAGATAAATTGTAATTTCTCTAACGCATATGAAAAATGCATTGCTCCCAGTTGCTGGACTGATGCGTTTTCTTAAATTTGGGGCAGTGAAAGTCTATTCAGTATTAGATACTTAAAGAAAGGAGAAAGGACCAGAAAAAGTATCTAAACAGCTAATAAGGAAGCATTATTTTAAAACAAAATTAAAAAAAAATATATTCAGACCCACTGAAATCTGTGGCAAAGCTCTAATACTTTAAAGAAGTCAGGAATTCATCTATTTAGCGTAAAATGAATAGATCCTTATGTCACAGCGTGGAATGGAACTATTTGCTCTGTAATTGGAGAGTGTTAGATTACTGGAAAGAGCCTGATTGCAGAACCCAGATATAACTGTGTATTGGAAAGCCAGGATGATGAGAAGGTTTTGCTTGCTGATGCTTCTGTTACGGTCGGTGCATATGACAAACGAGTCCTCTATGCGGATCCTAAAGTCAATTAACTGCCACCTCAATAAACCAGGATTATTTTTTACAAAATTGTGCCTAGGAGACCTGTATTTCAGTTGCATTTGTATCTCTTTTCATACAGAAAAATACAGAGAATATTACAGGGAGTACTCAGAGATCAGTATAATAAATGAGAAATATGTAGAGATAGCTTTTATAGTACCATGGCTTGTGCATGCGGGTTTCTTTGTGTTTCAGAAGCAGACTATACACTACAATAACTATTGGAAAAACTATTGCAGTCTTAATGGACAAGGTTTGACTGTGTGGTATTCTAACATTTCTGACATTTGCTGGGATTTTACACAGTCATGCATGAACCTGCACATACACATCACACCGCTACAATCAAAGCCTAATGCAATCTTCGTGTAGATCATTCATTTGCTAATGTGAATAAAATGTTAAATTCTAACTGTTGCCTAGGTTCAGTTTTTCTCTCCAAAGCTCTGCTTTTGGATATGTAACAGCTTTAATATTTTAATAGTGAAAAATGAGAGAAAACATTTAGAATATAATTTTGAATTATAAACGGTAACTTCTTTGTAATTTGGGTTGCAATCTGGTTTTTGTTTCACCAGAATCTGAAACTAAGAAAAATAGAAGTATTTCTTTCAATTGTGTGTAGGTTAAGGAACAAGAGAAAAAAATTGAATATTAATTATTATTTCTGCCTATAGCATGCAACATTTTTTTGCTCCAGTTCCTATATTCCAAAGAAAAAAATCAGCAAATAAGCCTGACCGCACAGCCCTGATGAAATACAGTTTTGCAATTTGTCAAATTCAGTCACTTGTAACACATTTGACTCATAGTGGAAGATATCATTATCCATAATGACACTGATGCAGGTTCTTTACTTTAGAAGCCATTGCCCAAGTGTTTAAACTTATGTATTTGAAATTGACTGCTGGCAAAATGCTATTCCTCTGCAAGACCACGTTACAGAAATGGTGACTGTGTCTCAGAGTTGGACATAAAATCACCACAAGAAAAATCTCAACTATCATGCAGTGGTTTAAGGTTTAACATGTAAGCAAGATAGTGAATTCACAAATTTAACCTGTTTTGTTGAGTTTGTTGGTTTGTTTGTTGTGTCCCCCCAGTGAACAGTTCTGTCCATCCCATCATACTTCCATGTTTTTTATCTCTTGCAAACTGGTTAATCACACAGAATCCCAAGGGTTGGAAGAGACCTCAAAAGATCATCTAGTCCAACCCCCCTGCAAGAGCAGGGTAACCTAGAGTACATCACACAGGAGCTTGTCCAGGCGGGCCTTGAATATCTCCAAAGTAGGAGACTCCACAACCTCCCTGGGCAACCTGTTCCAGTGCTCTGTCACTCTCACAGTAAAGAAGTTCTCCCTGATGTTAACGTGGAACCTCCTATGCTCCAGTTAACCCCCATTGCCCCTTGTCCTATCACTGGATATCACTGAAAAAAGCCTAGCTCCATCATCCTGACACCCACCCTTTACATATTTGTAAACACTGATGAGGTCACCCCTCAGTCTCCTCTTCTCCAAGCTAAAGAGACCCAGCTCCCTCAGCCTCTCCTCATAAGGGAGGTGTTCCACTCCCTTAATCACCTTTGTGGCTCTGCGCTGGACTCTTTCAAGCAATTCCCTGTCCTTCTTGAACTGGGGGGCCAGAACTGGACGCAATATTCCAGATGTGGCCTCACCAAGGCAGAGTAGAGGGGGAGGAGAACCTCTCTTGCCCTACTAACCACACCCTTTCTAATGCACCCTAGGATGCCATTTGTGGCGTGTTTTTATTTCCTCACAAAATACTACTTTTTTGAAGTGGGACCTTTGCAAAGGAACATTGGTTTCAATCATTTTCTCTTTTTAAGGGACGGAAACATGTTTCAGAGAATGTTGAAAAGTTTGCTTTACTGAGATACAAAAGACATTATTTTGAATAGCAGATACAGTGATTGCACCGTAAGCTTTGCATTGATGTCACTTTATTTTTAAACTTGTATTTTCAATTTACAGTATAATAGCAAATTTTTACCTTTTTTCTCCTGGAATTTAAATTTGTACCTTAAATGGTTCTCTTTATTCCTATCCTCTTGTGTTGATTTGTCTTTTCTTCCTCTCAGTCTCTGAGTTACTTTCCTACATAGCTCTTGTTAACACTAGAAGTGCTTTAAACACTTAATAGGCTGATTTGATTGTGCATCATAAAGACAGAAGAGTAATTTGCATTGTGGCGAGCTAAAACACAGATCTGTGTGTGGAGATGACATGCGTTTATCTCAAAACCTGCCTTTCCTCCCTCTTTGAGTCAGCTTGGGCCCTACAGTGCAATGCAGCAAGCCATTTACTGCCTCCAAGAGCTGAAGTAACAGAAATTACAGTGTGCATACAGTAACAGCCTGAGGTTTTAAGGCTGTCAGTATTAAATAATTTACAGTAGAATTTAGTTCTCCTTCTCTGCTGTCAAGACACTTTTATGCCCTCTTTCCTCACGGAGCAGCAATCATTCAGCATTGGTTGCTTGCCAGTGAAATGACAGTGCAGTGATAGATGTTTTCACCTAGACTTGCAATACAAAAAGTGTCTTATAGAAGCCTTCTGAGCCTTCAGAGACTGTTTTTCAACTGAATTGCTAACTGGTTTGCACGTTTTCTGCAGTGTGCAAGAATCAGGCATGCCTGTTTCTGTATATGAAATATGATTGGTGTCTTGCTATCTTACTCATTTTGTAAGCAGTTATCAGGCAGACAGTATTTTTGACCGCAAAAGCGTATGAACTAAAGCCTAGGCGTTGTGGTGCAACTGATTTCTTTTGAGCACTGAGAAGTCAGGTGCAGCTGGGGAAAGGTCCCAGTTGCTTTATCTCAGCTCTCCATGGTCTAGATTTCCAACACTGCCTGTAGCTTGTGTTGCAAAACCAGTGGACAGCATCATAATTATCACTCAGACAAGAAGCTGAATTCACTTTTTCTTTCTGGATTTTCTTCCCTGTGACAGTTACTGGTTAATGGGAAATAGAATAGAGAAAGGAATAGGAATTATTAGATATGGATTACTTACAGTGGGGAGTTTCATTTATGGGATATAATAGGGAAAAGGCACATCTCTTAACCCTTTAGCAAGAAAGTCTGTCCTGAAGTCATCATGTAAAAGAGAAATAGAAAACTGAAACAGTAGATTCAGTTACAAAAGTGACAGAGCTAAAAATAAATAAATACATCCCAAGCCCTCCATAGTTCATACTATTTTATTGCTACTTAGACTGGGAGGCTCGAATTGACAGCCATGGACGGATATTTTATGTGGACCATGTGAACAGGACAACAACATGGCAGCGACCCACAGCCCCCCCAGCCCCACAGATTCTCCAGAGGTCAAATTCCATACAGCAAATGGAACAGCTGAATCGCCGGTAAGAACTACCCTTGTTGCTTGTGAACTTTGTGCTTGTGAAACTGCATTGACCATTGTAAGGCTGAGTATGAAGACAGTGTCACAGTTGCTATTCCAGCGGGCTAGAGGTGTTTATTCTTAAATGTCTGTCCTTTTTAATTTGCATGTGGGCTTCTAGGGCTTTTCTGTTCCACCTGTGTTCATAAAAAAAAAAGTCTGGTAATGGCCTTCAGAAATTCAAAAGGCTCTTAATGCAGAAATTAGAGCTCAATATGTATTAACCTACATGGCAGAAAAAATGGGCAACCTCCCTTGGAGGCAGAATTGGATCATAGGTACCATGTACTGTATATAAAGTTCAGTTTTCTAACCCTAGGTACCAGAGCATCAGAAGAACAATGACTAATGACAGGCCTGAAGAGCATACAAATGCTGTGGATGGAGCTGGAGAGGAAACTGATTTTCACCATTCTAATGCAGGTTAAAAAAACACAGATTTCTCCCCTCTTCCTCCCCCTAAAGGGAGCACTTATCTCATAGGTGATTTAATGAAAGTGACACAGGGCAAAACCTGACTTCTCCCCCGGGTCTGGGTGAAAAGGAAACCATTTGTTTTCGTTGCTGGTTAGTTTTTGAAGATTGTGGCTCATCCTGTTGAAAAAGAATGTGAGTTTCAGAACATTTTTCTGTTGGTGCCTGGCTGGGTAAAACATGGGCAGGACATTTGAAGTGAAAAATTCGGAAATTGTATGATCTAGGTTACAAATATTTTGAATCTGCAACTCCATCTTGAAATGATAAAATACAGACTAGAAAAGATGTCGAGCAGTCATCAGCTTCATCCCCATACTGAAGATACATAGGATGAGCTATACTTAAGCCATTCTTGGCAAATGCCATCTCATCTATTCTTATAACATGTTCTTCAATTGATGGACATTCTGTAACTTCTTTAGACAGTCTACTCATGGTGTTTGTCTTATGACATATTCTTAAATCTTTGTGATTCAAATTGTTAAAGCTGTTTGCAGTGATGCTTTGGTAATGATTGTTACTGGAAGTCTTTGTCATTCCCTTTGGTCTTAGATTTTCGAAGAGAGAATGTGCTGCCTCACTCTACCTCCAGATCCAGACTTACTTTATTGCTCCAGTCTCCCCCTGTGAAATTCCTTATCAGCCCAGAATTCTTTACAGTGCTGCATTCTAACCCTGTGAGTACAATATCTACAGCTGAAACACTTTCATAATTATGTGCTGATAAATATAGTTGTGTTGTGTACAAAGATATTGCTCAGTGTTTGATGCCAAGATAATGGTAATAAATAAGAAGGCTGGATAAATTCGAACACTCATCATCACTCCTTACAACTGGTGGGCTATAAGAGTCATACTAGTTGGTAATAGAGCTTTTATGGTTTTTATTTTTCCCTTAGTTCTTCATTTTTATTATGATACAAAACTCATTTGTTTATCAAAGCAACAGCTTTCTTACTGTGCTTAGCAGAGGGTGAGCAACAATGCTTAGGATGAAAATGATGCTTATTTTTTAAGATCCCATTGATATAAACACGGGAAGATTGGAATTTCTCTTCTGTGTTGACAAAGCATTATATGAAAGGAGAGGTAGACTGAGAAGTGGGTATTAATCCATAAACGGGATGATTCCCCCCCACATTGCATTGTTTATATCAAAATATATTAGAGGTCACACTGAACAAAAAAAAGCATCTTACTATGCATTTTCCTTCCTCTTTTGTCTGTTCTGCAGTGCTTCTTCTTACATAGCTGTATTTGTGGTTTTTGTTCCCAATGTATCTTTTCCTTTCTGTAACAGGATATATAGTGTGAAGAGAAGTAATGGAATGAAAAATTTGTTGCCTGCACTTGTTAACAATTGAGTTTTTTAAAATTAGTGATCAGTGTTAGTTTGGTTTTGATATATGTGTATGCTTCTCTGTATCTGAATCATTCTGCTTAGTTTACATAGCTTTTACTTGAATTAGGATTATCTACCTCTGTCTTTGAAACAGGACATGGGTAGATAAGACCTCTGGCCAGGGAGCAGGGGTGTAGAGGCACATAGTTATTTAGCTATTAGCACAATGTGGTAGGAGGGTCTATGTTTTGGCTTCTATCTATTGCTAATCCTGGAGAAAGACCTGGTTTCTGGTTGGCTGGGGTTTATTTTTTGAGGGAAGGTTGTTAGCTGTTTATTTTACCCCTTTTATTTCAACTTTTCCCTATTCCTCAGTACTCTGAGGAACTATACATGGATATGCAATAATAGGTTATTTTTGAAAAGTCAAAATGTGGAAACAATACTTATATAGAATCATAGAATCATACAATAGTTAGGTTTGGAAAGGACCTTAGATTTGTGGTAAATTCTTCAAGCTTCTGTATCTCTGTCCTGCACAAAATCTTACCAGCTTTACTGCTGTAGTCTATGGCTTCATTTCACTCATTATTCCATGAGAAATCCATCAGACATTAAAATAGATCTATGAAATCTCTACTTTTAAAGCAATTTTAATGTTATAGGATTTTTCACAGTGCCACGGACAAGTGTGGTGATAGAATCTGTAATATGTTTTACACTTTGTCGAAGTGAGTCAAGTATGAAACTTGTATATCTCAGGCAAAATAAGAAACATCAAACACATATCTCAAAACCTCAGAAAAAAGGACCATTATTTTCATACCCTTGTGGCTTAGTTGGAGATAATTTTTAAGGTTTAATGGATAATTTATGTCTTTTGTAGTAAGAAGAAATTGTACCTTTTAAAAGCATTTCCTTTTGTTACTTATATTTCAGAGTGCCTACCGCATGTTTACAAATAACACGTGTTTGAAGCACATGATCACCAAAGTCCGGCGGGACACCCACCACTTTGAGCGCTACCAGCATAACCGTGACTTGGTGGGCTTCCTCAACATGTTTGCCAACAAACAGCTGGAGCTACCGAGAGGTTGGGAAATGAAACATGACCATCAGGGCAAGGTAACTGTAGTGTGTGTGCAGCTCTGAGTGCTTGATCTTAGATGTTGTGATATCAGGACTCAGGTGCTCGAGAGGAGCATGCACATAGTTCTGCAGATCTAAAAGCTGCACATCCTTTACTCGTGCTTTTGCCAAAAGAAGACTGGAATTTCTTGTCTGTGTTGACAAAGCATTATATGAAACAAGGAGGAAACAGAAGTTTATATTAATCATTATAAAGAAAATCGCTAGAAAATCTGTAGCCTCTTTACAATTAAATAAGTTTCTTAGATTCCCCTGGATGTTTAAAACTTTTTGTGAAAATTATCTACTCTGTAAATGCAGGTGGTTCAGTGAAGTTCTTTGGAGTTTTGCTTGTGTACTCATAGCTTAGATGTAAAGTTACTTTATTATTATCTACTGAATTTTATTTAGCTATTGTTGAACCATTTTTAGTATGTTTTTTCTTGTTTAACTGTCCAGCTTTTCTTTAAGACATTTTTTTTTCTTCAACCTCAAAGTCTTGAGTGGGATTCATTAGTGTACATTATTTGCACTTCTCTTTTTAAAAGTTAGCCATTTTTCTAGATGACTTCTTGTCATGGTTTAAGCCCAGCCAGTAACTCAGAACCATGCAGCTGCTCACTCACTCCCCCAGCTTCCTCCTCCCTGGCTCCCGGAGGGATGGGGAGGAGAATCGAAAGAATGTAACTTGCATGAGTTGAGATAAGAACAGTCCAGTAACTAAGGTATAACACAAACCACTGCTCTTGCCACCAATTATAATAATGATAAGAGAAATAACACGAGAAGAGAATACAACCGCTTACCATCCGCCAGCCAATAGCCAGCCCAACCTGAGCAGTGATCTCATCCTTCTGGGTAACTGCCCCAGTTTACATCCTGGGCATGACGTGCTGTTGTATAGAATACCCTTTTGGTTAGTTTGGGTCAGGTGCCCTGTCTGCTTCCTCCTGGAATCCCCTCCACCCTGGCAGAGTGTGAGACTCAGAAAGTCCTTGGTCAGACTAAACATTACTGAGCAGCAACTAAAAACATCGGTGTTATCAGTGCTGTTCCCAGGCTGAAAGTCAAAACACAGCACGGCACCAGCTACTAAGAAAGAGAAAAATGACTGCTACTGCTGAACCCAGGACAGTCCCTCTACCCAAACTCTTAGTTAGTCCAGCATGCATCAGTTTCTGAGATAAAATGGCTGCACTTAAGACTGGGATAGCTCTGGTCTTGATCTTTCTATTGGTTATTTATTGGTTAACAGGAAAGGAATTGTGTATAGTAAGTTTCATCAATAGGGACACTAAATAGTTGCAACTTCAAAATCAAAGAACAGATATTTTTATAGTAATAATGTACCTTTAAACTAGGGTATCCTCACTATGTAAGATAGGATTTTCTTTGTGAAATATAGGGTTAAAAATAGACTGTGATTAGCATGTGAGGAAGTGATAAGGCCATCAGTTCATATGAGTAGTCCTTATTATGACTATAGGCATATCAAGCTTCTCAGTTCTCACATTTATCAGTCTTGGTATTGTTAGCTGTGAGTGTCCATATAAATAATGATCTTGATGCCTGCAAAGACTGCAGGCAGGTTCTCAACTGAAGGGTAGAAAAAGTGTTTGAGAGTTGTTTTCTTCTTAGGATTAACAACTCTGGAAAGGACTGTGTTTTTTCATTAGAAACATAATTAGGAATGTGCAGTTATGCTGTTCCTTGTCTCGCTTCCTCTTTTCTGTTTTAAGTCATTCTTTTTCCTGTTCCACTCTTCAGAGGCCAGTTTTCTCCTGAAGAATACAGCAATTTTCAATTGACTTTAATAGGCGCTCCACAGAGTCAATCAGACCTCTGGATTTTGGTGTGGTATTTAGTAACAGTGATGTTACCACAACATTAATCAACAAGAGGAAGCACTGACTGAATCCCCACCGGGATTTCTTCCCTTTGATTTAGGCCCAGTATTGTTGATTTTCATTATGTTGACTTGCCTTTGTTACAAGGAGCACTTGTGGCAAGTAGAAAAGCCTGTTCAGCACTTGAGAGAGATGATGGCCAGTACATGGTCAGACCAGTGCTTAATGAGACCCAACTGAAACTGGACCTGCTTTTATTAAAGCATAAAGCTGAAGGGAAGAAAGTAGACATTAGCCATGCCACAATATATAATTATATTTTCTTTCCCTGGCTGCTCTTCCTGCTGAGATGAGGTTTTCCTTTATTTTTCCAAGTATATCATAGTAAGAGGTTTGGTGCTCTTGCTCACAAGGCACACTGATCTTTCTGACCCTTATTCAGTGCTGAGTAGTAGAGTTTTTACTTCCCAGTGTCAATGGGGTCGTGGTTGCTTATCCTCTTTGCAGGGTGACTCCCAAGGTCAGTTAGGGACTGCCTACCTCTGAACTCCCTGCAAAGCTGCACAGCAAAACCCAATTGCCCAGTCCTCTTTGACTCCTCCATGCATCCACTACAGATGATAAAATCCATTTGGTATGCAGTTTTCCCTAAAAGGTCTGGTGTAACTAGGATGTAACTTCAGATTGGCATTACAGATGAATCATCATCAGTCACTGACCACAGGAAGGCAGAAGACAACTGGAAAAAGTGGTATCAGGAAGCATCACATAGGCTGGATAGGTCCCTGAACTGAACTCAGTCCCATAACTTTGAAATTCTGCACTGCTGCATACATATGCATACACACATGTATTATACAGTTGTACATCCCAGTGCATTTGTGTAATACGTGTAAACACATTAATATTTTAAAGCCAGATACAAATGTATGTGCTTTTTAATTAGAACTCCACAAGATGTGCAAATTCATAGTAAGTTGTTAGGACTTTTTTGGGTTTTCTTTCTACAATGAAAGAATCCATTGTAATTGATTACAAATGTCTTCAATAGGAAGAAAAAGTGCTTTAGCGAGCTACGTAGACTTGAATTGGAAAGATAACTTGGGCAACAGTCCATGTTTAATGGACTACTGTAGTTTTGGCACTGCCCATCTTATGTCAGTCTCTTCAAGCATCATAGATTTATGGATTATAGCTAGACAGCAGTTAGGCATTTTTTTGAAAGGAGTCTGTGAGCCACACTGTGTTTTGAGCTGTGTGCCAATGTCCAGCCTAAAGCCTTGAAGCTCCAATGATTATCTTCACTGAAGCTTCAGAATAGTAACTTATGCTCTGTGCTAAAGAACACTGCATGCATTAACTCAAAATTGCTGCATTAACTCAAAGAACTGTGTAGCACAACTGTAGGTACTACTTTCTCCTATATTGAATCAGAATTCAGGGTTTTATTTTTCTAAGTGATTTTACAGTATAATATTGACTTAATGAAATAAACCTTTGTTTTGATAAAAGTGCTTCATGTCTTATAAATACACATAGACCAGACTGTTAGAATGCTAGGTACAGGGACATGGAAAGAAAAGAGACTATACCAGCCACTTAAGTGAAAGAAACCTATCCATCGGGAGCAGAATCTTCAGAAAGCCTAGCTCTGTTCCAGCAGCCTCTTACAGTCATTTTCCAGGTCCCAAACTGAATTTCAGAATGGTTTTCATTCTACTTTCCCACTGGTTTTTCATACCCTCTAATCTGTATATTTGCACTGCAGGTGACATCCTTATTTGTCAAGGTCAACAAGTTCTGGATCAGGCTCAAAAGTTGCAATTAAAATTGCATTTATTGAATACAGTTTATAGTTTTTGAACTGTGGGACAGTCAGTTTCACTTGCTTGTCTGTAACTATGTCAGATGAGCCAAATCAAGTTCTTCCTTACTGTTCAGGTAATGTGATTCCTTGCTTGTAGGCAGAGGTTACAGGTACAGGCAGTCACTGTTTAGGGCTGGAGGAGGCTTGCTGCCGTCCTCAGGAGCATTTCTAAGGTTTTGCAACTTTGGTGTCTCTCCATATGCTTCTCCTTCCTTGGGAAGTGGAAGTACAAACATTTTCTCCCACCACGATCCACAATGGCATTTAGCTGCTGAATAGCATGACACACTGGTTTGTGTACCTACCTTCATGGCAGTCAGAAGAGTTGCATTTTCTCTGGTCTGCCTGTACCAAGCAGTCTGAAACAATGATTTCATGAATACTATAACCTGGTGTCACTGCCAAAAGAACCAGTTCTGCTTTCCTCTTGTCCCTGGGGGCTCTCTGAGGTTAGAGGAACCATTGGAGAGAGGGACAAGAAGAGAGTAATTTTAGCCAGGACCAGCTCCCCAGCTGGGTTTAGTATGTGGCTACACAAACACTTGTGCCCACACAAGGCAGGAAGGGCATGCAAGGGATGAAACAAGTGGTTGAATTGGGGGAAGATGAGAATGTTTCACTTGCTGACACCACAGGACTGAATTGTTTATGAACCTGTGGTTGAAGTACTTTACTGGTAACAAAGCACAGAATTGGCCCCCGCAGTCCCCAGCCACCTCTCTGCTGGTCCAGATTCTTTGATTCTTCAAACCAGATGTCACTTTCCTGTAATTCTGCTGCTCACAGCTAGGGTAATTTTTTAGCTCCTTCCACACGTTTCCAGCACTGTGGCTGACAAAAGTGAAGTGTGTTGAAATAGAACAGTGCTGCTTTGCAGCTGCAGCACTAACACTGGGGAAAGGTTAAATTTCAGGGCTTGGAAAAAGCTTAAATTTCAGGGCTTAGAAACATTTTTGGTTCAGATTGGACAGAATTGTATTCATTTTCCAGGATACACGCTGCTTGTGACCTTGCTTTCAGCAAATGGCTGACCAGCCAGTAAGTGGTAGTTCTCACTGGTTGCCTGATTTAAATGGCTTTGTTGCCATCATCTTTATGTCCCAGACTGACCTTTTTTGTTTCCTTCTTTGAAAGGTTATTGAACCTAGAATAGTTGTATCAGGAGCATGGCAGAAATGCCTGTTGGCCTTTAATCATAGTTCACCACAAGATGCAATCATACAGTTGACATATGTACACCCAATTGTGTTCATAATTATATGGTAAATAGTTCACAAAAGGGAATGGTTTTGCCACTTAATGACATCTTTTTAGATGCTTATAAGGAAATGAAAGGGAGAATACACTGGGATTACTTTTATTAAGCATGTAAGTCTTATTTTCTTGACAATCATAATAGTTTCCTACTTCTGATGCTTGTCAGATGAGAATTTCAAAGGGCTTTAGAGGCATGAATTAAGTAAGACATTAAAGAATTCATCCCTTCAGTGAGATGGAAAACTGTTATCCCTCTTCTTCTGAAGGGAAATGCAAGCCAAAGTAATGTGAGGAAGATTTTTCCAAAGCCTCACGTCAGCAAATAAAACCTAGATCCTGAAGAGACATTAATCTTTGACATATTAAAAATCCCCAAAGTATTTGCTATAATTTGCTATAAATTCTCTCTTCTTTCTTCTTCTCTAGGCTTTCTTTGTTGACCACAATTCCCGTACTACCACGTTCATCGACCCCCGGCTTCCCTTACAGAGCAGCAGGCCCACTAGTGCATTAGTCCATCGGCAGCACTTAACAAGGCAACGCAGCCACAGCGCTGGTGAGGTAAGTTGAATCTGCCACTGGGTTTTTAGGATCATCCTCTTTCATATCATTCTCCTCACAATTCTATGTTTGAGGAACATGATTCTTGTGTAAGCATATGGTACTCATCTGCAAAGATTTATTATTTTATTTGCTAGCCATTGTTGCGTTGAAATGTATGATTTCAGAGGAAAAAAATCAGACATGAGCATTTCTCTTAGTTTTATTTTGCAGTAACCCCATTTAACCACAGGAGAGCATCTGGTTGCAGATTACCAGATGCTGTCTTTCACTGTCAAAATTTATATTGTTGTCTAGCATGGTGTCTGCTAACTACGTTGATATAACTTTGCAAATAAGGGGGGGTAAAAAGGACATGTGTGTATTTACAGCCAGATATAACTGTATATGCAGCTTTCCAAATAAGTATAAATATATCTGAACACATATAGACTTACCAGACTGTTAAATGCATTTTGCATAGATATTTAATCTCTGCTTTAGAAATAGAAATACATGGAAAAAACTGTTTTGTTGATTTCTCACAGTGATCACTTCCACTGGCAGTTTCTGTATTGTTGTTGTAACTTATTTTTGCTTGTGAGCAAGTTTATGTACAATGACTTACACTTTAGTTGTACTTTATTTAACCTCTATGCTGTTGGCTGTAAGTTATCTTCTCAGGGGAGGGCTGTTGCATGCCAGGAATTAAAGATAATACAATTTAGAGTGGTGAGAGAAATGCTCTGGTTTATGCTTCTTATAGCTCATGGTGGCAGGTGAAGTTCTGACAGAGGTCTGTTTCAGAGCAGGCATGAATCTTCTCTGCCACTTCTCTAACAGGGCTTCTGCTGAGCTGCAGCAAGTGCTATACCACTGGCTGCATATCTTGTTACATCCTGTGTGAACGTGATTTAGTCACCCACAATACTTCAGACACACACCAGTGTATGGTATATTTTACAAATGGTTTTGATAGCCTTTTCCATCAATTTAGCAATGTGATGTAGTCAGTGATGTCTTGCAGCAGGCAAAGAAGCTAGAAATGTCTTCATATAGCTATTTAGACCTTTAGTAGGTTAAAGCAAGTATTCTGGCTGTGACTGATTTATATATGTTAATATTTGTTTTCTTAACTTTAGTAAATACACACTGAAATTACATTTCTTTAAGCAGCATTTAGAAGTCCTGCACTTAAAATAGAGAGATTTAGGTCTGCTGAAGTTGTCAATACTGCCAAACAAGTGTAGCTATCCTATATCATGTACCATACCCTATATCATCATATATAATTGTAACTTGAATTAAATGGAAATATAATTCCAGGTAAGTATCTCAAACATAGCAATTCAATGCAGTACTTGCATTCTAGGATTAATTATGTGATGTTTAGTTATGTGCATATGTATGAGTCTGAACACCACTTTTTCTTATGTGCTTATGACTTAAGTATTGCATAGTTGCAGCTGCTCTTCCTACATTTGCTACAAGATACTATACGTTATTGCAGAAGATTAATATTTAATGGAAAAAAAACCCACTCTGAAAATACTTTATTTGGATTTGCCTTGCCACAAACTTCGTTGTTTTGAAGCCAGTGACCCATTTTTTACAGAGAGATGCTCTAAAGCAAATGTTAACCAGTGTAAGGAATGCCTTTGTAGCTAAAGCTGAACTGCAGCATGAAGCTGGAGCTAATAATAATGTCATTCCTTTTCCAGCACAGTGCCTACAGGAAATCATTCTTCATTTTTCTGAGAGGGCATTATCAGAGAGCACAGAAGTCTTGGGCAATATCTCAGGACTTTTGCTTCTTTGTGATTTCAGAGACTGTATTTAAAAACAACATTTATAACTATTGGATATCTTGCAGTTAGATGTCTTAGAGATCTCTGAAACTTGGAAGTGTAGTTCAAATGCTAACCATTACATGTAGGCCAAGGAACTGAGAAATAAACAAAGGTCCAGCAGGATGAGAAAGAGGTTGAACAAAATGTTTTATATAAACCAAATATAAAATACTGACACTGTAGAAATGACTGAAGCCTCAAAAGCTAGAAGAATGCAGAAGTTGCCCAGACATCACAAATGCAACCAGGAACAATTTCACATTGTGGTTTTACCCTAAAACATGTTCATGTGCAACAGTTGTAATCCCAGAAGATGAACACAAAAAAATCAGAACAGTTTTACAGAATGATTGTAGGAAACATATTTTTACCAGTTTTGGATCTGTTTGCCTTGCCTGAATGTGTACTCATTTCCTTATCTTCCTGCTTCAGCCTCAAGCTTGTTTACAGTTCAGATTTAGGGAAACTCCATTAATGCACAGAGGTAATAGAGGTGATATTGAAGGAACAGAATTTGATTTTCAGAATCTTTGATATAGATAAAGATGTCCTTGAAGTACTGAAGTCCCTCTGAAAGAATCCTACTTTGAATTTTTTAGTTGCTTTGCAGAATGGGACTATTATTTAAAAATAGCAATAAACTTTCAATTAGTTTTGATTCTTGATATTAATAGGCAGGATATACTAAATAATGTTTTCCTAATGAGTGTCATACAACACAGCTGATTTCTGCTGCAGTGGTTACTGGGAACAGTGATCCAGCAAAGCATTTACATACATGCTTCGTTTTAAGCCATGTGATTTCTCACTTTTATGTATCTGAGTATGTACACTGGCACAGAGATAGTCATTGTGGTTACTTATGCATTTTCAGGTCGGAGAGGACTCCCGTCATTCAGGACCACCAGTTTTGCCACGACCATCTAGCACATTTAATACAGTCAGCAGAGCTCAGTACCAGGACGTGGTTCCAGTGGGTATGTCAGCATCTGGCCTCTTTTCAGAGAAGTTCTCCATGACCAAGTGTGTCATGTCAGCATGCACTGCTGGGTTTACATTTTGTTGGGGTGGGTGGAAGTTGTTATTTGTTATGATTACTTCTGTCCCTCAGCATTTCCCAATTGTTCAGTTGCAGTCTGCAGGAATAACACTGAAAGCGTGCAGAACCAAATAACCAATGTAAAAGTTACACTTTCCTAGCTCACTTACTTGATGCAGTGAGAGTTGAAGACAGTGAGCCAAGCTGTGTCCTAATTGGACTCCATGTATTCCCAGTGATTTTTTTTACAACTTCTGAGCATCTGTTTTGGCAGGATTCCAGAAAGTGTTAATCAGCTTGGAATTAGTCGTTAGCTTAATTTATGTTCTCTGTTACATACACACAAAGTTACCGACTTCTGTGCCACCAAGAACAGAATTTAGCTTATTGAATCAAACAGCTGTTACATTGTGCTAAACCAAGATAAATTAATCTGATTGACTATAACTGGCTCTTTGTAGTGTGGCATGTTTACTTGAAAATCTCTGCTAATTTAAATCCTTCCCCTTGCCATGGACATAGTATGCATGCACTGCAGGCTCAGCAGTGAGAATTTGATCCGGGTTTTTCCAATGACTCTTTAATGTTTGAGAATGGATTTCAGTGCTGTGAAAACCAAGGTCCCTGCAGTTTTATTCTAACAATGAATATTCTAGTTTAATTTAGAGCATGACTGATAAAATATTACAGAAATTGCTAGCAGAATTAGACCTGTTACAGTGTCAAGGATGTGTCACAATGAGATCTGGTTCATAGTCAAAAGGCGTGTTCCCTAAATGATAGTACAACTGATAGCCTTACATGAAAAGGTATTAGCACAATGCTGCTAAACTTAAAACTGCAAAGATGAAGTCTGCTGTCATTACTGATCTGAGAAGGATTGCAGTCCTGTCTGTTGGTATCTCCTTGTTTTAGCATGGTGTTTTTGTTGATGTTTTCAGCTTACAATGACAAGATTGTTGCATTTTTGCGGCAGCCCAATATTTTTGAAATTCTACAAGAGCGCCAACCAGATCTTACCAGGAATCATTCACTCAGGTAATGAAGTTCCTGAAGCTTGCAATTGCCACTCCATGACTAAATGTTAATTGGAATTAGTTTCTGCCTTCAAAATTGGCAGTGGAACATAACTGATTATAGATGTTCATAGAGCTATTCATAAAGCCGTGAAAGTAATTCTTTATTGTATTTCTCTGTAACTCCCTAAAATAAGGTTGAGGGGAAGAGAGGTAATGTGCTATTACCAAATAAAGGTACCTACAAGAAAACATTTGGAACAACTGGTGTAAGAGGTTTGCTCATGTCTTCAAAATGTGCCAAGACAGCTGGATGGCATGGCAAACGTGCCCAGTCATTTAAGTATGTGTACAGCTGGGAGCATGAGGCAGGATGGCATTTAGTTTTGTCCTTGTCTTCTCGATGCACATTTACAGAAAGGCTGTCCTGACCTAATGACCTTGGAGGTAGTACTGTAGCAATAAGAATTTTGAGTGTTTCTCCAAAATGGGTATCTGCGGGTCTTTGATTAGTCCAGTGAGATCTGATGAAGGATGATCTTTGATTGTGGTATGGTTGTTATAACTCCCTTGTATGCTGAGACTAGGAATGATAAAAAGTGAAATTCCAAAAGCGGCAAGAACTCTCTCAGAGTGTATCCCCCCCCCAAACACTGTGGTTTGTATATTTAGGTGTAAAATAACTCGGATATTAGTGACTATGACTCAAATAACCATATCTGCTCTTCTTTGGACACTAAATGTGAAAAATTCTGGTTTGATGGTTGTGGTCTATCATGTGCAGAGAGCTGCCAGTGCAGTGCTCTGTCTTCCAGAGGCCTGTCCACACTGGCTGGCATAACAGACAGCATTGCTTTTCCCTTCTCACAGTGTTACTTGTTGGTTCCTTTTCCTGCCATCTTACCAAAGTTCACAAAATTCAAGAAGTTGCCCTGTTTTTCAGTTTCCCATTCTAACAGGGTTATGATGAGGCTTCTATGTTAAAGATTTGTTTTTAAAGCCTCTAAATAAATCCTGGCTGACAAACCTGAAATTATATATTAGCAGTTCTCTGGAAATTACAGAGAAAAGGAGGAAAATAAAGTTCTACAGTTCTCAACCTGTCAAATCGGGCATAGGAAGGGTGTGTGCTTGGGTGAGATGGAGTGGGGGAAATACTACAAGGGTTTTTCTGCAAGAGATCTTAAATGCAGTGTGGTATAAACCCTTAGCTTTTAAAATCACAAGTATGCACTGTAATGTGTGGCTTGCATTTGTACAAAGGTTCAGAGCAGACAGTACCTCTTTAATCAGTTCACTTTCAGAATAGTAATGTCCTCCTGCAGGGCTCAGCCTCTTTTGAATTGAGGGACACAGCGAGGGTGAACTTGGAAGGATTGATTTTAAATCTTGGGGTTTTTTTTTTCCTGATCAGCTGTCTGCACTACCTGAAACAGCCTCAGCAATGAGGAGATGAGGGCAACAGGAGAATCATGCCTCAGAACAATTTAGCTTTTTAGTTGTAATATTTTGCTATACATATGGACATGGTGTGGCAGGGGTAAAAAATGGTTTCTGAAAAACAGAATCATAACTCTGAGGTTTTTATGATATACCCAGTACTTTTTATTGCTGCTGTGGTGTACATTGGTGCCTTATTTGCAAAATATATTTTGGAAATCTATTTTGGCTTACACAGGGAGAAGATCCAGTTTATCCGGACAGAGGGAACACCTGGGTTAGTGCGTTTATCCAGTGATGCAGACCTTGTCATGTTACTCAGGTAGGCACTGCTTCTTTTGATGCACGTATGGAATATGCTGTGGCAGCTGCTGAGGAGCCTTTCAGTGAGTAGTTTCGCTGATTTAGTGATCTAATAAATTTCCCCTTCAGTACTTGGACTTGCAGCTGAGAGAGCTAGAACTCAAGGATCAGATGTCTTATTTTCATCACGTTCAGTTTCTAGATGGGAGTTGGAGGTCATGTTTTTTCATAGGAGTGATGGATTGTAGCATTCTGTCTGAGGAAAGGCGACTGCAAGAGTGTTGTGCTTGTGATTTATGTGGCTTTGCACAGATCACCTTTTATTGTCCTGTTGCACTCAGCTCTGATGTTTAGGTGATACAGTTTAGACCTCTTTGAGAGAATGTGTCTGTTTAGTTCCATGGTTTGGGAAGTCTGTATTTGTGAATGTTTATACTTGAGATGTATTTTTACTCCTTCATGTTTTGCTGCCTCTTCACTGTGCTGTCAAGCGTTTTCCCCTTTAATAAAGGAAATACTGTTACAGCTTTCAAAAAGTGCAAAATTGCTTCTCTAATATTTTTTGTTGAACTATTTAAGTCAAAAAATCAGGCTGATTTTTTGCTAGAATTAAGCCCTTGCATAAAGTGCATCAAGAAATTCACGAAATTGAATCTAGTGAAATAGGTTTGGCGTTAAGAGTAGTATTTGAGGTCAGGTTGCATAATCACAATCCTTTCTGGTCCCTAAATCTCTGAATTAATTACAGCTTTCAAAAAAAATTAATCTCATTTTAAAGCCATGCTAAAACTTAATTTAAAATGCAAATATTGTGTCTTAAAAAACCTTAGTAAGAGTTTTGGTTTGCTATCTGCAGATGACACAGGGTTTACACATTAAAATCTGGCTTCAGCTATTTGTTTTTGAATAAAGATTGCATGAATGATTTTCTCACTACTCTTTGACTGGGTTTTGTTCCCTGTAGTGTTAACAGCAAAGACTGACGATCATTTTTTTAGTGGAAAGAAAGCAAATTCAAAATTTTTATTGCAATCTTTCTTTTGTAGAAAAGCAGTAATCAGTGTAAGTAATTTTTAAGATTAGAGTGTTAGCCAGTGTGTCCCTAGGATAACTGTATCATATTCTTCAGATTTTTTCTCTTCATCTACCTTTTTTTCCCAAAAAAAAACATAACTGAAAAGAGTTGTGTGAGGATTTTCTTCCCCATTTTATTAATAGTCTAACAGTAGCATTGCTCCAATGATGTACTGTTGAGAAAATGTTATCTATGTCTCCATTAGTTTCTTAAAATGTTGAATGTCAGACCTAAAAACTGGACTGAGTTATTGTGAGCTTATTGTGAGTAGGTACGAGTTCAAAATCAAAGGTGGGATAAGTGGTGTACTGAGATGATGGAATTTCTTCTCTTACCATTAATTAGTCGTGGTAGCTTTTTACTTATAACAGTATCTTCTAGTAGGGTGTCATCATGACCCTTCTCTGTAAAACCCTAAAAACCCCTGCATTCTAATTATGATGACTCAGTCTTCCTGGGGCTCAGGACACCTGGCTTCTGTGTCTAGCTTGGCTGGCTGGTTGGCCTTAGGGAAGACCTGTTTCCATGCCTCTGTTTCCTCAGCTGGTGGAGGGGGAATGATATAAACGTCCTGTAAAGCACTCTGAGATGTAGTAAATAACTGGATAGCATCAATAATTCTGATATTTTTATTGCTTGGGAATGCCATACGTATTTTTGCATGTTATTAAATTGTAGCTAACTGAAACCAAACAAACCCCTTTACACTTAGGGACTGAAGAAGGTACAAAGCATCACATTTTTAAAAATACTCTAAGAATGGCATTATGTTTTATTTCAGATGTTAAGTGAAAATAATTTTCAGTTTCTTCTAAACGTGTTGTTTGGTATACAACACAAATCCTCATTTTACCTCTTAATTTCATCCCAGATTTAATATTTGTTTATATTTTATCACATTTTCAGCAGCAAAGTGTAACTTGGAGGAAAGCCTGCATGGTCATGAATATAAAAAGAACTACTACAAAATAACAATTTAAAACAAAAAAATATAATGCAAATTTTTTCTAGGTATTTTTTTACTGAACAAACTTAGTAAGAAACAGCCTTTGTTTGAACATTGGTATCACTGAGCTCTGTAGCAATAGATTGGCTTGTGATACTTTCTGCAGCTCAACATCTGAAAGTAATATTTTTGTATGTCAGCAGTTTGTTCTTACCTGTGTTGTGTTTAACATACAACATAGGCTTTGATATCAGGTTCATTCTGATATTAGATACTTTCTTTTTCAATTTTCTTATGTCAGTTTTGGAAAAAAGATTGAAGTTTTGATACATACTCAGACTCTGTACAAAGATGCAGTGATTGCGTGCCAAAATGTTATTGTTTTTCCCTTAAAAGCTGTGTGTCAGTAATACATGCAGCACGAAATAACTCAACCTGAACAGGCTAGATGTTATACCTGTTTCTGCAATGATAGTAGCATTGAAAGTAAAATGAAATAACTTATGCCAACCAGCCTACTGTTCAATATGTTCAACATGTTCAGATGTGATTCTTAATCCCTGAGGTTTAGGATCTTTATCTCTGTCTTGTTCTTTGTGCAGTATTGCAGGTCTTTTTTCTATGCAAGTGTGACTTAGGGTTATTGACTCCTTTGTAATGAGAACACAAGTTAAAAAAAAGGTGGGAACACAACACAAATTTTAAAGGCTGATTAACTATATTTTAACCTTGAGAACAAATACCAAATTATATATAGGAGTGTATCCCGAAAGTAGTAATCACTGTTTTCCAGTACTTTTGAGGTCTGATTGATGGAATGGCAATAAAATATTTTGTAGCACTGTAGGTTTATATAGTGGAAATAGTCAAGTGACTACCAAAGAAAGCAAGTTAGTAACTAGAGATTTATTCCTAGAAAGTGAAAAATGCCATTCAAGAAATAAACTCTTTATTTCTCTTGTGCTCCTTTTTACCAGCTTGTTTGAGGAGGAGATAATGTCATATGTGCCGCCACATGCCTTACTTCATCCTAGTTATTGCCAGTCCCCAAGAGGCTCGCCAGTGTCTTCGCCTCAGAACTCTCCAGGTAAGTTGCTCTGGCACTACTTCTGTGCAAGACCATTTCTTGTACTTGCTAAGGATCTGTTCCAAGTCAGTAAAGTCAGGAGCATACTCCAGCTGCCTTCCCGGAAGTCAGAGAACAATAATAATAACAGAATAGTAGTAACAGAATAATTGTTTGACTATAATATTTTGTTCGCTTTCCAAATTGAAATTCAGGGCAGCATAAAGCCAAGAACTTGTTCTTGGGAAGCTATAACCTATTCCCCTTTGTGGTTCCTGAATTTTAGATGAGTAAAGTTACATAAGCTAAAGTACCTTCTGAGTGATCAGTGAGCTTGTCAGGGTAGTACCTTCAGTACGATGGTATCTGCAAGATAGTACAGTAGAGATAATGCACCTATAATGCAGTTTATATTATGCTGCATGTAATGACTTTCCAAATTTCTTAAGATCTAAGTTCTGTTGCTCCAGCAAAAACAAACATTTATTTAGTCCTGTGTTTGAGCAAAGGGAACAAGTGTGATTGCATTTGACTGTCAAAGTTGAATCTTTGCCTTCGGCTCAGAAGATGTTTTGCTAATAGAAAAGATTTGGTGTATTACAACTTCAGAGACTGTGATTTTGTTCTGACTTGTAAAACTTGCAAACTTGTTTTTCAATGATGTGAAACAACTTAAGTGACTGCTTGTGCCAGGATCCTGATGCCTAGAGACTTAGACATATGGATCTAATAACTGTGCATTAAAATGAAAGTGTTAATGGGGCGTTGGGACAATAATAAATTTATGTAACGCCAGATTGCTATCCCTTAACATGAGTTCAACAGATAGCATATTGCAGCTGTCTGGAAATACATGTCATAATGGAATTAAATTGATATTTCACATATTAACTAAGTTGCAGGTCAAAACTAAGCTATGTCGCATGTGACCAGTTCCATTTGATCTCTGAAGGCTAAGTAGAGCAATTAGCCTTACTCTTAGTTTTATCAAGAAGATAATACATAAGTAAAAATCACTGCAGTAAATCAAAAGTGGCTTAAGGGGATCTCTACAAATGTGAGAACAAAAGTATAGATAAATAGAGAACATTTGGAATGTGAGCAACTCCAGGTAGTTCCAGACATAAAGAAAATTTTATCAGAAAAAGTACTGTGATTTTTATGGGCATTTCCCAGTCCACAGTCATAAAAACCTTTGCAAGAAACCTGATTAAAACCATTCATAAATATATCCTGAGTGGCAGCTTTTCCTGCTGCTGGACATAGGACCTCTGTAGAACCTATTCAGAGAAACTGTGCAAAGACCTTAATGATCTTATGACATTCTGCAAAGCCACTAAATATAATATTCTCATGTATTGATATTTTTGATACAGATATGGTTTAGATAAAACTGTTTTGTTGAAAAGAAGAATGAAATCTGCATATGTGCATCTTATTTTCAACTGCAAACTTGACAGATTTGGCTTTCAGAGTTAAAATTTCTTCTTTACTACTGCATCCACCAAAGCAAGCTGAGCAGGACTTTACTCCAACAAAGTAATTCCAAAATGCATTCAGTCTTTAACATGCAATGTTCTCATCTATTCCTCAAAGTAGCAGCACACAGTAAAGGATAAGCAGTGATGAGTTTAGTCCCTTTCTCCTAAAAATTGTAATCTCTATTTCATAGAAAAATATAGAGAGCATTGAATCTCCCTGTCATTTTGCAAGTATGCATGTTTGTGTTGGTGTACAAATGACTTTTTTGATGAGAAGCAGTAAATAGCCCATCGATTCTGTGAGGGCTCTGTGTCCCTTTTGTCAGCTAAAGTGGCTGTGCTGTACTGCACGAGGTTGCATGTTAAGGATCCATTGTTCACATCAGTCACAATCGGTTGTACTTTCTCTTTTGGGAAAGATGAATAGTCATGAAGCTGCTCTTTATATCTGCTTTAGAATATAACCTTTTTTAAAATCAAGTATGATCACATCACTGGTGTTTTTTAGCTCTTCCATTAACATCTTTTGTTCCCAAGGCGGAAGTAATCATTATAATTGCCCAGGAATTTCTTGGCATATGCCTCTGATTTGCAATGAAGACTTGTCATGTGCTGATAGAATAATATACTGCTGATTTCTGAACCGTGAAGTAATGTGTTACCAGATTCTCTCACAGCAAAACCTTCCTTCAGGGGTTAAGATTAAAGTATGCTTTTTTTTGCATTTATTTGGTGACTACATTTTTGTACCTACTTTGACCCAAAGCAGAATAAACAAAGTAGTGGGAAAAGGCCACTAATTGAGAGGCTGTTTACAGTTTCAAGTTTGTGGGTTTTCTAGAGAATTCAGCTGAATATTAGAAGCCCTTGGTGCTCTCAGTTAAAGAGGATAACCAGTATAGATTAATGACCATGATTTATTTTCTGAAGGGGTCCTGCATGTTCCTACTGGGGCTGTAAGAATTCCCTGACTTTTTCTATTCCTCCTACATGTCATGCTAAGCCTAGAAGAAGTGACAAGTGTCTTTGTGGTCAAGACAGGTTTTTTACAGACCTGTAAATGGCATTCACTGTTAATACTGATCTCATTTGTTCTCCTGATCTCTGCAGAGAGATCAGCTCTGATCAGCCACTTCCGCAGGATGTGCTCATTGCCTTTTCCGTCAGCCCCATATGCTTTGTGGCTAAGCAAACTCCTCTCTTTTCCCCTCATCTCTGCCCACAGACTGAACAAACACATATTCTCTCTCTTTCATAATCTGAAATGTTACATTCTCGTGCCTTTACCCATACAGCAATAAATGCTTCTCTGTTAGCTTAGCTTCATACAGTGAGCCAAAAGAAAGCTCACATAAGGAAAGACAGAAACCTACATATGTGTTTGTAAACTGTTCATTTGAATTTCCAGTGCATTATGGGCCTGTTAGATGACCACCAGTTGCTCATAAGTTGTTGGCAACCTATGTATAGTGTAGGGCATGAGAAATTTTAAACAACCTCTGTTTTTTTTCGGGGGGTGTCTACACAGCCTTGCAAGGGAAGAATTTAATGTTATAAGAACTTGGGGTGAGAAGATGAATGTAAAAGAACTAGGATTAGCTGCCTCTTTGGCACATTGTCTTGCAGTCATGTCAATTGATGTAATTTATCCAGGGAGGCAATGGAAGTTCTAATGGTTGTAATATATAGAACAGATCTGACTAAACACCTAATTTGTATATACTAGACTTGTACATGCAGATGTGGGGGTATGCCAGTTCTTTGGCATACAGATCTCATCTCTCCCTGCTTTTAAGGCATTAACTCTTAAAAACCAGTTCTTTTTAAAAGAAATTCACTTATTGATGATCACCATGTATGTGCCTGGAGGCACCTGTGAAAAGTTTCACAAACTGAAATGACAGTCTTTTCATTCTTCCAATATTTTTCCCCTTTACTTCCCCAGTGAAAAACTTCTACTAGGGAAATTCCAATAGTCTTCCTTCTTCAACTTAATGTATTCAACAGAGCACAGCAGAGTGCAGTCTGTTTATGCTTCATTTCTGAGTTCCTGTTTTTCCTGATAATATTAAAACCAGGACAGAGCAGAACATTTATTTCATGAGCTGTTTTAAAGGTTAGATATAAAGTGTACTTGACAAACAAATGTTAAATCTTTCCAATCATGCTGGGTTTTTAAACCATCTTTCGCATTGACCTTGATTTGCTCTTTTGAGACTTACTTTAGAAAGGTGATACTATTGGAAGTGAGCAACTAAAAAGTCTTGGATGTAAAGCAGATTTGAAGGTACACGGCCTCTTACTCTTTATAAAGGTGACCAAACCAAACACGTGCCCTGCCTTTGCTGTTGAGTCTTTTCAGAAGAGGATGGGACATTAATCAGTTCATGTCACTACAGCTCATTCTTTGCTTATTGTTTCCTGCAGGTACTCAGCGTGCCAATGCCCGAGCTCCAGCTCCTTACAAAAGAGATTTTGAAGCCAAGCTGAGGAACTTTTACAGGAAGTTGGAGACTAAAGGATATGGACAAGGCCCAGGAAAATTGAAGTATGTTGAAGAATCTCATGAAACTGGATTTGTTTCTCAGGCAGCTTGCCTTGCTTTACACATCTACAAGCTTCTTCCCAGTAGAAGGAATGCAGATGTTGTGGTTACCCTTGCACTTCTGGAAATACAAAGCCTGTCATAAAAGACTTAGTGCCAGCATGTGATTCATAGCAGAGGATACAGCAAGTTCTGAGCACTTCTTCTATCTTTCCTCTAACTATATTTTCATACAAACAGTCTTACCGGTACAGTGCCAAAAAGCACTTTGGGAAGAGGCATGCAGAACAAGAGGCATCTGAATTCTTCCATTACAGCATGTGCTATGATACAAACAGTTGTATTTTCTCATGTCTTTTTCCACTGAAAAAAAATAGATAGGCCTATCTCTTGTACATAATTGCCTGTCTTGATATCACAGTCCTCTTTAGTAAAGAGGACTCATAAAGTCAAATGTTATTAAATTCTAAGGATTACCTTAAAAAAACTGTTAGTATTTTTACTTCAGCCCTCTGAATGCTAGAATGCTTGGAGTGAGGTCTTCCCTCCTTCATTTATTTGGTAATTGAGTGATTTCATGCATGTTAAGGATCATCAGCAAAAAATACTTTCATAATTGTGTAAATTACCAAGTCTTGTGCCAGCTCTCAGACTCTCATAGCTTGATGCTCTCACAGTAGCCATGAAGCATTAGAACTTTTTTAACCATTTCTTCTGTTAGAATAGGAGGTAGGTATTTTGAGTGGTTGGATTTGGTTTTGTTTTGTTTTATTTCACCCAGCCAGTCACTTTTTGCAAGAATTGGTGCAGAGCTTAGACTTCATTTCTGTGGGCTTGTTAAAAGTTTTCCACAACGGAAATGGGTTTAAAATGGTATTGTTTAGACAGACTTAAGAGGCAGAGCTTGAACATTTTCTGCCTGTAATGCAATGAAATCACAAACACTTAGAGGTTAATCTATGAAGTTTTGTCATGAATACTTGGGCAGTTAGCTGGTAGAAGAAGATGGCATTTGCTAGCTTTAAGATCCATTACATTTCTTGTGCCTTTTTGTCCTGACCTGTTTGCCATCACAGTGTGGATTTTTAAGAACAACAGCTTGATTTTTGAACAGAAGTGTTCTCTGTTCCTTTCCCAGGCATACACTGATCTGCTCCTTTTTTTCAAACCAAGACCCCAGCACAACTTAAATAGTGCCTGGGTACTCATGTTGCTCAGGTGCTTTGCCAGTACTTGGCCTTTCCAGTTCCATGTCCTCTGCAGGATATTACAGTGCAGTCACTGACTGATCTCTGCACAAGCAGTAAGGCCTACAAGGGCTTTGCAAGAGGCTGTGTGGAGAGGTAAGCTGTCTCTCTGCGGGCAGCAGCAGCTCCCAGCTTCAGTCTGACTGATAAAATGCACGCATACAGCAGTATTTGAATGTAAAGCAAGCTGCACTTCAGGAAACTAATTAAAGAGGGTTTTTTCGGCAGCAGATAAAATGTTTTAGTAAGGAGCTTTCTTTCACCTCTTATTTTAGATCTTGATGACACTCCCTCACTTTCACAATTTTTCTTTCAGAAGGTACATTATGTTTTCACATGTGAACCTTCAGTCTGGTTTTGGACAAACGGTTGCCATTCCTCCTACACTTATTGTCCCATCACACACTGGGGATAATGTAGGGATGTGTGATTCTGGAGTTACCATTCAGTGACTTTCCCATCGTTTTATCTTTTTCCTTGTTAAGAGATTGCTTTTTACATAAAAAGTTAGATTCTTGCTTACAGAAAGACTGATTTAGAGACTCAGCCTTACAAAAGGATTTTAACTTGATGAAAATGCCCACTTCAGGACATTTCCCACTGAAGCCTGAAGAACCAGGGTATAAAAAAATAGAACACTTCTTTGTATGAGAGACATTTTATTGAAATCTGAAGTAGATCCTTGAAGGACGTAGAGTAACAGTCAGAAGCTGCCTGATTGGTATCAAACTATCCAGCAGAAACTTGTATCTCTCTGAAGTCACCCTGTTACCTTGCAGTGTAAATAGATGTTTCCAACTGTGGTTCATTTTAATGAATTGCTATTTCAAAATTATTTTGCTCCTCAGATTAATCATTAGGAGAGATCACTTGCTAGAAGATGCCTTTAACCAGATCATGGGCTACTCAAGAAAAGACCTGCAGAGAAATAAACTCTATGTCACGTTTGTTGGGGAAGAAGGGTGAGTAGAACAGGGAAGTAAACATGATCTGCAAACTCTGTGTGTCTTGCAGCTGCTGTTTCACCAGACATCTTGTGGTCTAAAGAGAAAAGAGGAAGGATTACATTCAGGAAATGCCACATACATAAGCCTAGAACATACAGCTGTTCAAGATGACTTTTTAGGCCTTGTGAAATGTAATGTGTCGTGCCTTTGCAGAAGTAATGCAAGTGTTTATGTGAATTTTCACAATAGTTGGTGCGTGTTTTAGAATGTTGCTGGGAAAGCAAATTAAAAATAAACAACTTTCTCATGTTATTAATATTTCCTTTCTGTCAGTGCTGACATTATATCTCCAGTGCTTGTTCAAAGACAGCTGTCATTTGTTGGAGTGAGGGTGCTTCAGGACTAGGCTAGAGGCTCAATCCTTAGTTCAGCTCCTGTCTGAGGCAAAGGGAGCTGAAAGCCTGCAGTGTATCCGAGGTGCTCACTGTCTCTTCAGGGCAGGGCCTGAGTCACCAGTAAAAGCAGCTAGGCTGTTGCTACTTGTCAAATAAATACACATATTCCTGGTGTTTCAGAGTCCCTTCAGAGAATGCTCAGTCTGTGTCTGGTGACAGTCTAACATGTTATGTACAGGTTGTGAGATGTGCATTGCAAAGGAAGATGTGGTTAGGTTTTCCTTGCAAGCGAAACTGGAACAATGTGCTATTTGCCTCTTTCATTTCTTGATTTGTGACCCTGTTCTCAGATCTTAAAGCCTTGATATTGATATGTTTAATGAATGTATTGTAAATTTTATTCCTCTCTATTTAGGAAACTGCAGCACACAGCTCTTGGGATGCTGTATGTGTGTTATTGCCATGCAATGTGTGAGTCTTGGAAGTAGCTAAGTTGTAATAGAAACAGCTCATACAAGATTAGATAAAATTAATCTGTCTTTAAAAACCCCTAAATCCTGTTGTTTGTGTAAAGTTCACCATGAAGTACTCAGTGTTAATAAGGACTCACAGAAGTCTTACAATGATGTTGACAGCTGAAAGCCAAGTGTGGACTTGTTCATATAAATAATATCATTGTGCTGTCTGAGGAAAAACTCAGAACTGGAATGACAAGGCTGGTGCAGGATGACATTACACTGTATTGACAGAGCAGGGTGGGGATACAGGTATGAGGCTTGTTTTATACAGCCCTACCAACCTTTACTTTCACAGCTACAACCTCGACTCAGGTTTAAAAATAAAAGAGAAATCTTTAAAATCATATGTGAGATAGAGATTGATCCAGATAGATTGTCTCCCTTCATCAGATGTCAGGCTTTTGCGTTTCATCACTCACTACAGCAAGAAGAAGAGTGACCTGGAAATGGAGTGACACATGCTCTTCTTGTTCTAGCCAACTTTACACAAGATTCTCTTTGTAATGGAAAAGAGTGAGTTAATTAAGAGCAAACTAAAATTAAAATGACGTCAAGACTATATGTAGAAATGTGTTTTGAATGAGGAAAGGATGTGTGCAAACTCTTGTTTCATCACAGATGGTGCAAGGATATGTATCAGACTTCATTTGGCTAGGTGTAGAAAGACAGGTCAGGGTGGAGGAGAGGAGGAGGAATACTGAAAGTTAATTGTTTCCTATTTGCTCTTCCTTTTTTAAGTTTTTTAAGTGGAAGCTTGCTCTTGCATTTCTTTTCCTTTTGGTAAAAGAAATGCATTACCCATTACCTGGTGATGGGTAATGAAATCCTCAAAAATGAAAACATTTTAGTAACTACTGGTTTATTAGTTTATAAATTAGTAAGTGGGGCAACTTTGATATAGTTATTGCTGTTAATATGGTTTGTATCTTAAGTCTCATAATGTTTGGTATCTTCCTTGAACCTTTGATTTCTGCAGTCATGCAATTGTGATGCTAGTTTCATGTTTTTACATTCATTACATGATATATGAAGAACATTTTGATACGAAGAGTATGGTTTCTTAAAGTTATTTTCCCTAAGTTCTATTAACTATCAGCAAAAGCTGCTTTGCATTGTAGAGTGGTAAATCTGAAGTAGTAATGGCGCTTCCTAGGAGACATGAGTCATGTTGCCAACAACATATTACTCTGTTCCTGAATACCCAAATGCCCCACAGTTGCAGCTGTTGTGTGGTTGCATACCTTTTGTATGAAGTTTTCTCACCCTTGTGCCAAGCCTTTAATTGTGGGATAAATCTGACTGGCAGTGCAGGACTCTCATGATTGATTTATTTAACATGACTCATAATAACTCTGCGTACAGAAGGAGCTGTATGAAATGGTGGGTAGTGAAGCACACAGATTCTATCCTATTTTAAGATTTCATAGTGAGTCTGATTATCCCAGAAGTTTGGAGGAGCCTTCCAGATGAGCTTTGACTTCACCCTGGTGTTTGTGCCAAGATTAAGATCCAACAGTTGTCCATGATATCAAACCATTTTGAGGTTTTGTTTGGGGTTTTCTTTTTCTGCAATTTGAATGTGGAATCTGCCCTTTTTGCCAGGGTAAGAATCTGTTTCAGTACTTCATTTCTGAAGCTTAACAGAAGTGAAGTGCTTCCAAATGACTGAAGGGAAAATGTTTTTCCTTCAGTAGAGGGAAGAGGCTTTGTCCTCACCTTGATAATGGTACCTAGCTTTTACTTTCCTGAAAACTTCATCCTTGAAAATAACGCTCATCCGTTTCTCTTCTGTAAAAGTTCATGAGCCAAAACACAAGTAACAGAAGTCCTATGTGAAAGCTGACCTTCTCTGTGATACTTCTGAGTATTTTTCCTAGTACTAAACCAAGAGCCTCTTAAAAGTTTCAGCCTCCAGAAGATATATCTGTTTGTCAGGATTATAATCATCTCTGTTCCCCACAGGAAAATCCATAATTTTCTGGTTTCCAGCTCTACCAGAGCACTAACTTCATACTTAACTCATTTCAGTGATGACCTGAAGCATAATATCAAAATTGAGTCTCAGTACTTTGTCAGCAATGAGTTTGTTTATGGTTCAGGAAGAAGGGGTTATTTAGATTCCATTAGTATTGGAATTTTGAAATAACAAAAAGAAAACCCCAACCACCTCCAAAGGAAATGCACTCTCCATTTAAGTGCACTCATGTTTGGAAGTGAGACAAGAAAACTTAAGACAAAGAAAGATAAATCACTGAAGTACTCTCAGATTATGTTGCTCGGGAAAACTGAAATATTATCTTTCAAATTGTCCTATTGTTGCAAGTCTGCAAAGACAAAGTATGAGAAGTGTTCATTTTCATTCTTAATTTGTTAGATGCAGATAGGTCTCATGTTGGCTCTTTTATGTTGCCTCCTCCCCCTTACCCTCAATTATTTGGTTATATTCCTGTGGCAAAGAGGCCACTACAGTCAGAGCCAAATTTTTTTATGAGAGCAGCCCGCATAGAGCATTTCATTCCAGCACTCCAAGCTATTCCATTTCAGAATAGCCCCATGAGGACTTTACATACCTTGGCATTAAGCAATCTGCAGGATAAGGGTTCTGGTTAAAATCTTATGAAATTTTAATTAAAATAGAGCATGAAGAATGTAGATTCATGAAGCATTTCTTTGCACACATGAACACTTTATAGTAATGTCAAGTTTCTCTTTAAAGGTTGGACTACAGTGGACCTTCAAGAGAGTTTTTTTTCCTGGTGTCTAGAGAGCTCTTCAATCCATATTATGGTTTATTTGAATATTCAGCCAACGATACCTATACAGTACAAATAAGTCCCATGTCTGCTTTTGTAGACAATCACCATGAGTGGTAAGAATGATTTTTCTTTGTTTTTCAGCTGTGTTTTCTGTTGTTCCCACTTGTAGACATCTGCTCATATCTGCTCAAACATAGAAACCAGAATCCCATCTTTTTAACCAGCAGCGAAATGACTGCATTTCTTCTGACTTCCTTGATTCTGTTTTCTCTTGTGGTTTAAATTCTCTTATTTCTCACAAGGTCAGCAAAACTTACAATTTGAAACACGTACCATGAGATTTTCTCACAACACAACTCTGTTTTCCTTGTACATTAGCAGTCATTTCGTGAAAGTAGTACTAGCCTCTTGTGCATTAAAAAATAATGAAGGAAACGTGGGCTTTTTGTCAACTAAAGAGACTAAGGGAGATTTCAAACAGGTGTTACTGTATGTTGTTTGTTTGAGTCTTCCTAAAGAGTACAGAGATCTCCACAGTGGAAAAAACCCAACTTGTCTGTTTGATGGCGATCTGTGAAGGTATCTTAATAAATGGTGGGGGGAGGACTGCTGCTTACATAGCTCTTAAGCAAAGTCTGGACATACACACATATTGCTAAAATAGGTATCAAGGATTTTTGCATAATTCCATTATCACAACTATAAACCAGTTTGAATCACCCTCAGTTGATATAAGCCCTGGCATCACCAAAAGTCTGTAAATCTGTACTGTGAATTTTAACAGACAATTCTGTTGTGTGGGTAGTTAGAATATGGTAATAGTAGAATGGCTGATCATCTGTGTAGGACAGATATGTACTAAGTCTTTACTTATTGGAAGCCACTTATGAAGAATGAGTATCAGAAAGGAATCTCATTACCAGTTTTAGAAATGAATAGAAAATGAAATGGTTGGCTGCATCAAGTTGAAGCAACCTACCTGTTGAACTCTAACATGGCAACAATAAATGATGTATGCTATATTGGAAAACTAGAAGTCTGGCAAAAAGGGGAGGAACATCCTTACATGCTACACAACTTCCTCCAATATTTTGTATTAATCTCTGGCTTCTGCAGTGCTGGACCAGAGACCTTAGGGGGTAAGGGAGGTATGACCCCTCTCTTTCTGGGAGGCTGGTGCCAGTGACACCACTGGTCTTGTACAGCCTTGGGGAATTCAGAAAATGCAGCTGTGACAAGCTGTCATACTTGGAAGGGGAAGGCTCTGCATGTCACATCCTTATCTTGCAAACCCTGTGTACAGGCAGCTGCAGTAAAGCCCTAATTATTCCAAGAAAACTGTTGCTGAGGATGCATAATCAGTGTAAGAAACATTACTTTATTTGAAAAATAACACTACACTTAAACCTATTCCAGAGATGTGGAGGATTTTTCACAATCTCTTGGGAATATTTGTGAAGGCCCTACTGTTTCAAAGTTGGCTGCCATCTGATCTGAAATCTGTTCAACTGCCTCCCACCCAACACTCCTTATATACCCAACAAAATGAAGATAACTGGGGAAGAGAGGGGAGAGAAGATTGGTTAGATCATGTTGACATAGGGCTGGAGGGCACTGTGAGACACCAAAAAGCTTCCAGCCATCTTTCATGAAAATGTATATGGAATTCCCTAATCATCAGTCAGATGAAAAACCTTTGGCCTCCCAGTAACATGAAAACAAGTTAATCCTATATGGGATGTGTGGTAGATATACTTCTATGAAGAGGCTGGGGTTGATTTGGTTAATATGGATTTGACTTTATGGAGAAGTTACAACTTCTCCACACCCTGCAGACTTGGGGTTTTTTTTTCTGTGCCTTACTGAGCATGGAAAAGAAATGCAAGAAAATTAAAAACCAAGCACAAAAAATTACCACAATTTATACACAGCTTTCTGATTTTAAAAAATGCTGTTTGGAAAGATATGTAAGTTTTGATGACAGAGCAGTCTACAAACCACAAAGTTTCAATATGATGACTGTAACTCTTTTTCTTCCAGGTTCAGGTTTAGTGGTCGAATTCTTGGTCTTGCTTTGATACATCAGTATTTGCTAGATGCCTTTTTTACACGACCCTTTTATAAAGCCCTCCTCCGAATGTGAGTAGAATTGTTCTGTCTCCTTTTCTTTTTGGTTCCTTCCCCATGGACGATGCTGTTTTATGTATGGATAAATTATGATTTATCATCGAAGAAAACAGGCCTTTATTTATCATGTAATCACTTCATTTCAATCCAAGACTTCTTTAAAATAGAAAAGTTTGCTTTGTTTCTACTTAGTCATTAGCTGATGGTTACCCACTGTTCTTTCAATGTTCAATGATGGTTACCCAGAATGTTCTTTCGGATCAATATGAAAACCTCTTATTTTGTTTTCACCATGTTACCAACTTCTACAAAATCTTACATTTGAAGTTGTAGGATGAAATGCTGTGGTTTTATTCCCGATATGAATAGATTTCTTATTCATTTGTCTTGTAGTGACTCACAGGATAGGATATGAATCACTTTGTAACTTAGACTGCAAGACCCATTTTCAGAGGTAGACAGTTTCAGAGCAGGAGTAGTAGTTCTGGAAACAAAGTCTAAAGTATATCAGAATAAAGCTCCATAAAATGGAGATTGCAAACAATCAGAGCTGGACTTGTTCAGCGTGACTGGAATTTAAGACATAATGGACTTAAGGTGCTTCATTTTTTGTGTTTCATTTGAAAGCTGTTTTTAGAAGTCTGGAAGGATATTTTTTGTATAAAGCATCATACATTCTGGTAGTGTGGAGTAATGCATCCATGCCTATTGTATGTATATTTTAAAAACACCTAAATGCTAACAACATCGTTTTAATAAGAGTGAGGACTTGGCCTGGATGGGCTTTAATACTAATATTTTATGACTGCCAAATTAAATTAATCATTTAAATTGGTGGTTCTCTAAACAGTAAAATTAAAAATGAAGGGCAGTCATCTTTGTACGCAGCTTGATTCGTGCAACTTTGCCATCTAAGTTCCAGCCTTTCCTGGACCTTCACTTTCCTCAGAACTATGAGCCATCCAGACTGCTTCTGCAGATGGGACTTTGTGCCCAATCCATCAGCTTTGATGTAGGAGCTGTTACTGCAGGATGTCACTTAAATTACTCTTTTGAGCATTCAACTAAAAGTACAGGGCTTTCTTATTTTGGACCCAAGAATATAAGCACGCAAGGAACCCTGCAGCTAAAAACCCTTTACTTAATGAATAGCCCCAGTGTCCTATTTGACAGAACAGGATTTAAGGAGTTAGAAATGGCAGAAATTGCCCCTTCATTAAATATTATTAACAGATGACATGTTCAAAGCATGGAGTAGTACCTGTTAAAGACAGCAAGGGACAGTTGGCCTTAGAAGTTGGATTTGTAAAAGGGGAAATATGGCAAAAGGTAAAAAGATATTTCTGCATAGGCAGGATCTCTGAACAGACTTCTCCATACAATGAGCTGATGAGAGAGGTGGCAGGGTAGGCACATAAGGGAAAAAGATAGTAGTTGCTTGTTACAAAAACTTTCCATTTCTTTTATGATTTGCATTTTTTGTCTCTCTACAAAGTGAAAATGCACTTTGTGTATTTCCAAAATTCCAATATATCCGTCACAGGACACATGGGAGAGACTTGGCATAAGCTTAAAATCAGTGTCTTCAAATTAATAAACTCCGTAATTTTGTATATTAACAAAATAGTTTTGTTATACAGTAACTGCTATTACTTGGCAAATAAACAGAGTATTGAAATAGAGTCTTCTTTATTCTTTTGATTTTTCTCTTAGCTCCCAGTGTTAGTCTGATTTTCAGGACTGTCCTGTCTGAGTTTAGTTACTGATCACGCACTACTGCTGTCATCTGTATTTGTGTGTTTTCTTCTTCTTTATGTTAGACTCTGTGACCTGAGTGACCTGGAATATCTCGATGAGGAGTTTCACCAGAGTTTGCAGTGGATGAAAGACAACGATATACATGATATCCTAGATCTCACATTTACTGTAAATGAAGAAGTTTTTGGGCAGGTGTGCAAGATTCTTAATTCAATTTCCTTTGTGTATTCTATTGCTAGGGAAACATTTATTTGGGCACAAGAATGACGTGTCCATGCAGATTTAAACTTGTTTTTATAAAATTCTGCTTGATGAAAACAGTGTTGCAATGTATGGACAAAAGAGTATTTATAACCAGTCAATCGTGTCTTGCTGGGTAAGGAGATTTTCTGGAGTGTATCTGAAATGCCAAAGTCTTGGATTGCTCTGCTGGAGGTAGTTTACCTGAATTTAACTGCAGCAGAGTTCCCATTCAGAGGTATTACAACACCTTTGTTACAATATTATTTAGAAGACTTCAATAGTTTAGTTGCTATAAAGATTGTTTCTTCTTCTCAGTTTATTCTTTATACTAAATATGAAGATTCTTAGGCCAAATTGGGTTTCAAATATTATTTCATCAAAAAAAAAAAAGATTTGGTTGATGTTCTCTTATGTCACATATTCCAGTTTACTAAAGTCATTCCTGGCTGGTGCTCTTGAGAAATTACTTCAGCTTAAAAATACACATTATTACAATTCTTTCTTTCTTTTGTTGTCACTTGGTCATTTTTTTCCCCTTAGATCACAGAACGGGAACTAAAGCCAGGAGGTGCCAACATCCCAGTCACTGAAAAGAACAAGAAAGAATATATAGAAAGAATGGTGAAATGGAGAATTGAAAGAGGTGTTGTACAACAAACCGAAAGTCTGGTTCGTGGTTTCTATGAGGTAAAAAACTCCAAAATGAAATCTATTTTCTTCCTTTACCCCCCCCCCAAATATTTTTCTCCTCATACACATTTCGCAAATACAGAGTTCCAAAAACCAGATACATCTGTAATCAGAAGTGCCCTCACAGATATCATGGGAGGTGGGGGGAATGAAGAAAGGTGATTTGAACCTACTTAAACTGGAAAGTACCATTGATCACTATCTGTATGATTAGCAGTGAATACCTGCTAAAGTGACCCATCTGTTTCCTCATTGGGCCTTTGAGGGTTTTGTGTGCATGCTGTACCACATAACAGAGTAGACTGAGTGTATTTCAAGGTATTTTTCTCTCCTATTTTAACATGGACAATTAAGTTGAATGTATTGAACTCAATTTGCCCTGAAATAATTCTGTATTACTTGCCAATAAAATTCTCTCCCACTTACCATGATTCTCTAATGAAACTAAATTGGAACTGCAGTGTAAGAAAAAGACATCCATTTATTTGCTTTTAAAAAGAAAGAAAACTTGTATTATTTCCATTTGTGAGAGTAATGTGACCTGATAAATGTTGTATAGCAGACTAGTCTTTTATGGGGAAGCAAAAATTGGTAAATGAAGAAATGTGCTATGCATTTTATTTCCTTCCACAGGTGGTTGATGCCAGGCTCGTGTCTGTATTTGATGCCAGAGAGCTGGAACTGGTTATAGCTGGAACAGCAGAAATTGACTTGAGTGATTGGAGAAATAATACAGAGTACAGAGGAGGTAACCTTAATTTTGAGTCGATTACTGACAGTGTTGGGGGGCTTGGAATTGCCCAATTTCTAAGACATTAAAGAACCATGCTATGAAATACACCTGTAGTATCTTCTGAACTTCTGTGGTTAAGTTTGTGTTGAGGATCAGAAGGTCATTTGTCCATTGTAGTTTGCTTCATTGCTTCCCCATGCAGCTCTTCCCGTACTGTTCTTGTCTGGACAGCATAACAGAGCAGTCTTCTCCACAGAAATCACTGTGCTTACCTGCACACTAGTAGAGTACCACCCCTACACTGGAGACAAATGGAATGGAAACCATTATTAGTAGGAATTACCTCTTTTCCACTTTCAAAGAAGACAGGAAGTTAGAATTAATCCCAGTGACTGCAGGCTGGCAGTTGAGATAATGTGAGAACAATCGAAGATTTGAGAACTACTTTGAGAGAGATGGTTGTAGAATCATTTGTAGATTTAGATATATAAAAAGCACAGCATTGTGATATTTCAAGATATGGCATTCCTGTTAGTGATTAGTTAATGGAAGAAATGCTTCCCAAAGAGTTTTCACTCCTTTTTGTCATAGATATATTAAGTCTCTGCCTTCAAGATTTTTAAACATTTAAAGACTGTTCTCTCACCTCCTGTCTTTTGCTGCTATCAGACAAGAAATATAGCATTATTGTGACTAGGATCAAACTAGGAAAAGCTTATTAAATATACTTTCAACTACTTCTGCAGCACCTAGGGTTATGAAGGCTCTTCTTGTTTTAACAGGTTATCATGACAATCACATTGTAATTCGGTGGTTCTGGGCTGCTGTGGAGAGGTTCAACAATGAGCAACGATTAAGACTTCTACAGGTGAGAAGTCAGCTGTGTAGTGCACATCATTAAAATTAGGTTCTAAACTAGTCCCATCCAGGTATATGACATCCAAAATTGATGGTGATGCTGGCCAGTGGAAAGAACCTGATAATCCTAAAAGTCTTACTGTTAATAATTTTGAGTGACTGACGCTAATAGATGTTTTCATAGATTTCTGAGTTAAAGATGCTTTTCAGATAAAGTATCCAATGTCAATAATCGCTTGCTTTTGTTTGATTATAAGTACATTAAGACTAGTAAAGATTGAAAAGGAAAATGGTAATTGGTTATATCATTAGGTAGAAATTTGAATAATATTTGTACAGCTTAGGAAGGAGAAAGCTTAGATGGAAGTTTCAGTGCCTCAAAGTAGAAAAGAATGGTGAAAGCCTGAAAATCAGTCCAGTTCATTTTCACTAAGCCAGCCTGCAGAATGCAGACATCCTTTTGATGCGGTATAAAAACCTCTCAAAAATATTTATGCATGTGCCTTTACTGCTAAGTTAAATTTTTGCAGTTTGGGTTACATTCATCGTATCTGTAAGGAAGCAGACAAACCCACACCCCAAACCATACCATGTTCTCTATCTACTGTGAAATCCACTGGTTTTAACAGTTCAGAATGTGCATCTGATCACTGAGGTACCTGTATATGATGGATTTCTTTTTTACTCCATTTTAAGTACATAAAAAAGTTTGTAAAAAGCAGTGTGGGACATCTCATTTGATAGAGAGCCAGAAATATCATTTATATGTTTCTATAACATCAGTTAGTGAATAGTTTATTTCTCATATCCAGAGCTATAAAAATTGAGTAGCTTCTGATCTGTCAAAACCCACATCTGGTCAGTTCATGACAGGCTATAACTAAATTTGCTCAACAGACAGCATTTCAGCAAATGTCAGTGGACATTCTACCTATCCAAATTTAGTCCTTTTCTTATAGCATTTAATAATGGTTTATGAAGGTGTTGAAATCCACATAGCCAAAAAGGCATAATACAAAGCCATTATTACTTTTTTTGTAGTTCCTCTTAATACAGAATAAAGACAGTAGGGGAAAAACTCACTCAGGCCTAAGGTTAGGTAACTTGATATTAATAGTATTTTACTCTACAGTATTTACATATGCTCTTTCAAAGGAAATTAATCTGATAAATTGTCTCTTCTAGAGTCCTGTCACAAAATGTTCTGTTTTCCCTTACACTCTATTTAAAGTGACATTTATTACTTGTGCCTTACAAAATTCCTTATTTTACAAATGCTTTTACATAAGCATTTCGACTTTAGTGGGTTTGTTGGTATAAATACATTTCTAATGCACACCATCTGTGTACTCAATATCCATGATGTTTTGTTTGTGCTGGCAGTTTGTTACAGGCACGTCCAGCATACCTTACGAAGGATTTGCCTCTCTACGGGGGAGCAATGGTCCAAGAAGGTTCTGTGTAGAGAAGTGGGGGAAGATCACTGCTCTTCCAAGGTACAACTGTTGTGTGTATTTAATGCTAGAGATACTTTAGGGTATCAGTTACCAGGATAACAGATGTTTGAGAAACAAGTTTTAACTGAATATGCAAATATACTATGCCTTACATGCCAGTTTCCTTCCCCATTGTTTCAGTGTCTTGATGCATCCATTTTTCTTGGAACTTAATTCTGTTGCCATAAGATGGACAAGGCAGTGCAGCTGTGGCTGATGTCCATACCATAATGCTTCTGTAATGGAAAATTGTATTAGAATGTTAACTACTTTTGAATTGGATTTTGTTATATTGATTAAATGTACAAGTATTTACTTACTGAACGTACAGATCATCCCTTAGGAGCAAAAATTAATATGAATTAAAATTAAAATATTTAATAAAGTTAAATAGCAAAAGCTAGTATCAGAATTCTTGCATTAGACACAGTCTCTACAGTATAGTTCAGTGATGTAAGTTTTATGCTCTGTCTGATGTTAAGAGTGTTAACAAATATGGAAGAGGCAAGTTATGAACTGAAGTAGGGTTGTATTTTGAGGAGGGGGGTCATTTGGCTTGAGAGGCAGCACAGGGACAAAGGAAGGTGAAGATTTCAGAGAGAACAAGTAGGGTCAATTAAAATACATGAAGAAGGTATAGTGTGAGAGTCCAATATATGAAAGCAGGAATTGAGGTGTAAGAGCCCTTGCAGACAAGAGGCAGCATTTAAACTGGGTAATGGCAGGTACCATTTTATAAAGACCAGGAAAAAGAGTTCTTTTCAAAGGTCCATGGTAGCCATACCAGGACTAGATTAACATGCAAGTGATGCAAGAAATATCTTCTAGCATGGGCACTTCATTAACAAAAAATGACAGACTCTAGCCTTTTCTATGTTGTGATTAGACTGGTATGAGTCTGGAAGATTTCCTTTCATCCAGTTCCATAAATCTGTAGCCTTTAGAATGTGGTTAGACACAGATTAGTATGCAGAGTGTGGGTAAACTATCTCTGCATAATCAGATCTCAGCTTTAGCATGCTGCTTCTATAGCTTGCGATGGTAGCTTTCTGCTGGGCTGATCCATGGAGGAAACTCAACCCTAATCCTAGCCCATTCCTAGTAAGCAAGATTCCTCAGCGATAACTTGCATTCAGTGTATCCTTTTTTAGACACAAAACATCTGTCAGACACACTGAGCTTCTCTGACCATCACTTAGCTTGTTCCTCCAGCACAAAGTCAGAGGCAGAGGCATCACTGAGGTTGGCTCCTGCCTGCAGGCTGCCATTTGAACCACACTGAGAAAGACTCAGAAGTGGCACTGTGATATCCACAGGCACAGCAGGTGACCTTTAAACAAAGCAATCTTCCCAGTTTACGGTACAAATGAGAGCCAGGCAACTGAGGATTAAAGATAAGCAAATTCTGGAAATTGCTGTTTCAGATCGAATGCTCTAATATATTTGGGGGTGCCTCGTAATACCTTGTAGCCTGGTAAGTCTACTTTATCATTTAGTTATGAAATAGCTTTGATTTTGTTTAAAAAGAAAAAGCTTTGATTTTTAAAAATTATTCTTATTATTTCTAACTTCTAAATACAAGGTTTTCTTGTGAGTTTAAGTAAGAAAAAAGATTATGGGAGTTTTTTCTATCTGTTCTCTAATACTGGAATTCCTGGTGCTCACAAGCACAGGTTGTAGCATGGAAAAGGTCAGGACATGGCAGAATAAGATGTTCAGAATTTCCCCCGAAAAAGTTAGCAGAGCCCTGGCTGTAATAAACTGCAGAGTAAAACTGCTTCCTGTTGTGAGACACAGAGAAACTTTGCTACCATAAGGTAGTAAGCAAATAGAGAGGACAAGCCAACTCTTCAAATACAGGAGAATGTATCGTGCCCTTGAAGTTTCATTTATGATTCCCTTGGTTAGGAAATATTTGATTTTTGTTTCTGTGGATAGTTTTTGACATAAAAATGTGAGAATTAAACCAATACCACAATTGTTTTGTTTAAAGAAACCAAACAAACCAAAAACTCTATAACAAATATCTACGGTTATCATGAGCTGAGAATCCCTGGCATTCATACATGGGGAACTTTGATCTCATAAAACATAAATGATCTTCCATGTTCATACTTAAATGGGCTAAGCCCTCAGCAGAAAGTAGCATTTGCATTGTGCAGTGTATCTTCAGCCTGTTTCTCACCAGCTTCAAAGACTTACTGTGCAAACACTGAGTAGTGCTGGCTTGAAGGTAAGACATTGTTAACAACGACCTCGAGTAACAAACTTTGAAGAGGTTTCTGCACAAGCCCTGCATGTGTAAACACATTGCTGGATGTGCTGAGAATGCTGCCCTAGGACTCTCTGACTCTTACTGATTGTCAGATAACCAAAGTATTTGTGTTAAGGCACTGTCACTTGCTCACAGCAATGCTTTACTTTGCAAATTGCCCTTTAAGGGGAAGTGCTTGTGAAATTTGATATTGCTTAGTGTGAGGGTGGCCAAAGTTAGAGCTGAAGTTAGGACAAGGCAGTGGACTTTGTCCCTCTGTTTCTAAAAGAATTACTGCACTGCTGAAAACACATAGAAATACCCATCCCCATCTCTTCGTTCTGATGTTTAGACATATAAGGCAGCTAAAATAGTTACTTAGGTATGTGCTTATGGTCTAAGCAGCTGTGAATATAAACACAGAAGTATTCACTAGATGTTTACCTAGCTCCCACTGTTCTGACTGCTGTGTAATCAGTTCTGCTGAATCAAAATAGTGACATTTCTGTGAGGCTCATGTCAGGTTGCCTAGCTAGCATCATTGCTTTTTACGCTAATAACTCGTGTAAAAGGCCCTGAAAAGATTGATGATTACAGGTTTAGCTTAACTATTGCTATCCCTGATGCCAATTCTCCTTCCTTATCTCGTGTTGTAGATTGAACTAAATCAGCATGGGGACTGTTACTCTTTCAGTTCACTTACATACCGAGAAATTTGGTTCCAGATTCATAGCTGTACGTTACATATATGTGCATGTGATGATACACATACAAGTAGTATTTCTGTCTGCTGAATTTTAACCTTAAATCACTCAATTTACTACTGCAATCAGAATGAAGGGGAGATTAATTGGGAATCTAGACTTCAGGAACCAAGATGGTTTTTCATGTTGTCATACAGTGTGAGTCCAAGAGGATGAACAGTTAGTGCCCATGTGGTTTGAAATGTTGGAAAGGGAAAATACTGTCCAAAGCCAAAAAACCTTTCTTTTCAAAGACATATGAAGTTGCTTGCTAGGGTGAGGAAAGCATGCATTGCCTCAGAAGACAAAGATCTTAAGTTTTTGTCTTTTTTAATGATTTGGTTTTCTGAAGGAGGTGATTACATTTTCAAGCTTGCCCTCAAAATTAAGATAAAACTCAGTTCTCTTCATAAATGTAAACAACTTGCCAGCTTACTATTAAACCAGTTTCTAATTAATCCCTTGCTAATTATATACTGTGTCTTCTCTAATTTGTGGTTTTGCAGCCCACACAGCATGATCCATAGTTCTAATGAATGGCTGTCAGCTCCATGCAGCAGAAGCATGTGGTTAGACTGTTAATTGCCTAAGACTCTCCCACATTCTCCACTGAACTCAAGGGATCACTGAGTTCCAGTTGCATATTTGCTGCTGGGTCTAAATCAGATTCTTACTTCAAAAATCCACAGATACTGCTTTATAAGGTTTTTGGAAAGGCAAACCAGGAGTACAAAGGAAGCTTTCCTCCAGGAGCCTTAAAAGGATGGCTGGAATATCAGGCTTCTGGAATACAGGGGTGAGGAAATGCCCCCTCTGCTATACAGCACGTACTATCAGTATACTTCTAAGACTTTTGGGGAGAGTGTGAAATTCAATGCCTTTTTTTTAAAGTGATTGCAGTGATTTTTAAGTGATTTAAGTGATGTTTGGACTATGTTTATAATAATAGTGTGGCCTTCTTTACTGGGTATATATTTTTTCAGCCTGACACTCTAAGGCTGTAACTGAGTGTTTCAGCTTTGATGAGGGTTTCTAACAAATGAGATTAACCCACTTCGCCTTCCATCCCAGTAGTTGGGAGTTGAGAGCCACTAAAACAGCAATTAGTGAATGTATTCCTATGGAAAGCAGCACTTTCTGACTCAGAGAAAGCTCAGTACAGGTCTGTTGTAGACACTCAAAATTCTGGGAGTGGTTAGATTAAATGAGGAGTTAATTTGCTGCAAGGAGAGAGCTTGTTCAGTCGTTCCATTGACATTGTGTTACACATTTACATTTAAGATGGCTCATACTGATGAAGGGCAGGTCACTGTAGGGAAAATTTTTCACCTGAATTGTATTCAAACAACTCTGTGATGTGTTATTTTTGCAGAAGAATAACCCCAGACCTGCCAAAATGCAAACAAAGGTTTTCATCCTCTAAAATCAGTCTAAAGTAGGGCTTTTGTCGCCTTCTCTTCACACCATTTTTTTTTCAAGAGCCCATCACATCAATAGTTATGTTACCTATTCCACTAGAGAATAACCACCCACTATAGTGTTTTAGACAGTATTATCCTTAGCCTGCCCTGAGGCAGTGATATCCATTATTCTGCTATAAGGAGAAACCTTTATTATCTCCCTTTTCATTTCCTGAAAGAGGTTTTGAGTCAGTTCAAAGTGTGTCAAAAAACTGAGGCACGTAGACTTTGGAAACTTGAGATTGAAACCATGTGGTTGTCCTCTTGAGAAAGCAGGGTGGTATGCTAGAGGTACTTGCATAGTTTCATGTAATAGTAAAAAGTATTATTCTAAAGGTCATTGGCTTGCAGGGCCATGTATGTACATTGTGTAAATCAGCACAAGCAGAGCAGGATTTATATGCCAAGGAAATGTAGAAGGAAAGCATCTCATTTGTCTGTCCTTTACTGCTGTGGGATTGTTTACTGTGTATTTGGAGGATTTTCACCAAATCTAGTGTGTTATGCATATTCAGTGTACTGAAGTATCTTGCTTACGGTTACAAATACAGTTTTCAGGTATCATCAGTACCAAAAAAAAACCCCTCCTCCTTCTCAGAAGATACATTTAAAGCCAAGATTTCAGAAGAGACAGTTTGAGTTGTACCATGCTCTGTCATTCTTTCCTCATGCATATTTAATAGATAAAATTTATCCCATGCCTTTTGGGCTGTCAGTGTGCTTCTGAAGACCTTCATAAATTCTTCTTACTGGTTTATTTTAATGAGAAATAGATTAAACCTTGCTATGTGCTCAATTGGAGAACATCATTTAACAGAACAAAGTATTCTGAAAGACTGCTATCTACCCATCTATGCAAGCACATACCAGCCTGTGTGTTCTCTTTTGAACTTCTTAATAATGTACTTCTTCACCTTCTGTTTTTTTTTCCCCCCTCAGGGCTCACACTTGTTTTAATCGTCTGGACCTTCCCCCTTATCCATCATTCTCTATGTTATATGAAAAACTGTTGACAGCAGTTGAAGAGACAAGTACTTTTGGACTTGAGTGACACACAAACCACAGTGCCCAGCTCATTGGACTGTTGTGGATCTGTCTTCTCGATGAATGAATGAACGTTTGTCTTGGATTTCCTAGAGGAAAATTGTTTCACGGTGCAAATCAAATAATGAGGTTCCATGAAAGAGCAATTAGAAAGCATTGTGGTAGTGGCAGAATTCTCTACAGCGAAATTAAAGTGTGCCTGATGTGCAGGGAAGCCCAAGTCTTGCAATCCATAGTTTTTCAGGACAGGCAAACTTCTTCAGTTTATGTTCTGAGCAAACAAGAAACATAATCCCATGTTGGGATCAACCTGGCTACTGCAAAACTGACATGTACCCCAAAACTGGATTTCATCAGAGTTGTTGAATACAAAATTCAAGTCAAAATGTGAAATCATTCAGCCCTTACCTACACAGTAAATTATCAAAAAAGTCCTTTTTATTTTCTTCCTTTTTAATTCCTGAAGGTACATTACTTTATGCCATATGTTATAGGAGCATATCCAGTTCTTGTTTTACTGAAGACTATGAGTGTCTGCATGGTGTGCACCATAGAGCTCACCTACCTGGGGCAGAGGTGAATTGGAAGGAAAGTCAGCAACAAAGGATGTAACAATAATGGCTTGCATTAAGGAGGTTTGTGGAAATGTATTTGCCAGTGGTGTGTATGACAAAAGCTGAGCTGTTACATGAACTTCATAACCATAAGACTGATTTTATGCTTTATACTGCATGGAAACTATTTTAAGAAGAAACTAGCAATTTATCACAGCATATCAGGAAAACAAAACCCTAACACAGTGACTTCTGTTTATTTTTATAGGTTCCTTATATTATGTTTCTTAGAGTGTAAACAGGAAACAAGCAAACTAAAACATAGTTTCTGTTTTGGTCACTTTCCATGCTCGAACAGGCATTCTGCTAGTGTTTATTCTTTAAGCACTCTCAAGGGGAAAAAAATGCCTTTTATTTTTATAAGAGTAAAACAACTCCCAAAAATATTTTGCACTGAATGAACCAAAGTCGAAGGGACATTATGATCTGACTGATAGCAAACTGCATCACTATCAAGTATCTATAAAACCACTTAGGAACCAGGCTTTCTTCACGGTGCCATGTCTATAGATATCAGGACTGTGCACATAAGTAATAATTTTATAATACTATATTGATATTGTAATATGCATTTATTTTAAATGCATCTGGGTCATTTTTCATGCATTGGATAACTTAATGCAGTGAAGTTTAATACAGATCTTTCATATGCTCCCCACTTTTTATTTGTACAGCACCATAAAACACTAGCTCATTTGGAAACCCATGAGTAACCTACTTTAAGGTGAGCCGCTGGTCATAATGCTACTGTCCCATATTAGTGAACACCTACAAGATGTAAACTGGTCATAGTGTCTAAGCTTGTATTTTCACTGGTAAATAGTTTTCTTATCAGACGTTATTTGAAAGAGTTTTTATGGCATATCAAACACTGCATGGACACCAGTTTCTTTATTCTTAATTTTGCTGAAATACATGAGCTTGCTTGCATCTGTTTTTGGTACTTTCCTCCAGATGGTCTTGTGGAACATTTGTGCAGCTGCACGCTGTTTCTTGTACAGCTGCTGTCATGCAGTGCATCCACCACCATTTAAAATCCCAGGAAGCTGCACTTGGATACTGAACAACAAGAACATGCATCTAGCTTTGTGCTAGCCCTCTTTTGATAGTATTGAAGCACAGCAAGCCTTCTTTTGTGGGGAAAGTAGTGTTTGAAGTAATATTCTCACTTTGGAGACTCCTGAAGGGGCATCTCGGGGAGGTATCCTGCTTGTTCTTGTGGGAGCTGGTTTCCAGGGGAGGTGAGCGCCTATGAAGATGTCGTCAGCAAAGACTGCTGCTGCGTGCTCCAAGTCAGAAGGCAAGTGCAGCTGTGATGGTGACTGAGAAAACCCTTCAGGCTTACTGTGAAGATGTTACCTGTGAGAAGGAAAACCCATTTGCAAAATCAGAGTGAAAGCATTCTCTTTTCTTTGGGAATAATTGAGCTTCTGCATGACATCTGGGACTCGCTTCAGTAACAGGTTTTCTTACGCTACTTTTGGCTTGTATGAAGTGTCAAAGCAAGATCCAAACATGTCACCTTATTTTTACACATGTATTTATCAGTCTTTGCTAAGATTGCATGTCACAGATCCTAATGCACATCTTTTTTCAGAGCACCAACGAGCAGTAGGCAAACTGACTTTTCATCAGGTCACTCCAGCATGGCTCATGTTTCATATGATCCATTCACTGAGTAACTAAAACTCGGGCACTCGAAGCAGAATGCAGCTTTGGATTGGTTGAAGGACTGCAGAATTATGAGTTTGCAATACTGTGTTATCTGTGGTCTAAAAAGGAGATTTCCCAGGTGGAAACTGTATCTACAAGTTTTGAACCAGAAACTCTTTGGAATGAAAAGTTTAAATATTTGGCACAAAGTAAGTTTATACTAGTCTGCCTTTTAAGTTATGCTTTTGTACAAAACTAAAACAATAAATGCATCTTGACAATTTTTATTTAAATATATCTACTGCACACATTTGTTTCTGTATTTATGCATGTAACAATAATGGAAATCACCCATGATGATCTGGAATTCTGTATAGATGTGACAGGGTCACCAGTGGGGCAGCCGTCAGTTAAAAAAGAAATATATATATATATATATATATATATAAAGATAAATAAAATCCAGAGCCCTTGCAGCATTAAGATCAAGAGAGATGGGGTAGAAACTGCTGCATCCTCTTTTGCTGCCAACATCACCTGGGGGACTCCAACAAAAGGCAATTTGGAAGTGATGAGTTAGCTGCCCAGGTATGGCTGCCCCAGGTGCCTCAAGCACTTGGTTGGCTCTTTGTGATGATACAAGCATTGCTGCTGCTCTGAAGAGATTAGCAGAAAGGGAGTATACGAAAGGAAGCCTGAGCCTCCTCAAGCACTCATGTCTCCTGGCTACTGCTTAGAATATTCTTTCAGTGTGGGAAGCCATTCCCATTAAATGTGTCCCAAGTGAAAGCCAGCTTTCATGTCCTGCAGATGATTTTAACAGGCAAACAGGGTGCTTCTGCTTATGATGTGCTGTGGCGTGCATGAGGCTCCAAGCAGAGAAAGACTGAGAAGCTTTTCTGAAGGTGTGCATCTCCTCAGAGCTTTTCCAGATTATGCTATGGAGCTTTGCATTTTGAGAGGAAAGAAAGTCAGCCTGAAGTAGACAAAAGATTCCCTTCAGCTACAGTGTGATGACAGCTCTTAACAACTTAACCTGCAGCATCTCCATCAGACAGAGTCTGGCTGGGGCTGTCCCCATGTGGTACCCATTTTTCCTGCTCTGCTGGGGAGTGGAGCCGTGCACTGCTAGCCAAAAAGCAGCTAGCAGGTCCCTGCAGCCCATGGCAACTTCAAGTGGCCTCTGTCCCTGGCACTTCAGGGCCAGGTCCACCTTTTCCCAGGTTCCAACATCCCAGCCAAGCAAAGGTATGCTATCAGTCAATTTAACTGTAACACTCTTAAATACAATGGAAAAGCTTGTAGTCAATGAAACTACACAGTGCAGGGCTTACTGTAGCTGGCAGTTATCCATTCAGAATCTGCAAGCCAGCAGCAGTTAGGTTACCAGTGCTTTTGCCCACAGCAGGCAGGAGATAGCCATCTGCTACCTGTCATGCCATCAGCAGCACCTTGCTGGGTAATGCAGGAAAGGCTTCTTTTGATTCAAACTAAACTCCCATGTGACACAGCCCTGCTCACCAGAAGCAAAACTTTTCTCCCACCCCTTGCCTGCTGTTTTTCCTCAGTATTCATCAAATAATTGGGTTTTTTTGCTTTTAAACACAGTTTTCATTGCCCTCATAGCAAACCTACCAGAAATGGGTGTTACTATGGCTTAGAGAGCATCTAGGGTGAAAGCCATCTGTGTACACAGGTCTGCTTGGGCACCACATAAACTCCACATCGAAGCAGTTAACCTCGGGTCATACAGGGTATGGTGAATATATGTAATCTTCAGGGAAACTGAAAATCTAGGCAGCAGTGTGCTGGCAGGACATCAGACAAAGTTTCTGGCATGAGTTAAACTGGCAGAGCACTGGACTGGTAGTTTGCTCAGTTTAAAATTATAGGAAAGAAAAGAGTTTTGTGGTTTCTGATGTATTTTTAATCCCTTTAAAAGCAGTTAGAGGGAAAAAAAGCTTCCCTCTGAAGCATTCATATGGTATCATCTGATTGCTAAATGTAATCTCAGCAGTATTTATTGCAGATGTTTACTGAGTTTCTGCAGTGGTAGCTGCAGAGGTTTATGGAGATACTTGCAAGCACACAGTCTCTGGACTGAGGGAATTCCTATTCTCCAAAGGGTAATCTGTGGCAGCCAGTATAAATTCATTTCCCGTAGCATAAAGCAAGTTAATTCTTTTTCAGTGAATGAAACTGATTTGTTTTCAATGATACTAGTAGTTTTTCTTGCCATTGTTTTTTTGTGGAAAGGTACTTTATTCCTGTTAGCATTAATGGGAATTGAGTAGTTTGGTCTCCAGTTATAAGATTTAGCTTTAACGATAAACTTAAAGTATTAATACTCAACCAGCACAGCTCTTTCCCCTTCTCATTCTTTCTTCCCTGGGCAAGCAAATTGAACTCCCAATAAAATTTCTCCCTAATCACTCAAACCTGGCTTCTTAACTAGTTTGCATTGCAGCTCAATTCTGTGGCCTGAAACAGAACAGCAGAAATGACCTGGGTTGACTGGCTTACCAACTGCAAGTAAAAAATCCTGTATCATTTTATTAGCACAACCACAATGGCTGCTGTTGGACTAGGCTGACCTGTGGCCTAAGTATTTTACAATAAAGGAAGAGTTTAGGAGGTTGATCTTGAAATTGCTTGTTTGCTGGAAAAATAATAGTACATTGGGCAAATAGGAAGGGAAAAGGACTTTATTGTAAAGCCAGTGAGGGTAAAAGCCTTTTTACAATGTATTTTTTAGCAGTATGCAAAACTACAAAGCTGACCATAAAATCACAGAGTTTTCACAGTGTGTATTGGGTTATGTTTCACATCTCTTTAAAAACAGAGCACAAGCTTCAGAGTTCTGTTCAGTTTCGGACTACTGTCATTTAGAGTGCTCGTTGCTAAGAGGTTTTTATGCAAATATTTCTGGCATTTTCTAAAATAATTTACTGTTAAGAAAGGTATTGTTCAGGTTGAAACTTCATTTAGGGCTCTACAGCATAGCTCTGCTCAGTCGTGTTATGCTGTAGCTGTTTTAAGGTAAACTCATGATTAATTTGCTTTACTTGATATCGGTGACATTATAATGACCACCTGGTCACTGCTTAGGAAGGCTTCTCCTGACTAAGTAAAAGGATGACAGTCAAGGACTTCTCTGGAATAGTTACAATCCATTGTAGTGCCTGTATGTATTCAGAGTGCAGCTAGAATAGCTCTTGAGGACTATGTGAAACAATTACTAATAACTGATTTGCCCCCTTCAATTTTGACTTTGTTTCTTTTATGGCCCAAATGCAGACTGATTGCATGCCAGAATGGTAATAACAAAAAATTTAACTACAGATGTAGTCTGACTGGTCTCTTAGTTATGGTGAATCTGAAAGGGAGCCAAGCGATGCTCCTTTCAATCCTCCCTACCTTAAACTTCTGAATAATGAAACTTGTATTTTGGTTTTCAGTCATTTCTTTTTCAGAACTTTCAGAGACTTTTCAGTCATTGCCCTCCTAGAAAAAGCCTTGTCTACTTAGGTGGCTTTTGCTGAGCACTCAGGAGGTACATTGTGCCACTAATTTAACATAGTTTTGTGCTGACATCGATGTAATCAGCTTTTCAATGCACAGACCTACAGAACTCCACAAGACTCTGATCTCCCTTATTGTGGGCTACCTTCCAAAGGCTGCCTGTCCTCTCCTGCTTAATTGCACATAATCTTAAAATCACCCAGAGACAATTGCTGACCACCTAGCCTGACTGCAGCTGTAGTAGCAGAGTAAGACTGTGGGTTTGCTTAGTTTTTTCAACAAGAATTAAACGGATCTCCTTTGCAACAAAAGCAACTCCCTTCAGTCCAGAAAGTCTATAGGATCACTGTTACGTTTAGATTGTGAATAGTTTAAGAAAAACAGTCACAAGGTCTTTGGAAACCAGTTGATCAGGTATCCAAGGGTAAAATGTCCTTTGAGTTTGGTTTTGCACAATTCATAGCGAGGCAGGGGATCTTTCTTGCCATGATTTCTGTACCAGAATTTGTGAGGTCCCATGGGCTACTTAAGGCTGTTGGCTGAGAGGGTGAGAAGCTCTTGCAGTCAAGCAGGTGAGTGCTGATCCAGCAATCATGTCAGCATGTGATTTATTACTTTGGCGAGGACTGTGCCTGCCACAGATGGAGGCTTTGTCAATACAGACCCTGAGCTGGTCACTGCCAAAAGCTCATTCATATCTGCATTGCCTGCTAATTGCAACACAAGCATGTCATGACATACTCCATCAGCTATTTGGCATCTCTCATTTAAAATGAGAATTACAAGAATTACAATTTTTATACTTAGAAATACTCATTTGGAAGTATAAATTGGATCAATAGAAGAAGATTTTGCTGAGACATCATATTTGATTGTCATGTTGACTTCATCTGGACATTGGACCTAAGTAATTTTATAATAGATTACTGTATGGAAATAAATCTCTAAAGCCTCATAAATTATGCTAAGGAAGGAATGTAATTGTAGGTGCTGTAATGATAAGATAACGACAGTACCACACAGCAGATAAAGCATACAAAATGCTACCATGGAATAGTGCTGGAGAGAAGACAAAGCTAAAAGAGCAGGGACAGCAAAAGGACTGCACTTTGCAAGCAGGGAGCAGGACAGTGAGCTGTGCTGACCACTGGTTATACAGAAGGCGATACTTTTTGCTTGAAAACAGGGCTGTGATAATGTACCCAGGAAAAATGTCTATGCATCCTGAAATACATTAGTGTTACTGCAACTGCAAGACATTTTCCCTAATTATTAGGTTTTGACAATCCAAAGTACACAATCAGAAAACTTGTTGTTTTTTCTTGTTCTGTTGGGTTTGGGTGTGTTTGTGGGGTTTTTTGTTCATTTGTTTAGTTTTTTATTTATTTTATTTTTACAACTGTTAGGAAATGAAGGCTTATAAATAAAATAAGGGTGGTGTCTGGAAGTCCTCTTTACTCTTATTGTTTGTACCAATAATTGTGTTTATTACTAGCTGCATTTGGCAAGAGAAATAGCATATGATGAAAAGTTTCATCATTGCTACTAAAGGTGACTTTCGTTTTAAATGTGATTGGCCAAATTCCTAACATTTAGATATGTGAAAATGTAAGGGGAGGGAGGAATATAGGGTGTTTCTGTTTTGGATTTTTTCTGGTTGAGGTTTGCATTATGGTTGTGGGAAAACCACGAATTTCCACCAAGAGAGTGACTGAAATGACGTTTCTAACGCTTATTTAAGGTAATTTAAGTATTCTTGATGACCTAGTTGGCTTTGGCCAAACTGATGTTTTGACTCCACTCACACTGATAAGATTAGAATAAATACTGTGTAAGAGCATAGGAAGATTCTAGGATCTGTTTCTTTACCCAAAAGCTGACCTGGTGTCTTTACCTGAAAGTCAAGACTATTGGATAAGTCAGTATAAGAGCCTAAAGAAGAATTCCTTGCAAGTATTCTTCTTCAACATGGTAACTGCGGCAGTAAGAGCTTTAGATAAACTTTGTCCTGAACAAGAAGACAACAGGTACATTGGGCCATAATGGTTCAATAGATCCATACAGCAGGACATTTTTCTGCAATGAGTCTGCAACACTCAGGAGACTGCTGTTACTTACCAGCATTGCAGGGAGGAAGAACAATTAGATAATAACAAGTGCATAAATCATCTTAGGAGGATGGTTATTATTCGTACTGTTTTTCCTTGGGATGATATAGCCTTGGAGGCATCCATGGATCCTGATCAGTAAGGCTGCTTTTTGTCTAAGTGACTGAACACTTGTAAGGGCTGATACAGTACCAAAAGAGAAAACTTTAAAGAGGGATGTGGTGTGGAATACTGTTGCCCCCAAGTCAGTCAATATTCTTGCCCTTGCTAGGATACAGTTTGGGTTATTCAGCATGTTTGAAAGCTCATACAGTTTTACAAGTTTTTGTAGTGGGGATGCAGGCATCCAGAATCTAACAGGTATAGGGGTGCATCTCCCTCATTTTTGACAATTACTTGATATAATTTTGTAAAAAATTCTTTGTTTTTAACGAATTTCAAGCACTGAGGATACAGAGTGCGTATTTCTTTCTAAACTTTAAGTAGAACATGTGGTGTATTTTTTAATCCTTTCCATATGTTTCAGTTAAGTGTTCACAAGACTGTATATCAAATACAATACCAAGTTTTTCTATCTTTCTACAAGCCAGTTTAAGTTTCATCTGAATTTGGTACATATATGTCTTTCAGAGAACACTAAATGGGGAATATGTGCTTCAAGCATTAAGGTGGTGTATGTCCTTTTCTCCATTTACACTGCATTACTTTTCACTTTTTTCCTCTGAGGCAGAGAGAGCAGATACAAAATGTGAGTGTGTTTCAGGGGCACACAATGTGTTTTGTTGTACCTGGCTTCAAGGAATGTACTATAATGTTGGACTGCTCATAGATTTACATCATTATCTCCTCAGTTAATACAGGGCTGTTGTGTCATGTTTCCTGTTACTCAGAAAATTTGGGGAAAAGATTTTTCTGTGTATAATTTTATTTTCATACTGACCTCTATTTTGTTTAAGACCATGTTTCATCTTGAAATCACTTAATGAAAATAAATCTTCTTACAAAATCCACTTTGGAAATCCACTCTTTTATTAAGGCTCCGAATATTCCGTCACATCGTTCTTTAAATGAGCAGCTCTTCCCTCTACATTGTTCTGTGTCCTTTGCAGTATTTTATAGCCTTTAGAGAAAGAACAAGGTACTCTTTTCTTACATCAGCTTTTCTAAGTGACTTCTGGTGGCCTATGGAGTCTGGCTCCATATGTTACAAATCCTAATTTTGGAAGCGGAGAAAGTAAGGATTCTGTGGCTATGTACAACACGGTTTGAATGAAAACTGCATATGAACAAAAAATATGGCAAATTAAATGAATTAAAGCAGCAGATACAGCAGTCACCATGTTGGAGAAGCCCAGGCTTCACATGAGAGTCTGGTTTTTGAATGGAGCATCAGAACTGGCAAGGACGTACTTTGGCAGTAACACAGAGAAGCACTGTATTTTCACAGGGAAACATCATCCGGGAAGAATACATTTTTCTGTCTTTAATACAAGCCAGCAGTCCACACCAAAGATTTCCTTCATCTTTTGTAACAGATAATGCTAGTTCCATAAAGAGATACTGGTCTTGTTCAGCACTTAGGCAAGGGTTCTCCCCACCAAGACACAGTCCAAAGAGACCCTTGCTCTAGAAGGTTAAATGGCCAATTGTCACTTTTTCTGTGTGTTATATGAACTCTGTGAAATCTAATATTGAAGTGATATTTCTACTACTTTACAGCTTTTTATAGAAAATAATTTTGTGTTACCTTGCTGCTAGCAAAGTGATGCTTCAAATTCATTGAAATCATTGAAATCATTCCCACACTGTGGGAAGAGGCTTTGAGACTTGAGCCCTTTCAGATTCTGCTCTTTGCCATCATTCTTGATGTTAGACTCCTATGAGTTTACCCAGATCACTGATAACTGATGCTGTGTATTGAGCAATTACTCATTGTTTCCATATCTGTATGCATCTCGTGCTGAGTGACACTGGTAAGCAGTGACTGGGTGAAATACAGAGCCTTTGCCCATTGAATTGATGATTGTTTTTTGCTCTTATTTCCCTGTACAAAGGTGGTGGGATTTCTGCAGAGATCTTGGCACAGGCAAAGAAAAAAAGTCCATTTTTTTTTTAAACAACTTGTATTAAATTAAATGGGATAATTCTGTTTGGATGAGGGGGGTATCTGTATTTAATGGCTCAGTCATGGCCAGAATGAATTACTGCAGATATGTCAGGAGGCAGTATGCTGATTCTGAGGGGCTTGCAGCAAAATGTCATTGTGTGCTTTGAATATGCCATGGTTAGGGTGGCATCTGGCATCAGAGAGGTTGCTTCAGCTAACAGTGCTGGGGTATGAGCGATCTCTATAGGGTAGTGATTTTGGGGGCAGGGGTGTTGCTTATTTTATTCCCATAGAGTGAGAGAAACAACACTCAGGGAGTACTGGAGTATCCCCCCTAAGACAGGCACCTTTATGCTATGATTTGAGATGCACTGTATCAGCACATTTTTCAGCTATCCTACTACTCTGCGTGGTGTTCTGGTGTGCCAACCCCATGCTCTTCCGCCAAGCAAATAGCTGTGGGTACTTTGCACAACAACGGTCATCCACTTTGCAGGCAGATTTGCTCTTGCTTCCTGAAGGCTGCAGTAGCAGAGGCAACATTTAGAAGACATGGGTCTTTCCCCATGGCTTTTGAATTGCAGGACTCTGAAGATGCTCAGGTAAGGCCTTGTTTTGAATGTGTTGTTGCATTACTTAAGCATGTACAGCCCTGGGGAATGGCTATGTCACCAAGAGGCTTAAAATACTGATGGACTTACTCTTTTGCCTTGTGTTTTTTGAGGCCTTTTTTTGCCCTGTGTATCAGGGTCTTGGCTAGCCAATGTCTTGCCAAAGAAGTTAACACAAATGAGTTGGAGTGGGCAGCTCAAATATTCTTAACTTCCATCTGTAAGGCTCTTAATGTTGCACACTTGTCCCCCACTTGAGTGCCATAGTTACCTGCATAGAAGGGTAGGTTGCTGTCTATTCAGTACACACTTCAACCCTGTGACAGGTTTGAGTGAAATCAGTGCTTCTGGAGGGAACTGAGCTTCTTCAACAACGTTAGCTTCCTAAAACACCTATGGCTCTAATCAACGTGAGCTGTACACCACAGCCTTGCTAAATGGATAATGATCAAGAAGAAATAGTTCTGTTCATGAAAGCCTCTAAAGACTGTTAAAAAACAACTTTGTAATTGAGGAAAGCAAGAGAAGAAGTGACTAGTAATGGGAATTATGATGCTAACACCTGTGGGATAACTAAAAACATAGCAATTAATGACCAGATGTATGCATTAGTAATAAGTATAGATCATGATCCTTTACTGTGGTGACCTTCAGCCTACCATTCTTCTCCACCCTTTGTTTGTCATTCTCTGTGGTGGTGTATCTAAGTAAAATTCCAAAGTCCTCAGGGTGGAGTCCTGTCAATTATACCCTTCTGTAAGTGCCATACATGTTTCTATGGCATTACATAAACAGATAACCACAACTACAATAACATCCATGTCATGGAGCATTTTTGCTATTTATTTGGCTTTCAAAACTTAAAGGGAAAGTAGAGCAAATCCTGGCCTTTAAAAGGATTGGTGAAGACACACAAGCATCTAAGGAGGCAAACATAAGCACTGTCATTTACTTCTTGGCACCTTGTGTTATAATAACCTAGAACATCTTAATTGTAGTCATAATTTAATTTCACTCCTGTGGATCATTTGGTATGTTTGGCATGCTGCTTGCTTTTCATACTGCTCAAAGAATACCTTAAAACAAAACCAGTCTTTGCTACATGTTTTATATGTGTTTGAAATCGTGTTATAATGAAGAAGGGCACAGCCTGGAACTCTGCAGAGATGATGGAACTCTGTGGGAGAGAGTAGAGACTTTGGACATCTTGTGTCAAAAATATGCACAGCTCAGAAGGCTAAAACCCTAGGTGTAAGGGAAAGCCAGCAGGAGTTACACTTAAAAATCACTTCTGGTTATTAGTAGGGAATTCTATTGTGCCAGGAACACAGTGTAACCATTCCAGAGTCTTCCAAAGACTACTTGCAGTTTTCTCAAGCTGTCTCACCTTCATTTATACTCCTTTAACTAATCTTAATGTAAGCATTGCTGTGACAGCACGACTTGGGTACCACACTCACCGTGCACACTGCAATTACCCATTTCACTGGCAGTGCCAGGACATAAAACTAACCCAGTAACTCTAATGATGCACTGCTGACATTAAATCTGTCGCTCTTAAACTCTTACACTACATTGCTATTACTGCCTTTATGGCAAATAAAACGAATGTTTGCACATTTCTAGGGCAGCTGGTTGGATTGCTTCATGAAGGAAAGCAATTTGACAAACAAATTGCAGCTATTTTAGAACTCTTTCTAATTTTCTTATTTCTAAATCATGCTTGAGGCTATTTTATATCCTCAAAAAGGGTCTTTACGATCACAAGTTGAAGTCTTTTAACTTTCTTATTTTTCCTTCAGCTCCGTAAAGCTAGAGGCTCTGAACACCCAGTTGCCACTTACGTGCACGGAAAATCATCAAAATCAGGCTCTGTACTTGTAAAAAAAGCACCAAAAAGTAGGTTTGTTCCCGTTTGAACATGCATGTGCAAATGTGCGTGCTGGTGTATCTGTGTTCACTGGTCCCAGACAGCAATACGGTCTTCTGGGACCTTGCAGGCTGCGTCATGAACATAACATGAAAAGCCCATCCGCATCCGTCACTGCTGGTAAGCGCACACACGGTTTGTCATTGCGGTTGTAGGCTCTTTGTCGCAGCCCCAGCTGCGCTGGACCAGAAGCGAAAGGAAGCGCTGCAGACCTCCCGGGGCTGGCGCGGTGCAGCTGCCCTCGGCACCATCGCACCTCATGCACCTTGCGCTTCCCCCTGTGCCCTCACTGCAGCGCTGGGACCTCGCCCAACCCGCCGGCTCCCTGCACCCTGCGCTCTCTGAAGTGGCGAAACAAAATGGCTCTGCCACAGCTGCCCCGGAGTCGCCGTCAGCCGACGGTCCGCCACCGGCTCCAGGCACCCGGCCGGCGGGGCCCTGCACCCTGGGGAGCGAGGCGGGAGGCAGCCGGTCTGCTCCAAGCGAGGTCATGCAAGGCCGCGGCTCCCAGCACCGCGGGAGGTGAGGGAGGAACCGCGCCTGGGCCGCGCCGGCGCTGCCCCCTCAGCTCGCACAAAGGCGCTGGGGGAGGCACCGGAGGCACCTGCCGCTCCCCCCGCCTCAGCCGGCACCGGCTCTGGCACTGACCCCGCCCGCCTTCGGGGGGCGAGGGCAGCCGGTCGGGGGCGCTCCGCGGTCGGAGGGCGCTCCACCAATCGCCGTGCAGAAGGCTGGCCCCGACGGGCGCGGATTGGCTGTCTGCGGCCGAGGTGGGCGGGCACAGCCGGGGCAGCCACATCTCCCGGGCTGCGCTTTTCAAACGCTGGCTGTGCGGGTGTGGCGGTTGGTGCGGCGCGGGCCGGTCCGTGAGGGGCCTCTGGGAGCCCTGTGGGGAGAGGTGAGTGTGCCCCAGCCGGCGCTGCGGCTCCCGGCCTCGGCTGCCGCGGGTGAGGGCGGCCGGGTCCGGCGGTGCGCTTCGTGCTGCCTCTCCTACCCGCTTTCTCGCCCTGGACAGTGATAGTGGGGGTGCCTGTGGGTAGGGTTGGGGTACCCCAGGCCGCCTCACGCCGGCCCGTCCCGGCTTTAGCGCACTTGGGCGAACTGAGCTGTCTGTGCGGTAGCAGAGTAGGGCAGGGCGGAGGCGAGGGAGTGCTGCGCATCCTTCAGACCCGCTCCGGTGGGCGGCCGCGCAGGTTGCCACAGGGCTCGGCGGCCCCGGCGGGTTGCCTGGTGCCGGGTGCCTGCCACCCGTCACACCCGCCGAGGTGCGGGCCCTGCAGCCGTGCCCTGGTGCTGCTCTTCCGACGTCCTTCTTTGCTGAACGCGTGCCTAGTTCGGAGCAAGTAGTTCCGTGAAGTGACTTTCTGCCCAGTTAAAGGTAGTTCAGGTTGAGGCTTCCTCTTTAATAGGAAGCTTGCAAATTTCGATGAGATCCGTGCTTCTGGTGTTTGTTACTCAAGTGCATGGTGCAGTGTGCAACAGCACAGGTGTCACTTTCCGCTTTGGAAATAGTCGATGTGTTAGAGCTTTTTCATAGCTAATCGGATTTTAAATTGGATCTAGTTCTCTTGAATACATTATGTGCCTGATTGTGGTTTTCTGCCTGCTATGACTATATGTCTTTCCTGTATTATTGATGATACCAAGCTATAAAGAGGAGATGGTATGCCTTACCAGAGAAACCAACTTAATTCAACGTAAGACAGTAGTTCTCCTTAATAGTCACTCTTTAAGGAGAATGATTGAAAGTGAGATCTTACATAGTACATTTGATAATAGCAAGCTCTTAATCGATTAGGTCAATGTCTAATATACACACACCTCTTTATGCTAAAGTACTCCAGTAACAAGATAACTTTAACTGATGAACTGTTTAGTGAGTACAGCTCTGAGGAGAGTCATGTAAAATTTCAGGCACCTGAATCAGCCTCTTAAATGATAAACTGCCACATAACTGGGGAAAACGGAACGCATATTTGTTTGTAAGAAACTGTTCCATGCTTCTCATATGCTACTTTGAAGATATTCTTAAAACTCCGTGGGGTTTTTGTGGGTTGGCTTCTTTAAAGCATGACTCATGATTTAAATCCCAAATAGTTCGAATATGAATGTCCATGCTCCAAGAAGTGGTAATTTGAACAGTGCTTGATGGGTGCTGAATTCTATTTGAATCATAACTAGTTTGAGTGCTCCCCCAGAAGTTTCTGATGCTGCACTTCTGTCATGTGAAGACTGAAAGTGTGTTTCTGTAAGCCTCGTAACTGTATCTGAACTGTGACTTGCGTGTGATCTTTTTTCTTTTCCATCACTAATAAAGGTAAACTTACATAGTAACTTAAATAAACCATTAATTAAGACTTTGGGTATCCTTCAGTAACCCTTCTCTGTCTTGCTTTTGCATTTTGCCTGAAGCAGTGCTTTTGGCCTATAAATGTGAATGCCAAAACCCAGTATTCTTACTTTCTTTTTAACAGTAGTAAAAATAGTGTGGGTGGGTGTATCTCTATAATGTGCTGTTCTACTGGTTACTTAAGGTAATTTAATCAAGATTACTACATCATTTGGTTCTAAATGATCTGAATTTGCAAAGAGGATGTTGTCCATTCATGCTGCTTTCTGACAAATAATCTAGTGTTAAAATGAAGCTTTGATGAGCTCTAAGTGAGCTTAATAAGAATGTGGATCTTCTCATTGGAAAAAAAAAAACCACTTATTTTTTCCCCCCTCTTTCGTTAGCTGTGCCTGCTCTGTTACAAAGAACAAAAGGGAAGGAGTTTTGGTTAAGTCCCCTAGCAATAACAGTTAAAAGTGTGAACTTCAAGAATTGCTGGAAGTTACTGAAAGTCCAAGGGAGACTTAAAACTTATTTTCAGGAAGCTTAAAAAAAAAGTACATATCATTAATAGTTAAATAGTTACTAGCATTTTTACTAGAACTGAAGCTTATACCTAATATGTTATGGATATGGTCCAGGGAGGGGGGAAAACCAACTCCTCTCAAAAGTTAAAATAATTAAATACAAATCAGTTCATTTTCTTAGCATGTCTTGATTAGTATTCCTTTCAGGTTTTATTTTTATGGAGGTTAAATGTAGTGTTTTCAGGTCACTACTAAGCAAACTTACAGCTATGGTAGTCTGACAGACCTAAACTCTACTTTTCTGTGCTGAAATTATGAAACACCCAAAACTGAATTGTTTTGCTTCAACAGGTGACTGGTAGAAGCGGAAGACCTGTTCCTGACCATGTCAAGGAGAAAGTTGGAGAATAAAAGCCTTCCTGGCTTGTTAGCCACGTCTCTGCACACACAAATCAAGACAGACAATTTCCACAATTTTTATATGCTTGAATCAAAAGAGCTAGGAAGGTGAGATTAATTCTGTTTATTTTAGTAAGAGGGGTTTCTGTTGCAAGAGAATTATTTGTCCAGTGAGACACCTTTTCTGGTGAGCTTTTATAGTAGTAGATGTCTCTCTTCTTCCTTGTTCACTTCTTTGCAGTATTCAACAGGTTCTCTAGGGACCAGGAAAAGGTACTTTGAGATGTAAGTTGCCAGCCTTTTCCATGTCAGATTTAGCCTGATTTCATAGGAATGTAGATCTGGGATTATGTTCCTTTTCTTTGCTGTCTAGTCACAAATTGTGTTCCAGGTACATAAACTAAAGAAGAGATGACATAGGGTAATACTGCAAGGAAAGAATGGGGATTTTGAGTTGGTTGTTAGGTTGATTTATTTATTTATTTATTTTTGAAGTCCAGCAAAGACCTTTTCTCTCCCCTGTTCACCCTCAAGCAGCTAGTCTAAGTTTCTAACACCCTGCTGTTTCAGAGTGGTTTTGCAGCCTATTTCCCTTGCTCAAGTTTGTAGTTGTAAAATAGGAAATAAAGCCAAAGGAAAAAAAAAAAACTGTTGGTATTTATAGTACAGTTTCAGACATCTGAGTCAATGTGTTTTTGAGGTCACTGGGATAATTCATACCTTGAAAATACTCACGGAATTGGGTGCAAAGCCATGCAAACATAATGCCTTGGTTGTGTTTCCAAGCTCCTTGAACAGAAGTGGCATGGCTCAGTTTCACAGTTCTTGGGCCTTGCTGTGCTACATAGCAATCTTTGGTACCTGCAACTCATTTTGTCAGTAAAAATGCTCCTCAGCATGTGATTTTGTAAGCTCTTAAGCCTTCATTGCTCTCTTGGGGTTTTGCTTGTTTGCCTTCCCATAGCATGTGCTTTATCTGGTACACTTCTATAAAAATGCACCTTGCAGCCCTTAACTTTTCTGTTTTCTTACTCCTCTGTTAGCTCTAGTTTTAGGTTCTGGGCTCTGCAGAAGCAGTCACCACTCTGTGCTCCAGTATTGTCAAGCAGCAGGATTTTCAGATTATGCAACCTGTGAGATGATGTCTAAAGCAAACAAAAGTATTGATTTTGTGTGGATTCCAAAATGGAGTCTTTAAAACATTCTGTATATGCAAAATCAGGCATAACAAAATAAGTGCCAAAATCCAAAGAAACCAAAACAGAGCAGTATGCTTTCCAAACATACTTTTGACTTTTCCTGACCTAACAATGTCTGTATTTAGTTTTTTAATGTTTTAAGTATTTACAACCGTTTAAGTGATGTAAATTCCACCTTTGTAGCTTCCTCAAAAGATTCAACAGGCTTTTTCTTTTCACTTGCAATTTTCTTTTTCCTCTTCATATTACTTAGTAAATGGTTCTTTTGTTCTTCTCTACTTAAGCCTCCCAAGTCCCATTTCTTCCTCCCACACCCTTATCTTTTAGGTCCTTTGGTATTTAAGACTGACTCATAAAGCAGGCAGGTTCTGTTTAGTGGGTTAAGTAGGTTTTGTCCCCAGTATGTGGATGGCTTGGCTTCTTTTGAAGTAGTTGAATTTCTGTGGTTTCTAACTTGGGATATCAAAACAACTTGAAATTGTTTTTTATCTCGTAAAGTTGGGCTATAAAGTGTGATGGTTAAGGAGTTACTTTGCAGGCAAGGAGGAACAAGACCTGCTTTGCATGCTTCAGTGCAGTATCTCAGATATGACTTTTTGCATTTCTGGGGAAATTCCACTACTCTAAAGCAATATTTTTTGTCTAATAATTTTATCTTAGTAATTGACACACTACAAATGCAGTACAAAGAAATGGAAATTCTTACATGATTGATCTGAAGATATTGTTGACCCTTTAAAGCTGTTACACTCAGAGCAGCTAGAAGGAAGATACGCAGAAGCTTATCAGGGAAGATCTCAGTGTTCTCATGAAACTCAACCAGTTCTCCTTTTTTAATTTTAGAGAAACTTTTGTGGTTGATAGGGTGATGTGATGTTAAGACAAGAATGTAAGCTGTGGGGGAGTATCTTAAACTTGGCTATATTGCAAAATTCAGCTCAATAACTTCAAATCTTCTGCAATAATAAGCTGGTTTAACAATTTTTCACAATTGAGAAAGAACTTGGCCTTTCCAGGCTTAAAAATAGTTGCCAAAATCAAGAGTGTGCATGTACCAAGCTGTAAACGGCTTTCATCTCTCAAATTAATTTTGCTTCTGACTTTAGAAATTAACTTTATAAATTCAGTGCTTTAAAAAAGGACAAATCCTATAACTGAGACTGAAATAAATGATAGCAAGAAGCTGTTTTGTTGAATATGTTTCTAGATGAAGTGTCAGTTTGTACAAATGGTGTTTAACACAGTTATTTCCAAAAGGAAATCTCATTTTTCATGAAATGCTCATACTTTTTTTTTCTCATTAAATACTGAAGTCTACAGATTTTTCTCTAAAAAAGCCAGACATGACTCTTCTTTTTTTTTTTTTCGTCAGAGACTATAGCAGTAGGACAACGGGTAACGGGTTTAAGCTAAAACAGGGGAAGTTTAGGTTACATATAAAGAAGAAGTTCCTTACTATGAGGGTGATGAGGCACTTGAGTGGGTTGCCCAAGAAAGTTGTGAATGCTCCATCCCTGGCAGTGTTCAAGGCCAGGTTGGGTTGGAACTGGATGATGTTAAGATCGTTTCAAACCCCAACCATTCTATGATTCTATATTATGTTCCTTTTAGGCATTGACTGGGGTGTTTTTGCACCAGAAGGGCAAAGCCCTGCAGGGCAACATGGTCCTTCTTACTCCAGAAGCTAATTTAGTTGAAATTAGCTCAGCCCAGATAGCTCATACTGAGCTTCTTCACAGAGTTTGTTTTTATGCTGTGGTAACAAAAAATATGCATGGGAAGGCCTTTAAAAAAAGCAGCCCAGAAGTGTAGATCTTGTTCTTTGTACACAGTTTTAGAACTGTTTTTAGAACTTTATGCAACTTATTTTAGCTCTTCTAGTTGTTTGTTTGTTTTGGGTTGGGGATTTTTAATCAAGTTTTATCATTTGAAAACACTTTACAAGTATGCAACTAGGCATTTCTGGGAATGCAAAACTTGTGATTATAAAACATTGTTTTTTCAGTTTATAACTTGGCTTAAAAAACTACATTTTTTCCCCTATTTTTTTTCTTTAAAGGTCAGCTTGGTGTTTTAACTGCAGAGTGTGGTTTTCTCTTGTAAACACTTCTTTGCCAAAATACATTTTTGTTTCCATACCGAAACAGTTGGCTAGGAAAGAAAGCAGCACACTTTGTCTAACTGTAATTGAGGAAGAGAATGCTAAGTACTGGTGTCTTTCTGTTAAGATATTTCTAAGCATTTTGTAGATGCCTGTATTTTTTGGGTTTTTTTTTAGTAGGATTGCATGATCTATGAGGGTAAATTTTCTTTAAAAGTTCCTGCACTAAAGACCTTCCCCCTGTCCGCAGCATACAAATATACTTTATTTTTTGTGTTCTTCCTCTATATTTCACAAGGTTTTGCTTAGTTTGTTACTGTATCCTGTAGGTACTATAATGTGGATCAAGATGTTTTTTTATATCATATTTCCAGTCTGAAGCAAGTCCTGAGCAGCCTGGCAGAATCTCATATCTAGCCATGCTTTAAGCAGGAGGTTTTGCTAGAGATCTCCAGAAGTCCCATCTAACCTGGGTTGTTCTAGGAGTCAGTGATCCTACATTGAGAATAACCATGTAACCTCATACTCTGCTTAGCTAGTCTGTATAAAGTGAATATAAAGCTTCATCTAGCTTAGTATCCTTTCTCCTACAGTGGCTGAAAGTGAATGTTCAGGGAATAGTGTAAGAACATGCCAATCATGGCATTTCCCTGTTATTTTTTTTCTTGGTTTCCAGTTATTTGTCATGCCTTTTTATTCCTAATGGCAATTTACGTACTTTTGATATCTCTTAACGTTTTCCCTTTTGTTTTGTAGAGGAAGATGTGCTGTGGTTAGAAAATGCATAGCTAAATCCACGGGCCAAGAGTATGCAGCTAAGTTTTTAAAGAAAAGAAGAAGAGGTCAAGACTGCAAAGCAGAGATTCTTCATGAAATTGCTGTGCTTGAATTAATGAAATCTAATCCTCACATAGTTAATCTCCATGAAGTCTACGAAACAGCAAATGAAATCATCTTAGTTTTGGAATAGTAAGTATGCCTTCATCCATGTTGCACATTTGTAGTTACGAATCTGGCAATATACTCTTTAGTAGTTGCCTGGACACCTAGAAAGAATTACAACAGCACAATATTGTGTTAATATTTCATTATGTTATGCTTTATAAGCTCTTGGACTTTTTTTGGTGTAACCTGTTTTCATGTAAATGGAAGAGTTGACTCAACTGATGTTAACTGGAATCTTTGGTTGTGTATGTATGTTTTGTTACATCCACAGCTAATGAGTTATGTCAAACAATATGGAATAAGGCATAAAAAAATAGACCAAAACATATAGTAGTTCTGCACTCAAAACATTTAAAAAATGGACTGAAAGGTTTTCAGCTTTTTTTATGAAAAATGAAAAGCGTCATTTTCCTCCTGCACAACCTTCGTAGACAATTCCATTCTGTTTCAAATTGGAATAGTTTTCATGCCTTTAAATACTACAAATGGGTAATTTTGATTAAAACTTGCCTGTTTAATTTGAGCAGATTATTTCTTATGTTAGCTGGATTTTTGTAAAAAGCTCTGACCAATGTTCAGGTCAGGCTGACCTCGGAGAAAACCTGAATACAAACTCTCTAGGGTGGAATAATTTTTTTTAATCCTAAAGATTTTTGTACAAGCTGGCCAGAGAGGATGTTCTTGACTCTAGAAAGTACACGGTGCTTTGATGCATCTTAAATCATACTGCCCCACTCTCCCCCCAGAAAAGTAGCCATTGATACTAAATACGCAGATTTCAGAGAAGCTGAGAGCTGAGCACGTCTGTGTTCTGTGCATTTTACCTCAAGTCACCACTTGAGGCTTTCTGGTTACTGAAAAATTACAATTCTTTTGTGGGTTCTGACCTTCTGAACATAGTGGTTTTGTTGTTTTAAAAGTGTTTGGCTTTGGGGTCTATTGTCTCCAGAATTCTGTATCTGTTTAGATGTTCCTGTCCCTTATCATTAGCTCTGAAAACAGGTTTACTTAGGGGGTTGAATTTGAGTTATCTATCATACTTCCTGTATGTGTAAATCTTTGTGTGTAATGTGAGGAACAAAAATGCAGTTTGTGAAACTGTTCAGGAAGTCTCTCTCTAGGATTTGAGATTCTCAAGCAAAGTATTTGAAGAACTGTTAATGGTGGTCTGCATGCACCATGATAAATTCCTTCAAATCTGCCTTATTTTTTTCCTGGAACTAGATGATCCCTAACATACCATCTGTTGTTCCAAGAAGGCTGAAATAATAAATAATGTAGAAGTAAAATCCAGCTGACAAGTTTTGAACTTCTTGCTGAGAACAAGTTCGTACAGAAGCCATAATGTTTTTGTGCTTCTGTTTCAGCTCAGCTGTCTTGCTTGTTAAAGGCCTGTAATAAAACAACTTCCTTATGCTGCAGTGATGTTAGTGGTCTATTTTATAGTAGCATTCAGAAGCCTTGCAGTAAGTGTTTCTAGTTCTATCGGGATAAGCAAAGGGCTGATTATGCTTTTAAATTCTGTCATCTGTAGCAGAATATATATTTTTGTTTGTGTTATCAGAACTCTGAAGCAGTCCTTTAAAAGAATTGCAAGAAATGAGTCTCTTGCTCATAAAATAGTTAATAAGTATATCCCTTCTTGCTGTGTTTCTGCTCTTACATACGGTCCTTGGTGGTGTTGGGTTGTTCTGAGCTGTACCTGCAAGTTCAAAGTTTTGCATTTTGTAGGGTTCTATTAGGTTATTTTTCTGAAGATATGTATTTATGTGTGCTACAAGTCATCTGGTGATCCTTTTATTTGCTTTCTCAGTTGATGCTGAATTTGCTTGTTAATATCTTCCCTGAACTCGGGAGCCAAAACCAGGGTATTGCATTCTAGCTGTGGTCTAGCAAGTGTCACTTGCCTCAGCCTGCTGGCTCTGCTGCACTTCTTTCAGCCCAAGGTGCTGCTGACCTTTGCTGTGTTCAGCTTGCTGTCTGTGAGGACTCCCAAATCCTATTCAGTTGAGCTGTTCCTGCTCTTTAGTCATCTGTGTGTCCACCCATCTAGTCTATAACATAGTAACTTGGATACAAGAATACTGTAGGAAACAGTGTTGAAAACAGTGCTAAAGTTGAAGTAAATGACATCCGCTGCTCATCTACATTTTGTCACAAAGGCAAAAGGAGAAGCATTACTGATACCTTGCATAGATCTAGCAGGTTAGTGGCTGTGTTTATCCATGTTGTTCATTATCTAACTTTTATACGCTTATTTTATTGTGAACAATAAAATTCAGGCTTACTGGTAGCTAGTTTTGAGGCAGCTGTCTTTGAGAGAGAGTATCTCCAGGTAGTTAGAGCAGGCTGAATAATTATGTCAAACCAAGTATGAAAGGAAACAGCTGATGCTGTGGCAGAGTATAGAAGTATAACTAACTAACCACATGCAACACGGTTATTTCCACGCTTCCCTTCTGCTGTAATAGTAGGGGGTTTTATAAGCAAACAACAGCCTTTTTCTGAGGCAGACACATTTGAGATCCTGTGTAAAAACGTGAAGCTTGTCAATCTCATCTGTGTTGTTAGTGTGGCAATGGTAGATTTCAACATGATGGAGATGAGTCCTTGTATTTCTGAATATTCTGTGTCTGCCAGAGTTCTGGAAGAAATAACTGACTAGGCAACTGCATATTTAATCACGTGCTGCCTGGTACCTCTCTGATTTTTAGTCTTTCATCAGAATGGCAGGACCTAGGGTGGCAGGTATACAGTTCCCTCTTACTTCAGCAACTCTGACTGTTCACTGTATTGTAGTTCATGCATTTACACCACAGCCACATAATGAAAAATAATGGTTTTTACTTACAAATTCAGACTACTGCTGGGCTTTTTTGCTTTGAATTATTAATGGCACTGATCAAATGGAAGAAATTTGACTTGAAGAGAGGCTCCTTCTGGTACAGAGTGATGATAGAACTCACCTTCTTCAAGCATCTTCACACCCACTTACAGGAAAGTATGCTTGAGGATGCCAAAGCATTATAAGGTTGTCTACCACTAAGTTCCATTTCATTATCTCAGAAAAGCATAATCAGTTTTTTTTTCCCCTAAGTACTTATATGGTGTGTCTTGGCATAAGTGTGCATTATGGGGAGGGGGGGGAATTAATAATAATCCCAGCCTTTCTGAGAAAATGAATATATGTTATATACATTGGTACTACACATAACATTTTTCCTTATGTAAGCTTGAAAATTCACACTTACTATGTAAGTGTTTGTGGATGTGTTTCAGTGCTGCTGGAGGAGAAATATTTGACTTGTGTGTCCCAGATCTGGATGACAGAATTGGTGAAAGGGATATTGTAAGGCTTATAAGACAGATACTTGAAGGACTTCGCTGCTTGCATGAAAACAACATTGTTCACCTGGATTTAAAGGTGAGGCTGCAGCAGAGTTTTTATTTTGGTACTTTATATTCAATTTAATATTGTGATAATTTGTTAAAAAAGTAACAAAATGATGAGAAAAAATATATTAGTGGTTAATTCTTTAAAACTTAGTAAAAAGTACTACATAATAGAAATTGATGAGTCATTTAGTACACTGGTGAGTTTTGCAGCTTGTGATTTTATTAATTGAGAATCAAATCTTTCCTGTTCTAGCCTCAAAATATTTTGCTGAGCAGTGTCAATCCTCTTGGTGATGTCAAAATAGTAGATTTTGGTATGTCTCGGAAGCTTGAGAATTCTGGTGAACTGCGGCAGATCATGGGAACAACAGAGTATCTAGGTATGGAAGAGTTGCTTCACAGTCTCTGGTGTGTAGTTTTGAGAAAGCAGAAACACTTCATAGAATGTGCTTATCTACTTATCAGTCATTACTGGAGAAAGAACAACAGGACAAGGCAGCATGTTCTAAGCTGTTCTTAGAGTAGTCTACAAATATTTCCACTAGAAAAAAACCCACCAAATTATATCAACAAGTGCACCTCTAATTTCACGCTATAGTATTTCCTGCTGCTGTGATGCAGACTCTTAAATCAACAGAAGTTTTGGCTGTTGTATTTCAACTCTAATCAAAAGAATTCAATATTAGCATGCATAAAGAAATGTCCTTTGAATGAGGAATGCTGTTCAGTATGAGGATTTAATGAGCCAAAAATAATCCTTGGAAAGGGAAAGATTGCCAGTAACACTTGCTCCTCTCTGAGGAGCGGATTTCCTTAATGATTGATGATGAAACTGTCAGTTTCAAGACCACTTAAATCTGTAGTCAGTAACTTGTTATCTAGCATATAAGGAAGAAGTTATTTACTGTTAGGGTGGTGAGGCACTGGAATGGGCTGCCCAGGGAAGTTGTGAATGCTCCATCTCTGCGGTGTTCAAGGCCAGGTGGGACAGAGCCTTGGGTGACATGGTTTAGTATGAGGTGTCCCTGCCCAAGCATGGGGGTTGGAACTAGATGATCTTAAGGTCCTTTCCAACCCTAACTATTCTGTGATTCTATATGCTAACAGCCACTAAGCCTAAAATTGGCTTGGTCATCTGGCTTTGCAGCGTTAGCATGCTGAAGTCTATGCATTCCCCTTAGAAAGCTATACACTTGAAAACCAGTTAGAAGACTATATTATGTACATGCATCTGATTACAAAATATCTTGGGATTTGGAATATGTACAGAATAGACTTTAGGCCATATAATGCTTAAAATGTGCCTATTAGTGTGAAGCAATTAAGCATCGGTATATCTAATCAAATGGAAATAACATTTTTCCACCCTTGTGGCTTGAAACTAGTAAACTTGATTATTGAAACTGCATGGTTAGATTCATAATGGTTGGCAGATTACCTGCCAGAAATGTAGTGTATGAATGTTCAAGGCCACTTGAATAAATACATTAAAGTGTTTTTATTCTCTCCATCTCTTTATCTAGCTCCAGAAATCTTAAACTACGATCCCATTACCACAGCTACAGATATGTGGTAGGTTGTATATGATAATTCATTTTATTGAGGTAGTCATGACCATTTAACAATCCAGACTGGAGCCACATCCAGACTCTGCAGTTCTACCTGGGTTACTTCTGTTGGGTTGAGCAGAAGAGGTGGAGTTGGGAGGGGAAGGAGCCCTCGGGATGTAACTTGGGGTTTACAGGGATTACTGTATATGGGTCTGTTGCACACCTAGTAGGGAACACAAGTGGCTTTTAAGCATGCAGAGTCTAAGTATTTGTTCTAAAGGAACAATAACTGATGGGATAGTATACTTTGGGCATTAGCTACTCTTGTTTCAGGTAGCAACTACTCTTGGGCACTCCTCCCTCCCCATTTTTGTATCAGTGAATATTTTTACTATACAAATGATATGTGTTTTAACTTTCTACCTCTTACCTTTAGAGCAGTATCTGCAGAATGTGTCATAAAAAATGAGACAAATGTCTTAAAGTGATCCACAACTTTATTAAGTATACTTTTGTAGCCTGTTAATTTTGTGAGCTATGTTAGTGTAAAGCTACCTTTGAGATCTTTCCTTAAAACACTTTTGAGCATCTAAATAAGTTTTAAAAGTTGCTGTGATCTAAAATTAACTCCTCGAAATTCTCAGTTCATCACAGCAATTATATCTGTTCGTGAATGGGGGTTTTTTATTTATTTGCTTGCTTTTTGGAAAAACACACAACCAAACTATTGGTGCTGTACTCAGAATGACAAACTCAGGATGCGTGTTTCCCCATTAGTTCCCCCAAAACTAAGGTTTGATCTGTCAGATCACAGACCCATTTTTATTACTCATCAAGGAAATAAGATTTATAAGAAATCACATGATGATGTTGTACTCATGCTCATGTTCTTGGGTAAAAAGGTTTCAGCATGAGGATATTGTTACACAACTGGGATGTCAGTTATACAGAAAGATTGACTAAGTCTCAGGCATTGTTACTTCATCCAGAATTGTAATGCAAGATAGACTTTCTAATTCACATGTAAATAAAACCTATCTTGTTGCAGTTCTAAAATCCAGAATTGCCTGTAAGAGTGGGCTGTGTAAAAGCAGTATGTTTCCTTTTCCTAGCAATCTTAATGGGAGGAAAAAGTTGTATTGAAAGCAAGCAATTTTCAGAAATCCTTTTATTGAGATACATACATAGCTTTCCTTGTGTGTGTATGTCCTTGAAACACAGAAAACTGAGGTGTCTCATGAGGTTTCTAATTCTCTGAGTGTGGCATACATCAGGAAGTTAGATCTGCAGGACAATAAATATATAGGGTGTATTGTTTAGGTATCCTAGTAGGATTATTCATTGCGTTTTTCCTTTGTCTCAGGAACATAGGTGTAATTTCATACATGCTGCTGACACAAGAATCTCCATTTGTTGGAGCTGATAATCAAGAAACTTACCTTAATATATCTCAAGTTAATGTGGATTATTCAGAAGAAACGTTTTCGTCAGTTTCACAGCCTGCCAAAGACTTCATTCAGAAACTCCTCATAAAAAACCCGGAGTAAGTAACAAACCCCCCTGGGCAAGAATCTTGCTTTTTATGTTTGTGGAGCACCTAGAGAAAGTGAATGTTTATTTTAGAGCTTAATACCACTGATAGGATCAGGCAAGCATTTCAGAATGCATTGGTGATTATCTGTAGGTTTATGCCTTTCCATAATGTATGGAAATGATCTCTGGTTCACTGTCTCGCTTTTCTTATAGTCAGGCTTGTGCTTTGAGCTTCATATTTTGAGTTTCTTTATATTTTCATTCAAAGGACAGCTTACTAACAAATCTGATGAAATATATTCTAGAAAGGTCACATTCTTGGCTATAATTAACCTTTTATTGTGCAATTTGGAGAGACAAAATGCAGTCTCTTTGCTGCTGTGCTTTCTTGTTTCCTGACTTATCTTTAATGCATCTTTCTATTTCAATAAATTTTATATAGAAAAACACTTGGCAGTCTTCTGACTGAGGAAACATTCTTCAAGAATACATAGTTCTGCCACGTTCAGTCTCTTAAAAATGTTCTTGATAGAAAGTACAAAGGTTTTGTTTGTAAGGCACGCTTATGTAACTTTATAGACGTGAACAGTGTCTGCACTTGCTGCATAGTGTTAAATTTGGATATTTTTTGGCTGTTGCAGCAGCAAATATAGTAAAAAGCAGCCAACCAAAAAAATCCCACTGCCACATGCTAAACCCCCCCCCCAACCCGAACCCCAAAAATCAAACTACCAAAACCCACCACCCTAAAAGATATATGTGGGGGAACAGTATTTAGTTAAATCAGTCATGTTCTACTAGGCATGGTCAGGCACTACCAATTATAGTGCTAAGTACTGTCATTTGTGGTGAGACTGTAGTCCCTCTGCTTCAGAGAGCCTGTGGCAAGCAGGAGTGTTCCTGTTGTTCAGTTGAGAAAGAGGTTCTTTGGTGGGAAGGGACAGTGGTATCTGTGAAGTGCCTACTTCGATGAAGTGAGGACTCTATACATTATAAGAGTCCTTTCTGTTTTGGCATCTCATATAGAGGACTTGTCAACAATCTAGAATAATTCTTGAGAACCATAGTATCATGAGGGAAGAAATTATGAAGAGCCTGATTTGACAAATGTTAGTGTGGACCTGCAAGATGTTTGACACTACTCTACTTGCTTTCTTGCTTCTGGGCATCTTGATGTCTTCATTATATCCTCAAGAACCTTCCTTCCCATTCTGATTCTTGATGACTATACCTTCTTGAATCTTCAGAGGGAAAATGTGTCCTGAGATACTCAGCTCTGTAAAGTTAGAGGTCTCTGACCAAAAAATATTCACATGTTCTGGTAAAGTTAGGGACAAGTAGCAGACTGTTGCATATCTAGCAAGTTCTGTGGAACTTTACAATGCAGAACATGGTGAAAACTGTAGTAGCGCTATACTAGGTTATTCAAAGGAATGAGTTTGTGTTTTGTTTGGTAGTAACTACACTTTGGAAAGGTTTACACCACATAAATTGCAAGAGTAAAACACTGCTAAAGTTGGATATTGTTGATGACACCATGTTATTTGGCCCTCCTTGAAAACTTAATGACTGAATATTCGTTAAGCTATTTACAATGGTCTGTATAAAACATAGGACTTCAAAAGCATAAGCTCAGGCACATTTATGATATTGACAATGTTGAAAACATTCCAAGGGACTGTGAATACCAGCTGAGAAACACCTGCTCCTTGTTCTGATGAAGAGTTACCAGTTCTGACACTCAGCAGTAGGGAAGGCTGTCATCTAAAATTTAGATGCATGTTGCCAATACTTAGCTATGGTGGGGTTTAATGTGTTTTGTAGTAGCTGTGCTACTGGTGGAAAACCAGGAGGATTAACTCCTTAGTGCCAATTCTGCATAAGATTTGTTAATGTGTTAGAGCTATTTAAATATGTTTTTAGTATTTCTGAAATGAACTTAAGGAACTTTACCCTTTTCTCTTTCAAAGGCAAAGACCCACAGCAGAGGCCTGTCTTTCTCATCTGTGGTTGCAGCAAGGAGAGTTCATTCTCTTGTGCAGCCCTGAAGAAACTTGCTGCTCTTCTCTAATGCCAGGACACACCACAAAATGCTCTGAAGAGCGGAATGTAAAATCTAGTTGTAATGGTACTTGCAGCAACAAGGAAGACAAAGAGAACATTCCAGAGGACAGCAGTATGGTCTCCAAACGCTTCCGTTTCGATGATTCGTTGCAGTATCCCCAAGACTTCATGACAGACTTCATATGTTAATGCGTAATATAGACTTCTATAAAATGGATTTAGCATAATCTGTTCCAGTGGTGAATATGAGATTATAGCTTGCCAATTTGTGCAGCATTGGCCTACTAGAAATGCACTTTGATTCTTTTATGCTGGTGCTTCCTTTTCTGTCCGTTGCTGGCAGTGGACTTAACTCCTGAAAAACTGGGGTTGGTTGCACCAGTAAAATGAATTATTTTTTTTAAGAAGATTTAATTAAATATTTTTGCACCTTTCAAGTTTTAGTCCAAAACTCATGCCAGAGTGAACAAACTAAAACCTGAAAATGAGTTTGTTAAAACTCGAGCTTTGCCAAACAGTGGTTGAATACATGCACGCTTTTATGACTAGCCTTAAGAAATCAGTCTAAGCAGAGAAACTGAATTTAGCTGTTCTACTGGGCGTACTTGTGACCATTCTCATCACTTTAAATGAGAGCTGAAGTTGGCATGTTTTAGGAATACGGTATGTCTGTTGGAGCCATTGGCAAAACCACTTTCTCTCTAGGATCATTAATAGTTAAGGAAATGTTTCTGCCTTATTGATCTGGTCCACTTAGGAATTAAAATGCATACTCTGTTGTTTCCCAAAAGGAAACTGAGTTGGATTTCTGCAGTGGTGAAGAGAAAATGGGCAGATTGTCAGTCCTTGTGCTAGTGGTCCGTTGCTTCTTATCAGTAAGTTATATTTGGAGAGGATGAGGGTCCCATGCTGATGTGAATATTTGATAAACTAGTTTGCATAAAATCTCTAAAATAGCATCATCTACCTATATTGACCTATTCCTCATCTTAAACAAAAACCCCAGCCAAACAAAAAAAAAACTGCAAAAAAAAAACCAAACCCAAAACAAGCCAAAAAGCCTCTTGAAGAGTTAAGTATCAACTGAATAAACTGAAAATAACTGGTTTTGCCAGTGAAGCTGCAATTAAAAGCTTTTCATTATGCCCCTGTAATGTAGAAGTGCAGTGCATCTTTCAGTCACATGTTATCCATAATAATTTAGCTTCATGCCTGCTCTAAGAAATGGACTGCAGTGTTAGTGTTTAAAGACAAACTACTTAATAATGGTTTGAAGCCTTTAAATTTGGTTTGTTTATTGGTTTTATTGTGTTTTGTGAGGTTTTTTTTTGTTTTTAATTGTATCCTTTTCACTTCCTGTTTCTAGGCTCTGAGGAAATAATGCCTGTGTCAATTTTAAGCAAATACCAATCATGCCTTAACAGCCTGAAACCAATACTGACAAGATAAAATCTTAATTGTAGCACTGAGGCTGGAAGTCTTTTTGTGTAGGGAATGTATTAAAACTCTTGTAAATAGTTTAAAAGTAAACAGCACTTTAAAATACTTCTGGGATTTTCCACTCCTCAGAGCTTAGACTTAATTGTCTTTGATTTGGGTTGTTTTGTATAAGAAAGTATCACAATCTGAAGTGTGCCTGTGGGCTTGCAAATAGGCAGGTTGAGGTTCTGGAACAACATAGGATTGAGGTGAACATAATGAATGGTAAAAGTTGTATTTTATCCTTCTTCACATAAAGAAGGAACAGGGTTTTTTTACGAAGAGATTTCAATGTAAGGTACCACCTAAAAGCATGGGGGAATTCAGGACTGTTGTCTTTCTTTTGGGTGACACATTGACAAGTGAAAAGTTCACTGAGGTTTAAGTAAGACTATTTCAGCTTACTTTGTCAGAAGAAGTAGAAGTTTTCCAAGACTTAATCTCATGTGAAAGGAAGTAAAGAATATATTCAGCGCATACAAAGCTCAGGTGCCTAGGTATAAATGAACCACACTGAGTCTCCTCTGTATTACTTCTCATGTAACTTTTTTCAGTGATACTGATAATATATATAAAGTGACTTTGCTGGAGGCAGTTGCTGAATTGTATTCAGGTACCTTATACCCTCACTTTTCAAACGCCTTGGCTTTTCCCAGTGGAATCTTAACCTAAGCCTTTTTTTTTTTTTTTTTTTTTCCACCAGCATGGAGTCCAGTTTGAACTGGATAAATTAAAAATACAAACTTTTATACATACTGAGAAGTTAAATTACATGTAAGGAAGAAAATATCAAAAGGTGTGGCAGGTAAAGGTAGAAAAGTGTTTATAAAATTGTTACATTTTAAAATACATTACTGATCTGGAATTGCAACTGGGGAGCTTGTGGAAGTCTTCGTACATTGGTATTCTATTTGTAACATCTGGAAAATAAAGCTGAAAACTTATGCCAGCACTTTATGACAAAGTTGTTGTTCTTAAAATTTTTATCATGGTATCTGATGTTTACATTTCTTAGGACTTTTGGAGCTAACTCATCTGTAAATTTAAATAAATGAAAATTTGTCTTATCCAAGAAACTGAAGTTTTGAAGACTTCATTTGTACTTAAAATATACCTTGAATCAGATTTTCTTTGGATCAGTGTGTTTATTTAGAAGTATTATCATTCATGCAAACTTCAATTGAATGTATATACATACACGGTAGACAATTGCTAGCCCATCTTGCTTCCTGCCATATTACTGGGAGTTACCAATTGTAAATGAGTGCTGAATAACATTTTTTAAGATGACTGAAGTCGTCTCTATGCACTTCATGACCTTTTTATATAACAAAAAAAAAATTTTGTTTTCCAAAACTTCTGTGTTTTCATTTCTTCACAGACTTGGAAAAGGAATTACACTCAAAAGAGGTGGTAACCTTTTGTGGCCTGGATAATGCCTTTCCTACAAAGGCATGTTTCGGTGATGAACTGAAAGCTTTCTCATGGTTAGGAATGCACAAATGGGCTTTATTTTTAATGAAACCAATAGTGTATTCATGTGTTTGGTTTGGGGTTGCTTGGTTTGCTGCATTAAGTTCAAAAGTTGTCTGAATATTTACATTCCCTGTACTGCAGGTTCTTACCAGCATACTGCCTGCTTTTTCTCCTTTGTTCTAAGGCATCTACGAAACTTCTCTGTTTAGTAGTGATTTGAGACAGCTTCATATTTCTGCCTTCTCAGAAAGTCTTCTAAGGAAGGAGACATGCTAGAAAGATGCAGCATCTGATCAGGACAGTTATGCTTGTACTCTTGCCAAGTAAGGTAAGTTATTGCTGGAAAAAAGTATATTGTAAAATTGGTGCAAGGTAAAGTGTGTAATTACATGTTTGTTTCAGAAAGCAATCATGCTGTGCCTTAAGAACCTGGCAGCTGACAAACTTGAAAATACTGCTTGGACCACTGAGGATTGCAGAAGTGAGATACAGAATGAGTCAGTGTGTAGGAAGTCTACCAAATGAATGGTAGCATCATAAAACTGAACTGCTGAGTCACCTACTACTGTGTGAGAGTATAAGGAAATTTCTTAACTAAAAGCAGGTACATAAGAATTCCTATGTGGTTAGCCCATGTAGTGATTGAGGAATACAACTTTGAGACACAAGTTGAAGGCATCTCAGAAATGAGATTCCATTGCATTTGAACATCTTGTTCCATTTTCATGCTTAATGTTTTGCAGTCTGCCATGTGAATCCTCTGGGGAAGAAAAAAGCCCTTCCTGAAACTATTTTAAGGAAATACCCAAATCTGAGAACTTTAATTTTTGTGCACACAGGAGTTATTACATTTGTTGTACTTTCAGACATTATTATTTGCTCCAATCATAACATACAAAGCATGCCAGTACTTCGGTTCAAAATTAAAGGATCACTTTTTTCACTTTAAAAAGCAAACATCTGGTCAGTAAAACACTTCACTGTATGTAGTATTTTGGCTTATGTTTTGAATACTTTTTTGAATACTTTTGCCTCTGCTTGAAGAGAGAAAGTAATGTATTCTTGAATACTCCAGAATTTAACTGAGGCATCAAGGTGGAATAAAACCCCAACATCACTGAATGTTTCAGAAAATGAAAACTCAGTGACAAAAATATCACCTATGGCTTCTTATCCTTCTTGGCTTTTACTGTCACTGATCTTTTTATTCTTCATCCTTTCACCATTTTATTCTTTTGATCTTATTTTTATTGCTGAAGTTAGATTTAGATTGTTTTGTTAGGTATGACTGTGGGATTTCAGATGAAAGTCATGTTAACCACAGGAAGGCAAAAAAATTAGCTTTAAACTATTATTTTCTGCTGTGTCCTCCTGTGGCCTTGGAAATGCTGATTAAAATCAGCTGGTATTGCGTTTGTGTTAGTCAAATGGGTTTAACTGGTCACTGCAGGAAAAGAATGAAATGGGGGGGGGAAGAATGAAAAGCAACACGAATGTTTATAGTTTTCTGTAAGAAAGTTCTGATAATGAAAAATCCTGTATATACAAATATGATTTTCTCTATAACATTGCTACGGTTAGCAACCTAACTGCCTTTCTTCTTCTAAGTGTATAAGCATGTGAGCTATTTCCAGTTTCCTAATCAAATTACAAAAACCCAAAATGTCAGTTTCTAGGAAAAAGAGTCACAACATCCAACAGTATGTGGTGACATGCTCTAAACATGCTACTGCCTTCTGTAGATACAGTAGATAGCAATTGAATGTTTCAGTATTAAATAGAAATAGCAAAGATTTCCCTTTGCATGTTTTCCAGCTAGACTGTTACGTATTATAGGCAGTACAGTGTACAGCTTGTTTGAATCTCCCTAAGATATGTTGAGTATGAGGGCATTTCTCATTTCAAAATCAAAACCAGGCTTTGGTACTGTTTTAGAAAATGACTGGGAATTCCAAGTGATGGTGGATTTTCTACAGCTGGACCAAGCAGAAATACCCTACTGTTCTTTGCCTGTGGTATTTTAACAAAGGGACTTTTATCATTAAAACGTGATATATGGACTCTCATAAAGCTCTATGTACAGTTCACGAGGTTGGTTACAGGCCTGAATCATTTACAGGGATTTTCCAGTAAGCTAACTCCACTGTAAGCTGTCATGCTACCTTTTTTGTATTCCTGTGAAAAATGTAACAAAACCTCTCATTTGAAATTCACAAGCTACATAACACAGCAACAGCTCTTTAGATTCTATTGAAATCCAGACCTGGTCAGAGTGAAGTGTCAGAAGTCATATAAACCATACCAACTTATTTAGATAGGTCAAAGTGTCAGATTCATAACAGGAGAAACACCCATTAATTACCAAGGAAACTGAAAAAGATTTCATTTTCTTGTACTCTTTATTGAGTGGGGAGGAGGGGAACAGGCTCTTTAAATCCCAAGTTGATCTTGCACATGATGGCCTGATGCATGGTGCAGCACCTGAAGAAAAACTTGTTTGCTGCCGTTGTGGTTTTGACACCCCAGTCCAGCCATTAGAGCTGGATTTGCAAGCATAGCTGACTTCTTTTCCATGTTTAGTTGGAGCACGTCTCAGTGCCTTGCCTAAAGACAAGCACCTGTGTTCACTTATTGATACACATCACTTAATTTAAAAGGTAAGAAGGAACACCTGCCTGAAGAGCAGTGAATGGCACCTCCTACTCAAACCAATTTTAACTATCCTTATTTTCCTGAACTTGGCAGGCCTTAGAAGGGCCTTCACTCCAAGAGGGACACTGAGGTGGTGGAGCAGGTCCAGAGAAGGGCACTCAAGCTAGTGAAGGGTCTGGAGAACAACTGTGATGAGGAATGGCTGAGGGAACTGGAGTTGTTCAGTCTGAGAAGGCTCAGGGGAGACCTTATGGCTCTCTGCAACTACCTGAAATGAGGATGAGGAGAGAAGGTGCCTGGTCTCCCAGGTAACACGTGGTACAACAACAACGGCCTCAAGCTGCATCAAGGGGAGGTGTAGATTGGATATTAGGAAATATTTCTTCATGGAAAGGATGATTAGGTATTGGAACAGGCTGCCCAGGGCAGCAGTGGAATCAGTCTCTGGTAGTGTTCACAAACTGTGTAGATGAGGCCCTGAGTTACATGGTTTAATGGTGGTCTTTGCAGTCCTGGGGCAATAGTTGAACTTGATGCTCTTAAGGGTTTTTTCCAACCTAGCTGACTCTGATTCTGTGATTCTATAAGCATTTTCTACTGGAAGATGCTCTCAGATGAAAGTACAGCAAAGCTGAAATCCAGCTTGACATACCTGTAGATACACTGTCGTAGCTTAAAAAACAAACACCCCAAGTGCAGCCCATTATTCTCTATTGCTTATGAGCTTGTACCCAGCAAGCCAGTCTCCATCAGCCTCACCTGAGCAGGCAGCCTCGGGCTACTCCGCCACAGGCCGCCGGGGCTGGGCGCGCTCACCTGGCGTCAGGTGCGGTGCGGCCGTTCTTCCCCGCAGCGGCTCCGCACGTTTTCTGCCGTGTGGGAACGCGGTGCGAGCCCGAGCAGCTGCGAGGCAGCCGCCACCTCCCGCGCTGAGGCTCGCTGCGGGTTGCCCGGAGCGACAGTTGAGAGCGGCGGGCGCTGCCCCCCCCGCGCCTCGCCTCGCCCCGGGCCGTTGGCCAACGGCGGCCCCAGCGCTGCTAGGTGACGGGCGCTGCCTCTGCCGGCAGACATGGGCACCGAGCAGGTACGGGCTGAGGGAACAGCGGGCAGCCCAGCCCGCAGACAGCGGCCGGAGAAAGCTGGGGGGCCCATGGCGGGCCTGCGGGGCTGGGCTGGCTGAGGTGAAGGGCCTGGGCAGCGCTCGCTGTCTGCGGGGCACAGGGCAGAACGGGGTTGGTTCTCATCTGAAAAGTGGGGGTTTGCCTTGAAACCTTAAATAACTCGCGTGAATTAAGCTTCTGAAATCACAGGTTTAATCCCTGACGTTTAATTAAATGCTTGAGCTGTGTAAGCTGAGACCTCCCGGCGGGCAGCCGAGCTTCAGCTGTAGGCTGCTCCGTGAGCTGTGGGCTGGTTGTGCCTGGTACTTTCCAGAAAAACTCGTCTGTGGTGTCCGTGCTGTGACCTCCTTAAGTGAGGTCTTCAGAAACAACATGTCCCTTCTTGCGGCTGCCCAGAGCCCCTTCAAACGGGAGGGGGGGGGGGGGGTGTTTGTACACATGAACCGTGAAGAGATTTTAATTGGTTCAGTTTGTTTCCAGAATTGCAGGAAGCTCAAATACTGAAGTCAAAAGCCAATAGAAGCTTTTAGCCATGAATGTGGTTTTAGATCACGGGGCACTAACAGACACTAATTTGTATTATTCTTCTAGTGGCCAGATTGGGTTGTAGTTGGTTAATGTAATTGTTGCTGTTCTCGGTTAGTGCGTCACTCCTGCTCTTTTAGCCTGTTTTGGTTTTGTCCTCATTCAGATTTGTTTCCCTCTAATGAAATCTTTGAGACTTTTGAAAGTGAAATCATTCAGTAACTTCCTTCAGTCAGTTAAAAGCTCACACCCGAGGGAGTGAGTTGGATACTTGTAACTGCCTGAGCTGGTCTTCACTGCCCAGGACTCACTTTCTAGCATCCCTTATTGCCAGTAGTAAGTTTGCAGTATAGAATGTTAAAACATTGGTGCTGTTTTGAGCAGAACTAGTTTCAACATTGAGTTTATCAGCACCAGCCTCTCAGAGGTGTACATTGTGGTGCTGGACTCTGGTTTTCAACAAAAGAAAACCTGTATAAAACTGTGTAATGTTTTGTATGAATACCAGGTAGTAGTCATTTTTATAGCCCTGTTATTTGTAAAAATACCTAGGTTTCTGTTACTTGTTCTTAACCAGGAATCTAAGCATTACGACTGTGGACCTTGTCACAGGGAGAAGTAGACCATACTCTTAGGAATTCAAAACCATTTTGTTCTATAGAAAAGATTTATTTTAATTCTTACTTTATTTCCCCCCCTCCACTCCCTCCAGAGGGTAGGAGACACCATCTGTTCTCTGCTTTAAAATCTGGGCTAGACAAACAGTGAGCTTTATATTTCAGTCTCATTGTGCAAGACGTGGAGAACAAAGTGTCTCTAACTCAGAGTTTGGAAGCAGCTAAGGTGACTTTTCCCTGAGCCAGCTCTGATCCAGCAGCTCTAAAGTTGTTGATAAACCAGAGTCCATCAGGGATGATTACGGAGCTGGACCACCTGGTGTATGAAGAGCGTCTGAGGGAGCTGTGTGTGTTCAGCTTGGAGAAGAGAAAGTGGCAGGGGAATGTAGTTACTCTCTTCATTGCCTCAACTAGAGAGACAATGGTGCCTGGTTCTGCTTGGTGCTGTGCAGCAGCAGGAGGAGAGGCAATGCTCCCGAGTTGCCAGGAAGGAGATGCTGAGTAGGCATAAGGATGATGTTCTTCACAGTGACATGATTAAGCAGGGGAGAAGGTTGCCCAGAAAACGTTTCCCATGGCTTTAGAGAAAGTCAGATCCCTACCAGACAAGGCCCTGTGCAATCTGACCCAACTTTTTCTACTTAGAACTGCTTTGAGAAGGAGACCAGATAATCAGAGGCTGTTTTCAGCCTGATTTTGTCTATAATTCTGTCATAGCATGTTTGTATAGAGCTGTGTCCAAACCAATCCAAACTGTCCACAGGCTGTACTGCATCCTGTAGGTTTACTGGCTTGGTAAGTAGTTTTATGATGCTGTGTGGATCCACTGTTAAGAGATGCATTCCTGCTAGTATTAGAAGAGACTGGTAGCTGTTACATGGTTTGTGGTAAGAATCTTTTTGTAGCTGAATATTTAGACTACAGAGAAATAAATGGCTTTTTCAGTAGAGTTACAACTGCTCTGCTACCAGACAAAAGCAGGCTTCTGATGTAAATCTTTCTGTGTTACCTGTTATAATACTGCCTTTCCCTCATTTATGCTGAAATAAGTTCCTCATCTGTGTCACTGCAGACTGAGACTCTTATGGGCATTAGAGTTTTGAGGTGTGCAGAATCTTGTATGTGGGCCGTGCCTACCTGGGAAGATAGACTGGACAGAGCATTAAATAATGGACTGAAAGAAATCTGTGGTTGTTGTGGTAAAGTCTTCAGTCACTTTTCCTGTGTTTGCCAAAAAGCTAGGTTAAAAATATTAAAATTGGCCTGCTTGGTGTTTAGTGCACTAAAATTCACCAGACATTTTGATCTCTATTCAAAGGGATGTGTTTAATCTCAGAGTTAAGGGGAAATAGAACTATGGTTCATTAAAAGAGTAGTGCTGTTGATTTTGAAACAAGATACTTAAAACATTCTGTTGTATGACTCCCTCTTGCAGCTAGTGCTAGCCAAGGAATTTGTCCCCATTGCCTTCAGGGAAGAACTCCCTAGAGCTGGAATGAGTTTGCTAACAACTGCTAATGTCCATTATGTTTGAAAAATCATGGCAGTCAGGTGAAGTTCCCGATGACTGGAGAAAGGGAAATATAACCCCCATTTTCAAGAAGGGGAAAATGGATGACCTGGGGAATTACAGACCAGTCAGTCTCACCTCTGTGCCTGGCAAAATCTGGGAGCAGATTCTCCTGGAAGGCATGCTAGGGCACATGAAAAACAACCAGGTGATTGGTGACAGCCAGCATGGCTTCGCTAGGGGGAAATCCTGCCTGACCAATTTGGTGGCCTTCTGTGATGGGGCTACGGAACTGATGGACAGGGGTGGAGCAGTTGACATCATCTACCTGGACTTGTGCAAAGCATTCGACACTGTCCCACATGACATCCTTGTCTCTAAATTGGAGTGTCATCAATTTGATAGGTGGACCACTTGGTGGATAAAGAACTGGCTGGATGGTCGCATGCAAAGAGTCGTGGTCAATGTCCAGCTGGAGACCAGTAACGAGTGGTGTCCCTCAGGGATTGGTGTTGGGACCGGTCTTGTTCGACATCTTTGTTGGTGACATGGACAATGGAATTGAGTGTGCCCTCAGCAGGTTTGCTGATGACACCAAGCTGTGTGGTTCATTGATATGCTGGAGGGAAGGAATGCCATCCAGAGGGACCTTGACACACTTGTGAGGTGGCTGATGCCAACCTCATGAAGTTTAACCATGACAAGTGCAAGGTCCTACACCTGGGTCGGAGCAATCCCAGGCACAGCTACAGGTTGGGCAGAGAAGAGATTCAGAGCAGCCCTGTGGGGAAGGACTTGGGGGTGTTGGTCAATGAGAAAATGAACATGAGCCAGCTTCAGTGTGCGCTCGCAGCCCAGAAAGCCAACTGTATCCTGGGCTGCATCAAAAGGAGCATGACCAGCAGGTCAAAGGAGATGATCCTGCCCCTCTGCTCTGCTCTCATGAGACCTCACTTGGAGTATTGTGTGCAGTTCTGGTGTTCTCAACATAAAAAGGACATGGAACTGTTGGAACAAGTCCAGAGGAGGGCCACAAGGACAATAAGGGGGCTAGAGCATGATCTTATACAAAGACAGGCTGAGAAAGTTGGGGCTGTTCAGCCTGGAGAAGAGAAGGCTGCGTGGAGACCTCATAGCAGCCTTCCAGTATTGGAAGGGGGCCTATAAGGATGCTGGGGAGGGACTCTTCATTAGGGACTGTAGTGATAGGACAAGGGATAGGGGAAGTTTAGATTGGATCTAAAGAAGAAATTCTTTACAGTGAGGGTGGTGAGGCACTGGAATGGGTTTCCCAGGGAAGTTGTGAATGCTCCATCCCTGGTTGTGTTCAAGGCCAGGTTGGACAGAGTCTTGGATGGCATGGTTTAGGTGTCCCTGCCCATGGCAGGGGGCTTGGAACTTGGTGATCTTAAGGTCCTTTCCAACCCTAACTGTTCTATGATTCTGACTGATAATGTCTGTCTGTATGTATTTTATTGCTCTCATTATTTTGTTGGAGGTTATCTTTGGAGCCTGATTTGATTTTTGGCTCACTTGGGAATTGCCAGAGTTTATCCTTGACTGCAAAATTAATGCTAATAGTTAAGTGCCTAAAACTTACTCCAATTCTACTCCACAGTAACTACGTTGCAAGTGGTGGCCAACGACTTGGTTAAGGGTAGCTTGGGTATGTCTACACAAACTTTCTGCGCTTTGTGTCTTTCCTGCGTTGTAGCCTTTACACAGGACACGGAGCAGAAAGAGAATGTTTGTAGCATAGACATGCAATATTACTGCAAATGCAGCTGCATGGAAAGAGGTGGTGTGGGCAGTGGTGGGGTGGAGGTGTTAGGTGTTAGTGTGAAACAGAGGAGAAATAGAATAGCCAAAGGCAGTTGTATTAGAGCCAACTTTAAATATTTATTTATTTATTTAAATATTTTTACAAGTAGGTTGTCTCATTTGTTTATAGGAAGGTGCTGTACTTCGTGCTAGCAAACCTGGGCATGGTCAGGGAGTGCTTTTGGATAGCCAGCTTTGATGTCTGATGCTGAGGGAACAGAAGTGTGGAAAAGCAGAAAATCCCGGACACTTTTGAATGAAAGTTTATAGATTAGAAAAAAAGGACCATTTTGCAGTTTTAAAATGGTGACTGAAGAATGGGAATAAGAAAATTGTTTATTTGTATTGTTTAATAGTATCTTGTAATGTTTAATGTGTAGCTTGGCAGAAAGGTAACATACATGCTTCCCAGCCTAAAATTAGTTTGTCAGAGCCCTGATTTTTCAGTCATTTGAGAAGGTTGTATTCTACATGGAAACATTCTAGCCTGAATAGGGGAAGTGATATAAAACTGTACGTGTGAAAGTTACTATTTAAGAGATAAAAATGGAGTTAGAGCTAGTTTACAATTTTAACTGGTCACAAAGGTGATATAAGTGGTAATTTTAAATTTCTAGTTATGATTTTCCTTCTTTTGTTTTCCCTTCCAAGCCCGGTCCAAGTGTCAGAAGGAAGTCGACAAAGAAAACAGAGAACTTAGTACTACCACAGTTGCCTCAGGTAGTTTTGTTGGCTTTTTTTGTAAGCTTTCATTTCAGATATACTTCACAGCAGATTTTATGAAGACTGTAGTTCTCATTCAGATATATGCTGAGGTGTGTATGCTCTCTCTGCACTACGTATTTTTGTTATATCTGTATATGGAGCATTGTTGATATTTCAATACTTAGGAGACATTGAAAGTGCAGTATTTGACCCAGTTTGAAAATATTTAAGTAAGGCATATAACTAGAAAGCTTACAAATATCATATATAAGTTTAACATGCTTATATCTTATCCAAGGTCTGAATATTTGGAATTGGAGGGCAAATTATTAGTAGTTTATTGGACAATATTTATGCTGGCTTATTCCTGCTATGTATTAGGCTACAGTATCATTGATATGCTATATTTAAGAAATCTTGAAGTGTGTATAAGTAGCACTTACAAAAAACTAAAACATAAAATGCTCATTCCAGATAAGGTCTAAACCACTGTGGCAGCAGACTTGTCCTTCATTCCGTCTGAGCAAAGAACAGAAAGATGATGAGTCAGATGAGTTTACTGTAAAAAATGAGTGTTCATCTGGTAAGGTTAATATTTTTAGTACTAATAAACAAAACCTCTCACAAACACAAACGTATGTGTCGTGCCTTTGCACCTTTTTTTAAAACTTAATTTCAAAACTTGTATTCTGCAAGAATATTTGGAGGTGAGATCCAAGAGACGGAAGATATGGGATTCTACAGGTAATAAAGGAGGTGCTGGACCGTCAACTTCTACGCTGCAGAGCACCATCCGTCTGAAAAAACAACAACGATTCAGAAGTGCTCTTGTTGACTTTATATTGTGAGTTCCTTTAACTTTGAATAATGTGTTTTTCCCTTTTGGTAGATGAATCAAAAAGCATGTATATGAGCATGAACTATATCACCAATTTTAAAAACTACCTTAGCAGGTAAAATACAAACTTGGTCACATGCTTCAGTGTTCTTTTTGAATGAGAATGTCATATGCTCATTGTCAAGTTTTGCCAGTTCCCTTTTTTGTTCCCTTTGTTCACAACTGACATGTAGAATGACTGTATGTTACTTATGCCAGTAAAATGTATCTGAAGAATGTGATGCATATTCTTTATTTTATTGGGTCTTTTTTTTGTCTTAGGCACCAAGACCTTCCTGAAGAACAGCTTCTTTCCCCTGATGGAACCCAGCTTTCAGAAGCAGATTCTTCTACACCAATAGAGAATGATATTTTGGTAGCTAAAGACAGTTTTCTAGAGTATTAAATGAAATGCAGTGCCAGTCACTTATTGTAAATTTTGACAAGATGATTGATATAAAGAGAGATGACTGACAGTGATATATTCTTCCACTATTAGATTCACACCATGTATCATTTATAGTGTTACTGCTGAGAACAGAGCATTAAGAATGCATGGATGAATCAAAGAATTTCAGAATGGAATAATAACTGAAGGATAACTGATGTCAGGAAGTAATAAATTAATCTTTTCTACACTTGCTGAAGGCAAGAATAACTTGCAAGGGAGGGTGCACTGCTTTGAGAAATAGAGCAATTCTCTTTTGGGTTACCCTTATCTAAAGGCTGGGATATTCTTTATTCTCATTCTGGTTTAAGATACCCTGTATGACACGATTGTATACACAGTTTTGTAGTTTCTGTATCTGTAAGACAGATCAAGTTCATTTTGGGATAAATTAATTGAAATAGATTAATGTTGGTAAGCTTCCAATTGGTAGTCCATTCTTCATTTCTTCGTCTGGTTTTCCTTTAGTGCTCTGAGGTTTTTTGTTAATCCCATTTCATGTGCCTGTTTAAATGCTGGCATACAAGCAAATGTACTTATCTGTGTTATGCATTCATATTCTGAGCAATTAGCTGCATGTTGCGTATCCAAACAAAATTCACCAGAACGTATGGCTTCCTTTTTGAATATATGGACCAGACCCAGAGCTAATAGATAATAATGGCAGCACTGAAATTATGAGATAGATGAATACATATTGGAAATCTATTTAAGGAAAAGGTTGGTACTGGGACAATGCAAAGGAGAGGTATCTCATCGGAATCATAGAATTGTAAAAGCAAAACCCAAACAGAAGACAGATTTCTGTGAGTTGTGTCCTTTCTTCAGTGAAATTCTTGTTATTTTGCTCTTATCAGAGAAATGGAATGTGGCTTATGCCACTATACCCTGTTTTTCTATCTTGGGGCTTTTAATCATTATTCTACCCACTAGTGTTTGACAGGCTGATTAAGGTCTTGAGATCAGATTTAATGATGTAATTTAAAACATTCATTAATATTAATTACATTTACTTTGACTAGATAAGTCCATATCTCTAGTTAAACCTGTAGTAGCAATGGCTATCTAATACTTGACTTAACTGGTACATCTTACTCTTTTATCCTGCAGAAATACTACTACTACATTCGCCATGGAATTGATACAGCAAATGTGTCCCCAGTGGATCAGTCATGGATAGACCACATCTTAGCTTTACTTCCACAACATCTGAAAGTGCGCAGTGAAAGCATACGTTCACTGACTGATGAAATAAAAGAAGATTATCTTCTGAGTGTAAAAAAGGCTATAGGTAGATTTCCAGAAGTTTGCTTGCGTTTTCTCCTAAGTTGCTAATAATAGAGTGTTCATTGAGTGTTTACTGCTGAGAGCTGCTGTTGTGGAACTGTTATATAAAAGTGCTCTCCTGGATGTTAGAGGCACATTTTAATAAAAAGAATACTCAGGTTTTCTTATCTTTGTTATAACCAAAGATAATAATATTAATTATTATTAATCTGTCAATAGTTTTTAAAAGCATTATGTTATTAATAATGCTTTCTCCTAAATCCCTTTTCATGTATAGTCAGGTAAAACCATTCATTTGAATGAGTTATGTGTTTGAATGTTTTGGTTGGGACATTAAGGTGCTGGAGCATATCCAAAGAAGAGCGATCAAGCTGGTGAAGGGTCTAGAGAACAAGTCCTATGAGGAGCAGCTGAGGGAACTGGGGTCATGTAGCCTGGAGAAAAGGAGGCTCAGGGGAATCCTTACTGCTCTCTGCAACTACCTGAAAGGAGGCTGTAGCGAGGTAGCTATCAGTCTGTTCACCAAAAAGGTGAATTTCTTCGCTGAAAGGATGATCAGGCATTAAAACAGGCTGCCCAGTGAAGTGGTGGAGTCCCCATGCCTGGAGGTATTTCAAAGATGTATACGTGGCACTTAAGAACATGGTTAAATGGTGGCCTTGGCAGTGCTAGGTTAATGGTTGGACACTATGATCTTAAGGGTCTTTTCCAGCCTGAATGATTCTATGATTCTGTTTATTTGCTGAGCTTATTTTGGCTTTTCTTCCTTCTCCCCCCCTTTTTTAATACTTTTTTTTTTCAGTTGACTTTGTTTTAAGAGACACCAGGGAAAAAGATGAAGACAAGAAAGATGATCTCCCTCATCGTGCAGAGTAAGAAATACATTTATTCGAAAACACTAACTGCAGAACAGTGGGGTAGAATAGCATGTATAAAGAACAATCTTCATACTCAGTAGTCAGTGTCAGCTGTAAATAAGGCTTAGTTGTTAATTGTGTAAATTCAGATAATATCATTATACAGCGTCTTTGGAAAATCCCTATAAAATACGTGTTTATCTTGAAAGGTCATTTGGAATTAGTTTTGTTTAGCAGTGCTTAACTGGTAAAACTCTAACAATTAACTCTGCAGCATTGGTATAGGTGGCCAGATGCTTATGTCCCAACTGTTGTAATTTATGAAAGAATGTCACGTTTACACAGATTTCACTGAAGCTCTATCTTGTTGGCCCAGTTTACACAAAGATTTGGCTCATTATACACAAAGATTTAAGAATGTAATAAATGTAGACTGACTTGTTCCTCAGAACAATTCAGCAATATGAAGTGTAAACAATGATAGACGTTGGGTTTTCCAGTGTGTAGCAATTTCCAGTTTGGAGTAGTGGAGTATTTCAGTCCCATTTATACTTGTCTTAAAAAGTCAGCAGTCTACTGAAAGCAAGCGCAGTGCTACTCCCAGGCTCATACATCTGTCCAGTGCGAATCAGCGTACCAAGAATCAACTTTCCTAGAGCATACTTTAATTCTTCCTGAGATATGAAGGTGAAAGAGGTACCTCATTCATAAGTGCAGCCAAAAATGGTGCAATATGTTTGCCTTGTAGAGGAATCAAATCTTACGAATCGTGCAGAAACAAAGCATTTCCCCCAATATTAATCAGGCTTTGTATTGAGGGTAGCATTACTGAGTAGTTGCAAATGATTTCTGGCCTGTGGTTTGAGGTGGGTGCTTTTGGATATCAAATGGTAGATTATAGTAGAAGGGGTGGCTGTGACAGTTGTTACTTAAGCAATTTGCATCTTAAAAAGAGAAGTAATACATGAGAAACTTATTTTTGTTATTGTATCCCCTGGTAAAAGATATATCTTTTACATTAGATTCTTTGTAGGTCTTCCGTATCCTTTATGAACTGTGCAGGACATTGCAGTAGTTGATATATGGGCTTCTGTCTCGCGTTTAGATGCAATCCAAACCTACAAAAAAACCTAATAGTTTAATTCCATTAACTGTATTTCAAACATTAAATTTTCTTCTAAAGAGATACGTAGGATAGATGTGGAAAAACTTTTTAACTTCCAGTGACTGCTAATTCTGTTTATTATAGAATGCAGATTCACTGAGAAATGGATGAAAGTTTGATGTCGAAATTATGATTTTCTTTAATAGGAGTTCATTAAGGAAATGAGAACAACAGTGTTATAAATATATGACCAAGTTGTCAGGAGTGTTTTTGCTTTTCCTTCGCAACCTAAAGATTGCAGTGGATACTACTTAAGTTGCAATGCTTAGTATTTTAATAGTAAAATCAGACTGCCTGTAGAAGTTGACAGTTGTTTTTAAAGCAAATAAAGGCTATGAATATATAAAAAACCTCCACCAAAATAGCTTGATGTTTAAAAAAAATTAAAGCAGACTGAGTTTATGAAAAGGCACTAAATTTATGAGCTTTTACATATGGGTTGCGATAAGCATAAACAGAGATACAACTTACTGTAGAAAAATGTATTGACTATACACATTATGTATGTGTAATGATTTTCTTAAATACTAAATGTAAGGGACCATTGAAAGGCTACAGATCTCTTAGGATCTGGCCGATATTTCTCTCATATTATTCTTTATCATACACTGGTCAATTTTTGAAGACTTTTTTTTGGTATCTGGATAATGAGCAAGATTTATCTCCTGAATTTTGTGCTTTCTGGGATGCAGAACAATTATCTTTAAACAAATGTATATTTATTTTGGTTCTTTACAAATCTGCATTCATCTTACTGTATCTTGATGGCTTTGTGGTTGATTTTCTATTTCTTTTTTTTTTAGGATAGCAGTAGTGCCAAAGCCTTGGAACAAGTCTTTCTTGTCAGCATGCAGTTACATGAAAGCAAATTTGCATGCCATAAATCCTACAATGCTTGCTGTTCTGAACTTGTGGGAGACCTCATTTAAGTAAGTGTTAACTACGTCTCTTAGGTTTAGCTACTCAGTGATTTCAGAATCTGTATAGGGAAATAACAGATGGTGATATCTTAAGATTTCCAGTTTGCCCTGTTGAATTTTGCACTGCTACAATATATGCATCTGATCATGGTTCTGATGGCTTTGTTCAAAAGTCATTATCCTAAATGTATTCTGTGGTCTCTCTAACTTCATTCTGTGAATAACTTCTGCCAGCTGTTCCTCAATAGTGATCAAGTTTCCTATCTGTACTCCCCCAGAAATCACATGGAACACTTTCCTGTCTTTATTTCCTTTGGTATCTAGGCAGTTTTAAGCAAGAAGCTACACATAAAGGTTGAATGGTTTAGCCATTTCATATTTAATTTTCTTTAGAGCTTGGTCTTTCTTAGGTCAGGAACATTCAAAACAGTCTGTCTCCCAAGAGATGGGTTGCTGTCTTTCCTGCGGGGGGCACATACATTTTTTTTTCCCCCTCTTACCTAGTTAGCAACAGGAAAAGGCATTAGATGGGCTATTATTTTCTGCTTTCTAGAGCAGACCAAACTGCTTGCTTATTTCTTGCCTGGTGAAATAAAAGAGAATGAACTGACCTGTCTAGGCCAGGAGCCAGAACAAGCTGGAGGGAGAAGGTTTTTCTTTTGGTTTGGGTTTATTGGTTGGTTTGGGGGTTTTTTTTTTGCTTGTTTTGGGGGTTTTATTCAATTTTTGTTGTATCTGCTGAGTAGGAGACAAAATGTAGCCAATGTCTTTAAAAAATCTAAAACCTGAAAATGATTTTGAAGGTAGGTTTAGGTGGTCATTTATTTACTTCTATATTGTTTTGCAGTATTTGTAAGAAGCCATCCAGCCCTGGAAAGAAATGCTATATAATGTATACACAAATTCTGACTCTGAAAATAGTTATTAATGTGCTCAAATGTAATAATTAGTACTTCAATTTAAGACCAGGCATACAGGCAGTACTGCAGTGCTTTTGTGTGGTTGGTCTGAAGCAATAAATGCTAATTTCTGAAGTTAACATTATTTTTAAGTCTTTATGTTTAAAAATCCTTTAAGCTTTGTGAAATACGAAAATGGTTTTATGGAATAAAGAAAACATTAAAAACCAAGTTAGAGTGAATATGCTCCTAAAATATTCACGTTACATTGTTTCAGAAATTTCCGCCTTCTTGATACTAAAATATTTCACAATCAGCCAGAAGCTGAGGACCTCTCAGGATTCCAGAATAAAATCATGAAGGAAATTGGAAAAGCCAGAGCGATTCTGTCTAACAAGTATGATCCAGCGTATCCATATTTTTTAAGTTGCAATTAAAGATTTAAGTTTTCCTTCAGCTGTTTCTGAAACTCTGAATTTTCTGGAGGGAGAAGAAATGTCCCATTTTAATCATACATCTTGAAAAATGAGTTGTAGTGTTGTGAAATTCTTTGAGGCCTTTGAACAAAAGCTGTTGTGTGAATGTTGAGCATGATATCACAATTTGTGCACTTTCCCTATTCTAACTTTTGGTGGCATGTATTTTGCTCACTTCTTAGAGATCAACAACTCATTTCAGTCTGTTATGACAGAAGCTTTTGTTTTGTGGACTGATTTGTGCTGAATAATTAAGAAAATAAAATGTTGCTACTACTAATAATTTCACAGAAGAGTTAGGGTTGGAAAGGACCTTAAGATCATCTAGTTCCAACTCGCCTGTCATTGACAGGGACACCTCACACTAAACCGTGTCACCCAAGGCTTCAGCCAACCTGGCCTTGAACACTGCCAGGGATGGAGCATTCACAACTTCCTTGGACAGCCCATTCTACTGCCTCACCCATAACATTTGTTTGTTCAGTCCAAGATGTTTTAAAAGACAAAAGGCAGTTTTCTGGTAGTGTGCTCAGTATGCTGCAGTTAAAATTTTCAAATAAAGCATCAAAATTGCCAGGTCTTTTTTTGATGTTTGTGGCCAGACTCTATTCACAGAAATACAGAATCAGCTAGGTTGGCAAAGACCTCAAGATCATCAGGTCCAACCAAATTTTACTGTTTCAAAGTAATGATGGGCTGTGAGGAACCCCAGAAACCCACAGCACGTCTACCAAGTTCCATGGTCACTTCTTAAAACCTTCCCAGATGCTGAAGTCTGGCAATTGCCTTGGGCTCCCAGCCACACATCCATCAGTGCTGAGCTCACTCCAGGCCGTACAAGCACAGACTGCTGGAATTTCATACTCCTTTCCTAGAACAAATGAGTGGTTTGGCTTGGAAGGGACCTTAAAGCTCATCCAGCCCCAACTTCCCCCCTGCCACAGGTGGGGGACACCCTCCACCAGATCAGGCATTGCTTGTATGCATCTGATCTTTCTTTAATCAATAATGCTTGATTACTGCATTTATATATTACTGCATTTTTATTATCTCAGGTTTTAATTAAATAACAGTTGAGATCACTATAGTCTCAAGTAAGCTGTTTTTTATGCTGTTAGCCTTGAAGGTTTTTATTTCTATACTTGCCCATGATTTTGTTATGTATTGCCCTTACTGTTTTCAGATGTATTTCTTCCTGGCTCTGAAGATACCTTTCTGCTATTAACTGAAAGCTGTATGCTTCTGTGCTTTCTTCCTATTTCCCAGCAATACCAGAGCAAATTTAATTTTTGTTAAGGGCAAGTGGGCAGAATTCCCTTTGGATTGCATTCACATCTTAACAACTACTGAGGTTGCAAGGCTGCGTAATGAGCTGTATAACCCTAGCACTAAGTGTGCTGCCTGCAAAGCCTTTCTCACCTGACAAATAGGAGACCAAAGCAAGATAGCAAACTCGACTATCATACTATCTTTTACTTTAAACATGATTCCATAATAATAGGCAACATTTTCAGAGACATGATTCTGTAGACTTTAAAGATACTACAATATGACCTACTTACATTATATGGTTTCCCAAGCATACTGCAGTATCTTTTGACTGCTTAAACCCACAGGTTTATTAATATTCATCACTTGAAAAACTTAAAGATATTGTATTCTTTTAAGTTGGCTTCCAGAAGTGCAGAAAATCTTTTACCAGGGAAATAAAAGGAAACAAGTACCCAGCGGTGCCAGCACCAGGAAGTTAGAGTCCTTCTTCGGTTCTGCTGCCACTTTAATGACTCGTCAACTACAACACTTACTTTTACAGTCAATTCAAGACTTTACAGATTTAATTGCTCAACCTGCAGTAAGTAGTCTTTCATATGCATACTAGCAGCATTGTTTATCCATATACACAATTTCTTTCCTCTCTATTTTGCTTCTTTTGGAAAAACAATAGAAAAGTAAGTATAAACTTTAGTGGTATGTGCTTTCTGGAAAAAAAGGAGTAATATCTTAGGAATGCATTTTTAGTCAATAGAGTTAAAATAACTTTTTTTCCCCCCTCATATAAAAAGGGAAATATCAACATATTTTAAATCTGATATCCTTAAGAATATGTTGCAGTCAGTTAGACATACAGTAGAAATTCATTAATATGAAGACTGTTTGCATCTTGCATAAGTGGTCTCTCTGTAATACCCATCTGCAGAGAAGTCTTATCCTCTCTGCTACTAGTAGGTGTCTGCTGCATGCTTTGGCAGTCCAGTTCTTGGGGGAAAGTAAGAAAAAGAAGTTTCTCTTTTGCAGTCACATAAATTTTATTGTAGGGGCAAATATTTCTTGTTGATATTTGATGTCTTGGAGTGCAATTGGATCTTTGTTCAGCTTTTTGTTAATACAGACTTGCCATCAAATATCCACAGAACTCTGGCTCCAAATAATATTGATGAAACAGTATGCAGAGAATATAAGTAAAGACTCATGTTGTGGAAGCAGAGTATTTACTTTCTTATTCCTGCTCCCTTGTAGTTGCTTTTAATACTTCTGAGATAAGTGAACTTTGCTGTATACAGTACTATTTTCTGCTACTATTATTTCTAAGTACATATTTTGTTATCCTACCCAATGATGATCCTATGCTACCTAGTAGTGAGAAAATGTTTCCTCAAGTTTGCTAATTTTTTATGTAGTTAGAATATGTTAGCAGATGTGGGAAAGTTAATTGATGCCTGAATCAGATTAAAGATACGATAGAAAAGCAAGACTTACCACCAAGGACAAAAGCATATATAAATTTTCATACTGGAGTACATAGGAATCCATACTGCAAATATAACCCTCATAATGCTCAGTTTTGTGGATCAGATTCTTGATAAGCAAGTATGATTAGATATAACACATTTTTATTAGTAGTTTCATGGTGACTGCACCAAATGATGAATACATGTACTGCTGTACATGTAATAATTTTATATATTGCTATCTTTGTGAGGGTTACTGCTGTAAGGCTACTGTGTCTCAGTCTATGCAAACCAATTTATAACAGTTGTTGGCTAGCATGTAGGGCATGCCTCTAGTGCCTACTAAAAATAATGTGAACATAAGATTATGTGAATTGCATCAGAGACATATTTCCTACTTGCATGAGTATTTTTCTTACAATTATAGCATGTCATTTGCAATTAAAAGTCTGGCAGTTTAAAATGCATATGCTGGAGTAATTCTTAATGATCCTTTGAGTTTTCCTGCATTATTAACTGATAATTTTCTTTCTTTCTTGTTGGTGTGTGTGTGTTTAGAAATCATTCCAAGCCTACAAACAGCCAGGTTTAATCCTGAAGCCAATCATTCAGAATGACAATATTAAATTTGAACTTGACTTTTGTGACTATGAGGATACATTACTTAATATTTACACTATTATGATTCAAGCTGTCAGTGATATACCAAGAATTGAGACCCAGTTATTTTCTAAGTGGGTAAGAAATTAATACTCGTGAGTTTTGTTTTATTGTTATGTTGTTGCTGCATTTAGTTTCTAGATATTTTAATGAATAGCTCTATTGTCAGAACTTGCATAATGATCCTACAATACTCCTTCAGGATATTTGGGACAATTTGAAATAATCTTAATTTTATTAATAAAAAGCCTAATAAGTGTTCTCTAACAAATAAAAAGCCATGAATGCTATTTTCTCCTATGAGCTATTGTCTGCAGCAGCTGCTACAAATGTACTGCAAACAAAATGGATGTATTTAAATTTTAAACATATTTTTGCAGTATTCTGGAAAATGTCCTCTATTTTGGTACTGGAAAGTATGATGTCTTTTAAATATGGAAACTTTTGAGCAGATTATCCTTACAGATAATAAACTATAAGTTTTAAACTGTTGATGTTTTAGTTGGTTTATGCATTCAGCCAGGTTAAAATGATAATTCAAACAGGAAACAATCCAAGTTAAGTAAAAACTTACGGTGAAATAATAATGATGATAATGTACCTACTTGTTTTAGGATTATGTGTTGTTTTCAATATAGCGGTCCTAGTTTTCATGGTGGAGAGTGAAAGCAGTGCCCTATGCTGCATCTTAATCGTTTCCCAGAGAGCTGTGGGAGGTGAAGGTTTCTTTTTTCCTGAAGGAATATAATTTGGACATTCTGTTGTCCTTTCTGTTTAGCACCAACTTGATTTTTAAATAACTAACTCTCACCATTTCTCTTAATATGCTTGAATGCATGACCAGGCAGAAACCTGAGTGGTACGCTATGCTTTATAAAAGCACTAACCAGTAACCTGTGAAAAGACAAATGGAACATCCCAAGCATGCCTAAATGTACAAGAGCAAGGCTCTAGATTTTCTGGAGGTCTGCAGGAAAGTGTTTTCCATATTACTAATATGGAAATTATAGATTCATCAGTTGATGGTAAAATTGAAGCTGTGGCTCGTGATTCAGGAGGAATGAACTCCATGTAGATTAAATTTAAGATTGTAAATGGAATTGCTTTGGGTAAATAAATATGAATTTCTGTAAGCAGCAGCTCTGATTTCTTACTTCTTGGAGGCAAACACCTGTAAGCTAAGACTTAAAAAAAAAGTATGGCAATAGACTGTAAATAGCTGTATTTACAAAATTAGGCTTATAGTTGGACTCTAACAAGAAAGTTTTTAAAGTAACACTTAGTTGATTTTTCTGTCTCTGTTTAATTTCCATGACATAAGTGAGCTACAGACATAACTGTAATTTGAAAATGCTTTTGTGTTTTTTTTGAAGCCAAAAGGTGAGTTCTCATCAACTGTCTTGAAGCCCATTATCCTGGATGAGATCTTGGATGAGCATAAGAAAAGGATCAGAGAAGAAATTATCAAAGAGAGTGTTGCACCTGTGGAACATCTCAAGCTGTATGATAAGTACAGCTTCCTGATAAACAAACAAGCTGAACGAGATATTGATCAATTCCTGTCAGGGGAATATACCTTTGAAGAAATGACAACAGAAATTATAAAGTACCAGAAACTTGTGAAGGAAATAAAATGTACTTCTGGGAAGGTAAATGATAAAAATGTTCAAAAAGAGATATGGATATAATTTGAATGTTGATTTTGTGCTTACTAATGTTGTCAAAGGTGCTGCTAATTATCTGTGAGATGATTAAAGTGAAATAGAATATTTATTTTTTTAGCATTTCTGGGGCGTATTTGTCATATTAAACAAGAGTTATTTTTGCTAGAAATTGTTTTGGGGCTTCTGAAGGCATACAGAGTATGTTCCTCTTAGATGCGAAGGAGTAAGATCAAGTGTGGGTCCAGCCACCTACAAATTCCTTTCAAGCATCTAAGGCAGAGAGAGGAACTTTAAGATGAACCACACTTTTTTTTTGTCCCTGTAAGAATATTCTGTGGTAAGAATCCTTTGTGCATCCATTCTGAAAAAGAACTTGGAAAGCTAAAGCGTTATTTCTCTTGTAACATTCAGTGCAAACCTCACTTCTGGAGAAACCAGTACTTACAGGCTTGTCATGAGGGCGTCTGTGTGTGGAAGTAAAGATTACTTGCCCACTAGTCAAAGCAGTGGATTCAGAGACCCACTGGGAGGCAGAGTCCTTTTTTAATCCTAAGGAAAGTCATGTGCCTCTAACAGTAACACAAGATTACCATATCTTAGATGTATCTCAAACTCTATAATTTCACCAGACAACATTATGTAGATGCCCTTCATTTTTGAGGAAGTAGGTTTTTCTTGTCAAGGTCAAAAGCAATAGAGATAAGATTTAGATGAATTTTGATGTACAAATACAGAGCAGTTACTTGCAACTGTGGCTTTTTCTTTCCCTTCTTTATTTGAAGGTTTCAGAAGTGTTTTATGGTTTAACTGAATTACTAGATGAGGTTCCTGGCATTGCTTATGACAGTGAGAGAAAATAGGTAAAATCTCTTCAGTGTTCTGATACCTGTTATATTTGTATTGCAGCGCCTCCGTCTAGGATTGTTTGAATTGCATTGTGATGATTTAATAAATACTTTGGGAAGGCGAGCAGAAAATATTAGTGAAAAAGTGATTTCCAAAATGCTTGATGATCTTAAAGACATAAACATGAGGTAACTCCCAAACGGAAAATGTCTATTGATGTGTATTTAATTTTGTTTACACTGTTGAATCTTTTTAATCTTCAAAGGATGTGTTGATCTTGTTTCTGCTGTTACAAATGTTTGTGATTGGTCCAAGGATGATTAAAACGAAACACAAGTGCCAAACTGGGTTTTTTTTGATGTATTTTTCAGACTATGTGATGGGTATGAGAGAATATCAGAAAAAGCCCTTTCTCTTCCGGCTAACACGCAGGAACTAATGGAGCTTAAGGTACTCTTCTTTTTTTCATGAGTCCAAGATACAAGTAGCTACCAATACTTTTGCTCTGGCCTTAAGCAGTAAAATATGCAGGTTACCCCCTTTACAGGTGTGATTTCTGCCTTGTTAAAGTCACTGGTGCTGTGTCTTTTATTGCAAAATAGAAAAGGACAGGTCTTTGGCCATGAGGCTGAATGTCATATCCAGGCCCTTATACATAACAGTTAAACTAGTTTTTCCCCACCAAAACACCACGGCTGTGATCAGACTGCCAATTTGGAGTAGTTCACTGTCTGTGCTGTCACCCTGTTACCAGTGGCATTATTGGCAAGAATGCCAGTTAGCATGGACCAAAGCCCTGTAGGGTGGCTGTCTCCATAGTAGGGGGTGTGCAGCCCAGGGGGTGCACAAGGTGATCCATTGAAGTATATGACTTAATAGTATTTACTTCTCATCTAAAAAAAAGTGAGAAAGAAATTAAGCGTTACCAATATTTGATCTCAGCTATGTTTCAGAGGGTCCTGTGTCACATACATATGTGAGATTTCCTGAGGAAAGAATGGGTGTTCCACAATGAAGGGGGATTCACAGTGGCACCCTCAGTTCTTCACTTGCTGTCAGTGTATTATTATATATTTCAGTTTGCGTGCCCAGTTAAATAGATTTGTGGATTATGTTATCTAGTTTTAATTAACCTAACTCTCACAAAATGGGCAACTGGCTTAAAAAGATCATCATAGAATCACAGAATAGTTTGGGTTGGAAGGGAACTCAAAGATCATCCAGTTCCAATCCCCCTGCCATGGGCAAGGACACCTCCTGCTAGACCAGGTTGTTCAAAGCCCCATCTAGCCTGGCCTTGAACTTCCAGGGATGGGGCAGCCACAGCTTCTCCGGGCAACCTGTTCCTGTGGCTCAGCACCCTTACAGTAAAACACCCTCAAAGAAACTGTAGATTGAAGGTAATACTAATAATGTGAGCACAAGTGATAGAGAAAGTGGGAGAGCTGATGCTTCTGCCTTTAATATGAGCCCTGCATTGTCCACATTACGAAGTAAAAATGATGGTTCTAATCAGATTTGACTAGTTGGCAAAAAAAACCAAAACCAAATCGGAATTACCAGTAAGAGTATTTGAAGTATGATTTCACATTCATTATTGTTAATGATGAACTTTGCCTAAAATGTCTATTGTGCCTTGAGACTGGTTAATGATAGTATGAAATCATCACACTTAAGCAAGACATGTAAAAACTAAGCATCTGGCTCATGAAGAGAAACCTCTACAATTTTTCAGTGATGTTTCAAGTCATGTGATACTTAATCCAGTACTCTACAAAATGTAATGATCTGTGCTAGAAGACTCAGAAGCCTCTTCTTAATCAGTGGTGAAAGTATAAAGCACATACCGCAGGGGAAACCGTTGTTCTTGCTATCTGAATGACTGAAATAATACATGAAAAACTATGGTGACAAGGTCAAGTGCATTTCTGTTGGAAGGCATATAGAAAACATTGCTGAAGATCTGTAGAAACAAGTATTTGAACAAATTATGCAGTGTGGAGATTTGCTGCACAGCTGGGTGAAAGTACAGAGGTTTCTTATGTCTCAGTTTATGCTAGATTTATTTCATTTATTTATGTCTCAGTTTATTTGCTAGATTCTGTTTCAGTAATGACATACATGAAGAATTACCTTTTTCTGAGCCACTTAAAGATGAGTTATGTGTTTTTCTTTAACAAAATACAAGTGTTCCTAATTTTGCTGACCTGCTGACAAGTGGCTGTCAGTAACATGTTGCCTTGCAGATATTTTGGTAAAATAATGACAATCTGGCATTCAGGGTGCAGGTGACATCTTTCAGAATGAGTGAGAAATGAACTGCTTTTCAAAACAAAATCCTGCTTTGGGGAGAGAATTCTGAAAATGGATGTTTGGAAATGTTTCAATTGTTACATGATTTTATTGCTGAAAACTGTGCCACTCCTCTACCCCTCGTATCTGTACACTTTCAAAGCTTGGTAACACAATTTTCTGAGCTGTTTTTGTGGGTTCTGAATGCATTTGTTAAAAATTCAACACTTTCCAGTTAGTTTGCAAGAACAACTGAGTGATGATAGGGAAGATGGCAATTTACTAGATTAATTTCAACAAAAAGCTTTGCATAATTGGTGAATAGGATCATGATTTATTAAGAGCAGCCAATAATGTAATTCTTCCATTTGGATCTATGTATCTTTGAGGGTTGGGGTTTTTTTCTACTATGACAGCCGCTAAAAAATATTGAAATAAACTGAACTTAGAACAAGACGTTTGAATCTCTGAATCTCACAGTATTAGATAAAGCACATTTGATCATATTGCTTTCACTAGATATATTATTAATAATAGTGAAAGCAGAAAGATTTCTGTAAAACTAATAAATATTCAATGTATTCTTTTAATCTTCATGTAATACTTATTAATTTCTATTCTGCATGCTTTTTTGTGTACACAATATGTTAGTACCATAAAAACTAAGCACTTGGCTCATGAAGAGAAACCACTACAATTTTTCAGTGGTGTTTCTCAAGTGATGTTTGCTAAAAATGTGTTTATAATATATGTATATGTATCATATATCATATAAGCATTGCTTTCCTGATAGAACACGTGAGCTTTTTGCTATACTATGTATGTGTGTATAACCTGTAAATATAAATACACGTATGTTGGGGGTGCATGCTGAAAGAGTCTTTGCTGGCAAGAATGTGTGATCAATAACATTGGAGACCATTGCTGTGGGGGAGCTGGAACAGTGATTGAGCCTATTAGTAGTGCACATATTTAGTTAGTAATATAGATATTACCTGGAAGATTTTCACTCATTTTCAGGAAGCAATGTGTTTGTAAATGATGGCTCAGAATAAGTGCATGGTTGTATTTCTATACCCATCTACCTATTGCAACCAGCTAGCAAGTAATTTCTGTAGTGTGGGCAACATGCCAATAGAATTAAATGAAGACCGTGTGTTTTTCAGGCTTCTGAACAGATAGCATACTCAAACAGTGAATACCCCTTAGTTCTCCTAAATTAAATTCAAGTAATTAAATTAGATGTGGAACACTCCAAATATGCATTCCCAATATTCTAAGCTAATTAAAGAGTTGAAACATGAGGTGCAGGGAACTTTAGTATATGTTTAATTCTTCATGAGAAAACTTTAAAAAGCACTCATTGGCAAGTTGTACTAAGTAATTTTACCTTTACATCCTTTGTTGAATGATGATTTAAAATATAACAGGTGTAGGGTTTGCAGTTTGCTAACTGTAAAACCCCATCTCACTTACAAATACTACTTTTGTAATCAAAACCCTGCTGTTTCTTTGATGTATTCTAACTTCAGATCAGCAAAGCACTTATATTCACACTTGAAAGGTAATGTGACTTAGTCTCTTGCTGTTCAGCGATATTCTGATGTATTCTGATGTACCCACTATTAAATGTGTAGAATGTAGAGATGTGCTTAAAATAAACTGAGTGTCTGAGTAGTTGGATAAATTTGTGTCTGAGTGATCTGAACTTTTGCTGAAAGTTTATCATGGAATATAACTGAAGTAACTTTTTCAAGTAAAAAGTAAAATCTTTAAATGTTGAACTGTGTGCTGAGAATATGGCACTATGCTATAATTTTTTGTGTTGGAGAATAAACAGATTGCATGTAATCATGGGTAGTATATAATAATTGTACCAGCATGAAACCCCTTCTAATAGCTTTTCCATCTGATTGCTGGAAAGTTTTAATAGTCTTTGGGGTTTTTTTAAGTAGCCAAATATATAGACTACATCTATAGCAATGAGTATATTCTGAGGCATGGAAACTGCTGTTACAGAGCAAAAGTGTAGATTTGCTGGACAATTTACCCCTACCTAAAAAGTCTTTCCAGTGATGTCATGTTGTCATAATTTAAAAAACTTTCTATATGTTCAGTTGATGGATATCAAGTAATATTTACATATACTGGTGTACTATTGATCTGTCCAGTTGGCCAACATTTTTACCAATACAGCTCTTGTTAAGAAGGTTTCAGGGTGCTTCGTAAAGGATTATTGTTTAAACTGGTCTGTATTGCTGTTCTAAGAGTACCATACAGAACACTGTGTATCAATGCAGTTTACTACCATCTCTTGAGATCTGAAAGAACAGTGTAATTTTCATTTTCATTATACTGAGCAGTACAGTGGATGCCTGTATTCCTTACATTCTTACTGGTAGGGAAGACCTAATTTTACATTGGGCTGTACGGTGCTTCCCTTTCTGAAGTATGTCCTTCTTTTCTCTTGTGGTTGTTATACTCATTTTTTGTCAGTAGCAAAATGTTTTCTTTCCCAAACCTGCAGCACTTACAGCAAGCTGTCTGGATTAGCTTCCATTACTCCAAACCTTTGTGCATGCAGCTTCACCCATTCTTTGGAGTTTTATTCAATAAAATAGCTAGTAGGGCAGTTGTATTAAAAATCTAGATGCTTTTAAAATGGCTAATACCATGCAGTTCCAAATAAACACCTTTTCAGGTCATGTGTTTCCAACTTTAATTAATTTTCCTTGTAAAAAATTGGCTTTTAACGTTTAATTCTTAACTACTTCACACATTATTTTGGCAATAAATGATGTAAAAAAAAGTTTTGATTTTTAATTTATATTTCCCAGGATGCTGTAAAGAAGATACAAACGTGTGACATTATTGAATTGGAGCAGAAATTAGCGGCTGCTGTAAAATACGTTGTTTTCCTGGTAGATTGTGTCAGCTTTTCACCAGCAGACCTTCAACTGAACAGTAGCGTTTTTCAGTGGCATGATCGAATGCCAGATATCTTTGAGGACCACAGGAAGATAATTGAAGAAAAAACTGTGCAATTTCAAGAAGAGCTTAAGGTTTGTAATGCCAATATTTTAAAAGTCCTTGAGGTCCTAATTTTGGGTGGCGTATAGGACATGGCATAATGGGTTGAATAACCACTTTGATTTTACCATATATTTTTAAAAGAAGTTTGAAGTAGATGGCTTTGTGTTGTTTTTGGTACTAATTTTTCCTGCTTGCCGCTTGTTTCTTTTTCACATGTCCATGAGTACTGCAAGACAAGCCACATCTTACATTTTGTACTCTGGAAGCTCTTTGGTGACACAACTTCCAGCAATGTTGATGCAAGTTGTTTTTATATGAGATAGTAAAATTCAGATACATCTCTTAAAGACATATGGCTTAAATCAAGCCATGTATAAGCAGTCCCTTTAAAGTTGGTGGCAGTATATGAAATTTCTGTGATAGCTCAGAAAACTCCGAAACAAATCTTGCAGGTATTTGTAAGTGTGATTTTGCTGTTAGGATAGTGTCAAATAAGGTAGTTTTGTAACAGAAGTGCATCTTGATCCACATCTGGTTTATATGTTTTTATTTTTCAATCCGTTACACTTTACCTGCCTTTTATCTCTGTTAGCATTTTTCATTCTATTTACTAGCCTTCTACAGTACAGTTTATTATATTATCTGGGTGATGAGATCTCTCCACAAGGACTGCTAATTACCAGGCTGCTGATTCATTACAGTTACTGCCTGTAGAGCTGTCCACTTTGGTTTTCTTGTGCTCCTTAGTCTCCTCATCGTTTTGTCTTAGATCATACATATTTTGAGATAGTGAGCTTCTTTGTTTATGCAGTACATTTAAAGAAGTGGCTGGTAAGTGTTACTGGGATATAAATAAATGTGCAGCATAGACTCTTATCTTAAAACACCTTATTGCTTTCTATGGTTTGATACTTAGTTTCAGACACTGACCCCTACTGATACTCAATGTGAAATAAGTGTTGTGGAGTTGTATGTAGGAGGAAAAAGCTGTCCTTGAACTGTATGGCTTTAAGGCAAGAAACACCTCTGTCTCGTGAAAGTGTTTGGCTTCATCTGTAATTTGGTTAATCTTATTATTCTATTTTAATTTGAGATATACCAAGAATTTGAATTCCACTTTCTATTTAGTCTGCTGACTACTGATCTACTTTCTGATCCCAGAAAGTAAGCATTTGTATGGCCAACTATATCTTATGACACAGAACCCTCTGTCAGCCCAGTAAATCACAGTAGGAGACAGGGCAAATTCTGTAATTTGGGTGGAATAGATACTCATGCAGATATGTTGGATAACTTGGATATTCTTTAAGTATAAAGTGTCCTACTGTAGCAAATCAGAACAGTTTTCTTTTTTTAAAGAATTTATTATGATTTTTTTAAAATGAGTATATGTTTGCTTGATGTTTAATTAGATGCACTGTCAGCAATTTGCTGAGGAACTAGAAAGCTATGCTAAGCAGGTTGAAGAGTTTAGCACATTTGGAGATGTTCAGGAACTCGACAAGTATTTGAAGAAAGCTCAAGCATTAAATATGAAATTGGATGCTGCTGGTGAAAAGGTACATGGTATAGTTGAATGTAGTCCAATAGTATAAATTATAACTCTTAATATTTGTGTTGTCATAATCATCAATTTGCTTAGTAATGCAGTTACTGAGATGTGGCAAAATAACTCTTAATTCAATTATGAAATATTTTTTAAATGCTTTATGATTTAAACTGCAAATTTACCGAGCACAGTAATTTGTTACTATGTGGTCTTGCATTAATATGGCAGCACTTTGTATAATGAAAGAGTGGATTAAGCTTACATGGGTTTGCATAGAAATTATAATTTTATGTGCTTGGAAGTGCAATTCCTGATGCCCAATATTACCTCCCATCTGTTAAAGCCTTCATGGTAATGCAAATTCTAGCAGAATAGCCAGGTACCCTTTTTAATCTCTAAGCATATTCCTCTATTGACTAGCGTGAATGCTGAGCTGTTACTGTTAGCTTGCTTTGACTGCAGTCAGTGGCAGCAATTATAGTTGCTGGTTTAGTAACTCAAAACTTAATTTGAAGCTTATTGAAGACACCAGAAAACCTCCCTAATCCCTGTTGTAATAACCTGATATCACAGAGAGCTCTGTATTTCACCCCACATTTATATTTCAACAGGTGAATCAGTTTAATTCAGAAGAAGAGTCCTTTGGATGGCCAGTATCTCAGTTCCCTCAACATAGAAGCATCCAGAATACTCTTGCTCCGTATCTTCGTCTCTACAATATGACTGTTGAATTCAACAAAAAACATGAAGGCTGGACAGAGGGATCATTTGCAGAAGTGAATGCAGACGAAGTAGAAGCAGATGTAGGAAGCTACTGGCAGGGACTGTATAAACTAGAAAAATGCTTCCAAAATTCTCCAAATGCATTAGCAATAACAAGACAGGTTAGATCAAAAGTAGAGGAATTCAAACGCCATATTCCTCTAATCCAGGTGATTTGTAATCCTGGTTTGCAAGAAAGGCACTGGCAAGAGATGTCAAAAATTGTTGGTTTACCACTGTCTCCTTCTGAAGACTCAAATCTCTTGTCATATATTAACATGAATCTTGAACCATACCTGGAAAAGTTTGAGACCATCAGCGAAACAGCCAGCAAAGAGCATTCACTTGAGAAGGCTTTAGTGAAAATGATTTCTGAATGGGGTGAAATGGAGTTCAGTTTCCATATCTATCGAGATACAGGAAGCTATATTTTGTCATCTGTGGAAGATATTCAGCTGTTACTGGATGATCACATTGTCAAAACTCAGACTATGAGAGGCTCTCCTTTTGTTAAGCCTTATGAAACGAGAATAAGGTATTTTTTTGTTTTTCTAATAGAAAGTCTTGTTTTTCTAATAGAAAATCACCAAGTAATGTTACCAAATAAGAAATCTTTTCTGCTTCATCTGGAGGGACTTCAGTTGCCTTTATTTATCCAAGGGGATAAATAATATATTTATATATCTATATATATATAAATAAGCAGTGAATTAATCTCATTTTAAAAGGGTAAAACTTTAGTTAGCTATATGCTGATTAATCCCATAAAGATGATTTTGGAAAAAAAAGTCCTTTAATTAACAATATGGGAAGTGCTAATGCATTGGAGAAGTTACTAAACATTCTTAACATGCTCTGGTACTTAAGGTACTACATGCATCATACCATCATATTTGTTTTACCAGGTGAAAGATAACTGAGGTATAAAGGGAAAGGTTGTAGACTAAGATAATATAGTCTAAACTTCCTGCCTAAATTATAAAACTGCTGAATCTTTTAGCTCTTCATTAAAAATATTAGGTCTTATGTAAGGAGATAAAGAAAATGAGGACAAATATCAGGAGAGTGATGAAAGATTGTATTATTTTTTTTCTAATGCAGAAAATTAAATTCTAAAACTTAGCATCACATGTTAAAATTTCCATACTTCTGTCTTTGAGCATAGATTTTAATCTGGTTTTATCTCTTTCACCTGAAGTTGGGCTATAGTTATTTAGTTATATATGTAACTCCAAACTCCTGTTAACCTGCAGAAATGCTATTTCAGATTTTAGCACGTGTTAATAAATATGAATATATATGAACATATACAGACATGTACTTTCCAATAGCATTATTAAGTGAATGCAAAGCATTAAGTCTCTAATTACTATAGTGTAAGACTTCCTTCCGTATTATTGTAAAATGGTAGGTTTTGCCTATGAAAAAGAGGAAGCACATCTCAGTAATTCCATCAAGAGTTGTTTGGTGACTGACAGTATTTTTAATAATGTAAGCTGTTACTGTTAATTCGGACTTTGAGATCTAGGCAATAACAAAATGGTTGCTTTTCTCAATAAGCTAACAAAGCAGGTAGAATTCTGGATTGCTGCCAGAGATTATTCCACATTCCTCATCTTCATTATGGTGTATTTTTGGTGGAAGCAAATTAACTGAGCTGCCTAACTTACCTCTTGGAAAGCTGCATTTTTCTCTGCCTCTTGGTAAAAGCAAACTCAACAGAGGTGATACTATGGACTTCTTATGCAGGAAATCAGGATAGGTGAATATAATTTCTGTTGATATCTTAAAACATACCTATTGCACTTGCTGAATATGCAAATTTCCAAAAAGGCTATAGCTGTCTGCTGGTGTGGCTTAATACTAGCTAACAGTTACCACACAACCACTTGCTCACTTCCCCCTGCTCCTCAATGGGGTGGGGAGGAGAATGAGAAAAGAGGTAAAACCCATGAGTTAAGAACAGTTTAATAATTAAAATAAGGTATAATATACTGCTACCACCAATAATAATAATGAAAAAGGAAATAACAAAAAGGGGGAGAGATAAAATAAACCAAAACCCAAACAACAACAAGCAACTGTGATGCATAATGCAGTTGCTCACCAACTGCTGAGAGGTACACAGCCCACCCTGAGCAGCGGTTTGGGCTTCTGGGTAACTCCCCTCAGTTCATATACTGGGCATGCTGTGGTATGGAATACCCCTTTGGCTAGTTCAGGTCAGGTGTTCTGTCTGCTTCCTCCCAGCTTCCAGTGCTCCTCCTCACAGGCAGAGCATGAAACTGAAAAGACCTTGACCAAATAAGTGCTGCTGAGCAACAAAACATTGGTGTGTTATCAGCATTGTTTTTAGAGTGAAGGCAAAACACAGCACTGCAGCAGCTACTAAGAAGGAAATTAACTATCCTGGATGAAACCAGGACACCTATCCTGGATGAAACCAGGAAATGCTTTACAGGAAGTATCAATTTATGCATTTTAAACTAATACTATTTTATAGGGAATGGGAAGGAAAGCTGTTGTTGGTGCAGGATATCCTGGATGAATGGCTGAAGGTACAGGCTACTTGGCTTTATTTGGAGCCAATTTTTAGTTCTCCTGACATCATGGCTCAGATGCCTGAAGAAAGTAGACGATTCACTACTGTGGTTAAGACATGGAAAGAAGTAATGAAATCAGCTTTAGAGGTAAGTACTGCTCTTCTAAGAATATAGAGTGAATTTGTAGTATGTCTGATAACAGATTAATCTGTTTTCTGTTTCATCTTAGCCCCCTTTCGTAGGTTCGTTAAAAAACAATTTTGCAGAACTGTTTCACATAGAACCATAGAAACACTGACTGGGAGGGACCACCACTGTTAGCCTGACTTGTTTCTGAAAGCAGAACTTTTGCCAGCACTACACAAGGTCAGCCACAGCATTATGTAGCCAAATTTCGAAAATCTCCAAGGACAGACATTTCTTGGAATTACCTCCAGAGAATTCAGTGCTGCAGTACCTTCCCATTGAATACTTTTTTTCTAATGTTCACAGTGAACCTCCCAGGCAAAGATTTGTACCTGTTGCCCCTTGTTGCACTGCTGAGAATGTGTCTCTTTCCACTTGGAATCATAGAACGGTTTGGGTTGGAAAGGACTTTAAGATATCTAATTCCAACCCCTCTGTCATGGGCTTGGACACTTCCACCTGGATGATGTTGCACAAGGCTCTGTCCAGCCTGGCCTTGAACACTGCCAGGGACGGAGTATTTACTACTTCTTTGGGCAACCTGTTGACCAAGCTGAACAAGTCCAGCACTCTCAGTGTCTTCTCGTAGGATGCATGGTCCTTCGCCTGGGAAGGCATAACCCCATACATCAGTACAGATAAGGGCTGACCTTCTGGGAAGTAGCTCTGTGGAGAGGGTGATGGACAAGTTGTCCATGAGTCAACAGTCTGTCCTTGTGGCTATGAAGGCCAATGATATCCTGGGCTGCATTAGGAAGAGCATTGCCAGCAGGTAGAGAGGGGCCTCCCTCTACCCTGCCCTGGTGAGGCCACGTCTAGAGCACTGTATCTAGAACTGATTGTTCCTTTTGAAAAATGCTGTTTGTTTGCATATTGAATGGTAGAGATGCCTTTGTCGCTTTAAAGTTTTTAGATGTTTAACTTGCTTCAAAAGTACTATTGTCATCTACTATAAATCCATACATAAGGCAATTGTCAGACGCTATCACCGCACATGCTTGGCAGTTCAAATGTTAGTGTCTTGTCAGTCTGCTTTGACACTTTCCAGAAATTAGCATAGTTATTAGGATCGATTCATGAGACTGTATTTTTGTTTCAGTAGTTAGATTTATATTTCTGGATATTGTGTGCTGAATGATCTCTTTTGAGAAAATCTTCAAATATTCAGTGCTAATTCAATACCAAGTATTTTTTGAATGTGATATGTGTTATCACTGCAGAAAAAAGATAAATATCTTTTTTGTACAGGAGGATATAACTGCCAGACAAGAAGTTTAATAATCTCAAGTTGGTTTTGGCTAAACAAGCAGGCATTGTTTTCCAGAAGATGGCAGTCTGTTTCCACAAATGTGGTGTTTAATTTCATGGTTTAAAAGAATGCTCTTCCCAATCTATATGAATGGTCTTTCTTATATCATATAGCTAACTTGAGTCTGTCTGTGCTTTTTTGCATTGTACTATAAAATTGCTGTGTATTATAAAATTCCTCTATTTGCTTAGCTTTTTGTCACAGATTTGAGCAATCGTACATTATTGCTTAATTTTAAATACTTAGTTTAAACAATGCACATTAATGAGGGTTAAGTCAGTGATTCGCATACATTTAAAAAAATCTAGGATACTGAAGCTTTACTGTCTTTGATGGGAAGAAAGAAAGAAAAAAAATAGAGCCTGCAACATATGATATATTAAAAATTATGTTTGGAAACTAGAGTTTGTGATCGTCGCTCAATAGGGTACTCAAATTACTTTTATACACTTGATTTATACTATTTTCCTGATAGTTTTTTCCCCTAATTGACACTCACAGTATCACAGACAAAGTAAGTAACACTGATGTTTCATAAGACTGAGAATGATGGCATTACCTTTTTTTTCTTCCATGCCTTAGCAGAACTGTAAATTGGAAATCTGTGTTGAGGCATAAATTAATTTTTTGCCTGACTTTTTCTCATATGAAAGAGAAAACGAGCGGGAAGGCTCCCATTTATAAAACTGGCAACACAGCTTTGATGTGCTTTACCAGTTGCACTTAATTCTATTTGCTGATGATAAATACACTAAGAAAGGGAACAAAACCTCTTTCTGTTGACAACATGTAGTTACACAGTTGCTTGTGCATAAAAAACTGTTTTAGAAAACCAATTACGAACTATGTTTGTATACTGACAGCTTAATTGTCTACGTATAGATGAAAAGTGTATGTAGTTATTGAGTCTGGGTAAATGTAGTACAAAGGAACACTGTGATTATTGTATTAGGGCAGTGCATCCTCATGATGATCAATTAGATAAACATACAATTCTGGGGTTTTTCATTAAGTTGGAAGTATGTGTATAACATGAGCAGGGAATTGAACCAATGCTGAATGCACATTGCGAATAATTCAAAATGTTACGAGGTTTTGAACTGAAGCTGAACTTGGAATTTATTATTAAATTCTCCAAACTGAAGCTGAACAGTAGTCAGGTTGTTGGGTCAGATCTGCATTGTCACTCTACATAGGGTGAAACACCTTCTGGGCTTTGTACAGCCATCTAGCCTGTCTCTCACTTCTCATCCTTTGCAACCTGAGTCACCTGTGCTTCTGTTCTGTGAGACTCTTGTTCTGCAGACTCCATCAGGGACTTTTCTGAGTGGGGCATTTTACGTTTGTAATGGTGTCTGACAAAACTGTTCAAAATGGAAATAGTCTGGATACATCTTTGATTTCTGCAGTCCATTGTTTGGAGTAGTCTTTGTCAGCAGTTCTTACAAGCCTTCAGTAGACTGACTAGTCTGAAATTCTCCCTACCAATCTCTTTGGTGTTTCTTATCATTGAATATACCCGTGTCTTTTTTAATCCCAAATACCATCTTCTATGGTGTGTACTTACAGGTGCAGACTCACTGGGCAGAACAGAGGGGATCTAGGAGTTCTGGTTAGTTCTGTTTCCATCTCACCTATGGTCATTCTGGCCCCATTCAAATTCTGGGGAAATGCAGCATGGTTTAGGTGCTGATATGGCAAAAGGTGTGCTCCCAGAATTTCAGAAGTTCAACAGGGGATTGGGGTTAATCACTCCCCATTTTTTTGCCAGAACTTTGTAGTTATAAAACGTTACATATTGCAACATGAATGGGTTTGAATCAGTTCACGGTTAAGTCAGTTAATGTATTGACACAGGCCTGAACCAGAACTGAACTAGGATAAATTCAGTCACCCATGAATCCAAGCCCATACTGGAACTGAGTAGAAGCATTTGCTTGGTTTGGCTTCCACCATCATAAATCTGCATAACTTCCTCCTTTTCAATGCATGTAGTGTTTTGCTTGCCAAACCCCATACATGGTGAGCAAGATTAGAAAATGCAATGATAATCTTATGCTATAAATTGGTCATACGGTATATTAAATGCTAGTACCTGGTGTTCAGACATCTATATTGCTTTAAAGCCTCTTAGCTTGGAAATCTTTAGGTCTTTTGCAAAATCATTTTTTATTTGTATTAACAGAAAACTTTCATCTTATGCAGTAGCCTTCATTTATTTTGAGAGGCTAATATGCAAAGCAGTAGAATGCATTTAGAATTCACAATATGTCAATATACATTTTGTCATCTACACAGTGTATAAAGAAAAGAAACCCAGTGCTTATCCAATAGTGTATATTGGCAGGTGTTACTGCAAAAAGAAATAAAAATGTTCTTAAAGCAAGTATAACTTTCCTCATTTTGCTAGTGAAAATATATGAAAGCAAGTAAATTAATTGTGATCAGAAAGTCTCTTTTTTTCAGACTGGATTACTAGTTGTTCGTACTGAAGTGTCAGTGTTGACTCTGTGCAACTTCATTATTTCAATACTTATAATTTCAAATATATATTTATATACTTTACATAAAAGGAAAGCTCATTTTTGTTTGTTTTTGCATTGAACTCAGAGATGATTACCACTTAAAATATGTGGCTGCATTGTTGTCATGAAAGTACACTTTTAAACATCTTTCAAAACCTTTTAATTGTTCATGCTGCTTAATTACATAATCCAATTGTAATCCAATCAATGCAAGTTGATTTTGCTCCAACAGAATGATGGGAATTCTGTTGTTTGAACTGATTCTGTTTTGAAAATCATTTTCAACAATAAGAGTTTATGTTTTACAGAAAGTTACTGCAATACCAACTGCCAAACTAGCTTTCCAGTGAACCCTGCAATGAAGGTGCCTAGTAAATTGTAAACCTGGCAATGGTTTGAGTAAAGCAGAATTTGAAATAGAGGTTCTTCTTGCTTAAGAATTGCTGCAGTGCTTTTTTGACTTACTTAAGAAGGCACTAACATTTTTATCTGGAATAATTTCTTTTCCAGGACAAGCACGTTCTGGCAGTAGCAGAAATAGACAGTATGTTGGAAAAACTGAGAAAGTGCAATGAATTTATGGAGCTAATTCTCAAAGGACTTAATGAATACCTAGAGAAGAAGCGTCTGTTTTTCCCAAGATTCTTTTTCTTATCTAATGATGAACTCCTTGAGATCCTTTCAGAGACCAAAGACCCTACTCGGTATAGTAATTTTTAATAGTTATATTTGCGACTCATGGTGCATGCAGGTAGTCTTGTCATATTGTTTTTCTGAGCCCAGAACTGACTTTTTTCTCACTGAGAGTTGTGGCATTAAGTATCTGCTTGTTAGATTTTATGAAAGGTGAATGCAGAGTAATTTTTAATATGAGTAATTAAATTGAGTTCTGTTTTCTAAACTAGTAACTCTTCCATACACTGGTTTTCAGAAGAATCAGAAATCCATATAGTAATTCATGGTAAAATGAACATGCCTGATTTTTCCCACTAGAAAATTGAATATCATCAGATGGAACTGCTGACCTGAGCTGTATCTTTTTAGAAGCAGTCCTAATTAAAGTATTTCAGAAGTTTTTTGCCAAGTTTTACCTCTCACTGGGATTTCTACTCCCCTGCCACATTCAGGATTATACTGAATGAGTATATAAAAAAAAGTGTAACTCAGTCTTCCTTATCCTGAGAGGAATTAACTCTATGATGATTCCTGCAGAAGTGATCTTGCACTAAGAGCCTTTGCTGTATGTGGAGAAACTTGGGTTTGATTCCCAGTATGCAGACTTGATAGCGTTTAGTGAATTCGGTGCAAGGTCATGCAAAAATGAGGAAAATGAAAACAAAATGCCAACTCAGTCACAGAGAAATACTCGTACAATGCAATGAACAGGGCAAGAGATCTTGTGGGGAAAAGGTATTGAGTTAAGGTCATACCTGGTTGATTCTAGTTTGCTGGGAAGGTATAAATAATGGCATTTTGTGTACTGTATGTGGGTTAGAAGTTAAAGGATATTTGTTTATCTTTACCAGTTTATATATTACAGGGTTTAAAAGTAATATTTTGCATATTTAAAATCATCTTCCAAAATTGTGGTAAGCATCTTGCAGGGGTAGTACAGAAGAATTATTGGTGAGAATAAACTTTTTAACGAAGTTGGAATGATCATTTGAGAAAATGGTTCAGGATTTTTTTGGCTGTTTACTTAGTTAGCTCTTCTTCGGTAGTATTGGCAAGAAAAAAATTGTCAGTAGCTGTTTAATACTATTTTTGTTTTCTAGAGTACAACCTCACTTGAAAAAGTGTTTTGAAGGAATTGCAAAAGTGCAATTTACTGATGCATTAGATATTACACACATTAAAAGTCATGAAGGAGAGACTGTGGAACTCATAGAGACAATCTCGACATCGGCAGCTAGAGGTCAGGTTGAAAGATGGCTGGTTGAACTGGAGAAAGCTATGCTGAAGTCTATCCACAAGGTAACAAGTCCAAACCTCTTCTTTTCTAGGCTAATGATTTCTTCAGTAAATATTAACATACGCTGAAATCACTTTTTATTCTTTGCACCTAGCCTCAACATTAAACCAATGAATTCAGTCTTTAAAGATTACATAGTTTTTTAGTTCTGGCGTCAATTACTGGTCATAAAATTATTTAAAATTCTTTAAAATTAAATAGTACAAAACACTTGTGCCAAGGATCTTTTTGCCAGAGATTGTTGATGTCACTTGATGTCACTTTGTCAGAGGAGGTTTATGCCGCTTGGTGTCCCATTAAGGGACAAGACTAAACTGAAAGTTTGCCCAGATTTGGGTTTTTTTCTCTTTTTTATTCTACTGTTTCTCTTAAATATGGCTAATCAAGACCATTAACTCTTCAGATTTTATTGTTGTAGTGTTTACAGTGTCTCATCGCTGCATCATATATTTAACCATCTCTGTTATCGTCTTTTCTGTGGTCCTTTTCAATGTCAAGGGATGTAATTGAATGTGCACATGCTTTCTTACAGTTACAAGACTGTAATTATTATAGTGGCATAGCAGTACAGAATAAAGTGAATAACCTGATCTGTCTGATGCATACATGGACAAACTGAGGTGCATGACTAAGAAATGTTTGTTATTGTGTATATAGATTGCTAAAAGCAAAAAGGCTTGGAGCTGCAAAACAAGTGGTAGATAGTGTCCGCACAGCTCGTTACTCACTCCCCCCCCTTGCTTCCCCAACTACCGGAGAGTTAGGAAGGAGAATCCAAAGAATGTAGCCCCCACGGATTGAGATAAGCACAGTTTAATAGCTAAAGCATAACACAAATCACTACTACTACTACAAATAATAATGATAAAGCCAATAACAAGTGAAGTGTCGTGTTTTAAACCAAGTCCCCCAACTCCCGGAGAGTTAGGAAGGAGAATCCAAAGAATGTAGCCCCCACGGGTTGAGATAAGAACGGTTTAATAGCTAAGGCATAACACAATAATAATGATACAGCCAATAACAAGCGAAAAGAATACAACACCCCACCAGCCACTGACCCATAACTCACTCCACCCTGCCCGGCCAAGCACCGCATGCTCCCTCCTCCATTTTCCTCCAGAGCTCCCCCCCTCCTCCTCTCTCTCTCCCAGTTGCATCCTGGGCATCACGTGCTATGGTATGGAATACCTCATTGGCTAGCCTGGGTCAGGTGTCCTGTCTTTCCTTCCTCCCGGACTCCCCTCCTCCCTGGCAGAACATGTGCCCTGAACAAAAGGCACTTGAACAAAAACAAAGGCCTTGAACAAAAACACCCTCAAAACGTGCTCACTATCAAGCAACTGTTCCCAACCCAGAAGTCAAAACACAGCACTGCACCAGCTACAAAAAGGAGAAAAATGACTGCCACGGCTGAACCCATGACATGAAGAGAATACAACACCTCACCAGCCACCGACCCATAACTCACCCCACCCTGCCTGACCGAGCACCGAGTGATACCTCCTCCATCCCCCCAGAGCTCCAGCCCTTCCGGGTCTCTCCCGGTTACATCCTGGGTATGACGTGCTATGGTATGGAATACCTCTTTGGCTAGCCTGGGTCATGTGTCCTGTCTCTCCTTCCTCCCGGCCTCCCCTCCTCCCTGGCAGAGCATGAGGCTCAGAAAAAGGCCTTGAACAAACCAAACACCTGAGCAGTAACTCAAAACATGCTTGCTATCAGCAACCGTTCTCAGCCCAAAAGTCAAAACACAGCACTGCACCAGCTACCAAGGAGAAAAATTACTGCTACTGCTCAAACCAGGACAGATAGTCACTCAGGTTGTTTTCACTGTTTGAGGAGCCATCCAAATTTGTTGAGTTTGTTGATAATAAGACTGTTCTTTCTTGAGTTTTGTAAATGAGAGGAAAATGACCTGTTGATATAGACTGGAAGTTTTTTTCCAGTGCAAGTTTTGATTTCATTGTGATTGTCTTTGAGTGGCACTAGAATCAGGTTTATCATTCTGTTATTAGAAAACACACCTGAAGTTAGATATAAATTTAAATAATATCATCTGCAAAATTAAAAGCTCTGGGTTTTTATTAGTATTAATAGATGAGAATACTTTCAGTGTGGGATGCTGCTTCTAACTAAATTGTGTTTGTGCTTGCTTTCTAGTTTCATTGTAGATGGATGTATAAAATTTATGTATCTGAAGGCAAGCATAATTTTAGAATGTGTAGAGAAATTCTCAGAAATTTTGTGGGATCACTTGTGACATTTTGGGCTTTTGAGATTTATTGACAGATTTGCTTGCAAAATTATCACTATTATAGAGTGGAATTTTTGAGGCTGAATCTAGATTATTCAACGCAATCTAACCTAAATTCTAAATCTGAATATTACCTGCTTTCATGTGTAGTTATAAGTGTGCTTTTTGCTGTCTAGATCATTGGGGAGGCACTTGAAGCTTATCCAAAAACTGCACGTATTAATTGGGTAAGAGAGTGGCCTGGCCAAACAGTTCTTTGTGTATCCCAAACTTTCTGGACATTGGAAGTACAGATGTCTATTAGAAATGGCCAAGTGGTAAGAATTGTTACAATTTAAATTAATGTCAAATTGATATAACGGAGTAGTAAATCAGACCTTTGGTAATAACCTTTTTGGATGAATAGGTGTACAATGTAATGGTTAATCTTATGAGTATTTTCTTTAAAGATCTACCTGACATGCGATCCTTGAAGATTTTGTATATAGGCACTGATGTTCTGCACTATGTCAGACTGCATTCTGACAACATGTAGATTACGTGTTTCTGTGAAAGCAGCCCATTGGGGTATTCAGGTGGTATGGACTAGCATAACTTGTCTGTGCATCTCTGGTTCAGAAGTCTAACTTACCTTCATTAATATTAAGAGCTTTATATGAAAATGGACTAGGACTAGCATTAGAAGATATACACCATCCTCACCCTTGTCAAATAATGAATATATATGCCTGACTTGTACAGAATTTATAATCTGTTAGTAATACTACTGAGAATAAAGGTACTTAAGGCACTGAATTAAGATTCAGGATATGTGTTTTGTAGAACCTTTCTGTTGTTTATTACTAGGGCTTAATGTTCTCCTCTATTGTATTTGGAAGTGTTCCAGAATTGCCACCATCAGATGAGGCAGCTAATCTTAGAGATTTTTAGAGGAAGTTAAGCAAAGGTTAGATTAATTAATTTGATTTTGGGAATCTTACAGAATTCTTAGCCTAGACAAAAGTTCTTGTGCTGGTCTGTTTCAAGTCTTCTCTGTACATGGGCATGCAAGGAAACCTGTCCTTTCTGTAGCTTTCAACCAAATTCTGTTGTAGTGGGAATTCTGCTCATCTGGCTTCATTCTACTGTGAAAAGGGACTTGTATTTAGTGAAGTGGTGGAGAGGCATTTGCATCTCCTGACAATCTGTTCCGAAACTGTCAGGGATGGAGCATTTACCACTTCTTTTGGCAACCTGTTCCAGGGCCTCACCACCCTCACTGTAAAGAACTTCTTCCTTATAACTTCCTTATAACTTCACCCTTTAAGTTTAAATCCATTATCCCTTGTCCTATCACTACAATCCCTAATGAAGAGTCCCTCCCCGGCATCCTTACAGGCCCCCTTCCAATACTGGAAGGCTGCTATGAGGTCTCCACGCAGCCTTCTCTTCTCCAGGCTGAACAGCCCCAACTTTCTCAGCCTGTCTTTGTATGAGATCATGCTCTAGCCCCCTTATTGTCCTTGTGGCCCTCCTCTGGACTTGTTCTAATAGTTCCATGTCCTTTTTATGTTGAGGACACCAGAACTGCACACAATACTCCAAGTGAGATCTCACGAGAGTAGAGTAGAGGGGCAAGATCATTTCCTTTGACCTGCTGGTCATGCTCCTTTTGACGCAGCCCAGGATATGGTTGGCATTCTGGGCTACGAGTGCATACGGAAGCTAGCTTATGTTAAGTTTTTCATTGACCAACACCCCCAAGTCCTTCTCTGCAGGGCTGCTCTGGATCACTTTTCCACCCAATCTGTAGCTGTTTGATTAATTTTAGGTCTCTTCCCACCCAAATCATTCTATGATTCTGTTTGTTCACGCATACATGTACGTGCAAACACACATGCTTGCTTTTGAATGTTTTTGAGTTGTTTCCACCAAGTAACTTTTGTACATAAATCAAAGGTGCAAATTTCTTATTCACACCAAATAATGAACTAAGATGCTGTATAAAACCAGAGGGGTTTCATAAATTTTGAAATTATTGTCTTGCTGACCCTGTGCATTATCAGTGATATACAATCATATGGTCAGAAGGATAGCACTGAGGAATGTTACTGATACGGGAGTTGAGGACGTAATCTGTGCCCCAAGTAATACCTCATGTTTGCTGGGGATAGCTTGATGGAAAACAAGTGGGCTGTTACCCTGACTTGAGAGATAGTTCAGATTTTGTGCTGGTCAGGACTTCTAATGTAACACTAGAAATGGATCTGCTTTTGAACTCTGTGTTTGTTGCTTCATTCTCATGTAGAGAAAGAAGTCATATTAAGTAATGATTTTTGATACTTAATGTTTGGAAAATAACTAGCTGAGAGATCTCAAAAACCTCATAGTCTGTTGAGGGCTACCAGTGCCAGTGTTTGGAGAGGAACAGCAGGGTAGTAGGGAGAAAAATCTAAAGCAGGCCTAGATGAGTTTTTCTCCAGACAAGTAGAAGCTATGCCGCTATAGCAACATGCTTTGGTTTGAATGTATTGCTAAGGTTATTCCCACTTTTTAATTTCAGTTCAGTAAAGCACTTAAATCACATCTAAGTACTGTCACAATACAAGGCCTTTCCTTTACCAGAAACTTATTAGCATGAAAGAAACTATCAATTACAGTGTAAAAGGACAGTGTAAAAACTACGGAACCCAGACTATAACCAGAAGAAAAGAAACTAAAATAAACTTCTTTGAGTTATAGAACTGGGTTTTTTTTTTCTGACTGTTGTGGGACATAAAGGTGTTTCTAAGGTGACAGTGTCCCTTAATCATAGGAAGTATATTGTATATATAGATATTTAAAACATACATGGCATTTTGTTTATGTTAATGTGAAATGCATAAAAAGTTAAGGACTATTTCCTGTGTTCTGGGAAGAAAACAGTGTATGCTGTTATGTTTCCAGGTACATATCATTGATGCTTTACATATGGTTCTTTAAAAGTAGGAAATAAAACCCCCCAAAACCCAAATCCAAACCCCTACTGAACTGCCAGTGAATGAAGGTTGTTGAACTACAGTGAGAAGGAACTTTTTAATACAGAGAGATAAAAGTAATACTAAGAAAAAATAATCATGCCTTATGACTAGCCATGCAAGTTCGTAACTTGTAAACATTTTTGCAGGCGCTAGAGGATTATCTGAAACAGAATAATAAACAAATTGAGGACATTGTCACCTTGGTGCGAGGAGAGCTGTCTCAGCAGAATCGAGTGACTTTAGGAGCACTTGTTGTGCTTGATGTTCATGCTAGGGATGTTATTGCATCTCTAGTAAGCAAGAAAGTCAAAGATGAGGATGACTTTGAATGGTTAAGTCAGCTTAGGTACTACTGGGAGGTAAGTGATAACTCTCAATCCTATTAGAAGGTAATTTCTATTCACAGGTTTTCAATTTCTGTTTGCTTGCTTACACTGAGAATGGTTAGCCTACTGTTGGAATTTCTGCTGATAAGATAATGCCTGTAACCAATCATTTTATGGATTGCTAAGTAGAATGGCCAGTTGCCAGACACAGTTTTTAATTAAAATTGCTTTTTTCATCACTGCTGAGTCTCAGTACATTTGCTGAATTTGCAGGGGGGTTGCAGGCAGAATATGTTCAGTCAAAGACTATTTTGGTTGTCTGATTCTGCAGGATAGAATGCTATAGAGATGACAATTTCCACTTGGAGTTTTTTGTGTGACATTGTCAGTATTATTTTGAGCACTACATTTATTGAAAAAACAATTATTTATACTGGATAGTAGTAGAATATGGTGTTTTTACAAGCATCAGGGTAAGATTTCCCATACTACAGAGGAAATTGCATGTGACATTGAAAAATTTATATGTAGATTGTACATTGCCATATCAGTCATCAGATTGACTGTAACTGTAGCTGCTGCTGATGATTATTTCTGTTTACCTGTTTAGAAAGTAGTAGCTAATAAGCTAATACGACAATTCTACTCTGCTCTGCTATGCAGTTAGTAGGACTTTCTTAGGGATAATGGTTAATGTAAAAAAGTGTCTTATGTTTGATATTTTAGTATCTATTAATTGTTGTGGGTTTTTTGTTATAAAAGTCACACTGAAACTAGTGTCCTAGAGCAATCAGATGTTTCAAGAGCATCAGGCCTGATAAGGAACTTGGGAAATCTTATTGAATTGTGGGTATGTGGGGGCTTCTTACTTTGTTTTGTTGTTCTGTGGGGGGGAGGGGTTAATTCTTTTATTCTATAAAATGAATGTCTTGTTTCTTAGGAAGGGCATCTAGAAACAAAGATGATTAATGCTGGACTGAGGTATGGATATGAATATCTTGGCAATACTCCTAGGCTGGTTATTACTCCACTTACAGACAGATGCTACAGGTAAACCCGCAATTTAGTGAATGTACTGAATTCAAGAATTTATTTAATTGAGATATTAGTTCAGAGAATAGATGACTACAGGATTGTATTGTTTTATGTTCTAATAGGCATAATTAGAATAGGCTGCATTTCTTCTGGTGGAATAAATTTGGTCCTGTATGAACATTTTAATTTAAATTTGTGATAAAATTAAATCTTTTGTGAAACTATAATTAGTGATAAATTACAAGATGATATAGATAGTGGAAAGCTATTCTCTGTTGTAAACTTCCTACATTGCTACACATTTGTAGACTGTAGCTGGCCAGAAGCAAGTAACCTGTACCATCATAGGAAAATGCAGACATGAAACAAAGTTTATAAAGTTTCTATAAAAGTTAGAGCAGCTGGAAAAATGGCATAAAAATTTGTACTTCCCTTCTTCCCCCCTCTCACCCTCCCAATTGTTGTATTGTTTTGTTTCCAGAACCCTATTTGGTGCACTACACCTGCATCTTGGAGGTGCCCCTGAAGGTCCTGCTGGAACTGGAAAAACAGAAACTACAAAAGATTTAGCAAAGGCTGTAGCTAAACAGTGTGTGGTTTTCAATTGTTCTGATGGATTGGATTACCTTGAGCTAGGAAAATTTTTTAAGGTTTGGATAAATCGTGATGGTTGCATTCTCAATTACATAAAAGCCATTTTATTATTCTAGCATTTGTAGTTGTCTTAAGGTATTTAAAATGTATCTTTAGCCATTTCCAGGCTACTATATAATGCTGGTATTGTGCATATAGATCTTATTGTAAGCAAGAATCCAACCAAGATAGCAGAATGTTTTTATGTGCTTTGAAAGTGAAATATACCATAGCGATTTTATTTTCTTTAAATAGGCAACATAGATGCTATTTCAATAGGTGCATTTTTCATACCTGATTGCAAATTTTGGGGGACTTTAAAGAGTCATTATACAAATCAAGCATATATTCCTTTCAATATTAGCCTTAGTAGATATCTTTGTATTATGAAAATCTATCCTGAATGGAGACGTGTATCTTATAGCCCAATGTCCCGTTTTGGAACAGAATGTTACAAAAATAGAGCAAGCATGCTTTCCTCCCTGGCATTATTCTTACTTTCTGAGTCAGAGGTAGCATTGGTATGATGTGATTTCAAAATTCAGCATGATGGAAGTTCACCAAAATAAGCTAAATGAAGAGTTTTTATGTAGAATGATGAAAGCAAAATTCTGTGTCTTAAATGTGAGTTTTTAGAATTGTAGCAAAGCATGAGAATACTGTTAAAGACTACCTACCAGTGCTGCAGAGGCAGTACCGTAGTATTTGGGGAGTGTATCTGAGAAAAAAACCCCTATAGATTAACCAGAACTGTAGGAAAAGAGAATTATTCTTTAATTGCACTTTAGATAACATGGTGTGCCATGGGATTCTATAACCAAATGGTGAATTTGAGCTCTGCAGAAGTGCTTGCATTACCTTTTGTCACTTTAAGCCCTGTTAGCATAGACAAAAGAAGAGAGGGTTATTTGGAGGCTTGTTTAGTGTTGCACAATACTAACTATAAAGGTAAAACACACAAAATGTGTGTGTTTAATAGGCACTTTGCATATGACAGAAGAATAAGGATATTAGTTTGTACAGGGTTTTTTTTGTCTTAATTATTTTGGGCTTTTTTACAAGCAAATTTTGTTTCTAAATTTTTGTAATTCCTTTTGAAACATTCTGGAGTGATTTTGTTTAGAAGTTAGTGCTCTGGATCATGGATATAAATCCTTTCTTTCCACATTAAAGCTTTTTCTTGTTGCAGAATTGTTTTGATCAGTACGTTCAAAATAAATAGTTACCTATTAATTAGCCATATGTCTGATTTTCTAGGGTTTATTGACTTGTGGGGCATGGGCTTGCTTTGATGAATTCAACAGGATTGATTTGGAAGTACTCTCTGTGGTTGCTCAGCAGATTTTTACTATCCAAAGAGGTAACCTGTTATTTTAATCATAATTTTCACCTACATATGACAAAGAATAAAGATGCAACAAAACCTGCCCAGCAATGACATTAGTTTTTATTTCTCCATAGGCATTAATTCAGGAGCTGAGATAATAGTATTTGAAGGAACTGAACTGAAGCTGAATCCGACATGTGCAGTCTTCATTACGATGAATCCTGGTTATGCTGGGCGTTCAGAACTTCCTGATAATCTTAAGGTATTACAACACTTGTAATTTTATTTCTTTTAATAGCTAACACAGAAAGTAAAACAAGAAATAAACTTTTGTCTAATATAGAAATTATTAACAGTGTTTAACATTGGTTACCTTCATTTTTTGATTATACTAGCAAAACAAATAATCTTAGAAGAAAAATAAATGTAAAAGAATAACTAGCCTAAAAATAGGGACAGAGTGAAATTTAGAATGTCGAGTTGCTTGATTCAAGGTCTGACTGTCAGGACAAGAGAAAGCAAGTTAAAAAAAACCTACTCAGATGTGTTTCTTAGCTAAGCACCAATGCTTTGTAGTGTACAGGCAGTGAATAATATCTTAATATTGAATAAAAATGTGGGGGGATTATTAGTTTCTGGTTTTTCTGATATTTTGGTTTGATTTGATGGGACTTATGGTGTTTTAAATGTCAGAGATTTCTATTCTGTTTAAGTGATTTTTACAAGGGTGCTACATCCTTTCTTAGCCTTTTGAATAAATTTGTCCTGTCTCCATGGAAAGAAAAGCTGAGCAAATACCTTGATGAATCAATAAAATAATAGAAAAAATGCAGTCTTTATAAATATTTCTCAGAACTGTATGGGAAGTTTGCTCACTAACACAGTATGAAGAGAAGATTCAGAAATGCTACTTGTATAAACAAAAGAGGGTAATTCAAAAAACTTTCTGGTAGATATGAAAAGTAGTGAAAGTTTTAGTTGTTTAAAAATCTTCTGATGCTTGTGTGGTAGAGCAATGGTGAAATTGAAGCATGGGTTGCAGCTAAACAGTGCTAGTAGGAGTCTGACAGCATCACCATATTTGTGGTAGTTGTATTGCACTCCCCTGTTCCCAGAGCTTGTGGTGCTTTATGTGGTTTTTTCCTTGAATGAAGACCTACAACCATGGGTTGTCACAATAGAAAATAAAGTATTTCTAATTATCTGTGAAAAACCATTAAATATATTGTAGTCATAATTGCAATAGTTGAATTTAATTGGCTGTGACTGTATTAATGAAATAATGAAGGAAAATAATGTAATTGTATGAGTAGAAGATTCAGAAATACTACTTCTATAGATGAAAGAGGATAAATCAAAAAATTTTCTACTTGAATATGAAAAACAGGGAAAGTTTTAGCTATATCAAAAAGTTGTACATAATAATGTGGTATGTGGGTTTTTTCTGATGTGATTTTTTTGTATGTATGTTCAAAGGCTCTCTTTAGAACGGTAGCTATGATGGTTCCTGATTACGCCATGATTGCAGAGATTGTTCTTTATTCTTGTGGGTTTGTTACTGCTAGACCTTTATCTGTAAAAATTGTAGCTACGTATCGTCTGTGTTCAGAGCAGCTGTCTTCTCAGCATCATTATGATTATGGAATGAGAGCTGTGAAATCAGTACTTACTGCTGCTGGCAACCTGAAGGTAAATGGTTTTTTAGTAACCTGTCTCTTTTATAACAGAATATACTGTTACATTCTACATAATGGCAAGTGCTTGTTTAAAATTTCATCTTGTGGTACCCATGGAAATGAAAAGGGTATGTCCTAGGGCATAAGCTATAGAAAGTCAAGAAGAAGACAGCTGAGAAAGTTGGGGCTGTTCAGCCTGGAGAAGAGAAGGCTGCGTGGAGACCTCATAGCAGCCTTCCAGTATCTGAAGGGGACCTACAGGGATGCTGGTGAGGGACTATTCATTAGGGACTGTAGTGATAGGACAAGGGGTAACAGGTTCAAGCTTAAACAGCAGAGGTTTAGATTGCATCTAAGGAGGAAATTCTTTACTGTTAGGGTGGTGAGGTACTGGAAGGGGTTGCCCAGGGAGGTTGTGAATGCTCCATCCCTGGCAGTGTTCAAGGCCAGGTTGGATGAAGCCTTGGGTGAGATGGTTTAGTGTGAGGTGTCCCTGCCCATGGCAGGGGGGTTGGAACTAGATGATCTTAAGGTCCTTTCCAGCCCTAACTATTCTATGATTCTAAGAGGTAAAGCTACTGGGCCATTCACCATACCTCTATGACCATTCACCACACCACTTGTTACTAAATGATGTGCCTATTAAGTGTGCTGATTATCTTTCAAGAGTTTGTGTTAAATCCAGATATACTGAGTTGTTTGGCATGTTGGCTATTGCTTTGCACTGCCTTTTTTGCCAGGTTCCTTTGCCATAGTATATGAACACTTTGCAGTAACACGCTGGCTAATATCCACCAAGTGACTTTCAACAGTCTTATGGTGTAGGATGTAGTGTTTTGGTTTTATTTACATTGTAGATGAATGCATACATTTTACAAAAACCTACGCTGTTGTTTTATTAATTCAGTACTTTTTACTTAGACAGGTATAATTTATAATTCTCTTTCATTCTAATTTATTTGCAACCTATAATCCTAATATTACAAACTCCCCTACAGAATTCAGAATCAGTAACTAAACTATCTACAGGGGCAAAAGAGGTTATCAGATGGACCTGAACCTGCCAAGGTAGTTGCAAATCAGGAAGTGTTCTTTAAAACAAACAAGTGTAACATCTGTGTTTTGAAATTATAAAAATGAGCTGACACTATTTTTTGCATCCTTTAGCTGAAATATCCGTCAGAAGATGAAGAAATTTTACTCCTTAGATCCATTACAGATGTCAACCTGCCGAAATTCTTGTCTCATGATATACCACTTTTTGAGGTAAAAAACGTACAGGTTTTCAATAATGCAAAATGCTTGCTAAAAATACTAGTTGATAAAAATACAAGGTTTGTTAGAGAGATGGTCCAAAGACTTTTTTAATGTAGCATGTAATTAGTTTAAAACTGAGCCTTAACTATTCCTTCCATTTGGGTTTTGAGGGGTTTGACCAATGAAAGTTTCTGCTATGTCTACCACTTGAGATGGTAACTTACTATTTTTATATGTCATATAGTCAAGATTTCAGAATGCCTTATAAGTGTTCTTATGAAATAGGTGGGTACTAATAGTCTCCTATTTTCTCTTTATAATTTCTCTTTATAAGAGAAAAATCTAAATAGTAAATAGACTCAAATAATTCAAATAATGAATAGACTATGTAGCCCACATTCATTCTTGTTGTGAGTTGGTGTCACTGTAGAACTGAGCTGAAGAAAATGATCTGTAACTCACTCACCTGATTTACAGAATGCACTAACAGCCTGTGTCCTAATATGTTCCATTTAGATTGTATTTCTAATCTGTTACCACAGGATAGCCATGTTTAATATATCTCTGATCTATCCAGACATTCTCAACACAGACATGAGTTGTGAACTTCATTAGGAAAAGTCTGAAATCTTCCTCAGTAGCTGTGAGATTTCTGTGCTCTGTTAGAAAAAGAAGAAAGGATCTCTGTTGGTATATATACACGTTTGGAAACTGAAAGCCTTATCCTTTGTGTGTACAGTGTGTAATACTTTTTTATGTAATTTTATTATGGAATAAAATGAGGCAATTTCTGTAAGGAAACATGCATGGGTGCATGAAAGTAATGTGGAAGCTCTTTCCTTTAGAAATTTTAAGGAAAAGCCTCAGAAATCTGAAGAAACTCTTAGAAATCTGTAAAATATAATTGCCTTGCGCAACGTTTTATGAAAACGTCATGAAATAGAAACTGAACGTATGTCTCTGGACATTGTTACTCTAATGTGAAGAAGAGTTTGCCTAAATTAGACACTTGTTCCTGAAAACAAGTCATGAGATGGAGAATTCATATTTTTCTAAGTTTAGAAATAGCTGAGATAAACTTAGGAGAAGTCTGGGATAGCTGAAGCATCTTCACTAATTGTTCAGTCTTTAAAAATAAGAATAGCAACGTTAACAATTTAGTGTACAGAAATTAAGTGTATTTAAGAAGTAATACTTCAGATATATGTTTTTCACTGTCATAGATTAAGAAATGGATTAGAGATAAAACAGCCTTGCGCATACTAATATTTTGCTTGTTGGCATATCCCAAAAATAGAACAGAACAAATATCTGCATTTTGTGGTTTAAGCCCAGCTGGTAGCTAAGAACCACACAGCTGCTCACTCACTCCTGCCCCCCCACCTTTTTCCTCCCGGCCCCCCCCTCCCCCGAGAGATGAGAAGGAGAACTGAAAGAATGTAACTCCCGTGGATTGAGATAAGAACAGCCCAGTAACTAAGGTATAACACAAACTACTACTGCTACCACCAATAATAATAATTATAAGGGAAATAACAAAGGAAGAGAGTACAACCGCTCGCCACCCGCTGACCAATACCCAGCCCCACCCGAGCTGTGATCTAGCCCTTCCTGGTAACTGTCCTCAGTTTATATACTGGGCATGTTGTGCTGTCATATGGAACACCTCTTTGGCTAGTTTGGATCAGATGTCGTTTCTCTGATTCCTCCCAGTTTGCCCTCCTCCCCAGCAGAGCATGAGACTCAGAAAGTCCTTGGTCAGAGTAAACATTACTGAGCAGCAACTAAAAACATTGGTGTTATCAGCACTGTTCCCAGGCTGAATGTTAAAACCACAGCATTGCACCAGCTATTAAGAAGGAGAAAAATGACTGCTACTGCTGAACCCAAGACACTGGTTTTGCCTTTGTTGTTCAGGTGTCCAGTGTAGTCAGGTGCATCTGGCTAGAGATACATACGACTCTTCTGTGTTTATGTAGGAGCACACGAATAGCATGCTTTCCGAGCCTTATTTTGCTCAAAACTCTCCTTCATTTTGTTTTAAATTATTTATGATCTGTCCAGGTTTTTTTTATTCTAGATTTTTAACACATTCAGTTATTGAGGGAAAAAAGATAACATTTTCTCCAGTTTCTAACTGCAAGTTTTATAAACTATTTTAATAAAAGCTAATGTTTATCAGGAAAGAATATGCCTAGGCAGTTAATTGTTTTTCTATGTACCCAGGTAAACATGAAAAATATACATGGAATAATTATCAATAATAAATTAAAAACTCAGAATTTTGGCTGATGAAAGGGTGACATGAAATTAATAACTATTTTATTTTAATCAAAATAAGTATTAGCTTGTTTAGTGTTGACAAAGGTTTGCATGAGTTTCAAGCCAAGTTACTGTGAAATGAAGTATACTTTTAATTAATTGTTTGGATAGGGTATTACTTCTGATTTGTTTCCTGGTGTGAAGCTACCAAAACCAGACTACAGTCACCTATTGGAAGCCATCAAAACAAACTGTGAAGCTATGAATTTGCAAATGACTGATGCATTTACTATGAAGATCCTGCAGATATATGAGATGATGATTGTGCGTCATGGCTTTATGATAGTTGGTGAGCCTTTTGGAGGAAAAACATGTGCATATAAAGTTCTGGCAGGAGCATTGGGAGACATATGTAAGAAGGTATCTAAACATTTTTATAAATATTTTTTGTGAAAACTATTTTCAAGCATTTTTTTTTATTTTTAGGAATACTTAATAATATATAACTGTAAAAATAAACCCCAAACAAATGGCATAATAAATCACATGGTTGGGGTTAAAAGATTTTATTATTTTTGTGTCTGCAGGGCGTGATGGAAGAAAACAAAGTTCAAATTGCTGTTTTAAATCCCAAATCCATAACTATGGGTCAGCTGTATGGACAATTTGATCCAGTGTCACATGAATGGTCAGATGGTGTCCTAGCAGTGAACTTCAGAGCATTTGCTGCTTCTCAAGTAAGAGCTTATCGGGCTTAGAGCATTTTGGGAAATTACTTTTCAATGTATACCTTTTAGATTTTAATTGTAGGATTCATATGCTTAATCATTTGAATGCAGAGTCTGCAGTTTGGCTTGACTGAATTGTAGCAAGTGCCATGCAAAGTGGTTTCTGGGTACTGGTGAATTAAGATTTGTGTTTCAAAAATCCTTATGTAAAGATAAAGGGCCAGAGGTTGGTTTTTTGCATGTTATAAATAAATGAATATTTAAATTTTATACCATATTTTGTCTGATTTGGCTCAGATCTGTGTTATTAATGTATACTGGCATTTTGATGTTCATTTTGGAAGAACTGCTGTCTGTACGTGGCTTTGGTTGACCTTCTATTAAAGTCCATTGAAATATTTTCAGCGAGTATAATACAAGACATACCTTTCTGACTGATACTTTGCTCCTTGTTGGTGAATGTATTATGAAACTCTTTGACTATAAATCTAAATAGTATATTGAAGTTGATCAGTGCAGAGTTTACCAGCTCTAATAACTTTTGCAGAACTGCGTAACTTCATTGTATTTTTCTGTAAGAAGTATAATAAACACCTATGAATATTTGCTTATATTGTAACAAATCCTATATATTACATTTAGATATTGCCATACTCCTTAAATTAGTCCTATTGACTTCCATGATAAGTGTGTAGTAGGTATTACTACTAAGTAGTAGTAACTTGTATTAACATTCTCGTTGTGTTATATGTCAAAATATTTGTCTGTGTTTGCAGTTTGACAGAAGCAATATACTGTATTGCGAGTATAACTGAAAGAAACCAAAGGTATTAACTTCTATAGTTAAATACAGTATATGTTTTAACATTATAGAACTAAATTGTAAATATAGATTGTGATTTCAGAAACTGAAATTTTGAATTATTTTTTGTACAAAATAACTTCAGGTCTATTTATTTTACAGTAAGCATAATCAAATTGCAGATATTTGATTAAAAATATTTTCTGCTAACCAGACTCCAGATAGAAAATGGCTAATTTTTGATGGGCCAGTGGATGCAGTATGGATTGAGAATATGAATACTGTGCTTGATGATAATAAAAAGTTGTGCCTTATGAGTGGAGAGATCATCAAAATGTCAGATCAGATGAGTCTTATTTTTGAACCAATGGATTTAGAAGTTGCTTCTCCTGCTACCGTAAGTATTTGTCTTTGATGATGGTCTAGTGTGAGACATTCTTTCCCATTGTAACATGGTTTAAGTTTTTAATAATCTTACAATATAATGTGACAAATTTTATATTTACATACGTAATGTAAATTACATACACAGAAGACCCTGTAACTGTTCAGTCTGCTAAGTGCCTGACGAGAAAAATAAAATAATTTACATTCCAGAAAAATTCTGGTAAAACCAACAATTGCTGCAAAAATAACAAAAAAAACCCCTTGAATATTAAAAAAGGTTTATAATAATATAAACAGAACAAATACCTGCATGTCATGGTTTAAACCCAGTCGGTAGCTCAGAACCACACAGTTGCTCACTCACTCCCACTCCCTGCCTTCTTCCTCCGCCCACTCCCAGAGGGATGGGAAGGAGAACTGAAAGAGTGCAACTCCCACAGGTTGAGATAAGAACAGTCCAGTAACTAAGGTATAACACAAACCACTATTGCTACCACCAATAATAATAATGATAAGGGAAATAACAAGGGAAGAGAATACAACCTCTCACCACCCACCACCAGATACCCAGCCCAACCCGAGCTGTGATCTAGCCCTTCCTGGTAACTGCCTCCAGTTTATATACTGGGCATGACATGCTGTGGTATGGAATATCTTTTTTGGCTAGTTTGGATCAGATGTCCTCTGCTTCCTTCCAGTTTCCCCTCCTCCCTGGCAGAGCATGAGACCCAGAAAGTCCTTGGTCAGAGTAAACATTACTGAGCAGCAACTAAAAACTTTGGTGTTATCAGTGCTGTTCCCAGGCTGAATGTCAAAACCACAGCATTGCACCAGCTATTAAGAAGGAAAAAAATGACTGCTACTGCTGAACCCAGGACACTGCATAGTAATCCTGGGAAGCACTTTTTACTTCAAAGTTACATAAAATGATTAAAAAACAATTTTTAGGCACACTGGTAGTTAGCTTATTATCTTTTGTGATTTTAATGCTGAAAACTAACTCTATTTAAGAGGAAAATCTGTCTTTGACATTAGGTCTTCAGTTGGCTGAAGTAATAAAGCAAAGTTTGAACCTTGTGTGTCTCAGAGTTCACAGAACCCCACTGTACACTTCATACGAGCTTCTAATACTCCCAGAATCTGTGTAACACTGAATGTTATGTTCTTGTAGATAGAAAAAAAAAACCTTTGAAAATAGCTTAAGATGACACAAAATTGTAGAATCGTAGAATAGCTGGAGTTGGAAAGCACCTTAACACCATCTGGTTACAACCCCCCTGCCATGGGCAGGGACACCTCACTCTAGACCATGTCACCCAAGGCTTTGCTTAACCTGGCACTGAACAATGCCAGGGATGGAGCACTTACCACTTCTTTGGGCAACCCGTTCCATTGCCTCATCACCCTCACAGTAAAGAACTTCTTTGTGTATAATCTGAACTTCACCCGCTGAAGTTTAAATCCTTGTCATATCACTACAATCCCATATGGAGAGTCCCTCTCCAGCATCCTTGGAGCCCTTCAGATACTGGAAGGCTGCTATGCGGACTTCAGGCAGCCTTCTCCAGGCTGAACAGCCCCAACTTTCTCAGCCTGTTTTCAAACAGGAAGTGCTCGAGTCCCCTGCTCATCCTCATGCCCTTCTCTGGAGTTGTTCCAACAGTTCCATGTCCTTTTTATGTTGAGGACACCAGAACTGTACACACTGAGTACAAGTAAGGTCTCATGAGAGCAGAGTTGAGGGGCAGGATCACTTCCTTCGACCTGCTGGTCACGCTCCTTTTGATGCAGCCCAGGATACGGTTGGTTTTCTGGGCTGTGAGCGTGCACTGAAGCCAGCTCATGTTAAGATTGTCATCAACCAACACCCCCAAGTCCTTCCCCACAGGGCTGCTCTGAATCTCTCTGCCCAACCTGTAGCTGTGCCTGGGATTGCTCCCACCCAGGTGTAGGACCTTGCATTTGGCTTCGTTGAACTTCATGACATTGGCATTCACTACCTCTCAAGTAAGTTAAGGTTCCTCTGGATGGTATCCATTCCCTGCAGTGTATCAGCCAAACCACACAGCTTGGTGTCATCGGCAGACTTGCTGAAGGCGCACTCAATCCCACTGTCCGTGTCACCAACAAAGATGTTTAACAAGGCTGGTCCCAACACTGATTCCTGAGGGACCCACAGAATCCCAAGGGTTGGAAGGGACCTCGAAAGATCCAACCCCCTGCAAGAACAGGGAAACCTAGAATACATCACACAGGAACTTGTCCAGGTGGGCCTTGAATATCTCCAACGTAGGAGACACCACTCATTACTTGTCTCCAACTGGACATTGAGTTGACTACAACTCTTCGCGTGTGGCCATCCAGCCAGTTCATTATCCACCAAGCGGTCCATCCCTCAAATTTATGTCCCTCCACTTTAGAGACAAGGATGTCATGTGGGACAGTGTGGAACTGTTTGCACAAGTCCAAGTGGATGATATCAATTGCTTTGCCCCATCCATCCATTCTGTAGCCCTATTATGCACCTGTTTGTTCTTTTGTTTTTAGGTTTCAAGGTGTGGTATGATCTACATGGAACCCCAGCTGTTAGGATGGAGACCATTAATGATGTCTTGGCTAAATACATTGCCTTCAGGAATCAGCTCTGTGCATAAAGAATTCATAAGAAGTCTGTTTGACAGAATGGCTCCACTCTGCCTTGAGTTTATTAGGAAGTATACAAAGGTAGGATGAATAACTTCTCTGAGAAATTAAGATTATATGATTTGTTTTCACTTCCAGGTGCCAAAGGAAGAAACTGTTTTATTTGGACCATATTAATTTATATTTATTGATATTTAAGAACAGCTATTAAGATGAAGGCTGTGAGCAAGTTTTCTGTGTCTTGTTTAACTTAATTCTGAATGTATTTTAGACACATTTACGCTACTGAGTTTTTTATCTTCACAGTGAGTCAAAAAAACCCCTATTATTTAGCAGTCTCTTTTCAGTGAGTAAAACACACATGTAACTGGGGTGACTTCTTTCTTTTCAGGAACTGTCTCCTACTTCAGATACAAACTTAATTCAATCACTAATGAATCTGATGGACTGCATGATGGATGAATTTGCTGATGAAGACAAAGTTAAAGAAGTTAATGACCAAGACATTTTCTCTTGGCTGGAGGTAGGCAGTTTGTTAAACATAAAGAATAGGTAATTTTAAACCGGGCTTTAGTGAAATGGAATTCCTAAAACCTGTATTTTGTAACTAGAATTACGTATTTTGTAGTGTCCATTGAGGAGAATACTACTGTTTTTTTTTTTTCATAATCAATACATAATTGAGTCTGATGTCTTTGATATCTTGATAAAAAATTAATGCATTTTATACAAACCAGCCAAAATTGTAAATGATTCTCCAGTTTATGGTATCTCAGTTTATTGCTAGTTAGAATGATGCTATGTAACAATTGCAATTCAAGGAAAGCCCTGTGAACAAGAAATAGCTATCACTGTATGTGATTGGCCTTTGAATAACAGAAAGATAATCTAAATTGGTCTGGAATAAAAAGCAGCTTATGCTTGAACTTTCTCAAAATAAGAGCTCTGCACTGAGCATGTCGAGCATTTTGCTGTGCAACAGAAGTGAGTGGATGCTAGTAATTAACATAATGGTGTTGTATTTTACTGGCAATATGGTTCCATACTATATACATAAATTCAGGTTGGTCCAGTGTAATTTTGCTGTGATTTGTTTCAAAGGTTTCTTTGACATCAATGAATAATAACTTTGTAATATTCAGGTATTGCAGTTACATTTTGATTTTTTCCATCTCCAGGGTATTTTTCTGTTTTCACTGATATGGTCTGTAGGAGCTAGCTGTAGGGATGATGGTCGACTGAAATTTGACATATTCCTGCGAGAAATTCTTAATGGATCACTTAGTGAGGAGACAAACAAACAATACAAATTGTTCACAAAGTTTGAACAGTCTTCAAAAGCTTTCACAGTTCCATTTCCAAAAGAAGCAACAATTTATGATTATCGATTTGTCAAAGAGGTAAGGATTAATTACTGCAAATTTGTTTCTGCTACCTACTTCTTTTATCACTGAATAGGGCAGACATCCATCCTTTCAAGCTAGTGATGGTCTAATGTTCTGGTTGGGATGTATAGCACCAAAGCCTGTCTTCTTTGCTACCAGAATATTTGTCCGTTGTGGCAGAGCAAGTTTGCAGCAAAACTTGACCAGGTACTTTGTTTCTGTCATTTTTTCATTTTTGATTTCTTGCAAAATAATTTTATTTTGGAATTCAGCCCTTTTCTTAGGTTTCATTGCTGTGGTAGGTTACTTCTCTGCCTCTTCTTTGCCTTCTTTTCCTGGGATTTAGATGTGAATCCTTGATCCTCCACTCTCCCAGTGGAGAGGCAAAATTCACACTCTGCATCTAGTATACTCCAGAGACTCCAAGATAAAATCAATGTACCTTTTCTTTTGGAGTTGTGATTCCTGTGAAGTCTGTAAAAGTATAAGAATTACTTTTGTCTAGATTTCAGGTCATGGATGATTCTTGCATCTTGCCAAGTGGCTGAGGTTTCAATCATCAGTAAAGGCTTTATTTTTTCTGATCATAATCCATAAAAACATGCACTTACAGTAAAAGGATTTTTGTGTACAGAGGTGAGAATATGGCCCCTCTAAGAAAGACAGAGAGAATGATCTCTAGGAGTTTCATATTTTATCTCAAGATAGAATGGGGGGGGGGGGGGGGATACGATAGAATATGGAGTTGTTTCAGGGCTATTTACAATTGTTAAAGATCTCTTTATACTCATTTGCTGCTGGAGAGTTTTGACATCTTTTATGACTCCTCTACTAGCCTGATCTAAAAGGGAAATCTGTGCTATGGAGATTCAGTGCTAAAATTAATCTGCCCTCAAACTGACAGATAGTTTTGGGGTATTTATTATTGGAGTCTATGAAAAGGCTGACTATGCTCTTTTAGCTTTAGTGGTTAAATTTTTATACAGTAATTTCCTAATTTAGTACATGTTTATATATGTACTGGATTTAATGTATTTATGTATATGTATATAATGTATTTATATATGTACTGTATATAATATGTAAATAAGTGTATGTATTATCTCATTTTGTGTGTATATATATAAAAATATGTGTACAGATATAAAAAGTAAGGTACATTATTTTTCAGTACTTGCATGCTTCAGGCAGAGGTGTTACGTTTTTTTGAGTACTATTGAATTGAAAACACTGAATTTTGAAACAAACTGAACAACCTATGAAATTATTTTTAATCCTTTTAAAAATTGGTTCATAACCTCATCTGCTAAGTCATAGAACTTACATTTTTCTATTTCCATTGGTTCTGTGCTCTTCTTTCCTGTTAATTATTAATACGTGACTTTTAAATACATTAAAATAGGGACCAGGACTTTGGGAACCCTGGGTGGAAGCACTCAAATCAGCTCCTCCTATACCTAGTGATATGATGTTTAATGAAATAATTGTACCAACTCTGGATACTGTTCGATACATGGCATTGATGGAATTACTGACATTACATCAAAAACCTTCTATATTTGTGGGGCCAACAGGAACTGGGAAAAGTACCTATATTACTGTAAGTACTTCAATTCTGATGATAGAAATAGCAATTAAAGGGGTAAGATGAGAATATGACTTTTTTTAGAAAAACAGGAAAATGAGAGATGAATTTTTGTATGTTACAAAATGAGATAAGTGTAGGTAAAAAGAAATTATATATTATACAATAATTAGACATTTCTTGTACGTTCATTATGATAAACTCTTGAATTGCATGATGATACACTTCCATGCCCTCACCACCCATAGGATTCTGTAACAGTAGACAAGTCACCTAAGTCAAGCTTTTCCCAGGCTAGACACATTTTCACACTATGCTCCTTGACTTGAAATTTGAAATTTTCAAATTTTCTGATTTGAATCCATGTATTCTGATTTGCAGAAGTGCTGTTCTTAAAAAATCAAGTGGTTGTTATCTAAGTTAGATCTAACTGGATAATATTTTACCCATTACCTTCCCATTTGTACTGGTGTGTACCATAGAGAAGTTTATTAATTTTGTCTTTGAATATGATTTGAATTCTGTTTAATAAATAAGATGAGCACTGAAGAGAAAACAAATTATTGACAGACAGTTTTTAATTTTAAGTTTTATATTGAAAGTGTCAAGATATACCTAATTCTGATTGGGCCTACCAATAATCAAAACACATGACAATAAGTAATGAAAGCATTTAATGTAAGTAATGACTTAGTACAGCCAAATGGAATATATTTCTCGGAGCTTGTGAAACTCTAGTCAAAGGGAATTACAATCTCATAAAAAGTATTTTAACTTCAGGTATTACAATAAGAATTCAAGATAAATGTTTTGGGTTCTTTTCCCATGTCTACAAATACTACTTTTTCTGTCCAGAGGAGTAAGTCAGACTGTATGATTGAAAGCAGATTTTATTATCTTTTTGACATAATTGAGTCATAGTTATTTTGGGATAGTGTTTCCTTTTTTTTTCATCTTAAGTCACCAAGTGATGCTTTGTTAATTTTAATTCTGTCATGTGGCTACTAAAATAACAATATAGGTAATATAGAAAATCATGTTAGTAGTTGAGATTAAAAATATGAGTTTTAATTCTTCAGGCAGATCTGCCAGATGCTATGGCTTAAATACTGATGCCATCTCTTTCTGGGAGACTAAAGCCTGACAGGCAATGAAACTGTGCCAATAGAATGTACATGGTGTTGAGGTTCACTTACAGAAATTTCCAAATTCAGCATTTTTCACAGGGTTCCGTCTATATCCATAGGAAAGTATACTTTGGAGGCAAAAAGGGGATATGTAAGTGGAGAATAAGGCAAAGCCATTATTGCACTTTTAGCTACTGAGATTCTCCAAGAAAATCCCAAGAGAGGAGGTAGAAGCTGAGTGGCACAAATTTTGTATTATTTGTACTTTTTTTCCACCAGTATGTCCTTATGTAGAGAATTTTGCTACCATTGATTGCTCCAATGAAATCATCATGAAGCCTACGTACACCCAGTTGTTTTGCAGAGGGAGCAAAACCTTAAAGTATGTAAGGAGATAAAATATATTTGGCTTCAAGGTCTTGAACCTATTATCTTTCATTCCTTTTCTGTGATAAAAATTAACTGTGAAGTTACTAAGGATTATTTTAACTTATTTTTTTGTTTGAAGTTAATATTCTGAAATAATTTTGAACAAAATAAATATTAAGACTAGAAGGAAATCTATTCAAAAAGGACTGTGCCTAGAATATTGATGTCAGAAATATAATAAAACATTTTGTTTCATGAAGAACTTCACTAGTTTTTACTGCCCAGTTAATTCCTGGTTGTTAACAATGTGGTATTTCATGAGACAGGTTAGTTTTACCTTACTGATGATGTGTTGTTGCAATAGTAATCCTGCTCAGTATGAGAGGAACCACAGGTTCAGACCCCTGGTGCGTGTGCTTGGCTGAGGAGCCACTGGCTACCATCTGCGGGCTTATGAATGAATGCCTCTAAGTCAGAATCCCACCTAGACCTATACTGAAGCGCTGCTGGTGCCTTGGTGTGTTTCCAATCACTTGAGATTGACCCAGGAAATGACAGTCTTGCTCAGAATGTGTTGGGTTAAAACCCTTCTTGTCTCTTTGTTAGTGAAGACAGGCCCTCCTCATAGGAGAGGGAAAACTCCCATCTTCAAACTCGGGTTGATGGAGCTCATCTAGCCTTGTATGATCTTCCATTGAAGAGAAGGACACTCTTACAAAACCTACGATCTGCGAACTTTGCTGTCACAGTTCTAGCTTGCTAGGCCTGGCAGTTAAACCTCAGGTGTAAAAGGTGGGGCCAGTTCTGTGCAAGCTGCACCTCACCTAAAAATTCCACTGGGCAGGCTGGAAGGGCTTGCTCTCACTTGTTGGCATGGAGAGGCAAGGGTCGAAACGCCAGGTGACAAGGTGTGTGGGAAGCTGCAGATCTAACCTTGCATGCAGAGGACTGGCACATGCGTAGCTCGAGATTACTCAGGAGAATGACAGTCCTGGCTGGACACTCCCTGATTGCCTAAGCACTCTTTTCCAACCAGATTTGCATATCCCACATGCCCTTGGTCATAGTGCTTGTAGTAAGCGTAGTTAAAGCCCTTCCCCAGATCTTCGCTTGTGAAGCCAAGCCATCAATTAACCATTTCTTGGGAGTTCAGAACTGATCAAAGAAATAAAGTAAATATGGCCATTAAGTTCCATTGCGCTATGGTTTCCATAAATTGGCATTATTATATTTTTGTGGAGCAGCTCAGATTTTTTCCTTCAAGGATAGATATTAAAGATCTCTTTCTGCTGAAAAAACAGCTATATACTCTGGAAGGTCTCAACAGCTGTTGACAGAGATTAGACTAGTCATTAGAGACATTGCTTTATCTGCAATAATGCTCTGTGGCAACTGCTGGGAGGAATGGGAGGATTTCTTCCCCCTGTCATTTTTACTCACATGTGGGTAAGAAATTAGTCCCATTTAGTCTTACATGAAATGCTGACTTTGATCCAGGTTTCTCACAGAGATTGCAGCTAACATAAGGGTCTTTGGAAGGCAGTTAGCATTATAAAATGCTGCCAGTCTTGATGGTAGTATTTTAAAGCTTATCATTACATATTCTTGCTATGCCCTTCAAATTAAATACTCCTGGAAAATCTTCAAAACTAGGCATGAATATTAGGAGCTGTGGATACTTTTGCAGATTTGGGTGTAGATTAGTACAGGCAATATTAATTGTAATTGTATGTAGTAGTATGAAGTGCAAAATATTAACATACTGGATTTATATAATACACTAGGTATATATATGTATATTTACTTTTTTCTTTAGAAAATGTGAAGATGTCTATATTGGAGGTAGAAAATTTTCCCTGACAAGTTCAGTTTATTATGTTTTCAGTTATTCAGGAATATTGGTTTATCTGATGAAATAGTTATTAAAGTTCTCTTAGAGATAAATAAATTAATGAATGATATTAAGTGATATAAAAATGGTACAAAAATGTCTGGTTGCTATTTGCTAAAGTGCTATAAAATTTGTTGATGTGTGTATATAGATATTTAACTTTCTCCTTTTCACAATCCTTCCAGAATTTTCTTTTAAGGAATTTGAATAAAGATGTCTACACACCACTGCTTGTTAACTTTTCAGCACAAACTACAGCAGCTCAGACTCAGAACATTATAATGTCCAAGCTGGACAAAAGGAGAAAAGGAATTTTTGGACCACCTTTTGGAAAAAAATTGGTAACTGATACATTTCTGTGTGTAAATAAGCTTTAAATACAAACAAAATAGCTAGGAAATACTGAAAAGAAATAATAAACAAAGCTGCATATACAAAAAGTCTCCAGGCATCCTGAAAGTACCAGTATTTAAGCATATGTATCTATCACAACCTTTTGAGATATTTGTGGGTTTTCTTCACTCCATCTTTTTTCCCAAGAAAAGCCATTAGCACAGTAAAGTTTAAATAGCAAGTATTAGTTTGCCATCTTTCATTTAATACACTCAGAAATTAGAAGCACAGTTTTTCTCTCCTTGGTAGGTATGGCTTGTAATGGCTTTAGAATGGCACAGTTACTTCTTAAGTTTGATTTTTATTTATTGCAGCAGAAACTCCAATATGAGCTTAGGGCCACTTTTCAAACCCATATATTTATATTTATTACTACTGTTAATTTTAATGGGAGTGAACTGATGTGCAGTGTTTCCAGAATCAAGCAAAATAGTGGCATATATTCAGTAAAATGAATAAATGCAAAATCCTTTCTGTTTTTGTTTTCAGGTTGTATTTGTAGATGATGTTAATATGCCAGCACGAGAGGTCTATGGTGCTCAGCCACCTGTTGAATTACTACGGCAGTGGTTAGATCACTGGAATTGGTATGACCTTAAAGACTGCTCAAAGATTAAACTGACGGATCTTCAAATTGTGTGTGCAATGGGACCACCAGGTAAGAGATGTGTCCAATATGATTTTTTCATGATTCTTTGGTTTTCAAAGACTGAACGCTTATTGATGCATAATTTTACAACTTAGGTCTTTATGATAGGACTCAAGGAACCCTTTCCTTTCAGGAAACATGAGCAGAAGTCATTGTAGAGTGGTTGAGGAGCAGCAGAGACTAGTAGTACTGTCTGACAGAAAGAAATATTTCTTCTCAGGAAAACAAGAATGTATCTACAAAGTATTTATGAAATCCCTGTAGTTTAATGAGACCCTCCAGTGGCCTTCACTAATTTTTATTCTTAAAAACTTGTCTAAATAGGACTATGTGATATTCTTAAGCACATGAACCTTACTTTATTTGTCCAAAAAGAAATAAAGCATATGATGTAAAGAGGTCATTACTTTTCTGATAGCCCGCATACACATTTGCTATATGACCTATTTAGTTAAAAAAAAAAATCTGGCATATTTTATCAGTTAAAATGAGGAATTCATGTTTACTTGATTCTGTTGTGTTCAGTTTCATAGAAACTATACAACCTATTTCCTTCACTACTGCATTAATGGTATAATAATTTCTTTTTTACAGAATGGTTCGCAGCCGTGCCTCTAACATACCATAGCTGAGCACATTTACAGTATTAAGCCAGGCTATGATTGGTGCTTTCCTTCTTTTGTCTGCTTCAGCCTCCTTAGACTTTCCTCCTTTATTTTGTAGAGTTATTTACACACACAAACACACAAAAGAACATGACAGTTCTTTGCTGAGACTGCTTTTGTGTTTGGTGATGCATGCCCAATGTAATAGGGGTCCACTGCTGTTTCACCTGTCTGGTTTCCTAAAGAAACAAAGCTGCACTTACAATCATTTTAAATTAGAGGCAGTGTTCATCCACACAGTTTAAACTATCAATGTGTGGAATAACTGAGCAGAAGGAAACTGTGAACGAATTTTGAAATTTTACATGTTCATTTTTGTAAAGTTTTTTCTGTAAGTTATCCTTTCATATTATGTTCCTGTTCCTGCGTGATGGTGTGATTTTCCACTGCTCTGAAATTGGCTCTAATTTCCCTTTCCCATGAAAGGTTGTAGCTAATTTTGTTCCGGTACTCTTCTGGTCAAATGGTTTAAAAAATGGACTGAACAAATGTACAAGTTATGGTCTTAACTATTTGTGTCAAATATTACAATTCAATGGACTTCAAGGCTGAATATTTTATTTAGTAATTTCATACAGGGAGCTACTTCCAGAACTTGCAAATTTACATTCTCCTTTCTATCCTGTATTTATTTTTTTTTTCTTCTACTAGGAAATTAAAGTTGGAAATCTGTGTGTGTATTGCTATTGAAACAAATACAAAGCTATTTAAAGAACATTTAAAGCTACCTGGTTAAATAGATCTAAAATTTATATTGGGAAAGGATTATCTTTTGTGTGAAAGTCTTATTTATCTATCAATAGCTTGCGTAATTTTGCCATCAGTGCACATGTAAACTTTGATAAGTATTGCAATCTGCTGTGGCTGAGAGATGACCTTAGTTAGGGTAGAAGGAAGCAGGATAAATAACTGGTCTATTTTGTACAAAATACGAATCCTCAGCAGATATTACTAATGCATGCACAGTTAAATATAGGTAGTCACTAATTCTGCTTGCAGACTCAGGTGGCGGAATGTGTGACAGCTCCAGGCCAGGTGTATTAGTTTTATTAATGTAGGGTCGTGCCTTAGGTCCAAAGTCACATGTTTTAAAAGAACTTAACCATGCTAATTTGGTTGCCCTTATCTATTCTGCCAATGTTAGAGATGGTAGATTGCCCACTTTTCAGCTAGTTTTTTTTCTGATTGGCTGCTGTAAGAAGGTTGAACACACTGTGCAGCAACTTAACCCTGAATTCTAAACAGAAGGGGCAAGTATCAAATAAATTTCTGGTTTACACCCCCTTATTTCCATAAATAGCTTCATTGTTCAAATAACAATTTAGTCACAAAAAATCCTAACTTTAGAACTGGGATAAAATTTAAAATGAATAGAGTATACAGCATTACTTGCAGAGTCGTCTTTCATTAGAATGCTTTGAAAATCAAGCACATGGTTTTGGAGTTTTATCCTAAAATTTTTTTTATATAACAGAAGCATAGTTAAAATCAAGTAAAATCTATCTATCTATAACTTGAGATTTCAATCTGTATTTTGCAGACTATTGATTATAGCAGAACTGATTGTCACATGTTGCTTTTATTAGACTTATGACAAAGTGTGGTGCTTTTTTATTTGAGCCTGCTAGCTGAATCAGAGATTAGGCAAAAAATGTTAAGCTTTTCCTGCTTTATTTCAGTTTTTTTTCCTGTTAGTTATAGCATTAATGCTTTCTAATATTCAGGTGGAGGCCGAAACCCAGTAACCCCACGATTCTTGCGACACTTCAATACAGTTATTATTAATGACTTTGATGATGAATCCATGTACACAATTTTTTCTAGAATCTTAGACTGGCACCTAACAATATGGTAAGTAATCTCTACATACTGGGAAAAATCAAACTCAGTGTTTAAATTATCTTACTAGGAAGTCTCCAAGATATGTTTGTAGGACACTGCTCTTAAAAAGAAATTATGATCTTTTATATTTTATGCCTTTTGAGTTATTCATTACTCCACAGAAACAGTGCTCATCTTAAAATACTCTGATAGTGAAGTTCTTGTTCTGATGTCTCTAACAGAGGTTTATATTAGCTAGGGCTAATTCATTTAGTTGAGGTATTTCTGTAATACAGAATTCGTTAATGTATAATAACTAAGAATAGAATTTGGTTAGTCATTATTCAAAGAGCAGAACTGGAAACTGCTCTTAAATTTCCTGTGGTTTGAAAAGGCTTACTCTTTCTTTGGCCTTTCACCACTATGTAATTTTTACTTGTAGTATTAGGAATGGACTTCAGCTTTCATTATCTATCCATTCTGCCAGCTAAGCCTCAAAAGGTGATCATATCCTGTTTCCAGACCAAGTTTGTGACACTTTCTGATCCTTTGAGGGAAAGAAGTCCCAGGAGACAGCAAGAGCTATTTGACCTGACTTCCCGATTGTTAGTCATAAAAAGGAGAAGGGTATAATTATCTATATAATATAGCAAAATTTGTCAGCGTGTTCCCTAGTTAATAGGTTGGATTTGCGGAGTTAATCTGTTAACCTAGTGACAGAACTAAGATTTTTTTTAAAGCTACATGTGAGGAAGTATAATCATAGAAATTAAAAATTGGCATGAACTTCTGTGTAAATCTGTGTGCATGTAAAATTGTATTTATTAAATCATATGCTAATATGATGGGATTCTGAGAATCATTCGATTCTTACCACCTTTTATAACTTGTCAGTTATAGCTTTCCATCAGAATATGTAGAACTGACTCCACAAATTATTAATGGAACCATGAATATATATAAAGAAGCTATGAAGAATCTGCTGCCTACTCCAGCCAAATCTCATTATTTGTTCAATCTCCGTGACTTTTCACGTGTTATTCAAGGTGTTTGCCTGTCAAGGCCTGAAACAACAGAATCTCACAGCATGCTAAAACGTCTCTGGGTTCATGAGGTAAATCACCCAATATTAAGGAATTATATTTGTTCTAAGTAAGAAAAATGTGAATTTGTGTATTTTGTAATTCCATCTCCTCATGGCTAGTAGCTGTGAATTGGTATCACACTCATGAGAAGGGATTTATTTATAAGCAGAGGAAATCAGACTTTTTAAGAAATATGAATCGTATCTCAGTAGCAAAGTTGATTGTTTAAACTTTCACTTTCATGTGATTATGTAGACTGTTTGCTGCTTTTAATGCCTGCACAGTTTTTTCTGTTTCTTCCCTCTTTCCTCCAAAAAAAGCCAAATCAAAAGTGAGATTTTTTTTTTTATTTTATTTTTCTTAATTCTGGGCTGCCTTTAGAAGAAATTCTTGAGCTTACTGTCTTCAGCAAATGCTTCTTGCCTTTCAGTCATAATAGCACACTGAAAGATCTGAAGTGAATGATCCCTTTTAAAAACAGAGAGAAAGGCTTCATGTAGGCGATATCTGCTCTTTGGGGTTTCTGTGGTTTTTTTTGTTGTTGTTTGTTTGGTTGTTTTTTTTCCTAGATTGAAAGAAAGCAAAGTTATTGAAAAATGTTGCCTTTAAGTATTTAGCTATAGTTCATAGAATTGAATCAGCATAAAGTGGCTATGTGAGTGATCATTAGAATGCATGAAAGTGATGAACTATGGAAGTAATCATCTATCATCCTTCCCCAAAGTGGGACCACCTGAAGAGAGGAACAACAGTAACTTTTGGATTACTTTTTTTTCCCCCTAAAAGTTTCTTACAGTTCTCTAAGTAAGGATGAAAAATGTTCAGACTTCCAGGCAGTCTGTTCAAGTTCTTCACTATCTTATATTTCAATATCCAGTTGCAGTCTTCTTTCTTGAAATACAACCCTGTAACTTGTCCTATCTAGCTGTAGTGGAAAGATCAACATGTTCCCATCCTCTTTGCAGCAGCCTTTTATGCATTTATGTAATAACATTTATAAATATATGTATATATGTGTGTGTATGTATTTTCCATCTGGATTTCTATTTCAGAAGCATTATTACTTGGCTTAACTGTTCAAATGAATTCTAAATATCTGCATAGTGTTTTCTACATAGCGAAGGTTAAGTTTCTATTTTGAAGCCTTTTGCAGAATTGTATTAGTTTTAACTTGTTTAAAAGAAGTACAGGTACAAGAGCAGAAGCAGCTGTTCAAAGAATTACTTTTTTATTACACAGGTTCTTAGAGTGTATTATGATCGGTTGGTGGATGATCCTGACCGGGCTTGGCTTGTTGGATTTATCCAAGAAGTAGTGAAAAATCACTTAAATGAAGACTTTAATGAACTTTTCCAAAATCTGGACTTCAACAGTGATGGCCAAGTTGAAGATGACTTGCGTAGACTAATGTTTTGTGATTTTCATGACCCTAAGAGAGAGGACACTACATACAGAGAGGTTAATAATGTGGATCAATTGAGATTAGTTGTAGAAAGTCACCTTGAAGAGTTTAATAACATGAGCAAAAAGCCAATGCAGCTTGTCCTGTTCCGATTTGCTATCGAGCATATTTGCAGAATTTCCCGCATTTTGAAGCAGCCTCGCAGCCATGCCCTCCTTGTTGGTGTTGGTGGTAGTGGCCGGCAGTCTCTTACTCGATTAGCAGCCCATATGGCTGAATACAGCCTTTTTCAGGTCGAAATAACTAAAAGTTATGGTAACAATGAGTGGCATAAAGACTTAAAAGCCATATTAAGAAAATCTGCTGAAGGAGAAACACAGGGAGTTTTCTTGTTCACAGATACGCAGATTAAAAAGGAATCATTCTTAGAAGACGTTAGTAATTTACTAAATGCAGGTGAGGTGCCAAACCTCTTTGCAGTAGATGAGAAACAAGAAATTTGTGATCAGATGCGTCAAATAGATCGCCAACAGGACAGGTCAAAACAGACAGATGGCAGTCCTATAGCTCTTTTTAACATGTTTGTTGCTCGCTGTCGAGATCAGCTGCATATAGTACTGGCTATGAGTCCCGTTGGTGATGCTTTTCGTAATCGCCTGCGTAAATTTCCGGCCCTTGTTAACTGCTGCACACTGGACTGGTTTCAGGTAAATACAAAGTTTTTGTTGGTATTCCACTGGAAATGACATAGAAACGTGATTTCAAGCCTTTTTATAACAAGTAATCCTCTTTGGTCAAGTTAGCAGTGGTAAGTATCTTGAATATTGTTAGTGTCATGTTTTAAATTATTTGCACCATTAGAACCATTCTGACTGTAATAAAGGCCAGTATAGGCTGAGTGCAAAATCATCAAGGAAGTGCCTGTGGTATAAGACTATACCTGAATGAACATAAAAGTGTAGACATTACAGATTTAAATATGTAGTGTTTTCTTTTATTACTACGACTGGCAGAATCTAGGGTGCCAAAAATGTTTGAAACTGATATGCCTGTCAAAGACAGAACTTTCGATATAGATTTTTCCCCACTACCTTGCAATAAAACTATATTCTGACTGTTATGTGCAAAAGACGTTAGAATATTTAAGATGCAGAATTTAATCATATAGAGAATCTGAGGAGCTTAAGTTTCATTAAGTCTTAAAATGTAGTGCTGTATCTTTAAAGGTTATTTTGAAGAGGGAGAGTGGAGACAGTCACATACACAGACACACATATGGACATAATGAAAATGCAAAATATTTCTTTTAGTAACAGTATTTCTACTGGATGAAATTAAAAGTGGGCTTTAACAGAATCCCTAAGTAGTTTGGTTCTTTCCAGTTGTTTTATTGTCCTATTTGCTGATCCTTTCATTACGAAGTCATTTCTCTGTGCCTCAGTAACTTTACTTATGAAATGAGGTAAAAACACTTTTTTGAAAAATGTTTTAAGATTTATGAGTGTGAAGTACTGAATAAAACAAATTAATTTGTTTTAGTCATGGCCTGAAGATGCATTAGAAGCTGTTGCCTCTCGCTTCTTGGAAGATGTTCAAATGTCAGAAGAAACTCGAAGTGGATGTATTGATATGTGTAAAAGCTTTCATACATCTACCATTGATTTATCGGACTTATACCGTGCAGAGCTTCAAAGACACAACTATGTTACACCTACTTCATACTTGGAATTAATCTATACTTTTAAAAGTCTACTTGAAAAGAAACGCACGTAAGGATTTATAATGTGACCTTTTTTAGAGGAGTTCATGTTCACTAAAAATATTTTCTATCCGTTATAGCTAATTGGAACAAAACAAGTGAATTGGTTTTAGTTAATTTAAATTGGCAGAATGGCATAAAATGGACTTGTAGGACACATGCTTTCTCACTGGACAAAAGGTCTGACTTGTTGCTCTCAAAACATTCTTGCATTAGACCACTTCTAACATCCCTGGTGACATTGCTATATGTTGATTATGTATATTATGCTACCAGAGTAATTAATGCAGTCTGCTTATTCCATGCTTCTCTAGAGGATGTAGGGAAGATATTATCTGGGAAACCAGTTTTCAATTTGATAGGTGTCAGTGGCTTGCTAGGCAGGGTTCAGCTGTGCTGTACCTGTGCAGAAAGGACCTCTGTATGCATGTGCACATATGTTCTATTCTCATGGCTGGTGATGGAAAGCTCCTTTTTATTTCCTTTCCTACCCATTGATAAGACACTACCATAACAATTAAGACAGGTGCTTAATTTGATCAACACACTGTATGAAACACTGCTGGCAGCAAGAAATTCCAGGAAAAAAGGAACACTGTTTTGAATGTAGTGATCCGGTGCCTTTGGAATTTCTTAATTCTGACACTACTGGTTGTCCCCAGAGCCATTCACTTCTGCTAAAATGATTTTCCAAGTGATATTAATTCTATCACCTCACCTCAACTAATAATCTAACAGGTAACTAAAAGGCATATCCCCATCTTTTCCCTCTTCTTTTCTGGTCTGTTACTACTATGCCATCTTGACATTGTAGCTCCTGCCAACAAAGGGGCAGAAGCTTAACAATCATTTATTCACCCGTAAGTGATCACTTATTTATCTATATCCCAATCTTTGAGTATACAGGATGGAATAGCTCAAGACTGGCTCAAGTAATCCCTGCTATGTTTAGTACTTGTTGAGCAAAACAAACAAGATTGGCAGAGGATTTGATTATTCAGAGTAGTGCAAAATCTGGGGAACAGGTCCCAATGAATTAAGTGATCAAATACTGATAAAATACCTTTATAATAGAGTACTATTTATTTTCAGTAGGGTGATGAAATTGAAAAGAAGATATGAAGTTGGCTTGGAGAAACTGAACTCTGCTGCGTCTCAGGTAGCCTCCATGCAGGCTGAGCTGGAGGCTCTGCAACCTCAGTTACGGGTAGCTAGCAAGCAGGTTGATGAGATGATGGCCATTATTGAAAAAGAATCTTTGGAAGTAGCCAAAACTGAAAAAGTTGTGAAAGCTGATGAAGAAGTGGCAAATGAGCAGGCCATGGCTGCAAAAGCCATCAAAGATGAATGTGATGCTGACTTAGCAAAAGCCATGCCTTTTTTAGAAAATGCTCTGGCTGCCCTGGACACTCTCACTGCACAGGTATGGCTAACAATATGTATTTATACACTGGAGAGGTATTCAGATATCAAAAGTATGGAATATCTGCCTTTTCAGATTTTATATTTACTTACACAGTTTTATAATTTAGAAACTTCTTGAAATCTTTCAGTTTTAAAAAGCAAAGTGTTACTTTGTGTCTATTTTCTACTGAAAAAGCTGTAAAAAATTTTATGGATTACAAAACCAAATATTCTGGACACTTCAGAATTCATAGTTACAAAAGTATTTTGATTCAACAATGGAGAAGTTAGAAAATGTATGCTTTTAGCTTCCTTACTCTGAACCTGCCAACCTTTCAACTAATATTTTCATGTCCAGTTCTTCAGAGGCTAGAAACTGATGCTGAAATTCTGTGCTTTCCTGTAAGAGTATGACAGTGGAGGCAGCTGCCTCTGGTTTTATGGATATTCAGGTTTCCTTTGCCTGGGTGATGGATGGGCTACATACTCCAGCTATAGTTGCTGAAAACAAGATTTTCAAAAACTTTCAAGGAAGCAGAAAAATCGAGGTTTTTATTATTTACAACTATTGCTTGGTATCAAAAGTTTTAGATTCTGGCATTGTCAAATCACTGGAATGCTTTGTTAAAATAGCAAATTGCTACTTAGTCCCTTCAAGGCAATTGCATTAGACTTGGCGTAACGAGGTAAGAACGAGGCTTTGAAGGCTAATGAAGTAAGCTGAAGAGCTGCTGTCAGTGCTCAGTGTCTCCAAGAAAGGAGTATTGTGGTACAAGAGGAAAAACTAATGTAGGAGGAACTTCCAAGGGAAAAAAGCACGGAGTTTTTTCCTCAAAATATATTTAGATAGCATGATGAACTAAAAAAAACCTCTGTGTGCAGGGGGAGCTTTGAGTATCTGTACAGGACTCCCCTTCACCCTGGCCACGACTGATGGAAAGCAGAGCACGACACATGTTGCAAATTTTGCCTGTAAATCTACATACATAAATGTGCAGATTTAATGTTTTGTTTGGAGAAACAGATCTACACATAATTCCGTACTGCTGACATGAGTATCTGAAGTTAAAAGGCACTGTGTACCTCATATGGTTCTTTGTTCAGCAAAGATTAGAGAAAGTATAACAGTCTTAAATGTTATTTATTGTCGACCATCTAAGTTTCTAGCAATGCATAAACAAAGACACTGAAATTTAGAACTAGGAAGGGACCGCTGGAAGTTGTCTTCTTCAGCTTGTAATCTAGGTAATATGTTTCACTTTACACATTTATCATTAAGAAGATTTTCCTGGTGTATACTTCTAATTTTACTCATTACAACTTAACCTTATTTCTGCCCTGCTCCCTGTGAACGTGGTTCTTTATCTTTTATGCAGTTAAAGACTACTCATTTATCTCAGCACTTCCAGTTTTCTTTTCTATAAACTAAGTAATCACTATGCTCTTAATATTTTCTCATAAATCAAATTTACTTTCCTGGTTATTCTTTCTGGACTTTTCCATACTCACTTCAGGTGCTATTTCTATCCAAATTGCATATATATACAACCCTGTATGGATCCTATATATGAATATGAGCCTATATGAATCCTATATGCATATATATGCAAGCTCTCAAAGTCTAAAACTAGTTGGCAAAATAAACATGAGAATCTAAAAATCCTTTAATTTGCTGAAGTATGTGTTCTCTGAGAAAAGCTTTTAGGAAGAATATTTGTATTTCCATGCAGAGTTATTTTTTGGGAAGAGTAAGAGATTATTCTCCATAAATCCTTGCTTAATTAATTTTACACATATGTGTAGAAGTATTTAATTCTTTTATTATTCTATATTTGCAGTTAAAACTTTGCTTAGTAATTTCATGCTATTTTTTGTAATGTCAGTACTTTTTACCCAGTAATCGTCTTCCTTTTAGCTGCCTCTTCTCTCCTTTGGCTCGCTCTGGAAGTTCAGTAACTGACCGGAATACTAATTGATTTATTTGCTGTACTTAAAGAGCATAGATCATTAGTTCTGGGTTGAAGGCAGCTTTTACCTTGTTATCTTAAATCTACTAATCCACTACTGCTGTGATCCTGTAAGCTTGGGAGTATTGTGTTAGAGCCTGACGTGAAGGGTAGAGCATAACACTGGACATCTGTACTCCATAACTGAGCTGCCATGCCCAATACTGAATTAGAAGCAGAAAAAAGGGCAGCTAAAATGAATTACACAAAAGTTTGTTGTCTTGTCTGAACTGATTGTTGATTAGATTTCAGATATTTTTGTTTAGAAGTCAGTGTTAGTTTAGCCTGCATAGTACCTTAGAGAAAAGACCAGAAAGAATGGAAAAAAATGAAATAAAAAGTTTGGACATCCCCCCCAAGCAAACAAAAATGATAAATACACATGGACAATGCAGGCTTGTGCTATGCACTTGAGATCATAGATTGTGTTTAAAATTATCAAGTATGAGAACTGTAAATGTTTACGGAAAGATACTATCTCGACGTTAAAAAAGGTTATTATTATTTCTGTTGTAATAGAAGAATCGATACACCTATGTTCAGAGCTCTAAAGGTGTTTTTTTTTTTTACTATAATTTTAAGGATATTACAGTGGTTAAGTCCATGAAGAGTCCTCCTTCTGGTGTCAAGCTTGTAATGGAAGCTATATGCATCCTTAAAGGTGTCAAAGCAGATAGGATTCCAGATCCATCAGGTTCTGGGAAAAAAATTGAGGATTTCTGGGGTCCTGCTAAGAGACTACTGGGTGACATAAGATTTCTTCAGTCTCTTCATGAATATGACAAGGATAACATTCCTGCAGCTTACATGGCTATCATAAGAAAAAACTATCTTACAAATCCTGAATTTGTACCAGAGAAGGTTCGAAATGCTTCCACAGCAGCAGAGGGTCTGTGCAAGTGGGTTATAGCCATGGAGTTTTATGATACGTAAGTATATATAAAGATAATTTTTGAAAGGTTAAAATAAATTTAAGAGATTGGTTTATTTTGATGTTAAGGTATAGAGCCTGATTTTCAGTTCTGAATTTTTCTAAGAAGGCATGGGAGCAACAACATGCTCAGAAAATAGTTAAAGGCATTACTGAAATGTCTTGGGAAGTTTCTGGTAATCATATCAAGACAAGAGGATATATTTTGTTACACATCCTATTCAATGCACTGAAAAAGTGTGCTTATTTTTTGTGATACTTCCTAATTTAAAACATCTGGAACCCACATTTAACAGTAAATCAGCACTGGGTGACTAAAGTCAACCTGTAGTTTGAATGTTAAGTGACGGTAGATAATGCATGCCTTCATTTGAGAGGATATTGTGTTACTTTTCCAAAAGATCAGTAAATGCATGCTTGAGACACTTGTCAAATTGAGAACAACTATTAACATTACAAGTACCAACTGATAAAGTTGACTAAAAAGGTTGACTTTGAAGCAGATCTACAACTTGAGTATGAGAGTGGATTAATTACTTATGAGGTTATTACTTGTGAAATGCTGTTTCAGTTGAGCATAGGGACATTTCAACACATTTTGTGGCTTGTTATTTTTGGATACATAAATAATATGTTACTTCTAATACTCTCCTCACACAAGTATCTGTGTAAAAGACTGAATCCTGAAAACTGGAAAATAGATTCTTGGATGTGAAAAGCTGTTTTTTTTTCTGTGTTTTTTATTTTATTTTATTTTTTGTACAGAGCTGGCTGAATATGTGCATACAGTATCTGTGAATGTTACTTAATATATATGTTTATGTATGCATTTCTAATGGCAAAAATCCATGATGGATTCTAAATTGTGTTCAAATATGACACAGCTTGGAAGCGTAATCCTTTTTGCTTTTAATTGTTATCTGTTATTAAAGAAAAATTTGCAGAAACTGCTTAAGTTGTGAATGCTCCATCCCTGGAGGTGTTCAAGGCCAAGCTGGATGGAGTGTTGGGTGACATGATCTAGTGTGAGGTGCCCCTGGTCATGGCAGAGATTTGGAACTAGATGATCTTAAGGTCCTTTCCAACCCTAACTGTTCTATGATTCTAAGATTAAGTAAAACCTGATTATTTTCAGATATCATCAGATTGATATGAAATGGAAAATTGTATGAGCTACTGAGTTGCAAAGGTTTTACTTCATTTTTCATAGAATCATAGAATAGTTAGGGTTGGAAAGGACCTTAAAATCATCTAGTTCCAACCCCCCTGCCATGGGCAGGGACACCTCACACTAAGCCATATCACCCAAGGCTCTGTCCAGCCTGGCCTTGAACACCACCAGGGGTGGAGCATTCACAACCTCCCTGGACAACCCATTCCAGTGCCTCACCACCCTAACAGTAAAGAATTTCTTCCTTATGTCCAGTCTAAACCTCCACTGTTTAAGTGTGAACCCATTACCCCTTGTCCTGTCACTACAGTCCCTAATGAAGCATCCTTATAGCCCTCCTTCAGATACTGGAAAGCTGCTATGAGGTCTCCATGCAGCCTTCTCCATGCTGAACAGCCCCAACTTCTCAGCCTGTCTTCATATGTGAGGTGTTCCAGTCCCCTGATCATCCTTGTGGCCCTCCTCTGGACTTGTTCTAACAATTCCGTGTCCTTTCTATGTTGAGGACACCAGAACTGCACACAATACTCCAAGTGAGGTCTCATGAGAGCAGAGTAGAGGGGCAGGATCACCTCCTTTGACCTGCTGCTCACACTCCTTTTGATGCAGCCCGGAATACAGTTGGCTTTCTGGTCTGTGAGCTCACACTGAAGCCAGCTCATGTTCATTTTCTCATCGACCAACACCCCCAAGTCCTTCTCCGCCGGGCTGCTCTGAATCTCTTCTCTGCCCAACCTGTAGCTGTGCCTGGGATTGCTCCGACCTAGGTGTAGGACCTTGCACTATGTTAATTTTTAAAATAGTAATCCTGGAGGGAGAATGTAGGTTTCAATTGTTTAATTTATTCTTTGTCTTTATTTAGAGTGGCAAAAAATGTTGCACCCAAAAAGGAGAAGTTGAATCAAGCTGAAGGAGAATTGAAGATTGCTATGGATAGTCTAAGACAGAAACAAGCAGACCTGAAAGAGGTTCAAGATAAATTGGCTGTACTCCAGGATACATTGGAATCCAAGAAACGGGAGAAGGCGGACTTGGAAAATCAGGTATATGATGGCTATACAGTAAAGTTCTTTAAAGTTTGCTTCTTTGTCAAATGATTCCTTTTAACTGCCAATATGTCATAATTTCAGATAACTATCTTTTTATTTTGGTGTAATGGTCCTGAAGTTACAAATGGGCAAAGCATGGGGAATAAATGCTTTAAAGTAATAGGAAATGTAGATGTTATGAATTTACCAACTGATACCCCTCTCCTACACTCTCAATCTGCTTTTGATAATTTTTCAATGATTGCACTAAGAATTTGAATCATCTATTAACTTGCAAGTGAATACATTTAAAGTTTTGAAAGTTTACTTATGCCTTTTCTACTAATGCAATTTTGAGGATGTTTTTGGTAAACTCTGCTCCTGACTGGTAAGTAGCTGTCACGTGTGCAGAAATAGACATTTAGAAGACTTTTTTTTAAGATTTGAAGTACATAATCTTGAGCTTTTTTACAAAAAAAGTTTTGGAATTTGAAATGGAATCTTAATTCTTGTCTGTAGTTAAAGTCAGTTCTTTGTGTGTTTCTCCTGCATGCTGATATGATTTGGAAGTAGAAGGGAGGGATAAACTACACAAGCATTTTGTTACTGTGGTGTAAATTGGCTGCTATGGTTACCAGAAGAGAGACAGGATTGTAACAGCAGCAAGAGTTGACAATTTTCCTCCTATCCTGTGGCTGAAATGTGTCTCTACTTAATTGTAAAGAAATCTAACACAGCTGAATTAAATTCCTGTTAGGTCATAAACATGCCTGGATAGATGGCTTCATTAAAAACCAACAACAGAAATGCAGAGTATGTATTCATAAGGATGGGGTGTGGTTAGGGGTTTTTGATTGGTTGTTTTTTTGCAAAAACATACCTACTTTCATGAGACAGCAATGTCTTTGGAGGTGTTTTTGTTTCTTTTATTACATATAGATAATTTCCTTGACTACGAATATCTTCCATATTGCATATAGAGCTATTTTGAATTATATGATTTATACTGGTCTTATTCTTTTATTTGACTGAAAATGTAACTGAATAGATTTTATTGTACTGATACTGAGATTGTTTTTGTTCTGTAAAGTTTTTATTATAATACGAAAGTGCTTTCTTTACTTAAGAAAACATCTGCACAGGAAAATAATCCTTGAATGCTTCTAATATTTTAAAATGTCTTTAAAGTCATCATGTAATCAGCCATTTTTTTCATTCTGAGGTTGACTTATGCAGCAAAAAACTACAGCGAGCAGAACAATTGATCAGTGGCCTTGGGGGTGAAACAATTCGTTGGCATGACACTGCTTTGGACCTGGGACAGAAGTACACCAATTTGACTGGAGATATACTTATTTCATCAGGAATTGTAGCTTACCTAGGAGCCTTTACATCCAGCTACAGACAAGTAATATGTACAGGGATTTTGTCCTGTGTTTTGTAATAATTAAATTTAATTAATTTTTCTTCTATTACAAACTTTTTATTTTTTATTTATGTTTTAATAGAATTCATAAGCAGAACCGAAACTATTGTAGAATTTTGAGTTCTGTTTTTAAGACTCTCTGGGGAAATTCTTCCCTTGTTCTATTTATTGCAGTGTCAAGCATGGAGTTCTTTGGTTGCTTTTTCTTCTCTGAAGCAATTGCTGGTAACTTTATACCTGATGCCTCTGGTTACTCTCATTCAATGGCTAAATTCTCTTTAACTTAAAAGAAAACAGAATTAGGTTCTATTTCAACAGCACCAAAATTAAACAAGTTCTGAAAGTGGTCTAATTCTGTGCAAAAGGAGACAAAAGATAAAATAGCTCAATAATATAGCAGACTTGTGCCTGTAACACTTAATGAAAGAAATTCTGAATACGAAAAGATTTTGATGTGGAAGCTGATTTTAGCTGTAACAAATGTTGGATGTTGAGATTACCCTGACTTTGAAAGTTTTTGAACACCAACATCTGCCACTGAATTCAGCCATAGAAATTAATCTCCATTTCTTCTGAAAATCAAGTCCAGGATATAAAAAATTGCTAAAAATTAAGAAAGAAAAGAAATCAATGTACCTCATTTTAACATAGAATTTGGATGTAATCTGTATTTCAAATTTTCCTTCAATGTACTTCCTTCATCCGTTTTTTCTTAGAAAATTTTGTACTGTTGTTTCAAACAAATATAAGTAAATGATATTATTAACTATACTGAAATGGTAAATGAAATCATACCAAGGCTTTCACCAGATAAACTTGTATTTCATACATAAAAGTCACATACAAAGGCATTTTTAAAAGACATTTTTAGACATTTTATACAGAAAGATGAGTTTCTTTCAATTTGAAGATCTAATGATCATACATGTAGCATGTCTTATGAGAAATGGGTTAAAAACTACATTTTTTAATGGTTTGAAAAATTTGGGAATAGACAGAACTTCAATTAATATTTGTTTTCTTTTTTATCTAGATGCAAACTAAAGAGTGGGTATTTCTATGTAAAACAAAAAACATTCCCTGTTCTGATGATTTTTCCTTAACAAATACCCTGGGAGAACCGGTAAAGATCAGAGCTTGGAATATTGCTGGACTACCTTATGACATGTTTTCTATTGATAATGGCATCATTATCTCGTAAGTAAACACATAAAAAAAGGAAAAATATTCATTAAGTAGCTTCTCAGAACATACTTTTCTCCTTTTATAGGCAGTTTTCTGTCTATGTATATCCAGTTTAACAATCAGAGTTATAAAATGACTGTAATGCTCAAATTTATAAAAAAATACTAATAATACTTTTTAACTTTACAAGGTAATTGTTTTAAATCTGTGAATTCACTCTCCTCCTTTTTAACCCCTATGGATTGTTATAATGATACCTCCTCTCCCCCTTCCCCCCCTTTTTATTACAAACATGCTGCACACTGGATTCAGTTTGAGACATCCTAAAATACTCCAGGAGTAAAATTTTGACTATCATTCCTGTAGTGTAATCAGTAGATACAGAAGTAATTATCCTTAAAAAGGCACTTTATTTTTAAAGAAATGTGCTACCATCAGTTGCTGCCAAGAGATGTCTCTGCAGAGGTACAGAAGAGGCTCATCTTTCTATGAGAGTGTCTTGGTTTAAACACAGCCAAGTTAGCCACGCAGTCTCTCTCTCCACCCCCCCTTCTTGCCCTCCCCCTGCTCCCGGAGGGGTGGGGAGGAAAATCAAAAGAATGTAACTCCCATGGGTTAAGATAAGAACAGTCCAGTAACAAACCACTGCTGCTGCCACCAATAATAATAATGATAAGGGAAATAACAAGAGAAGAGAATACAGCTGCTCACCACCCGCCAACCAGTAACTCAGCCCACCCAGCCTGACAGAGCACCGACCAATACATCCTCCCACCCCGCAGTCCCCTAGCCCTTCTGGGTAACTGGCCCCATTTATATACTGAGCATGACGTGCTGTGGTATGGAATACCTCTTTGGCTAGTTTGGGTCAGGTGTCCTGTCTCTGCTTCCTCCCAGCTTCCTCTCCTCCCCGGCAGAGTGTGATACTCACAAAGTACTTGATCAGGGTAAACATTTGAGCAGTAACTAAAAACATCAGTGTTATCAGCTCTGTTCCCAGGCTGAAAGTCAAAACACAGCACTGCACCAGCTACTAAAGAGAAAAAATGACTGCTACTGCTGAACCCAGGACAGAGAATCACACACTTTTCCCCTAAAATGGCACTGGAAGTATAGACAATGTCTTGATTAGTTCTGTATAAACAGTTTTGCAGTTTATGTTCCCAGCTGGTAGGAGATTAACATCCAGGCTTGTAACATATTTAGTATATAAAGCCCTGACATTTTGAAAGTGTTGGTTTGTGCACTGGGAACTGGATCTTTATTTTGCTAGGGCACAGTAACAAAACAGTGGAAAAAGGCAGTAAAGGAGGTGCAAAAAACCAGAATGGAGAGACTTTCTAGTCTTTCTTACAGAAGATGATCCTAACCATGCGGTCTTGACAGTTTCTTCCTCTGTCACTTGCCTTTTCTTCTGTGTACTTCTAAACTGCTTCAGAAAGAAAAGGTGTGAGATTGAGCTTTCCTGCAATAACTTCTGATTTCACAAATGTGGGCTTTCACATCCTGTCGGGCAGCTGGGAGTTAGATATTGGTCTTCCTCATCCATGTGATAATTTTAGATACTTGACAAAAGGTGAGGAGGTATATCTGCACTGACAATTTGGTGTCTGTTTTCTTTAGGACCTCATTTCCCTACCAGTACTACATACAGACTAGTTGTTCCTAGGATCCCTTCTGGAGCAGAACAGCACAGCATATTCCTAGACAACAGCTAAGAGAGCTTTGGGTTTTGGGTTAGTGTAGGGACTTCTTTAGTAGGAATTATGAATGGGGCTCCACGAAGTCTTCTTTGCACCCATTCCAGTCCTCAAAGAACTTAAAAAAATAAGTGAATTTATAACAGAAACTTGATTACATCTGTGGAGCACTGGGATTTGCTAAATGGTTAAAAGCATGGCAGTTGCAGCTTCTTCCTATGGTAGTTAGAATTATAATAGGCTCATCACAAGTTAAAGAAAGTTCTGATAAGGAAAGAAGGATTTATTTTTTATTTTGAAATCCCCTTTTTGTTTCTGAATTTTCCCTTTTGAGTTTATCTTCAGCTACATCCAAATAAAACCCTTTGAATTTATGTAACAATACATTGTTTGATCTAAAGCATTTTTAAAATTCTGCGTCTTTAAAGATATTCTCATTCTTTGTAAGGTGGAACAAATTCTGAAATCGCACTAAATGTTAATATTATTGCCTTTCACTTTTAAGATGATTCTACATTCTTATGTGGTGTTCTAATACATGCACATCTGTCTCACATTAGTCACTAGGAATATGTTTGTCTGGGCAGAGTTCATCTGGTATATATCAACAACACAATCAGTGCAAACATCAGTGATTTCTTTGACAATGTGTAGCTCACTAGCGATTAGCTTTAGATTAATGAGTCTACTGATGACTGAAGTATGTATGGCACTGACACTTTTGTTAAACACAGAACAGGTGCTTGCAATAGACTAAGCTTTGTGACCTTGCATAAGCAGTTATGATTTTCATTTGCAATTTTGTGTTTGTGAAACAAAAAAACCCTCTCAGTCCTGCCCAGATTGCTTGCTAATGCCTTGGTGCTGACTTTTATTTTTCAGGTTTTGTTCTTAGTACAGGTGAACCTGAATTGACTGTGGAGCAACAGTGTTTTAACTGCTTTTCTGTTTGTGATTGCTACCCATTTATGTCACGTCCATTGGTTCTCTTTTCTGGATGATGAATAAGTAATTCTTACAATTCTTTTCCATAGCCAGGTTAATTGTTGACACGTCTATGGTAACAGGTAGCTAATATTTATACATCTTTTACACAGTGTGCTACTGCAGAAACTTACTAATACCTTTTATTTTTACTAAGGTTTATATGAAAATTCTTAGACTGAAAATTCTACAGATTGAGGAGTCTAATGTACAGTACTGGTGAACGAATACTTCTTTTACTGTAGAGTGAATGTTAGGTTTTCACACATAACTGAAATTGCGTATTATAGGGTTAACCTGTGGAAGCATAGATGCATGGGTAATACTTCAGCTTTGGCAACTGTGTATGTGGCAAAGAGCAAAATGAAATGGACAAAATAATGCCCTATCTAAAGAATCTTAGTGTACTTTAATTTTACTTCAAAATTGGCATTGATTGTACTTCTGGAAGCAAAACTACTCATTGAAGTTAGAGGATATATGCTGGGATTATGATTGTATATGTTACTTTTTTAGGCAATTACTGTATTAATAATGCAATCACTCAGGCTGAACAGTTGACAAATGTTAATGTATTCAACACTTCTGCAGTACATCCTAGCATTTTTTATGAAGCTTTGATCAAAATTCTCTTCAAACTAATGGAGAGATGGTTAGCATTTTAAAAGTAAATAATGATAGCCTTTAATTTTGAAATGTGAGATAGATTCTACTTCAAATTGATGATACACATTATGCCTGTAGTTATGAGTTTATGGCTAGATTAATTTTATATAAAGACCCCAGGAACCATATAAAATGCAAGTGAAGCTTTTTGTAACGGATTTGTCAAAAGATAGAATGGGAGAGCTATTCAGGGATAATTTGCAAACATACATAGTGACTGCTTATGCATTCCCATCAATGAAGAGGATTTTATCATTAATGAAAGCTATGTGTTTGGCTGTTATTAGAGAATTACTCTTTAGTTATTCAGTCTTAACTATTTTATGTCTATTACACAATAGGTCTGAACCGGGATATGCTGAAAACAATACGTGAAGTAATTAGGGAAAGAGGCACATTCTGTAGGTTTTGGCTGAGGTTTTCTCAAATTTAAAATAAAAGCAAGCAAAATCATTACAAGCAAATGACATAAGTTGTGCCTGGTTTAGAATATGCTTAACGTGTAAGTTCACTATGTTCAATTTACAGTTTGCAATTGCTTTATCACCTTGTATCATCTTATTCTTAAAATCAACTGGCCATATATCCCTTGGATCTCCCTTTGGGTTCTCATAAGCAACTGAATTACCTAGCAGTATGGGAGCTCAGCCGTACACTTGGGATCCATTGGTGATCACTTACCTACTGTGAGTTTGTCTTCTAATACTGCTGATACTACTGACAGATGTTCAGATTTCAAATCCTCTGTTTACTTTTCTAGACCTACTGTGGTACCAAGTTTTCCCTTATCTGTGTTTACCAAGTTATTCAAAATACTTATAACTTTACAAAGCCCACATTTTAACTTTCTTAATGTCTGCTTAGATACCACAATGGGTTACTAATGCATTTCCTGAATCTCTCAGTGCATTTTACTTGTGAAAACTTCCTTCCCTTATAGGTAGGCTCGGCATGGTTCCTTTTAGATGACCCATTTTGCTAAATCATTCTATAAGGGGGAAGAAAGCCATCCCCCTTCAGCTGGTGAAGGGTCGCTGCCAAGTCCAGTTTGTGATCAATAACACAGAAGGAACTTCTGTATAGCATACCATGTATAATCTCTGGCTACTGCCACACATGGTGGATTTATCTTCCAAAACTTTTTCTCCTAAATTTAGGCTATCTTGCTTCCACAATGTCCATTTTCAGTCCAAAGAACCTCAAGCTGCTTCTGCTCTGTAGCTCCATATATATATATATATATGTGTATATATATATATATATACATATATGCACAGTCACATTCATTTGTGCACATTTTACTGTGCAGGGATTCTGCAAGCAGGATCAGTCACAATTTCTGAGTAGTACTTTTTCACTAATACGCATGCATGATAATTAGGACTAACACAACCAAGCTAAACATCCATTTGCTCGTAACTGCATCAAGAACACTTTGTACGTTAGCCAGAAGGTTGATATCAAGGTGAGGAAATGTTTGCCTCTGTTGCATCTTGGCAAAGGATTGGTTCTTGATCTTGCTGAGCTCCCAAATCTGACATCAGTAGCCAAAAAGATAAAAACCAGTTTCTTCCGCCTTCTTCTTTGCAAAGTTCCATAACTTCTTGTGAGTTGCTAAGCAACCAACTTCCCTTTCAGCTTTGTTTTCAATTTTTCTATCTAGCATGGTTTTGCTTATCTGGTCTCTCTCAGCTTAAAATGAGAAATTTAGTAATGATAATCTAGTCACACAGCTGTGCCCCACAGAACTGTGCTTGAGTTACAGCTGAACCCTCAGAATAAGGGTTACATGCATGTTATTGTGTACTGTAATATTTACACATGTATAAATAGGCCTTAAAACTATGCTTGGTCCTTAATAAGTTTATGGAATAGAGACTGTAATACAGAACATCAAGGATTTTTCTGTCTTAAACTGTGTTTTACCTATTTTAAAATTACTCTCTTAAAGTGGATCAAGGTGTATAATGTGTTACACAGTTTTGCCTGCCAACAACTTTGAAACTAGTAACAAGCCTGCAAGAACTTAGATTGCATTGAACTAAAGTTGCCTGAGTATTGTCTTTTAGAACTTTCACTGTATCTACAACTACTTCCTCTGTACCTTTTACTAATTCAAGACTTATCACTTTCTTTTGTCAATTTATGGAAAACATCACTCTTTCTAAGAAAAAGGTATAACTGAAGATCAGACAAAACCCAAGATTGTGTTTTACTTAATTGCATACTTTTCATCTTAGAATCCTTAAGGAAACTAGAAATATGGAGCAGACATGTTTACATGACAAGTTTTATTTGTGAATCAACATTTTTCAAGAGAGAGAAGTTCACTTTTTAAAATATATTAAACTTAAATAATTTGCCATTATCACACTGTGTAAAGTAACTTGTAATAATGGTAGAGGCTGTAGAAGTAGTCTGAAAGATTTCTTTTTAAGCTAAATTTGGAAAAAAAGCTATTACCACTTTTTACCTTCCAGTAGTACACTATATTGTATCTCCTAATAAAATGGGATCTGACTACATTTATTTTGGAATTCTCACTTCTGCCTGCTTAGATGGTTTCTAATTTAGGTGGTTATTATTGTAATTGGCCATTAAAATGTTTCACTAGTTTTAGATATCTCGGTAATGTAACTACATGTGGTAGAGAGCTATAAAAATACCTGTGAAGTAGTTACTAAGTCTGACAAGAACAAAACACATACGTTCTTTGTGTCCATTTCTGCTTAAAGATTAGGGATTAAAAGGTCTTTGAATCTGCTTACACATTTTCCTTTACACTAGCTCTAAAATGGTTCTTTAGTGGAAATTTCCATTCATTTTCACTGGAAAAATGCTCACTTATGTATATGACTATTAAAACTGTTCAGAATTTCAAAACTAAGCGTGCTATTTTTATTTTGAGAGTGTTATAAAATTAAATGTGATTAAACTTTCTAGGAAGCAAGAAGTCTTATTCTAAGTACTTTTTTTGAAAGAGGAAACTTGCAGGGTTTTTTGAACAAAAAACTTTAATCTGTCTCCCCTTAAATTTGTTAAGGATTGTAACTGGGTATGTGCCTACTGTGATTTCGTAGTGACAAACTTTTGTTTTAATGACAAAAAGGAATAAATACCTTATGAAGTACTTTAAGGTACTGAAAAGCTTATATTTCAATTTTGAAAGTTTTCATTTTTCCCTTCAGTAATGCAAGAAGATGGCCTCTGATGATAGATCCTCAGGGTCAAGCAAATAAATGGATAAAGAACATGGAAAAAGCTAACAATTTGCATATAATCAAACTCAGCGACTCTGAATTTGTTACAACCCTGGAAAACTGCATTCAGTTTGGCAGTCCTGGTAAGTTGATTAATGGAAGTGTAAATTCCAGAAGAACCTGGAGGGGGCACAGTTAGCTAAGAAATGAAACTGGTGAGTATCAAATATTCTCACAATTAAGGAAAAGAGAATTGTTTTTTTTTCTCATTTTGAGTCACATTAGTACTAAAGTAATTGCAGTCCTCACCTCAGGTTATAAGATACTTCTTAGCACAATGTAATACTTAGTTTAATTTGTATCTTTTAATTGGCTTATGAGATTTGTAATTTCTTTTGTTTTCATGCTACAATAATTTTATTTCTAAAGAGTAACATTAGTTTTATTTGGCTCTTCAAGACTATAAATACTGGACTGTTATGCTGTGATCATTAATGATTTTTGTATTCTCTGTAGTACCTTTGTTGCAATTAGTCTTATTACCCTCAAATAGGAATAAATTAATGAAAGAAACACATAGTTACAACTCCAGCAATTTTTCAGTGGCTGACTGAAAATTTCTTCACATACAAGTGAAGAAATTGTTTATTCTCCATTCCATCTTTCTTGATTTTGACAGCCTCATATATTTACAATGAAAATCGATGCATAAATAGTAACCCCAAAATACTTCTGTGGCATGTGGTATTTAGTTTGTTGTTATTTCCCTTTTTAAGAATGACAGACCTGAAATACTGTTCTAAGACATTGGCAACAGTAATAGTGATAGCATTTTAGTTCCTTTTTTTTTCTTTTTTGCAAGTTGATATGATACTAGAAAAAGAAATGAAGTACGTTTCTGTAATTCATTTTTCCGTCAGCTGAATACTGGGAGAAACTTAACCTTATCTCTAGATATCGATTGATACTTTTATTGTTTGGACACTGTAAATACACATTATACATATGTATTGTAAAGAACAGTCAATCAGTAATATAAATGCCAAGAATGTTCTACTAATTCTTGTGTTATTCTGAAGTGCTACTGGAGAATGTTGGGGAAGAACTTGATCCTATCCTAGAGCCACTTCTGCTCAAACAGACATTTAAGCAGTCAGGGAGTATATGTATTTGCCTTGGAGATGCCGTTATCGAGTATGCTCCTGAATTCCGCTTTTATATTACAACTAAGCTGAGAAATCCACATTATCTTCCTGAAACATCTGTGAAGGTGAGAATTTTGTAAATGAATGTGCGACTCTGTTTTAATTTTAAAACGATTCCTTCGTTAAAGCCAGGGAAGGATTTTTGGCAATTTTTCCCCCCCATTCCCTGCCAACATTCCCTTTTTGTATTTTTCACTGCTTGGAGACTTTTCCCATCTTAGAAGTGTTGACATTTCTCATATCTAATACTTCACCTTGCAATGCTGTCATTCTTTCATACTGTCAGTTCTTTAATTGAGTAATTTTATCACTGTTCCCAGTCTGTATCTCCTGATGCTATTTAGTAATCTTTTATTATAAATATATTTCCAAGGGTTTAATAGAATAGTCAGCTCACATTCAAACTCGGCATTAGGCCTGCATATTTGTGGGTTTTATCTGTAGTATTGTTAGGGACAGGAGTCTGAGCAATTCCTGGCATTGTGCCTTGTTTATATCAGATAGAAAATATATTTACAGATATATATAACTATAGATACTCTTATTTTTCTATCTTAGGACAAAAAAAGTTGGTTTCCTGCTTTGAAAAATTGGTGGTTTAGTCTTTTTGAAGTTGCTTGGGAGATGTATTCCCCCTTTCATTTATTACTATTTTTGAAGAACTGTTTATAGAAAAATATTACAAATTTACAGTTTGGTTAAACATAGACTATACTGAAACCCAAATCCTTGAAATCAAGCTTTTTAAACTATTACGACATTCAGTAAGCTGTTTTGACAATGAAGAAGTACTGATGTGGAAAAAAAAAGTACATATGCACTTTAAAGCTATATGAATCTTTTCTAGTTGGGTTCCATGCAGCATGCAGTCAGACATCAGCTGTTAATTGTTCTAATAAGGAGCAGTTCCTTCATGCTGTGGTTCAGTGTACCCCCAGCTACACCACACACTGCTGAGCTGTCAGACTTAAGCTGGCTCACATACAGGGAGGAGGAGGCAGAAAAGTAGTATCTCAATATCTTGGCCTGAAGCCAATTTCAGCATCCACTGGTGAATTTGCTGTGAGGTTTATTCAGGAGCTAGCTAATAAAACGAGTCTATGGAAAAGGGTTATTGATATGGCTTTCATATCTCACAGAAAAAGACTACTGAATTCTAATGTGACTTACATAGTGAAGCCTGCAAAGAGACATAGGTCATGGATTTACAAGTACCTGCACATATATGTATTTATAGTTATTAGCCATTTGGAGTAGCTTTTTTTTTTCCTGCTTCTAGAACTATTAATTACATGCAGTAAAAATCACTAAGAAAAGTCAGATATTTTTCAGGACTGCTGAGGAAAGGTATTCACATCCATATGAAACACCAGTATGTCCCTCAGGGACCAAAGAGAAATGTAGGATGTATACAGCAGTTTGTGCTTAGACCTCAGAGGTTCTGATGGCTGAGCCAGCCAAACTTTTAGAGTGTGACACCTCTGGTTAAAAGATAACTCATAACATTGTATCTAGCCTTTTACTTTGAAGAAGAGAAGTTGAGCTTATAGGAAACTCTTGAAGTTTTGAAACAGATCCCTCTTGCATTTCCCACTACTAAAATTGTTAAATTAGGTCTGGAAGAAATAGGTCATGCTGTTTGTGAAGATCTTACCGATTCTTAATGTCATACAGACCTGAACCTCCTTGCAAAATTCCTGTGTGAAAGAACAGTGTGATGTGCTATCTGTGCTCCTAAAGTGGGTTTTTTTCAGTTGACGCTGTAACAAAATAATATTAGTGATGTATTTTAAGAAAGTTAAAATAGTGCCTTCCCAACTTTACAAACAAAACCTGTGAAACAAGCCTCAATATTTGGACAACTTTCAGATACTAGTGGCAGAAGCAGATCAAGACAAGTTAACTTCATGGGTATCCCATATTGTGACTGATCATTATGCTCAAGGTGAATGTTCTTTGTAAATATAAGTCAATGGTATCTGTACCCCCCAAAAAAGCCTAGAGAATCTGTAGTTACTATTACCTAGTCAATGAATTAAAACCAATACTATCATCAGTCTTGATGACTGATAAGTAGATTATTTTCTCGGCTTTGGACTACATGCATCAAACCGTTTTCTATCCTTCTGCTGGCAATATATTGCATCCCTTTCTCATGTAAAAGACTATGTTTTTTGCCACTTCTTCAGCAAGATTATGTGGGGTTTTCTGGATCCATTATAAATACGTCATAGGATGGGAATTCTTTTAAACAATAACTATTTTTTCCAGTTACTTATTTTCTCATGAAAAAAAGAAAACATGTTGCTATCTTAATTCTAGGATACAAATATCCCTGTAATAACAACACCACAAATTGTATGTGAACAAGGCCAATAGAGAGAAAACATGTGGCAGAGACAATAATAGTTTGAAGTACAACCCCAGCATGTATGTTACCACTTACTTTATGAAAACAGCAAAAATTTCATGGGGGAAACATTTCTCAGCACCAGAAAATGTGATCTACCTGGTCTTTCTATTTTTGCAATATACTGTGCCAGCATCCCATTTGCGCTGGGATGTTCAGATGGAACAATTTTGGAAAACAAATGATAATCACATTTACTTACAAAATCTGTACATTAAATTGAATCTTCCATTCATAGAAATGTTTTGCTTCTTTCCCTGTGAAGGCTGCTTGAATATAGACAAGCATGAAATGGGTAGATCCTTCTTGAACTGACATTCAAATATTCAGTGTAATTTTGAGGAACAGAATGAAGTTCTGTAAATTCTTGTCACATTGCTCTTGTGGTTAGCTTTCTGGGTTAGTCTTGAAGTTAGCTTTCTAACACATAATCTTAAACCCTCAGGTGCAATTCATTTACTCGAAAAGTTTGGTTGAGCATGATACATGACATTATATAAACCTCATCTTGTAAACAAGGATGCATTTTAATTGCGTCTGGTCATAGCTGTACTATCTCTCAAAAATATTTCTTCTAACAGGTTACATTATTGAACTTCATGGTAACTTCAGAAGGAATGCAAGATCAGCTTCTTGGAATTGTAGTTGCAAAAGAAAGGCCAGATCTTGAAGAATCAAAACAAGCCCTCATTGTTCAAGGGGCTGAGAATAAAAGGTATCAAGATAACTTCCCTTGTTAGAGACAGAAGCAGATTTCTGTTTTAGGAACTGCAAACATGGGAAACATATTTGAGAGACCCTTTGTTGTTATTGTTTGATTTCACAGGAAATTCAAGACTGCTATTTTTGAGAGCCCAAATGTAGGCTTCTGTTTGGGTTTTTTAGGTGGACTTGGATGCATACTCTTATTTATATTCCTACTGGCTGTGCCTTCTTTCTTCTGATACGGTTTCGTATTTGTGGGATTATTGAAAAACATTAAAGAACTTAATTGCAGATTGTGTCATTGCAAAATGCAACTCTTAATCCTGTCCTGTGGTTTTATGCATCCTTTCAATGATGTTGGTGCATGATTTGCTGTCCTCACAAACTTTCATTAGATATTAAAGGCCACCTTTTAGAAATGTTTTCACTGTGTGCTAGATTTGCACTGATTTTACATGGCAAAGGCATCTTTCCCCATGGGTCAAAGCATGAAATGTGCAGTATTCAAAGCGGTTTGTCATTTCTTCCCTTAAACATATGTTTTTAGCCTAGGTGGATGTATTTTTAACATATTTAAGGGAATGTTTAATAAGAAAAAACTATTTTTAATGTAAGTTGCATACCAAGAATAGAATTTACACATTGTTTTATTTTATAGAAACTAACAGAAAACAGCTGTAATTTTGGTATGTAAAAAAATCTCATATATTATTTTAGGCAGCTGAAAGAAATAGAAGACAAGATTTTAGAAGTTCTTTCAGCCTCAGAAGGAAATATTTTGGAGGATGAAACTGCTATCCAGATATTATCTTCTTCAAAAGTTCTGGCTAATGAGATTTCTGAAAAGCAAGCTGTAGCTGAAGAGACAGAAAAGGAGATTGATGCTGCCCGTATGGGCTATTGTCCTATTGCTGTCCATTCGACAGTCTTGTTTTTTTCTATTGCTGATCTAGCCAACATTGAGCCAATGTACCAGTATTCACTCATGTGGTTTATTAATCTTTTTGTCATGTCTATAGATAATTCAGAGCAATCAGAAGATTTACCAACAAGGTAAGAGTGATAATTCACCATTTGTAGTTAGTGATGTATTTCTAGTTACTCCCGAATATTACTGTCATTTCTCCAAAGTGTATTGTCTCGAACACTGCATTTTGAAATATATTTTGTACATATGTGTATCAGGTATTTTCTGGGAAAATGATTTATTCTCAGGAACAAAATGGCACAAGTGTAACATATTTCACTACTTCTATTTAGTAATCACTACCTCAAGTCGTGTGTGAAATTACAAAGTATCAGATAAAAATGGCCCACTTGCTTTGATTTTATATTTCGTCTAGTGACTTTGTATGTCTTCAAGAGGTTTACAGGAAACTTTTTCACACCACTGGTGAGAGAGAATGAAGTCTTGTGGTTGGGGTTTTGGCTGTAGAGTGTGCAAGGCGCTAATTATCAACCCAACCAATTTTTATTTAGTTCAGTTTGGTTTTTTTAAAGTAAGATGTCCCTCCCTCTTCCAGCTTGTTCCTGAGAACAGGAGAAACTGAGCGATTTTTAGTGATCTGAATTCATTTTACATGTGATGAACCCCACTATTATAATTACATTAGGAATATTCAAAATATATCCTTGCATTGTCTACACAGAGATAGTTTAAAGAAAGTTTTTCAGTGTTCTGTCACATCAGTTACTAAACTCTAGTGGCTTTATTTGATCTCTGAATAACAGAGCATTGCTTCTGTTACTTAGCTATTTGCCTCTTCATTAGTCTTGATCTGTCAAAAGTTTTCCTCTTTTCAATTATGATTGATCACACTTAGGTTTCTGAATTATCACTATCTTTGAACTGCAGGAATACTCAGTTGTTCCCTATGAAGGGACTGGTGACCTATGTAGTTGAAAAAAAAGACACAGTACAAAAAAAGCCAAGTTTCACATCTTTGTTACTACCTTGAGAGAAGTATTTGTAATACTCATGAAAATTCAGATACTGCATTTCTAACCAGCTAAATGGGCTTTTCCTTTTTTTGAGTAGGAATTCAAACTTAAACTCACAAAATACTACATGCATTTAGTGATTGCTTGGGGGTAACTGACCAGAGAGTATATTAGAACAAAGAAGATGCAATGATTTGTAATAGGTTTCCAGAGCTGCACAGTCTTTAGAGTGGTATTAATGGAAGGTTGTTCTTTTTCCAACACCTACAGGTTGAAGACTCTCAAGGATCATTTTACTTACTCACTCTACGTGAATATCTGTCGCTCCATCTTTGAAAAGGACAAGCTGCTCTTCTCTTTTTGTCTAACCGTGAATCTCATGAAATATGAAAAATTGGTAGTTAAAAACAATTTGTAGTAAAAGAATAGAAGAGTTTATAAAAAACTAGATCACTTAAGCCTCAATTTTGTGCTGTTTTATTTTCATTTTAATAAGCAATTTAGAAGCACTGAAAAATATGCTCTAGAATAAAGTAAATACATAATAGAAAGGTACTGCAACACTGAGCTAGATGATAACGGTTTTTCTAAGCATTGTTTAAACTAAAGCCCAGCCCATGTTGTTCTTACAGAGAATGTTTTGTGAAATTTTACTGTAATGCAGTTTTGATTCTAAGAGAATATCAAAATGAACTGTAACCATTAATTTGAGAAAATCCTCTTTCTCACTTAAGGTGCTAAATGTGTTTATTTTTTGTGTAGAATTCCTCAAAATTATGCACTCTGCCAACAAAATTCTATTCATTTCTAGCAATTCTTTACAAAATGTTTCTTACCTGGACTTTAAAAATTCATAATGAAGCACGTGCATTTTAACCGTGTATAAGCTTTTAGTGTTTGTATAGAAGCTTTTTCAACTAATGCAAGAATTCAGATAAATGTATTTATTTCTTACATAATATACTAAAACCATTAGATTTTATTTATTTAGTCCTGAGAATAACGTTTTTCATTGTAGATTAATGAGAATGAGTGGCACTTTCTGCTGACTGGAGGCATAGGGTTGGAGAATCCCTTTTCTAATCCATGTTCCTGGCTTCCTCAAAAATCATGGGATGAAATTTGTCGACTAGAAAATTTGCCATCCTTCAGGAATATTAGTAAGGATTTTGCACAACTGAAGGATGGATGGAAATCAGTATACGACAGTTTGGTATGTTAACATTCCTGATTGCTTCCATTTATAAGCCAATTTACATACTGAAAATATTTATACAGGGAAAAGAAAGTGCTGTCATTTTACATGGTATGTTCTTACATATATTAATGTAAATATTTAAGCAAATAGTGTGTAGCAGATTATTGCCAATTTGTCAGGTGGCTTCTGAATAGCAAGTCAGGATTTGAATTGAATTTGGATGGAAAAAAGGCAACAAAACCTGGAGTGGGAAGGTGAAACTGAAATTTGCTAAACTGAGGCAACCACTTTCCCTTGTCAGTTTATACATTTGTTTACCAAGCTTTGAGGACGCCTTTTCCTGCTATTCCATAGTATGCTGCTTTCCTGAATATGTGTAGAAAACCCTATTACTGTCATGTAGAGAAACTAGAATGGAGTTTAGGAGACCTGTGATTCCTTATTCTCACAGTGACCTGACGTATGCATTAATGACTTTGACTCCACCACTGATTCCTTAGAATCTAAATATGGGCACTTTAATATTAATATTAAGTCCTTTTTTATTTTGTTATACTCTTCCCTTCTGCTTCTTGATAGGCAAAGTGCTCATTGTACACATACTTCCTGGACAACTGATTAAAAAGTTATCCTTCTTTCCTACTTGCACTATAGCTGATCATAATCACTTCCATTTTCAGATAATGCTGTCCATTTGTGCTGGTCCACTGAATCACTTTTCTTACTGTTAACTTAAATGATGAAAATTTATCAGCAACATTCAGTCAAATGACCCAGGACTTCTTACACCCATTTAACACACCATGTGTTTTATTCATTGTAAACGTCAAGGATTTTGAAATCCTGCCTATTTAAATATGGGCTTAAACATACAGCAACTTGAGAACTTCTGTTCTTTGGGAAATAATTGCTTGGAAAATGAAAAAAGAAATTATGGCATTTGAAAAAGTGACTGAAGGAAAGGATGACTATGTCCCCTTTGGAATTCTTGCTTTTTAAAGCAATGCCCAATATAAATGAAAGGTGCTGACTTTCAGAAGTAAAGATTCAAAAGTGTGTAATGGCTATGTGGGCATTCACATAGCCAAACGGAAATAAATAGAAGTTTCTTCATTTAAATGGTGTTCAATAAAATGAGACCCGTGGAATCAGGCCATCAGTTAGTTAACTGATAAACAATCTGATAAACAGTAACACTGAACCCGTAGTGCTAGGAATGGCATTATCTATCACTCTTCTGATATAGGAGAGTCAGTATGCCTTTTACCTGTTATGTAAAAACATTTTCATTATCTGTCTAGCTTTAATACTAGTACTGTCATGTGAATGCACTATAATGTTCAAAAATGCCAGTTAATGGTCTTGGGGAAAATTCCTTTTTGATAGTTGCATTTATTTCCTTTTAATTGCCAGTATCCCCAGTAATGTGCAACCAGCTCTTTGTCCTGTATTGTTAGTGGTACAGGAATCTTTTCTAAATGGCAGTTTCATGCATGTATCCATTTGCATTAGAGGCAGAACACACAAATCGGTGTTGCTTGAGCTACTTTGTCATCAGCAACCGTATGCAGAATAGGACTTTTTCAAAGGAGTTTGACATGTACTTTTCTCCTGTTGTTATAGATCAGGTTGCTTCTAAAAGTAGGGAATTCCTGACTTCAACTCCCCAGTACAAGGATTACATGTATTTTATCTAAATAAAAACCTTATATTGCTTATCATCTTGGAGTAGGGACTGAAACTCACTTCTCTGCTAGCTGGCTGACTTGATCTCAAAGCTCCTGATGCATCCCTTCTCATGGAGAAATTAAGAGTTTTCAGCACAGTGGCAATACTCAGTGGAGTCTTCAGTGTTTCTCAGTTCACTCAGGTTTCTACAAAGCTTGCAGATTTTTAGCTACACTCTTCAACAGCCATTATAAATGTCATCCTGAGGTACCTGTTTTGTCCATATATTAATATAAAAATAATGCAGCATTCTGGATGCCAATCTGAAACCAAGTGCCTAGAAACGGGGAAGGCAGGAGCCATGCTGCAGATCCTTAGCAGAATGTGAGCTCTATTATGATTTGATTTGCTAAATCAGTGTTGCTCAGAATGCAGTTTGTGTGCATTTGTCTACATACCTCTGTGGCCAACACTCCTTGGCAAGTGCAAGAAGCTCACGAGCAGAGAAAATGTTTCCAGAAAGGTATAATATACTTCTGTCTAATAAGAAGTTAACATGGCACACAACAACTGCTGTTCCTAATCTATTTACTGCAATAACAACAGTTGGATTATTCATAGGCCATTTACAAACTAAGTTCCCTGGTGCATTGTTTGACTTAATTTTCCAATTCTTGTTTTCTTGCACTCATTTTCTGCATTCAGGTGTAACCTAACTCACAGTTGTCGTGTAATGCTGTAATGATTGTCATTGATTATATGGCAGTCATTGTAATACTGAAGACTGACACCATAATTTAGTTCTAACGGAAAGAGGGAGGTGAAGCGCATTTTCAGGTTTCTTTCACCTCATTCCTTCTCTGCTTCCTAGAGAAAAAAATTGGTTTATTATCTTCTAAACACTTGGAGATTACTGTAACTTGCCTGCTATAAGAGATGCTTCTTAGCTATACATGTATCTAAAGGCTGTTTGTGTCTTTTGCTTTCTGGTTTTGGGTTTGTTTTTTTATTTTGTAGTTTTAGTTTTAAAGCTTTAAGAAAAAGTACATCATGTATTAATGTGGCATATTAAAAGATAATTTACCCTCACTATAGGTAATTCACAGATGCTTTAAATAAATAATGGTGAAATGTGTGTTTTTAGAATCCTCAGAATGAAGATTTTCCTGCAGAGTGGCAAGACAAATTGGGGGAGTTCCAAAGGATGCTTGTCATTCGCTGCCTGAGGCCTGATAAAGTAAGTATGAAACTTTTAGTCAAAAAGGTCTGTCCATCTTGGAAGCTAAAAGTATATATAACCATGCTTTGTAATTGTGTTGTCTACAATCATTCTACACCAGCCTGTCATAAAGGAAAATGGGAATTAATGAGATAGATTTAAAAAAATCAGCAAGTTTAAAATTGTAATTAAAAAAAGGCATTTAAAAAGATATTAAAAAGATATTTCATTTGTATCCTGGGCTGCATCAAAAGGAGCGTGACCAACACGTCAAAGGAGGTGATCCTGCCCCTCTGCTCTGCTCTCTTCAGACCTCATTTGAAGTACTGTGTACAGTTCTGGCGTCCCCAACATAAAAAGGACACGGAACTGTTGGAACAAGTCCAGAGGAGGGCCACAAGGATGCTCAGGGGACTGGAGCACCTCACTTATGAAGACAGGCTGAGCAAGTTGGGGCTGTTCAGCCTGGAGAAGAGAAGGCTGCGTGGAGACCTCATAGCAGCCTTCCAGTATCTGAAGGGGGGCTATAAGGATGTTGGGGAGGGACTATTCATTCGGGACATGTAGTGATAGGACAAGGGGTAGTGGGTTAAAACTTAACAGGGGAAGTTTAGATTGGACATAAGGAAGAAGGTCTTTACAGTTACAGTGGTGAGGCACTAGAATGGGTTGCCCAGGGAAGCTGTGAATTCTCGATCCCTGGCAGTGTTCAAGGGTAGGGTGGACAGAGCCTTGGGTGATAAGGTTTAGTATGAGGTGTCCCTGCCCATGGCAGGGGGGTTGGAACTAGAGGATCTTAAGGTCCTTTCCAACCCTAACTATTCTATGATTCTATGAAAACAGAAGGTAGGCCTTTAGGTTTTGTTAAGTTTCATGTGCATAACCAAAATCCCCAGAGCTCTTCCTCCTTTAGGCTGTCTTACAAACCTTGTGACTTTCCTTTTTTCAGTAAATTTACTGCATTTGCTTGCACATCTTTTTTGATGGATATCATTATGGTGAATTTTGCCTGATCTAAGAAGATAACATAGGTGCTTTAAAGGTGGTAATTACTGCAGACACAGTGATCCATTTTGTTCTATGAAAAGTGTTTTGAAGCCGAACTGTTCTGATTTAGTCTGTCTAGCTGTAAGGTTTGAACATGGTGCAGTTCACAAAAGGTGCTCAGAGTTATCAATCTTTATTCCAAAAAAGTCAACCTACTAAAAGCTGGAATACAAGTATTTGCTTGGACACTTGACACAGGTTGATGGGACTGTCATTAGTCTACACCTAGCCATGACAAAGCATACTGTGAAAGGTAAGAGTTAATATAAACAATTAGGGCTTCTATTACAGAAAGCCTGTGAAAGGAATTCACTATATTTCCTCACACAACTGTTTAGCTTTACAGTAGTATCCAGATAAAAATATTTGTACCATATGAAGAAGAGAAACCTTCAGACTTTACACTTCACTGTTGGGTTTTTCTGACTGGTGGTATGAGCTTCTAGAATGTTGGGCAGATGGCTCATTATGGAGAGGCACTGGTGGCGGTGGTGTATACTGATGCTTGGAGACAAAGTTATCCAGAAGACGCTGCCTAGTTGCAGCAACTTCTTCTTCAAAAGCATTTATTATGCTTCTGCCAGTTTTGCACTTAAAACAAATGAAAAGATTGAGACTTTCAGTTGAGCAATTTAACTGTATAGTTCAACTGCCTTCAAAAATTAGATCCTCAGAAACCTACAAATCTCCCACTAATTCTAGCTTAGAAGTCTATTTTTGGCCTATGGTTAATACTGCTACCTGAATGATGCAGTTTTCCAGTTATTTCATATGCATAGTCCCATTTGATTCAGAAACTTCTCAACTGCTCTTGCCAGTAGGGCTCAGTGACACTTTCAGGTATGTCTAGTATACTTTTAAAGTATACTAGAACTGTTCAGGTGCAGATTTCTTAGCCAATAATGCACCTAAATCATTACTTCAAAGTAAGTTGTGTTCTAGCCTTACACAATCACTCCATGCTAATGGTTGGAAATAGTAGAGATGAAAGTTCTTGTTTTCATTCTAGCTTATATTGAGATTATTTGGTTAACACTTACAAGGAAGGTTCTCAGCCGTGTCATCTCCAGCATGTAGTACTCCTCCATGGTCAGGTCATCGAAGGGCTTAGTGAGGGATAAAAAGCCACAGTTGTAACGTTTCATGTGTTCATTCCTGCAATGACAACACAGAATAAGAACAGATATTAAACCCATGCAAGTTCCATTTCAAGCAATAAAGATACCTGAACAGACAATTCTCTTCAGTACTTCTGCCATCTATCAGCAGAAAAAAGTATCATACAGAAAACATATAGATTTTACTTTATCCCAGGTAAAAGCTAGCCAAACTATTTCACAGTTACTGGATAAGGTAAACTGTCAATAGGCTTCAGTTCCCTGAACTGCTACAGAGGAAATTGGCAATTTTATAATGAGTAAGGGGATGTTGTGAAAGAAGTTTGGAACTTTGTCACATCTGCACTTACCATGGATCATCATTTGGTTCCCAGCCTTCCAGTTCTATCAAGCAAAAGAAACATTTTACTACAGCTGGTTCATTTTCATCCGGACAGTGGATAAAGCCTGCCTTTGCCATCTGTAGGTGACAGTTTAGAAGTTTTAGAGCCTCATCCAACACATTGCTCATGTTCACATCAGTAAACTCTGAAAGCTCACAAATAATGCCTTCCCCCAAAATGTCTGTCAGCACATATCAGAGTGAAAAATACATTTTAAGTGCGAGGGCTGCAAGCAGGCAGATAAGCAACTAGTAAATGAACAGGCTGCAGGCAGGGAACAGATTTCTGCACAACTGTGGCATGTGCAGGCTGCCAGGATAGTTTTGCTCTACCAGAAAACATCTAGTAGATGTTGTCATGCTACACTGCATTTCAGTAGCAGTGCAGGAGATCTGCCATAGCCAGGACTATAGAGAATATTTAGAGAACAAATAGCACAAGACCATGGACATACAAAATCAATAAGTTATGCAAGTAGAACACTACGTCTTTAACTGGCCACGGAGGGAGCACATCTGGTCAGAAAACTTAAAGTACATTTGTTTCAGTTACCAAACTTCACACATTCTCAGAGAACTCTTGCAGTGCAACTCATCTGAAATCCAGCCTGGAAGTTTTATGTATGAGCCAAAGTACAAGTCAAGTGGATTTCTATTTATTTGTTTACTTTTAATGCTCAAGCCAAAGGCTGCAGGGACATAAACATCAAGTTTTCTACAATTTAAGTAATTTCAATTTCTGAATTTGAAGTAGTGATCATTCTGCTACTTCATCCTTCCTGCTGGATGTCTGCTTGCTTCTCTTAATGTAGGGTTCTTTTTTTATGAATGAAAACTTGCAATCAGAAAGACTACATAATGCAAGAATTAACTTTTAAGCAACAGGAACATAAAACAAGTAAAAACAAGAGAAGCAACTATATTCAGTTCTGTAGCTAGATATGCAGAAGTCAGTCATATTACTACAGTATTTCTGAGCAGGGAACAGGCTTAATGGAAGCTCACAACTCTTCTTGAATATGAGTATACTTAACAAAGCTTCACATTCATGCACAGTATACAAAAAAAACCAAGGCATAGCCAAAATAACCAATTTCAGACTTACATTCTCTGGAGTGCACGTGCAGTTCTCTTTAAAAGGCCAGTTTGTGAAGGTTTTTAAACGGTTCTCATATTCATACATATCCTTAAAATCAGTCAAAAGCTTGGAAGCCAAACCAAGTTCTTTCAAGAGCATCTCCATCTTTAAAGCCTGTAACTTGTGTAACCTACAGCCTTCCCTCCTGCTCCCAAATTTAAGGCATTATACTAATTGGTGACACAATGCAGCTGTAAAGCAGGGTTAGTTTTAAAGTAAATAAAAACACAGGTGAGCTTGTGGGCAGGACCATAAAAAGAAATAATGCTATTGGAGCTTTTTCCCTTATGTCACATTCTACGTACTTTACATTATATATTTATTAACTGAAAACACCTATGCTAACACAGTATAAAAATTACTGGTTGAATTAACATTGCTGTTTGAAACATTTAGCATTTCTTGAATTTCGTGTTCAGATATTAAATCTCAGTATCACATTCGTGAATACTATTGCATTCCTTTAAAGGGGAGATGGTCTTGGTACAGCACTCTATAGTGAGTCCAGAGGTAGAATGAATGGTGATATTTAAAAGAATTATAAGTAAGAGTTTACAGGATGAAGGCATTAAGCTGACATTTTATAAATTGTCTCTCATTTTGGTACAGAGCCCAGTTGACTTCAGTAGGAAGTTTAAACACTAGTGTGTACAACAGGGCTGTACACACCACTTTTCTAAGCCAAGCTTTTTACACCTTTGAAAGGTGTTGCATTATGAGATTTGAAAATTGAAATCCTCTCCATAATACAGATCAAATAACTGCAGGAAAAAAATCATTTTTCCTATACCATCACATTAGTCTGTTCTGATGTGGTGACAGAAATGAGATTAAAGATCATTTGCATAGGACTTCCAGCTTCAACCCTCTTAGAGCATCTCTTTCTTTTTTTGCCTAGATTTGCACCTACTAAATGATTGATTCCTCTGGGACTGTATCTAATTTTACATGCAAGAATGCTGTCCTTGAAATTTGTATGAAAATATTTAATGTGTGCTAATGCTTACACAAAAATAGGACATTTAATTCCGTTTTTCCTTTTCTTTTAGATAATACCAATGGTGCAGGAATTTATCACTCACAACCTGGGCCGCCCATTTATTGAGCCACCTCCATTTGATTTGTCAAAAGCATTTTCTGACAGTCATGCTTGTGCACCGCTGATATTTGTACTTTCCCCTGGTGCAGACCCCATGGCAGCCCTTGTCAGGTTTGCTGATGATCAGGTATTTTAATATCTCCAGGCTTTTTTAATGTAGTTGATGCTTGTGTGTGTGTGTCTGCGTATGTTTGCATGAAGCAAGGAATTTTAGATAGATTAGAGGTTTTTAGTCAACTGGAATGACATGAAAAATAAGATTTAAACTGTATTTTTTTATATGCTGTACATGAAATATTTAAGGAATACATATAGATGTGAACTCTCATACCAGAAGGTTTATTCTATTTATGCAATATTATTCTTACTTATAACATGCTTTCTGTATGCAGGGATATGGTGATGCAAAGCTTAGTTCTTTGTCACTTGGTCAAGGCCAAGGCCCAATAGCCATGAAAATGATACAGAATGCAGTAAAGGAAGGAACATGGGTAGTTCTGCAAAACTGCCATCTTGCAAGTTCATGGATGCCAACACTGGAAAAAGTCTGTGAGGTAAAAATAAGTATTTCCTTATAAATACTTTTGAAGGCATGTCTGAAAAGCCAGCTTAGCAATATTTTGTGGTAATTTCCAGCTTAGTAATATTTTGTGATGATTTCTATCATGTAAGGGTAATCATCACATACTGATTCTGACTTTTTCTTTCTGCCTGCTGGAATAGAAAGTGCTCACAAGCATGATGGGTCTGGCCCATTCCCTGAATTGTAAATCCCAGCTGCTACAACAGTCTATTTAGGGCATCATATGTCATATACAGATATGACATATCCTATGTAGCAATAGACATATGTCAAATGTCTATCGCTGCAGAAATGCAGTATGCTAAGGAATTTTACTCTTGAACAGCTATAGGTTTCCAGAGAGATACTAGTGTATATTTCTTTCTTTTCTTTTCCCCTTAATAAACTTAACACATTTCTGATGTGATACTATTACTATAGCCCTTCCTAGTGCATTTTGGTCACATATTCCACAAACATGCACAGAGAGGACAAATTTTAGTTCAAAATACTGAAAGGCTTCAATAAAAATACACCAGCTGTGGAAGGGAAGTTGTCATTCATAACTGTGACTTTCACTATAATCTCATATAAGTATCTAAGAAATTAAAAGTATAAATGGTGTATTTTCCCAGTTAAAGAAAATGGCTTTAATAATAAAACTTATGGTGTGTATTAATTTAGCATGCCTTCCAATTGCCTGTATTTATGTGTTTATTTTAGGAGCTAAACCCTGATACAACACATCCAGATTTCCGACTTTGGCTCACCAGTTACCCATCTGTCACATTCCCAGTATCTGTACTTCAGAATGGAGTGAAGATGACTAATGAAGCACCCAAAGGTTTACGGGCCAATATAATTAGTTCGTACATGATGGATCCAATATCTGATCCTGAATTTTTCAACAGCTGCAGCAAACCAGTTAGTAATGTCATCCTATAACTGCAGATCAGTTAAAACAGGCCCTGATGACTCTGTATGTGTGCTCTGGGGGAAAAGAACCTCCCAGATTAAATAGTTGTCTTCACTGCAATGAAACACTTTGGGTTACTGGCAATAGTGAAGATATTTGTTTTTTTTAATTTTATTGCTTTTCTCCTACTTCTTCAAGTGAAATTTTGTGGTGGGGCATTAATAATACAGCTCCCAAGCTAAAAAAAAACCCCAACACAGTAAGACTGGTGAAAAAAACCTTGCTTTTCATAACTAAATGTCTGTTTGGAAGCATATTATTTTACATTACTTTTCTATAATTAATACAGTTCTAAATGAGGTAATTCGCTTTGCTGAATAGTCTCAATTGAAAAACAAATCAAAAGTTCTTAGTGAAGTTTTTCTTTACAGGCCTCCTTCTTGATAAAGAGAAAGCCAAACCCAATGAATAAACAGTGTTTTATAATACAGTGGTGTGAAAAAACATTCAGAGGTCTGTGGTCTCATACACATCGTTGTATGACATGTATGTTAGATATACATGCATATATAGCTTTAAAATTAAATTGCTTTGAGAGTTCACGCAGTTTTGAGTATTTAGAACTGATGTTTATGAAAACTGTTGTTTATGCCTTTGTATGTCAAGAATGAGCTACCCCTGACTTACAAACAGTATGTTAGCAGAGCAGGAGAGGCTGGCATTTGTGTGACTCAAAAGACAGCACTGTTATACAGGGATGTGAGAAAAAAAGAAATGGTTTAAACCAGTCATGATTAATTAATGTTGTTGTATTTGGTTTTAAGGCTGAGTTCAAGAAGCTGCTGTACGGCCTTTGCTTCTTCCATGCGCTTGTGCAAGAAAGGCGGAATTTTGGACCATTGGGTTGGAACATTCCATACAGTTTCAATGAGACCGACTTGCGCATCAGCGTGCAGCAGCTTCATACCTTCCTCAACCAGTATGAGGTACAGCAACCTCTCACTGCAGTCACCAGTCCTTGCATGCACTTTCTTGGGCTGTTAGTGCATGTACCAAGGCAGGCTGGGTGCTGCCATGGCCAACAGGGAGCAGTGAATTAGAAAGCAAGGCCTACTTGCAAGTTACTAACCACAAGCATTTTAAGGGATTAGTGCACCATGATCAGTATATAACTAATGTGGGAAACTTACCTTCAAATTACAATTTAGAAGTTCTGCCATGCAAAATAGAGCAATGTTTGTTCCATACAGTTGCCTTATTCATTGGAATTTTATCCTGTCTTTAGACAGGAGCTGTGGATTCAGCTGATAATGATGTTACTACGAATGGTAAAATAGTGTACTAATACTTATTGCTAACTATGATTTACTCAAATGATGGGGATAATATTAGACCCTGGCCTGTTGTAGGGTAATAACAACCTTAATCTATTTGTGTAAACTTGGCAGGTGACATTTCCTTCCCTGTTTGCAGAGCTAGGCAGTGTTTTAAAGCTGCTGTGGAATTTGCTAGCAATACATGACACTTCCTTATGTTCCAGCTTTCTAGGCAACCCACTATAGCCAGAGTCTGTTAAAAGTTGTGGCTGGGGGCAGGAAAGGGATGCTAGTTTTACACCACTGTCAGCCTGGAGTGGTTTTGGTTATCAGTGTGGTTAATAGGTAAATTGTGATTCAGCACGAGAAAGTAACTTCAAGAAGGTGTGTGTTTCTTTCCCTGCAGAAGAGTTAAGGGGAGGTGTTGGGGATGGGAAGAGAAGTATGTATAGAGAAACGAGATTTTGGTAAAGTTTTCCAAAAACATGTATTCAGGAAGTTCTGGCTGGACTACTACAGAAACTTTTGAGGCTACTGTTCTTCCAAAGATGCAATGCTGGGTAACTTGATGGATGATTATTAAAGCAGCTGAAGAAAGTTGGGGCTGTTCAGCCTGGAGAAGAGAAGGCTGCGTGGAGATCTCATAGCAGCCTTCCAGTATCTGAAGGGGGCCTACAGGGATGCTGGAGAGGGTCTATTCGTTAGGGACTGTAGTGATAGGACAAGGGGTAATGGGTTGAGACTTAAACAGCAGAGGTTTAGACTGGATATAAGGAATAAATTCTTTACTGTTAGGGTGGTGAGGTACTGGAATGGGTTGCCCAGGGAAGCTGTGAATGCTCCATCCCTGGCAGTGTTCAAGATCAGGTTGGATGAAGCCTTGTGTGATATGGTTTAGTGTGAGGTGTCCCTGCCCATGGCAGGGGGGTTGGAACTGGATGATCCTGAGGTCCTTTCCAACCCTAACTATTCTATGATTCTATGATTCTATGAACTAGCAGAAGTAACTAACACTTTGTAAACTTCCCAGCGAGAATTCTGGATGACTTTCAAACTACAACCACACCAATACAGCTGTCCAGAGAAGTGTTATAGGCTGCAGTTCAGATCATTGTCTTGCTTTTTCAGGAGGTGCCATACGATGCTCTTCGCTATATGACTGGAGAATGTAATTATGGTGGCAGAGTCACCGATGACTGGGATCGGCGTACACTCCGTAGTGTTCTAAACATATTCTTTTCCTCAGAAATCATTACAAATGTAGATTATAAATTTGATTCAAGTGGCCTTTATTTTGCTCCTCCTGAAGGAGATGTAAGTATCCCAGAACAACAGGATTATCAACTGCTTATCTTTTGCAAAAATAGTGACGTTGATATGAGCCTCAGACCTTCCTGCTGTCACTGCTTGCTTTTGTGGCTTAATCTCATGTTCTATTAGAATTTGCTTCACTGACTTCTAAGAAATGGAAATTATGTGAAAAACCCACCCCAACTCCTACCCACTACATTGCCTTTGTTCTCTGTAAGCCAGCATCCTTAGGGGATGGTAAGAGAAAGAGCCTGCTGAAGTTAAAAGCACTACAGAATAGGCATAAGAGAATTAGTTGATCATACCTGCTGTAGGTAAAAAAAGACATAGTAATCAACTTAATTTATTGCACAGGAGATTGTGGGTCTATAGGGTTTGTGGTTTTTTTCCATTTTTCAGTACCAAAGCTATATTGACTATACAAAGACACTTCCACTGAATCCTTCCCCAGAGATATTTGGAATGAATGCAAATGCAGATATTACCAAGGATCAGTCAGAAACACAACTGTTATTTGACAGCATTCTTCTTACACTGGTATGTAAAGTGTAGAAATCACAAACCATTTTGCCATAATATTCTACTCTATCTCCACATTAGTATGTACACCTTTTTTTTCCAGTTTTTACTGTACCTTATTGTGTTGTGTCTCAATTCTGGTGAAATCACTGTTCTACTTAAGAATCTTCTAAGGCTTTTTTGGCTTTGTATTTCTTCCTGACTGTCTTCCCAAGGAAACGTACCTTCTACACTTCCCAGCTTTTAATAATTTTCAGCTTCTTGGCCATTTTCAGTTCAGTTTGAGAGCTAGGTACAATCAAGGAACATTACAGTTCCTGTAAGCTTCATGAGGAAAATGAAGAACAGAGAATACAGAGAACAAGGGGGACAGTGAGACAGAACTTGGTGTTGTTCTGTGCCATTTCACAGTACCTGGCTAGCCACTGTGCTGATGGGTACATTGGAGTTGGGGGTAGAAAGACTGGTTTACAAGGGAAGCAGGATTTCCACAAAAAAAAAAAAAATGAGGGCACAAAGATGTAGGAAACCAGATTTTTTTTTAAGTTCTAAACTAATTACTTATTGCAATAATATAGGAAATTCTGAAATAAATTAATTTCAGTCCATCACAGGGAAAGAGGGTTGGAACTGTAATGGTCTTTTAAACAATGCCTTTGTAAGACCTCAATTTTCCTGCATTTTACTTACTCTCCTAAGTCTTCTTTCTAAAAATAAATGTGAATTTTTGGCTCTCCGATAGTCCCAGGCATCTGGTGGTGGTGCAAAATCTACCGATGAAGTTGTCCATGAAGTCACAAATGACATCCTGAGCAAACTGCCTCCAAATTTTGACACTGAAGCAGCAATGAGACGATATCCAACTATTTATACCCAAAGCATGAATACTGTGCTTGTACAAGAGATGGGACGCTTTAACAAGTTATTGCAGACGATAAGAGACTCCTGTATTAATATTCAGAAAGCAATAAAGGTGAGCTGAAGGCAACCTTTAAAGGAATTTACCTAGAACCTAGACTTGATCTCTGTCAATGCAAGTGCCCAGCAATACTGATGTTGAAGTTGGATTCAGGTCAGTCCAATACTTTAAAGAATCCAAATTTGAAACAGATTGATCTGTATCTTAAAATCTGTTAGGAGTACAATGGACTATAGCAGTACTACTGTGCCTACTGTACAGAAACCGAATCAGAAGGCTTTCAACTACAGCTTTTCTAGCAAGACAAGTAGTACCTAAGTGCACATCTGTTTTTCTGTCTCGCTGGTATGAAAGACTTGAAGCACCTCACACAATTTCTTACAGCTGAAAGCAGATGTTCTCAACACCTCAAATAGCAACTTAGTGCCAGTGAGGATTCCAGTTAAGATATCACAGTCTAAAGTCAATGTTTGCTCTCAGGATCAAAAGGAATAAGGAATAAGAAGCTACAGCTGTGCAAGGGAAAAAAAAACAAACAAAAAACTCCACAAATAAACACAGGGAAAAAAAAGTTTACGGAATTTTTACTTATCCCCACAACCACTACTCCTTTCCCCATTAAAGCCAAACTACAAGCTAGAACATCTGCCACTTCAGAATAAGGTACTTGCAGCAATGTCACAGAGTTTTCAGGAAACTTTAAATAATGATAAATAAGAGCATTTGCAGTTAGTAAACTCAGAGAAGACCAGTGGGATTGAGTGCACCCTCAGTAAATTTGCTGACGACACCATTATGTGGTTCGGTTTGTACATCTGTTGGACAGAGCACTATGTTGGTTATCATTAAAACAATCTGCTTAGGCAACATGTTTTGATATCTTCCTTTCCAAAATTTACTTTAGGGGCTAGTAGTGATGTCTGCTGAACTGGAAAAAGTCGTGGATAGCATTCTGAAAGGCAGAATTCCAGAACTATGGATGAGTAAGTCTTACCCAAGCCTCAAGCCTTTGGGCAGCTATGTGACTGACTTCCTTCAAAGACTCAAATTTTTGCAGGTGAGCACACTCCATTTATTTACACACATTTGTTTAATACTGTTTATTATTTTTGCCTGTTGATGGCAGGTGACATCTCCATCAGTGAACATACACATACCATTTACTTCCACTGAATAACTGACAGGGTCAGTTCATTTGTGCATCCATTTTGTACAGCCCTTTGCCCATCACAGCATCTAATGAAGCACTACATTTTGCCACGTACCCTCCACCTCACAAAGAAAGAGTTCCTGTGTGTCAGTAATACTGTATGACAGAACTGGCCTTCTGATGGATGTAAATTTACTAAGGGCCTCTTCATACAGATCTGGTGATGGTAATGAATTTAATTCAAACAGAACTTAGTAAACTACTGCTGAGTTTCTTTTCAAGTGTTCGACCTTAAAAACATTTGAACACAAAAACTTTACGTTCAAAGTCAAATACCAAGCTTTCAGTAAAACGCTGAAAGCAAGCTGGATGAGTTAATCAATCAGTGGGGCTCTTTCACCTGTAAGAGTGCATTCCCCAACCTTGACTTTAAATGAATTACAGCTAGAGTTTCAGCACCATTCCATGGCTTAGTAATCGTTATCAACTTAAGAAAACCAAGCTTACAGCAGGTTGCCCTACTCCGTACGTGTTGTAAAAACAGGTCCCAGGGTAGAACTAAAATCAAAAGTAAATTAAAATGAAAATATAATAGCAAAAGCAGTGCCCAGTTTTGGATCTAGCAGGATATTCACAAATTCTGCGTTTCCAGAGAACCTCAATTTTATGTGCTGGGGACACACACACAGTCCCCATGCCTTGGTAAAACTCCCACTTTTATCTGTAGGAAGCCTGACAGTAGCTACAATGATGATTTTTTATTTATTGGGAAGAAAACTCCTTACTAGCAGAGACAAACAGTGTCGTTTCTGCACTCTAATTCTCTGCAATATAGGATTTTTTTTCTGACATTCTTCAATATTGATGTTTGCAGCAATCAGAAAAAGGTCTTCTTGCACCCAGTATTCACCATTGCAACAGACCTCACGTGTATTATAACCCAATCCAACAACTGTCATTTTTTAAAATAATTTTCCTATAGATGCCTCCACAGTGTACGCTATTAAAAACAGAACAAGAAATTAACCAAACACAACCCCCCAAACACAGCCCCCTACTACCAGATTACTTTAATTAGAAAATATGTTGTTCATCTTCAACTTGGCGTACACACATGTGACTTTGACCCTGGAAGGGAAATATGAACCTTTCAAAGAGAAAGCAGCCTGCAAAAGAGATCTGTCATTTGCACAAAGATAAGAAGGAAGAGGAGGATTTGAAGAAATAGAGGGATGATGTATGTTTAATGGATTTAACTGAAACTAACGTTATTGTATGTGATTTGTTGTTTGGTTGTGCTCAGCCATCCAAAGTTCCACTGCTTTCAGAAAAGAACCAAGAGCCCCAAGGACAGCCCTGGATTCACAAAGCAAGAAATTACTTCTGCTGTTATTCTAGAAGACATTTGCTTTCCTAAGTACTAATAAAATCAAAGGCAGAATTGTTTGGTTATTTTTCCCTCCTCTCTCTTTTGCTGCTGCAGTTGTGGTATGAAAATGGAGCCCCACCAGTCTTCTGGATTTCAGGATTCTTCTTCACTCAAGCATTCTTAACAGGTGCCCAGCAGAACTATGCCAGAAAATACACCATTCCAATAGACCAGCTAGAATTCGATTATGAAGTGCTGGAAGATAAGGAATATGACACTGCTCCTGAAGATGGTAAGCAAATGCATCACAAAATTATCTGCCTTTGCTGATGTTTTTAGAAGTTAACATTAATGTGCAGGCTCAGTTATGCAATTAAGTTCATTAATTCAGCTTGCAAACATGTACATCTGCACTGCTCCCCACGAGATGCACCAGAAGCAAAGAGGCAATTTTAAGTCCCTAGGAACAGCTGAGATTAATTCACATCTTGGATTAGCACAAAGATACAAAATAACACCAACAAAGGACACTCCTTGACCCAAACCTCCCACAAGAGATCAAACTTATTTTATTCCCCCCCCCCCCTTTTTTTTCCACTCTACTCTTATATATGTCTGAAAATGCTTATTTTCCTAAGCCAAGGAAAACCAAGCATTCAGCAGAGAAGTTACGTATGCTACCTTAACTATCCCTAGATAAATACCTCAAAGGCATGATCACAATGGGCAATAGGGGACCACTCTAAGAAGGGAAAAGCTCTATTTTTTATGTCACTGCTTTATCATATACTACTTACCTTAGGTTTCAGTTGCAGGTATATTTGTTAGCTTACGCTTCCTCAGAAAAAAGGAGAGATTAAACAGAACTGTTCTTAGTACTCTTCTTAATACCTTTCTGAGGATCAGTTTGACTGGAAATTGTATAAAAAAAGAAGGGCTTAGCATGTTGCCTGGGAGATCCACATCCAGTCAGTTCAAGTCATCTTCTGTTGGGGCATGCTTATTTTTTGTTTTGGAAGTTACAGTTTTCAGTCTACAGAGCAAATCTGATGAAAACCAGATGCTGTTACCTTTCTTCTTGTGGAATTCTGAGAGAATATCATATGTCATTGTGACACGTCAAATAAAGATATTTATGGTTTTTAAACATTTACTTCTTTAATGAACAGCCTTAGAAAAGTATAAGCAAATGGCAACTTTAAACATAAGCAATGAAACAGTGAGAAGACTAAATAGCAAAAGACTGTTTATATGATAAAATCTCCAAGGTTGGAAACATTAAAGCTGACAAAATGTAGTATGTATAGAAAACTTTATGACAAGTTTAAAAATAGTGTCCTGTACTATGAATCATTCTTTTCAGCTGTCACTGACCATTCACAAGAGGCTGGATACACTGCAATATCACTAGACATTGTAACTTTATAAAACCTTACAGAATTGTAGCTATAAAGCATACGATTGTGTTTGCTACAGTCAAAGTTATTTCATCATCACTTAGAACACACAAAAGTCCCACACACTCAGTTAACTGACAGTTACCAAAGTGCACTGCACTAGCTGCTGGTCTCAGCTAGCAGTCATTTGCAGGTTTTGGGTAACATGCTATCCTTTCCAACTGATGCAGGTGTCTACGTTCAGGGGTTGTTCTTGGATGGAGCACGCTGGAACAGGCAAACTAAGATGCTTGGAGAATCTCATCCAAAAGTCCTCTATGATACAGTGCCTGTGGTCAGTATTTCTCGTTCGGTGACATTTTATGGTATTATATACTAACAGATGCTGTAGAATTAGTACTCTTGAATTTCTAGTCTTCGAGGAATTAACAGGGTAATTGTTATAAAACAATTTAATTGATATGTTTTGTGTTGAAATAGAAATAAATTGCCTGAGAGGAGCTAAGATTATCTGCTATTAATGACAGCCACAGGAAGTTTGGTGTTGCCTATTTTGGGAGAGGAAGCAATCTTGTAACAAGAAACAGGGTTTCAGGGCTCTCTTTTATAAGGCAAACAAACCAAAAAACTAACAATGTCCCAATACTTTGGCAAAGCTGAGACTGTTCCCTGTTTCTTTTTTTAACTGAGATGAGGAGGATTATTTTATTCTTCACTGCAGATATGGCTAAAGCCGTGTAAGAGATCAGAGATTCCAAAGAGACCGAGTTACCTGGCCCCATTGTACAAGACCAGCGAGAGAAGAGGGACTCTGTCAACAACAGGCCATTCCACCAACTTCGTCATCGCAGTAACTCTCGCTTCAGACAAACCCGAAGAGCACTGGATCAGAAGGGGTGTGGCGTTACTATGTCAGCTTAATTCATAGACCTGTCCCCATTTTGGGAGGTAGGTGCATTTTCCAGACCCCTTATAAAGGATGCATGTTGGTCCTGAAAGGCCACGTTAAAAGAGAAATCACAATGAGTTTGTTTACAATGCTGCATTTGTGCCTTTCATGAGTTTTGAAGTACAAATACGAAAATACAAAGATGCACAATAAAACTGTATAAAAGCCAACGAAAAATCTCTGCTCCTTGAATAATTTTATTTTCTGGAAGCTCCTTATTTATAAGGAACATACATAAAATGAACACAACACTGTTGACAATGAACAAAACAGCATTTGATCATTTCCAGCTTTATAAAATTTAAAAAACCTATTTAGTTTTAACAAAAAGACTGACAGCTCAGCAAGTTATATCTTATAGGACCAGAATCACATTTTAAACCATAGACTTAATTGGTAATGGGGAAGGGAAAGAAAAACAAAAGTTAAAAAAAATTTAAAGAAATCACACTGCATCTAGCAATTACAGTATTTTTGAAGCATAATCACAGCGGATTGAGTGCAATGTGATCTACATCAAAATTCATATGGGATGTCACACAGTGACAGCATTGTAATATACAAGTAACATTTATGCCCTCCAACAAATACAAGTTAAATGAGACTCTGGATTCAAGCAGAATGGAATGTTGAAGCCAAGTAGAAATGTAGTGGAATTCAGATTGTCTGTAACATGACTCAGAAGCATACATTAGAATCACCTGGAATTCAATACTGGTGGAAACATACAGAAATTACAGCTGTTACACTGCTCTTCATAACTTGTAATAAATACTAGAAAATAAAAGGAAATAACCCATATTTCATGAAAAATACAGTACCTACCTTCAAGGACCATGTTTTTCCCTTGTCTCAAGATGGTCTTGGAAGGAAGTTAATTATTTTTCTATAAAGGCAGTGTATTAAGCTATACCCATACTCCAACTAATACACAAGTAAATATACTATCTGAAATACAGAAATCTTCATTTGAACAGATTTAAAAGGAATAACCTTTGAAAAATTATTTGACAAAATATCAGTTCAACCACATAATAACCCCTTATACTCAACAGAATTAACAGAAAAGGGTCAGTTTAATACCTAAGAAACAGGTTGCTTAAAATTAGATCCTCAGAAGGTATGCAGTGAGTTAAATCTCTTTGAAAATGGTACTCAGTGACCTGACATGGGCACTATGAAAAATGTCACCCAGGATCTTTACACTGCAGAAATTCAGTCATCTGAAGCTAACAACAGTGTGTTTGCTAATTAGGGTCCAACAGTAAACGTGTTTAAAGAAGAAAAAAGAAAACCTGAATTCAGAGCATCAAATGGCTGCATGCCTGAACTCTGGGCTTTTGGCTTCTTCACTGAAGAAACTGTGCCCGTCTTTGAAATGGACCCTTAATACTGTTTCTTGATACTGCATTAGAAGAAATACTGGCAAGAACCAACCGATATCTTTAACATACATAAGCTGCCCTCAGTAAAAATTAAATTGACCATTGAAGCTTGAAAACATAAAGGGCCACAGGAAACACATTAACTTGAAATGGAATGAAGATACCAACTGGCTCTCATTAAAGGCGTTAGAATCAGTGTTCTTAGCAGTTACACTGGCATCAAGCAGACCTAAACAAAACTTACGGCACATAGTCAAAATACAGCTTTTACCTGGCAAACGCATAAAAGAAGATGAACTGTATTTTTAAAAAAGGCTACTACCATGCTTAGGACTGGTACTACAGAATCAACTTGCACTCCTCACAAACTCATAATGTTTTTAAGGAGATGGGTATAAGAACTAACTCATGTCTGGCAATGTAAGAATATCAGCATAATCCAATCTAGGACAGCTGATCCGAGAAGTTAAGGCCCAAGTTTTCAGTCTATCTTTCCAAATTACACATACCATGGGTCTATCATATCTGCTTGTAATAATCTAATTAATGCCAAAACTGTAAGAAATATCACAGAAATTAACTAAGTCATTTATGCTGGAAGTAGAAATCCTCTTACATACTCTCCACTGCCAGAAATGGCTGGTGCTCAAATATCTGATATCAAAGACATTGTAGAAACAGATTTTGATCTGGTATTACAGTATTGAAAATAACCTACCAGTACTACATACACAGACCATAATTTAACCTTTGTGCCCAGGTTCAGTAACCTAGTGTCTTTCTTACACTTTGGATTGCTTTAACATGAGGAGGAGAAAACAGACCAAAACAACTGTTATTAAAAATGGAGAAAATTCCCATATGGATTCTCTGTTAAAAGTTTGCACAAATTCACAGCCACAAATCTTCAGTAGTTTATGCTGCAAGTGGCACACAATACATGTTTTAGCATCTGTAAAAAAGAACCAGAAATAGCTCAATAACTCCAACATCAGGGATTTCCCCAAGCTAACACTAATTCTACTGCATTTTGCATTTTCCTACTAATACCAAGGAACAAACATCAAATAAATCTTAGTCAGGAAAAACATCGTCAAACTGATCCTCGACAGAACATAGCACTTTGCAGAATATATTGCAACAGCCTGCCTTCTTACACATGAAGTTTATAATGATGGACTGCAGCTTAACACATATTCTAAGAATTTAAACAGTGTTTAAAGGTTTTTGGTTTCTTTTTGAGAATTTAAACCAGCACAGTGGTTTCCAGTCATGTGCTGTTGTGAGATTTAATACTTCAAGTCACCACTATGCAGAAGAATCAGCACAGAATGAATATATACACACACACGCATGCACATGTACGTGGCATGCACATCTGTATATATCTATATATCCATCTCTATATATATCTATATATACATACAGATATATATATATATATATGAGCTACTTAAGACTTACGTGGCACTAAAAGCTTACTCGGGTTCCTTGCAGAGGTATGAACTTCAGCTGTAACATTTTCTGGGTTCTGTTCAAATGTACTAATGAAATGGCATTTTCCCACATGTGTAGATCAGTCACTGCACTTTTTCTTTCTTAAACAAGCAGTGCTTCCTATCTAGTACATGAACTTGACATTTATTTCTCATATTCAGTATTTCCTAATTGTCACTCGAGTTTAGAAGATGCATTGGGTAATCTCGTCTGATTTGAATCAGAAAAAAAGCAGAAGTTAATCTACACAGAAATTAATATACTGTACTTGTTGTGTAAGTAGTGCAAGCCACTGCTTTTCCTCTGAGCAATGTGCATACAGTGAAACAGTGCAGACTCAAAGCCATACAGTAACATTATTGTAACCACAGTGATTACCAGAATTAGGTCAAAACTGGATGTCAAGTACAATTTTATCTTCATAGAGGGCAATCACCAACATGATAGCAAATCCAAGCAGCAGGCCTAGATTCTGAAGAATGAACTGCCCCACAGGACAATAACCATGCTCTTCATTATCTCCATCTCCATGAAGCATTTCTGGAAGCTAAAATAAACAGCAATTTAGGAAGTTATTTCACCCTCTATTCCAGTTATACACAGACAAGTTTACAAGATGATACTGTAGAGAATAAACACACCAGGATTCCATTACAAAAACAATACACTGAGACACAGATTAAACTCTACCTAACCAATACATCTGATAAAAACATGATCACATCATGTATTTAAAAACAAACTAAAATGCCTTTCCTTTCCACTTCTTTTCTTTAGCTTCTACTGGAGCAAACATCTACTCAAAGTTCCTCAAGATAAGGGCAAGCCCAGCATTCTTCCAGCTCTGCTCTTCCAAGGCTTTACTTGCTTGAAGCTGTCATGTTCAAATAAACATAATAAAAAGCTTTATTTCTGCAGTAATTACACTGCTATAAAGATACCCTATATGATGTCTTTGCTGATTAACTTAGCCATTCATTTGTCATGTTACATGTTTACACATGTTCACATATGTGTCCCTTTTAAATACAGGGATAATAGCTACAAGTAATTCAAGAGAAATTCTATCTGATGCTATAAAAAATTCAGAAAACTCTGGATAGTCTTTATATTCCTCACTTATGACGAAAAAGTCCAACAGCACTGACAAAGGCAACACATAAATAATAATGGACTTGGAATATGTAAAAATAAATCTTATGAGGTGTCTTACAAAACCACCCACAGAGAAGAGAAATACAGAGTTTCACAAAGAAATTAATTCAAGAAAGCATGAAGTAAATGAAGGAATTACTTCAAGAAACACTTAGTTCAGAAAAACATAATACAGTAAAAAACGGAAACTTCAGGTAGTAGACAGCATTGCTCTTCATTGGATAGGCTAGAATAGTTTGTTATTCCGAGTACCTGAATACTGTACAACAATGACAAATTATCAGAGAATCAAATGTATAATACCCATCTGTTCTTGTATTACTGTATTTCAAAAAGATACATAAAGCTGACAATTGATTCCACCCACTCTTTAAATATAATGTGGCTTCACTAGGGGGAAATCCTGCCTGAACAATTTGGTGGCCTTCTATGATGGGGCTATGGACATGATGTACAAGGGTGGAGCAATTGATGTCATGTACCTGGACTTGTGCAAAGCATTCGACACTGTCCCACATGACATCCTTGTCTCTAAATTGGAGTGTCATCAATTTGATCAGTGGACCACTCAGTGGATAAAGAACTGGCTGGGTGGTCACACTCAAAGAGTTGTGGTCAACGGTTCAATGTCCAGCTGGAGACCAGTAACGAGTGGTGTCCCTCAGGGATCAGTGTTGGGACCGGTCTTGTTTGACATCTTTGTCAGTGACATGGACAATGGAATTGAGTGTGCCCTCAGCAAGTTTGCCGATGACACCAAGCTGTGTGGTTCTGTTGATACGCTAGAGGGAAGGAATGCCATTCAGAGGGACATTGACACACTTGTGAGGTGGTCGGAGCAATCCCAGGCACAGCTACAGGTTGGGCAAAAAGGAAATTCAGTGCAGCCCTGCAGAGAAGGACTTGGGGGTGTTGGTCGATGAGAAACTGAACATGAGCCAGCTTCAGTGTGCACTTGCAGCCCAGAAAGCCAACTGTAACCTGGGCTGCATCAAAAGGAATGTGACCAGCAGGTCAAAGGAGGTGATCTCTACTCTGCTCTCGTGAGACCTCACTTGGAGTATTGTGTGCAGTTCTGGTGTCCTCAACATAAAAAAGACATGGAACTGTTGGAACAAGTCCAGAGGAGGCCACGAGGATGATCAGGGGACTGGAGCACCTCCCATATGAAGACAGGCTGAGAAAGTTGGGGCTGTTCAGCCTGGAGAAGAGAAGGCTGCGTGGAGACCTCATAGCAGCCTTCCAGTATCTGAAGGGGGCCTGCAGGGATGCTGGGGAGGGACTATTCATTAGGGACTATAGTGATAGGACAAGGGGTAGCAGGTTGAAACTTAAACAGGGGAAGTGTAGATTGGATATAAGGAAGAAATTCTTTACTGTTAGGGTGGTGAGGTACTGGAATGGTTTTCCCAGGGAAGTTGTGAATGCTCCATCCCTGGCAGTGTTCAAGGCCAGGCTGGATGAAGCCTTGTGTGATATGGTTTAGTGTGAGGTGTCCCTGTCAATGGCAGGGGGGTTGGAACTAGATGATCCTAAGGTCCTTTCCAACCCTAACTATTCTACGATTCTATGATAAATATATATACTGGTGCGCAGAATATTTATCACCTCTACAACAGGCAGTTTAACAGCAAGCAGTATGCTAAATTTCAAAGTACTGCTAGGTAAGTCATTAAGAATAACTGAAGTAATCACTAGTGAAGATTGCTATATAGCTGTTATGTTGACAGGCAAGAGTTGCTGCAGAACTATTTTCTTTTTAATAAATCACAGTTGTATTCACCAACTAATAGCAAACCCAAGAACTGTGCTTGACCTGCTGCTGCCAGCTCTCACCTCCATGTTTTCTGAATGGAAGACCTGCATGTAATTCAGGTTTTGTAATTGACTTCTACACAGACATAATCAATATCTCTGTGCCAAATCTAAAGATGCTTTTAAGAGTAATCCAAGAATATTGTGGCAACTGTTTCAAAACCTAGGAAGAACACAGTGCCTCTGTCTCTGTAACTTCCAAGGTTTTCCTGTTCCATGGCCATGAAAACTGAGACTGTGATAAGTAGAAGTGAAGTCTTAGCTATGGATAGTGACAGATGCCAGATATTCCAACAGGTAAGTTTTTGAAAAGCTATTCACCACAAAAGCCATCTGTTACCATCTGCTCATGCCAAGAGTTCAGATTAAGCTTTCCAAATCTATGGAGATTAAATTTTAATGAAGAACTATTCTAAGTACTGGATTGATCTCCAGCATGTAAAGACCCATCCATAAAACCAGAGAACTGTCCTACTTTTATTTTTGGGAAATTATTAACTTTATTGGTTTATTAGTGTGAAGTGTCAGTGTCTTTCCCAGCCTCTCTGTACTTTTTGTATTTTAACAGGAGTCACTGGCAGACTTTGGTAGCAGAAACCCAAAGAGGCAGACAACTGTAAAGCTTCACTACACCTCCCAAAGTATCTTTAACATTCTAAAGTCATGTAACAGAAACACCCATCTACTGTCTACAGATATTTTATGTGTTGTAGCAAAACAAGTTCTGTTGCGGATACCACTTCACATCCTAGGTTTTATGCACAGCATGCAAAAATGACATAAAACAACAATCTTACCATGTCAACCAATGCCACATAGAGGAACATGCCTGCAGTGATTGCAAAGATCCACAAGGTGATGTTATTAGCATACTGTCCCACTGCTGTGCCTATCAGCATCCCTATGTAAGCCATCATGGCAGACAGGACGTTGTACACAATAGCTTGCTTTACTGTCATACCTGCTTTAAGAAGCACAGCAAAGTCACCTAAAATGGAGACAGAACACAGGGGTTTAGTTTCAGTGCTTCTCAGGCAAGTAAGTAGTAGATAAATTAGTCTGTATTTATTATGAGTACATAAATTGCACAGAGTTTAATCTAGTACAAGTTTCATGCTGCTGGCAATAAAGGTGACTCCTCCTCTTTCTAGTGGCTCTTAAGTCTCAGGATGCATGCAATGTGCCTTATGGCTCACAGTAAAACAACAGCTTTCATCTTGGTTAGCTAACCCCAACAAGAAATGCTTCAATTACAGGGGAAGAGTCAGTGCATCAACTGCACTGGCAACTATGTCTACAGGTTTCACCCTAAACAGTCACCCACACCTACTGGACTCAGCAACAACCTGGTACAAAGCATCTTCTGAAGATCTCTACACAGATTTCTACTTTTGTAAACTTGTGTCTACTTATGTGATTTTACTTAACTTTGTAAGACAATGCCACAGAGAGCAGTGTGAAATGCTCTGTACAGAATGCAGAGGTGTAACACCAAATCTAATCTGTATGCTCCTAAGAACATTTTAAAAACATGTTCAAAAAGCCTCACAGAACTGCTGTAGCTAGCTAACCTGCAGTATAAGCCTGCTTAACATTCTCATTATGTACTTACTCTGAAGCAATATGGCTCCACTACTCTTTGAAGTTCTGGTCACCCCTGAAGCATCTGCATTGCATTATGCTTATTAGGATGAGTATCACAACAGCTTTTAGGTAACTGTTTTGTAGAGATGAAAAGACTGAACACATTGAGTATATTAAATTAGTTACCTAATTCATGGGGAAGCTCGTGACAGAACACTGCTATAGAGGTACTAATTCCTCCTGTAAGTCCAGCGCTAAAAGCTGCTCCTGGGGAAGGAGAAGGAAAAAAAGATGAAAAAAGGAAAGATTCAAATTATATTTTACTATTTTCAAGTCAGAAAAGGTAAGCAACAGCCTTTCCAGAGGTGATGCTCTCCTCTTAGAACGCACGCTCTCATGAACGCGTGGTTTATCATTATGTCTGTGCCCTGTCTGTATATAAACTGAATTATGTGCATTGCCACTGCAGGCTTTATTACTCAGTTTATCTGAAAGGCAAATCCTGAGAGAGGAGAATACACTGAGCAAAACGGAGACATAAATGCGACAAGCTAATAAACAGCACCACTTTTACAGTTTCAGGAACTCTCAAGTATGTTAGGACAGTCAACATGAGCAACAGCCTAGCTCTCTCCTTTCCAGGTTGGAAATCCAAGCTAATGTTTAACCCACAACCTTCCTATATCCTTTATGTTTATTTGTAGAGCATGTATCAGCAATATTAATAAAAGCCAGATGTGGAAAATAAAAAGAAGAAAAACACTGCCATAAAACTCTTCCAGTAACTTTTGTGTAAGCCAATTTAATTCAATCAAATTTAATGTACAAACCCTTTTTGGCCTTAGAAGCCATTGTCTAAATGTCTTAACCTATTTAATGTGACAATGAAGAAAAAGGTTTATTTTCATGAAGTTTAGTTTCTTTAGAAATTGTCTGGAGAAAGTAGAGAAATTGCAGTAGATTTAATTGTTAATGAGGACGCTCATACATAGCTTATCCCCCATCCTTCAAAGTGCATATATTCCTTCTGCTAGTAGTCTGGAAGCCTGTGCACTCTTAGTTGCTACCTTAGTAAAAACCATGCAGTTCAGTACTCTCACCATCATTTTGGTTTGTATGACAAATATATATTCAAATTAACATGTTTTTTACAGTTCAAATGACATTTAGAAGTCTATGTGAATCAAAGTTAATTTATAAAACTCTAGTAAGATCTGCTTGGTACTTCAATCTCTTCTATGTTTAGTTACAAATAAATTTATACTGACCATATGCCAAGAAAATACTTCGCTCAAACAAAAACTAAATTATCCTAAGTAATACTTTAAAAAGAACTATTTCAGTAACCTAACCATAGTACATTTATTACTTATTACTGTTTATTTATTACTGTATAATTCTATGTATTAATAATAATAGAAATAGTATGAATATTACTAACAAGGATCATTATAAATAAGACTGAAAGGCCCGTTTTGTTATTCAAAGGGACCGAAAACCCAAATGCGCATTACATGTGCTCCATAATTCATAAGGAGGTTTGTCTGCACCTATCTTCATTTGGCAGAGACTGCAACTGTCACTACATCAAGATTACTGTAATGACAGGAGCTGGTCACAGAATATTAACAAAGGGAAGACTACTGCAATTGATGGCCTTTTAATTTCTGCTCTGAAGGAGATTAAAGAATGCCAGCAATCACAGGAGCTAAGTGGAAACCTTACCTGTGATCACTGATAATTAAAATATTACCAGAGTTACTAAAGATAAGAAACTTGAGAAATAGTTGGTGCTTTTTGCTTACCGATTGCTAAGCCATCACTAAAGTTGTGAATGCCATCTCCCATAATTACCATCCATGCAATATTAGCTATCCCAGTATCTTTCAGGTCTTTTCCAGAATGACAGTGGCCATGGGAATGATGTGAATGTTTGTGATGCCAGTGGTGACTGTGCTTTCTAGCTATCATTTTATCTTCGCCATGGCTGTCATACTCTGAATCATGAAGATCATGCTCTTGAGCAGCACGTGAGATATCATTGTGAGAATGGTGCACATTGTTGTCCTCTTCCACAGACAAGAAGTTTTTGGGAGGGGATTCCAGTTGTCCATCCAAATCAGTTAGTTCAGTTTCATTGAGTCGATCTTCAGACAAAACTGAGTCGTCTGCTCCTACATTGAAGCCAGTTGGGAGAGACATGGCATTAATTCTTATTTAAAATACCACCAGCAACTACTGAGCACCACTGGATTGAGAGTTTAACTGCTTTGTGAAAGCAAAAGGAGTATTTTAACACATCCCAACCCAGCAACTTTGTTGTCAGCGTTCAGTTTCACCCATAATTTTGCTAGTGACAATGGTTGTGGTTCAACATTAGAAAAGGACAGCTGACAGAAGGATAATAATGTCTTACACTTTGTAGATGGAATCTGAATGGCTCAGGAAACCTTAACTGGCTACTCAGTGCACACCCATACGGGTCACAATTTAGCCTTCACTGAAGCATTGCAGCATCTGCCACTGATAAAACAGGTCTTCAAATAGTTTCTGTACTGCATGCATCTTTGTGTCAGACACTTGTGTCACACGGTAAGCTCCTTCAATGTGGCTTATTACCCCTGCTAGCAATCAAAGCTACTTTTACAAAGAAATACAAAGTGAAAACTATGCAGAAGGCAGATGCACATTAATTTCAAGTCTACTAATATTTCTAAGGTATTAATAAATGAAACCGGCAATCTGTGCTCCAGGAAACAAAACCAGTTGTGGGAAAAAAAGGTAGTTCTGGACAATGAAGTTATTAGCCCACAATAATTCAACAGAAATAGTTCAGAGTCAAAAATAAGCACAGAGTGCCTTAGCAGCAAAGACTTCAAAGAGTTCTAGATAAACAGGCTTCTAACCACCATCACTTGGAAGCTGTCTGAAAAGAAATGGCATGGTCGTTCAGGTCAGTGGTAGTGGCACTGCAATTAAACATTCAAATTCAGCATGTGCTTCCAGTGCCTGTAGCATGAATGATTAACTTGTCCGCAGAGAGCACAGTTTTAGAGGCAGTGTAATGAAACCAATACGTGCTCCATGTTATTAGAAGCAAAATTCGGCTGATTGCCCACTGAAAGAAAATAAAGACATTGAAAGAAATGAAGACATGAAGACACATACCACCACCTGAAAGCTGAAAGCCTTTCTGTGGTCTACAGCAGTGTCCCAAATCTCATTTTAAGTTGTTTGACAAGACTACAGTCCTAGCTCCCCCTTTCAAATTAACAAAATTGCATTGGTATAAATATAGCCTATGCATTCTTCATCACAGTTCAACAGCCACACAGGCAATAGGAAGGGAAGGTTATGGAGCAAAGCCCTTCCCTCATCCTTTTGAGAAGGGTGATTCCTTCTGGGTACACACCACATGAGCATCCAAACTGCCATGAAGAAACAGCATCTTAAAGTTGTTTTTGATATTTGAGTAATATTCAGTGTACTCAGTCGTATTTATGAAAATATGTTAATTTTGTTTAGCCCTCTTAGCCAAACTATAATTGGTCAGAGGCTGGAACCTTCAAAGTGAAACAGGCAACCCCTTTCAGATTGTGTGTGTTCGTTTTTGATCTCATTTTTGCCAGGGCTGAGCTAGTCAGGCACAGCTTAACCAGAAAACACCCCAAAGCAAAACAAATAATCCCCCCCTCCAAAGAACCAAAGACATCCAAAACCTCGCTGCTTCAGAAGTCTGAGAACCATTTGTATAGCATATTAGGAAGCATTCAGAGTGCTCTCACATCTAAGGAAAACAAAATAAAGAAAGATTTAATAGGGAAAGCCTATTAAGTCTTATTAATGATGATTTGCATAACAGCAGCAAAACTGTACAAGAGGTTACATGCTACATGCCATAGGTTATGTGCCATTACTTTGAATCTCACAGTCAGAGAAAATGCTGAAAATTAATGCCTACCTGCAAGGGGTTTTAGCTGAAGCCAGTCAGCATCTGGTCTATTATTTAACTTATGATCAGAAAGCTTCCTTCCAATTGGTGATTCTTCATTCTGGGGGTTTTTGCACCATTTCTGCTTACTCTGCAACAGGAAACAAATAACATCTGCTTTGTAAAAGCACATCGGTGGAAATAAACTGAAAGGTTGTCCAAAAATCTCTTCAAAATAGACGTAAGTTACTCTCTCTCAATACATCCCACAGAAGTATGGGACTTACAGAATATTAATCTCTTTAAGGCTCAGCAACAGTATCTGTCCCACTGGAAATTCTTAGCTGCCCACCACGGAATCCCACTCACACGGAGATGGTTTTTCACTTCAGTAACAGAGTACATAATGACAAGGACTGCACTAACAGCCCAGAAACACATGGAGGCAGTTATCATATTTGCTTGTTTTGCTCAACAAAGCAAACATACAGCAAGAACAGCTCCTTTATTTTGTTCAACTTCCATTTTTTTTTATACTCCCGTAAGTTCCTTGTATTTCCCTTTAGAGAAAAGCTTGCTGCTTTCCTCTCTGAGGCCCATAGAACAGAGGTCATACTTTTGGCAAAGCAGTGTGGGGTTTAAATTACTTAATTAACCTCAAAGAAAATATGCCCAATGTGACAGCTTTTATCTCTTTGTCAGAAAATCTAGCAAGTCCCTCCTCTTGCTGCTGTCCAGCTGAGGCAGCAGGTCTGACATGAAAACAGAGAACTTCAGAAGTTTCCATACTCATCTGGCTGAAGCAGTTACAGCTTCACCAAAATCATTTAGTTCTCAAAGCTGAATGATGGAGGCAAAAGCTGAAAGTGTATTTATGGCAGGGGGTTGGAACTGGATGATCTTAAGGTCCTTTCCAACCCAAACCATTCTATGATCTTATACTGACTGTTGGAAGAATATGGCTCTTTGGTCACTTGAATTTCTATCCACTGTCAATTCAAGTACCCTGAGGTACTTCCTCTCCTTTTAGACCACATGATCCCAGCTCTGAAAATCCAATGATTTTCAGAGTATTGAGTTAAAATTTGACTGGCAACTTATAGGAAGCAGGAGGTCTGCAAATTTTAGCATCTTCTCATGTAGAAAAACTGAGCAGCTCTTTACGCTGGCCTCATTAGCCAGCAACATACAGTTGAATTGTCTGACAACTGTCCTGCTCTATTCCCAGTTCTTTCCTACACATTGCCTTTCCTATTTTGCAAAACAAAAGTCATGGTGCTTTGGAGAAAGCTGTCATCTCTTTTACTCAGACCTACCTCCAAATATATCTGGCCAAAAAGCTGCAATCTCCCCCATCAGATTTCTACTCCATCTTCCCAAATTACCTCTTTTACAAAAGAGTTTCCTCACATAAAATCAAACAGAATGCAGATAAGCAGCACTCGTTCATCTTCACAATATAATGAATCATCACAAAGACAATTCCTCAAGAGGCAGAACTTCAGGTAATATAGTTTAACATAGCATGCAATTTTAGCGCATACCTTCTGTTTATTGTAATGCTTGTACATTCTTAAACAATGTTCAATAATGAACAAAACATAAATGCCTCCAAGTGCCACAAGACCTTTCAGCACTGGATCATTTTCTTCCAGAAAGCCTTCTGTCTGCACTCCATGTCCATGGGCATGTCGATGAGAACGCTTGTGTTCATGTACATGACCTTGGCCATGGTGGTGACTGTGGTTGTGGCCTCCATGTGACTTAGGAGAGAAAACAATAAATCAGGAGACTGAAACAGATCCAAGCTCAGATGACAAAACATGTAACACTGCCAGAAAAACAGCAAAAAAAGACTTTACGAGTTGGGTTGTGTGTTTGTGCGGGTTTGGTTGGTTGCTGGGTTTTGTTTGTTTGTTCTTAAAACACAAATGCATTTTACTACGGAAACTTCTCACTACACCATTCATTCATTACCCTAATGAATAAAAGAATATTCCTCTGGGAAATATTTTAGGGGTGAACAGGAGATAATCTAGTTTCAGCTTTTTTTCCTGTCACAATGCTGAACATAATGAGGTTGTCACAATGCTACAGCTAACAAGGCTAACACTCATAATGTCACAAGGAACTACCATTCCCACACTCCCGTTAGCAACCAAAGATGATTTAACAATTTAGCCAGTTCCAGCCTTACTTGATATGAAATCCAAACTTTGAAAACGTTTGAAATGCCCAGAAATTTGTATTAAAATTTACACAAAGGAAACATTAAAACATTTGACTTTATGCTGACAGAATTATGGTAACAACATTTAGAATTACAGTAGCCCACCACAAACGAAAACCTGCTTACCTTCCCAGGAACTGGGACAACTTCTTGGTTCAGTAAGTGAGAAGTTACTTTCTCCCCAAAGACTAGTAATGAGGAAGTTTAACCTCCCTGAAATACTTTTAGGTGGTACTGATGGACAAGAAATCATAATATTGCCAACTTTAAATACTCTTGTTGGTCTCATTGGATGTTTTAAAGTAGCGTGACAGAAGTTAAAACTATGAATACACAACTACTTTAATCCACATTTTCTTTCTTTTTGTTAACAGAAAGTCTCAAACAGTTTCAGGCTGTCCCTCACAGTTAAGTCAATCTGCATCTGCAACAGTGCACATTTATGTGTGGATACTTGTCAAACAATTCTCTTCGAAAATGCTATTATCTTGTTACAATTAGGAGTAAAGACGGGGGGGGGAAAAGGTAAGGAAACGATACTTACATGTGGCAAGAGATGGAGGAGTGCATCTCCACTCATTGTTCCTACAGCCAGAGCTACCAAGAAAGTTAGAAGAAATTTGAAGCACCATTGGTTAATGATGGGAACCAAGATCACACCTAGTAAGGAAAGCAGGCTAATGACGGTGATAGAGATGATACCACAAAACCAGGCTGTGGGAAGAAATGAATACAGAAAGATTATCAGAACAATACTTGTAAGACTTTCAAGGCTGGTTAATGAATTTCAACTCTCTCTCAAAAATGTCACCTTCCTTTAACCTAATTGTGACTGCTCATTCACAAAATGCTGAAAAACATGAAGGCAATACTGAATTCCACAGCAAAACACACACAGGCTTATCTGCAGTACAGTACAATACAGAGAAAGACAGCAGAGGACAATCCCCTAAAAGGACCTAAGCAATTTCTTCCTGGCTGTACCATGTTTCCATTCGTAGCCCTTCATGAAACATAAAGAGCAAAAGATTTTGTGTTGGAACAGATCAGTCTCTGCTACTTAACAGACATCTAGGAGGACTAATTCATATTTAACACTTGTTTTTAAAACGATTCTGCTGCCAAATGTAACTGTAATCACTATTTCTCCTCCTTTGTTAGGAGGCACGTGTTCAGTTAGGCATCACTCGTTTCACCTGGTGCTTTCAAACACAAGTTTTTATTTGGGAGAAGACTCAAACTTTGATGGAGGAACTTTGAAATAAAATGCTAAGAGCTTGAAGAGCTGAAATTAACTCACTACCAACATAAGGAATTATGGGATAACAGAAATATGGTCACCCATCTTAATCCTATGAGCAAAGAAACGTGGCTCTTGCAGTCAGCATCTCACCCTAATGAAATACTTTCCCTTCTACCTTCAAGTCATCAATAAGGCTGCAAATTAAAACTGATAGGTTTTTCCTCTTCCCTCTTTGACTATCAATCCTCATTTCTTTCCATCACAGAAACTTCAAAGAACAGTAAGTAAAAACTGTTCAATTACAACAATACAATTCAAAAGGTTCACAGACCCAACGACAGCAATAGCTGGTGCTCCTATTTTACAAACATTAGCTGTTAGGGCTGAGATCTTTCATGAACATGACTTCCTCAATCTGAACTATTCCTTTGTTATTTTAGCCTAAATGCTTCAGGGTTTTCCAAGTTTTTTGTTAGCTTCATTCTTAATAAAAAATGTTGACATAGTTTGCCAACTTCCATGGAAGTTAACAACTCCTTTGAAATCATCAGCATTTCCATACTTTGGTGCATGAATTTTCCTTACAGGTCCACTCATTTTTGATCAAGTGGGATAAAAACACCCTCAGAAATTGGGGGGGATGGAGGGAAGAGGAGAAGAAAAGAGGAATGAATATGTTGTAGCTGCTCAATGAATTCTGTGATTTAGCAGTCAAATGTTCCAAGGATTCTGTCTGTACCAAAAATGCTACAGATCAGATTTGACAAGACCTTGCCACTCAAACTGTGGCTGCTGCTGGCCTGGTCTGTTCAACACCAAGACTTACAGCATCTGCTGGTTTACATCTTATTTTGGGATATCAGTTCTTATGAAATCTCTAGCTGTCATTCCACAACAGTGAAGAAAAGGAAACAATCCAATTCAAATGAAAAGGTACAAGAGCACAGTCACCAGGAGAAACTGATTGGGAAAATCTTTATAAAGTATATAATGTACACCAAAATGCATATTGATACCAACAAAAAAAACATGAGAGCTGGTGAAAAGGCAAAGACTGACAGCAGATTAGGAACTAAGAAACCAAGGTTAGAAAATGAGAATACAAAAGCAGGTCTAGAGTAGAAGCAGGTCCCTGCTAACCAAAATGCCACCACTACACAGGCCTTGATTCTTCCCCAGAGCACTTCAGTCATGCAGTCTGAATTAGCAGGCTCTGCTGAAACAAACAGCATACATGGCCGTGTAATTCAGTGCTGAATTATGCAACCATGCACAAGTAGCCCAAATAAATATTACACAGACATGTGGCAGGACTTTGGACCTCCAAAATGGACACAGACATTATGATGTTAAGTGCCAGGTTAGATGACCAAGAGCCTTACATGGAGAAAAATGGAAAGAGATTAGGTCTTCAGTTTCACATATCATAGCACAGATCTGGCAAATGCATCTTGGAAAGTCTTACATACTGCTATGAATTATACAGTATCTAAACATGGCACCATGATTAAGATAAGGCACATGAGAATTAGAATATGGCATCTGTGCATCTCTCAGATGTTGGTCATCAGCTTCTGTCTCTGTTTAAACCAAAATTATCAGCAAAAGATTGAAAGGTTGCTCTCAAATCAATGATTAAAAACATATATACAGAAGCTGTACATGGCCCTGCAGTTACATCTATGTACCAACACTCCTCATATGAAAAGGACTACTAAAGAAGACTTGTAACAAAATTCCAATAAAGTTATGGAAAGATTTCATTGATCTGTAGTGTTCAAAACACTAAAATATTATAGAAGTGGAACTGATATGCGATATTCTGAACACTGCAAGAGCTCTTGAGTTACAAAAGCCTGGTGTATAACACTCCTAGGAACACTATATAAAGCCTTGGCAATGTAGGTTAAGTTATTGTGTAAGTGCTTATAAAATACCCTTGTGGAAAAAAACAAGAGGTTTGTGACTGAACAATTTCTTCAGTACGGGCCCTCTGTTCCAACAGTGGGTAACAAACAACAGACGGCTTCTCAAACTGGATTTGGACACTACGTGTAAATTGAAACAAACTAATGCCATAGTAAGGCAACCTCCTTGGAAGGCCAACCATGGTTAGGTAGCTTGTTTTCATGTTAAAGCTTGCAGATAACAGAAAGGCTGATACAGGAAGGAACATCGTTATCTCTACAGGCAGATTTACAAGGTATCGGAAACACTTTTAATCAATAGCTCTAACTGATCTCCACTATAAAAAACCTGTTACTGTTTACTTGCATCACTTCTGTTAGCTTGATTCATAGTAGGGTGTACCTTTCATTTTAAATCAAATTATTCGGAAGTCCTTGATGATTTCAGTGTCACCTCTCCAGGAAGGTACACTATGAAAGCTCAGCTGTATGTATAAGCCCTTTAAAATCCCCTATTAGTAGAACTAATTGCAGAACTATCTGTAAATTACAGGAAGAAAACCCAGCACGGCTTCCTCAGTTTTTGGTCATCAGTTAACTAAATTAGCTTGCTTTAGAAAACTGCACTATCAGAACTAATGGAAACCTTACAGGTTAGTATCAATGAATAGGAGCAGCACTGCTCTAGGTTTTTCGAAAGCTTTAATTAGAACTAAAGAAAACTAGAGAAAATGGGTGTTTAAAAATGTCTGCATCCTCATAACTTTGGCAAATACTCCTATCTAAAAAGGTAAGCACATGTTTTCATTTTCGTAGCATCCTACAACCTGCAGGTTAAGTTACTCTATGACCGTCATTCGTCCTACACCTCCTACAATCCCCATATAGCAGTTATGACTTGTTATTTTGTGATTCACTTCTTTAAGAAAGGAGGATGATTATTACAAAAACTGAAATCTCACTGTAGTTAACACAAGAGTATACAGAAAATTGTTATGAAGAATGATTTATCATTATCTAACCAAGCTGACCTGTTTTAGAGGTTACTGTGTTTCCACAATCCATAACTTAAAACCCAATTTTTTACAATTAACTGGCAAACATGTTATTTATACTTAAAATCCCAGTTGCCATAAAACATATTAAATGTTCACAATAAGCTTCACTGATTTTGCAAATTAAGTCCCTTAAAATGTTGAAGGTCATCAAGCCAAGTTATTTATCTACTGCCTTCCTCATTACAGAGAAAGAAAATGCATTCTTTTAAATAGAAGCACTCATCTGTAGAAACTTCCTAATTAAACTGGCTCAAAGCATGTGCAACATGGTGGGTTTGTACATGGTTTCCACTTTTTAATTGGCAGAAAATGCTTAGAACTACTCTAGAAATCCTCTTGGTAATAAGGCAGGGGTCAACCCCTACTACAATGAAACTACCCCACAGAACAGTCTGCTGCCATATAAAACAAATGATGTATTTGGCTTACCACCTTTGAACAGTTAACAAGATCGTAGCTGTGACACTGTAGGAGATTCATGTGTAAAAAGTCAATTATTTTAATGGCTCCAGCGTTGTTAAGGAAAATTAGCAGCAATGCGTTCTTTCCAGCAGTTATCATCTATGAGAATGTACTTACTTCATGCTTTATTTTGAATGGTACTAATAAGCACCTGTGTCCTCATAAATATTCATAATTACCAGTATCCTTATTCTCTAAACATGGACATTGTACCCAAGACTTTTTAGATTTTTAATACTACATACAGCACAGCTAAACATGTCAACAGTTCCACCCTAACTTCTGAAAGACAGCAGGAGTAAGCATGTAAGGAGTAAGCACACTCAATTATGAAATCACAATGGATGCCACCCTTACATTAACTGCTTTAACAGGAGTAAAAATATTTTTAGCTAAAAACTATGTAAGAAACAAAAGTCTACTGATTTTAATTCAAGGCAAACGGCCTTAAAACTGCCAACAGGGGATTTTGATTGAATACTTCTCATATGCTAAAGAGAGCAGCCGTATAGAAGAATTGATACTGGAAGGCAGAAAAGGGAAGTGTTGTCAGAAATGGCAATTTGAATGTTCTTGTGTCTTGCCTAAGTCTTTGTATTTTTCAGTTCACAAAAAATTCTGGATGACAATTCTACAAATTTGCATTTACTGCTAGAACATAACACTAGTAACAGCTAAACTAGCAGTTTCCAGTGAATGAGCTGTGATGAAGGTGCTGTTCTTGATTCCTGAATTCACAGATACAGATCAAATTCATTAAGATAATTTATGCCAAACTAATGCTGCAACTTTCCAACTTGGAGACAGTGACACAGACCACCTCAATCACACTAAGAGACAAAGTATGTAACACAGTTTAAGAAACAATCGAAACTGTGGGTAGACTTGGTCACCCTCATAGGTCCTTTCATCCCCAAAGATTCTATACCATGCCTATGCTCCTATAAGAGTCCAACAACCAAAGATATGTGGGACAAATCCAGGCCAAAATGCCTGGGCCAGAGGCCCAGAGGTAGGATATTAGGCCTCAATGACAGACCAATAAAAGGAAGTAAAAATAAGCAACCATAAAATAAAAAGTGAAAACAATGAAAAAGGATAAAAAGTTACAAGAAAGTAAGGTATGCCTCCCTCAGCCACCACCATTTAGAAGCCATTATACTGCCAAACAGGATGCTGTGTCCTGACTTAAAGGAGCATGTCATCTCAAATTTCTTCGAATAAGGATGTTAGATTGTAACCATTCCTTTACAGTCTACACTAAGTTGTATTACGTTTTAAGCTTTCAAGTTAGTATTTGCAATGCAAAATGATTTTGAAGACTTTAGATGTTACCTACCTGATGCACCTGTTTTATCCTTATTCTCAATTGATGCGTTTTTACTTTTCATAACATCTTCAAGCTCATCATAATGTACAATACAAAGCCTTCTCTCAATCTGGTATAGCAAAGCAGGACACATGTATACAAACAACTCAGGAGATATCGGAGAGCTGGTTTCCAGACCATAATACCGTAGCAGCTGGGTAACATTTAAGCACTGCAAGCAAATTGTACAAACAAAGTAAGTATTTCATTAAAAACTACAGTTATGGAAAATTTAGCATATAACTTGAGAACACAAACAGACAGTAAAAGCGCTGGCCCACAACATTTCACCAGTGCTAAAACGTATCTTAGCTGATCTAAGTGGTTTATGAAAAAACAGTAAAAATATCTGCACTATAAATCCAGACACCAATATAATTTTTGATAGATGTCAGTGAAAATGAGTTTCCATAGTCTTACCATTACAAAGTAGAAGCAATGAAGAAGGAGCAACAGGAAAGGAGTGCAAGAACGTAAATCCAAACCACGTTTTCTAACACTTCTCTTTATTGATCTTCTCTGTTAGGAGTTTCGCTTTTTAATTCAGATTAAAACCTCAACCTCAGCACTCACTCCATCCTTTCCTATCCTGACTTCTTGCTTAAAGCCATGACAGCAAAATGTCCTGCTTCAGCAGTTAACTGCAACAGGGAAGGGAAAGTATATTTACAGTCCAGGCAGAAATAATAGATGCTGAAGGGAGAAATGGAAGAGCTTACACTGACCACAGTGCTACTGAAGCTTCATTTACACTGCTTTGCATCTCCTAGGACAAAGAAATTAGAAGCATGTTGAAAAGAAGGATGCAGTTGTTTCTTTTCGAAAGAGTCTCCATGTAGATTCCAAATATGCTAATCATCTCAGATTCAGAAAGAAGTCCAAAATAAAGGGAAGAGGGTTGTGAGTGAAGTATTAATGAATACTGGGAAGAGAAACAACCCCACCTATAAGCAGGGTATCTCAGAAAGCTTCAAGGAGCTTTTTTATACAGGTAAATACACATTAAGATAGATCTCTGAGAAAAGACAAGCAGACAGAAATTAACACCCCTGCAGTAAACTCAAAACTGTAGCTGTAACCTCTCACCTTTTCACTCTGCAACCTATGTTATGCAATGGTCTCAGTGCTTCTGCACTGATTTGTGGGTATGTACCTTCAACTGTTATGTAACGACAGTGAAAGTCAACTTACCGGTTCTTCATTTAATACTCACCTCCTCACGACCACGTTCATCTTCATTATGATCCTTATGACTATGCGATGGAAAAAGAGCACGTTTTCTTACACTACTCTGTTTACGAGGTGCCTCTCGTTTGCTGGTATGGTGGTGCCCATCCTCATTACCTAAACTGGAATCCTGATGTCCACGACTAGTAGAATGATCGCTACTGTGTTCATGATGGCGTACATGCAAGTGAGATGCATCATGTGCATGATCAAGTTTATGAACACGATTGTGCTCATGCTGATCACCCGAATCATGATCGGGGGCATAGTCTCCTGAAGTCTCACTGATCTTCTTTTGCTTCTTCTTCTGTTTGCGCTGTTTTCTTTCTGGCTGATCTTGAGTTGTGTTTGTCTCTGTTGAAGGTTCATGGTTCTGTTCTCCGTGTTCACTATGACTAACTGAATCATTACGAGAATGATGTGTACCATTATGGTCATGATGATGTAGACGAGGGTGGTGATGACGATGATGACGACTCTGGTCATGACTGTGTTTGCCATCATCTTTTACTGATAGTGCTACTGTCTCTCTCTCAGGGTCACACTTATGATTTCTCTTTACAGCCATGGTTTGGTTTTCTGAATCTGAGTGGCTATGAGGATGATTATGAGAGTGAGAATGCTTTCCTTCCTGGACTTCTAAAGCATATAAGTGGGAAACATGATCATGGCCAATATCATCATGATTTATCATCACTACTTTTACCTCTCCTAAACCAAGGCTTATTAACAGCTTTTCCAGGCCAAAAAAGGATAATCTTCCATTTTCACCATAACGATCAAAAATCTTTTCAATGTAGTATTTTTGTTCATTTTCAGCTTCCAACGTTGAAAATTTACTCGGCATAGATTCTGTTCCTCCATTCTGGAAGTAGGAATCATTTGAGATCTGACAGTCATTATGGTAGTGTCCACATTTCCCTTTGGGACCACGGTGATGTCCATCTTTGTGGCAATGATTGCACTGATGAAAGGTAAATGTCAGCAAACAAATGATGCAAAATTTTGTGTGCATGTGTACCTTCATCTCTGTTTCCTACAAGAAACACAAGGGGAAGCACTTAGGTGTAAGCAATCTCAATGTCTGTACTACATGATTATGTTTGGTGCTTCTTCGTACCAACTGAATGATTCACAAATCCTTTTAGATACCGCCATTCACAGAATAACAATCACAGTATTTTTACTGCAGAAATTGTATTAATATACTTATCCAACAATAGGATAGGCTCTGTATTTTACAGATGCAGTCTTACATACCATACTTACAGGAGGCAGTTACAATAAAAAGATCAGCATTCACAGTCAGTCATATCAGAACATTTTTTGTGTATATTTTCAGAGGCACCTGTGCTTACAATACCATATAATATTGAAAATCTTGTTAAAATACAAATTACAGAAGAATAAACATTATTTTAAACCAATCACACAGTATTTTCTTATTTATGAGGATGACAGGCAGATAATACAGTTGAAAACCCACAGATCATTTGTTCTCTTATGCACTGCTAAAGTACCCCCACTAAAGACACACACTGCACACTTCCCTATTTCACAGAATCACAGAATAGATAAAGTTGATTTTGACTGGTAAATAGTGATTTAAAAATAAATTGTCATTAATGAACTTCAATATATTGCTGAAACGTTTGTATTTTTAGTACTTTTTACTTACATGAGTTTACTGATTTCAAAGATCTAAGTGGATGTTCATTTAAAAATCAGGTTATATGGAAAACATCTGTTTATGTAACTCAAAGTGCTGTTAACGCTGATACAATCAAGCTCAAATAAGTAGTACCAGTTTTTAGAGATTCTATCATCTACACATGTGGTTTTCAACCTAGTATTAAATGCAAGAAACTTACTATTCAACATAAGATAACAAGAGGTCACTGCAGAAGTCCATCTCGTGTTCAGAGCTGGAAACAATTCACTATGTTACAAAGTATGACAGTGTTCTTTTGTCTACATCTGCTAGTAAAAATACATGTAAAGCCAGAATAATCATTCAAAGAAAAACTTTTAAGGAAAAAAATAATCCAAGCTTATGTAAAAATGTCAATGAATTAGAAAGCTAAAGATAAGCCAAGAACTGTATTTTATGAATTCTATTTTCTAGAGACTTAATTTTGGGAAGAGAATAACCTCTAAAATACATGGAGTTTTTAAAGAAAAAAAGAAATCATGTAAAGACTGCCAGGGTTTTCTAGCAAGACCTAATTTGTTCTGCTGGTTACCAAGCCAAACGAAATGTGGAACATTTGCAACAGTTCTGCTGCATACACGTAGTAGACAGTCAAGCCCTCCTATCAGCAAAGGAGCAAACAACAAAAAGAAAGCAGCATGGCGCTTCCCAATCAATCTGAACAGTTGAATGACTAGTTTGAACAGTTTAACAAGGTTAACTAAAATAGACAAAGGAAACAAATAGGGCTTTTTACATGTAACTAGTTACATTTAAAACATGACTGACAAATGAGCTGAGAGAAAGGGTAAGGACAGAAGTTCCATCCACCCCGCTTTCTGCATACCCAAATTCTACCACAACATTACAGCAAATGCAAGGATGTAAAGTAACAAGAAAGCAGGTGAAGTTTATAACTCTTTTTACACTGAAAGCAGTTTTAGTTCCTTATGTGCACCTTGAGTAGAACTGTGACTGATCCTACATTCACAAAGATGCAAATGACCCCATCCACACATCCTAACTTCATACTGTCTTTCAGACAAGAAATGGTAAATTTAGTTGCCTTTCTCAAGCCCACCCTAGCTGTGAACTAAAAGGCAATTTGTGAAATTGGTCATAAAAATGCTTTGCAGCAAACCACAAACATTTAAAGTCCATTTTTATTTCCTAAAATATCAGTGTGTGTTTTGTGCTTAAGAACTTCCAAAACCAATGCATAAAAAACTCCTCAAATAAATTCTCTTGGAAGCGCCTATACGTGCAACAGGTTGGCAGAGGAAAGGAATAAAGGCAAAGAAGGGATACCTTTTAATGACAATATAGAAAATAAATGTGTTAACAAAGAAGACTGAGGGAAAAAAAAATGTTCCTGTTAACCTTCACAGGAGATGAAAACTGAGTTTTCACTGAAGCTTCAACTGCTTGCAAGATTAATAACCACAACAGAACACTCTTTTACAATACTGACCCTCTGCAAATATAAGATCAGAGGAGTAACTGTCAAATGGAGGCACCTGCAACGAAACTGATTCTAGGGACACCAGACAGCTCAATGGGTAATCACTGTATACTGCTGTTTTATTGTGATGAACACCAGTTCAACCATCAGCCTGGAATGACCCCAGTTTGTCTCCAGTTCAATCACCCACATTGCAATTACTATTTTAATGGCTGTGACCATCTTTTCAAGTAAATTAGTTCATCCCCAAAATTTACTGAGATATTATTTTCATACAGTCATTTTCACTCATGGATTCCATGTAAGGCATCCTTAATGTTTGCATAAATACACCACTGGCATTCAAATAGAAACACCAAAAGCATCTCAAAGCACCTTCCAGAAGCTTTCTGAATTCTCCTTTGGGGAAACAGGTAAGTACAGAGTTGTTACCGGTGGAGTACAATGAAACTGCTTGCAAATCTTTATCCAGAAGTCACTGGACTGAGTCACCTCTCAGATTGTAGGATCGTCTGGAAACTCACTCCATAACCTTTAAATAAAGCACATATGCTCTTTCTCACACGGGCTGAGAACCTGGGCTCTGTGACTTACATCATCCCAGGAAGCAGAAACATTCTGGCAGTAAGTAAAGGTACTGGGTCAGGAGTAGGGCTGGTGACTGATCAACAGAGCTCCACATTTCTATGCAGATTTCCATCAATGGGATTTACAATGTTGAATGTTCCTGACTGTGAAGAACAGGTTCAGGATCTGGAATAAGCAGTTAAGATACACACAAGACAAATGAAAGCCCAGGGAGAAAGGTGAACTTAAATACGCTTGCACGGAAGACGGCAGCAGCAGGTAAGTACATGCAGTGTACTGTAATGCTCTAGCAAATCGCTCAATACCTTTTTAACTTCACTTTCTCACTAGTGGAAACAGCTACTCAAGTTTAAGTAAATTTCAGCTACTCAAAGGATACTATTTCTGTACGTAAGACACCTTTTCTCACTCTGCCACATAATGGTAGTAGAACCAGAACAATTCAAATTATTCTCATTTAAGCAAGCATGGATTCAGATTAAAATATCTCTACCAGGAAATTCATGACTTAAGCATGATCATAATCCTTTTCAAAACCTCATGATCTTTTTCATGTGACTGTCTCATACAATACTACGAATACATTACTTTGAAAATGTAGTCACGCATCCCTAATTCTAGTGTTTAGCTTTGAATGGTACCTTTTCTCCATGCCCTATTGGTTAAAATTGTTTGTAACTGATGCCCACGATTCACTGCTGAAATACAAGAGCTGAGCATTATCAGACCAATTTCAAGATCAATTAGATGTCTATTTTCAGTTTAAATAGTAACAACCCTAGCACAATATTTTTAATCTTCTTTTATACAATCTTCTGTACCTTCTATTGTAATTCTTGATACAGAACAGAGATGCTTACAAACCAAACAAACCCATCATAAAAAAGTCTCAAACAGAAGAACTATTAAGAGTTGATTATTTGTTTCTTTTTAAACAAGCATCATTATTCTCTAGGCAATCATAAATAGCTGTCATCTTTAACCTGTCAGGCAGTATTCATATGTGTAGAATACCAGAAAGCTGAAGTTTAAATCCTATACGTTTCAGTGGCACAGAATTGCATAGAGTTGATCTCAATATAGGTACATTAAGACTCTTGAATCCCTCCAAAAGAATATGGAAGGGCAGCCCGAGGACAAGGCTACAACAAAGTTGAAAAAGATTCTGCCTATTACTGCTGTCAGCCTTTGCCTTATTTTATTTACTCATTTGACTCCCTTCTCCCTCCCCAGCTCAGTAATGGTTGGGCACCCAATCTGGGAGACATTGGGGAAACTCCTCTCCTAGCTAGCTGTCAGGTAAGAAATGACAGCACCCATGGGCCAGAGCTGGAAACTGCAGCACCTCCTCCAGTTTGTTGAACTGCAAACAAGAACCAAGTATTGCAGGATTCACGCAGGCAGTGGGACACCTCCACCCTAAGTCAAGCTGCAAAGTTTGAACAAATATGTACATTTACAGTAGATAAGATAAACAGTTCGGCCACACCAGCTGACATAGCACAAACCACATACAGTGCTGCCAAATGTACCCAGTCACCTCCTCATTCATCAATGAAAGCAAATCATTCACACTAAATGCAGTACTGGCTGCATATGCATATACAAGGTTTTAAATCAAAGGTTTGAGGTCAAAGTACCTGAGCAACACAACAGCAGAGTTCTCTTTTCTGTATGGAAAACTCACAGTATTTCTGTGCTAAACCACTGTTTGCCTTTGGTGCTTCATCTATTAAACTAAATCACCTCTGATGAAAGTTGGTATTTTTTTACAGCCTTTTCCATTCAGTTTACCTTGGATTCCTAAAACTTCCCCACAATGCCTTCTATGTCAACTGTTCTTCTTTCATAGCACTTTATTTTTCAGAAGACTTCATTTAAAGCCTGCAGCATAAAAATTACTTTGGGAGATATTTTATTTATCACAAACTGCTTCACTGAAACTAGAAAACTAGTTTGATAGTTAGGCTTTACTCAAAGCAACAAACTTTAGTTCAAGTAATGTGGTCAAACAAAACTCAAACTCAACTGAAAGTCCCATCTATCATTTTTTGTTAGTGTGCAACACCAATCAGAATATTCTGAAGTGCCCAATTTTCTCCCCCTCTTCCCGTTTGCTCCCAACAATTTTAATAACCTGAAATATTTGTAACATAAATGTTCTCCCCTTCCTACGCCCTGTTCCAGGCTGTTTTAGTTTCTCTCCCTTTTTAACTCTATGTTTTCTCTGAAGAATGTTTTGCCCTCTTGTTTTTCTATATGGTGAAGAGTGTCTCTAACTCCTCTAAGCAGTTACTCAGCCTGAACACCACAACATGTAAAGTGTCTTAGTAACACTTCACAGGCAACCAGAAGTTTCAGAGAACTGAGAAACACAAAATGTGTTAAAAATAAAGACAAAGCAAAATCCATACCAAACTACTTAGCTTGCTCAGGACTGAAAAGTGTTTATGTCATTCATTTCTATTGAGAACTGCTCAGAATAATAGCTCTGTGAGAAATGGCTTGCTTTTTTCCTTAAAGAGAAATAAGTCTTGCAATAAGGCCAGCGACCACATGATGACTGACAGCTTTTCTTACAATTCCTGGAAATTTAGATTATTGCCTATACTGCAGGTATTTACACCAATGTACATGCAGGAGGGATGCCTGCAGCCCCCAGCCGCTTCACCTCCAGCAACTGTGGAGTATTTCATACTAATACTCAGTTCAGAAAAAGGCTGGAATCTGAAAATGCAAATGAACCCACAGTTTATTTTCCAAATTCCAAGTTTCTAACAAATGCAGGAATATAAAGCCCTATTAATCTAGCACACATTTTAAAGGTAAATCATGTTTAAAAAGATTAATGTGAATTTAATATACTGCCGTTACTGAAAGAAAGATACCTTAAGAAAGCCATAAAAGCATTTAAATAATAATCATTTTTTGTTTTATCAGTTTTAAGCTGACATTAGTTTCTGGATATACAAATAGGAAAACACTCTACAGAGCTAAAAAGCTGCAATTAACAAATTCTAACTTTAGTTCTCACCCATCTCCTGTATTTTCTTCCCTCTTCAATTTCAGTGAAACAGGTTTGTGGATTTAAGTAAAACTCATTCATTTGAAAATCCAGAGCATGGTAGGAGGGGCACTTTGTAAGAAGAGACTTTTAACTAATTGATCCAAGCAATATTTGCTTAATACCAGATAAGACTTAAGTAGCACAGACAGCATTTATGCATAACTGAACACCCCAGGAAACCTTTAAAAATCTGAAATGTTAAGTATTTCAAATGCTAAATCCTAAGCATGCTAGGAAATGATCCTAAACTAATACAGTAGCAATCTACTAACTCAGTTATCCAGAAAGAGGCATTTATTTTATTTTGAATAGAACTAAAATGGACAACCTTCTTCAAAAAGCCAGTTATTTGTAAGAATTTGCTGAGTACGGGATCCTTCTCAAAGCTCAAAAGGATATAAACCCATCAAAACAGTTGGAAATTGCGTAAGTATTAGTTTTGCTTACCAAGAATTAGCTTTCAGTCTTTCATATATAAACCATACGTAGTCCATAAAACATCTATTAATGCACAAAATTTATAACTGAGCTGGTTTGATTGTGTGCCAGCATTCTACTGTTGAATGAGGTTCTTTCAAGATACCAGTGCTGGGAAGAATTAAATACTTGAACCAGTTACACCTGCATTTTAATATCTTATTTTTCTACCCAGAGTAAGCAAATGTTTTTGTTAGAACTAAGGCTGAGGTTCAACAAACATTCTAAGACAGTGGTGTACTTAAAGCAGCAGTCCTGCCCTCCTCCACTGCCTCATTCACTCATTCCCACAAACCATTTTCGTACAGCATCACATTTGTTTGCTGATCTGTTCATTGTGCAGCTGTACAACCAGATTCTGCTGAAAAAAAAATCAGCCTTGAAAAATAATAAAAAGATTATTTTCCAAGACAGATTACTTTTCCTATCTGGTTCTCTGTGCAGCTGCACAAACACCACAGCCCACACAAAAAAGATTAGCCTTGCTTCTGGTGGCAGCACCAGCTTACAGATTTGGTTGATCTGCAGCCTTACAGTATTTTGGCCTTAACACAAATAAAACAACTGGCCACCTCACAAGGTATTCAAATAACACTGAAAAAACAGCAGTAGATAAATTTCCTATTGAAAGCTACTTGAGAATAATTTATCCAATTTTCTCTTCAATACAGAATAATGTTTGCAATAAAGTGTTGAAACCAGTTGCAGTATTTTTCTTCTTCCTGTAACTTAAAACACTATTTCATGATACGTATTTCATCTCTGAGCTATGTTCAAGCTATGTGCTTGAATTATGCTTAAAGGAATTAAAGGCATGGCTTTGGTATGGGGTTAATTCCTACTATTACAATTAAAAAAACCCCTCCTATCACAGCTATAGTCCAAAAGGGATGATGCATGTCTACTATAAAGCTGATGACTTTATTAAAGCTATAAAGTACAAAGGTCCATTAAAAACCAGGACTAAGGCATGTTTCTGTTACAAGTGCTATGCCAAATTAGTGCCTGGAGGACTATAATTATTAAAGTCTATGTCTAGAGTTTAGTGGTTGCAAATTTTTTTACTTGACAACATATACCACTGATTGAAAGATGTCTTCTATTTAAGTTAATGAAGCACTGTCACAGACTTTTATAAGGCCCTCTGTCAATGTGCCATTCAAATTCTTCTTAGCAAATTCATTCTGTCATGAGTACAAATCAAGAGAAATACTACTCTTCTTAAGAAAGACAGAGCCTTCTTTTCATATGGATGTACAGGCAATCTGGGAAACACAGGCAGCTGCTGGAACCCCTCATACCTTGAGTTAGTGGGCTTCCAAGGATGCCTTTGTTCAATAAATGTGGGAGACAAAAGTGTTCCTAAGGACATCCTGGCTGATTGAGAAGTAACACTGAACCAGTCTGACATGTGACCTAAAATATCCATACGTATTTCAACCGTCAGATCCACCAAGAAAATGCTGAACAAAAATGTGTAATTTCCATCACATTGCAAGTAAGACATCAACAGAATTCATTGCCCAGCTCTCATTTATTTTAGCCAAGATTATTGTCAAAATTTACATGGTCAAAAACCCATTACAGGGTTGATAGTGATGATCGAGGCAACCATCCAAAATGACACAAATACTGACTGGCTTCAAAAGTCACCTACTTTACTACTAGCCTTTCTTAACAAGGCATTAAAGCAACTTTGAAGGGACACAACTTTGATGTGAATGAATGAAAATGTACTTGCAGCATTACTCTTACTGCAAGATTAGAGGCAGAAAAGGGGAAAGGAAGCACAGCCCTTAAGAACCTTAATCTAAAATGCAAACAGCGATATCTTCTAAGCCAATCCTATTAAAAACATTGATGGGCTAAAACTTAAAAATAACATTATGTGTATGTACTTCCCTGTGTCAATCACCATGCAAGTACAGGTATGTCCTAGTAGCAACACAGACAAGCAAGGACAGGAAAGTGAGACTGCATTACCAGTTTTTCTAAAACTATATTACAATTAGATATATCTAACCTAGGCTATGTTGTAATTTGATCTAGTATCAGTTCCTGGTTTTTAAGGTAACTACAATTTGGTACATTCTTCTTCTATACCTGTCCTGAAATGCAGATGTTCCCCTGTCCTTTTCCTTGAGTGTCACCATGTCTTCTTCTTTTTAAGGATTTTCTGAACTAACTGCTGATTTGGTTCAATAACTATTGCGGTCACCATCTTTCCCAATGGGATCACCAGGACATTAATGTTTTCTATGCCACTCCTGGATCACTGATACCTTCCATTTTTATTACTGTTTTCCCTTGCTATTAGGCTGTCTTCATTTTACATGATTCTATTACTTCTTAAGGCTCTGTGTAATTTCTGTAACCCATTTCAATAAGCAAAGCACACTTTTCATCAGGAACTTACTACTTCAATACATCCCCTTAATTACACAAAATCTGTCAATTTCAGTTAATAAGCAACTTATTATTTTTTCCATTATTAAAACTTTCTACTGTCAAACTGTGGTACAAGAAACAGTTAAAAGTTACTTGAAGAGCTACTTGCTGTCTCGACCTTTAACACATGTGATCAGTAAGTGTATCTCGAAACAAATCCATTCTTTTGGGAGAACACGATCATCCTGACTAATCAAGAGGCACATTCCACAAAGGGTGATGTAAAATACTTGCCGTTTTTCTCTTATGACAAACAGAAATGGCTTGGCAGCCTACCACTGAAATTATGGGTTACTGAATGTCTTGGAGAAAGATGTTTATGCTCTTTGGCACTAATAGCTGAATCCATATGAAAACTGGACTCTACCTCCAAAATCAAAGGGTCAATAGTCAGTTGTGACCATTATTTCACAGATTCAACTTCAAAAATATTTAGAGATTCACAGAATGCAAACATGAGTTTCTGTAACAAATGCTTTATTATTCCATATGGATAGTGGAGTCAACATTTTCTGTTAAACGATCCTTCCTTCCTCCCCCTTTGCTACTGTAACTGCCCGTACATCACCCCCTTCCCAAGTCTGCTGAGTGCATCAAAGCACAAAATACCTGACTGTGATCACATTAAAGCTATTGAAAGTAAATGCATTATGTGATCAGGGCTGCACATCTTTCCTACAAAATCTAGACAACTAGAACTATGGGATTTCAAATTACATGTTTAACTGATTAAGAGATTACAAAACAGACTTGTGGTAGAAAGCAGCTTAAACCACCAGGCTAAACTGACAGAAATCTATCAAACTGATAGGCATCAGCAAAATTAAAATCTACTGGAAGAACCAGTTACGAATCAAGACAGTTACAGTCCATCCACACCTCTAAACTTATTTTCATATCTAAAATAGCTCAGTTTAAAATATCATTAAACATAAACAGTATGAGAATTTAATCCTGAGAAGAAGCCTTTCATTCCAGCCATCAACACCTGAAGACACCCGAGCACTTGGGTGCTGTTAGAAGAGTCTGAAGTTTTACTTTTCTTTTTTCTATATGCACAACAGTTTCTTGTGAATCCTCTGATGCTCTTCATGGTCATTAAGTTTTTATGATATCTAGTCAATAGCATAACATAGCAGACGACCTCTCACTGACAGGTTAATCAATAAATAGGTTTGCTATTTGGCACCCAAATGCATATTTGGCATCCGTATCTACGTAGTACTCTACCAGAGTCCCCGACCAGAGAAGTTTTCAACATAGGGGGAAATCTTATAACCTGATGCCTGAGTAATAACTGTTGAAATACCATTTTAGAAATTTAGCAAAGCTAATCATGGATCTTATCTTTGGCCAGGATAATTGTATCCTCAAAGCAAAGTACAACAAATTAACAGAAATACTAAAAAGTATTTTCTTGTCTGGTAAGCTAAGCTCACTGTTTACACATTTATGATTAAACTACACCTACTTTCAAGTTTTTAGCTTTAATACTGTAAATGTAATAAGTCTATTACTGGTAAGAGGACTGTAAGGTAAAGTTAAGGATCCTCCTTTGCTTGTTGTCAAGTAAAACCAGAGCAAACCATAACTGCATGTACAGAAAACAGCAGAGCATGTATTACTTCAGATTATTATTCAATCACTTCCTGGAACTACTGTGTTATGTTTTTGATAAGGGCAAAAAGTCAGGAAAAATGTATTTTTTTCATAGTTAAAACACATCCTTTTTATTTGAAGAAAAATGCACTCCTCTCAATGTTTCACTTTGAGAATATTTTGTTTATGAAAATGTAATTAATCCTTTGCTTTTCATGCCCACATTCTGATTTTTTTTGTTAACAGTTAAGCTGTAGTAAGACAGAAAATTCCAGTACATTAATTTATTTGTAGAAGCACTTGGAATTTTCCCTAAAGTGAAAATTTGCCTTTTTTTTTTTTCCCCTGAAGAACTCAACAGGAATTATGCTGTTTTATTCTAAAACACTGTTTTGATTTGTCCACAGTCCAATCAATAAAAACCCATTAAAATATTAAATCCGTACATTTTAAGGGGTTTTGGCTTAAACTACACTGCAATTAAACTATGAGAGGTGTTCCTATGCATTAAAGGCTAAAAAGCACAAAAATAATGTACTCTTTCATTAGACAAATGCAGCCACTTAGCACTGATGAAACAGCAGTTTCTGTGGGGAATACAAGACCAGGTAGGTCTTCAAAGGCAGTGAAAGTGTTTTTACATTGCCTAGCATGACTGCTTACTGCAATTAATTTGAGCCACAAAGTTTGATACAAAGAAACAGAAGTGAGTAATAATAATTTATTACAGTTGCAGCATCATTAAACCGTCTCATCTTAATCCATTCTTTAAGGATTACTCAGCATAAGCCCCTTGCGTTCCTTTCCCTACTACTTAATATACACAGTCAGCAAGAGCCAGTATGGGAATTTTTGCCCAAAGCCACTAAAACTGAAATTCTCCCAGGATTCTCTGTACCTTACCCTCCAAGATGAAGGTGCATAAATTTGGACTACACACCTTACACAACTGAATCACTTCCCTGCAGTATAAAAACAGTAACTGTGTCAAAACCTAAGTTTTGCATGGGAGGAAATTTTGGCTGTTTGCAAACAAGCAAATAAAATAAAAGTCTAGAATGTATTACAAACTTTAAGAAATTATCTATGGGCATATTATAATAAAAAGCTAAATTTTGTTATACATCTTGCCGCAACTATTGTGTAGTTAACTGAATATATGGTACAAGTCTTCAGAGCAGCTGGACGATTCAAGCACCATTACCTAATACAATGCCTCTGCTAGACACTTGCCTCAACATGCAGTTCAGAATGTGATGGCAAGTCTATTCTGTTTATGTACTCTATTAGACATCAAATAAACAAGAATATTTTATTTTTATTTAAAAAACTCAAACAAACAAAAACCCCACAAACACCAAATATGGAGCAATGCAAGGCTACCACATTATTTAGACTGCAGTCAAGTACCATATCTCTAAAGTTGTAATGCTAGCTAGCACAAGTTAGACTTGTACTTTTCAACTGAGATATTGGCTTTTATAGACAGATATATTCAGGTCAGCAATAAATAAAATGCTTCTATGCTCTGCAAACAGAACTAGCAGATAAATATAGCCTAAGTTAGATGGTTTGCATTTCATGAAGTAAGAGTACTTACCAAGGTAGTGGAGCCCTGACTTAAAAGAGTTCTTTCTTTACAGGAATGGATCACAGAAATTGCATAGAGCCTTGAGAAGTAATATAATCAGTTCTAACATAGACTACAATATTCCACTTGCCAGTAAAGAAGCTCTTTCTGGACTGCTCTATATATAATATGAAGTAGTGCACATAGTGGCAAAATAAGACTTCAACCCAGATGAGTATCTGCTCACTATTGCCCTTGCAGGAAACAGTTGTAGTATTATTAGTAATTGTGAGAGGTGAGTTAAACTCAATTTACAGCTGTAGAAATGCCATATGGTTACTATCACAAACAACTTCAGAACCAGTCATCCAGGGTATACAGTGCTACTCAGTCCTACTTAAAACGCAAATCAATATTGGCAAAATATTGCAAATCAAGTCATAGGCTCATGGAATGGTTAGGGTTTGAAAGGACCTTGGGCCATGGGCAGAGACGCCTCACACTAGACCATGTCACTCAAGGCTCTGAATATTAATAAAATACTCAAAACACTTACTTGAGGAGAGTAGCTTGGGTATTAGCTGTATTTTTACTTTGTTAGGTTTGAGTATCAAAGCCAAAGTATGGCTGCAAGCTATCACCAGCAGTAAGTTTGCTGACAAGAGGAACTATTTATAGGTACCAATCACCAGCTGTAAATAATTTACAATTTAGTTATCTTTCAGAATTCAAGATATAATTTTTGTCCAATAATCATCACACTGCAGTGATAAAAATGCTGCTGCAATAAAAACATATGAAGATTGGTTTATTAATGTGTTACAAGTCAGGTAATCTTGAGACATCTATCTTTATATATAAAGTTTATGACAGCACCTATCTGGAATTCACTTTTTATTACTATGAGCTGTGATTGGAAACTATTTTGAAAGTGTTTACGACCTACATGCAGAAATAGTGCATAAAGTCTCTGTTGATCATGATTCTATGGAAATCTCGCAGTCTTGCATAAAACATCCTTCATACATTCTTAATCTGAAGTTTTTTGTCTCATATATGCATTTACAAAAAGACTAACTGCAGGAATATTTCTACAGGACTTAATTTGATTAATAAGTTTCAAATGTGATCATAGTTATTCACTGACTTTCAGCATTATGCAGACTTTATCTCAGTTCTTAGATTGGTTTAGCTACTTATCAATGAATTCAGAAAGTCTGCCACTTAAGCACCAAATGCTTACAGTACTATTTTCTGTACCTTTTAACAGTTACAGCTCTAACTCCTCTGGAGTTAGTATTCCACATTTTGTACATACTTGGTATCTTGTTTAATACTGAGAGGATCTGATTGTCAACACAGAAGAAAAACAGAAGTAGGTTTCCATAGCAAACTTCATCATAAGACTACAGATATGTTCCTTGTAAGTGAAAATGAGATTTTAGTACTGCTCTTCAAAAAAAAAACCTTAACCAAAACCAAATACCACCCCCCAAGCAAAAAAAAAAAAAAAATCAAACCTGGAGATCAGTTTTATTAATTTGCACTGCCAAAAATCTCTAATAAACACAACCTAACTGATCTAGGTTAATTTTGCTCATGTTCAAGATCCATTTAAGAATATTTCCTATTCTGTTCATGTTGTTCACAGAGCCACAATAACAGACAAATACACATAAATTCAGGCTCCCCCAGTAGACAGTGCAGTATAAGTTCTGGAACAGGTCCATACACTTTTAGTAGCAATCTAATTTTGCAATAGAACAACCTGCAAGATTTTCTTCACTTGTGCTTCTGCTTTGGAAAGTATCAAGCTATAGAAAAGGTGATAGCCATATGAGAATGAAGCTCATAGGTCATCAAAAGCTGAGAAAGAACAGACAACAGCTGAGTCATTCCTCCTCTGCTGCAATGAAGTCAGAAAACTGAAAGAAGATGAAGCAGCACAATGTGATACCCAGAAGATGAGGATGTTTCCAGTGTAATGAACTGTGTCCCCCCGCATGAGTACAACACCCTACATATAATTTCAGCATTCCCTCTTCTCATAAGCTTTTGAGATGAACACCAGGAAACCATCATCTTCCCTGTCTTTCATGCAGGCTTCCAACTTTTGGGGCATTAAAACCTGTACAGGATTTGGATTATCACAACAGGTAACAAAACACAAATGACTTCAAACAACTATTTTTTAACTTCTTTACCCGTCAGATTTCTATTACATACAAAAGGGAGAAATAAAAGGAGCAATGGCACTGATGCAATAGCACATAAGGTATTATGAATAGGTGGACTGATACAGCACATACCTTTTCTTTAGATTACAATGTAGGCAGGACACAGTTTTCAGCATTTCAATCAGTTTTTGAAACTTAAACGGTTTTGATATAGCTTTGCCTAATGAGTACACATTTCCTTTTCAGACTTTATTGGGTTCATTTCAAGTAGTATCTCAGCTGTAATTTAAGAATGACCTAAGACCAATCTAAATTCTTTCTGCATCAAGTATTACCTTCAGGCCTTTCTCAAACGAAAATTACTAGCTCTCATTTCAGATAACTTCAGCTGCCCATCCCCAAAGATGACATCTTGTCATATGATAAAACTGTTTTAAATAATTGCTCTCTAAATTAAGTTGGACTCCCACAGAAAAACAGGAAGTGATGCTGATTCTCTTCACATTAGGACAGAAATTGCTTCCCTAAAGGCAATTCTTAGTATTCAGGGAACTCTCCCTGAACCTAAAGCCAATTCTGTGAAAAGTATACCTACATCAGGAACAGAGGAATTCTGATTAAGCTTTCCTTCTTTGGAACTTCTACTAATATTTTCCATTGTGTTGAGAAGAGCCAGCATACATTCATTTGACAATTCTGAAAACATGTTACAACATGCTATAAAATAGCAAATGCTCTGACAGTTGACAGCCAAACTGTTAAGGAAATGGAATGAGGTTTTCTTGTTCTGATATAATTTTCATTGACACACACAGTTATGCCTGTCCATCCCTGATTTGTAAAGGTGCCACGATCTTTTCATCAAATTTCAGAGTCAAGGACCAAATCTTGACTTGCAGGAAAACTTTCATGGAGCTCAGCTTTTAAGTAGCTTGTGCAATTTTAATTCAGTAATTCCATCTGATGGAAACACTTGGTTGTTTCAAATCCAGACTGATTTATCAAGTGCCCATCGTACATTCAAAATAAACTTCCACTTCTGTAAAAACTGTGACAAGAGACAGGAATAACAGTCATTAGAATAGGTACAATCATGATCAAACAACATGAAAATCAAACAGCCAAAGCAAACAAGTCTAAACATACTTCCTTTGGGACTATACACACCCAAGTTTGAGGTCCATGTGATCTGGGCACTACCTAAAAGTTTCTTCCTAGCTAAATCCGCCATTGTTTTGCTGAAAATGCTTTATGGATATAAGTATCTAAATTACAGTTGCTTGAATTAGTGAAGACCACCAAGGAAATCTATGCCGGTTGGATATAGCAATTTTTCTATGTGCATACATTTGTACCTTATTTTGTAAGTCAAGCTACACAGAAAGTATGTATCTTACGAAGGTTTCCTACTGAACACACAAAATGAATGGTTTATTACCATGTGAGGCCTAAGTATCAAATGCACTCAATATTCTTCTCCGGACTTCTAACTCCAGAAGATGGATACTGTTACAATGTCACACAGATCTTAGCCTGAGATCACTAATTAAAAAAGGAGTATTTCCAAGCACAGCAGTAGACAGAGGTCAACACCAGGTTCTGTGGTTTTTCTCATGAACTTTCTGCAATATACATTAAATACCCTGATGATCCAATTTCACTTGATCTTTTTTTTGTAATCAGAGAAACAAATGTTAAGACAACTGAGCCTATGAACGCATCTGCGTCACTGTAAATGACTTTTCTGTAATTGCACATTTTATGACTGACTGGATACACACTCCAAACTTGTCAATCTGGAAAAGGCACGAAGCCCTACATGAAAGCAAAGAACATTAATTAAAATAAACCTTGCTGTTTTTTGGAGTTTTTACCTTGGCAGAATCACTTTTCAGGTTGCCTATTCCAGATACGCAACTGCATACGATCCTTCCACCTCTGCCTTCCTGTGGACACTAGGACACATACCCATATGGAACTGCCAGAGTAATCTCATAAAGCATACATAGTTAATTCACAGACTACATACACGCCACACTCTCTTTTAGAAGTGGATGGCATGGCCATGTACTTTCTTCCTCAAAAGTATGTTAGTGTTGAAAGCAGGTTTAGAAAGAAGCATTGCAGGACAGTGCCACCACTTCTAAGTTTACAGCAAAAATGTAGTTAGAAAAGTCTCTAGCCAGTCTCACAGTTCTTGGGAACCACAGAGTTTTTTCACATTTTCTTATATTACAGTAACTGAGCATTAGCCTAAGTTACTATTAATAAGTCTGACCCTTTGAAGTTGAGTCATATGCTCCACCAGTCCACACAGAACACCCATTCCCCTATGCATCTAATGGAAAACACATTCATCAGTAACTCTTTTGTGTTCTGTTAAAATAATTTTTAAAACATAATAGGATACCCATTTTGCACAGAAATACCCATACGTCATGGTATCAGTTACTACACTGTGACACTAGAAGATACCAGCTGGAACACTCCAGGAATTACACTTGGTAACTAAACGGCAATTGCTTCCATGTTTCTGAAAATTTTACCAGACCTTCCAGTGTACATTTCTAACAGTGCATAAGGCTCCACTATCGCAGCTTAACTCAGTACTATCATACTGAGGCATGGTATGACATCTTCACTTAGAAAAACAAATTATGACTGCTGCTTAAAGGCATACCGTTTTTAGAGTGCTAGAAATCAGAACTGTTTCTAAGTCAGGCAGGTCTTGCTCAGAGGCAAGCATTGAAGAGCCAGCAGGTATCAACACTTCTACAGAAGCCCCCCACAAAAGACAAAGATAACTAAACGTTTTGAAGAGTAATTTTATTCCGAAGTTTCGATGTTAGGTATGTTTCCAATGGATGCAGCGTGAACAGTAGAAACAGCTGAGAACAGTAAATCAATCCCTTTCACTCATTTCTATGTACGGTATACTACAGGCAGCGACAAAACCCCCAGACCCGCTTGTAACTTTAAGGTTACATGCAGGGTACAGCCCAAGTGCTACTTCTGCAGTTTTAACGCTAACTAGAAACGTTAGGCCAAGGAGAGTTGAATCTTGTGGCTTCCTCATCCTCCATCGTGACTAAGCTGTCCCTCAACAGATACGACAACATGCGAGAGAGCCCTACACACACACAGCACCGAAGCTTCCCCCTCCCGCACACCCGCTGGCAGTGACCCTCTCCTTGCAGCAGCACTCTGTGTGGAACCGTAAAGGACAGCACCGGCACCGTCTGCCTGCCCCCAGGAACTCCACGTGGCCCCCACGGTCGGCCACTCCCCAGATCGCGCTCGGGACGGGTGCGGGACGACAAGGAAATTACAAGAACCAAGGCGAAAAGCGCGCTACACACCGGCCGGCGACACTCGCCGCCCCGGACACAGCTCAGCCTGCGGCGGGACCCGGCAGGGCCCAGCGGGAGCCCGCGGCGCCCCCCGCCCCCAGCCAACCGCCGCATCCTGCCGCCCCCCCACCCCTTCTCTCTCCGCCCAAAACGGCGAGGGCAGTTACGGCCCCGTAGCCGCCGCCACGTCCCAGTCCCTCATGAGGGAAAGGGGGGTGGGGAGGATTTACCTGCCGCATGGTCGACTCGAGAGACGGCGGAAGAAAAGGGTGGGGGGAGATGCGCCAGGACTACGGCGGCGACTCACGTTCCGCTGCCTCAGAGGGGAGGCCGGGCACGGCTCCCCTACCCCCTCCAACCACAGCCCCCCGGCTCCCCGCCGGCCTCCCTCGCCCACCCGCGCAGCCCCCAGGCCCGGCGGCGGGTCTCGCCGCCGACACGTGATGAGGCGGCCGCGCCGCCGCGTCCCCCGCTTCGCATCCCGGGGAAACTGGTGTCCGTTACTGCCGGTCGTCACCGGCTCCTTCTCCTCGTCCGCAAGCCCTGCGCGCCCCTCAGCCCCCACCCCGCCGCCAGCCCGGGGCCAGCCGCCACCCTCACCGCAGCGCCGGCCGGTTGTGGGGGAGGGAATGTAAACAAATGGGGTTTTATAGCTACCTCACTCGAGTGCCGTGTGCATCTCCCTCTCCGCTCGGTACCAAACCGCCGCGGCGCCTCCTCCTCCTCCTCCTGCAGCTCTTGCTGCGGCCACGCTATTCACTAAGCGCGGCTACGCCAGGCCCCACACTCGCCACTACGCACCATGCGGCCCGTTCTACACACGCGTCCCCGCAGCCCGCTTCACCCAATACGGAGCCATTTCCTCCCCTCCCCCCCGCCGATGCACTCCGCTGCCCCCTCCCCTGCTCCAATACCGACTACGAAAATGGCGTAGCGCGGTCTGTGTCCTCCCCCCCTCCCTGCGGCGGCTTGCGCTCATCACTCAAGCGATCCGAGCGCGGAGGCGGCCGGGGCGGGACGCAGCCCCGGGGCAGGAGGCCGCGAAGCCCTGGCAGCGCCGGCCGTAGTTGCGCCGGCTGCACCACCTCGTCTGGCCGCACAACGGCCGTGGTGCCCGGCAGAGCCTCCGGCCCAGAGCCTTGCGGATGGCGGATGGCGGATGGCGGAGCTTAGCCGCCGTCCGTATATGAGGCGCCGTTGGCCGCTACCCCGGCGGCTAACAGCGGGGAGCTCGGAGAGAGCCGGGCCTGCCACTGGAGTCGGGGTAGGGCCTTCGTCTGCAGCCGCGGAGCTGTCTGTATTCTCGGTGGCAGGGGGAGAAGGGGTCCTTCAGGAACGAAAGGGTATTTCATGGCTGGAGCTTGGCCTTCGTGCAGAGATACCTCTCCGAGAACGGGATACGTTATTACCCGCCATTTATTTAACTCTGGAAACCCCTGTTTATCTCGATGATAAACAATCCCCCTGTTGGAGGAGGAGCCCCTCATTCACGATGCATTAGATTCCTAGGCAACAGCTACGGAACTAAAAATAAAGTAAAACCGTATGTAAATTAAAACCCTTTCCAGACAACAACGAAAACGTCTTGGTTTACAACAGAACACCTACAGAATACAGGAGTCTTTCACATCAAACACTATTTCAAAATAGACCAGCTTACTCTGTAATGGTTATTTATAGGAAGTATTTTCAGAGGCTGAAGTGCTGTTGTAGAGACACCTCAGATAAGTTTTAGACTGTTCCATTTTTCTTCCTGAGGAGTTTGCACACAATTTTCAGCACAGTTTCCTCCAAAAATAACTGATGTTCCCGTAGCAGGGTTCAGTCCGCAAGCAAACCCGCACCACCTCTCCGTTTGTTAAGTACACATGTATTTAGACTCTTAATATTACCAAATGGAACTAATTCACCTTTCTAAACTTAACCCTTTGTTAAACCAGATGATTCACACCAGCACAACTTTTGTCTGGCCTGGCAGATCCAGAGTCCAATCCATAAATCCTGTCCAAGCCTTGGATTGAGATAGCCAATCTCAGCCACCCTAACATCCTCACAAAGTCATGATGTGAATTTTTGCTTGGTCATATGTCCCTAGAACACAAAATTAGTAGAGAATACCAAAAACTGAAAGGATTGATAGTTCTTGCTTAGAAACCAAACAAAGTTTGATACCTGTAAGGCTCAAAAAACCCCACATAACACTGAAGTTGCAGTGCAAAGGAAACCCAGAGTAAACCTTCCTTAATAACTTGAATAGTAATTAAAATGCAGGTAATGTAATAAACTGATTGAAAGATATGTAACCTATCAAACAGGACCTAAGACCACATCAGTTCTGCGTGTTACGCTACTCCAATCTTTCAGTCGTGATGCTGAATCTTTACTGAACTTCTCCAGTTACTCCTTTGTTGTTTTTTTCTCCTCATAAATTTGATATCCAAGGGATAGACTTTCTAATGTCAGATCTCCTCCAGCACCTTTCCCTCTCTTTGGTATTTATTTGGAAGGGAAAAAAATAACACCTGCATTCCCTCCTTCCTTTTTTTCCCCCAATGCCTTACGGAATCAATCACAAGAATACAAATCATCCTAGTGAAAGAATTTGACAATCTCTGCTCAGGTCAAGTTTCAGGGACTGTGAAACCGATTATGAGGTTCTAAACCAAACTGTTACATCAGATCATTTGCACATGGATTTGAATGATTCCTGATTTCAAAGCAGGTCTTTTATCTCTCGGAATTTTCACACAGCAAATAAAATACAGAGCTGCTTCTGACACTGGTCATTAGACACCTACCACAGTACCCACTGCTGGTCATTAAGCGTGACTGAATTCTGCTGCTCTTTGGTCTAGAGTAGAGATGCACTGAGTGCAAAGAATACAAAAAATGTAAAGTTTTGTATCTTCTTCCTTCAGAGTTCACACTGAGTGAACTGTACACAGTAATAAAACAGAGCATATGGGGTTTGTTAGCTTTTCCAAATAAAATGTGAATAATACCATAAAAACCCAAAATCCAGAACTCCAGGAAGAGCACTACCATCATAGAATCAATTGAAATTAAGGTGTTTACTACAGAAATGTCCTGTAAAATTTCAGGCTCAGTTGATTTTGTACTAGTTTTGCTGTACTTAGGAAAATTACATATATAGGGGGGTAAAGAAGCTTTCCTGAAGGCAGCTTTACCTTATTGTGGAGGTACTGGTGCTATGTAGTTACTTTCCAGAGATTCACTCAAACAGGGTGTACCAATAAAATATATATATATTGGTGGTTTCTCTCTGCAGAAGCCTTCCTCCTCTCCAGCTGTTACATGTTTTGACATGCAGTTGTGTATTTTAAAGCCAGAAAGGACCATTAGTAGGCCTGCCAGCACTATGAGATGAGAATATAATTTCCTGTTAAGAAATGTGAGTCTCGTTTGTATTTTTACTTAGGCTGTAATCATCCTGGTTAGTCTGCTCCAGGCTTTCATCTGATTGAAAAGCTTGTTTGTATTTAGAATATTTTCCCTATAGTTGTACACTGTATCTTGCAACTGGGTTATTTCTCCCTACATTTTAACAGTATATTCTAATACAAGAACTGCCTACATGTCGATAAAACCAAGTACGAGTTTCTATACCTCAGCTTCAGAAACCCAGAAGAAAAACTATTAAATCAGGCATTACTAAGAAGAGCACAAACTATGCTTCCCTGTAAAGCATGTGGAACAACATTCTGTGCTGCAAGGAGCTGGTACAACAGAGCAGGGTAGCCAGCATTGCTGATAGTTCACGATAACACAAATCCATGCAACAAATCCAGATTGACCTTTCAAGCTTCAAACAGAACAATACCTTACTATACTTTTAGAACAGAACTGTCTTATTTTTTTCCTCCTCTCACAGGGTGTGTACTTGCTGAGTAACACTGCATGGTACATTCTTGTACATTGGTCTGCAGGAAAGTAATGTATCCTATCAAGTAATACAGAAGGGCTTGGTGTATAATGCTGCAAAAGCAGATTGTGGCTTCTAGCAGGGCTTGCCTCAAGATGGGGTTCTGTCTAGAGACACATCTCCAGCTTCAGTAGAATGCTGTGACCTTTCCAGTACCCTGTGGACCTGATGCATCTGGTCAGCAGACCCCAGTTTTCGGTCAGCCAGTTGTGTTGGCATAGAAGATTTTAAAGGAAGTGACAGGACATAGAGTCATGCTTAAGTTGTGAGATGCAGGCCTAAAGAGAAGATGTGTGAGACTGGACAGTCTTGACAGATGTCATATGCTGATTTCTCTTCCTTGTAACAGCCCAGTTTTGCATGTGAAGGATAAAATGCTGACATGTATACATGTATACATGGAAGTAGTAGCTAGCTTAGAGCAACTTTTTTTTCTCAGTATTAATAAAAGATTAAAAAAGAAAAAATTTTGCTTCCACTTGTATCCTTACACCCAGTGTCCTGGTTTTGGCTGGAATGGAGTTAATTTTCTTCCTAGTAGCTGGTGCAGTGCTGTGTTTTGACTTCTGTCTGATAACAATGCTGATAACACACGGATGTTTTAGTTGTTGCTCAGTAGCACTTACCCTGATCAAGGACTTTTCAGTCTCTTATCCTCTGCCAGCATGGAAGTGCACAGCTGGGAGGGAGCAGAGACAGTACACCTGACCCAAACCACCTAAAAGGATATTCAGTACCATATGATGGCAGGAAAAGGGACTTTCAGCCTCAAGGATTAACCTTGAGAGGCACCCCTGCACGAGGGGAGGACACTGCTTTGCAGCCTGCTGCCATACAGGAGAGCTTCCTGACACTCAGTGATTCTGCACACAGGTTTAATTCTTAAATCCTCATACTTCATCTGGCTGTAAACAGAAGAAAGAGTTTTGTGAACTTTCTTTGGAGATCGGAAACAATATGTTGAAAAAGATTTTAACTGGGCGAAATTAATTTAGAAAACTAGTGGTTGAAGGTGTACGTTTCTTCTGCTATTTAAGTGGGGAAAAAGATGTTACTATTTCTTGCCGAGATGAAATTTTATACCCCTCTGGCAAGTTTAACTTCTTTGGCTGAAGAACCCAACTTAATTTTCTTACTTTTGAAATACTGATGTCTGAAGAAAAAGCCAAAATAACGGCTTGAAATGTCAATTTTCTCCTTTATTTGGAATCATTCAAAGATTTAATCAGAATTTAGGGCAGTCTGAATGCCAACACAGCTGGGTCTGTGGTATGTATTACATGTGTGTTTTATTTCCTGTTCTTTTCTAGTTTCTGTCCTTGCCCTTCGTTCATTCTGAGAGCCTGAGTCAAAGCCAGAAATGCCATTTCTTACTTGAGAGTGGCCAACAAGTATTATTCAGCTTGCTGAAGATATTCATGGAGGTAGCTAGCAGTAGAATTAACCATAAGGAGATAGAGAACGGTTCACAGGGCACACCTATTGTCAATGTTCACTTGCCTACCAAAGAGATTTTACCAAATTCCTTAGAAGTGAAAGAGCTTTACTACAGAAAGCTTTGCTCAGAAGTTCACTGACAAGATCTGCTGAAGTTAAATATCAGAAGTGAATATCTGAAGAGAAATACAGAAGACATTTTCTTTCCTCAGTTACGTAATTTCTTGACCTCGATCTTAAAATATGACCTGTTGAAAGTCATCTATTCTGCTTTGAATTTACTGATGTACTTACCATATGTGATCAGTTGAATTGTACAGACTTACTTGTACTTTCGCGATTCAGTAGTTTGATATGTATTAATTCCCAGGCTGTATAAGAGGGTGCTGAGTTTGGGTACTGAAGCAGCAAAATCTTTGCTTATGGCAAGGACTTAAGTGAAGACGTTTAAGCATTAGGGTGAGCTTAAGTTTCCCTATAAGCAAGCAGTGATTTGGTAATTAAAGTCATGCTTGGAAGTAGGCAGTGATGTCCTCTAGGGGATTTCACTGCCTCAAGGCTACTTGGCTTATTTGCAATGAATTTAAAGCCCAAGTTTGTTTACCTCCAAGGCCATATATAAAAACTATACTTTTTATAGAGACTGTATATGCTTTTTTCCACATTCCCGCTAAACTGGGTGATCTTGTTTAAGCATTTGCTTGTCAGATTTGTTTAGTTAGTTTTAATTGGTTTCAACTGTATAAATTCCAGTGTTAATTCAAAGTAGATCTGGCTAGCATTGCAGTATCTGGAAAGTGTAATTTGAAATTTTTTTCACTCATGAGAGGGGACAGAAAGGGAAATCCATCTTTCTTGTTTTATTTTTTAAAACAATTCTTACCCTTTTCTTACAACAACATTGTCCGACCACAATGTGTAGATACTCCCCTCTTCAGACCGTATATAAACATGTATGGGCATATATGTAGGTTTTTAAGAAAATGTATTAATGTCGGTGACAGAGTCTGTGCAATTTTAAGTATAATACTATTGTAAATACTGGCAGGAAATTAGTTTAAACAGAAGCCCATGTTTTTTATTACTTCTTTTAAAATGTCAAATCAAGATACATATTTTGCAGATCTCTCTTTTAGAAGTATTTTAGTTTGTCTCTTTGTGGGTGTTGCAATTTAACCCCAGCTGGCAACTAAGTACCATGCAGCCACTGGGAAAGGGCTAGGCTTGCTTTTTTTTTTGTTTTTAAACATAACCTGACATTTCTAGTGAAAAATAAGTTTAGAGCCAATGAAAAATATTATTATTTAAGGTTACATAAACATCAAAGGACATATGTAAAAGCTTGTGATGCTGCAGCAACAACCCGAGAGTTTGTTCCACACAAAGCCTTTTTTCTGCAATATGGAAAAAAGCCAGTATGACTCACAGACCATTGGTTAAGTTTGCAAAGCTGGCAAACACCAGTGTAGCTTATCCACAGGAAAACTCCTGCTGGGCAAACTTTACTTTATTAAATGACTCTCCCTTTGGTTTGTTATTATTTGTTTGAAACATAACTTGCCAGCCCTACTCTCTAAAACAGCCCAAAGCCCTTTCATTGGATTCAAGACACATTTTTTGCTGGTAGCAGGGTTAGGATAAGATTCAAAATGTAAGATACTAGAAAGCGAGGACAGTGTGTCACAGCTTTGTTCCTCTCTTGCAGACTTGTGCTTATTTGCACACTTGGGTTTATTTATTTTCCTCCTTTCCTTCCTGTCTGTTGAGAACACCTGCTTGCTTGTGGCATCTTCTCTGTACACACTGGTTGCAGAAAGATACCATCTTCATGCCAAAGGATATGATGGGAGGGAAAGGCCAGTCAGCTGCTTCCTTTAGCACATGAGTGGGGTGAGAGTACTGAGCACAGAGAACTTATGATCGTACCCATAGGAGAGCTCTGTATCAATAAATATGGGATATTCTCTGCTGGAGCTAGGCAGGGTTCAAAACATTAAACAGAGCTGTTCTTGCTGGCTGGGTGGAGTAAACTGAAAATTCCTCTGAAGGCTTACACTTAGTAAAGCAAACTGGATCAATTCCAAAACTGGCCCACTTGATCAAAGGGGAAAATATTGTCTTTAATGTACTCTCTTTACATGCTGAGGAATTTGTTTTATGCCCTTTTCTCAAATAGAGTGTAAAAATTTAATGATACTGTCCCTAACATTATTGGAAAGAATCAGTGAGCAGATTAAATGAAGAAAATGAAAGGCAGTAGTTTTTATGCCAGTACCTGCCAATTTTTAACTACTAGTTTGGTGACTGGGAGGGAGTCTTTATGTGTGACCTAGACTTAACTGAGTAATACAGGTATATCTCTTCTAAAGCCGGACTGCCATTCCTCCACTGTCAGCAGGTAGAACCAGGAAGCCAGGCCATCCTTAAGTTACTGGCTTCCTGTTTTGAATATCTCAGAAGGAACTAACCGTCTCTGGAATTTCAGCAGTGGAAAGGAGAGCCAATATGAACTACTGTGGATATGCTTCAGTAATCTAAGCTTGAATGAAGAGGCAAGGGTGTCATACAGCCTCATCCCTTCTTTACCAAAGACCCAGAGCCTCAAAGGGACTCCTACAGAGATGACAGGAGACAAGAACATGCACTGGCAGGGAAAACAAAAAAAAAAAAGATACTGCTGGCAGAAATAAAGCAAATTATGAAATGGGTGTTTTGTTTTCTTTTAAATCTGTGTACCAGTAGCAAAATCTAAAATCAACAGAGGCTCATGGAATTATTGATGACTGGTTCACAGTGTAGGGAAATAGTTGGCTCAAACTTACTTTCCATGCCTGATAATTACATAATGGGAATTGGAGGGAGCAGTAGGATGCTGGCCTTCAGGGTGACATCAGTGTTGAAATGCATGACCATGCCTTTGAAATGCTGGCATGCACTGAAGTACTTGGTTTTCCCCCCCATAATTTATATTTTTGTATTGTTCCACCAGTATTCCATGACGCAAAAGTATGGTAAAATCCCTCATTTCTACAGAAAGCAAATAAGGGGGCACCAGGAAGTGTATGAATGACATTAGGAAATGCCGTGATTTCATTTGGCAGTACTGCTAGATGCTGCAGCTTTATTTTCTGTGTTGCTGCCCCAGAATGCTTTGCACAGTTGGATGTTAATTACAGTTTTAATGATACAAGGAGGAGTGTGAACTTAAGCATAAACAGCTACAAAGGAGAGGGTTAATGTTAGCTGATGCACAAAGAGATAAAGCATGAAGAAAGTACACGGAATATGATCCAACTGACAAGAAATGTGAAAAATCAGAGCTGAACACCCATGAAATTACATGGAGAGACAGACCACGGGGATGTTGCAGAGCTAGAAACTGGAAAGAGCATTGGGGAGACCCATTTCATTGCTGTTTTTCAGCTGCACGACTTGGCAAACTCACTTGATGCCTGTTGCTGTAAACCAATAGTAATTCTACTGAGGAAGCTACAGCAGCAGGATGGAGTAATACAGTGATGAATAAAGCCCATTATCAAAGGAAAGGAAGAACAGGGAGAGAAGTTCTGAAGCATTTCATCAAGCAAGCATGGGACTAGTGGGACTGCTTGTGAAAGAAGGGATGTTGTCATGTGTTTTTTCCTGACGATGTATTTGGCATGTATGAGAGCATTGAGAGACCTCTGAGAAAGCAAACAAGCAGAGAAAAGATAAAGCCATTTCTGCAATGGTTGTGTTGGACTAACATTGCCAAAATAACTAATGGGCAAGAGAACTAATGGGGAAGCAAACCAGTCTGAGACAAACTTAATGCAGTCCCATATACACAAAAGGCAAACTCAGATGAGCCTCTAATGGTAGCTGTAATGAAGTTACTGGAATCTTCCCCAAGAAAAACATACAAATTTGAGTTCGCACCTTTAGTTGGTAAAGCAAAGCATTCCAAGAAAGACTGAGCAGAGAAAGCTGTTCTTTATAACGTTTACATTACTGAATGTATACCAAAATGCTCCACAAATTCAGTGATGTAATTCAAGGCTGAAAATTAGTCTAAAAGCAAACAAATATTACTGCCTTCTGGACAGGTAGGGGCAGAATTTGAGCTCTTTAAGGTGAACCATTATTTTTTCACTTCATCATGGTACCATCTCTCAATAAATCTGCTTGTGGAACTGCTTCCAATAGGCAGCTTTCTTTAAACATATGAAGAGTATCTGTATAGCTACTGAACAGGTTTTCAGTATAAATTACTGCTGAGGTTTCTTAGCTGTTTCTTAGAAGAAATCATTGTGCTGCACCCTGTACATATATTAAAGTGAGTGGCTGGTGTTTCTCACCAAAAGCAGTCTCACAGTAGCTTTTGGTTATCAGACCACTTATGTAGTTACTAAACCTAGTACTTAACACAGTAGTTTGAATCATAGCCTTTGAAAAGTAATTACTTAAGATAATAATCTTTCTCTGTATTTTTTTGCAGGTAGTTTAGCCTAAGTCTTTGTAGCTCTGTAAACACTAATTTCATCCACATTTTCAGAATTACTTTTCTATTAATTAGAAGTTGAAATATATGAGACAAATCCACAGGATTAATTGCAAATCTGAAGTTTGAAAGCCTGTAATCTACCCCATTTTTAGCTCACTAAAATACTGAGAATAAGTTTCTGAAGCACAACATAATAACCTTTGGCAAATCAATATATGTGATGAAAAGAAGGAAACTGTACACAGGAGCTTCAAGGCACTGTTTCTTAAACCTAAATAGAAGCTAAATCTAAAGTCAGTACTTATTAATAATTTGCAAGGATGCTTGGAATAAGAATACTTTAGGCAAGCCAGTTACATTATAAGAAGACTGCTTGAGGCTCTCCTGCTCACAGGTACCTGGAGCTGGGCTGACTCATTGCCAGATTCCCATGTGAAGCAGAGGGAAGCAGAGATTCTGGGAAATTCTCATCCCCAAAACAGTTCATAAGATTTTATTTAAGTTTATCTGAAATAACTGAGAAGTACTTCATTTGGACAGTGTGATTCTGGGATAACATATTTATATTTCAAGGTGTTTGAAATTCATAGTATAAGAATGACAAGTATTCATTGCTGTTTTTCCCAAAGGGGCTTCAGTTTTCATGTAATCTATACTTCTTACCATAAGAGAAGTATACAAATTTTGTCCCTATTTCAGAAGATATTAATAATATCAAAATTACACCTAATTAGACAACAATAGACTTCATTATGCAGCTTCTAAATGGCAGTGAATCAGAAAATTAACTACCAGCCATGATGCACCAGAAACTGCTTCATGTACCCCCTTCCTGAGAGCAGCACACACACATTACAGAGCAAATCAGTCCACTTACATGATGTTAAGTGCCACTTTCATCATTCAGGACAGCAGTGTTTGATTCTTGTAATTCTCCTCTTCCTCATTTACAGGAGGGAAAGCCTGCATGACCTATAGTCGCTTCCCTCAACAGCAATAGTTTCTATCTTTGCAGTTTCCTTTTTAAACTACTGTATTTTTAAGGAACTGTTTGAACAGGGGGCTTTTATTTATTGTTATATTGAAACCAAACCTTGAGCTAGTAAGAACAATATTATGGTAGTGCTCTAGTCCTAAAACCAGAGCTGCTGTTTTCACAGGACACTTCAAATTGCTGCACAGAACTTCTAACTGTTGAGCCCTGAGATGTGTGCAGAGCACAAAGCCCCAGTTACTCTGAGCAGCAAAGCAGCAGTAGGCTATTTTTCAGAGGTTTTTGCTGATCATTAGGTTTTGGGTTACAGTTAAAACTCAGAACAGTGATTTTTGCAGGAGAGGGCAGGGTGGATCTAAATGACTGCAACTTGTATTGCAGTGTAAACCAGCACAGAAACAGCTTTCATTTCAGAAGTTAATGATCTCCTGAGAGCAAGAGACAGCAGTCTTAATGCTAATATGACCTGATCAGCAGAAAGCTGAGTGAGAAGGAGATAACTAGACTTCAAGAACCTGGCAGAGGCAGATAGAATGGCCCCAAAACATCTGTCTGTGCATTGCACCCAGTTCTGTCTTCTACACACATCCCACAGCTTTCTGTCTTGCTATGGCTCATGTTCAGCCCTTTGGCTGGAACCACCAGCGAGGTCACCCAGCAATTTTAGCTTATATAATGCCATCTAAATAAGGACAACACTCGGCTCTGCTCTCTTGTCCTCATAAAATTGGCTTTCCTAAACTCTGACTGATACAGAGAAAGTATCTTGGTCATAGAAGCCTTTCCAGAGATGGTTCAGTCTTCATAAAGCAGTAGTTTGTACTTTCTAGAATCTCAGCTAAAGAAGCCCACCTTCTTTTTCCCAACATGACGTAAATTTATGGTCTCATCTATATAGAAGCCCCAGAGAGACAGATGTGGTTTCCAGCTGTAGGGAACCAGACCAGCAATTCTGTTACTTCTGGGGACAGCACTGCCATGTCCTTTTCTCAGCTTATACTTAAACAGGGCCTAATCTGTTGAATTTCCAGCTGTAGGCATGGTTATGTATGTTCACAACAGACCACTGCCTTGAAATGCTACAAATCCAAAGATACTCAATCTAGGACATCCTCTAAAACAGATTTTCTCCTTTGAAGTGATCTTCTGCCTGACTTTGTTCTCTCTTCATGTTCCTCCGACTGCTATTAACCAATGCAGCTCTAGAAAAGTCATATCTGTATTAGGACACTACCAAATTGTCATGTAAAGTATTAATTTGAAGGTCAGGAAACCTAGTACTTAAACTAGTGCTGATGGTTAGTCAATGACGGCACTTGCCACGTTGGAATGGTAACAGAATAGCGACAAGTACAGAGGAATCAAGAAGAAAAACAAATCTGTTGCTGATACAGGCTCATGTAAAACATAAGCTAACTCTCTCTTCACCACCCAGTCACTCTCCTCACTGCAGACCTTTGAAGTCTCTAATCACTGACTGTTAATTATATATCATCCCTGTCACACAGCCATGCCCTGGTGATGTAGAGGACATGGAATCTATAGGTACTCTGTTCCTGAGATACTGATGAGGAATAGTCTTCCCACGATTATGTTTTAAACCAGTTTTCCTTCAATATCATTCAGGAAGAGGCAGCTTGAGAATGCTTTCCTATTTGATGCTTGCATAGTGAACACACTGGAATGGCCTTTCACAGCACTGCTGAAGTTAATGTCCTAATAAAAGCAGCTTCTTCTCAATTGACTTTGTTTGCTTTACTCTGACTTTATCCTCAGGGGTTGAAAATTTACCAATAATATTTGTATGGTCTTGAACTCTCTTGTTTTCATAAAAAAAGCACGTTGTTAAGTTCAGAGAGGAGTCAAAAGGTGTTTTCCTTTAGTTTCATTTTGTCACATTATAGAAGGAACAGAACTAAACAGCAGAAACCTCCCACAAAAAAAAAGGCTGGCCACTAGAGGTGTTTTAGAGAACTTATTTCAACACTAATCTTTAAAAATATACATATAAAAAGTGTAATAATAATTTGGAGATTCCTGTAAAAATAGGAGTTTGGTGAGATGTTTGAAACTAGGATTTAATACAATTTAGTTTTAAGTACTGCAAGGCACCCGCAAACTACAAGGCAGGAATGATTATTGAAGTGCTTAAACAAGCAAGCCATATGTAAGTGATGACACAATTGTCTTCTTTACCCTTCCTTTTAAAACACAGACATTATCTTTGGCAGAAAGATGCTTTCCCTCTGACAAATCTGTGAGCTGCTGGAAAAATTGACACTGATGTTCAGTAGGGAACACCAAGTCCTGTGGAGACAATGGGACGTAAGACTTTCCTCCCTCCACCCCCCATTGTGCTTGTTGCTGGTGGAGTTCCAAGAGAATGTGGAAAAAAGATTATTTGGTTTCTATGGCCCTGAAGCAATCATTTCCAGTAGCCACCTAGTGAGCTTAAAGGAAGTCTGCTTGCTTTAATTTTTCCCCTGAAAATGATGATAAAACAAGTTAATAAAGGAACGTGGTACTTACCTTTCATCAGACTTAAATTCAGGAGTTTAAAGCATATTGTTGACTTTACACAGGCAAGTATTCCTTGACACCTGCATTCAGTTGCTTAATAGCTTCCTTCATATCAACGGGAATGTAAATGTGCTATGAGTGATGCACATGCTTTAGGGTCCTGCTGAGTCATGTCCTTTGCATGTCACAATCATTACTGAAAAATGTGGTTGTGACCATACCCCAAATTAGGACAAGAGCATTTGTTATGGAAGGTAGAGTATGGTAGTCCATGAAGCTGCTGTGCATGTGAACGGCAGGCTGGGGGAGGACTGCCAAGCATTTAGACCTCTTCCAGATGCTGCCATTTCTGGAGGAATCCTATATGCTAGAAGCCATGTATTTTGAAAGCAGTGTTATTTCTTCAGGTACACTGCATGCATACACACAGAATCTTGATTTCTGCCAGGTACGTAATGGCATAATCACATAACCACCACAGCAACATAACAGATCTGCTTTTTAATGAAATGCTTTGTACATACTGAATTCACTATGAACCAAAATGACATAATTTCTTTCTCCAGCTGATAGTAGTATTTAGGCCTCTAGTGTGCAGTGTGTGTGCTAGTATGTGTGGCTCTGAGAAACGCAGTGTACCAAATGGTTGATACAAAATCTACTAAAATTAATATGCTCACTTCAGTAAGCTCTGGATTAAACTTCAAAGTCAGTTTTGTTTCTGAAGTTTCAGTTTCAATAGGGATTTCTGTAATGACAGTGGAAGAGAAAAATATAACAGATAAAACCACATCTACAATTAAGTAGTAATGCACAGCTCTTATTAAATGGCATGGCTTGCTTTCCTTCCCATAGAGATCTTTATATATGAAGAAAGGCACCTTCCCTCTCACCCCTTCAAGAAAATTGTTTTAGCTTTTAGTTTCTTTGAGCCATTGTAAAAAATCAGTATATTTAATTGTAAACAGGGAAGTGTTTTGTTGCTTTCAACTGCCAGAAGTAGATGCAGAAGAGAATACAGCAGGAACCATATTCCAGAAACTGTACTGTCTGCCTTAATAATCCGCCTCTTCACTTGCCTTCATTTGCTCATGTTCATATTATTAGCCTATAATTACTAAGTCCAGTTTACTCATAATGACAGTTCTGCATTAAGAACAACCTTTCTGTGTCTGTGCTGAGGGGATCTATTAAAATATTAAATTGAAGAGTAAGTTATTCTTGTTTTGCCACTTCACAGAAATCTTTCCTTTACTGCTTTGAGGCCCACTGCTGTAGATCAACTGTAGGAAAAGTCTAACTGGAATCAGCAAGGGTAGCATGTGAATGAAGCTGCTACCATATGTATTTGTCAAGACAGCAGGGGTTGAGCCTCTGAACACACTGAGCCACACGTACTAGCCTATTCTCTACAAATAAATTAATTATAAGTAAAAGGATACATAAAAGAGAATAAATAATATGAACTAGAGTGGGAGACTAATGTCTGTAAGATGTTCAAAAGCATGGGTACTTGTATTTTTGCAGACTTTTAGATAATTTTCTTACAATTACTGTGTGTTAATGTTAACAATAGTCTAGATTTCAAATCCACCAAAATGTCTTCATTCTTGATTTATAGGAAGCAAAGCCTACATTTAAAGCTGCTGACTAGCACTATAAGTTTATGACAAATTGTATTTGTAACACACGTCATTTCAGCTCCAGTGTTGTAGTCCTGTAATTGAACTAATGCCTATTACCAGAAAAGGCACTTTGTTTTACAAAAAAAACACTGCTTAAAAATGCAACTTTTTTTCCTTCTTTGTTTTCCCCAAGACACAGGAAGCCTGACCCAGCAATGAGTCAACTCTGAGATCTCACGAGAATGTGCCAAAAGGAGTAGCAGGGCTCTGTTCATTGATCTTTGCAAGACTAAGTACAACATTGTTTAGCTAGTTCTTTTGGTCCTTTCCCCCCCTAATTTTTAATATTAAAAGTATTAGGTAACTATTTAGTTTTCAGCTACTTGATTTTCTTGCTTGAACTACTAATGCTGCACACTAAACACAAACCATTGACACTGGTTTCATAGAAAACCCTGACTATGGTTCTTGAGCCATGACAATAGTCTTAAAGTTGGACTGCAGAATATTTGAAGCTGCCTCACATTTGACTGGCTATGCCAGTATAGTCTGACCTTTGCCAGTTTTCCTGTGAATCTCTGAAATGTATTTTAAATCAAGTTATGCAGCACAGAAAGCTAAGTCATGACCATTTACAGAACACAAAACCACCAAGATTATGATACCTAAAGAATGCTGACATCAAAGCTCAGTGCCACTCTCCTTAGCTACAGTATTAACTAAACCCAAAACCTGATGTTGCTTTGATTTTGGATAAAAAAAGAACTGGGTCTCACTGTTGTGATTCAGTGCTTGATGTCTTCAAGGCAGTTGACAGTAATCCTTTCAGGAAAAACGAATAAGTTTTTCATATCTAAGTCATCACTACTCCAGCAATGTCTTAAGACTTAGAGTAAGTCTTACTACCTTTACTCAAACTAGTACAGCTCCTTTTTCAGGGATCAGATCTCTCCAACCACAGTCAAAACAGATTCAGATTCTGTTTCTCTAATGCTTAGATATGCCAAAACATTTAGATATGTCTAAAAACATTTAATGCAGAGATGAAATCAGGATGGATCGTCTTGCAGAAGAAAGGAGCAAGAATCTTTTAATTAAGGAAATAAAATCTTCTAATGAGTTCAGAGGTGGAAGTTTACTAGATTAAGGCTGCAGAACAGGAATGGAAAACAAGCTGTGCCCTGAGGATGGCCTTCTAGTTGAAGCATAGGAAGACATGTTCATAGAGCAGTTAGCTCAGACCTATTGGGTACACAGCATTCAGTTTGTTAATAGACTCTGTTTCTATTGGTTGACACTTCTCATATGATCAAGTTGTTTTATCACAATACTGAGGGTTTTGCCAGATAGATTAATGATCAATAAACTAAAAATAAATTATAACCTCCCAGTTTACCTGATATAAATCTGAAAAATACATGCATTTCACTTTGTATTGTCAAGCATAAGGTACCATACTTTTTCCAGAGTGGGGTATCTGTTGTGGGGCTGCTTTGTTTTAGGATTCCTCTCAGTGGTTGCACATTAACTAAAATCAACAATGGTATTTTCTTCTAGTTTCCTACTTAGAACATTGATTTGTACATTCAAATCTAAACTACACACCAAAGAGACTGCAGATTTCAAATTGCAATGTTAAACTACCTCCAGAATACCCTTTAAGTATTTAAAATTACTTTAAGAAACACACAAACACACTGCAGAGGATAGATACCCCATCAATGCAAAGCCAGGGTGCTTTCTTCTCCATGTGAGGGAGGATGGTCTAAGGTTAAGCCAACAAGGTATGGCTCAAGTAGTATTAGGTCTGACATAGTGCTACAGTAAGGGGCGAAATGGACTTGAAGGACATTACAGGTATTCCCTGCAGTGATGCTCTGAGGAGTCAGTCACAGATTTGCCTCTCTTGTGCTAGTTTTTACCTTCTATTCTTTCATCTGGCTACTGAAGCCCTTTATTCATGGGGAGATTCACTGAAGGTGGTGTGTGGAAGTGGGCTAATTTAACTCTTCAATTAGTCCTGTCTCTCACTGTTTTCCTGCAGAGCTAGCAACAAGTAACAAGACACTGGAGAAGGGTATCAGAGTGCTGCCAATAGAGACAACAGTGAATGAGCATCCTTTATCCAGACAGAACTGTAATAATGATTCTTCTTGGACAAGACAGATGCAGTTATAAAAAGCCACAACTTTTGAAATTCTGCTAATCTAATTGCTCTTGTGAGCCCAATTTGGTTATACTGATGCGTATATATTTGAAAATCATAACAGAAGAAAGGCACAAAGTGAACAACTGACGTTTTTAACATTGCACTGTCTTGCCCTCACTTCTTTCTTGAGACAGTTAAAGGGTTAGCAGTCTGGTAGCTACATCTGGGCTGGAACTGGGCTCTTATTAACTGGAGATACTGCTCTACAGAAAAGTTTTAGCTACAGACTTCTATTTCAGGGTGCAATTCAAATATATCTGAAGACTGGATGGCAGGAATCCTCAATTTGAAAAATACAATAAAGATGTAGAGCATGGGCTTGCATCACAGAGTGGTTTAAAATGTAGTTCAAGATTCTTTCAGGGTTATTAAGACCAAAGGATCAGAATCATTTTCAGACAAAATTAAAGAGGTGGAAAATGCACATGATTATACATTCACTGCTTTAATAGAAGAAAATAAAGGGTTTGACCTGAAGAGAAGCAAAATGGAAACTCATCTGGAACAGACAAGTGTCACTTGAGTCAGGTGCCTGAAGGAATTGGCAGTGTCAAAAAGCTTTCTGCTTCCTACCTCCTCCTTAGCAAAAGTGGATGGCAGATATATTGAAGCAGTGTTTTAGGGAAAATTCAGAAGGTATTATGTGCTAGGAAAATGCCTGAAAGGAAGTGTCTGAGAACATTAAAGTAGCTCATTTGACACATTTAACCAATTTTCATAGTGACACAGGTTATAAGAGATTCTTTTTATCTTCAGCTGTGGCAATTTTCATACTGTACAATAATGTCCTTGAAATGTCTTAGAAAAAAACTCTAGCTATTTGTCATTCATACAACCCTCTTCCAAATATTCAGACTCTGACTAGATTAACAGTCCTGCTCCTAGATTTCCCTCACTGTTGTATGCCTGGGAAAAAGAAAAATTGCTCTAGCAATAGAGAATTACTTCAGCAAGGGTAAACTCTTGAACACTCCTAATATTCATGCATTACATATATGGAAATCCCCTGGAAGGTCTACTGATGTAAGATGATCAGCCCAATGATACTTCTATGCTTTCCTGTCTTCAGCTCCTAGATAGAGTCTTGTTTAACAAACAGCTTTGGTATATTGGTCCCATTCTCAGTGAAAGAATTCAAAGCTCCTGCTCATGTGCAGTTACTGCAGGTAAATGCAAGTGCATGATCTTTTTTAAACCATGATTAGATTTTACCTGGAAATCTGTGGCATTCACTGAGCAGGCATCCTTATTGCAGCTTAAGTGCAGGAGCTCCCAACATAAGGAGAACATGGACCTGTTGAAGCAAGTCCACAGGAGGGCCATAAAGATGGTCCAAGGGCTGGAGCACCCCTGCTATGAAGACAGGCTGAGAGAGCTGGGCTTGTTCAGCCTGGAAAAGAGAAGGCTCTGGGGAGACTTCATAACAGTCTTCTAGTACTTGAAGGAGACATACAAGAAATCTGGAGAGGAACTTATTACAAGGACATGTAGTGATAGGAAGAGGGGGAATGTCTTTAAACCCAAAGAGGGCAGATTTAGATTAGATACTAAGAAGAAATTATTTACTGTGAGGGTGCTGAGACTGGCACAGGTTGCCTAGGGAAGCTGTAGCTGCCCCATCCCTGGCAGTTTTCAAGGCCAGGTAGGATGGGGCTTTAAGCAACCTGGTCTAGTGGAAGGTGTTACTGCCTATGGCAGGGGGATTGGAACTGGATGAGCTTTAAGGTCTCTTCCAGCCCAAACCATACGGTGATATAATATGAAGTCTGATGTTCCTTACACATCACATTTATTGTGTGACATAGCAAAGGGTGCCCTTGCAATACTGTCCTTACAGACATCCTATGTTGGCAGACAGTAACCCTGAACTATGACAGAGTTTCCATATAGGCCACTTCTCCCAAGACAAGAGGAAGTGGTCCGAAATCTTCCTCTTCGAGTCAGCTTTGGACAGACAGGCCCTTCACCCCACATAAGATCTTAGAGGTTATGTCTATTCAGCCTAAGTGGAATGCAAAACTAAATCTTAACTAACAGGAACATAAAGGAAAAATTTTTTCTTGAGTTCCCTTCCAGTGGTATATAGATGATGTTTTTCTGGACAGTGAACATTAACTTGACATTTCAATTTAATATTAACTCCATGATAAATGATGGCATTAAAAAAAAACAACCAGCACATCATCATTTCTGACACTACTGCATCTCTATGAAGAGGCAGCAAAAGTGACTTAAAACTAGTGATGAGGAAAGAGAGACAAAACCTAGAAGCCATATAATATATCTGCTATTATAAAAAGATCTACTGATTTTGATTTTTAGTAGTTTTCCTGGACCAAAGTGTGCGCTTTGTGCTTTGAAGTTAGACGTACTGAATTGGCATTATAGATTCAGCTGGTCTGAGGAACAAGACTTGTAGAAGAATGCAAATAATTAAAGTATGCTAGCAAGTATTAAGATGAGCATTGTAATACCTAGGCTTAGAGGTTGAAATTAGAAGCACAAGAAAATCCCAGTAAGTTACATACCAGGTCAGATGAACAACTGGAAAAGCAATATAGAATTTCTGACAGTCAGTTTCACGCTGTCTCCTTGCCAATAAAGCTTAATTTTCTTTAGTACAAAAGGAGTACGACTCATGCTTGTTAATTTAAAATAATTTAATGGCCAGTACTACTTTAATGCAGCCACACCTGGAAAGATATGTTAGTGTTTAAATGGGAGCTTAATGAAATGAGTTAGGGAGAATAATAATGAGAATAGACCAAATGATGGGGAAAGAGGGGGATGATAATCAAATGGAGGGGAGAGAGAGTTGTCTGTTGGGCCAAGTAAGAAATCATTAAAGCAATGGATATTCTGGAATACAGATGAGGGAGTAAATTGGATGAACAGGAGTAGATTTAAAAAATGCAAATATGAGGTAAAAAGAAAAAGGGAACTGAGAAGGACAAAGCAAAAGTGGTTAGTCAAAAAGTCATGGGGAAGTTTTGTTGACTGAGCAAGTTCAGTGACCTTAACAAGTTTAACAGAGTGAAAAACTAAGTAGTACTTGAAACCTTAGGAGACATTTTAACAGGGAAGACACTCCTTGAAATTTATCAGGATCAATTTTGATGAGGAATTCAGTTTGTACAGTTGTAGCTCAGGAAAAATAAACTCTGAACGCTTGTGTAATTACAACTTTACTCCTGAATCCCCTTTAAAAGAAGATATTGTTGATCATTGGTATCTTTGGTATTGTAGGTAGAATTTTTACAGTGCTAGTTATCAGTTTTGGATAGGAGTTTGTATATTCCATCATACAGAAGTAAACGTATAAAAAACATTCATGCAGGCACAATCTAAGCATGGTAATGACACTTGGGAAAGCTTCTGTATCACCTAGCACTAGGCTCTCAAAACAAAGGTGAATGCTTCAATACTTAAGTCAATGGATTCTCCCCCTGAAATACAGTCCATGTTCTTTTATCTTCTAGAATACCATGCATAGCAGCTGACACACTGAACAGGAAGCTGCCAAATTTCAGTGACGGGAAACATTACATAATATTAGTTGCACAGGCTCCACTATCTTAATGTATATGAAGATGCTTCTTGGCTAATACTGCCAATCTGAGATGTTTCTTTGACCCACATCTCTGAATTGTCATCTTTGCAATAGTCCACTTGAGTGCAGTGGTACACTTGGCTATCCTTTGGATACCCGAGAGTGATACTGGAGGGGAGTAGGGAGGTCATATTATGAAAACAGTCCAACATCCCAGTTTAAAGTTTGCCATGCCTATAGAGGGTGAATGAATACCTTGATGTTAGTTAGGTGTCTTCAAGTCATTAAAATCAGGGTTATTAAACTCAGGTTAAGAACAAGTAGCAAGGTTGTTCATACAAAATCCAAAACAGATAACCGAATCACATACAAAGCACTTACAGACAAAGGATAGAAATAAGAGGGACCATAAAAAATCTTATTGCAAGACCAGAAGTTCCTTCTGCTTCCCTTCTATCCAGCTGCAATTAACTAAAAGCCAATGTGCTGTTAGATTCTTAACACAGATATTCAGAGATCTGGTCCATTTGCATAACTTCTGTCCTGAGGGAATCAAGGAGCCTAAGATTGTGAATCTCTTTTTTGTACTACCAACGCAGTGCTTGGGGAGTTAAGAATCAAGGCTTCTTCCTCACTCCACACTGATGAGAAGGATTTCTTACTATTCATTCAGTCCCAGGTAACTTCGGAATTCTTCCCTCTTTGTCACTGAGCACCCCTTTATGCTTTCAAAGTGTTCATTTCCTTTAGGCCTATCTAGGAGCAATCATCACCTGCCTAGACAGTAAACAGGTTATGCTAATGGGTATCCAGAAGAGTTTTAACGTGCTGTAATGTAAAACACCCTTTCTGTTCAAGCAATTCAAGACCCAGGCTGATGCTTCTTTTCCACAGAGCTTAACATAACAACCTGATATTTTATGTGTGTGCATAACCTGCCAGTCTGATTTGATGTGATTGCATAATTCAGTTTACTTGCAGTTTATCTAAGGCCTTATCTGAAATCAAACGCTGCATCATTTTGTCAAAGTGGGTTTGGGAAGACTACCCCTTCTGCCCCCGAACCCTTTCCCTCCAGAAATTTTTTTGGGGGACAGTATGATCTTGCAACCCCTAGACTTGATGTCTAACTTGAGGTAGTACCCCTCAACCTTGCATGGCTTTAGCTGTTGATGATCCATCACTGGGAGATTTAATTTTCAATTATCTAACACATTTATTAAACACAGACATACACTTTTAAGCACACTATGTAACATTATTGCTTGATAAGAGTGTAAAAAATCTACTATAACCCATTCTAGATGCAGGTGTTTGGTGAATTCGTTTGGACAGCTAAGTTATCTTGTGCTCTGCCACATTCACATCACTACCTGTTTAACATCTAAAACAAGAACAGTCCTAGAGGAAATGATGTAATGCAATTGTTTCTGTTTGAGCTTCTGAGCCTGTACCATTAACACTCTGTACATGAATAGTGGGAAAGTGGTTAGGACGTGTCATTAAAGTCCGGTGACAAACACACTAACAGCAAATTTCTCATTCATTACTGATTAACACACCTGATTCAGGTATATTCTTCACTTACTTTGTATGTGTCTTCTCTTCTTTTTCCTGACCATCCAGCAGGTCCTTACTTACCAAACTGTGTATTTTACAAAGTAGACGATACAAGCTGCTGAGTGCATTAAGCGTGCAACAGGCTTTCATACCACCTCTACTATGTTTAGAGATAACACCCAACCAACCCTCCTGTATGAAAAAATTGCAAAACTTGCAACACTTCTGAATTAATACAGGAGATGGTCCGACGGATTTATTACAGCTGATATCACAGTTCCCACTTATGAACCAACCAACTTCCTGGGGGAATATTTTATGCCCACAACACATTTTAATCTGAAAATACAAAGCTAAATTTCCAGGTTTTTATTGCTTCTGCTCAGAAGCTGTAGGAATACTTCTCTCTCTTTGCTCCCATTGATGCTTCATAAACAGTCTGTGGGACAGGAAAAGCTAACTGACTTCTCGTAACTCCTGGTTCAACAAAGTACCCAAATTCTGCCCTCAGGTTTACACCTACAGGCTTAGAGTTAGGGAGTTTGGAACAGACTCGGATTCCTGCTCTGCATCTGCAATTTTCCTAACAGTTCTGTAGAAGTCTATTCTATTTCACCATGTCATTGTCAGATAACATACTGTCTGCTTGGCTAGGATAAACAGAAAGAAATGAAACATCTTGCTATACTTACTGGCTGTCCTGGAGATGACTGGACTCTGTCTTCAAAGGGGAAGAAAAGGGACTGGAGATTTTACTCTAATTATATGCAAAAGAGTCCCTAAGCCTCTTATCCACAGCACTGCCACTGAAGACTACTGGGGTAACATCTTAAGGACAAGGAGGTACAAACCACATGGAGAATGCTTATTAAATGAGGTTGCTACCAGGAACTGGCCATGAAACATGACATATTTGGGAAAAAGCTCGTCCCAAAAACTGCGTAAAATTCCTGCCTCTCTGACTGCTGGTAACAGCTTTGTGGATTTCCTTGGAATACTTAACAAACAAGACACCAAAGCTGCAAAGGACATGGTTATGGGTTATGTAATTGTGAAGTAACTTCTGTGCTACAGAAATAAGATTATGATAGTAGGAAATGGCTTCCCCCTCCCCCCCCTTCTTTGTTTCTTGCATCAGACAATAGAACATGCAGTATCAAATAATCAAGAGTTGACTTGTTTCCCAGGGCTTTTACATCAGTTCTGAGAGGAAGCAATTACAGGTAGTTTGTTCAGACACGATACTAATATTACCTGTGTTTCTGCTGGAAAAACTGCACATTTAACTAAATGGAATTATTATGATTAACTTTAGTTATCAGCTGTACATATCTAAGAGACCAAACTTGTCAAATATCTCTCTTCATAATAGCTTCAACATTGCAAGCGAAGTTTAGACACGTGTGTTTGCAGTTTAACACAGTATTCAACAGTTATTCAAATGAGGGCAACTGACCTGTAGATTAGAATTACTTGTACAGGTAACAAACAAACTCTCCTCACTACAAAGCCTTACTTGAATGCTATGTGATTGTTCAGCTGGGATAGAGTTACACTGTTGAAAAGTGACATGGTTGGAAACTAAAGTCAGGCTATTCTGTGCCATGTTTCAAAGTCTGTTTTCAGATATTCCTAATCTAGTTTTAAGTTTTCACCATTACATTTGCATTATCCCCAGAAGCTGTTACCAGCCAAGCATGAAGCAGCACTTTCTTCACAACAGCAGTAAGCCCCCTTGGCCTCTATACCTGCCAGATTAGCTGCATCCAGTGGAAAGCAATGTAGCCACTGGGCAGAAGGTCAGTTTGGAGGAAGAGGAGCTGCATTGGCAAAAAGGATCATATTCTGCTAGTCAGAAGAGAGGCACTTAGGAAAGAATTGTTCTCTGCTCAGGAGGGTCTCAGTACTCAGAGCCTTGCCTATCCAAGCCCTTCTAGGGGCATCAGTGTGCTTTAGAGTTTTATGATCACAGAATCATAGAATAGTTAGAGTTGGAAAGGACCTTAAGATCATCCAGTTCCAACCCCCCTGCCATGGGCAGGGACACCTCACACTAAACCATGTCACCCAAGGCTCTGTCCAGCCTGGACTTGAGCACTGCCAGGGACGGAGCATTCACAACTTCCTTGGGCAACCCATTCCAGTACCTCACCACCCTTACAGTAAAGAATTTCTTCCTTATATCCAATCTAAACTTCCCCTGTTTAAAGTTTGAACCCATCACCCCTTGTCCTATCATATAATTATAGAGTTAAATAAAAGTAACATTTGGTTCCCCTAGCTAGATAAAATGCTAGAAATCTGATGCAACTGTTTTGGAAAGGCTTATTACGTATCTACAAGGCAAAGATTACAGATCAGTGTTAATTATCAAGACCTCATTTAGATAATCAAATTTAACTTTCATTATTGCTCTGCTGCATTCTCTGTATATTTTAACATTTTGCCATGAACGTCTTAACATTATTAAAAGAAATTATATTATCTATGGTAGGATTTTTTAAATTATGTGAAAAATTAATGTGAATGTACCTACATACAGAGCAGTTTAGTACTCTGAGGAGTAAAAAATATCATTATAACTGCAGAGCAGTTGATAGAAAAATCTTTGAGTAGTCCTCCTATGTACACTCATAAGACAGAAGATAATAAGTAGCTCACTAGAAATCCACATTTAACTATGAACTGCCTCCTAGGTGCTGGACTTTTACTTCAGGGTAAAGCTGATGTAGCTGACATAGCTTGCAGACCTGTAAACTTTCTGTCTAAATAACTCTCAAGGCTCTTTCCTGAAAAGGCTCAGAAACTTTTTCTTTCTTGCACAAAAAAATTACTTGTTTTTCTAAGGATGATTACAATTATTCTGTCAAACTCACAGGACTTCAGCACAATCTAACTGCAAAAAAATTGACTGACTGAACTAAGAAACGGGTAAGGGAGAGAAATCCAAGTATCTGCTATAAACAATAGTTTTGTTTCTAGGTGATGCAATAGCTCGGGAGAATAGGACTGCCAGATACAGGAGACTGTATGTACAAACCCTGAGGTAATGAGTGACACACATTTGAATGCAGATAAATGCAAAAAAAGATAGGACCAATGAATAGATATTTGCTAATAAGAAAGAAACAGATGTGAATGCAGGGGAGATAAAGAGAGACACATCTTCAGTTCACAATACACCTAAAATGGTCAAAGTGATTAGGGAGAGAATCACTATGTAATGTATGTAATGAGGTTGGATTATAGCAAAGTGAAACACAAGTTGCCTCTTAAATAATGATCAGCAGAACTGGTCTGATTTTATACTCTTGGATCTCCCTTGAATACAACCCTTTGTCTGAAATACAACACAAAACAGACCTTAGATGTAAATACATTTCAGAATGCTTTGGAAAAAAAACAGCAGCTGTACAAGGAATTCCTCACAGTAAAACCAAACTGCTACTTAGGGCTTGAATTCTGAAGACACATAGTACTTGACTTTTGCTGCAATCCTAGTAATTTCAATGCCTCAGTGCGTTTCTGTTGAATCTTTCCCTTCCTTGTAATTTAGTTGCTCTGATAATTCACCTTGCATTTGCCAGCTGACAGGAGTTCTGGAGAAGTTGTTCCACCAAAAAGCCACAAAACCTAAAAGCACAGCCCTGGAAACTATCATTTAGCTGTCTGAAGGATGGTTAGAGAATCTCCAGTTTCACACCCACCATAACTCTCCCCTACTATGAAATACCAAGAGAATTTGTTTTCGTGAAGGTTCAGAACATTCAGAATTTGACATGTTGCAAGTCACCAAAAGACTAAAACCCTCACACCCCGAAACCGAGCTAACCCCTAACTTCTTTATTTGAAAGCAGATTTTAACATAATCATACTTAGGAAGCATGGGGAGTGATGCCTGAAAGATACCTCCCATAGGTAAGATGCAGGAGGGCATCACTACATTTGTTCCCCAGAGGAAATGAATCAGCAGGAAGACAGCATGTGTCTTGTAAAAATCAGTAGGACAGGCTCTATGATCAAAACAAAGAATGAAGAAAATTAACCCATAAAAGCACTAGCAATTTGCCTTAGTTTTAGAGTGGTGAAAGCTACAGGAGATTGGAGTGTCTAGAGCTTGATAATTTTCTTAGGAAATAAACACCAAAATACACATACAAAACACCCACCCAAAGCCCTACATATAGCATATTTAACTGTAGGAAATGGAATGTGTTTGGTGTGGTGGAATAAAAATGTTAATGGCTTTCCTATACAAGTTACTGCCTTGGATTGCCAGAAGCAGTTCGTTAATCATGTGATTAGATGATCTGGGACAAGATCTTACACATAGCTATGATGGTATTTAAGCTTTCACTCTTCAGATGCAGTATGAGCCATTCAGCTTTCATTAACTCGAATAGGATCATGATCTTTGAATATGGTAATACCTGCCTTTTTTTTTTTCCCCCAATAGTGCCCATGAGCTCTCTGCTGCTCCAGGGATGGCTTAGCTGGTAACAGCTATTCATATTTATAAGACCAAAGTGTTCCTTCTCCTTCCACTATTCTTCCCTCTTTCCTTCTGAGCTTTCTTTGAGAAGAAGTCTGTGCCACTTTACATTCATTCCCTTTTCAGCCTTCACCAACAATTCTAGCTAGAGTGCTTGATCTAGGTTGTGTACTCAATTCAGTCTGGATGAACTGTGTCTCCTCCATAACTGAGAGGTCCAGGTACAAGTTGCAGGAAACCTGATGGGTGTCCTGTGTGAATGCAAGTCATCAGCCTGCTGGAAATCTGTTAGACCATGTACTGGATTTACTACACACGGCTAATAACACATTGCTGTACATCTGATTTGTCTTACTGTGCTGGTCAGTATAAAGTTACTGTAATACCAAGCTTGTCATCCTCTGGATATGTGGGGATCCAGTGGTCTACATCACTGAGCATCCAATAGGTCACTGCTGAAAGGTAGTAGAATTAAGAGGACTGGAGTATTACAAATGCTGTACACACATGCAAAACCAACCTATCAGGTCTTGTAGTGTTAGTAGCTCATATGGAAGGGGTTGTCTGCCCATGGTCCCTTCTACATCATGATCTCTGTTGTTCAGAATGTCGCACACCTATTTGCCCCTTCCCTCCATCCTACTGCTCTGCCATTCTGTGTTCTTTACTAGGATTGTTGTCCTCAGGGAAATACTAGTTTCATGTATATACCAATAAGTGTTTCGATTTTGGCCTGCATCAAAAGGAGCATGACCAGCAGGTCGAAGGAGGTGATCCTGCCCCTCTACTCTGCTCTCGTGAGACCTCACGTGCAGTTCTGGTGTCCTCAACATAAAAAGGACACAGAACTGTTAGAACAAGTCCAGAGGAGGGCCACAAGGATGATCAGGGGACTGGAGCACCTCCTGTATGAAGACAGGCTGAGAAAGTTGAGGCTGTTCAGCCTGGAGAAGAGAAGGCTGCGTGGAGACCTCATAGCAGCCTTCCAGTATCTGAAGGGGGCCTACAGGGATGCTGGGGAGGGACTATTCATTAGGGACTGTAGTGATAGGACAAGGGGTAACGGGTTGAAACTTAAACAGGGGAAGTTTAGATTGGATATAAGGAAGAAATTCTTTCCTGTTAGGGTGGTGAGGCACTGGAATGGGTTACCCAGGGAGGTTGTGAATGCTCCATCCCTGGCAGTGTTCAAAGCCAGGTTGGATGAAGCCTTGTGTGATATGGTTTAGTGTGAGGTGTCCCTGCCCATGGCAGGGGGGTTGGAACTTGATGATCTTAAGGTCCTTTTCAACCCTAACTATTCTATGATTTATGATTTGATTTTGTATTCTGTAGCTTCTTACATATGGTCTCAGTTTATTTATAGAATGCTAAATACTCACTAAAAACAATGGCCTCCTGTTTATCACTTATGGATTTTATACTCACAATAGGAATTCTGGGACCCAAGTTTGACAGGCAGTATTTAATGTAGACAGTATCAAATTGGGCTGAGAACAAGTATGCAGTCTGATTTAACCATGCTGCCTCTTACTCTATCATGGAACATCCTTTCTTGAAGAACAGAGGGTTATAATCTGCTTTGTATAATTCATTTAAAAACCATAAGGGCCTCTGGTTATCAACAAAAACCAAACAGCCTCTTAGATTTTGTATCTTAAGTAGGTTGGTATAGGCTAAGCCAAATGGGAGAACCAGCAGCAGACAGCATCATTAAATTTAGTCTGTACCATTATTTAATCAATGCCTGTGCCTGCTTTTGAGATACCAACTAATGGCTTGAGATGCCTTTCCTTGGAATCAAGATGAAGTTGCTGATTATATTTGGTCATTAACAATTTTACGTATTTTTTCTGACCTTTTATTACATATATATATTTTAAAGCTGGGGAGTGTTACTGTTTGTGGTGCTCTTCCTGCCAAAACCCAGTTTGGGCTGTTGAGCACTCCTTATCCAGCACAATCTGGCTTTGTTACTGCCTGTTTTCTTGGAGAGAATATCGTGCTACAGGGTATGCATTTGGAAGTTAATATACTTATTATCAAAAGTGCCTTTTGCAATACATCTGCATTCACAACCCAGGAAACCCAGTGCTGAAGGATCCCAAAATTGTAAGTGTCCCCTGTTTTTTCATAGCAACACCCACCAGCATAGTACTGAGGTTCTGTAAGATCCCAAGCTTAGGCTGGGATCTGAGAACCATCTCCCACCAAGGTGACTGCAGTGTCCCATATTAATCACTTGCAGTAGGAACACCATGGCCTCAACTCACCTACACAGTGTGATTGAAATCAGGACTGTTTTCTGGGGACAAAGTAATCTTTAGGAGAGCAGGATGCCATATCCACCCCCTCTCACCCAGCAGCTCTCTGGTTTAAGCTGACTGACAGGCAGTAGCTGTCCCTGTGAAAGTTCATATTGTTGACAAACTGCTAGCGTGCAAGGTTATTGATGGTTTGGAGGAAATGGGGTTTCTGAACTGTGTAGGTGTTACTGCTAATGTCTTTTGCCTCCCTTTCCAAACCAGACATATTTTCCCACAGTAATGCAAAACCTTGTTCACTTCTATGCAGTAGGCAGCATATCACTTACTTGGAATTAGGCTTTTGTGAGCAAGGAAACAGCTCACATGAACGTGGAAATGTTTGTCTTCCTGATCAGCATTCCCCTAAGTACTACAGCCATTTACCCTTTATACCAATGAGCAGCTAAAGGGTAATGGTAGATAATAAATGTTTGGCAACCAAGGCTGCATCTTCCTGCTTTACTCAGAACTCGGAAGGCATCCAGCATCACTCAGTTCGTGGTGAGAATTGAAGTCAACAGGAACCCAAGAGCTGAGCTTAGCCTCCCTTTTGGCAAGAAAACTACCACCTGGTGAACCACTTCTGCAAGAAGTAAGCTGGTTGGCAACCAGCTTGTGAAGCCCTTTGTTCTCGCAAGGAATAAGCTAGGGATTCTTCACTGCAGTGACACCAATCAAAGAAGGTGTAGGGATGTGAAGTGCAAGATAAAAGGAAGCAGCAGTGCTCATGATACAATGCCCACCTTCACATGCTTCCCAGCCAGTTTCCATCTAGGTTCTCAGGTGAGAGAAAAAGGATTTGTTTGAAGGTCAACCATGCCAAATTTGTGGTGAAGTGTTAGTTATTCTCAGAAGAATTAAACCATCAGAGTCACAGCTTCATGCCAAGAGATTATAATATGAATATGCTGAGCCCAAGGGCAAAGTAGTTTTGTGAAGACAAGTAAAAGCTTGTATAGTTTAAGAATTTTCTAGGCTCTTTTCCATCCTTAAAATTGACACCCATATATATATATATATACATATACACACACACAATTTAAGTGTTACACATTTGCATACTCTTTAATCAGCTGAATTGAAAAGCAGTCACTGCAAACTGCATATGTTTATAAGAAGTTCACAGAGAGCACTAGATTTACAGGCATTATATGTTACCTTACTCTGTCCTTTTCTGCAGTAATATACTCGCAACATTTCCAGCTTCTGAGTTAGGAAACAAGGGAACAGTCTATGAATGAGAGATTCAGGACAAAGAAATCAATGATCCTGAATCAGGAAAAGCCTCCTATTTATGGTGAGGCAGTATGATGATGTCTACATTACATACTGGAACATAGTGCAAAGATCCTGAGAACTGAAAACAGTATAGCTGGGAAACATGGCTCAACAGGATTGGAATTAGTAGCTGCTTTTAGTTGTGACTGGATGTCTGACATAGAGAGGATGGTGCAGGGAATGGGTTTTAGTTGTAGATACTGTGGTTAATGATTAGGAAGAGAGAGGTGGTTCCTGGCAAAACTGAAAATTACTTTGAAAATTGAAAATTTAGAACTTTCCCCCTCCCTGAGATGTTTCCTCAAGTTTATAACCATCACCTTGGTTTTATGGAATATATATTTCCTATGTTAAGCCTGTCAATAGGAAGGTCACACCTGCCATGTTACCAAGAGAAAGCTGGAGCTAAAAGAGTCACGCTCACAGAGAGGCAGTTTCAGAGACAGTGGAAGAGCCCTATCATAGCACAGGAATGTTTGCTGACAATTCTACTGAGATGCCACTTCCTTATGCTCTCACTCTCCTTTCTAGCATGTCCAGAATAGAAAGAAGATAGAAACAGCACAAGTCCTAGCTCTGCAGCAGACTGCATGGAACTCTAGCAAGCCTGAAGGGAGCATGTCTGCCACTTGCAAAGTTATCCTGTTTTCCTTCTTAAGTTTCAAAGAAAGAGAGTCCACCAGGCTGTTAAATCTATTGGTTGAGTTATAAGTTTTAGACTTCTCCACTACAATTAGACTAGAACCATTTTGCTGAAAGCAGTCTAGTCCCACAGCAGGGCTCCTGATTAGCCTTTTCTGTTTGCTCTGCCTCCTAAAATGAAAGGGTACAGTCTTTGCTGCATGGGCCTCCAAAGGCCAACTGTGCTTAGTGGATCTAAAAGCGCTGGTTTGGGATTACAAGCAAGAACCAAAGAATGAAGGAAAGGCAGGAAGTCATCAATCTAGGAAAAAAAGTTTCAACTTTGGTTCCTCCTGCCAACTAATTAAAAGCCAACACAGTAGTTTGGCTGGAAAGACTGCTTCCCTCCCAAGCCCCAAGGTAAGCAAGTATTGTAAATGATATGGGGGAGTGGCAGCAGAAAAAAGGTAGAAAAGTGCCATTAGTTTGGACTTACTTGAGATGGGCCCAAACAAAATCTAAGCAACGCTTCAGCTATGGGGTGTGTTAATCTTTGCTATGGATCGGAGCTCTGCAGCCCAAATGTGAAATTCACGCACTATGTTTAAGCAATCAAACAAAAAAAAGATGTAATATAGCATAGGCATGTGTTGCCAAGACAGCAAACAAGCACACATTCACTTGATTTGAATGGTAAAGCGTCCTCTACTGCAGGAAGACAGTTGTCCCAAATGATGGGTTGAAGACAAGTGCTCTACACAGAGCTGGGCACCATTTACCATATTACTTATGTGGGAAGTCACCCGTGATGTGGATCAAGCTACATATTTGAAAATATCAGAGTCATTATGTTAATTGTTTACATCAATGACTACTGAACTTTATTACAATGCTAATGAACCCATCAATTGAGAACAGATGCAAGGGAGTACAGAGGTTACAGTATGGTAAGGAGTGTTGATAAAGGACATGGATAATGAAGACAAATCTCATTCTCTCCCTTTTCCTCCTCATTTTGTAGATGAGGCCACGAAAGGAGTGAAATGCAGGTTTATCTCATGCAGTCAAAAGGAAGGAAAATGATTACTCCCATCACTCTACAACATTTCTTCATCTACTGCAGAAGAGAAGCCAACTCTGCTTTGAGCTACATCCTAATGTTGGTGCTGCTGCCTAGCTGTAGTTGTTATTACTATTCTCAGAAAGCTATGTGGGGGGAAAAAGGATAAAAAGATTGCTCGATTGCCTTATTTTCACCAGGAATGTCCTATTCTAAGGGACCTCTTGCTGTAATTATTTTATGAAGAAAAACCTGTGGCATTGCCAATATTTCTACTGAGAGCTAGAGTTTAAGCAGTTCTATACAACAGAAAACAGCAAAATCCTCATGACAAATATTTGAGCAGCTCCATGTAAGGAGGTGTAGAAGGAACTAAAATGAGGCTCTATGTAGTGTAGATTGGAACGAATTGGAAAGAATTGGAAAGAATAGGAACTCAGAGGCTTTTTTACCACTATTTGACAACAAATCGTGTTTCTGATTCGCATTGGCCTTTACTGGCATATGAAATGGCAACTGAAAGTGCGTGTGTGGGAGAGTGTTGGAAGTGGGTGTGGAATACTGCCCTTTCATTCCCTACTATGATGATGGCAGCATATCATATTTCAAACCTGAGCAGGACCAATAGCAGGAGAGAGTTTAGAAGTTTTTACATTCTTTTGATCATAAGTGCGGGGGGGAGGGGGGGTTGGGAAGAAAACCCAAAACAATTCAAAACCTCCAAACCACAACCCCTAAACTACAAAGAATAAACCTATTTTCAATGAAGAATCTAGAAGAGCAAGTGGCTATATTGTAGGCTTTACAGAATATATATTATATATAATTATCATATAATATCTGTATATAAAAACTCATTTTGGAGAAACTAATAGGAGAGCAAAGGATGGAACACTTCGAATTATGGTGCTAAAAGAGTCCAAGCTAGGTCCATATAAAGCTACTGAAAATATAGAGTGAATTACAGGCCACAGAACACAAAGCAAGCCAGCAGCACCCACCATAGAATAACTAAAAATGAGATCCCTTCACTGGCAGAACAAGTTATGATGCAGCAGGCACTAACACCACAACCACCAGCAGTTACAATACACAGTAACTTCAAAAACAGAGGCTATATAAGAAGTACAAAGAAAACCACCTCTCCTTCCCACTTCTTCAGTGAATTACTGACATGAGTGATGTGTTCAGACACTGTCTAACCATGGTTATCCATTCTCTGCAGGACACACTGCACTACAAATGATAACTCATTCCGACTACCAAAAAAGCCTCAAACCTCAGATATAAATATGGCACAGCGTGAGAAGAAGTGTGAGCCTGTAAAAGTGCTCCCTGCAGAGCTCCCTACAGCTTGAAAAGAGCTGAATTACACTCACATGGAGATGGGGCATAGGCTGGAGATGCCAGTCCATTGCATATATCCTCTTGGCTCTTCCAGTTGCTGCAGCAGATGAGGGTGTGGGGAAGAAAAGGAGCATCAAGTGGGCAGAAAGATGCAACGTTAAAAATATCTAAGATTGTTGAGATCTGTTTTAAACATCAGAGCTTTCTGTCATGGCAGTTACAGCCACAGTAAAGTCAAATGTGTTTTCAAATGAAACCACTGCAAAGCAACATCTTGGGCTGAGCCGTTTGTGAAAGTCTGTTTTGTTTCCACCAGAATTCAATAGCCATTGCACCCCTGGACTTCACTGGACTCCTGAAAATCTCAGCCTTAAATTTTTGCTTTAGAGGTGTAAGGGAGATTATTTCCACGTTATTAAGAATAAAGTTAAGTGGCTTTGAGAGAGAAACTCTTGAGAAATCAACACTGGTTACATTGCTTTGGTAAGAAGAGATCAAATGGGTCATTACCAGATTAAACATGCTTTTCATTCTTTGGAAGCTTTGCTAGGTCACATGGCTCAGGTAGTTAATTTAAAACCTAGCCCCTCTGAGTTTCCCACTTTGTTGTACAGATACAAGCAATTCTAAATGCAGTTGGGCATTAAAGTTTGGTAAGCTACTGGATTTCTTTTAAAGTCTCCTCAGTGAAACATTACCTGTGAAACAGAAAAACAAACTGAACATTATTGAGCATTTTAATACTTCCAACAACAATACTACAACAAGAAGAAACCACACCAAACATAAACAAAACCTCTACCACTATTTGAGTTTGCAAATTCGGTTACTTGAATTAAACATTTCTGCCTCACGTTTAAAATTTCTTCTACTTTAAAACCCGTACTCATAAAATATCACTACTCAAAAAGAAAAACAAAACTACTTATATATATAATAAAGAGAAAAGGACAAAAAGGAAAAGCGATATCTGGTTATCAATGCTGCTTCCAGCAGACAAACTGGTGTGCAGAACAAACTTATGATTAAGCACCTGTATTAAGGGCTGAACCACAGAGATTCTAACTGCCATCATCTTTGGCTTGCTTAATGATTAGCACAGCTGGAAACACAGACAGAAAGGCTGAAGGAATGGTAATGGCTCTTGGCACTAAACAAAATAGGTTGTTACATCTTCTGCTGTTGTTGCTTTAAGTCTTTTGGCATCAAAGAGCTAGAAGGTATTTCTAAATCTGTTTCTTCCCAAGTTCATACCTTGTTTATCTTGAGGTCATAAGCTATAAGTCACATCATTTGCTAAAATTCTTAAATGTTTAGGGAATGACAAATCATAGAATGGTTTGGGGTGGAAGGGTCCTTGAAGATCATCCAGTTCCAACCCCCCTGCCATGGGCAGAGACACCTTCCACTTGAGCAGGTTTCCCAAAGTCCTTTTCAGCCTGGCCTTGAACACTTCCAGGGATGGGGCATCCACAAATGCTATAGGAGTTTGATATAACTGCCTTTACTTTTATAATAGCATGGTAACACCAGAGAGATGGGCTCAGAATTCAGTGTAAAACAACTACAATGCCAGCAGTCAAGAACTCATCTTCTAGATGTGTTCCAACTGGGGTTGTTTTTGTTCTTGTCACATACGATTAGTGCTGAATGCATTTAAACTGCTGACAGTGGAATTCTGGGAAATTTCTTTTTCTTATACACCATTTGTTAACCTCAGCTAATATTCTAAAAAAGTAACCCAATTCAGTTTCATTTTAACATATAATCTGTTCCAGCAATCTGTTAAATCATATGTTTATGTTTCAAGTAAAAGCCCAATTACTGAAGTTTATTCACCTTTTTCAAGTGCAACTCTGACAAAAATGGTTGCTGATAATAGCTCATGATACTGATAAAATACGGTTAGGCTTCACACCAGCATAAGATGAATCTGCTGTTACTAAAGTCCCACAATATGTATTGCAGCTTGACTATGAAAATTCCTGTTTAATAAATCTTTTAACCTGTAAATCAGCAGCTCATTTCTCCACATTTCTCCATGCTTGCCATTAGGCCAGTAATAAAGTGTCCTCAGAAATGGATTAATGCTTTAGAATGCTTACAGGGATGCAACACTACCACATAACTGTGCACATCCACACAGAGCATTAAACACAGTAATACCTGCTTACAAGAAGTTTTGCTCTACCACTGTCAGTCAGTCCTTGCAGGATCATCAGAAGGCTTTTTACTTGCACACACAGGCTTATATGTAAAGCAAAATAAAAAAAAAAGATGATTTATCTGCATAAGGTAAGAATATATGGATGTCTTGAAAGGTTATAGACCCAAGTTTTTACCCATGTGTTCCCCAACTAAGCATGGTTTTCACTACTCAGTCCCTTGCACACTTAATTCCTTTGCACACCCCAAATTCATCACACAAGGTGTCAAATAGTATGTTCTTTGTTCACTAGGGAGAGAAGCAGAGGAATTAATGTCAGAGGAATTAATGTCAGTTTGGAATTTTCAGTTTAAAAGATGACTTTCAGTTTTCATTGTACATATCTGATCCTAAAATTCATACCGTATCTCTGGAAGCTTCAGAACTCACTCTTGGGGGTGACTGCCACAATATTTGTCTTATGTTTTAGTCCAAAGACCACCAGGATTTATTTCTCTGGTGCACTAAGACTCTCTGCTCTATTTTGAGTTTTATACTGAAGAGGCAATAAAATGATCTGTTGTCTGTTCAGCTTCCTTGATACTGTCAGTGTTTGTAGTGTTTTCTTCCAAAGACACAGCATATTTTTTTCCATGCAAACTCTGTCTAAGCTGTATTACCTCACAAAGGGGCCAGATAAAGAGTGTCCACGTAGACTATTACTGTGATTCATTTGACATGCAGCTATTTGTAAAATACTGTAATTTTACTGTGTGCTAAAACCACAGTTCAGTCTGTGAACAAAGACTTGCTTTCACTTATTTCACATTCTGAACTAGCAGCCTCCTCCCCAGCAGACTGCTATTTAAGGGTTGATTATCTTTAACCTTAGTATTGCAAAGGTTTTACAGCTTTGCTTTGTGTAGAGCAGTGTTTAGAAAAACAGGGTTCTGATCTCAGCTAGCTTGTCTAGATGGTAATGATACAAAAAAAATGCATCAACAGAGAAGGACTGGTTCTACTCTCAGTACATTGAGATAACCAAAAGCAAACTGAATACAAAGGTGTTTAGATCATACCACTATGTAATGATGAATGTTTTGGTTTGGGCCAAGCAGAACTAATGTGAGATAGGATAGCCTGTGTGTACATTGTTGGGGGGTTTCGTTTTGTTGTTTTATATTTAAATGTGTTTGAGATCCTACCATGTTAACATTAACGAGATTAAAAGAAGATCAGATGATGAGAGAACTGATACTAAGGAAACTTGACTAATCATTTGTGACCACACTGGAATTTCACTGGGAAGGGGAGAGAGGGTAAGCAAAACCAGAAGGAAAACAATTTGATCGAGAGGGTGGAAAATGAGGGAACATTTAAAGATTTCACATATGCCAACCCTTTCCTTCCTACTGCTTCATTTCTTGAAGTTTTTTCAGGCTCCGATTAAAGCTTTTGCTCCTTCATTGGGGCACTGATAAGATTTCTTTCACTCATATATTTACTTATTTAGATTCTTTAATGTCAACTTTGCGCTGCCTTTCCCTTCATCAGTATGCTTTATAAGTATGCCGTCTTCTCAACCTCTCTTGTTTTTGCTGCCTGTCCTTTACTTGACCATCAACTGCCACCCCTTAAGAACTTAATTATATTTCTGTTACAGAAGCCTGTTTTCTCTCTGAACCACAATTATGTTACTACATCGCCTGCAAGCTTCATGTCACCAGATCACAACTAGCTGAAGCAGTACCAAGGCTAAACTACTTGTAGGTCAAGGAGATCAACTACATCTCCCATGTCCATGTCCATTACTTCACTCAAGCAGAGAGAGCCCTAACAGCTTAAGGTAATTTCATGCTCTGCATGATATTCCTAGAGTGTTGTTTGTGTGCTGAGATTTCTGTACTCCCTATTGTACTGGCCTAATTTTGTCTTCATTCTCCTCTATCCCTTATTTATTTTCTTAAAACTTGTGAATTGGAAGCTTTTTGACTTCAGCCCCTAATTTCCTTAAGCCAATTTTAAACCAAACATCTGTGGATCAGTTGTAAAATATTAATAAATATTTGAATACAGCACATAGAGATAGTGTACCGCTAGAGATTAACAAACATAACTACACTCAGTTCTTACAATAAACGCCTCTGCCACATCTCCTCTCCTCCCCAGTGCATGCCTCTGATATGGTATATAACCACTCAAAGCTTTGCCCCCCTACAGAGAAACTGGCAAGAGAAAGGGAAACTAATTGCTCCATCTATCAAACTTCCTCTAGCCCAAAGCTGTGTACAGTTCCACAGGGGATCTTTACTGTAAGCACATTTTGTGCTGCAGAATGTGTGCTAGTTTATGTCCTGCTTTCATTCCTACAGATGAAAGTTTACCTCCTAAACAATGATGCTTAGAGATTTTGTAATCTCTTGATTTGACAGGCTGTATAAGAAGTTGTGTTCTTTGAGCAATACAAATCATAACTGGCTTGAAATCTACGCAAGGCACATTGACCTTCTTGAGTCTTGCTGTTATTGTGCACAGTGTAAGTACACAGGCCAGTAGGGTTACCTTTGGAGAGTTTATTAGGAAAAATGCAGCTGTTTATTGATTTACCTACAGAGAAAATATAGCTAGTACCTTACTTCCAGCGGAGTTCCTGGCCTTTATGCTATCAATTCTGAAACAGGAAGAGATTAGACCTTACTAATGCCTAGTTGCTGACCATCTCCACTACCTTTACACCATTTGGTGCAGGCATTTCCAACAACACCAATCAATAGCAATATCACATTTCAGAGTGTCTGGTACTTCATCTTACTTTCTTCCACTGTTATATTCAGCTCACGTGTTTAATGAATTCTGTATCCTGGTAGATTAATCACTTCCTTTACTAACACAGGAGTTCTGCTGGTTTTATTGTCAGCTTTACAGGTCCAGCCAAATACATGCTGAAGGCTTGCTTTTTCCTTGTTCTTCATTAGAACAAACAAACAAAAACAAACACCAAAAGAAAAATGAAGGCTGGGAGGATAATTACTTATTTTCAGCCAGCAGCAACTCCATAAGGTTATGCAGTTGTCAATGAAAATACAGTTTGGCTACATGCATTTTATTATTGACAATGAACCAGAATGGAGAAATATCTTGGCTTCCAAGTCTTGAGACTGAGTTCAAGCTTAACACTTAAAAGAAAACCTTATTATTACTATTTTATGAGATTAATCACATCTGACATGAATTACAGAGAAGCAGATAGTGGTTTATAATGTTTTCCAACATGTACTAATCACTCTTTAAAAAACATCCTGCACTTCAGATGTTAAGATTTAAACCCTCCAAAAATCAAATCTCTTTTGTCTTTCTTACTTAACTGGTCTCATAACAGGTAAGAGAACACAACAGATAAAGTATAACCTGAACGCATTAATGGCCAAGCTTGTAACATTAATACTTATTAATATACTTGCTTGTCCTTCTTTCACATAAGATATACCAATTGCATATCATTTGGGCTTAAATATTTCATGCCCAGTGCGTGCATGAGCTTGGTGGGGTTTTTCTTTTGGTGGGGTTTCTCTTTTGTGCCCCTTTTTTAAAATGTGTGTGTGCGGAAAGCTCTGTCAGTTCAGCAAGAATCATGGTAACATTTTTTCCTATGCCTCACGCAGCAGACTATGAAAACAGAATGAGAGGAACACATGTCGGGGAGGGATCCTGTGTTGTTCCAAGGACAGGGGGGATGAAATCCCTTCGAGTTCAGCCAGATTATAAGCTTTTGACTTATATATACAAGTGCCACATGGAGACCCCTCCCCAGCATCTTAGTGTCTGACAGTGGTGTAGGTTTACACTTGATGGTTATGTCCAGGTTCCTTGTAATTCCTAGCACATAGTTCTTCAGCCTAGAAAACGTATCCGTAATTCAAGAGGCAAAGCTGGACATTCCTAGTGATGCTAACATTGGACCAGGGCAGGCACTGAAAGCAGGAGCAACCTCACAGTTTTTCCTAAACTCTCAAAGACTGTCATTCTATGGACATTCAGGAAGAGAAGGAAAAAGACTTTAAGTTTTAAGGCAGGAGGCCAGAAAGCATTTCGAAGAGGAATCAAATGAAACAGTCAAGGAAATGCCTGCAAGACCCTGCGAGCTATTAACAAAAGCTTCACAAGGAGAGTAGCTGTACAGCACTAGAACAAGTTATCCAAAGAGACTGCAGGATCTCCATGCCTGGGGAGGTTTTAAGGACTCCTGAACCAGCTATCCTATCCTTCCTTGACTGCAGCACGTGCCCACCATCATTGTAGGTTTGCTAGAACATCATCGACAGTGCTGGCTTTCTGCCTGGAAGGACCCCCCCCCCACAATAATAATGCCTTTTGGGCAGCAGGCAGAAACACAGATTACATTTCTGTTCCCTAGGTAAGAGACAAGACAAGGCTGCCTGCACAGCACTACTTCAAGTAGTCTGCTGTATTGTTGGGGTTCTTTTTCCTGGCTATATTCAACCTTGTTTTGTTACTCAGCTGGTTTAGCCATTGCTTGAATATTGTTAATTGCTCTTGGCTGTACAGGACTCATGTTCTACATCTTTATTTTTTCCTGTAATTTGATGACCTTGTCAGTAAATATGTTTCCCTGTGGAACAGATATATTTAGTTAATTTTGGATTCGGTCGTGAGCCCTTTTAGCTGGGCCCTCCAAAGTAGCTTGTAAACAGTTACATGGAAAGGAATAAAGGACTGCCAGGGCTCATGAGAATAGGAAATGGCCCTACAAGTGTAAGACAGATATAATCCCTAAGGGGATAACAACAGCTAACTACAGAGACCAACTGTTTAAAATGAATGGGATGATGACAATAGGTAACATGAAGGGGTTCTGGGGAAAAACATAGCTGACCTTTGTTTGGGTTACATCTATGAAGTAGGAAAGTGATGTTGCAGGCAGACTGGAAGAAAGCAGGGTTCACTGCTTCATACAGGAGGAGAAAAGTGGTATTTCTGCTTTGTAAATAGTAGCAGCTGAGTTAGGAGGAGAGAGCAGCTCTTTCCTCAGCAGAACATGTATACTGCTTGCTTTTTGGAGAGAAGACTTGTCTCCAGCTAGGAATTCCCCTTAGTAACAGCATTATATTCTCACAGCTTCCAACATGTTAATTGGGGCATTTATAGGGTACATTAGTGAGCTGTTATGAAAAGCTGGTTTAAAATTACTTCATTAGCAGCACAGAACGATTCTGTTGGAGAAACAGAAGCCATACTCTTACCCTCAGACCCACACTCTTACTTGTCCTACTCTACTTCCCCATGCTTCTTGTGGCACACCATCGTTATTGCAAAAGGACGCTGCTGCAAATCTCCAAGCTTAGCAGGACCAGCATGGGCACCTCCTGTAGCACTTGCCATAGGAACTCTCTTCCCTGCTCATACAAGAGCTCTCATGAAACTTTGGTGAACTTCACCATCTTTAAAAACCTGCTTGTCAAATTTGGCTGAAAGTAGACAAGTCCAAGGCTGTCGGGAAAATGAGACAACAACCCCAGAAAACTTGCTTATTTTAGGTCCTTAACTTTGCATTCTAATAAAGCTTTCAGAAGCTGCAGTAGAGATTATGTTCCTCCTGCACACCTGTTAGAAATACTGAATGCCTCATGACAAGAAACCCAAATTCTCAGCAAAAGCCATTTTTACCTGTTTTGTGCTTTTGCTAACACTCTGCTAAGCTTTCTCTGAACTATTATTATCAAGACACTTTCAGTAACAACAGTATATAGTTCAAACATTTTTCCTTAACTCCCACCCATGTCTCAGAAGAAAAACCCTCCTGATCCCCCATGAAGTCAGAATATATACCTAGACAGATGGGAATAAGAAATACTAGAGCTGGTTTGTACTTATGATGAAGATACAGCTATACTTTTAAAGCAACCAGCATCATCAAAATCTTTGTTCAAGTAATTTGGTGGTTTAAATACCCTCTGCTTTATATGTTGTCGTCAACTCAAACACAGTTTATCCTAGGTCTCAGGATATGATGTCAAGCAGAGAGAATTGCTTTTTCAGAGCAGTTGTCTGGCTACCCAGCCTTCCAATTTTTCACTGGTTATTGACCTATCTATAAGCTTCTACATGCTCTTTATCATCTTGACCTATTAGAAAAACCCACTTGATGCTGATGCAGTTTGGCTCATGAAGATTTGCAGCATTCACACTTCATGCCTAGCATGGCCTGAGGAAGAGTACAGGGGTTTCTCTAAAGAAGGGGAGGAAGCCTAAAAGCACCCAAAATGAAGGCTGAAAAGACTTATTTCAGCAGCAAACACGGAAGAGATGAGGTTGTTTCCTGAGTGGCTTCCATTGTCTTTAACCATTGCTGAAGAAGTGCAACTTCCAGCTAAAAGGCAGAGGCTGTAGCATCTGCTGCTCCTCATGGAGACGGTCTGATGTGCTCCAACCCAGTCATCTCTGGTCACAGCTGAGCTGTTTGACTGATTTGAGGCCAGAGCACAGGTAGCTGGCACACACTGCAGTCGCAGGGCAGCGATTTGTAGCGGAGGCTAGAAACTGACTACATGAGCCATCCATAACCCTTTATGTGGTTTACGTGTTCAGGTGAGAGGTTCTGTGTCCCAGGTGACAAGCATCCATGTGCAGTCAGGCTCCAGTCTAACTCCAGCCAACAGTAAGCAGTTCAGAGGCTTGTCAGGTTTAAGCAGCATGCACACACACTTGTGTCCTCAGAGGCAGAGTTCAGCACAGTGCACAGTTGTTAATGGACCCAGGAACTACTGAGACCCACAGTTTAACCTGGCTTTAAACAAGCTAGGCAAGTCATGCAGCAGTGATGGAAAGCTCACACCTGGCCCAGATATGCAAGTAGTTACTGTCCTGTGTCACCCAACACTTTGAGCATGGTTCTGTAGTTGGTTTATTCCGGCTTACATAACTAGAAAATGTGCAACATATCAAGATGGTGAAGAGCAAGGAAAAGAAATAAAATCTTGTGGTCTTTATTGTTTTCCAGTGAGTTTGTCCCATTCTGTAGCATGAAAAAGCCTATTCAACAAAGTGCTTTAGCTATGCAGCATGATATGGTTCGTTAGATGTTGAAGTGTTGAAGGTGCTGTGTGGCTATCTGTACCCACTAAAGGAGAATTGACTTTGATTAAGTGTGGATAGCCATAAGCTGTATACCTATTGTTTACACAACATTTGCTCCAAGTGATTTAATTCATCTGTACACCACCTGGCACCCATTTCAAAGACAACTTTTCACCTGAGCTGTGTCTAACAGCCTCCAAGGAAGAAAAAGATTTGAAAGGAAAAAATAAACATGTAGTTTTCAGGAGGATGTTATAAAAATGTATATGTAGCACTGTAGACATCTTATACAAGATCGGTCGTTTGATCTGCCAAACAGCTTACCTGTATTTCAAAATACTCAGCGAACAGGTAGAACTCTTGCAAATGCTAACTTTAGTTTCTGCTTACAGAAGCATTTTGTCATAGAGTTATTGTTTATAAATATTCTGTTCTTCTCTCCTTCACATTCCTCCTTGCCAATGAAAGCTTTCTGAAACTGACAGTAAGCCACATCTGAGAGCTTGTTTTGTTTTGCCATGCCTAAAACCTTGAGATTAATTGCTTAATGCCGGGTATGGGCAAATGTAACCCACAGAAACCTGGCAACAACATTTGAGTCACTAATGCTCTTTTTTCAAGCTATGCATTACTGCCAAGTAGCCCCAAAATTAGCACAGATTAAAAAGAAATCATAAATCAAAGCTAACATTTAGGGAAGTGCACTGACATTTCTTGTTGCATAATGGATCAAAACTAGAGCAGCTCTAGCTGAACTGTGCTGAAGCTTACTGTGAATAAGCAATGCTCATCAATGCAAACATCCAAGGAAGACAAGACTGGCAGTACCAAAGAGTTTGTGAGATTAAAGTTCAGCATGGTATGGCTCTGCTGTAAAACACACAAGCTGCTTCATGCACATGTAATTCTAGGATTTAGCTAAAAGGGAAAGCGGGTAAAACAATTCCCTAGCAAGTCTGCAAGGTTAGACTTCTACAGGGATAAAGAAAAAGGGTTGTAGCAGCTTTATAAAAGAAGTGCCTAAGTAAAGGAGGGAAGGAATCTAGAGATTTTAATCAAAATTGAAATATTTGTCTTGAGTATGACTGAAGTCTGACAGAGAATACAGTTAGTTTTTCCCAGTTTTCCTAGTCCTTTCATTACAATCAACCAAACTCCATTTGAAGTCAATTATAATAGCACAGTAATCCCTGTCCTCTAAAAGATGTTGCCAACCTGAATCATATTTTCTTTCTGGCTTACTGGGAGTTCAATGTGCACAGCCAGAAAGCGTGCACATTTTGAATTTGCTTCATTTTAGTCATGGTTGCACCATTTTCCTCTCTCTTTAAATCAGTTACCCAGGAAGCAGCTGTCTATTGTTTTCTCTTGAAGAAAACCCCAAGCTACACAGTGCTGTATGCAACTATGCCTCCTCACACTGCACAGTCCATACCTTATGCAGGTATGTCCATGCCTGACAACACCCATTTTATCCTTGCTCTTTAAACATGCTGTTTTGGTGCAACATCATAATGGTTTGGTTTGGAAATGTATCCCTCCCTCCACATTCCCATATATTTCCTGCCTTTTTTTTGTTAGGTTTTGATGATAGGAACTTGTATAATCCCAGTCATCCACCTATTTCTTTTAGATTTCCCTTTGCCTTACAGTGGTAGCTGCCCAGTCAGCAGCAGCATCACCACCAGGCAAACTCCCTGTGTGCTGTTCCCATCTGTGATGGCATTAGCACTGACTGGAGCACAGCTGGACAGTTTGCAAGGTGTTGCACACTGACTGCTAAAGCTTCATGTGTGATTATTACTATGTAATCTTCCATCATCACTGATTCCCTTCCCTGAAGGCCTTACAGCACAAGGAGCACAAAGTGCACGATGCTCACACTTCCCAAGCCTGCTGCCCTTCCTGACTCAAAGTGCAGGCTGATTCAGGTTGATGATTTCCAGATTTATATTTTTCCAGCATGACTTCTTGGCCTTTTAGGTCATGGCACTACTTTCACTTGCAGGGATTTTGTTGGCGTGAAGATACATTCCTGATGTCTGCCATCAGCATTCTTTCAGCAGCTGCCCCACCATGCACTGCTTTGTTCCAGGGTGGGGTTACCTCTGTATTCACCAACGCACTGCACTTGGATATTACCTTCTCATCCATCATCCATGTCCATCATTCACATTGCAGAATGCATATTCTCTATAGTACATATCCCAGTGTGACATCTGTTTAGTGGTTCTGAGCTTGCTTGTTCAGTTTGGTGAGCTATTTATTCTGTCTGATCTGGAGGAGTCAGAGCAATACAATGACTAACAAGATGCACACAGTGCTCCCAGCAACAAGACAAGACAGAGGATCTCCAACAGAAGCTTTTGAAGGAAGTGAAGGATTTTGACAGACTTCCACTGTTCAGACCAATGACAAGAACCATTTCACTCAGTAATCTGACTAAGAACAAATAGTTCATGAAGACCTACACAAAGCAACAGAAAACCTATACATAATCTATTGTTATCTGTCAGATGGCTAAATATGGACAACTTAGAAAAAAACTAGAAGAATCAGATTCCACATTCTTCTATTTCTGGGAGACATCCCATGAGGTATTGCAAAAAAAAAACACTACAGGTAGCAGCATAATTTCAAATATCCAAGGAGAATGCTGTCTGGTTCATCTGATCAGCATCCTGTAACTGTTCACAGTGAGAAACAGAATGATCACCTCAACTATTATGACTTGCACACCTTATTTTAGGGACAAATCATGTCTGATAGAGCATTAAATTCCTCAAAGGCACAGTTTTCTGTTTCTCCTTTCAACCAAAGGAGAACATCAATCTCAGATTTAGTCTTGGGGACCAGGAGAAAGGGAAGCTTTCAAATTGACTTTGATAATATTTTTTCCAAAGCTAAACAGACTCACAATGAGCAGAAAGGTACAACAAAAACGAAGTATGAGCTACCGAGGGTGTTACAACCTGCATAATCACCCAGTGAAACTAAACCCATGTGTGTTTTATACACTTGTAATGTATATTTTGAGGGTGTTGTTCTTAAGAAGTTGTGCTGTTATTCAGTCGCTAAGAACAACCATATCAACATTAGATAGGATCCTTCACATATTAAAAGTTTTTAATCAAATGATACTTTAACTTTTCTTGATGCTCAGATTCTACAAGACTTTGATATTCTGTTTACAGAACAAACCCATTGCATTAAATGTTCAACAAAGAACAGTGCAGATCCCATAACAGTCATTGGCCTGAACTAGTCAAACATTTAGTCTTCTATTGGATTTCTGAAAGGAGAATTATGGTACTTGCACACACACCTATTAAAAGGATAATGATGCTGAAGAAATTAAAGGAACTACACATGACGCCTCTAGCTGTTGTATAGCTCTCTTGCAGTCCGTTTTAAAAGACCATTGACTGCATCCACTTTTCTTCCAGATGCAGGGAAATACCTTCCCTTTGAGACTGTGCCAATCTAAGCGGCAGACTTAGTCATAGACCATAATGGCTTAACATTTTGAAGAACTCCAAGATGAGAGCACTGAGCTCATGTTTGGGCTGGAACCGTGGCCCTCGTTGTTTCAAGTCCAACATAATGTTGTAAAACAGTTCTGAAAGTCTCCCCCTTAATCATTTAGCAAAAAGTGGTTCTTATCCCAGACTTATGGAGCACAGCTGGGCAGCACAAGAGAGTTATGTCAGCTGAGGGTGCTTAATGAGGGCAGGGCTGCAGCTCTTCACCAAGAAAAAGCTTTTAAGTAACACGTCCCCCTCTGCTGTGAGCTGAGCCTGAAATGTTATCTCCCCACCCCTCCCTCTGCAGCAGTCAGCACATAACATTACAGGGAAAATAAAAAATAGAGCAACTTCAAAGTGGTTTCTTTCCTTTTTTTTAATACACATATATATTGAAATTAAGACATCAACTGTTGCAGCTGTTTTAAGTGTAGCCATCTGAAACCAATCCCAACAAAGGCTTTTAGGGTCATTTTACATTTCATTTTTTTGCTGGAGCTATGCAATAAGGAAGCATAGCACTCAGATTTTCAAGGCATCCCTTTTCCTGTAATGATTAGAGTCAAAATAACAGTTTAAACTCTTTCCAAGGAGGGGTTTAAAACCTCTGCACCACAAAAACGCAGTCTTCTGAGACACAAACAGAAGCCAGATGCTCCTGGAGCCTATCTGTTGTTTCTGGAGGTGGGTCAACTGGACATTGCATTAGTTCTGTTTCTACTTAGCTAATATTTTTGGGGTATTCTCAGCTCCTGCTTAGTATTTGCTGAGAAGAACATGCAGCTGCAGTAACTGCTTATTATTTAAGTCACCCAAAGCCCCTCAAACCCTGACAGAAAAAACGTAATAGGTTGAGTTCTGTCTTATACAATCATTCTCAGTTTATTACAAACCACCTTTCATGCTTTATGTCTTACTACATTAATAATATATAACAAGCAAATAAGGTAATTCTTTACAAGTTCTGCTTATAGCTAATAGTTTTCCACTGAACTCAAGGACCAGTCCTTGAATTAAATTACACCTGTTTGTGCATAGGAATAAGACTATTTCAAAACACAAGACACAGCAAGGGCCCAAACCCATCATTACAGCCGAGTACAGTTTGTATGACTGTGGGGAGTCCCATTACACCACTAGTGAGGTTTGGCACAACTGACCTTCCAAAAGAAAAGGCAGACAATGAATCAAACAAAGTAGAAGAGATCCTCTTTAACAGGCTTAAAACTTTAACAGCAAAAACGAAACTGTTGTCCTCAAACTGCACCTTATGTACAACATACAGATCATGCTTCATCTCTAGCACACTGCAGAAGAGCTCAGCATAACCTCTTCCTCAGCCATTGCTCACAAAAGGACAGGAATTCAAACACACTTACCTGAATATCCGTGGGCTACACAGATACTTGCACAGGCTGGATCCCTTTTATATGGCAGGCCTTCCAGTGCTCCCCGTTCCCAATGTTCAAGTCAAGTAGAACTGTTTATGCTACTACACTGATAAAAATCACCTTGGAGGGCCCCAGAGCTGCCCTCATAGCTCATAAATTATACAGCTTTACTTCGCTTGGCACAGACTTGAACCCTGCTATAATTTAGGCTAAAAGACAACACAAAGTTTCTGCCTTTTTTGGAGCCCTTCGGCAGTTTGCTGCTGAACCACAGGTTCTGGTCAGGCCTCTGCAGGTGCTCTTAATTAGAAGAGAATCCACATAAGGAACTGGCCTTAAAGATATAAGTCATTTAAGCACAAGCCTTCAAAACCTAGCCATATCGCACCGGCATCTGCACCGAGTGATGCTTACAAAGAGCACAGATAAAGCAGCATTTAAGCACAACTGCTGTTCCCCTTTGCAAGCAAAAGATCATAAAATAGCATTGACTTATATCATCCTAAATGTGAGTGCCTAGTTGATTCACCTTCCTGCCTTTGACTTGCTTTAACACTTCTATTTCAGAAGTACTTCTGTTCTTAGAAGAGCAAGAGTAGTGTATAAAAACTAGCACAGGCACTTCTTGCAGAGTTTGATTATCTTTGGGAACAAATAAGCTCTTATTCACATTTGCAAGAAAAGACAGAATGACTTGAAAAGTAAAGACTTCAGAGAACCAGTGTGAAATCATGCACAGAAATAAATATATGGCCTGGGTGATCATTAATGGCATATAGCCTGTAAGGATGTATGGAAATAACATTCTTCATTTTGAAAGCGTCAGAAGAAAAAAAGACATACAATTAAACTACATAGTGCCAGGAAATATAGTAAGCTCTTTCTCAATACTGGATAAAATGAGACAGGCTTACACAAGTATTGCCATTAACACACTCTGAGGGCTGGAGCATCTCTCCTACAAAGAAAGGCTGAGAGAGTTGGGGTTGTTCATCCCGGAGAAGGCTCTGGGGAGACCTTATTGCAGCCTTTCAGTTCTTAAAAGTGGCCTGTAAGAAAAATGGGGAGAGACTTTTTAGCAGGGCCTATTGTGATGGGACAAGGGGTAATGGTTATAAAGTAAAATAGGGGAGATTCAGGCTGGATATGAGGAAGAAATTCTTTACAATCAGGGTTGTAAAATACTGGCACAGGTTGCCCAGAGAAGTGATGGATGCACCATCCCTGGAGACATTCAAGGCCACGATGGATGTGGTTCTGAGTAACCTGGTCTAGTTAAAGATGTCCATGCTCATCGCAGGGAGGATGGACTGGATGAGCTTTAAAGACCCCTTCCAACCCAACTATCCTATGATTCTATGATTTTAGTCCCTAGAGCATCCCTGAAAGTTAATATTAGACTGACTTTGTCCTCCTTAAGCTCCTAAGTCCTCCTAGACTGTGACATCTAAATTGCAATTTGTGAGGCACAAAGGAAAAGGGAATGTCGATGCCAATTTAGATGTTATTCTGAAACATGTCCTGTAATAGCCCTCACCCTCTGCCAACATTTATAGATAGCCTAAGAACATTAGCCCCTGCATTTGGGTTTCTCATCAAGATGTCTGAAATATGTGAATAACTTTATAAAATTCACATCTGAGCTGTGAGGAAATGTGGATCACTTGATAAAGTCCAAAATACAGTTATGTAATTTCTCTAGCATAGCTCAACAGACCTAAACATGAAGTGAAATCACAGGGGAAGCCTTCCCAGAGAGAATCTCTGGGTTAGACTTTGATCTGATTGATCTTATGCTAATCTAAATTAATTTTTATTAATTTATATTAATAAATTAATTTATTTAATAAAAATTAATGGGTGATTTTAATTTCTCAGTAGTCCCACGCATATTTGGCTATTCTCAAAACTACTTAGGCTACACTTTGATTGATGACAGAAACCAGACACGAGTCTGCATATCCTTGATACTGGATGTACAGCGGCTGTTTTTCAGGACCTCAATTCCACATTGCTCTAGCAGCAGCCTGAACTGAAGCTGCACAAAGCTCTTATCTGCCCTGTAGCACATGATGCCAAGTTCTTCTCCAGGAACAGGTATTTTCTCATCCTGACACTGGCCAGTGGATGTTGTAAGAGAGAACATATGGACTGTATGATAAGCAGCATACTCATCAAACTATACTGCAATAGCTCTGAGGATGACCAGTTTGTCCCCCATACATTTCACTATTATAGTAATATTTTCCTTCAGCATTTGTTGTTTCTGAGGGCTTCTAAATAGTTGCTGAACTTTCTTCACCATCTTTTATTCCAGAAACCTACAGTTTATGTATGCCCAATAGGACACAAATATTGATTTTGTAAGTTTGTAAGGAAACACTGTGCAAAAAGGATTGCTGGGAGACACTGATTTAGAACATCACATTTCTGCCATTTCCTCCTAACTTGATACAAATACCAACCAATCAAATTCTGCATTCAGTCAGATTTTTGTAAGGAGAACTTTCCTGGATTTATACAGGTGTAACTGAGTACAGAACTGTGTTCAAGGCACTGCCATAGAAAATTAAATGGTATTTGGTCATATTAGTTCAGTTGCTTCAACTTGCCCATTGGCACCTCATTCAGAGAACAGATAAGATACCATCATAGTTCAACTCCAGCGGGCAACTGAACACCACAGAGACATTTGCTTACTTCCCCCCAGTGGGATAAAGAAGAGAATCAGAAAGATAAAAGTGAGAAAACTCGTGGGTTGAGATAAAGACAGATTAATAGGTGAATTCATTCACCGCTTCCCATCAGCAGGCAGGTATCCAGCCATCTCCAGGCAAGCAGGGCTCTAGCACATGTTAACAGTTACTTGGGAAGACAAACGCCCCACTCCTTGTTCTTCCCCTGCTCTCTGTGCTGAGCAGGACACAAGACAGAATGGGATATCCCTTTGGTCAGTGGGGGTCAGCTGTCCTGGCTGTATCCTCTCCCAACAGCCTGCTTGCTGGTGGGGTGGAGTGAGGAATAGAAAAGGCCTTAACTCTGTGTAATAGTTGCCCAGCAGTAATGAACATATCCCTGTGTTATCAATTCTGTTTTTAGTACAAATCCAAACCACAGCCACATACTAGTTACTATGAAGAGAGTTAACTCTATCCCAGCCAAAACCAGCACAAATACCTACTACAGTCTGTATGGATACTTCTAGGTGGAAGAGATCTGGGGAGGGTCAGGAGAGCAGATGGCTAAATAGGTACAATGAATACCGTGTTCCAGTCCACCATTAGGGTGTCCTCAACATAAAAAGGACATGGTACTGTTAGAACAAGTCCAGAGGAGGCCACGAGGATGATCAGGGGACTGGAGCACCTCCCATATGAAGACAGGCTGAGAAAGTTGGGGCTGTTCAGCCTGGAGAAGAGAAGGCTGCATGGAGACCTCTTAGCAGCCTTCCAGTATCTGAAGGGGGCCTACAGGGATGCTGGGGAGGGACTATTCATTAGGGACTGTAGTGATAGGACAAGGGGTAACGGGTTGAAACTTAAACAGCAGAGGTTTAGACTGGATATAAGGAAGAAATTCTTTACTGTTAGGGTGGTGAGGTACTGGAATGGGTTGCCCAGGGAGGTTGTGAATGCTCCATCCCTGGCGGTGTTCAAGGCCAGGTTGGATGAAGCCTTGTGTGATATGGTTTAGTGTGAGGTGTCCCTGCCCATGGCAGGGGGGTTGGAACTAGATGATCTTGAGGTCCTTTCCAATCCTAACTATTCTATGATTCTATGGTTCTACTCTGAGGCTTCCACAGCTCTGAGAAGATGGTAGGATTACTTACCACATCTACAGTGACTTTTCATCATCAGCTTTCTGAATCTGCAATTACTCTTGTGGCAGTTGTATAGCTCTCATCTGTCCCATTCTAACTATGAAGAAATCTATCTTACACAAAGTAAATGACAGGTTAAGCTAAACATCTAAAAAAAGTGTTTGCATTTATCACCAAATTCTGACTGCTCAGAGTATAAAAAAGACAGAATAGACTACAATGGTTATAAAAGAATAAAATGTTTCTTACCTCATCTGGCCTTAAACTGATCTCTTCTCTGAAAAGTCAGTTCTTAGTGCAGAAATGTTAAGAATGGCATTCTGGGAAATCCTTATTTACACTCTGCATTATGTAATTCTAACAATACTGTCGTTTACGTTTTACAACAAGATAAATAATTTTTTTAAGAGTCATCATATGCACGTTGAAATCAAAGAGAGAGAATCCTAATGAGCAGCACACAAGAATCTCACCAGAGAGAAAGAATGCCTAAATTACGCACAAATTACATAGTGAACCAAACCTTTCTAAGCCCACTGAATTCAGAGGTGCCTTGAATGGACTTACTGGCTTAGTGTAGGTCAGTGTCACCAGCTGAATTAGGAACCTATATTTGGCAATGGGACTACTTCCCACTACCTCTTCTGGAAGTGTATTTTTAGCTCTGAATGTCTAGCAGGTCTTCAGCATCACCTCAACAACTAATGCCAAATTGCCATTAATTTCTGCAGAGTTCTCAGATGAGAAGCAAATATGGAAAATAAGATTCTTGGGTGAGAGAAACTTATGTTATAATTAAAAAAACATACCTGGCAAAGCAAAAGTGGTAATAATATGAAAAGTAAATAAGCACAGGAGATAATATAAAGATGCTGAGTTGGGCAGGCAATTATTTCTAATACGAACTAAGTCGCTTTTTTATAGTACTCATTCCACTGAAATGGATGCATTTAAATTGCTGTTTAGGTACTCTTATTCATTGCTGTTGAGATCATATTAGTTTAAATGCAGAGTTCATTTAATTCTGGCTAGGTCAGTAATTGTGCTAATGAAGAAGGTGTACTCTCAACCATTTATTTTCAGATGAATTAATGCTCATTTGTGAAATAAAATGTCTTTCTTTTTGTCATTTCATAGAGACATACAAAAAAAGGAAATGCTGATCATGTGCAGACTGAAGTGAAAAGTTGGATGCCATGAAAGTTTAACGACAAGACAGTTTCTCATGCCTTATAAAATCTGTGACTGCCATAAACCAAGACCCTGCTTAATATCCGTGCATTTTAATTCTTAGCCATAAATGTTACAAAAGAAGCAAATTAATTATTGTTTGCTTAACTAGTTAATCATGTTGTCATAAATATTTTGGAGAGTTTCCATTTTTCCACTGGTAAATTCTTGTTACAGAAAAATTACTTTAGTACCAATTATTCATAAATAGTTTCAATTAGAGCCTTCATATTTTCCATGAGTGTTTCTACTTGGAATTGCTGTACAATGAATAATTATGAATTTAATTCCATAGTGAGAATGTCACATGTATAAACAATTATTTAATTCACTACAAAATAGATGAGGAAGCTGGCTGGGATCTTTTTAGGATCTTCTGTAAACAACCCAAACTTTAAATCTGCTAGCTTATAATATCATACAAGCCAATTTCATCCATTCTCAAGGGGCCTGATTCAACGCTTTGAAACCAATGCCAATCAGTTTCTTCATTATTTCTTCAGAAATCACAGCATGATCAGTGAGTTCTGTGAGACACTTCTGTGTTTTCTGCATTCTCTGTAGAGAGTGCACTGGAAGCCAGTTTGATGTACAATTTAGGGCATGACATGACAAGTTAATGCAGAGGACAAACCCACAGAAATGAAACTTAACTGATGTACGAAAAAGGTGGGAGTGGGTTTAGAAGTGTAGTAGTTTTGTAGAAGAACTTTTATTTAATGGCAGTGGTGCTGATGTGCTTACTGACTAACTTGAACACTGGCAGAGTATGTGACATGGCTGCCCCTTGAAAGCAGAGATGGGGAATGAGAGAAAGGCTCTTCGAAAACTGTTCTATCAGATTTCTCACAGATGAAATGGTACGTATATCTCTGAAAGAGGATGCTGTATTTATAATTTTAATAAAGGTGCTTTCAGTTTTGTATAAGAGAAGAAAAATGTTAGGTTAGGACTTTGTCTAGTAATGCAGAAAGTTTCTGTTCCCTTTTTAGCACTAACACATACTTTAAAGGCAGTAAACTAGTAAATTATTTACTACCTGTGTCAATTTCCCAGCTGTAAAATATGTTTAGTGATGCAGGCAAAGCAGCAAAATGCCACACTATCTACTTTTTGATGATGATGGAAATAAACAGGAAGATAAAGAAGCAGGAATTGTGGTATGCAAGTAAAAACTCAAAAAAGTATGTAGCAGGGGACAGTAAAGTGGAAAAGGACAAACAATTTGCAAAAAGGATATGAAGGAAGAGAAATTTGAAGTAAAAAAGAACAAGAAGCAGATGGGGAAACAGCCAGGTAAATGAAGTAGTTTGATTCAGATACTAATTTACAATAAAAGTATTAAGTCTTATTAAATACACAACTATAATGCAAAGGAATACTTTCACAAAACTTGTTTTGGCCAGATGCCTATGTTACTGAATCCCATGAAACTCTGTTAGGTCTCCATTTTAAGGTCAGAAGGGCTCACCTAATCTGACTTCCATATGCTGTGCATTTCAGCCAGCTTTCACTGTATTCAGCACAGTAACTGCACAGAAGGAAATACCTGTGATTTTTTAAAAATCTATTTTGAAAGTCTACATTTTCCCTATGTTCTCTGCACCCTTTCAGAATATCCAAACCCTCAATTTATTGAATGCAGTAAGTACAGGCTCTTCTTTTATGTGGGCAGAGATCAGTCAATGCGTTCTTAGAAGAGCTGCCAAGACCTAAACTGTCTTTGAGAATGACTTGCTACAGTTTTCATTTTAAGCTCAAAACCTTTGTAGATGTTATTTTCCTCATTTAACACAAGTGTTCAGCGATAACCTGTGGATCCAATTACAATGTATTACTCAGAGGTTTTAAATTTTCTTAATTCCTTTATGACCAACAAAAAATGTTCCCTTAAGAATGTGAAATACCTTTTAATTTATGAATTCATTTGAAGAGATGCCATCATTCTATGTACTACTCATGCGTTAAATTAGTACTTTTCAATTCATACACTTTACCAGTGAGCCTCAAGATTTTTTTCCTTCCCTGCACATAATAGGACTTCCTACCTTCCTTTCAGTCCTAAATAGTCATTGCCAGTGTTTAGGCTCTAGGCAGATTTTGGCCTCAAGTTTTTTCTCACAGTTCTTTCCTCCCCTCACTGAAGACGCAATGATTATACCTGTGATCTGCTGACGTGTCTGTGCCTGTGCATGTAGGAACCTCTCCTTGTCAGTGAGGCTCTGCCTGGGCACTAAGTACGGGAATGTTGATTACAGTGTGAGTTGGGATTGAACTCATTACCACAGGGCTGTGTTTCTTCTCCTGCATAACCATCTGAAACAAAGGCTGTCCCGCCATCCATGGATTTTTATTGTTATTTAATCCCTAGATTCACTAAAGTCCAAAGAAGAGAACTCACCAGCACCTAACAGTACTGTGTTCCTCAGTTTACTTCTGTATGTAAAGCCAAGTTTCAAGGTTTGAAAATGAGCCTTCTTCCCACATTTTTACTTCCTGTTTGGTAAATGGTGCTTTTATTCCTTTTGCTACTTCAGCACCAGAAGCCAGGGTAGCTTTTTTTTTATAGTTTTCTTGGAAAATCTTATTAAATTGTCCCCACAAAATTAATTTACTTTGGTTAAGGTTACACAAAAGCCAGTGAACTACTTAACTTGGAGTTAAGAGTATGTTTTATTAATTGAATCCTACTCCAGTTTGGCAGATCATAATAAAAGGGAAAAATCCTTATAGGCATCTAAGAAGAACAAATATATAACTCATCTGCTTACTTTCCACTGAGGATGCTGAACATTCTGAGCTAGAAAGATCAAATAGGAGGCTACAAATCATGCAAACTGTGCAGATTTTATTAGTAAAATCTCACAAGGTAAGAGGGGATCCACGTGCTCCACTGAATTCCAAATGGTGTGCATTAAGTGTTCATTCAGAGCATTTTTCTGCATAAAAATGGCTCTTTTGTTTGTGAAATTTATCATCTATTAGATGAATCTTTATAATCTACACTCTTCAGTGCCTGAAACCTGTGTTGGGACTTGCATTCATCCTCATATCCAAAATGAGGTAATGAGAATACAGCTAATGTGCTTAGTCCATTAAAGCACTAACACAGAAAGTCTTGGAACACAAATTTTTGTAATTAGCATGTTTGCTGACAAAAGCTATTTGTGTGTTGATGGCAAGCTGCATCCTTATTATATTTTATACACAGATGAGACTGTATGTAAGTACCTTTGGAGCTGAAACATGTCTGATACTGAGCAACTTCCCTATCCGTTGGAAAATGCCTAACAGGCATGATTGAAGAGAAATTACTTGGCTATGGATACCAACCTTCAAGGTTAAATCTCAACTCCAAGGATAATTTATACTGGTTTTTATGAGACTATGTTGTGTGCTGTTGCTTTTATTGCAGGGTAATGTGATGGAGCACAATGCTGCTGCTGAAGTGGAGACATCCCTTAAGTGTCTACTGTATCCATTAGGCTCTGAAAATTGCAAATCGCTGACTACATGAATTACTCTGGAACAGTTTAGCATGTGTGTAGAGCTTTCACTATCAAAAAGCTCTAGTGATTCCACATTAGAAAGCAATTTTCAATATGGCTTACTGGGAATTTAGGCACATAAACAGATACTCAGCAGTGATATTTAATGCAGTTTACTGAATAGGTTTACAGATTAGGGACATAATTTTCAGAGCTTTGTCAGGTTCTGTCTGAGCACACTGATTATGTGCCTGGAAATTTGACTTTTCCCTGTGTGTTTTATTTTCCTCTGTTCTCCATTTGGATGATAAAAGGTAAATGCAAAGGTAGGATTGTGCTGATGCAGTGGAAACATACTTCAGTGTAGTTTATAGTCAGAACCTCTGCAAGAAATAATGTTTATGAGATCATCTTGTCTTGCTGCAGATGTTTTACATTAAACTTCTTGTCTGCACAAAATACATGAGCAGATACTGATATTTTGCACAGAAAATTGAAATGGAATAGAAGCTGATGTGAAATTACAGTGAACAATTTAAGTGCAGACATGGCAATATCTAGTTGTTTCCACTTAAATGTTTATGAGTAGAATAGTAACTGAACACAAGGACCTGCTCCATAACTAGGTCCACTGGGTGCCCTAAGAGTATATAAATATAAATAGCAACATATGGGGTATGGATTAATTTGTACTCTACTCTAAACAGTTTTGGAACATCTTTCTTTTGATAGAAGACAACCAACCAAACACAGCAAATATATGATAGTGTGCGAATTTGTCTCAGCCAGGGAATGCAGGATAGAATGTTTCTGATCCACTTGATGTCTCCTGACTTCAGTGCCCAGTGAGGAAGGCTATATGACTGACAAGGCACAGTGGCACTGGTGGTGATGTGGCCTCTGGGGAGCTGCCTGTCATGTCACATTGGGGGTTTTTGTCTTGGCTTTGGCATCCAGAGTTTGCCCTTAGATAATTACTCAACTCTGGTTTGGAAACTTGCTTCTTTTTCCCCCCCCATAAGCAGATTTCCAATTTCCTTTTCCCAAACCTGCTTTTCTTTAGCATTGGTTTAATTTTAGTGTTTTAAAGTAAAATTTGGTGCTTGAAGTTCATGTTTTTAATAACTGGAAATATTTCTCTGGTTAATAAAGGCCACAGCTAAGGTTCTAGGATTAGGTATCGTTATAGCTGCTCTACCAAGCTCCTTATAAAGTTTGCCGATGACACCAAGCTGTATGGTTCAGTTGATATGCTGGAGGGAAGGAATGCCATCCAGAGGGACCTTGACACACTTGTGAGGTGGCTGATGCCAACCTCATGAAGTTTAACCATGCCAAGTGCAAGGTCCTACACCTGGGTCGGAGCAATCCCAGGCACAGCTACAGGTCGGGCAAAAAGGAAATTCAGAGCAGTCCTGCGGAGAAGGACTTGGGGGTGTTGGTCAATGAGAAAATGAACATGTGCTGGCTTCAGTGTGTGCTTACAGCCCAGAAAGCCAACCGTATCCTGGGCTGCATCAAAAGGAGTGTGACCAGCAGGTCAAAGGAGGTGATCCTGCCCCTCTGCTCTGCTCTCGTGAGACCTCACTTGGAGTATTGTGTGCAGTTCTGGTGCCCTCAACATAAAAAGGACATGGAACTGTTAGAACAAGTCCAGTGGAGGGCCACGAGGATGATCAGGGGACTGGAGCACCTCCCATATGAAGACAGGCTGAGAAAGTTGGGGCTGTTCAGCCTCATAGCAGCCTTCCAGTATCTGAAGGGGGCCTGCAGGGATGCTGGGGAGGGACTATTCATTAGGGACTGTAGTGATAGGACAAGGGGTAACGGGTTGAAACTTAAACAGCAGAGGTTTAGATTGGATATAAGGAAGAAATTCTTTACTGTTAGGGTGGTGAGGTACTGGAATGGGTTGTCCAGGGAGGTTGTGGATGCTCCATCCCTGGCAGTGTTCAAGGCCAGGTTGGACGAAGCCTTGTGTGATATGGTTTAGTGTGAGGTGTCCCTGTCAATGGCAGGGGTGTTGGAACCAGATGATCTTAAGGTCCTTTCCAACCATAACTATTCTATGATGCTATGATTCCCAGCAGATTCCTCTTCTAGTGTTTGTCATGCTAACATGATTTCAATTCAGAAAGACAGACAAGTGTTTTCAGGGCTCATTGAAGCAAATGCAGGAAAAGATCATTTAACATAATACTGATAATACTGATGAAAGCAGTAGAAATTTCCTGAGTTATGCAAATTATTTAAGTTTCTATATTTATGACGTTTTCTTTTGAATCGTAAAGTTTCATGTCTAAATTTTATGGGTAAATGGATTTTTTTAACTCATTTTTCTATACATAAATTTTTGAGCCTGTTTATGAACTAACAGTAGTTTTACACATAACTCAATAATAAAAGAGAGAATTGTGAAGAGATCTGAACATTAAAGACAAAATATACCACTGAAAATGAGTAATACTGTGGTGATTTGTAAAGCTTGATGCATGCATATACTAATAATGGGGTCTCTACCTAAGATTCATAATATGGGCAGAGAGTTTGGTAACACAGCATCTTCATTTCAGTGACTAATATCATCCAATCTCATCAGTGACTAGTCTTATCCAAAAGAGGTCTAGTCATTGATGTCAGTGGATACTTGGTCAGTCTTTAAAGTGAATGTATACACATTAGATTATAAAAGCTTGAGGTTCCTTTAATTCTTATACAAGTACCTCAAAGACCAACATTATTAATTCCTCTTTTTTGGGGGAGGGAAATGGGGGAGGGGAGCAGGAGGAGAAATAACAGTTTAAAGTATAACTAGTGGAGGAAGAGGATTTCCATCACAGGAAACATGTCAAAGTTTCTACATCCCTTTGAATATAAACCAGTGTGAAAAGTTAAGATTTGGACTTTCTGCATCTGAAATGCAATTCTGAAAATGCCCTCAAACTT